>NC_080075.1:2401666-3602500 GCF_949987535.1 Balaenoptera acutorostrata
TGGAATCTGAAAAAAATGATAGAAAGGAACTTATTTACAAAACAGAAACAGACTCACAGACAGAGAAAAAAAAAAATTATGGTTACCAAAGGGGAAAGGATGGGGAGGGATAAATTAGTAGTAACAGGTACACACTACTATATATAAAATAGATAACTACCAAGGACCTACTGTATAGCCCAGGGAACTATACTCAACATTTTGTAATAAACTATAAGGAAAAAGAATCTGAAAAAGAATAAAGATATATGTGTATAACTGAATCACTTTGCTGTACACCTGAAAGTAACACGACCTTATAAATCAACTAGACTTCAATTTTTAAAAAAAAGAAGAGGAGGAGGAGGAAGCAGAGAGCAGTGTCTAGGCCATGCCATCCTCCCATGCCCAATTTAAGAGTTAAAGCTCTTGAGGGAACTCTAGTCAGTGCTCTGAAGTGACCAAAATGGGAAGGAAATCCAAAAAAGAGTAGATACATGTATAGGTATAGCTGATTCACTTTCTGTACAGCAGAAAATAACACAATATTGTAAAGCAAATACACTCCAATAAAAATTAATAAAGCTCTTGGTCAGCATCTTCTTCCAATGGGAACTTCTGTCCCTTATTGAAGCTTTATATGAAAATGGTTGGTTTAAAACCCTGGAAAGTAATTCTGATCCATCGAGGAAGACAGTATTTCTTGACTTAAAGGGGATGCTTGGAGGACCAGGTAGTGTGATTCGGAAAGCACTTGGCCCAGGGCCACTGACCAAGCTTAGAGAATATTCCACCTAATGGGAGCTCAAGTACTCATCTAGCCATGGGGAGCTCCTGCCAAAAGGCAGCTGACCGTCAGTGCAGTGTCAAGAGGAAACAGTACTTTGCTATTTCCAGGCTCAGTACAGGGTCATGAAACTGCAGGCCCATGAGGCATACATTGAGGGGGAGGTGAATCCTGCCATGGGGGGGGGGAAAGGGGGAAAGGAGGAGGTGGACCCTGTTATGGGAGGTCAGAGGGGGCCACGGTGGAGGTGGACCCTGTATATGAGGTCAGAGGGGGGCACGGCAGAGGTGGACCCTGTTCTGGGGGGTCAGAAGGGGGAACGGCGGAGGTGGACCATGTTATGGAAGGACAGAGGGGGGCACGGCAGAGGTGGACCCTGTTATGGGAGGACAGAGCGGGGAAGGGAGGAGGTGGACCCTGTTATGGGGGGTCAGAGGGGGGCAGGGAGGAGGTGGACCCTGTCATAGTGGAGGGAAGAGGGGGCAGGGAGGAGGTGGACCCTGTTATGGGGGGTGAGAGGGGGGCAGCGAGGAGGTGGACACTGTCATAGTGGAGGTGAGAGGGGGCAGGGAGGAGGTGGACCCTGTCTTAGTGGAGGTAAGAGGGGGCACGGAGGAGGTGGACCACGTTATGGGAGGTAACGGGGGAAGAGATGAGGTGGACCGTGTTATGGGGGGTCAGAGGAGGGCAGGGAGGAGGTGGACCCTGTCATGGGCGGGTAAGAGGGGGCAGGGAGAAGGTGGACCCTCTTATGTGGGGTTAGAGGTGGGCATGGAAGAGGTGGACCCTGTCATAGTGGAGGCAAGAAGGGGCACGGAGGAAGTGGACCCTGTCATGTGGAGGTAAGAGGGGGAATGGAGGGGGATGACCCTGTCATTGTGCAGGAAAGAGGGGGCACGGAGGAGGTGAACCCTGTCGTTGTGGAGGTAAGAGGGGGGAAGGAGGAGGTCCCAGTCACTGTGGAGGTAAGAGGGGGCACGGAGGAGGAGGACCCAGTCATTTTGGAGGTAAGAGGGGGCACGGAGGAGGAGGAACCTGAAATTGTGTAGGTAAGAGGGGGCACGGAGGAGGTGGACCCTGTCATTGTGGAGGTAACGGGGTAGGGAGGACGTGGACCCTGTCACTGGGAAGATAAGAGAGGGCACGGACGAGGTGGACCCTATCATTCTGTAGGAAACGGGGCACTGAGAAGGTGGACCCTCTCATTGTTAAGGTAAGAGGGGGCACGGAGGAGGTGGACCCTGTCATTCTGTAGTTAAGTGGGGGCAGGGAGGAGGTGGACCCTGTCATTGTGGAGGTAAGAGGGGGCACGGAGGAGGTGGAACCTGTCATTGTGGAGATAAGAGGGGGCACAGAGGAGGTGGACCCTGTCATTGTGGAGAGAAGAGGGGGCATGGAGGAGGTGTACACAGTCATTGCGGAGGTAAGAGGGGGCACGGAGGACGTGGACCCTGTCATTGTGGAGGTAAGAGGGGGCACGGAGGAGGTGGAACGTGTCATTGTTGAGGTAAGAGGGGGCACGGAGGAGGTGGACCTTGTCATAGTGGAGGTAAGAGGGACCAGGGAGGAGGAGAACCCCGTCATTGTGGAGGTAAGAGGGGGCACGAAGGAGGTGGACCCAGTCATTGTGGAGGTAAGTGGGGGCACGGAGGAGGTGGACCCTGTCATTGTGTAGGTAAGAGGGGGAACGGAGGAGGAGGACCCTGTCATTGTAGAGGAAAGAGGGGGCACGGAGGAGGAGGACACTGTCATTGTGTAGGTAAGAGGGGGCACGGGGGAGGTCCCAGTCACTGTGGAGTTAAGAGGGGGCACGGAGGAGGAGGACGCAATGATTGTAGAGGTAAGAGGAGGCATGGAGGAGGTGGAAACTGTCTTAGTGGAGGTAAGAGTGGGCAAAGATGAGGTGCAACATGTTATGGGGGGGTCAGAGGGGGCAGGGAAGAGGTGGAACACGTTATGGGTGGTCAGAGGGGGACAGGGAGGCGGTGGACCCTGTCTTTGTGGAGGTAAGAGGGGGCAAGGAGGAGGTGGACCACGTTATGTGAGGTCAGAGGGGGGCAGAGAGGAGGTGGACCCTGTTATGGGGGGTAAGAGGGCGGCAAGGAGGAGGTGGACCCTGTCATAGTGGAGGTAAGAGGGGGCATGGATAAGGTGGACGCTGTCTTAGTGGAGGTAAGAGGGGGCAGGGAGGAGGTGCACCCTGTCATAGTGGAGGTAAGAGGGGGCAGGGAGGAGGTGGACCATGTCATAGTGGAGGTAAGAGGGGGCACGGAGGAGGAGGACCCTGTCATTGTGGAGGAAAGAAGGGACACGGAGGAGGTGGACCCTGTCATTGTGGAGGGAAGAGGGGGTAAGGAAAAGGTCCCAGTCACTGTAGAGGTAAGAGGGGGCACGGAGGAGGAGGACCCAGTCATTGTTGAGGTAAGAGGGGGCACGGAGGAGGAGAATCCTGTCATTGTGTAGGTAAGAGGGGGCACGGAGGAGGTGGACCCTGTCATTGTGCAGGTAAGAGGGGGCAGGAAAGAGGTGGATCCAGTCATTGTGGAGGTAAGAAGGGGCATTGAGGAGGTGGACCCTGTCATTGTGCAGGTAAGAGGGGGCACGGAGGAGGTGTACCCTGTCTTTGTCGAGGTAAGAGGGGGCACGGAGGAGGTACACCCTGTCATAGTGGAGGTAAGAGGGGGCACGGAGGAGGTGGACCCTGTCATTGTGGAGTTAAGAGAGGGCACGGAGGAGGTGGACCCTGTCATTGCTGAGGTAAGAGGGGGCACGGAGGAGGTGGACACTGTCACTGTGTAGGTAAGAGGGGAAACGGAGAAGGTGGACCCTGTCATTGTGGAGGTAGGAGGGGGCACGGAGGAGGTAGACCCTGTCATTGTGGAGGTAAGAAAGGGCACGGAGGAGGTGGACCCTGTCATTTGTAGGTAAGAGGGGACACGGAGGAGGACGACCCTGTCATTGTGGAGGAAAGACGGGGTATGGAGGAGGTGGACCCTGTCATTGTGGAGGTAAGAGGGAGCAGGGAGGAGGTGGATCCAATCACTATGGAGGTAAGAAAGGGCACGGAGGAGGTGGACCCTGTCATTTGTAGGTAAGAGGGGACACGGAGGAGGACGACCCTGTCACTCTGGAGGAAAGAGGTGGCACTGAGGAGGTGGACCCTGTCATAGTGTAGGTTAGAGGGGGCAGGGTGAAGGTGGACCCTCTCATGTGGGGTTAGAGGTGTGCAGGGAAGAGTTGGACCCAGTCATTGTGGAGGTAAAAGGGGGCACGAAGTAGGTGGACCCTGTCATTATGGAGGTAAGAGGGGGTACGGAGGAGGTGGACACTGTAATTGTGTAGGTAAGACGGGAAACGGAGGAGGTGGACCCTGTCATTGTGGAGGTAAGAGGGGGCACGGAGGAGGAGGATCCAGTCATTGTGGAGGTAAGAAGGGGCACGGAGGATGTGGACCCTGTCATTTTGTAGGTAAGAGGGAGCAGGGAGGAGGTGGATCCAATCATTGTGAAGGTAAGAAAGGGCAAGGAGAGGAGGTGGACCCTGTTATTGTGGAGGTAAGGGGGGGCACGGAGGAGCTAGACACTGTGATAGTGGAGGTGAGGAGGCACGGAGGAGGTGGACCCTGTCATTGTGGAAGTTAAAGGGGGCACGGAGGAGGAGGATCCAGTCACTGTGGAGGTAAGAGGGGGCACGGAGGAGGTGGACCCTGTCATTGTGGAGGTAAGAGGGGGCACGGAGGAGGAGGACCCTGTCATTGTGGAGGTAAGAGGGGTCATGCAGGAGGTGGACCCTGTCATTGTGGAGTTAAGAGAGGGCACGGAGAAGTGGACACTGTCATTGTTGAGGTAAGAGGGGGCACGGAGGAGGTGGACTCTGTCATAGTGGAGGTAAGAGGGGGCACGGAGGAGGTGGACACTAACATAGTGGAGGTAAGAGGGGGCACGGAGGAGGTGGATCTTGTCATTGTGGAGGTAAGAGGAGGCAAGGAAGAGGAGGATCCAGTCACTGTGGAGGTAAGAAGGGGCACGGAGGAGGTGGACCCTGTCATTTTGTAGGTAAGAGGGGACACGGAGGAGGAGGACCCTGTCATATTGGAGGTAAAAGGGGGCAGGGAGGAGGTGGACACTGTCATTGTGAAGTTAAGACAGGGCACGGAATAGGTGGATCCTGTCATTGTGGAGGTAAGAGGGGACACGGAGGATATGGACCCTGTCATTGTGGAGGTAAGGGGCACTGAGGAGGTGGACCCTATCATTGTGTAGATAAGAGGGGGCACGGGGGAAGTGGATCCTATCATAGTGGAGGTAAGAGGGGGCACAGAGAATGTGGACCCTGTCATTGTGGAGGTAAGAAGGGGCACGGAGGAGGTGGACCCTGTCATTTTGTAGGTAAGAGGGGACACGGAGGAGGAGGACCCTGTCATATTGGAGGTAAAAGGGGGCAGGGAGGAGGTGGACACTGTCATTGTGAAGTTAAGACAGGGCACGGAATAGGTGGATCCTGTCATTGTGGAGGTAAGAGGGGACACGGAGGATATGGACCCTGTCATTGTGGAGGTAAGGGGCACTGAGGAGGTGGACCCTATCATTGTGTAGATAAGAGGGGGCACGGGGGAAGTGGATCCTATCATAGTGGAGGTAAGAGGGGGCACAGAGAATGTGGACCCTGTCATTGTGGAGGAAACATGGGGCACGGAGGATATGGACCCTGTCATTGTGGAGGTAAGAGGGGGCACGGAGGAGGTGGACCCTGTCATTGTGGAAGAAAGAGGGGGCACAGAAGAGGTGGACCCTGTCACTGTGGATGTAAGAGGGGGCACGGAAGAGGTGGACCCCGTCACTGTGGAGGTAAGAGGGGGCACGGAAGAGGTGCACCCTGTCATTGTGGAGGTAAGAGGGGGAAGGGAGGAGGTGGACGCTCTCATTGTGGAGGTAAGAGGGGGCACGGAGGAGGTGGACCCACTCATTGTGTACGTAAGAGCGGGCACGGACGAGGTGAACCCTGTCATTGGGGAGGTAACAGGGGCGAGGGAGGAGGTGGACCCTGTCATTGTGGAGGTAAGAGGGGGCACGGAGGAGGTGGACCCTGTCAATGTGGAGGTAAAAAGGGGCACGGAGGAGGAGGACCCTGTCATTGTGGAGGTTAGAGGGGGCACGGAGGACGTGGACCCTGTCATTGTGGAGGTAAGAGGGGGCACGGAGGAGGTGGACCCTGTCATTGTGGAGGTAAAATGGGTCACGGAGGAGGTGGACCCTGTCATTGTGGAGGTAAGAGGGGGCACGGAGGAGGTGGACCCTGTCATGGGAGGTTAGAGAAGTGCAGCGAGGACGTGGACTGTGTCATTGTGGAGGCTGGAGGGGGAAGGGAGGAGGTGGACCCTGTCATTGCGAACATAAGAGGGAGCACGGAGGAGGTGAACACTGTCACTGTGGAGGAAAGAGGAGGCACGGAGAAGGTGGACCCTGTCATTGTTGAGGTACGAGGGAGCACGGAGAATGTAGACCCTGTCATAATGGAGGTAAGAGGGAGGACGGAGGAGGTGGACACTCTCATAGTGGAGATAAGAGGGGACAGGGAGGAGGTGGACCCTGTCATTGTGGAGGTAAGAAGGAGCACGGAGGAGTTGGAACTTGTCATTTTGGAGGTAAGAGGGTGCACGGAGGAGGTGAACCCTATCATTGTGGAGGTAAGAAGGGGCACGGAGGAGGTGGACCCTGTCATTTTGGAGGTAAGAGGGGGCACGGAGGAGTGGGAACCTGTCATTGTGGAGGTAAGAGGGGGCACGGAAGAGGTCGACGGGGTCATTGTGGAGATAAGCGTGGGCACGGAGAAGGTGCACCCTGTAAGTGTGGAGATAAGAAGGGGCACGGAGGAGGTGGACACTATCATTATGGAGGTAAGAGGGGGCAGGAAGGAGGTGGACCCTGTCTTTGTGGAGGTAAGAGGGGGCGCGGAGGATGTGGACATGTCATTGTGGAGGTAAGAGGGGGCACGGAGGAGGTGGACCCTGTCAGTCTGTAGGTAATTGGGGGCACGGAGGAGGTGGACCCTGTCATTGTGGAGGTAAGAGGGGGCACGGTGTATGTCCCAGTTACTGTGGAGGTAAGAGTGGGCACGGAGGATGAGGACACAATCATTGTGGAAGTAAGAGTGGGTACTTAGGAGGAGGACCCTGTCATTGTGGAGGTAAGAAGGGGCATGGAGGAGTTGGACCCAGTCATTGTGGAGGAAAGTGCGGCCACGGAGGAGGTGGACTCTGTCATTGTGGAGGTAAGAAGGGCCAGGGAGGAAGTGGACACTGTCATTGTGGAAATAAGAGGTGGCACGGAGGAGGTGGACGTTGTCATTGTGGAGGTAAGAGTCGGCACGGAGAAGGTGCACCCTGTCAGGGTGGAGGTGAGAAGGGGCACGGAAGAGGTGGACCCTGTCATTGTGGAGTTAAGAAGGGGCACGAAGGAGGTGGACCCTGTCATTGTGGAGGTAAGAGGGGGCACGGAGGATGTGGACATGTCATTGTGGAGGTAAGAGTGGACACGGAGGAGGTGGACCCTGTCATTGTGGAGGTAAGAGGAGGCACGGAGAAGGTGGAACCTGTCAGTGTGAAGGTAATAGGGGGAAGGGAGGAGGTGGACAATGTCATAGTACAGGTGAGAGGGGGAAGGGAGGAGGTGGACCCTGTCATTGTGGAGGAAAGAGGGGGCACGGAGAAGTTGGACCCTGTTATTGTGGAGGTAAGAGTGGGCACGAAGGAAGTAGACCCTGTCATTGTGGAGGTAAGAGGGGGCACGGAGCATGTGGACCAAGTTATGGGAGGTCAGAGGGTGGCAGAGAGGAGGTGGACTGTGTTATGGGGGGTCAGAGCGGAGCAGGGAGGAGGTGGACCCTTTCATGGGCGTGTAAGAGGGGGCAGGGAGAAGGTGGACCCTCTTATGTGAGATTAGAAGTGGGCAGGAAAGAGGTGGACACTGTCATTGTGGAGGTAAGAGGGGGCAAGTAGGAGGTGGACAACGTTATGAGAGGTCAGAGCGGGGTAGAGAGGAGGTGGACCCTGTTCTGGGGTGTAAGAGGGGGGTAGGGAGGAGGTGGACCCTGTTATAGAAGAGGTAAGAGGGGGCAGGGAGGAGGTGGACGGTGTCATAGTGGAGGTAAGAGGGGCACGGAGGAGGTGGATCCTGTCATTGTTGAGGTAACAGGGGGCACGGAGGAGGTGGACACTCTTATAGTGGAGATAAGAGGGGGCACGGAGGTGGATCCTGTCATTGTTGACGTAACAGGGGGCATGGAGGAGGTGGACCCTGTCATTGTGGAGGTAAGGGGGGCACAGAGGAGGTGGACCCTGTCATTGTGGAGGTAAGAGAGGGCACAGAGGAGGATGATCGAGTCATTGTGGAGGTAAGACGGGGCATGGAGGAGGTGGACTCTGTTATTGTGGAGGTAACAGGTGGCACGGCGGAAGTCCCAGTCACTGTGGAGATAAGAGGAGGCACGGAGGAGGAGGACCCAGTCATTGTGGACGTAACAGGGGTTATGGAGGAGGAGGACCCTGTTATTGTGTAGGTAAGAGGTGGCACAGAGGAGGTGGACCCTGCAATTGTTGAGGTAACAGGGGGCACCGAGGAAGTGGACCCTGTCATTGTAGAGGTAAGAGGGGGCATGCAGGAGGTGGACAATGTTATGGGGGGCTCATAGGGAGCAGGGAGGAGGTGGAAACCTTTATGTGGGGATACAAGGGTGAATGGAGAAGGTGGACCTTTTTATGTGCGGGTAAGAGGGGGTAGGGAGGAGGTGGACCCTGTCATAATGAAGGTAAAAAGGGACACGGAGGAGGTGGACCGTGTCATGGGGGGTAAGTGGGGGGCAGGGAGGAGGTGGACCCTGTTATATTGGAGGTAAGAGGGGGCACGGAAGAGGTGGACACTGTCAGAGTGGAGGTAAGAGGGGGCACGGAGGAGGTGGACCCTGTCATTGTGGAGGTAAGAGGGGGCACGGAGGAGGTGGACCCTGTCATTGTGGAGGTAAGAGGGGGCACGGAGGAGGTGGACAATGTTATGGGGGGTAACGGGGCAGGGAGGAGTTGGAACCCGTTATGTGGGGATAGACGGGTGAATGGAGGAGGTGGACCCTGTTATGGGAGGGTAAGAGGGGGTAGGGAGGAGGTGGACCCTGTCATAATGAAGGTAAGAAGGGGCACGGAGGAGGTGGACCCTGTCATGGGGGGTAAGAGGGGGGCAGTGTGGAGATGAACCCTGTTATAGTGGAGGTAAGAGGGGGCACGGAGGAGGTGGATGCTGTCATTGTGGAGGTAAGAGGGGGCACAGAGGAGGTGGATCCTGTCATTGTGGAGGTAACAGGGGGCACGGAGGAGGTGGACCCTGTCATTGTGGAGGTAACAGGGGGCACGGAGGAGGTGGACCCTGTCATTGTGGAGGTAACAGGGGGCACGGAGGAGGTGGATCCTGTCATTGTGGATGTAAGAGGGGGCACGGACGAGGTGGTCCCAGTCAACGTTGAGGTAAGAGGGGGCACGGAGGAGGTGGACCCTGTCTTGGAGGAGGTAAGAGGGGGCACGGAGGAGGTGGACCCTGTCATAGTTGAGGTAAGAGAGGGCATGAAGTAGGTGGACCCTGTCATTGTGGAGGTAAGAGGGGGCACAGAGCAAGAGGACCCTGTCACTGTGGAGGTAAGAAGGGCCAGGGAGGAGGTGGACCCTGTCATTGTGGAGGTGAGAGGGGGAACGGAGGAGGTGGACCCTGTCATGGGAGGTTAGAAAAGTGCAGCGAGGACGTGCACTGTGTCATTGTGGAGGCTGGAGGGGGAAGGGAGGAGGTGGACCCTATCATTGTGAACATAAGAGGGGGCACGGAGGAGGTGAACACTGTCACTGTGGAGGAAAGAGGGGGCACGGAGAAGGTGGACCCTGTCATTGTTGAGGTACGAGGGGGCACGGAGAATGTAGACCCTGTCATAATGGAGGTAAGAGGGAGGACGGAGGAGGTGGACACTGTCATAGTGGAGATAAGAGGGGACAGGGAGGAGGAGGACCCTGTCATTGCAGAGGTAAGAGGGGGCACGGAGGAGGTGGACCCTATCATTGTGGAGGTAAGAGGGGGCACGGACGAGGAGGACCCTGTCATTGTGTAGGTAAGAAGGGGCACGGAGGAGGTGGACCCTATCATTGTGTAGATAAGAGTGGGCACAGGGGAAGTGGATCCTATCATAGTGGAGGTAAGAGGGGGCACATAGAAGGTGGACCCTGTCATTGTGGAGGAAACAGGGGGCACGGAGGATATGGACCCTGTCATTGTGGAGGTAAGAGGGGTCAGGAAGGAGATGTACCCTGTCATTGTGGAAGAAAGAGGGGGCACGGAGGAGGTGGACCCTGTCATTGTGGAAGAATGAGGGGGCACGGCGAAGGTGGACGCTGTTATTGTTGAGTTAGGAGGGGGCTTCGAGGAGTTAGACCCTGTCATAATGGAGGTAAGAGGGGGCACGGAGGAGGTGGACCCTGTCATTTTGGAGGTAAGCGGGGGCAGGGAGGAGGTGGACCCTGTCATTGTGGAGGTAAGAGGGGGCACGGAGGAGGTGGACCCTGTCATGCGGGGTAAGAGGGGGGCAGTGTGGAGGTGAACCCTGTTACAGTGGAGGTAAGAGGGGGCCCGGAGGAGGTGGATCCTGTCATTGTGGAGGTAAGAGGGGGCACGTAAAAGGTGGAACCTGTCAGTGTGGAGGTAATAGGGGGAAGGGAGGAGGTGGACAATGTCATAGCACAGGTGAGAGGGGAAGGGAGGAGGTGGACCCTGTCATTGTGGAAGAAAGAGGGGGCACGGAGGAGGTGGACCCTGTCACTGTGTATGTAAGAGGGGGCACGGAAGAGGTGGACCCCGTCACTGTGGAGGTAAGAGGGGGCACGGAGGAGGTGGACCCTGTCATTGTGGAGGTAAGAGGGGGCACGGAGGAGGTGGGCCCTGTCAATGTGCAGGTAAGAGGGGAAAGGGAGGAGGTGGACGCTCTCATTGTGGACGTAAGAGCGGGCATGGAGGAGGTGAACCCTGTCATTGTGGAGGTAAGAGGGGCGAGGGAGGAGGTGGACCCTGTCATTGTGGAGGTAAGAGGGGGCACGGTGTAGGTCCCAGTTACTGTGGAGGTAAGAGCGGGCACGGAGGATGAGGACACAATTATTGTGGAAGTAAGAGTGGGTACTTAGGAGGAGGACCCTGTCATTGTGGAGGTAAGAAGGGGCATGGAGGAGTTGGACCTACTCATTTTGGAGGAAAGAGCAGGCACGGAGGAGGTGGACCCTGTCATTGTGGAGGTAAGAAGGGCCAGGGAGGAGGTGGACACTGTCATTGTGGAGGTAAGAGGTGGCACGGAGGAGGTGGACGTTGTCATTGTGGAGGTAAGAGTCGGCACGGAGAAGGTGCACCCTGTCAGTGTGGAGGTGAGAAAGGGCACGGAGGAGGAGGTGGACCCTGTCATTGTGGAGTTAAGAAGGGGCACAAAGGAGGTGGACCCTGTCATTGTGGAGGTAAGAGGAGGCACGGAGAAGGTGGAACCTGTTAGTGTGGAGGTAATAGGGGGAAGGGAGGAGGTGCACAATGTCATAGTACAGGTGAGAGGGGGAAGGGAGGAGGTGGACCCTGTCATTGTGGAGGTAAGAATGGGCACGGAGGAAGTAGACCCTGTCATAATGGAGGTAAGAGGGGGCACGGAGGAAGTAGACCCTGTCATAATGGAGGTAAGAGGGGGCACGGAGGATGTGGACCAAGTTATGGGAGGTCACAGGGTGGCAGAGAGGAGGTGGACCGTGTTATGGGGGGTCAGAGGGGGGCAGGGAGGAGGTGGACGCTTTCATAGGTGTGTAAGAGGGGGGCAGGGAGAAGGTGGACCCTCTTATGTGAGATTAGAAGTGGGCAGGAAAGAGGTGGACCCTGTCATAGCAGAGGTAAGAAGGGGCACGAAAGAGGTGAACCCTGTCATTGTGGAGGTAAGAGGGGGCAAGGAGGAGGTGGACAACGTTATGAGAGGTCAGAGCGGGGCAGAGAGGAGGTGGACCCTGTTATGGGGTGTAAGAGGCGGGTAGGGAGGAGGTGGACCCTGTAATAGAAGAGGTAAGAGGGGGCACGGAGTAGGTGGACCCAGTCATAGTGGAGGTAAGAGGGGCACGGAGGAGGTGGACCCTGTCATTGTTGAGGTAACAGGGGGCACGGAGGAGGTGGACACTCTTATAGTGGAGATAAGAGGGGGCACGGAGGTGGATCCTGTCATTGTTGACGTAACAGGGCGCACGGAGGAGGTGGACCCTGTCATACTGGAGGTAAGAGGGGGCACGGAGTAGGTGGACACTCTCATACTGGAGGTAAGAGGGGGGACCGAGGAGGTGGACCCTGTCATTGTGGAGATAAGAGGGGGCATGGAGGAGGAGAATCCAGTCATTGTGGAGGTAAGAAGGGGCAGGGAGAGGTGGACCCTGTCATTGTGGAGGTAAGAGGGGGCATGGAGGAGGTGGACCTCGTCATTATGGATGTTAGAGGGGGCACGGAGGAGGTGGACCCTGTCATTGTGGAGGTAAGAGGGGGCAGGGAGGAGGTGGAACCAGTCATTGTTGACGTAAGAGGGGGCACGGAGAAGGTGGACCCTGTCATAGTGGAGGTAACAGGGGGAAGGTAGGAGGTGGACCCTGTCAATGTGGGGGAAAGAGGGGGCATGGAGAAGGTGGACCCTGTTATTGTTTATGTAAGAGGGGGCACGGAGGAGGTGGACCCTGTCATTGTTGAGTTCACAGGGGGCAAGGAGGAGGTGGACACTGTCATCGTGGAGGTAAGAGGGGGCACGGAGGAGGTGGATCCTGTCATTGTTGAGTTCACAGGGGGCACGGAGGAGGTGGACCCTGTCATACTGGAGGTAAAAGGGGGCACGGAGGAGGTGGACACTGTCATTGTGAAGTTAAGACAGGGCACGGAATAGGTGGATCCTGTCATTGTAGAGGTAAGAGGGGACACGGAGGATATGGACCCTGTCATTGTGGAGGTAAGAGGGGGCACGGACGAGGAGGACCCTTTCACTGTGTAGGTAAGAAGGGGCACGGAGGAGGTGGACCCTATCATTGTGTAGATAAGAGGGGGCACGGGGGAAGTGGATCCTATCATAGTGGAGGTAAGAGGGGGCACATAGAAGGTGGACCCTGTCATTGTGGAGGAAACAGGGGGCATGGAGGATATGGACCCTGTCATTGTGGAGGTAAGAGGGGGCACGGAGGAGGTAGACCCTGTCATTGTGGAAGAAAGAGGGGGCACGGAGGAGGTGGACCCTGTCACTGTGGATGTAAGAGGGGGCACGGAGGAGGTGGACCCAGTCATTGTGGACGTAAGAGTGGGCACGGAGGAGGTGAACCCTGTCATTGGGGAGGTAAGAGGGGCGAGGGAGGAGGTGGACCCTGTCATTGTGGAGGAAAAAAGGGGCACGGAGGAGGAGGACCCTGTCCTTGTGGAGGTAAGAGGGGGCACGGAGGACGTGGACCCTGTCATTGTGGAGATAAGAGTGGGCACGGAGGAGGTGGAACCTGTCATTGTGCAGGTAAAATGGGTCACGGAGGAGGTGGACCCTGTCACTGTGGAGGTAAGAAGGGCCAGGGAGGAGGTGGACCCTGTCATTGTGGAGGTACGAGGGGGCACGGAGGAGGTGGAACCTGTCATGGGAGGTTAGAGAAGTGCAGCGAGGACGTGGACTGTGTTATTGTGGAGGCTGGAGGGGGAAGGGAGGAGGTGGACCCTGTCATTGTGAACATAAGAGGGGGCACGGAGGAGGTGAACACTGTCACTGTGGAGGAAAGAGGGGGCACGGAGAAGGTGGACCCTGTCATTGTTGAGGTACGAGGGGGCACGGAGAATGTAGACCCTGTCATAATGGAGGTAAGAGGGAGGACGGAGGAGGTGGACACTGTCATAGTGGAGATAAGAGGGGACAGGGAGGAGGTGGACCCTGTCATTGTGGAGGTAAGAGGGGGCACGCAGGAGGTGGACACTGTCATAGTGGAGGTAAGAGGGGACAGGGAGGAGGTGGATCCTGTCATTGTGGAGGTAAGAGGGGGCAGGGAGGAGGTGGAACCCGTTATGTGGGGATAGACGGGTGAAAGGAGGAGGTGGACCCTGTTATGGGCGGGTAAGTGGGGGTATGGGGGAGGCCTCCCTGTCATAATGAAGGTAAGAAGGGGCACGGAGGAGGTGGACCCTGTCATGGGCGGTAAGAAGGGGGCAGGGAGGAGGAGGACCCTGTTATAGTGGAGGTAAGAGGGGGAAAGGAGGAGGTGGACCCTGTCATTGTGGAGGTAAGAGGGGGCACGGAGGAGGTGGATCCTGTCATTGTGGAGATAAGAGCGGGCACGGAGGAGGTGGACCTGTCATTGGGGAGGTAAAAGGGGGCACGGAGTCTGTAGACCCTGTCATTGTGGACGTTAGAGGGGGCACGGAGGCGGTACACCCTGTCACTGTGAAGGTAAGAGGGGGCACGGAGGTGGTGAACCCTGTCAAAGTGGATGTAAGAGGGGGCAGGTACGAGGTGTACCCTGTCATAGTGGAGGAAAGAAGGGGCAGGGAGGAGGTGGTCCCGGTTATGGGGCGTCAGAAGGGGGCAGGGAGGAGGTGGACCCTGTCATAGTGGAGGTAAGACGGGCACGGAGGAGGAGGACCCAGTCGTTGTGGAGGTAAGAGAGGGCATGGAGGAGGTGGACCCTGTCATAGTGGAGGTAAGAGCGGGCACGGAGGATGGGAACCTGTCATTGTGGATGTAAGGGGGGGACGGAGGCGATAGACCCTGTCATTGTGGAGGTAAGAGGGAGAAGGGAGGAAGTGGACCCTGTTATGGGGGTCAGAGGGGCACAGGGAGGAGGTGGAACCTTTCATTCTGTAGGTAATAGGGGGCATGGAGGAGGTGGACCCTGTCATTATGTAGGTAAGAGGGGGCACGGAGCGGGTGGACTCTGTTATTGTAGAGGTAAGAGGGGGCACGGAGGAGGTGGACCCTTTCACCGGGGAGGTATAAGGGGTCAGGGAGGCAGTAGACCCTGTCATTCTGAGGTAAGAGGGGGCAGAGTGGGTGGACCCCGTCATTGTGGAGGTAAGAGGGGGCACAGAGGGGGTGGACCCCGTCATTGTGAAGGTAAGAGGGGGCACGGAGGATATGGACCCTGTCAATTTGGAGGTAAGAGGGGGCACGGAGGGGGTGGACCCTGTCATTGTGGAGGTAAGTGTGGGCAGGGAGGAGGTGGACCCTCTCATCGTGGAGGTAAGAGGGAGCATGGAGGAGGTAGACCCTGTCATCGTGGAGGAAAGAGGGGGCACAGAGGGGGTGGACCCTGTCACTGTGGATGTAAGATGGGGCACGGAGGGGGTGGACCCTGTCATTGTAGAAGTAAGAGAGGGCAAGGAGGAGGTGGACAATGTCACCGTGGAGGTAAGAGGTGTCAGGGAGGCAGTAGACCCTGTCATTGTGAAGATAAGAGGGGGCACGGAGGAGGTGGACCCTGTCATAGTGGAGGTAAGAGTGGGCACGGAGGAGGTGGACCATGTCATAGTGGAGGTAAGAGGGGGCACGGAGGATGTGGACCTGTCATTGTGGAGGTAAGGGGGGCACGGAGGCGGTAGACCCTGTCATTGTGGAGGTAAGAGGGGGAAGGGAGGAAGTGGACCCTGTTATGGGGGTCAGAGGGGCACAGGGAGGAGGTGTACCCTGTCATTGTGGAGGTAAGTGGGGGCACGGAGGAGGTGGACCCTGTCATTGTGGAGGTAAGAGGGGGCATTGAGGAGGTGGACCCTGTCATTATGGAGGTAAGAGGGTGCACGGAGGGGGTGGACTCTGTCGTTGTAGAGGTAAGAGGGGGCACGGAGGAGGTGGACCCTGTCACCGTGGAGGTAAAAGGGGTCAGGGAGGCAGTAGACCCTGTCATTCTGAGGTAAGAGGGGGCACGGAGGCGGTAGACCCTGTCATTGTGAAGGTAAGATGGGGCACGGATGAGGTGGACCCTGTCATTGTGGAGGTAAGAGGGGGCACGGAGGAGGTGGACCCTGTCATTGTGGAGTTAAGAGGGGGCACGGAGGAGATGGACCCTGTCAATTTGGAGGTCAGAGGGGGCATGGCGGGGGTGGACCCTGTCACTGTGGAGGTAAGAGGTGGCACAAGGGGGTGGACCCTGTCACTGTGGATGTAAGAGGGGGCACGGAGGAAATGGACCCTGTCATTGTGGAGGTAAGAGGGGCCACGGAGGATATGGACGCTGTCAATTTGGAGGTAAGTGGGGGCACGGAGGGGGTGGACCCTGTCATTGTGGTGGTAAGAGTGGGCAGGGAGGAGGTGGACCCTCTGATCATGGAGGTAAGAGAGAGCATGGAGGAGGTGGACCCTATTATTGTGGAGATAAGAGGGGGCAGGGAGGACTTCGACCCTGTCATTGTGGAGGTAATAAGGGGCAGGCAGTAGGTGGACCCTGTCATAGTGGAGGTAAGAGGGGGCACGGAGGGGGTGGATTCTGTCACTGTGGAGGTAAGAGGGGGCACAGAGGAGGTGGACCCTCTAACTGTAGAAGTAAGAGGGGGCAAGAAGGAGGTGGACAATGTCACCGTGGAAGTAAGAGGGGGCAGGGAGGCAGGAGACCCTGTCATTGTGGAGGTAAGACTGGGCACGGAGGAGATGGACGCTGTCATTTTGGAGGTAAGAGGGGGGCAAGGAGGAGGTGGACCCTGTTATGGGGGGTCAGAGGTGGGCAGGAGGAGGTGGACCGTGTCATGTGGGGGTCAGGGGCCATGCAGAAGCTAAGAGGGTGGTGATTGTCCCGGGGAGGGTGGCAGATTAAGGGGTGTGGGCAGGACCGCCTAATCTGAGCTATAGGCCCGCTTTGTTCCTAACTCCCGTTGTGTTTAGGAGGCGACAATCTACCCCTGTGTCCATTGCCCTCACAGGGAAACGTGCGACTACGTCACCTATTTGTTTCCGGGCGCCCTCAGGCTCCGCCCCGCAGCCCTTCTAGAGCGGATGGTCCGACAGGCTCTGTGTGCGGCTTTGAGGACGTCACGGCACAGACCGTGTTGATCCGCATCCTGGGCTCCCCGTCCAGCTGGAGAAACGTCTGTCACACAATCACCTGTGTGATTGATCATTTTCCCAAAGAAGATGCCTTGGTTGCATTAAATAAATAAAAAAATAAAGTGTTGATATCTTTTTCAATATAGCTGCTTTCATTTGTAATCTTGTGTATTTTATGTATTAAAAAGCATTATTCTTAGAAGAGATTTCCTAGACACACAAAAATGGTGAAGCCTGTCATTATACATTATCCAATAACAGTCATTGCTGTATTCAATAATGATTTACTTGACAACATATTTCTTGGGATCCTCGACCATATTTAGAGTACAAATATTAATATAACCTGTTGGATTAAAGCTAATCAACCTAAATTAGTCATGATTGTTGCTAAAATGTCACTATCACATGTATTGATTTTGATTGATAAAACTTGGCCTGTGGGGAGATGCAAGAGGGAAGAGATATGGGAACATATGTATATGTATAACTGATTCACTTTGTTATAGAGCAGAAACTAACACACCATTGTAAAGCAATTATACTCCAATAAAGATGTTAAAAAAAACATCCCCCCCCTCAAAAAAAAAACTTGGCCTGTGATTTCTCACTGATGAAAGACAGTTTTAACAAAGATTGCAAATATCCCTTTAAAAATCACCTTGGCCAAGCACAGTAGACCTTTGCCATATGTGGCTTTAATATCCATAGTTGCAATCACTAGAAATATTCCCAGAAGGTCAGTGACACATACTGATTTATAATTTTTTGAGACAGAGACTTGAACCTTCTTGGCCTGATGTGTCAGTCAGTCAAGCACAGAATGTGCCTCTTGGTGTGTTAGTTATATCCTTAACCTTATCCAGCTTTGATAACGCAGGGTGGTTTTGTGTGTTTTCAAATACTCCCCATAACGTGTAAATTACTTATAAACCTTTCTCATCACAATATCACAGTTTGCAATGATATGCTTAGTGAATTACTTGCTTAATGCCTATCTTCCCCATTAACTTCCATGAAGACAGGCATAGTGTCTTCTGGTTTTAATTGACAAGTTTATCATTAATGACTAGCAGAATGTCTGGTTCATTGATTAATGAATGGGTGAATTATGTGCTAAAGAGCAATTCTCCAATTTGGGGCTACTCAAAGATTTCAGCATTTATTTATTGAAAAAAATTAGATATTTCAATATTAGATATCCAAAAAGATCTACTGCTGATTTGGTAGCATGACAGTAGTAAAAACTTAGCCACTAGACATCTTACCTTTCTTAGACTAGGAATCCAGATCATTTCTAAGAGTTAAGAAAGGGATCTGGGCTAAATTCAAATTCATCAAATTATTCAATATATATGATATTATGCTTTTTTGTGCCAATAATTTAAAAGAAAAACTTTAGTATGTAATATATAACTGTCAGCTTTTAATAAGCTCATAGTTAGTTAATACAATGTATTGTATTAGTATACAATGTCTCTATCTTATCTACATACATCCCTGTGACCTTCACTAATGATTCCTGGTTCACCAGAAGCCAATTGGGTAAGATCGCCAAGATGACTTGTCTAGTTTTTGACATATCAAGAACTGCCTTCTTACTGTGGGTCTTGCTAAACTTCTCATTTCCAAAGTCATTTTCCTTAGAGTATGGTACCTGGCCATCATCCCCTGGGAACTTTTTAGAAATAGAAATGAAATTCATGGCCCCCACTCCCAGGAACTCTGGGGATAGGACTCTGTTTTAACAAGACCTCTAGGTAAGAGAAGTACTAATCTAAAGAAACTTGGTTCTATGAATTCCTGCTCAGATGATGACTATATGTTTGGTTTTACTAGAGGATGTAAAGATTTTTAAAAAAATATTAGCAGTAACCATTTCATACAGATAGTGTGATTTTCTTTAGGGTTTTTATTGCCCCACAAAGAGCTTTGCTGATGTGGAAGAGAAATAAGCAAGCTACCAGTGTAGAATACTCTTGATAGCTTTGAGTCATATCCCGTCCCTGTTGTTCAACTCCTGAGATGGATATCCTAATCTCTATCTAAAATGACCCCTCAGAGGCTAGTGATCATACCTGCAAATATGAATCACCTGCATGAAAAATTCCTATGACCAGGCCACACCCTATACCATTCAGAATCTCAGGGACTTGGGTTAGAGTGGGAAGGGAGAGGTGAAGGGGTGGTCATGTTAAATCTCTCTAGGTAGTTTCAGTAAGACACCAAGTTTAAGGACCAAAGAACTGGAGCAGTGGTTTTCATAGTGTGGTATTCAGACCAGCAGCATTAATATCATGTAAGAGCATGCTAGAAAAGCAAATTATAACATCCCACCAAATGTAAGTTCTCACACCCTGAAGACTGACTCAATCAAAACCTCTGGGAATACCCCATCTCACTCCCTCGCCTGCTGTGTTTTAACAAGCCCTCCAAGTATTTTGATGCACTCTCAAGTTTGAGAATCACGAAATTACAGTATCTCACCTCTTATGCTCAATATGGAATAAACTATGAGATGGCAAAGGCAGAATTAAAGGACTTGAACTTTGTAAGGTAAACTCCTAAATATTTTCAGGGTAAATACAGATCTCTAGATATGGAATTTTTACCATTGTCACCATCAGTAATTGAGAGTCATTAAATGTGCTCACTTCTCATCAAATGCTTGTTGACTCGAAAGGCTCCTTAGAGATGAACTCTTAGGGAAAGTTCCTTCACAGAGGACCGCCATTGGAAAGTACTGACCTGAAGTCTCTCTACTATAGAAAAACTGGTTGCTGAAGGAAAACATGCACTATTTAGAGTCACGTGTATAATTCATTAACTTTGGAAACTCATCTCAATTGCAACATCTGTTGTCAATGAGCCCTTACAACAGGATTAGCCACCTTGCCCCTGAGCTTCTCAGGAGGAACCAGGACATATATGCAAATGCTCATGTAATGAATCTCTAGTGCCTTTCTACTTCTGCTCACTGAGAGTGCGGAGGGCTTACACTAAGGGGTCTGTGAGGTTAAATAAGTTCCAGCCCTCTAGCAATTGGAAAGCTATTAGAATTCAGAGATAAAATTGTAATAACAACTATTTGTTGGAAAACTCAAATCTCATTACAATAAATCATTTTAAAACTAAAAAAAAAAAAGCATTCTTCTTAGAAGAGATTTCCTAGACACACAAAAATGGTGAAGACCGTATGATTTTCAATCAATGATCAAAAGGGAGCCTCTAGTAGTGGGGGCAGATTAGATAGATAACCTGAGTCATCAATGCTCCAGTGGGAGCAGATGAGCTGCTGAATATGAGTTTTAAAAATCTGTTTAAAATGCATCCCTTAGATGATACGAAAGCAAGGAATCTGCAGAATCCCAATATGAAGTGAAAGCAGACTTTGCCTGGAGGATTCTGCAGAATCCTGTAGAGCCTGTGCTTCTCTGAGGGCTGCCTAGCACTCAGAATAGGAGACAAAGCCCGGGTCAGATGCCCCCTATGAGACTGAGCCCCCAAAAGGCTCCACCTTGATGAGGGGAAGTGACAAATTAAGCCATCACAGTGAAAAGGGCAGGTAGGATGCTTTGGGGGGGAGTGGATGGGTGGGTGGGGAGAGGGCACCAGGAGAACAGGGACCACGAGGGGCCCCTGTTTGGTAGACGCCCACCCTCCAGCCCTGGCCCCTGAACCTTAGGCCACTAGCAACAAGAAATCCAAGTGCTGGCTGGAAGAATCCAACTTAACTCAGGCTTAATGTTGCGTGCAGCAACGAAGACCCAACACAGCCAAAAATAAAAATAAATAAATAAGTTTTAAAAAACCAAAAAACAGCTCCAAAGAAAATGAGTACATCATGGTTAGAAATTACATGACATCAAGGAGGCGAGACACCATGAGTGAGAAGCAACGGGTGGCAGCTAGAAATAGAGCCGCAAAGACTTCAGATGGTGGAAATAAAGTTTAATACCTTTAAGGAAATGAAAGGGAAACTTGAAAATCTGAACAGATAACAAGACGTAACTAAGCACATTTGAAAAAGGGAAAATAGTGAAATTTATACACCTGAATAAAGTTCAAGAAATAATAGGACGGGGAAGAAGCAACATTCAAAGAAATAGAATTTTCCAAATTTGTTGAAAGACACCAACCCTCAGATTAAGAAGCCCAAAAAACCCCAAGCAGTATAAATATATAGACACAGATGTAAGGAACAAAGGTGGGTCTGTTATAAAAGACAGTTGAATATGACACAGGAAAGACAGGTTATAATGAAAGCCTTCACATCCACAGTGGAAACCACAAGGCTATATGATAGTATCTTCAAAGTGCTGATTAACTCAAGCAAGAATTCTATAGCGAGTAAAACAAGGGAAAGTGTGAAACTTGGGAGTTTACCATCAAAGGACCCTCACTAAATGGATTCTGGAGGATGGAATTAAAGCCAAAGGAAAATGAGCTCAGATGTGTGGTCTGAGTCTGAAGGAGAAATAGTGAACCAAGCGGCTTTGTGACATCTAATCAAACCAGCAACTATAAATGAAACAACGGTAACTTATGGGGAAATAAAGCAGACTAGATTTAAAATGCCAAGTTACTGTAGGTTATAAATTGGGAGGGGAGGTTGCAGAATAAAGTATTTTGGGGTCCTTGTATTGTCCAGGAGAAGACTATGGCTATTGATTACTGGTAACTTGTTAAATATGGATTAAATGGGCAAACACTAATAGAACAGACCCAGTGTAACCTTCAAAAGAAGTGAAGGGAAAAGAATAAGTGAAGGAAAACAAACAGTCCAAATGAAGGCAAGAGAAGAGGAAAAGAGGGAGAGGAACACGTAAAATGGGACAAGTCAAAATTCAAAATGTGATGTTAGAGATAAAACCAAATCACAAAGGACTTCCCTGGAGGTCCAGTGGTTGAGACTTCGCCTTCCAATGCAGTGGGTGCAGGTTCAATCCCTGGCCAGGAAACTAAGATCCCGCATGGGATCTCTTGGCATGGCCAAAAAACCAAAACATAAAACATAAGCAATATTGTAGCAAATTCAATAAACACTTTAAAAATGGGCCACGTCAAAAAAAAAAAAATCTTAAAAAAAAAAGAAACCAAATCATAAGTCACAATACATGTAAGTGGACTAAATTCTCCTGTTCAGACCTTGAGAGTTATACCCTATTTTAAAAACAAAACAAATTTCAGCTATGTACTCTTTGCAAAAAACACACCTAAAGCACGCAGAAAGATAAAAGGCCCAACTATGGAAAAGACAGACCAGGCAATGAGTAACCAACAGGAGGCAAAATATAGTCATATTAATAGCAAAGGAGAATTCAGGCAAAAAGCATCATTAGAAATAAGGAAATTTGCTGCAGAACAATAAGGGATTCCATTCACTGGGAAAATGTATCAATTCTAGATGTGTGTCCCATGTGAATTTGTGTATAGCCTCATGTGAAGCCAGACTGACAGAATTAAAGGAAAAACTTGTCAAATCCACTGTCATAGTAGATTTTAACACACTTATCAGTAATCGGTAGATCAAATGAACCAAGAAAATTAGTAAGAAAATACAATATGTGAACAGTGTCACCATCAGGCTTGAGCTAATGCACTTGACTGCATCTGATGTCTGGAAAAGACACATTCCTTTCAGGCACACATGAACACGTGCTGGTTGGGCACACGCTCAGATGTAAAGCTGGCCTCGGTATACTTCAAAGAATTATGATCAGACTACATGTTTTTAAAACCGCAATGCAATTGTTAGAAAACAAAGCCAATAAGATCATTAGAAAAATTCATTCACTTGGAAATTTCATAACACTTGTAATCGACTCATGGGTCAAAGGAGAAATTATAATTGAAATTAGACAAATTCATCATCTAACTTTTCACCTAAAACTCATGGGATACAATTCTTGAAAGGAAACTTAGAATAGTAAGAATTGGCCTTTGAAAAAAATGAGGCTCAAAATTGAGCTAAGATCTAACAGAAATCAAAGACCCACAGGTGCAGAAGGAAGGAAATTAAGAGAACAGAAATTTATGAAATAGAGAAGCACATCAACAAGGCAAAAACTACATGTTTGAAAAGACAAGATTCATTTTTTTTAAAGGCACAAATGAAATGGAGTGAAAAAAACCATAACCACAGATGTTACAGAGAAAAAAAGATAAGATACTAAGACCAACTCTCAGCACACTTCAAATTTTCATATAATCGATGACTATTGAGAAAGACAGAATTTAGCAAAACAGATTCAAGGAGAGAAACGAAGCCAGAAAAATCCTTTACCTGTAAAAGAAATGCATTCAATGGTCAAAGATTTTACCATGAAGAAAACACCACATGCAAATGGCTTTATCAGAATGCTCCCAAACATTCAGGAAACAGATAATTCCATTCTTACATGAAGAAATAATAAACAATTCATTTTAAGAAGCCAGCATAAGCTGGACACCCAAACTGACAAAAACAGAACGGGAAAGAAAACTACAGCCCAGTCTTCCTCATGGACACGGATGCAAAAATTCTCAACAAATATTATCCAACCAGATCCAGCAATGAAAAACAAAATCATGATCAAGTTAGTTTTTATTCCAGGAATGAGACTGATTCATATGAAAATGTATTATAGAATTGTTGTTAATTAACAGATTTAAAAGGAAATGTTATCTCAACAGATAAAGAAACTAGAATTCAGCATCCATATATGACATTTAAATTTTTTCTTAGCATATTTTGAAGAGAATAGTAATTTCCTTAACTTGACAAAAGACATCGACCAAGCACACCCAGCAAACATACTTTATGGGGAAGCACGGCAACATTTAAGATGAGGAACAGAGTGCAGACGTCCTTCCCACCACGCCCACCCCGCCTCCCCCTCAGCGCTGCACTGGGGTTTGCGGCAGCCCCAGAGGAGTGAAGGAAAAGAAACGAAAGTTTTCACGGACTCTGTTACCCCAGCTCTCACTGCTCGCCACAGGACAGGCCAATCATCAGGAAACGAGTTGTTGGGCAAAGAATAACGACTTCCTTGGGAGAGCCCCCAACCCCAGAAGACGGTGAGCTCGCGCCCCAAGGAGCCGTCTTGCCCGCGTCAGCGGTCAGGCTCCTTTTATACCAAAAGGGGCGGGACTAAAGCCCAGCACTTCCTGGTTCCCGGCAGCCTCCGGAGGGGAGGTGTTAATTTCTCCCTCGTGCAGGCATTCACAGGTGGGCCTGCTCAGGAGGATCCCTAGGGGCTAAACACAGGTGTTTTAGCTGAATGCTCATTACATGGGAGGCAGGGCTCCCAGAGATGGGCCGTTATGTAGAGTTTAAGCTTATAGGCAGCACCCCTTTAGTGATTAACCGGTAATAGGATACAGAGGTTCTTCTCGATGTCAATTTCCCACCGTCAACGTCCATTCCACAGTCTTGTGGGAAAACGCACAAAGGCTGCCCTGGCTATTTCCTACTGAACGGGGGCGATGAGTATTCTTTAGAATCTTTAGTTGGTAGTAAACATTCCCCGTTTTTGAAGACAGAAATTCAAGATAAAACACAAACAGCACTTATAAGTGCTAGCCTTCAGAGAAGCAAACGAATCCTCTCTCCAACAGGGTATACCCCACTCCAATAGGAAACAAACTGGCTTATTCCAGAGAAAAAGCCCCAAACGGAGAGGAATAAAGTTGCCGGCTGTACACGCCAGAGCCACTTACCCTAGCGTACGCAGCCCGTCGGCTCCCAAATGATGATTCCTTCCTTCCACTGCCAAGCGCTGGGGCGGCAGGTGCTGCTTCAGAGACCTTTGAAGGGCAGATCCTCAAGACAAGGGGTCCCGGCAGCTGCTAGGGTCTCACCCCAGAATTCCCCAACCAGGGCGGGCAGGCCACGCTCGAGCAGCAAGGCTCCTGGGTGGCTTCTTGAAAATGTGTTACTAAGTCCAAGCTTGTACTGCTCGCCACACGACAAGCGAATAAATCGAGAGGTGAGTTGCTGGGGGCAAAGAATAGTGAGTTTATCTGGGAAGCCAGCAGAGCAAGACGGCGGACCGGAAGCCCAAAGAACCATCTTGCTGAGTGCGAATCAGGCTCCTTTTATACTCCAAGGGGCGGGACTAAAGCCAAGCACTTCCTGGTTCCCAGCAGCCTCCGGAGGGGAGGTGTTAATTTCTCCCTCGTGCACTCATTCACAGGTGCGCCTGCTCAGGAGGTTCCCTGGGGGCTAAACACAGGTGTTTGAGCTGAATGCTCATTACCTGGGAGGCAGGGCTCCCAGAGATGGGCCGTTATGTAAAATTTAAGCTAATGGGCAACATCCCTTTAGTAATTAATTGGTAATAGGATACAGAGGTTCTTCTCGATGCCAATTACCCACTGTCAACGTCCATTCCACAGTCCTGTGGGAAAAGGCACAAAGACTGCCCTGGCTATTTCCTACTGAACGGGGGCGATGAATATTCTTTAGAATCTTTAGTTGGTAGTAAACATTCCCCGTTTTTGTTTTTGTTTTTTTTTTTTAAAGATTAGTTTAGTTTTTTTTTTTAATACTTTATTTATTTATTTAATTTATTTATTTATGACTGTGTTGGGTCTCTTAGTTTTCGTGTGAGGGCTTTCTCTAGTTGCGGCAAGTGGGGGCCACTCTTCATCGCGGTGCGGGGGCCTTTCACTATCTCGGCCCCTCCCGTTGCGGGGCACAGGCTCCAGACGCGCAGGCTCAGTAGTTGTGGCTCACGGGCCCAGTTGCTCCGCGGCATGTGGGATCTTCCCAGATCAGGGCTCGAACCCATGTCCCCTGCATTGGCAGGCAGATTCTCAACCACTGCGCCACCAGGGAAGCCCCCCCGTTTTTGAAGACAGAAATTCAAGATAAAACACAAACAGCACTTACAAGTGCTAGCCTTCAGAGAAGCAAACGAACCAGTTCACAAGTCGGGTCAAAGTCCAACAACTCCTTCCTCTCTCCAACAGGGTATACCCCACTCCAATACGAAACAAACTGGCTTATTCCAGAGAAAAAGCCCCAAACGGAGAGGAATAAAGTTGCCGGCTGTACACGCCGGAGTCACTTACCCTAGCGTACGCAGCCCGTCGGCTCCCAAATGTCGATTCCTTCCTTCCACTGCCAAGTGCTGGGGCGGCAGGTGCTGCTTCAGAGAACTTTGAAGGGCAGATCCTCAGGACCAGGGGTCCCGGCAGCTGCTAGGGTCTCACCCCAGAATTCCCCAACCAGGGCGGGCAGGCCGCGCACGAGCAGCAAGGCTCCTGGGTGGCTTCATCAAAATCTGTTACTAAGTCCAAGCTTGTACTGCTCACCACACGACAAGCGAATAAATCGAGAGGCGAGTTGCTGGGGCAAAGAATAGTGACTTTATCTGGGAAGCTAGCAGAGCAAGACGGCAAGCCAGAAGCCCAAAAAACCGTATCACTGAGTGCGAATTCAGGCTCCTTTTATACTACAAGGGGCGGGACTAAAGCCAAGCACTTCCTGGTTCCCGTCAGCCTCCGGAGGGGAGGTGTTAATTTCTCCCGCGTGCAGGCATTCACAGGTGGGCCTGCTCAGGAGGTTCCCTGGGGGCTAAACACAGGTGTTTTAGCTGAATGCTCATTTACCTTCATCTCTCGGAGGCAGGGGTCCGAGATGGGCCATTGTGTGGAATTTAAGCTTATCGGCAACATCCCTTTAGTGATTAACTTGTAAGAGAATACAAAATGTTCTTCCCTATTACAACGCTATGTTATATTAAAATATAGAGTAGTACAACTGATGTGGAAAACATGTGTGGTGATTCCTCGAAAAATTAAACAGAGTTACCATATGATCTAATAATTCCACTTCTGGGTATATCCCCAAAAGAACTGAACGTGGGGACATGAAGAGATGTTTACAGACCCGTGTCCACAGCATTACTCACAACAGCCAGGAGGTGGAAGCAACCCAGTGTCCGCTGATGGATAATGGATAAACAAAACGTGGGCTACACACAAAATAGAATATTATTCAGCCTTAAAAAGGGAGGAACTTCTGACACCTGCTAGAACATGGATGAACCTTGAGGACATTATGCTCAGTGACATAAGCCAGTCACCAAAGGACAAATACTGTATGTCTGATTCCACTTATATGAGATCCCCAGAGGAGTCAAATTCACCGAGACAGGAAGTGGATGGTGCATACCAGGGGCTGGGGGAGGGGATGGGGAGTGAGTGTTTAATGGAGACAGAGTTTCAGTTTGGGGAAGATTCAATGATTCTGGACGTAGAGGGTGGGATGGTTGTACGACAAGGTGAATGTACTTAATGCCACTGACCTATACATCTAAAACTGCTTAAAATGATGGATTTTATGTTGTGTACATTTTACCACAAAGTTTTAAAAGTTGTAAGGATTCCAAAGGATTGTCCACAAACACTGGTCTCCTGATGCTGGTAGGTACTTCCCACCAAACCCAGGGGTTTATCATCTGCAGCTTGTGAATGAGGATGTGTTTCAGAGACTATATGCAAAATCACATACCATTTTTCTGAGAAAGCTTCCATCAGGCTGTCAGAGGGTCTGTGACCCACACGACTTCAAGAGCCATTCTGAGGGCCCCTCCCCTCTGCAGGTGTCACCTCCCCACTTTCCTCCCCTCCCTCTACCCACCCCCAGGACACTTTGCTCTTTCATTCACTCAGACTGTTTAAACATGATGCAATGTATATTCGTAAATCTTTCATGAACTCATTAGACAAGGTTTAATTTTTTAAGACAAGTGAGGCTCTGAAATCAACCAAACTTCAGTGTTTTTTCTATTACCCTTCTTCTCCTGCCTGATAATATTAAACAGGTCCACCTGTGGCTCGGGATGTGGAACAGCAAATTCGCAAACCCATGTGCATGCTTAATCCCCCAAACTGTGTTCTGTGACCTTAAATTAATTTCCAGCTCAATTTTCTTGCTTTTTTATTCTGAATTTGGCATTTAGTGTGGACTGAATCCTAATACATTGAAGACCCCTGCTCGGTCCCATGGTCTGGGGTGGTGGGAATTCTTGGAGGGGTAACACTTCAGCTAGCAGAGGGGAGCTGCCTCTGAGAAGTTGCTTCAACCTCAGAAACATGCAGGGAAGGAAAACTCTCGCCAGCTCAAGTTTCATCCAAATGAACTCTGAGACTTTTTAACAAAATGCTTTTATTTCTATTTTTAAATGAAATGCATTGTTAGGTACTTGCATGAAACCTCGAAAGGCATTTACGTTCTTTGCTTTAACTCTTCCTTTGTGGCCACAGAAAGCGGGTAGGAAGGATGAACCGAGACCAGGCGCAGCAGACACAGCCCGGGGCATCGTGCGGAGCCCGCGGCCCCGAGCCCGCCTGAGTGACGGTCAGTAGTCGTCGTAGTTGACGCTGGCTCCGTGCCTGAAGCCGTAGGGGCTCCAGGGACCGATCGCAGCATCCTCATCGCGGTGGCGCCGGTGGTAATCGTAGTAGTCTTGCCCATTCTGACCTCTGTTTAGCCAATAGGTGATGTCATCCTCAAATTTCTGCAGGAAAAGAGGATGAGAGGGGATGAACGTAAGGACACCGTTTCCCAGAGAACATCTTACTGACGCCGTTTCTCTGGGAGTTTTCTTCAACGAGGAACAACCCCGCCTAAGAATAACTCCTGCCACGAGGACCTACTGTACAGCACAGGGAGGAATTATATTCCATATCTTGTAATAACTTATAATGGAAAAGAAGCTGAAAAAGAATATATGTATAACCGAATCACTTTGCTGTATACCTGAAACGAACACCACATTGTAAATCAACTCTACTTCAATAGACAACAATAAATAATCGTTTTTTAAAAAGAATAGCTTCTGGCTACAGCATCCCTGGGCCAGAGGTCAGTACTAACCAGCTGGAGAATGCTGCTGAAAGCTTTTTCCCCCAAAGGAGTACACACCCCTACCCGTGAACACGTCTGTCTGTGAGTTCTAAATATACCCCAGACTTCAACAGTTTTCTCTTTTTCAGTAAAGAAAATGGACACCTGCCCAATACAGTAACCGCTGGGCCTGTCCCCAGGCGCTGGGCATCTGATGTGGCAGACACTGACCCCCTCCCCGTCCCGCCCGGGCTTCGTGAACGTGCTGCACGAAACCACATTGCAGCCTCGGGGCAGGGAATTTGGACACGTCTGGCGGTGACACTCTCACACCTGTCGTGTTGCTCAGACAGGCCTGGATGCAGTGATCCAGGCCACAAACGCTTACTACGTGGGCACGATTCAACCCTCATCCCCGTCTACTCACTCGGCCTGGGGCTCCAGACTCCTCTGACCCTCCCCCAGTCCCTGCCTTGAAAAGGAAACAGCTTGCTTGTCTCACAATACTGCAGTTTTTCCCATAGTGAAGTAGTCTCGTTCCTTGGTTTTTCCCATTTTATAATCTGGTTTGAGGTTTTGGCTTAACATATTTTTTTTCCCAAACAATTTGTAAAATACTTTATGAATACAGAAATAATGCAGACACATTTAACAAATGTGTATGTGAGAGGGAGACAAAGAAAAAGGGAGGTATTTCCATTGCCAAAGGCAACCACTACTGACATTTGGATGCATTTCCTTCTAGTGTCTTCTATGCATCATATTTAGTTATTATACTCTTACTTGATCCCCATTTTTATTCTGGTTTTGTCACCGGTCATTATTTTAGCCATTTCCCCATGTCAAACTCTTAACACCCATTTTCTTGAACTGCAAATACAGATAATCAAGGAAATGCAAATTACTAAAATATGATATGGCATTTTCATCTATCAAAGAAGTAAATTGATTTGTTTTAAAATTTTTTCAATGGCAATACCAGATGCTGCTGAAGATTTGAGAATAGTGGGGCTCTCACGCATGACTTATGGGAAGATGAAATTTGCTGGTACTTAACGACCCTGACGTGTGATTCTATCTTTTGGCCCAGTAACTCCACTGGACAAAGTGATACTAAGTAAGGAGAAAACTACACACGAAGATGCAAGTAACAGTACCGGCCTTTTGGGTTGTTGTGAAGGTTAGGTAATTCATATAAGTATGAGACCCGTGCCTGGCACAGTTTGGCTATAGGTGCTTAGTGATTTGCACAGCAAGAAAATTATATTTGAGTAGCCAAAAGATAATTAGGGAACAACTGGTATATCCAACAGTTAGGACTGGGAAGGAAATTATACAGCTACGGGATTGCATGCTATGCAGCCATGAAAAATGATGTTTCTGAAGAGTTTACTTTTGTTCGCCTCTTGCAGTAGTTTGTATACACCCGCCATTCACAATATGAGCCATGAGGCCGTTTGGAAAAACCCTTCCAGTTCCCCCCTGGGAGATGCCACCCTCCGTCCACTCCCTGGCTGGGGCAGTGAGCTGTGCTCTCCACATCAGGCCTCACTCAGCACAGCCCTGCCCATCACCCTGCAGACCCGCTCCGGGCCAGTGGAACCTCACACCTTAACTCCGCCGCTGGCTGACCTGAACCTGGTCCCCGGCTGGGAGTCGGTGGTGATAAGCAGTCTTTTTCCTTAATTTGGTGAATATGTCCATTCACGCTACCTGGACACATGAACCGAACCGTACTTCTTGCAAATGCATTGACATATTTTCCCAGAAACATCTGCAAAGACTCGTCTCTCTTTAAAAGTCGCTTTGCATCTCTTTCCATTATCCTCATGGGTCTTCGCATCGATCTTGCTGTTTCTGACATTTTTTTGGAGGCAAAGTTGAAAATGTTTTGGGAGGTGCTGAGTTATTTTTAAGGACACCCAGACAAAACTGACCAGCTACATTAAAAGAGTCCCTAAGAAAACCAGATTCTCGATGAATTTAAGTCCCAGCCACTTTGGGCGGGGACGTCGCTGGAAGTCTGCTTCCAAAACCTGATGGGAGAGATTCCCATCTGGGCACAGTGGGATAGAAAATTCCAGCTAATACCCTTATGCCTGACGGTCATGTGGTCCAATGCCTGGCAGCTCTTGGCATAGAATGGGGGCTCTGACTTCAGGGCAAATAACAGAACTTCATTCTCTGTGCCCGTTTCCCCAAAGCAGGCCTCCCCACCCCCGTCCTGCCGGGCAGGAAGCCAGGCTCCAGCCAGAACACCCACCGCTTCGTCGAAGCCCAAGTACAGGAAGTGCTGGTACCACTGCTGCACCTCGGGCCGCGCGCGGTCCCACAGCTGCCGCTTGAGCCGCCTCAGGCCGCTCAGGAACTCCTTGGCTCTGCTCTCCGGGACGGCCGCCGGGGTCGTAGGGGGAGCAGGGGCTGAAACGAGGGGTTCCCCACCCCCAAGTACGGAGGATGATTCCTTTCCTCATTGGGGTGAACTGCTCTTCTCCGTCCCGCTCCCCGTCCCCACCTGGCAGGAGGTGGCGTTCACTGGCATGTCCTTCGTGCAGGGCGTGGGCGCTGTGCGGGCTCCCGCCGTCCGTCCCGGGCTCCGGGGTAGCGAGCCCTGCTGTCCAGGCACAGCCACGGAACAGGCCCGGGGCGGGAACCGAACTCAGCTCCTCCTCTGCAGCCCCTCGCCAGGCCCAGACCCCAGGCCCCAGGCCCTGGGCAGGGGCTGGTGCTCCCCCCCTGGGCTCTGCCGTGGGGAAACCATCGGGTGTCCAGTGCCGCTGGGCGTGTGTGCCTTGTCCGCACACACACGAGCGCGCTGGGATTGCTTAGGGGGCCAGGGGAGAAAGAGCCGGAGCAGGGGTCTGAGCAGGCCGGCCAGCGAGCCCAGCGGTACAGCAAGTCCTCAAGTCAGGCCGCAGGGACACGAGGCACCCCCTCGGCCACCGTCTCTGGGCCTCACAGTGTGACCATGAACGCTTAGACTGTCTCTTGATGGGGGTGACCCCCCGCTTTCCCACGGCTTCCCCGGACGCCTTTCCATCGTGGGCTCAGCTGCAGAAAAGGCCCCGCTTCTGCAGATGTGCTCGGGGAAGTGCTGTGCTGCTGGGCCGGCCCTGCTGTCCGGCTCGGAGCCTCTGTGCCCTCATCTGCAACACGGGGCTGAAGGGCCCGCCTCCCGTTATGGAGGCTGTGCAGGAAAAGGAAGTCAAATGCCCTTGTGTCCCTTGGTCACGTGGATAAATATCAGCACATTTGTGTTTTCACCTCCTGTCCACCTGTGCCTTTCCCTCAGGGCCTGTTACACTGATCTGTACACAGTAGGCGCTCAATATGTGTTTCTTGGCTTGAGCTGAATAAAAGCTGAGGATGTACACGGAGGAGTCATGATCATCTTGGCCGTTAGCTCTCCAGTCCCCCTTAGACAGGTGGCCTAGCCAGGGCCCCCGTCACCCCTGGTGTCCTCGGGAGATGGCTGTCCAGCACAGGGAGGGGCCATCTGAGGACCCTGGGAGGTCGGGGGTGGATCAGGGCCTTGGGAGCAGCTGAAAGAGCTGCGGAAGATGCTGGGAGCTCCCCCAGGAGCCCCTCCCCCGAGAGGGGCCGTGTGTGCTCAACAGGTGTGTGTGGGGGGGGGGGTCCCTGCGGGGCCACCTGGGAAGCAGGTGCATAAGCGCTGGGGCCCCCCATTGGGGAGCAGACTTCAGCCTCCTGGAGCACCCGTTAATCCAGGGGAAAGAATAAGTAGTTAAAAGTTCACCTCAGAAATGTAGTCTTGGGAGGAGATATGGGGATGTATGTATATGTAGAGCTGATTAACTTTGTTGTACAGCAGAAACTAACACACCATTGTAAAGAAATTATATTCCAATAAAGATGTGAAAAAAAAAAAAGAAATGTAGTCTTCATTCTAAGAGATCGATAACTTGCTAATTTCCAGGTGAAGACGAAAGTTCTGCGGGAGAATGGCTTTCACAAGCCCACACAATGATCGAACTGATTACAGTGGGCCCAGAACTCACCTGTGTGTCTCCCAGACAGTTCTGTTTCTACGACATTTTGCTGCGTTACCATATCTATCTGAGGTGTGTTCTTCACAACAGGTGTCAGTAACAAAACGGTCTTTCTGTTTAACCCTCCCCCAAGAGCTAGTTGGATACGGAGGACGCCCACAATACCGCTCTGTGCTGCCCCAGAACCGAGGCTGTGTGTGCTCTCAATTCAGGTACGTGCTCTAAGGGGTATCACGATTCTAAAATAAACAGCCTTCAATTAACACTACAGCTCTGTTCCTTTTATTTCTGAGTCCACACTGACAGCTGTCAGAAAAGCATTAACTGGCAATAATATTTACCTGATGAAATACCGCACCACATCCCCACAGGACGAGCCCTTCAGATCTGCTAACCTTCTAAGGAGTAAACACTTTTGATTTTCCAAACACAAGCCTCAGGTGAGCACATCAACATCGCTGTTTCATTGCAGCCTGGTTAAGAATGCAACCCTTATCTGTGTGGGCTATATTTACCTTCCCCTTTCTGAAGCATCAGCTTGAGTTTGTTTCCACTTATGCCACCTAAAGGAATGAAAATGGAAATCATTTCAGGGTTGCACTGCGCCCTTAAATTTCTCACATGCAAAAATCCACATTGGAAAAAATCACTTCATACCCCTATGTTGCTTTAGCAACTTGGTAGTATTACATTATTTAATGCTTGTTGCATTTCCTGTTGTGTAGAAAAAGCAATTCAGGCTGCCTGTGGCTCAAACTAGTGACAAGGACCATGGCCGAGCAGGGCACTTTGAGCTACTTGAGACCATCTGAGCTGTTCTCTAGGGAAAGTGACGTTGTCCTTTGATCCCTTCTGTCATAATATTCGGGCAGCCACCTGTCATATGCATCTGCCTGCAGACTTAACTTTTCATGGTGCGGTCGATCAACTAGTGTCCCCCCAAATTCATACCCACCCAGAACTTCCGAATGTGAACTTATCTGGAAACAGCGTCTTTGCAGACGTACTGAGTTAAGGACCTCAAGGTGATATGATGCCGGGTTTAAGGTGGGCTCTAAATCCAGTGACCGGTGGTGTCCTTATAAGAGGAGGTGAGGCCACAGGGAAGGCAGCCGTGGGAAGACGGAGGCAGAAGTGGAGGTTCTCCACCACAAGCCAAGGAATGGGCCTTAGTGCTCTAAAAGCTCAGCCCCATTTTGTAACTTGCCCTGATTGTCTTAAAATCAGGCATTATTTGTACCATTTATTGTTTTTATTCAGATCTAAAAGTGTTTCTACACTCTACAAAACGATTTTCATTTGGTGTCCTAAGAACTTTCACATTCCAGTTCAATGATGATAATATTTTAACTGATTCCTATCACTGCATTCTCGGTATAAACGAAATAAAATACAAGTTCTGAAAAGGACTGGCTTACAGCCGATGCCCACTTGCTGTGTTCAGATGCGCTTCTTAAAATGGGAGGAACAAAGAGGGAGGTGATAAAGCACGTGATGGGGAGTGATGGACTGGCCCCCCATGTGGTCCTAAACTAGAACAGCCGTCACCCTCCCCCCACCCCCCCTCCCAGGGCTCCTGCCGCCCCCCGCCCCTGCCCGGTGTTGGGCGTTCCCTACTTGTGCTGAACACCCCAAGCGCCGAAGCTGAGCACCGGGGGGCCTGCCTTTCCACCGCACCGTGCGGCTGCTTTGCGGGGGAAGATGCACCAGCCTCAGCGTGTTGGGCGAGTCACCTCCCGCCTTCCAGCCTCAGCATCTTCGCCGCACACCTGGGTCATGACCCCTGCCTCTCAGAGCCCCGAGCCTCAAGGGCGCCCCTATGCCGGCCTGAGCCGGGAAGGACGGTAGGAGGGGAGGTAGCAGTGTCAGGGCAAACCCTCTGATTTCAGGTCGCCCTTCTGCGGTGGGGATGTGGGCTCCCAGGCTTCAAAAGTCCACGCCTCGAAACCGCCGCATTTCCGGCGTGCGTGTGAATGCGCGCATTCTGTAGGGAACGGAACCGGGATTTTCAACCCATGCACGGAGGGCTCCAAGAAGTCGAGAAAGTTAAGCCTTTCTCGCTTGAGAACTTCTCCCCAGCTGGGAGGTGAGGCCTGCTCGCAGCTCTGCAGACCTGGAACTTGACCGAGCCAAAGCGCCGGGAAGGGAACGCCTGGTAGGCCCTCTGGGGATGGCCCTTCGGCTCCGCTCTGCCCTGGGCGCACCGCCCGCCTACAGCGCCCACCGCGCCCGGCCCTTCGCGTTCAGCCCGAGGCTCCTCCGCCTCCTTTTCCAAGCTTGCCGCGCACATCCGAGACCCTGCCCTTGACCCAAGCACACCACTTCCCACCGCGCAAGGGCAGAACCCAGGACCCCCTGTCAAACCTTGGCCTTTGCCCGGGCTCACGGTGGGTGCCTAGGCCCCCACGCCCTCACCGAGCCTCTCCCCGGCGCCCTGGCATCGCCCCCTTACCTGGGCCCACGCACAGCAGCAGGAGCAGCGCCAGCGCTGGCATGACCAGGGCGGCGGGCCGCGCGGAGGAGGCGGCCATGGCTACACGGAGTGCGCAGGAGGGAGATTCGGGCGCCTCGGCTGCCGCCGCGCGGGGAGGCACCAGGCGCGGGGGACTGCGCACGGGAGGACCGCGCATGGGGATACTGGGCGGGCGGGCGGTCCCTGCGTCCCTGCGTCCCTGCCGGGGCGGGACCGGCCGGGCGGGCGCTGTGCCTTCAGGTCCCGGGCCAAGCGTCCGTGCCAAGCCACCGCGCCCCTCTCTCCGGCCGCGGCTCCTCCAAGCCCACGGGGGGTCCGGGTGCGGGGGCCGCCAAGGACCGCGGGCGAGGGGCAAGCGAGGTCCAGCCGCCCCGGGAGGGGCCGCGGCATCCAGCGAGGGGAGGCCTCCGCCCGGGGAGGACTGAGGATGCTGTGCCGGATCCCCGCTCAGGCCGCCGGCTCTGGCGCCTACCTGCCCCGCCTCCGGTTCGCGGCGCCGCTCCCCTCCGCGCCGTGCGCCCCGGCCTCCCCAGCCCGCTCCCTCCCGCGCGGGCCTTTGCAATGTCCTGGATTACGGATGCCTTTGGCAGTTCTGTGCTTCGTGCTGTTTTGAACGTCTCCACACTCTGGGTTCAGAGCTGCGTTCCAGGAAAATATCTCACTCCAGACGACCCCGATAGACGAGGCTTTTAGTAACCAGGAGCCGGTGAGCCCATTTGGTATTCTCAGGACGTATTTCCCCCTGTGCGCCCCGGATCCACGCACACTGAAGCGGTACCGCCGTGAGGCCCGGCGAGAACCGAGCGTGCCTTCCCCGGCCGCGGGCCTGTTCACACACGAGGACTCTTCGCAGGCAGGGCGGCTGCTGAGACGTGACCTCTCTAGGCCTGTCTACACCGCGGCCGCTTCCCTTTTTAAACCTTTGCACCCTGACCCAGCTCTCCGCGCGATGCGGTTGGCGCTCTGCAGCCAGAAAGAAGCGCGTGTACGTTGAGCCAGCAAAGGCCAAAGGACCGAAGGGAAGGCGAGAAGGGGCTCTGAGAGAACCCCAAGCCTTGGGCTCACAGGCTTCCCGAAGCGCCAGACAGAATCCGGAAGATAACCTCATACTTGCAATGCTGGCAGGGAACTGCTTATAAACCCCGGGGAGCTGGGGAGCTGGGGCACGGTGAGACAAAGCAAAGCCATACCTGTCCTTCTGCCCAAGGACAAGACGTTTATCGTGAGGAGGAAGACCCAAGCAAAGGACTGGCTTAGAACAGGCGTGGAAGATATTAACCGTAATCTCTCCCTTATCTGTAGGGGTCTCCGGCTCAATCCAACCTCCAACAGCGTTTGCTTCTCCTGTAACACTGAAATTCTCCACTTAACCAGGGTCCGATCAGAACCCAGTCGTGTTGCCTCTAAGGACAGCAGCCATCTCCTTGAGGAGTTTTCTTTTTCCCTCTCGTGGAAACGGGCCTTCATTTCACACCCTCCCACTGACAGTTAAAACGCACGTGGCGATTTTACTTTTTGTTAATTCCAAGATTCCAAGAGGGAAAAAAAAAAAGTCTGCTTTAATCAGCTCATGCAGTTGTAGGATTTGAAGGTAAAGTAAATATTGAATCCTAATTTTTTATTAGCCTATATTAAAAAAAAACCCTCAATTGCTGTTTTAATGTAGAATTGGTTAGACAGATCAAGGATCCCACAGGAAATTATTTCACAAGAACTGTCAATAAGGTGAGAAGAACACATCCTGAGGACTTGGCCCTCCTTCTTCCTCTCCACAGGGAGGGGATGGAGGTGAGGTCATTCACCAGCGCCCTCGGAACTGCTCAGGTGACATCCTTGGGGCCGGGAGTGGCAGCCTGGGCCCCAGCAGGGCAACGGTGAAGTTGCCAGAAGTGGATACTGTTGCTGAGTCTTCTTCCTGAGCTAAGCTTACACATCCAACCAAGAAGACAAAACTGGTGACCCTTCGACGTAAAGGACCATCTGGTAATCACATAAGGCTTTGACGTCCACTTGTCTGTTTACACTCTTTACGAAATGAGAATGGTTTCCTGGAGATTTCACAGTTCCCGGGTAAGTGGAACATTACACACCCTAAATAAGGGCTGAATTCTCCATCTCTGCCATTAATAGAGACAGTCCCTTCATGTCAACTTTTTATTGAAATGTGACATAATATAGAAAAGTGCGGAGATCAAATATACAACATAGTGATGGAGAAACCATGTTACTAGCCCTCTGGGAGCCCCTGTGTCCCTCCCAGTCCCCCCTCACCCCACATATAAGTTTAGTTTGAGGCAATCCTCTTTTAAAAACACTTCGTTGGTATTTTATTTTCATTTCCTTAAAACGAACAAAACTCAACATACAAAGACTTTTGATTACCGGTAGGAAGATACTAATGATAAAAAGAAGGATTAAAGGGGTCAGATTCATGACTATCAATTGAATCCAATTTGATTCAGTATCGATATATGTTTCTCAAATGCTCAGTGGACATCCCTGTAGACAACCTTCCAGAGTGAAATGTCTTTGGCTCCCGTGTTCGTGTGCCTTGCACATTGTTAGTAATATTTATTGCTGCGAATAAAGGCACACAGAGCATTGCGTCCGCCTGTCCCAGCCTTTTGTCCGTTTCCATCCATGCCAGGTCTCTGGTTGCTTGGGTCCTACTCACTGGGGTTTCTCTCTGTCTCTCTCTCTCCTGCACAAACATGGGAGGGTTCACTTGTAGGGAGGACGTGGGAGGGAAGGTGACCATGACGGGGCCCAGGGCCATTACTGCCACTTCAGTGAGAGGTTCGAGGTGTGATGATACCCCCCAGGTTTATTCAGAGGAAAACAGCCCTGGGTCAGTAGCAGGACCAACCCCCTGCCTTCCTGGGGGCTGCCAAGCTCAGGTGCCCGGCTGGAGATGCAGTGCCAGTTCCGACGTCCAGCTTCCTTTCCATTTGTTTACTTGTTCACCTGTATTTACTTATAAAAGGAGGCACTGTGAAAAGTCCTTTTCTTCCTATTTACTTAAATTCGCCATCCCCTTTCTCCCTCTACTAATGCTGGTCTAGTCCTTATTCCTTCTTCCACCGTTTCTCAGACTCGGTCTAAAAATCCCAAGGCGCTTGTTCAGGGAGGTTCCTGGGCCACATTCCCTGGAATTGCGATCCACTCGGTCTGGAGTGAAGCTTGGGGCGCTGCGTTTTCGGGGGGATGCTGATGCGAGCGGTGCCCAGGGTGCTCCCCGGCTCTCCACCAACACTCACCTGCTGCCCTCAGCGCCCACTCCGCCGAGGCTGTCCACTGACACGCCCACATGTGGCCTGTCCGGCAGGAGGGGCCCGGCGTAGGTCCTGCAGCGAGGCTCGGGGCTCCCAGAGAGAGTATCCCAAGATCAGCTGTTCCAAAAGATAAGAAGAGGAAGCTGCCAGCACCTTAAGGTCTTGGCCTGGAAGCTGACCTGAGTTAATGCCTCCGTATTCGCTTGATGGAAGCAGTCACAGAGCCCACCATCCAGGGGGCCTTCAGGGGGAGGGCCAAAGGTCCCATTTCTGAGTGGGGGGGATGTCAAAGGTTGTGTGGCTGTCTTTAACCCACTGCACTCAGTCACCTTTCAAGGTCAAGCTTAGATGCTGCCTGCTCCAGGAAGTCTTTCTTGCTTCCCACTTTGGGCCAGGAGCATATTTTCCTCTGAATTCCTCCAGGCCTATGTTCCCCCTGAAGGTTTCCCCATTCTACCTTATTTTTCTTTGAGCTCCTCCAATTGTTTGTTCCCTTTTTTATGACCCCATAAAACTGACACCCAATAAATATTGCGTGAATGAATAAATGTTGCCATCTAAAAGTGACTCTGTAGTTACACAGATCTTGTATAAATGAGATCATTTCATATGTCGTTTTTAAGTTTGATATTTGAAAAGTACGTGTTATAGCTAACGAAAACTCATAGCAGCCCAGGAATAGTAATAAGGGAGGACCCCTGAGTAGAGACCCTCCCCGAAGGCCAGCGTAGAAACTGCTGACATTGCAGGACTGGCAACTGCAGGCTTCATCTTCATGCTCAGCAGCGGGTCCTCAAAACTCCTTTCCTGTTTATTAAGCAAATTCCCACGTTGGAATTTTAATAACTTTTGCCATTTCAAATAACTAACTGAAGCCAAAGGCAGGGAAAGCAGGAGAGTTTCCGTTCAGCCTAAAAAAATAATGAGAGGCACAAAGTCCTTTTTATGCACAGCCCTGCTCATGGAAGGCTCGGCGAGCAGGGCTCTGGGAGGGGCCAGGGACCCACAGACAAACGAGGTCTTAGTGATGTGACCCTGAAGGCAGACATGGCCCTTAGTGATGGGGTCCTGCAGGCAGACGCTGTCCTTACTGCAGGTGAGCGTAGATCCCTAGCCCCGGGTAAAGAGACAGCCAACGTCTTGAAGCAATGGTCTTCGGATCCCTAAGGGGCCTCTGGTGAAAAGAGATGACTCTACTAAAACAGACTCGGACGTTAAATGGGGCCAGTTTCCGGTCTCTCCATACCGTAAAATTTCCAGCATTTTAACCAAAACTATCCTGAAAGCCGAGGAGACCCCCGAGACTCAGAGTGTACTGCTGCGGTTGAAGGTAGCGTAGCTGCCCGCGGTAGAACAAGCCCCTGTGAACTCTGCCTGAAGTCCTTTGCCCCGTGGGGCAGGGAGCTCGCAGATTCTCAGCATAAAACCCAGGGCAGCAGCTCCACCACCTGGACGCAAAGGATGGTATAATAGGTGGGGCTCTGCTGCTCCAGGCGTGAGGGGTCCCAGCCTCGGGCACCAAGGCCAAGGCCAGAGGCCTGCTGTCAGAGCCAGGTCCTGGCTCCACGCTGGGCGGGCGGCCAGGAACCGGATGAGGCCTGCCGTCGCCTGTCACAGATGGGGCCATGGTACCGACAGGGCCACAAGCACCGCCGTGATTCTTCCTACTCAAAGTAGCCCTTTCAACTTTGACAGAGACCTTAAATCCCAAAGAGGTGGGAGGGGGTCTTGCCGTGGCCCCGCTCCTGCAGTCATGGGTCATCAGGGACGGAGCCCGGCTGGGGTCTCTTCGGGGCTGCCCGATTAGAGCACCAGCACCCACTTGGTCCACGGAGCTCCCCCAGGTTGCTGGGGCTGTTGTAATTGCCTTTTGTTTCTGGTGTTGTTTCGTTTCATTGTACACTGATGTTGTGAATTACTGAGTGCAGAATTTTAAGACAGCGGTGTGGGTAGAGTGAAAGTGTGACTCAAACTACCTCCCTCCAGCCCCGACGTGAGCATCCAAGATTCAGTCCTTCTGCTAAGGCAGTGTACTTCCAAGACTCTCCACTCAAATACAAATACGTGTGAGGGGGTGATAACAGTGAAATATCCTCCCTTCACGGAGATGGAGAGCTGCAGCGGTACCATCACGGGCACGCATTCTGTCCACTCCAAGGATGCGGGCACCTGTTAGGTACAAAGGGTGGCCCAGGGATGCAAAGCCTACAGCTAAATGGTGCTTTCAGATTTCCAAGTCCTCCCCAGGTCCTGCAGGGCGGGCAGGAGCGGCCCCCCCACTTTACAGATTAGGAACCTGGGGCGTCAGAGGTTGTGACTTGCCCGTCAGCAGTTTGCTGATCCAGCCCGGTGCTCTTCCATTCTTTTGGTCTGTTGGCATCCTCAGGTGGCCCAGAGGCAAGACACCGTGCTGCGTGCCGTCCGCGGGCAAGTGTGAAGTCCGATTCTGGTCCTCAGGGTGCTGTCCATCTGGTGGGGGAAGCAGGACATACATAGCAAAGTGTCAGGAGCAGCAGACTGTAGTTAGATTTTGCAGCTGTTTGAAAGCTGTCTCAGAACTGGCATTTTAAGGGCCCCAAACAGTCAAGATTACTATCATTAGAAACAAGAATGATACAGCTTTAGATAAGTGATTGATGGTTTATAAACACCTTCACATACAGTTCATTATTTCAAACTCGTGGTTCAGAGGTGAGGTCATTCTTTTCTGCCAAAACCTGTCTCTTCGTCTTAAGATTCTGCTCAAAAATCTTGTCTCACCTGAAATATTTAGGCAGGAAATTTCCTTTTATCTTTGATGGGTATAATGCTTATTTAGATCATCTTAGCATGCTAGTTTCAAATTGTTTAGGTATTTCCTTTGCGACATTTAGTCTTTGCTCTATTCTTTCTCCCGCGTGTGTGCGTGTGTTACGCGGGGAGGGAGGTATTTTTAAGTCATTTTTCGTGTTGCATCAGTCAGACCCTCCAGCTCTGGATGTGTGCCCCTGAATCACTGTTTACAGCCTCCTCAGGACCTCATCCGTGGAGGACTGCCTGCGGGTGCAGGAAAGGGGTGGGGAGGCCCTGGGCACTGGGGCGGCTCCCGGACTCGCGTGGAGGGTTTTGTCACAGAGGGGGGACCCCAGTGGCCCTTTTCCACTAGTCTTGTCTCTACTTGAAAGGTCCTGGGGGCTTCCCTGGTGGCGCAGTGGTTGGGAGTCTGCCTGCTAATTCAGGGGACACGGGTTCGAGCCCTGGTCTGGGAAGATCCCACATGCCGCGGAGCAGCTGGGCCCGTGAGCCACAATTGCTGAGCCTGCGCGTCTGGAGCCTGTGCCCCGCGACGGGAGGGGCCGCGATGGAGAGAGGCCCGCGCACCGCGATGAAGAGCGGTCCCCGCTTGCCGCAACTGGAGAAAGCCCTCGCACAGAAACGAAGACCCAACACAGCCAAAAATAAAATAAATAAATAAATAAATAAATAAAATAAGAAAATCCTAAAAAAAAAAAAAAAGAAAGGTCCTGGGAGCAGGGGAGCTCTGCCCCAGGCAGGGGTGACAGCAGTCACAAGGCGTGGCCGCACGACGACACTCACCCCCATCCCAGAGGACGGTGGGTGAGCGCAGTGACCTTCCCTCCATCTGGTAGCCCCAGGGCACCAGTCAGTGAAGTAAAGAATTTATCGGAGCTCTACTCCCTATCATGCAACCTCTGAGTTACCTTTATTTTAATTTTTGTATTGAAGTACAGTTGATTCACCACGTGGTGTTAGTTTCTGGTGTACAGCAAAGTGATTCAGTTATACACACATACATATATATATATTCTTTTTCATATTCTTTTTCATTATGGTTTATTATAGGATTTTGAGTAGAGTTCCCTGTGCTCTACAGTGGGTCCTTGTTGTTTATCTATTTTATATACAATAGTTTGTATCTGCTGCAGCAACACGCGTGGACCTAGAGGTGATCATCCTAAGTGAACTAAGTCAGACAAAGACAAATACCTGCTGAGTTACTTACATATAACTTTCCCCAGCTATCCCAAGCCTAAAAACGGAGGCTAATAACACCTGCGTTCTCTCATGACTGCACAGGGGTGCAACTGAAGCAGAAGCAACAGCACATAGTTCAAGTGTGCAGTTCAAAGAGTTCTGACGAAAGTATACAGCTGTGTAGGCAGCACACAGTCACGGTAAAGAATGTTCCCCTCACCCCAGTGTGGTCCCTGTGCCACCCCCAGCCTCCCCCTCCCCTGCCCTCTGGCCACCACTGACCTGCTTTCCACCACAAAACACGTGGATCTGACTTTTCTAGAATCCACGCGAATGGAAGCCTGCAGCACACACTGCACCGGGCTCCTTTCACGAAGCGTCGTGATTTTAACTTGTCCGTGTCGTTTTGTGTGTCAGGACTGTGTTCCTTTGCATTTGTGAGATTTATATATGTGTGGGTTGGAATATTCCTTGCTGTTTTTGGTTTTCAACCAATGAAATGATGACCATGTCAGTGGGATATTGGATAAAAGACCGTAGAACCCTGGACCAACCAGAACTGGCTCTGCAGCCCAGACCAGGACGAAGCCCCATCTCGCCACGTGCAGGGAACCGCTGCCCCGTCTGACACTGACGCTCCTCTTTCTACCTGCCTCTACCAACAACTCCCTGCCGCGCTCCAAACATGTGTGCCCTCCTCCGAGGTGACCCGCTCTCCACGTGTCGGTGGGTGACCCCAGGCGTGGACAGTGGATTCCAGTCCCTTCCCTGGGACACTTGGACGTGTGTCAGGGGCGGCACGGCTCAGTGTGGCCCAGGCTCTGCTGGGGGATATGGGGAGCAACAGCTGGGCCCATGTCCGCCACGTGCAGAGCGTGTCCACAGCCGTGGAGGGAGGACGGGGATGAGACAGGGCACCCAGAGCTCCGTCGGGTCCACCACCTGCCCAGGCCTCCATGATGCCCCGCAATCTTCCCAACAAATCCAAGTCCTGGCTTTAGTGAGCTCAATAGGACTTTGTCACGTTAGACCCAAAGTGGCCTGATACACAGAAATTTCCAGAGACAGGCGGCTCCTGGCTCAACACGGACCCTGAAATGGTGTGAAAGAGACAGTGCCTGCCCCACAGAGAGTTCTCTGTTAGGGTTCATGTTGTTGCACTTGGGCCAAAACCGCTGTGCACTCCCTTCTTACACCCACCAGGCTGGCAGCTGAGGGGGTTCGTATGCTCTGACTCGCAGGCAGTGCTGGAAGCTGCCGGGCAGGGAAGGGAGCCCAGAGCACTAATAAGAAGCAACAAGCTCCGTGTTGTGTGACCACCTAGAGGGGTGGGATAGGGAGGGTGGGAGGGAGACGCAAGAGGGGGGAGATATGGGGATATATGTATACATAGAGCTGATTCACTTTGTTATACAGCAGCAACTAACACAACATTGTAAAGCAATTATACTCCAATAAAGATGTTAAAAAAAAAAAGAAGAAGAAGAAGAAGCAACAAGGCTCCCACCTGAATGGTGGGGCATTCGTGTGATTTAACATTAAAGCACTTTGTGCCCATGGGAGGGGGGCGTCTTTCTAGCATCTGTCCTCCTGCCCCTCGTGTACACCCAGCCCCGGGTTGTCAAGATTGGACTTGGATGTAATTAGCAGTTCCAACTCCTCTAAGGCCCCATGTATACGCAGCCCATGGTGATTATACCAAGCATTTTGGTTTCTTATAATAGTCGCTTCTTATAGTGATCAAGTCACATTTTGCACAGCATGAAAAAGGGCCAGAAGCATTCAGATACTCTGCAAGAAAATAAAATTCCAGAGGTTAAATGTTTCCTTACAATCCCAAGCGGCTCAAAGAATATATTGGTAAAATTTTTCAAGTTCACAGTTTTGAAGATCCTTAAGGGTGGGGGACATGCCTGCCTCTGGTGTTGGAGGGAGACTTAAAATAAATACCTTTGGTGGAATTTAAAAGCATCTCTGTTTAAAAGAATCTGCTTCAATGCCATGGAAGTCTACTACATAATTAACTGAATATTAAGTTGGCCCAAGATTAATTGTCAAACATTTTGGTGAAAAGAATTTCAATTAAGTACTACTGACTAAGGATGCAAGTGAAACTATTTTTACAAAGCTTAGATGCACTTTTTTTTTCTGGGTCAGCTTTTGTTTCTTCATCAAAATTCCTGATGATGGCAAACATGTGAGGAGCCTGATAAAGAAGATTCAGTTGTTCATAATCTGACCTGTACGTCCAATTCTACTACCAACAAGACAATGCCTTTCACTTCCTCCAAACGCATTTGATGTTCAAAGAGTTGGGAGATGACTTAAACATCAATGATTAAAGTTATCCCGGCTATGCTTTACAGATAACCCATCTCCCTGCCTGTAGGAATGGGAGAATTTAAAGTTTGTTCATTGATAGAATCAACTCCAGATCAAACAAGAATGGCAGAATCTTTCGAATGTAAAACAGCCACTTTCCAGGACTACTCTCTTAAGCTCTCAAATATACTGTTAGAGGGACCACGCTCATTCACAGAAGTCGCTTGTGTTTTGGTAAACGCTGTGGGTCTGACTGTCCTCTGAATCCGCTATCAGGACGAAAGTGGCAAAGATGAAGGAGAAGATGGAGAAGGTCCAGGGAACAGCGGTCCCCCCGTGACCCTTCCCCTACCGGTGCTGAAACGCCCACCGGGGTCGTTTCCTTGGGCTTCTTGTCCGCTGACCCTTCCTCTCCCACATGACAGGGTAGCTGGAGGGCCACAGGCCCCGTCACTGTAGGTCATCCCCCTTTAAGACCACTGGTTGTCCAAGGTGCAATCAGATCTTGGAATAACTGGCCGGAGACTAGCTCATCTTGGCTGCCAGGGGCTGGGGCGGGTTGCCCAGAAAGGACCTTGCCCAGGCCCGGTTAGGAGCTGCACTGGGGAGCTGATTCTGTATCTGGAGGGTCAAGAAACAAGGGTGTCATGGGTGGAGGAGAGCTTGGATGTGTGGGTAGGGTGGCCCCACATACCCTTCTCCAGGACCAGCTCAGGGGAGATAGACGCAGAGAACCTGTGATGAAGACCGGTGAACAAATAAATCCAGCCAAACTCAAACCCTGTCTACAAGGTAGTATCTGGAGCCAAGGGACAAAAAACCACAAAAACAACCAAAGCAGAGACTCAAGGGGAGGAAAATGGGGACAGGAATATAATCAATAAATAAACACTGGGTGGCAGGATGCGTGTCGTCAAAACCCCAGTTGGGGCGTGAACCAAAACACACGGTGACCTTCACTGCTGCGGGCAAAGCCCAAATGTGGTGAGGGTCAGGGGTAGGGGTGGGCTTCAGCCCAACTCTTGTTACTACGGGGACTTAGTGTAGGAACTGTAGTGCCTGCCACGGTGAAAACTCCACTCCACACACACACACACCAAAAACCCCACAACAACAACCTTAACAAGAACACTTTTTACGGGATGAAAATAAACACTACAGACTCGTGCTGGGAAGCGGATGCTGCCTGTTAGAGAGGGATGCTCTTCCCGTAAGTCTTTTAAGGAGTTTAAAGCAATTGTCACGTGCAAAGATGTCAGTCTGCACATTTTTTGAGTTTGGTTGTGCACATCACAACTTATCCGCTGCTGTACAAAGGGATAAAGAAACAGAAGGTAAATTTTAAGAATCATTGCGGATTTCGTGTTTTGAATCGCCTGGCGAGGACACAGGAGGCCGAGCGAGAGGCCCTGAGCTGTTCCAGGTGAGGGATGATGGAGGTGGACGAAGGTGGTGTTGGAAGGGGCGGAGAGCTGTGCGCAGAATTCAGAAGACATTCAGGGTGGAGAATGGACAGGACTGGGTGACGGGTTGTGGAGGATGGGATGGCGAGAGGGGCAAGAGGGGCTCTGCATTTCTGACTCAGCGACCTGGCAGATCTGTTGAATCTGAAAGACCCACGACGCGCCCAGCGGGAGTGGCCAGCGGGCAACTGAACATCCACGGCAGGTCTGGAGCTCATGTGAGAGACCGGGCTGGAGATGGTTTGGGAGTGTCAGCGTATGGGGGTCTCTGATTCCACAGAAGTGGAGAGGTGCACCCAGGAAAATGGGCTGAATTGGAAAGGTGAGCGCCCAGGGGAGCCTACAGGGAAACCGACGTTTAAGGGTGCATCCAAAGAGAAACCTAGAAATGAGATGGAGGTGGAGAGGGTTTGGCTGCTTTTTAAAATTTAGGTACTCCTGGAAAGGACAAATTATTAAATTCCTAACCCTTCAGTATAAAGTAGTGTATCAACTCTTTCCTGAGAGGAAAATGCATGAACACCTCAATTAGTAAAACAGAGAGGTCCCCAGAGACAAAGTCGGAGTGCTGGATCTCCTGCCTACTTGTAATGGGACAGCGGCCAAAACTTTGCTCATCTGTAAAGTGGGAACCCTCCTAAGCCTGCTTACCCCCAGGGCTGTGGAGAGAAAGGGGGTTATAGGAAAACTCTACCCATGATCTCTGATCCTCTCATTGCTGTGTGTGTGTGTGTGTGTGTGTGTGTGTGTGTGTGTGTCCTAGTGCTGCTGTAATAAATTACCGCAAACTTGGTGGCTTAATTCAACACACATTTATTCTTTTACAGTTCTGGAGGCCAGAAGTCTGCAACTCATTTCACTGGTTCAAAATCAAAGTGTGGGCAGGGCCACGCTCCCTCCAGAGGCTCAGGGGAGGATCCGTTTCCTTGCCTTTCACAGCATCTAGAGCTGCGTTCCTTGAGTTCATTGGCTCCTGGCTCAATTTTCCATCATCCAATCCAGCAACATAGCATCTATGCTCTTCTGTGTCAAACCTCCCTCTGAGTCTCTCTTATAAGGACCCTTGAAATCACACCGGGCCCACCCCAGGGATCCAGGACAATCTCCCATCTCAAGATCCCTGACTTAATCACACTGCAAAGTCTCTTTTGCCAGATAAGAGAACATTCACAGGATCCAGAGCTTAGGACAAGGACGTGTTTGGGGACCATTATTCAGCCGACCACACCGTGTGTGCTCTGTGGGATGCAGGCGGAGGAGGAGGGGCGGTGCTGGGATGGGGAGGGGGCCAGCCACATCTCAAGGCAAATCCAGCTTGATGGTTGCAGGTCCCGCTATGTCTACATGGGGGGTTGGCAAGGATGGAGCGGGGGCGAGAATCACACGCTCGGGTCTGAACCCGAGACCGGTGGTTCTCCGAGTGTGGTCCCGGGAACTTGGGAATGCACAATTTGGACCACGCCCCGGACCCCCTGAGACAGAAACTCTGAGGTGCTGAGTGAGTCCTGCCGAGGATTCAGATGCTGGCTCTCGGTGGCTCAGGTCTGAGCAGGGCCCGGAAGGAGGGGTGAGGCCAGCTTCTCAGCTCTGTGCTCAGCTCAGCAAAACCATGCAGAGCTTTAAAAAAGTAACATTCGAATCAGAACCTGAGGGGGGAGGCCCTGGCAGTGGGTTAAGTTCCCAGGTGATGCTAAAGTGCCCCCCTCCTAGGGCAGGGGCCCCGTCGCACAACCTGGCCTTGTGGGGAGAAATCGGGGTTCCTAAATCAGCACTTCTCAAACTTGAGGGGGGTCAGAATCTCCGGAGGCCTTGCTCAGACTCAGATTCCCGCCCCTCCGCACCCCGAGAGCGGAGTCAGCAGGTCTGGGTGGGGCTCGAGACTGTGCATTTCTGACGAGTTTCCAGGCGATGCCGACAGCGCTGGTCCGGGACCTCACGTGGAGAATCTATGCACTAATGTGTGATTTTAATACCAGCGGCCCCCGACAGCGCTGGTCCGGGACCTCACGTGGAGAATCTATGCACTAATGTGTGATTTTAATACCAGCGGCCCCCGACAGCACTGGTCCGGGACCTCACGTGGAGGATCTATGCACTAATGTGTGATTTTAATACCAGCAGCCCCCGACAGCGCTGGTCCGGGACCTCACGTGGAGAATCTATGCACTAATGTGTGATTTTAATACCAGCGGCCCCCGACAGCGCTGGTCCGGGACCTCACGTGGAGAATCTATGCACTAATGTGTGATTTTAATACCAGCGGCCCTCGACAGCGCTGGTCCGGGACCTCACGTGGAGGATCTATGCACTAATGTGTGATTTTAATACCAGCAGCCCCCGACAGCGCTGGTCCGGGACCTCACGTGGAGAATCTATGCACTAATGTGTGATTTTAATACCAGCAGCCCGCCCCAAACACGTCTCCCAGACCAAGCTAAGACCACTGAGTCTAAAAGCCTTAGAAATCAATTTATGAGATACTTTTCCCTGTTTTTTCTTTAGGGCAGACAGCACTGGAACTTAACTGTCGAAATTATGGTGTTTGTGACTTAAAGGAGGGGAAAGAAATAGGGTGGAAATGGAGTTTAAGGGGAAAGTGAGGGGAGAAGGACATTAAACACAGGTGGGATGGAGGAAGAATGTTCAAAATGACACTAACCGGCTTTTCGAATGGCCAGCACCTGACGGCGGTATGTGAGCGTGTGTGTCTGTGCACGTCTGTGTGTCGGTGCCAGAGCACTGATTTAGTGAATAAATCCTCCAGCATTCAGAGACAGCTCTCGACTTCTAATTATGAAGGGATAATTTTCAGTTTGGGTCAACAACGTAAGACAGTATCTGTCCAGACACCATCTGGGGGTCCTGCCTGCTCCCCTGACATCTCCGTCCATCACCCCGAAACCCTCAGTTCCAGGCCTCGGTAGTTCAGGCCCCTCCGGAAGATTCCTGTTAGTCTCCAGGGAACTTGAGTCACTGTAGATCCTGAAAAGGGCTGAAAACCTTTGACTTCCTTCATTCGTCTTTTTTCACCCCAACGGGAAACTTAGCCCTTTCACCAGTGTTCCATTAAAAATGTAAAAATTCACTCCCACCAAGACTTTTTGTGGAAGACTCGGGGGCCAAGGAAGCTTCCTTGTGCCTCATCACAATTCCCCACACCCCCCTGCCCCAGGCCGCTTCACCTGCCTTCTCTCCCACCTCTTGCCTTGACCGTCTCATGAGCAGAATACATCCTTGTGCGAACACATCCCCCTTCCCCTCTCACACCTGAGGATTCAGCTGCGGTCCTCTGGAGCCGAGAGACCCACCCTCGATTACAAAAGCCGTCATCGAAACATCTCTTTCAAACAAATCATTAGATTTCTGATCAAATTTTGAGGAATTCTGGTGAACAGTAATGTTCTCTGCTTTAGTAAGAATATTAGCTATATTCATCCATTCCGTTTGCAATAAACTTTACATTTCAGAATCACTTTAGATGTAAAGTAAGTGGAACGCTAGCGTGGAGAATTGCTGTATGCCTCACACCCGATTCCCCTTGTTAACATCTTACGCTACTGGGGTATATTTTTCACAATCAGTGAACCAACAGTGATGCATTATTATTACTATGTCCATGCTGTGTTCAGATGTCCTTAGTTCTTCCCTAAAGTCCTTTTCTGTCCCAGGATCCCGTCCAGGACACCACGTCACATCAGGTCATCATGTTGAGTGTGTCTCCCTAAGCTCCTCTGGAAAGTGACAGTTTCTCAGACTTGCCCTGTTTTTAATGACCTTTTCCACTTTGAGGTACTTTGTAGAAGGCCCTTCAATTTAGGTTTCTCTGGTGTTTTTCTCTTGATTAGACTGGACTTATGGGATTTGGGAAGATGACAGAGGTGCCGTGTCCTTCGTGTCACATCATGTCATCAATGAGTTATCACTGATGACACTGACCTTGGCCACCTGGTGGAGGTCATGTTGGTCAGGCCTCCCCACTGTAAGGTTACTCTCCCCACCCAAACCCACCTTTGTCCACACTGTCCTCTTTGGAAGGAGTCGCTAAGCACAGCCCACACTTCAGGTGGGAGTTACGCCCCAGCTCCTTGAGAAGGGAGTAGCTACAGAAGTTATTTGGAATTCTGAACATAAGAACTACCCCCGCCCCCATTTATTTATTTACAATCATGTATTTTTGCAAGTATAGACACATGGATATTATTTAAACTTTGGATTATAACAATGTTACATAGTTTTCTTGCTCAAATTGTTCTAGCTTTGGCCATTCTTTCAGTTGGCTCCTGTGTCCTTTTGACATAAGCCCATCATTTTGGTTCTTGAGCTCTTCTTTACTTTCTGGCACTACAAGACGCTCCAGGTTCATCTCCAGGTATAGTCCCTCCCTCATCCCTAGACTCAGCCATCTCTCCAAGGAGCCTTGGTTCCTTTTATTGAAGAACGGTATTAGAAACCAAGATCTGAGCACCAGCTGTGCTCATTGCCACTGGGGTTTCATTGCTCCTAAACCCTGTCAGCACACAGAACTTGGAAATACATGAGTGTGTATTCACCTGTGTGTGTACTACCCACTGTTATTTCTGCATTTGTCCATCTGTGTCTAGATTAAGCTAAACATGAATCCATACTGATGTCTTATATGGACTCTCATAGAATTCCACACTGTTCATCCTAGGCTTTCCCCTTTCCCTCCACAGGAGATCACCTGTGACCTCCCACTCCACACACCTCTAAGAAACAACTTTATCACCTGAGTACAGTGTGCAAGGACAGTGTCTCTTATCTTCAGCCTTCCAGGCTCCTCTTGTGCCCAGAGGTACTCAGGACAGCACTGCCCTACCATCTTCAGTGAGGTTGTGTCATACTTTGTGACACAGATTCTCTTGTCAGTCTGCATTACATCCTGCAATCCCTGACCTCATAACTAATTTTTATAATCTGCACACATTAAGGTTTACTCTTTGTGCTATAAGAGTCCATGGGTTTTGGTAAATGCAGAATGTCATGTCTTCACCGCTACAGTGTCATCCAAAAGAGATTCTTAGCCCTATGTACTCCCCCTCTTCAACCCTCCTCCCCCAGCCAAGCTCCTGGCAATCACTGATCTGTTTCCCATCTCTGTGGTTGTTCCTTTACCAGAGTGTCATATAAATGGAGTCGTGGGGGCACACAGCCTTTGTAGACTGGCTTCTTTCACTGAGCATAATGCATTTAAGATTCATCCACGTGGTGTGGTTTGAATGTCTATTCCCTTTTAATCTCTGAATCCTATTCCATTGTCTGGATGGACCACAGTTTGTTTACCCATCACCTATTGAAGAACATCTTGCTTGTCTCCAGGTTTTGGCAATTATGAATAAAGCTGCATGTGTGTGCAGGTTTTGAGTGCACATAAGTTTTCACATCAGTAGGGTAAACACCTAGGAGTGTGATTGCGGGATCGTGTGGTAAGAGTTTGCTTAGCTCTGTAGAAACTGTCAGACTGTCTTCCAATGCGGCTGCACCACTTTGCTTTCCCACCTGCCACGAGTGAGAGTTCCTGCTGCCCCACATCCTCACCAGAAACTGCTATTGTCAGTGTTCTGAATTTTAGCCATCCTTTAAAACAGTGTGTACTGGTATCTCATTGTTCATTTCATTTATTTTCCCAACCCATGCTGGAGCATGGCCAGTCTGGAGCATGGAACAAATTTTCCCTGGCCCTGGATTCTGTGTTTTATTTTTAAAATATATGATTTCATCAAGACCAAAGGGCTTAATGGGAAGCAGTAGCGCCCAGCTCTTCAGCTGCCCCTGAACCGGTGGAACTCGTTAGTGTGTAAACAGAAGCATCAGCCTGGTTAAGGGGGATCTGGATAGACAGCAGGGGAAAATAAAGTTACCAGAGAGTGGGGTGGAACACAGGCAGCTTTGGTCAGGGCAAAAGAACAGTTTTAAATACCTCATTAAAATATTTACAAAGACGCAAAAATTTTTTACCTTAGGAGGTGGCGGTTGAGAGTGGAATTTTCAGTGTCCCCACTGCTCACAACTGCTTGCATGCACGACCAGGAGAAGCGGCCCTGACCGGTTGGTGTGCAACCGGCATGCAGCCTGGCCACACTTTCCTTTGCACGGGGTCTGACTCTCACTTACTCCTGATGAGCTCTCCAGGAACCCCCCCACTGAAGGTGTGTGCTCTTCTGTTTCAGGCAAGATCTTCCTGTTTTCCAGCCGCCTCTGTCTCGCAATCAGCACAGATCTGTTTATGCAACTGTGCTTTGTCTCAGAGGGAACATTGCACACCAGAAAGTGAAGGAAGATCAGATTTCCGCCTCGAGCCGGCCTGCCGCGCTCCTTCAGCCTTTCCTCCCCCACCTCCTCCCTCTTTTCCTCACTCTGATCCTTGATAGAATCCTTGGAAGTCTGGGATCACACCGGCATCACATCCCGCAGCTTACGTACACCGAGATCGCAGATCCCTGAGCAGATATCGCTGGACCCTCTGCTGACCTAGACGATCTCCCTGTTCTCTGGTCTACACCGCGTATCTATTTTAAAAAACAAAAATATTTTTCTGTTCCTAAATGATCAATTCCAGTTTTTAAAGTTCACCAAAAATGATCTGGATAATTCTCAAAATACCATGTTGTAAACGAGCAGGACCCTATGGGGCCTTCCCAGAGCAGACCCCCGCACCCCGTGTCCTCTGCCTGCATTTCCTCTATAGAAAAATTTTAGCCAAAGAATAAATCTAATCAGAGAAGTGAGAAAATGCAAAAAGAAAGGAAAACAGTCAAGCAAGACAAAACAGTAATACTTTAGCCATTAAACACAGTCAAGGACTTTTAGTTCTTCCTCAAGGGCTATAGAGAATATTCTGAGCCATGTCCTTTGAGCTGTTTTGCAGATACTGAAACCCCCTCCAGGTGGGAGAAGTTAATTGTCTGCTGCCCACAAGCACGGAGACCCCAGACTGGTTGGAACCAAAAGGTTGATGATGCCGACTCCCGATTACCTCACCACCAACCAATCAGAAGAGTGTCCACGAGCTGAACACACACCCCTGCAACTCCCCCCTACCCTGTCTTTAAAGACCTTTCCCAGCCATTTTAAACAATTTTTTATTTATTTTATTTATTTTTGGCTGCATTGAGTCTTCGTTGCTGTGCACGGGCTTTCTCTAGTTGCGGCGAGCGGGGGCTACTCTTCGTTGTCGTGTGCGGGCTTCTCATTGCAGTGGCTTCTCTTGTTGTGGAGTACCGGTTCTAGGCATGAGGGCTTCCGCAGTTGTGGCTCGTGGGCTCTAGAGCACAGGCTCAGTAGTTGTGGCGCACGGGCTTAGTTGCTCCATGGCATGTGGGATCTTCCTAGACCAGGGCTCGAACCCGTGTCCCCTGCATTGGCAGGCGGATTCTTAACCACTGCGCCACCAGGGAAGTCCCTTTCCCAGCCTTTTACGCACTAGCTGCCCTGGACTCCTTTCTTGGCGCCTGCAATAAACACTGCACTTTCCTTCACCATGACCCAGTGTCAGTAGATTAGCTTTACTGTGACTCTGTGGTGTTGGATTTATTTGAACTGAAGGTACCAGGATGCAGCCATGATTTAGAAAAATGTATTACTTCTCTCTCTCCACGGAAAGGGATGAGAAGTAATGATGCCCTAGGAGTGACAAGCACCTATAGTCCCCAGATTTTAGTTTCTTAGAATCCCTCGCCATTAAAACAAGGATTCCTGGGCAAAATGGCTGATTTGGGTCTGGAGTAGAGAAAGCATGAGGTGAGCCTGGAAGTGCTCCCAGACCAGTGGCGACTTGTAGAAGCTTCTCAGCTACCATGGGGCCCGGCCAGGAACCGACCCCAGCGCCTCAAACGCCAAAGCCAGCCATCCTTTCCAGGTCACTGGGCTATGTTCTCCACTGTGAAATCTGCACTCTACAGAAGCTGTATCTTGGTGTCACTTTTTTAGAGTTTTGTCCCAGTCATCAGAGCAGTCCCTTCCTCACCTTGTCTTCTCCTCCTTTGCAATAAATAAGGCTTTTTTTTTTTTTTTTGGCCATGCCGTGTGGCTTGCGGAATCTTAGTTCCCCACCCAGGGATAAAACCCAGGCCCCTGGCAGTGAGAGCGCCAAGTTCTAACCACTGGACCACCAGGGAATTCCCCGATAAATTAGGCTTTTCAAAAGCCAGTCACAGCCTGCCAGGGTCCAGGCTTAGGCTCTGAGCTTCTTTTATGTTGTGAAGTCTGCAAAGCTTCCCTGTTAAAAGCCCTGCATGAATGTCCAGACCAGAGCTGACCTGGGGAAGTGCGTCCTTCTGCAGGTTGTCCTTCCTGCCCTGTGTGGCCACTTCCTCCCTCTTCTCCTGGGAAGAAGCAGATGAGGAATGAGGACAGGGGTGAGAGTGACAAAAGCAGAAGAAATAGAAAATACACTTTTTTCCAATGAATATTGAACCTTTTTTTTTTTTTGGTAGAAAAGCTTTCGGCAGCACAAATTAAATTGCATTCCTGACACGAGCTGAAGGCACCTTATACGTATCAAGTGCACGGAATCCAAAAGCATCTCCCCCCAGATTTTCCAGAATGTTCTCAGGAGGCTCCTCCCCTGTAAAATAAAGGGATGTTGGGGCCCTTTCCTCAGTATAGGTGCTGTGTGGGCATCAAAATTTATCTCCAGACCATTAATTTCCACACACATCTGCTCGAGGAGTTCTTCCTGCATCCATGGCATGTTCATCTCCATCTAAATCACATTTTTTTTTTTTTTTTGGCTGCATTGGGTCTTTTGTTGCTGCACGTGGGCTTTCTCTAGTTGCGGCGAGCAGGGGCTTCTCATTGTGGTGGCTTCTCTTGTTGCGGAGCACGGGCTCTAGGCATGAGGGCTTTAGTAGTTGTGGCTCGTGGGCTCTAGAGCGCAGGCCCAGTAGCTGTGGCTCACAGGCTCAGTAGTTGCAGCACATGGGTCCTAGAGCATGCGGGCTTCAGTAGTTGTGGCTCACAGGCTCTAGGGCGTGTGGGCTCAGTAGTTGTGGTGCACGGGCTTAGTTGCTCCACAGCATGTGGGATCTTCCCGGACCAGGGCTTGAACCCATGTCCCCTGCATTGGCAGGTGGATTCTTAACCACTGCGCCACAAGTCCCTAATTCACATTTTACTGTCCATCTTCAGGCTACAAGCGTTGTCAAGTCCTGTAAGCATTCGGGGGCCCTCGACTGCCCCCTGGGATTCCTGGCACCACTTACAGCTTTAATTTCCAGTCAGCTGTGATTCAGGATCACCAGGGCTCAGTGTCTGCCAAGAAGCATCTCGCTAGTAGCTCCTAATTTACCAAGTCTGTGCAAACAACATGCTTACTTAGAAGTGCAGTAAGGCTGCTGACTTTCTCCCTGCTTTTTCCGGGTACTCTGGGTCACTCAGCAGCCAAATCGACACTGAGGACGGCTGTTCCCGTCCCCTGAGGGTCTGGCAGGGATCCCAAAAGGCAGTTTCCCATCTCTGCGGCTTGGAGGCCTGAGACACCCCTGTGGAAATCATGCCTGCCAGGCTGCTCTGAGTCTTCCAGCCAGCGCTTCTCAAATGTGAGAAATGCACAGGCCATTTTAAAGGTGGAAAATCGTGCACAGTTGAGAATCCAGCTCAAAGGATCCTCTTTGAACATCACTGCACAAAAAATGACGTTTCATTTCATGCAACATCCTTTCATTGCAAATGAGCATTGCAAAGAGTTCTGCCTGCACAACTGGTGTAATTTAGGACGCGCCTGCAGCCCTGGCAGTTGGGGAATGGATCTCATCCTCATTTTTAGACTTGTTCCTTGAGGAGTTAAAACAATTCACACTTTCACCTTCTCACTCTGCCTCGTGGCCCAGCTTCTGGGTGTAACAGTATCTCACTGAACCCCTGTTGCCCAGCTAGGCTTCCATCCTCACAACCATCCCCTGAGTCTGGAAGGGTCCTCTGGGTTTTTCAGAGACGGGAGGGGGGTGAAGCTCCCCCAGGGTCATAGGAGTAACCACAGGAGGCCGGGCCACATGCATTGCTGTGTCAGAGATCAGAGAGCCAGGGCAGGTGGCAAAGCGAGCCTTGGGGTGTCCTGGGGGCACCTCCACGTCATCCACACCAGACCACCCAGAGCAGAGCCAGGCTGCCTGCACCCGCTTCCAGACCAGAAAGTGAGAAGACAAAGCCCAGCCTCTTCCCTTGCTGAGTCCTGGAGACACAGGTCAGATCTGGGCTGGGAGAAGAGCATTTCGTTTTCTGTTTTTTTTTTTTTTCTCTCTCTCTCTTTTTTTTTTGAATGTAAGTTTCAAGGTGGGTTTTTTTTATTTAATTTATTTTTTTATACAGCAGGTCCTCATTAGTCATCCATTTTATACACATCAGTGTATACATGTCAATCCCAGTAGCCCAATTCATCACAACACCACCACCACCCCCCCGCCAGCCACTTTCCCCACTTGGTGTCCATACATTTGCTCTCTACACCTGTGTCTCAATTTCTGCCCTGCAAACCGGTTCATCTGTCCCATTTTTCTAGGTTCCACATATATGCGTTAATATATGATATTTGTCTTTCTCTTTCTGACTTACTTCACTCTGTATGACAGTCTCTAGATCCATCCACATCTCTACAAATGACCCAATTTCGTTCCATCCACATCTCTACAAATGACCCAATTTCGTTCCTTTTTATGGCTGAGTAATATTCCATTGTATATATGTACCACCTCTTTATCCATTCGTCTGTCGATGGGCGTTTAGGTTGCTTCCATGACCTGGCTATTGTAAACAGTGCTGCAATGAACATTGGGGTGCATGTGTCTTTTTGAATTATGGTTTTCTCTGGGTATGTGCCCAGGAGTGGGATTGCTGGATCATATGGTAATTCTATTTTTAGTTTTTTAAGGAACCTCCATACTGCTCTCCATAGTGGCTGTATCAATTTACATTCCCACCAGCAGTGCAAGAGGGTTCCCTTTTCTCCACACCCTCTCCAGCATTTGTTGTTTGTAGATTTTCTGATGATGCCCATTCTAACTGGTGTGAGGTGATACTTCATTGTAGTTTTGATTTGCATTTCTCTAATAATTAGTGACGTTGAGCAGCTTTTCATGTGCTTCTGGGCCATCTGTATGTCTTCCTTGGAGAAATGTCTATTTAGGTCTTCTGCCCATTTTTGGATTGGGTTGTTTGTTTTTTTAATATTGAGCTGCATGAGCTGTTTATATATTTTGGAGATTACTCCTTTGTCCGTTGATTCGTTTGCAAATATTTTCTCCTATTCTGAGGGTTGTCTTTTCGTCTTGTTTATGGTTTCCTTTGCTGTGCAAAAGCTTTGAAGTTTCATTAGGTCCCATTTGTTTATTTTTGTTTTTATTTCCATTACTCTAGGAGGTGGATCAAAAAAGATCTTGCTGTGATTTATGTCAAAGAGTGTTCTTCCTATGTTTTCCTCTAAGAGTTTTATAGTGTCTGGTCTTATATTTAGGTCTCTAATCCATTTTGAGTTTATTTTTGTGTATGGTGTTAGAGAGTATTCTAATTTCATTCTTTTCCATGGAGCTGTCCAGTTTTCCCAGCACCACTTATTGAAGAGGCTGTCTTTTCTCTGTTGTACATCCTTGCCTCCTTTGTGATAGATTAGTTGACCATAGGTGCGTGGGTTTATCTCTGGGCTTTCTATCTTGTTCCGTTGATCTATGTTTCTGTTTTTGTGCCAGTACCGTATTGTCTTGATTACTGTAGCTTTGTAGTATAGTCTGAAGTCAGGGAGTCTGATTCCTCCAGCTCCATTTTTTTCCCTCAAGACTGCTTTGGCTATTCGGGGTCTTCTGTGTCTCCATACAAATTTTAAGATTTTTTTTTCTAATTCCGTAAAAAATGCCATTGGTAGTTTGATAGGGATTGCATTGAATCTGTAGATTGCTTTGGGTAGTATAGCCATTTTCACAATATTGATTCTTCCAATCCAAGAACATGGTATATCTCGCCATCTGTTGGTATCATGTTTAATTTCTTTCATCAGTGTCTTATAGTTTTCTGCATACAGGTCTTTTGTCTCCCTAGGTAGGTTTATTCCTAGGTATTTTATTCTTCTTGTTGCAGTGGTAAATGGGAGTGTTTCCTTAATTTCTCTTTCAGATTTTTCATCATTAGTGTATAGGAATGCAAGAGATTTCTGTGCATTAATTTTGTATCCTGCAACTTTACCAAATTCATTGATTAGATCTAGTAGTTTTCTGGTGGCATCTTTATGATTCTCTATGTATAGTATCCTGTCATCTGCAAACAGTGACAGTTTTACTTCTTCTTTTCCAATTTGTATTTCTTTTATTTCTTTTTCTTCTCTGATTGTCGTGGCGAGGACGCCCAAAACTATGTTGAATAATAGAAGTGAGAGTGGACATCCTTGTCTTGTTCCTGATCTTAGAGGAAATGTTTTCAATTTTTCACCATTGAGAATGATGTTTGCTGTGGGTTTGTCATATGTCAATAAATATGGCCTTCATTATGTTGAGGTAGGTTCCCTCTATGCCCACTTTCTGGAGAGTTTTTTATCATAAATGGGTATTGAATTTTGTCAAAAGCTTTTTCTGCACCTATTGAGATGATCATATGGTTTTTATTCTTCAATTTGTTAATATGGTGTATCACATTGATTGATTTGCATATATTGAAGAATCTTTGCATCCCTGGGATAAATCCCACTTGATCATGGTGTATGATCCTTTTAATGTGTTGTTGGATTCTGTTTGCCAGTATTTTGTTGAGGATTTTTGCATCTTTATTCATCAGTGATATTGATTTGTCATTTTCTTTTTTTGTAGTATCTTTGTCTGGTTTTGGTATCAGGGTGATGGTGGCCTCGTAGAATGAGTTTGGGAGTGTTCCTTCCTCTGCAATTTTCTGGAAGAGTTTGAGAAGGATGGGTGTTAGCTCTTCTCTAAATGTTTGATAGAATTCACCTGTGAAGCCATCTGGTCCTGGACTTTTGTTTGTTGGAAGATTTTTAATCACAATTTCAATTTCATTACTTGTGATTGGTCTGTTCATATTTTCTATTTCTTCCTGGTTCAGTCTTGGAAGGTTATACCTTTCTAAGAATTTGTCCATTTCTTCCAGGTTGTCCATTTTATTGGCATGGAGTTGCTTGGAGTAGTCTCTTAGGATGCTTTGTATTTCTGTGGTGTCTGTTGTAACTTCTCCTTTTTCATTTCTAATTTTATTGATTTGAGTCCTCTTCCTCTTTTTCTTGATGAGTCTGGCTAATGGTTTATCAACTTTGTTTATCTTCTCAAAGAACCAGCTTTTAGTTTTATTGATCTTTGTTATTTTTTTCTTTGTTTCTATTTCATTTATTTCTGCTCTGATCTTTATGATTTCTTTCCTCCTGCTAACTTTGGGTTTTGTTTGTTCTTCTTTCTCTAGTTCCTTTAGGTGTAAGGTTAGATTGTTTATTTGAGATTTTTCTTATTTCTTGAGGTAGGCTTCTATAGCTATCAACTTCCCTCTTAGAACTGCTTTTGCTGCATCCCATAGGTTTTGGATTGTCGTGTTTTCATTGCCATTTGTCTCTAGGTATTTTTTGATTTCCTCAGTGATCTCTTGGTTATTTAGTAACGTATTGTTTAGCCTCCATGTGTTTGTGTTTTTTTCCCTGTAATTCATTTCTAATCTCATAGCGTTGTGGTCAGAAAAGATGCTTGATATGATTTCAATTTTCTTAAATTTACTAAGGCTTGATTTGTGACCTAAGATGTGATCTATCCTGGAGAATGTTCCGTGCACACGTGAGAAGAAAATGTAATCTGCTGTTTTTGGATGGAATGTCCTATAAATATCAATTAAATCTATCTGGTCTATTGTGTCATTTAAAGCTTCTGTTTCCTTATTTATTTTCATTTCGGATGATCTGTCCATTGGTGTAAGTGAGGTGTTAAAGTTCCCCACTATTATTGTGTTACTGTCCATTTCCTCTTTTATAGCTGTTAGCAGTTGCCTTATGTATTGAGGTGCTGCTATGTTGGGTGCATATATATTTATAATTGTTATATCTTCTTCTTGGATTGATCCCTTGATCATTATGTAGTGTCCTTCCTTGTCTCTTGCAACATTCTTTATTTTAAAGTTTATTTTATCTGATATGAGTATTGCTACTCCAGCTTTCTTTTGATTTCCATTTGCATGGAATATCTTTTTCCATCCCCTCACTTTCAGTCTGTATGTGTCCCTAGGTCTGAAGTGAGTCTCTTGTAGATAGCATATAGATGGGTCTTAGTTTTTGTATCCATTCAGCCAGCCTGTGTCTTTTGGTTGGAGCATTTAATCCATTCATGTTTAAGGTAATTATTGATATGTATGTTTCTATTACCATTTTCTTAATTGTTTTGGGTTTGTTTTTGTAGGTCCTTTTCTTCTCTTGTGTTTCCCACTTAGAGAAGTTCCTTTAGCATTTGTTGTAGAGCTGGTTTCGTGGTGCTGAATTCTCTTAGCTTTTGCTTGTCTGTAAAGCTTTTGATTTCTCCATCGAATCTGAATGAGATCCTTGCTGGGTAGAGTAATCTTGGTTGTAGGTTCTTCCCTTTCATCACTTTAAGTATATCATGCCACTCCCTTCTGGCTTGTAGAGTTTCTGTTGAGAAATCAGCTGTTAACCTTATGGGAGTTCCCTTATATGTTATTTGTCGTTTTTCCCTTGTTGCTTTCAATAATTTTTCTTTGTCTTTAATTTTTGCCAGTTTGATTACTATGTGTCTCGGTGTGTTTCTCCTTGGGTTTATCCTGTATGGGCCTCTCTGCACTTCCTGGACTTGGGTGGCTATTTCCTTTCCCATGTTAGGGAAGTTTTTGACTATAATCTCTTCAAATATTTTATCGGGTCCTTTCTATCTCTCTTCTCCTTCTGGGATCCCTATAATGCGAATGTTGTTGCGTTTAATGTTGTCCCAGTGGTCTCTTAGGCTGTCTTCATTTCTTTTCATTCTTTTTTCTTTAGTCTGTTCCACAGCAGTGAATTCCACCATTCTGTCTTCCAGGTCACTTATCCGTTCTTCTGCCTCAGTTATTCTGCTACTGATTCCTTCTACTGTAGTTTTCGTTTCAGTTATTGTTTTGTTCATCTCTGTTTGTTTGTTCTTTAATTCTTCTAGGTCTTTGTTAAACATTTCTTGCATCTTCTCGATCTTTGCCTCCATTCTTTTTCCGAGGTCCTGGATCATCTTCACTATCATTATTCTGAATTCTTTTTCTGGAAGGTTGCCTGTCTCCACTTCATTTAGTTGTTTTTCTGGGGTTTTATCTTGTTCCTTCATCTGGTACATAGCCCTCTGCCTTTTCATCTTGTCTATCTTTCTGTGAATGTGTTTTTTGTTCCACAGGCTGCAGGATTGTAGTTCTTCTTGTTTTCTGTTTGTTTTTTATTTTATTTATTTTTATTTGGCTGCTGCACCTCGTGGCATTCGGGATCTTATTTCCCTGACCAGGGATCGAACCCAGGCCTGGGCAGTGAAAGCACTGAGTCCTAACCACTGGACCACAAGGGAATTCCTGGGGGAGGAGCATTTTGAATCAGATATAATAGATGGAGAAATATAGCATGTTCTTGGATTGGAAGAATCAATATTGTGAAAATGACTCTACTAACCAAAGCAATCTACACGTTCAATGTGATCCCTATCAAATTACCAATGGCATTCTTCACAGAATTAGAACAAAAAATTTCACAATTGGTATGGAAACACAAAAGACCCTGAATAGACAAAGCAATCCTGAGAAAGAAAAATGGAGTTGGAGGAACCAGGATCCCTGACTTCAGACTATACTCCAAAGCTACAGTAATCAAGACAGTATAGTACTGCCACAAAAACAGAAATATAGATCAATGGAACAGGATAGAAAGCCTAGAGGTAAACCCACGCACATATGGTCACCTTACCTTTGATAAAGGAGGCAAGAATATACAGTGGAGAAAAGACAGCCTCTTCAATAAGTGGTGCTGGGAAAACTGGGCAGCTCCATGTAAAAGAATGAAATTAGAACACTTCCTAACACCATACACAAAAATAAACTCAAAATGGATTAAAGACCTAAATATAAGACTGGACACTATAAAACTCTTAGAGGAAAACATAGGAAAAACACTGACATAAACCACAGCAAGATCTTTTTTGACCCACCTCCTAAAGTAATGAAAGCAGAAACAAAAATAAACAAATAGGACCTAATGAAACTTAAAAGCTTTTGCACAGCAAAGGAAACCATACACAAGATGAAAAGACAACCCTCAGAATGGGAGAAAATACTTGCAAATGAAGCAACAGACAAAGGATTAACCTCCAAAATATACCAATAGCTCATGGAGCTCCATATCAAAATAACAAACAACACAATTAAAAAATGGGCTGAAGACCTAAATAGACATTTCACCAAAGAAGACATACAGATGGCCAACAAACACATGAAAGGATGCTCAACATCACTAATCATTAGAGAAATGGAAATCAAAACTACAATGAGGTATCACCTTACACTGGTCAGAATGGCTGTCATCAAAAAATCTACAAACAATAAATGCTTGAGAGGGTGAGGAGAAAAGGGAACCCTCTTGCACTGTTGGTGGGAATGTAAATTGATATAGCCACTATGGAGAACAGTATGGAGGTTCCTTAAAAAACTAAAAATAGAACTACCATATGACCCAGCAATCCCACTGCTGGACATATATCCAGAGAAAACCATAATTCAAAAGGACACATGTACCCCAGTGTTCATTGCAGCACTATTTACAATAGGCAGGACATGGAAAAAACCTGAATGTCCAATGACAGATGAATGAATAAAGATGTGGTACATATATACAATGGAATATTACTCAGCCATAAAAAGGAACAAAACTGGATCATCTGCAGAGATGTGGATGGACCTAGAGTCTGTCATACAGAGTGAAGTAAGCCAGAAAGAGAAAAACAAATATCGTATATTAACGCATATATGTGGAATCTAGAAAAATGATACATATGAAACTATTTGCGGGGCAGGAATAGAGACACAGACGTAGAGAAGGGACATGTGGACACGGTGGGGAAGGGGAGGGTGGGATGAATTGGGAGATTAGGATTGACATATATACACTACCATGCGTAAAACAGATAGCTAGTGGGAACATGCTGTAAAGCACAGGGAGCTCAGCTCGGTGCTCTGTGATGACCTAGATGGGCGGGATGGGGGGGGGAGGGAGGTCCAAGAGGGAGGGGATATAGGTATGCGTATGGCTGAGTCACTTCATTGTACAGCAGAAGCAAGCACAGCAGTGTAAAGCAATTATACCCTAAAAAAAAAAAAAAAAAAAAGGAGTAAAGTGTTCCCTGGAGACTAAACTAAATGTTTATAACAGAAAGTGACTTTTCTTAAGATGTCGTTAAGCGGCGTGACCCAGATGGAGAAAGAGATTTGATATTACATATTTGAGGCGGGGGGTGATTGGAAAATTCAACATCATCTTATGTTTGTGTTGACGATTAAAACATCGTGATCATGTCTTGAAGGATCAGGTTCGTGGGATGTGGTGAACAGACTTACTTGGGCCTCAGTGGTGTAAGCCACACCACACTCTAGATGCCCTTGGCCTGCATGGCTCTCATTACGTCGGTCTGTCTCACTTGATGGGTGGTCACTGTTGGACACGGCCTTGATCAAGGGCACCGTCATCAGCCAAGTGATCACCGAGTACATGTAACTCTCTGGTTGGCCAGAATCAAACGTTGTCTCTTTAGCCACACTGGACACTGATTTGTCTACTTCCTAGAAGCAGACTCTCGGTTTCCCTTATTTAATGTAAGACTGCACTAAAAAGACGTTCACACATGCTCAAACGAAAGAGCCAATTGCAAGCCAGCGTGTACTTTGCGATTTAATTCCTGCAAAACAAACCACACACGCAGTCACTGCTCCCCCCCACCCCTGCCCCCCCCCCACTGAAGGAAAAAGGACTGGAACAAAAATAGTGGAGTTTTCACTGGGCAGTGGGACCCTAGATGGTTTTTATTGCCTTCTTTTTCTTAATATGCATGGTCTAATTTTTGTGCAATGAAATTTCTTCCTAATTAATGGTATCATTCCATGACATTATTCCCTTTGGAGAACTTGTGTTCACTTTGCTTTAAAGAGGAGAAGCATTAAGGTCCAACAGATGGATCTCCACAGGGTTAGTAAACCATCCCTTGCAGCAGACATCAGAGGAGAAGGGAAGTTAGCCCAAGGATTGTTCAAGAAGGATTTAAGGGACCCACACTAATATTTGGCTCAGAGCCTAGAATGCACACTTTTACCATTGCCTTGTGGGTTCGTCTTCTAGGTTTATAGTCATTTTCTCCTATGAAGTTAAGCCTTTACGAGGAAAAATTGCATTAAGATAATACTGAAGATTTCAAGTGATCTTCTGTGTGGGCCATTAATTTTCTCACCTGAAGTGATAATTGCCTCTTTGTGACATCATACTTGCTTGCTGGAGACCTGATTATCACGTCACCAACAGAGGATGAACCCTGCAGGTAAGGAGGAAGCTGCAAGAGCCGATGAACCCCCAGGAAACCAGGATTTGATTTTCATGCACACGTCAAAGTTAATAAAGGGAAAGCAGGAGAGGGTGACAATTTCACTTTCATGGTATGTCTGTGATCCTCACCGCACGGGCTCACACTGTTTTCCATGAGCTGCAGCTGCCTTTCCGTTTCCTCCGACCTGAAACCAACACGCTCTCCAATCATGAAGGCAGTGATGGAGTACACAGGCACCACGATCTCCTTTCCGGTGGGAGCAGTGGAGGCGAGGGTGGATGAAGGGCAGACGGTACTAAATCAGGGTGGGCGAGGCGAGTGGTGGTACACAAGCTTGAGGAAACTGTGGATCTTTAAGGCTGAGAGTCAGTGTTTAAAGACAAAATGTAACCTGCAGTATTTAATTTAGCTAGTGTTTTTTCCTAGACATGGAAGCTTTAAGTATTTCCCTGCTGAAAGCAATTTTACTAATTTTGTTTGTTCTTTTTCTATTATGAAGCACGCCGTCTATTTTCTTCCTCCACAGTGTTTACATATTGTTAAAATCATTGCATATAAGGTAAAACCTCAAACAATGAAAAGGCTCACGGTTTAGGCTGTGGATTCCAGTTTAAAAAGATCTGCTGGTTAACTGAAGATTAAAATCAAAAGACTCTTGTTTTCACCTTGTGGGTTGAAACTGTTTTTACAAGTGAAGGTTCCGGATAGATGGGTCTAGTTAATTGACATTATATCTGTCCTTTAGATTAGGTCCAAGACACGGTTTTCCACTTAAAAGATGAGACCTTAACAACTGCAGGAAAGGCAGGTGGATTTTGAATATTACCTCACTGTCCAAGGAGCTAGATCAAATGACACTCGGGTTTGCCAGTCACTCGTTTTTGAGAGTGTAGGTTTACTGCTAATAGCAATTTCTTTCCTCAGACCTTTCAGCTGCTTCAGAAGATAATTTCACTGTTGCCCTTCCTATAACCCTAAGTCAGCCTAGGCCAGGTTCATGATGTGGAAACAAACAGCGCTAAATCTCTGTGGCTTAGCACTTCAGAGCTCATTTCTTGTTCATCCAAAGTCTTTTACTGTCCAAAGGCAGGTGAGGCTTAGGGATCAAAAGACTTTGTCGGACTCGCAGCCCTGCCATCTTCATACAGGGTCCCGCACCTGTCGTGCCACCGACAGGGAGACAAGAGATTGAAGAACAGCACGTGGGCTTTTCACTGCTGTGGGCTGGGAAGTGAGTTACTCACCACCATCAACTCTGTGTATAAATCCGTGGCCCACCCAACTACAAGATGCTGAGAGGCGTACTTTTCTGTGTTATCATCAGGAAGGATGTGGAAGCAGACTTGGGGTACCATCTCTTCCGTATCAGTCTCTTTAAACATTGTGAGGAGAAGTAAATGCCTTTTGTTGAGAAGGTCTGAGACCTTGAGAAATTATATATATATATATGATATAATTATCTATAACAACAGAATATATAATATGAAATATATATTTCAGGGTGCTCTGGAAAAAAAAGAGGGAGTTCCACTGCCAAAGAGGTTGAAGAGCACTGAATTCTGCCTTGCACACTTGGTTATTCACAAAACACTTTGATGTATAAAATGATGACCAAAAGCCTTTAGAGGGACTTGCAGTTATGGGGGCACGAAGAGGTCCACAGTTCCTCTCTGGAAAAACACATGTAAAACTGGACAGAATTGTCTGAAATATCCATTTCAGGGTACCGGAAACCAAAGGCAGACAACAAACTTAGAAGCATTCTTGGAAAAAGCGCTAGACTTCTGAGTAGGAGTCTGGCCTTGCTGCCCAGGGCTGCTCTCAGACTCTCAGAACAGCAGCTTTGTTGTCAGAATGTACACTCTTGGGGGTTGGGGGAGCTGGGGGAAAAGCCCCTGTGATTGCTGGCGGAAAGTGGTGGGCTCAGTGGGGGATGAAGGAGGGCGGCGGAGACTGTCCATGTCCAAACTTCACGCAGCTCCCCCAAGCTCTTCTCGTGACTAGGCCTCATCCTTGGGTCTTGTCCTCAGGCCTGCACAGCCCTATTTTAGCCAGAATCCTTCGAAGTCAGGTTAGCACGAATCCCCTGCCTCCCATTTCTAATCACCCTCAACATCTGATCAAGTTTCTATTTGCTACCATCTCTCGGGTGACATCTGACCACACTGGCCTGCCCTCAGAAAGAACTGTGTTAAGTCAGTTTAGCAAAAGCTTCCCCGACCCTTGATGTCTCCTCTTAGTAATTTTCCAGCCACCGAGCTGCGTCACCTGCCCCTTGGTCATAAATCTCCTCTTGTCCTTGCTGTGTTTGGAATCGAGCCCAGTTCTATACCGAGGGCTCTTTTCCCCCATTGCGGCAGTTCCTGAATAACATCTATTTTTACCACTTGGACTACTCTCCAGCTCTGGTTTCTTAGCAAAGGAAAACCTGCAGCTTTAATAGCCTGAGATTGGAGACCCAATTAGGGCAAGCAGCAGACCCATGAGAAATTTAACAAAGAAATTCCAGAAATGAGAGAGCTATAGAAGGACTGAGATGAGCCCTCTCCACATCCCTGAGTGACTGGAAAACTATTCAGCGTGGAAAAGACCCAAGAGAGCCTGACAAAAAGTGAAACCGGAGGTATAGCTGCAACTTACAAAGCATTCTCCAACCCACACATGGGTCCCTCAGAGAGGGTGTGAGCCTTACAGGCTCGAGGCCTGAAGCATTGGTGACTACAGAGCTATGTAGGCACAGGAGCAGCGCTTAGGAAAGGCAGGCAAAAAAATATAAGAACAAACATTTAGTAGAGACATCGCCTGTATACCACAGGGGTGACAGATTCCAGGGTTTAAGTCCAGGCAATGATAAACAAGAATCACAATCTAAAGAAAAATAGAACAGAATCTAGAATTGCTATAATACATGAACTAAAATAGCCAGTTTCCGTTTAAAATTTTACTAGACGGAAAAGAGAATAGGAAAGTATGATTTATACTCAGGGGAAAAAAAAAAGGCAATATAAACAGACTGAACGGGCCCATATTTTGGATTTAGTAGACAAAGACTCCAAAGCACCTATTATAAATGTGTTCAAAAAATTAAAAGAAAATATAACAACGACTCAACAAATAGACAATCTCAATAGTGAAATAAAAATTATTAACAAATTAAAAATTAATTATAAAGTTGTAAATAATTTAAAAATGAAAAAAAATCACCAGCTGGGCTTAGCAGCAGGTTTCAGATGGCAGAAAGGTGAATTAGTGAATTCAAAGATTGAGCAATAGAAACTATCCAATCTGAAGAACAGAGAGAAAAAAGATTGAAAAAAAAAATGAACAGTCTTAGCAATATATAAGACAAAATCAAGTGTACTAGGAGAGAAGAGGGAGAAAAAATAATTGCTGAAAACTTCACAACTTAATCAAAACCATTAATCTGTAGACTCAAGATGCTCAGCAACCCTCAAATAGGAAAAACACAGAGATCCCCAGCTAGACCTACAGACATACAGTTGTAAGCAAAAGAATATGAGAAATTTTGAAAACAGCCAAAGAAAACAACATATAATGAACCATTGATAAGATTAACATCTGTCTTCCCATCAGAAACAGTGCAAGCCAGAAGGCCATGGAATTGCATATCCAAAGTGCCAGAAGTCAGATGCAGACCAAGAATTCTATATGCAGTGAAATCCTTCTTCACAAATAAAGGTGAAATTAAGACATTCCCAAATAAACAAAAGCTGAGCCCTGATCTACAAGAACATTTTTAAAAAGTCCTTCAGGATAAAAGGAAATTGATTCATAGGAACACACAGAGAACACCAGAAATGGTAAATATGTGGGCAAATATAAGACTTTATTTCTTAATTTCTTTAATAAATGTAAGATTGTTTAAAGCAATAATTGTAACATTGTATTGTTGAGTTTATAGCATACATAGATACAATATATATGATGATAATAGTCAAAAAGAAGTGGGGGCAGGGAGAATGAAGTTATTCTGGAGCGCAGTTACTATATTTTACTGGAATTAAATCAGTAGTAACCTGAAGAATACTGTGATACATTGAAGATGCATACTGCAATTCCAAGAACTACCACTAAGAATAAGTAACCAAAAATATAGCTAAAAATAAAATGGTACACCTAAAAATATTTAACACAAAAGAAGAAAGTAAAAGGGAACAGATGCTTTGTACTATCTTTGTAACTTTTCTGTAAATCTGAAACTATTCTAACATAAAATTTTTATATCAAAAGATAAGCAGAGGGCAGAAGACCTAAATAGACATTTCTCCAAAGAAGATATACAGATAGCCAACAAACACATGAAAGAATACTCAACATCATTAATCATTAGAGAAATGCAAATCAAAACTACAATGAGATATCATCTCACACCGTTCAGAATGGCCATCATCAAAAAAATCTACAAACAATAAATGCTGGAGAGGGTGTGGAGAAAAGGGAACCCTCTTGCACTGTTGGTGGGAATGTAATTTGATACAGCCACTATTGAGAACAGTATGGAGGTTCCTTAAAAAACTAAAAATAGGGGCTTCCCTGGTGGCGCAGTGGTTGAGAATCTGCCTGCTAATGCAGGGGACACGGGTTCGAGCCCTGGTCTGGGAAGATCCCACATGCCACGGAGCAGCTGGGCCCGTGAGCCACAACTACTGAGCCTGCGCGTCTGGAGCCTGTGCCCTGCAACGGGAGGGGCCGCGATAGTGAAAGGCCCGCGCACCGCGATGAAGAGCGGTCCCCGCACCGCGATGAAGAGTGGCCCCCACTTGCCGCAACTAGAGAAAGCCCTCGCACGAACCGAAGACCCAACACAGCCAAAAATAAATAAACAAATAAATAAAGTAGCTATACAATTTAAAAAAAAAAAAAAAAAAAAAAACTAAAAATAGAACTACCATATGACTCAGCAATCCCACTACTGGGCATATACCCTGAGAAAACCATAGGTCAAAAAGAGTCATGTACCAAAATGTTCACTGCAGCTCTATTTACAATAGCCAGGACATGGAAGCAACCTAAGTGTCCATCAACAGATGAATGGATAAAGAAGATGTGGCACATATATACAATGGAATATTACTCAGCCATAAAAAGGAACGAAACTGAGTTATTTGTAGTGAGGTGGATGGAGTTAGAGTCTGTCATACAGAGTGAAGTAAGTCAGAAAGAGAAAAGCAAATACCGTATGCTAACACATATATATGGAATCTAAAAAAAAAAAAGAAAAAAAATAGTCAGAAGAACCTAGGGGCAAGATGGGAATAAAGATGCAGACCTACTAGAGAATGGACTTGAGGATACAGGGAGGGGGAAGGGTAAGTTGGGACAAAGTGAGACAGTGGCATGGACATATATACACTACCAAATGTAAAATAGATAGGTAGTGGGAAGCAGCCGCATAGCACAGGGAGATCAGCTCGGTGCTTTGTGACCACCTAGAGGGGTGGCATAGGGAGGGTGGGAGGGAGGGAGATGCAAGAGGGAAGAGATATGGGGACATATGTATATGTATAACTGATTCACTTTGTTATAAAGCAGAAACTAACACACCATTGTAAAGCAATTATCCTCCAATAAAGATGTTAAAAAAAAAATGATAAGCAGAGGAGAACAACTAACATGAGATATATAGAAAGTAAATGACAAAACAGTAGGTATAAGTCCAGCTTCATCATTAAAACATTTAATGGGCATGGACAAAACAGTCTAGTCAAAAGACAGATTATCAGAATGGATAAAAAATGGAAAACTCAATGATAGGTTGTCTTCAAGAGACATATTTTATACTTAAACACTCAATTAGACTGAAATAAAAGGATAGAAAAAGGTATACAAGGAAACATTAACCATAAGAGAGCTGGGGAGGCCATATTAATATCAGACCAAATTGAATCAAGACAAGTAATATTACTAGAGACAAAGAGGAACATTTCCTAATGATAGAGTCAATACATCAAGAAGAAATAGCAATGATAAATGTATGTGCACCTAACAAAAGAGGCTGAAGTTATATGAAACAAAATTTGAATGAATTGAAAAAAGAAATCAATTCAACATTTATAGTTGGAGATTCCAATATTCTTCTTTCAGTGATTGATAGAACAGTTAAATGGAAAAAGCAGTAAGGATATAGAAGACTTGACCACCCTGTAAATCACACTGACCTAATTTATATATATTCTCTACTGGCATGTCTATAATACTCCACTAAACAACAGAAGAATACATCTTCTTCTCAAATGCACATGAAACATTCTATAGGATAGACCATATGTTAAATCACAAAGAAGTCTCAAGGAAAAAGGACTGAAATTATACAAAGTATGTTCTCCAACTAAAAGAAAATTAAATTAGAAATCAATAACAGAAAAAAACTCACCAAACCAGCAACAGAAGGGAACTTCTGTAACCTAACCCACAAATATTAGAAAGCTAAACAACATATTTTAAATAATCCATGGGCCAGAGTAAATTACCAGGGATATTAGAAAATTTCTCAAACTGAAAAAAGTGAAAATACAATGTATCAACTTTTATTGGTTAAAGTTTTATACTTAAATGCTTATATTCACAAAGAAGTAAAATCTAAAATCAATAAGCTAAGCTTTGGATTCAAGAAGATAGAAAAGGGCTTCCCTGGTGGCGCAGTGGTTGAGAATCTGCCTGCCAATGCAGGGGACACGGGTTCGAGCCCTGGTCTGGGAAGATCCCACATGCCGCAGAGCAACTAGGCCTGTGAGCCACAACTACTGAGCCTGCGCGTCTGGAGCCTGTGCTCCGCAACAAGAGAGGCCGCGATAGTGAGAGTCCTGTGCACCGCGATGAAGAGTGGCCCCCGCTTGCCGCAACTAGAGAAAGCCCTCGCACAGAAACGAAGACCCAACACAGCCAAAAATAAATAAATAAATAATAAAAATAAAGGAATTCCTTTGGGGGAAAAAAAAAAAGCACCGTATCCCTGCTGGAACTCTAAAACCAAAAAAAAAAAAAAAAAAAAAAAGAAGAGAAAAATCAATCATAAAATAAGTAGAATGGAGGAAATATCAAAGCAGAATTCAATGAAATAGAAAGCAGAGAAAGAATAGAGAGAATTGATGAAACTAAAAGTGAGTTCTTTGTAAACATTAAAAATGGGACCAACCAGAGGTTGGAAGACTTTTAGTAAAGGTTCAAAAAGTAAATATTAAAAGCTCTGCAGATTATGTATGGTCTCTGTTGCATATTCTTCTTCTTCGTTTTTGTTGTTTTACAACTCCTTAAAAATGTAAAAACCTTTCTTTATTCCTGAGTTATACAAAAACAGGCTATAGGCCAGATTTGGCCCATGTGCCATGGCTAACCCCTGAGCTATACTGAGCAGGAAAAAAGACACAAACTGACAAAATCAAGAATGATAGAGGAGACATCATTACAGACTTTACCGTAATTAAAAGAATTATAACAGATTATTATGAACAGTTTTATGCTAACATTTTAGACAACTTTGAGGAAAAGGAAAAATTCCTTGAAGGATACAAATTACAAAAACTGACTAAAGAAAAAAGTTTTAAAGTGAATTAGACTCCTATCAAGTAAAATGAATTGAATTAGTCATTTAAAATCTTCCCATAAAGAAAATCCCTGATCCAGGGGGCTCTGCTAGTGAACTCTATCAAACATTTAAGAAAAAAAATAATACCAATCCTACACAAACTCTTTCAAAAATAGAGAATAATGGAATATTTCCCAATTCACTTTATGACTCCAGTATTACTTGGTACCAAAGGCAGACAATGATATGACAAACCACAAGATCCTATTCTTTACGGATATAGATGCAAAATTCTTCTAAAAACTTAGCAAACTGAATCCAGCAACATATGAAAAAGATTATACACTATGACCAAGTGGCATTTATCCCAGGAATGCAAGATTAGTGTAACATTTGAAAATCAATTAATGTAAGACACCATATTAATAGAATAAAGAACAAACATAATAGATGCAGAAGAGAAAACATTTGACAAAATCCTACATTCATTTATGATAAAACAATCCTCTCACCAAATCAGAATAGAAAGGAATGTCTTTGACCTAATACAGAGTATCTACAAAAAGCCACAGCTAACATCATACTTAAAGGTGAAAGGCACACTTGTTCCCTAAGACTGGGAACTGGGCAAGGGATGTTCACTCTCACCACTTCTAATCAGCATTGTACTAGAATTTCAATCCAAGGCCATTTATCAAGAAGAAGAAATAAAAGTTACTCAGAATGGAAAGAAAGAAGTAAAACAATCTCTATTTTCAGAGGATGTGATCTTGTATACAGAAATGTTGATGTATATGACTAATAAACTATTAGAACTAATAATTCGGAAGGTTGCAGGGTACAAGAAAATAATTCCATCTTCAATAGCATCAAAAAATAGGAATAAATTTAGATAAAGGGGGCAACACTGCAAACTACAAAACATTATTGAAAAAATTAAATAAGATCTAAATAAATGGAATGATCCCATGTTCATGGATTAGAAGATTTAATCTGAAGATAGCAATACTCCCCATATTGATTTACAGATTCAATGCAGTCTCTATCAAAATCCTAGCTGTCTTATTTGTAGAAATTGGCAAGCTTATCCTAAAATTCGTATGAAAATTCAAGAGACCCTATATAACTAAAACAATCTTGAGAAAGAAGAAAGAAGTTGGAAGATTCTTAACAGTTATGAAACTTACTACAAAACTACAGTAATCAATACTGTGTGGTACTGGCAGACATATAGAGCAATGGAATAGAATTTGGAGTCCAAAAATAAGCCAGTACATTTATAATCAGTTATAATCAACTTATAATCAGTTGATTTTCAACAAAGGTGCCAAGACAATTTCATGGGGAAAGCACAGTATTTTCAACAAATGATACAGGGACAAATGGATATTGACACTCAAACAAATGGAATCGTGCCCCTTCCTCATTTCATACACAAAAACCGACACAGAATGAATCATTAATATAAATATAAAAGCTAAAACTATAAATCTTTTAGAAGAAAACACAGGAGCAGATATCCATGATCTTGTGTTAGGCAAAGCTTTCTTAGATATGACACCAAAAAAATGAGTGACAAAAGAAAAAATAGATAAATTGGACTTTCTCAAATTTAAAAAATTTTCTGCTTCAATGAATACCATCAAAAAAGTGAAAAGAGGGGGCTTCCCTGGTGGCGCAGTGGTTGAGAATCTGCCTGCCAATGCAGGGGACACGGGTTCGAGCCTTGGTCTGGGAAGATCCCACATGCCGCGGAGCAACTGGGCCCGTGAGCCACAACTACTGAGCCTGCGCGTCTGGAGCCTGTGCTCCGCAACAAGAGAGGCCGCGATAGTGAGAGGCCCGCGCACTGCGATGAAGAGTGGCCCCCGCTTGCCACAACTAGAAAAAGTCCTCACAGAGAAACGAAGACCCAACACAGCCATAAATAAAATAAATAAATTAATTAATTAAAAAAAAGTGAAAAGACACAGAAATAGGAGAAAAATAGAAAATAGAAAAAAATTAACCCAACTTTACAAATTGACAAAAGATCTTAATAAACATTTCTCCAAAGAAGATATAGAAATGGCCAATAAGCACAAGAAAAGACACTCAACACCATTTGCCATCACGGAAACTCAAATCAAAATCATATTGAGTCACCACTTTACACCTGTTAGGGTGGCACAATGAAAAAGACAATTACACCACGCGTTGAGAAGGATGCGGGGAGATAGGAACCCTCCTACACGGCCGATGAGAATGTAAAATGGTGCCGCCACTTTGGAAAACAGTCTGGTAGTTCCTCAAAAGGTTAAACATAGAATTACTACACGGCCCAGCAATTCTACACCCAAATTGTGCCCACCCTCAAATATGCCCAAAAGAAATGAAAACATACGTCCACATAAAAACGTGTACATGAATATTCATGGCAACATTAATCAATAACAAACAGTGGAAACAACCAAAACGGATGAATCGTTAAGTACATCCACAAAGTGGAAGGTTATTCAGCAATAAAAAGAAGTGAAGCATTGACACACGCTACAGCGTGGGTGAAATTTGAAAACATTATGCTCGGTGAAAGAAGCCAGTTACAAAAGACCACATGTGGTATTATTTCATTTGTACGAAATGTCCAGAACAGGCAAATCCAGAGACAGAGCATCTAGTAATGCCTCAGGCTGGGGCGGGGGAACTGGGGTGAGAATGGGGAGTGATTCCTAGTACCGCTGCAGTTTCTTTTGGGGGTGATGAAAATATTCTAAAATTGTTTGTGATAATGGTTGTACAACTCTCCGAATATACTAAAAACCACTGAATTGTTAGAAAAGCCCAGTAAGCGTGCAGATGCAGTATGTATTTCACACATGAGCTAGCTGGTGTTGTGGGGTCGAAATACTGAGCCCCCAGGGTGTCCACCACTGCGCTGGGTGATGAAGATAGACACACATCCTTCACAGAGCCCGGAGCCCGGCTTAGCACGTCAGGCAGTCAAGTTCAACACTGACAAGTCTCAAAATAGAGAATTTAAAACAGAACAAATTCCATGCTTTCCTTGTGCTATGTTCTGTCTCCGTCTGTCCACCGACTGGGAAGACATTTCAGAATCCTTCCGACCTCTGAAGTTAACCGTACGAACTGCATGAAACCGAGGTTTCCAGGTGCTGGGATCCACATACCAGACGGAACTTGTAATAAGCTAGACCTTTGTGTCCAGGTGCGGGAGATTTGTTTCAAGCCCCCAGGGAGTATTCTGGCGTGGTGTTGCTGGGTTTGCTTTATGTATTTTCCTGATTGCATTGACCATACATTTCCATCAGCTTGTAGGGGTTCCCATTCTTCTCAGCAGGCCGCTGATCTATGTCATAAACGGGCCAGCCTCTCCCGCACTCACCAGCCACTGAACGTACATCCGCTCACAGACACGCCAACAGGCTGGGACCAAACCACAGGTCTTGTCTCCACCAGTTGCTCTTTCCATCTCAGTCTGGAAGATGGTTCCCTCTGATCTGTTCCCTGGTAACCTGATCCCCTCCCTTCTCACCTCCAGGAGCCCCAGCTAGGTCTTCAACAAAAACTCCTGCACACCTGCCTTCCCCTCATTCAACCACAAGCTTCTTTAGGAAGGGATGTCTCTCTTTATAACACCTTCCTTGTGAGTTCCTGTACTGAGACTCACACAGCACTTTCTATAAAATGCGCACAGGCAAGGTAACTTTTGGTTCAGCTACCACTATTAGCCAGAGACTAGCTGGGACTCTGAAAACAGATTTTTCCTGCCATCTATTTCTGGTAAAAGAAAGTAGATTGTAAAACCCAAAGGATTGTGCCAGGAATTTAAAAAACAAAAAGACTTCGTAAAAACCTTCTGGGATGTGTCCAGGATAAATAGAGAGATGTGATTTTTACCTTTACAGTTTCGTTTGGAGTCGAGAGGATGCTTGCCACATTTGCTTGAAATGTCACCCCTAGAGATTCATCTTTTAGTTCCAACACTTTTCCTACTGTGTAAACGTAAATTCTCGAAAGATAGGTAATATGTTAAAGTCACATGGTTTTTACTATTGTAGTGTGAATTAGTTGATTGGTGTCTCAGGTGACAGCTCACAACTCTTGAGGACTTGTTTTTGCAAGAGACACAAAGACACGGCCGCCCAGTTTATTAGGGAGGCGGGTGGGCAGATCCAGCCGAGCAGTGATGGTGCAGGTGCGGAGTCCGCAGGTGAGCTGGCAGTGCCGGAACCCAGTTGGAGGACACAAGGTGCCTCTCAGGAGAGGGGGCAACGCGAGGAGAAGGGGGGAGAGGCTGCGGGAAGGAAGGAGGAGACGCACCCACCCCAGAACCCACGCGCAGGTGCCTGGGGCCACTGGAGTTCTGAGCTCTCCGTGCGATGCTCCCTTGCGGAGCTGGCTGGCACGACAGCCACAGCTGTCGCGAGGTGTCTGATCCCGGCTCACCGTGGCCCTGTCACTCTGAGAGGCTGCTTCTCAAAGCTGTGAGAGGTTCCTTGAACTCGGCCTGAAGGGTCCTCCAGCTTTCCCACCCTTTCTCCTCACCAGGCCCTACTTACATGTGAGAACTTCCTTCCCGACTCCCCGCTCGGGCTGTAGAGAGGCTCCCTGGTGCCCGGTTTCTCTCAGGACCCCGCCGCCCTGGCTGCTTGTGCTTCTCCGGTGACCCCTCCGCATGTTAGACCATAAAGGCCTGGAGACAAAGTGATGCTATTCATCTTTACAGCTCCTGCGCCCAGCAGAGAGGAGACCCTCAAAAAATAATAATAACAAAAACAAATTTCTTAACAAATGAAGTGAATAGTTTACAGTGTTATGTTTACAAAAATACAGCCATGAATCAGTATTTCTCTGAGTAAATATACTACTGAATTTGAGAAAGGTATTCTTTCCCAAGGGCTTTGCCATGATGGGCTCCTTGGGTAGATAGAGAGCTATTTATGAAAGCAGGGGTTTTCACCTAAATCCTTCAGTCTCCTGGAGCGTTCAAAGCCCCTGTACACACACATTCTCAATTTCGCAAGGCAAAATATATCTTTCCCACCTGTAGTTTCATTGACAAATTATTTACAAGCTAAAAAGGCTTTTTCCTGGGCCTTTGAAGAGGTCGCTTTTGTTCTTTCCCATATGACTGAAAAGCAAGAGCAAATCCACACTGCAGAAATAACTCTGCCGTATACCATGTGGGTCAGATAATGCTCGGTAATTCAGTCATCTGGGCCCTTTCCATGTGAAACTGATCCTGGCTAACAGGGCCAGATGAATTATGGGCTTGGGATTTGGTCTGGCAACACCATAAATCACAAGGAACTAGGCACCCTGAGACTAAATTCCTCCCACGTCTTCCCTGCGAGGGAGGAGGGGTCAACCAACTGGGAGCCATGGACCCTTGAGAAGGCCCCACCGCCTGCTGGGCCCAGGCTCTCCCTGGCTAACGGGGAGGTCCCTGCCCTTAGACCAGCCTTTCCTGTAGGGGTCCCCTGCCCTGTCAAGTCTGGGAAAATCAAACCAAACACTAAAAGACTATGGCACTAATAATACAGGGTGAAGGATTTCCAAATCTCCAAGGATAACATCTTATCAGGGATCAGGACTAATTCATCCTCTTTTTGGTGTGATTTTTAAACCTCATTTAACCTTGATAACCTCTTGAATTTGTTTTTATTTAAATAGGTTGAAATGATATAAAAGCAAGTAAATAAATAGGCACATAAACTGGAAAAAAAATCATTTTGGCTTAGGGATTCCAATACTGTAAAATTTTAATTAAGCACAAACCAACTTACTAGAATTCTAAATTAGCTAGAATTTTTAATATCCCAGTATGTATATATAATCATGTATTATTCATTTTGGTCTGTCCACATCTTTATGTATAATGTTACACTGGCTGAATTTCTATAGCCCTTCACTTTGGAAACCTGGGATTCACTGATAAATTTACTATTAGCACCTTTTTCTTTCAAATATTCCATTTAAAAAATAGCTTATATACATATCTAAAAACAGCTTACACACGCTTATTTTTAAAAAATAGCTTATATATACCTCCCTAAGGGAAGTCTGATGGACATAGCCAAGCTTAGGAGGCGTGCAATACCACAATGCAGTTCTGACACTAGCCAGGCAAAGTTAGCACACACTTCACGGAGTTAAGGACTTCGTCCCAAAGAAGACTCCCCTCACTTCAGGCACCAGCCACAAGTTCCAGGGTTCCCAAGGCACCCACACTGCTGACCACCAGGCTACAAATCCAGAGGGGGCTCACGACCCTCTCAGGTTCAATAATTCCCTGGAACGACTCACAGAATTGAGGAAAACACTATACCTATGATTACAGTTTATTATGAGGGATACAAATCAGGACCAGCCAAAAGAAGAGACCCCTGGGGGGAGGTCTGGGAAGGTTCCAGTCGCGGAGCCTCGTAGAATTAATGTGCACCACCCTCCTGGCACATTGATATACGGTTACCAACCAGGAAGCTTAATGGAGATTTAGTGTCCTGAGTTTCTGTTCTGATTTTATTAAGTAGATAATTGATTAAACGACTGGCCACACTCAGTGCCTCCGTGTCTGGACTGTGGCTTCCATGTGAGGGGTACACCCTGGGGAACATGCCAGACACCCCACTGGGCCGTGGGAAAGAACATCAGAACATCGAGTTATATCTATATCGATTTTTCATTTGTTTGGTAGGTTTTACGGTGTGCAGAAGACATTAGTGTAGAACTACATGCGTAGACATACAATGCGGCGATATGCTCAGACATCTGTAACGATAAGAATTGTGCTCTAAATCAGATGGAGAGCATGTTTTAGAGATTGAGCAGGTAACATCTCTCCAGGCTAATATCCTACATTTGGTTCCTTCTAACAGACCATGATGTATTCCCCTCTCTTGATAGATTTACCCCAATACACATTTGTTTTGTTTTGTTTTAATGAGGCCCTCAGACCTTGGGCATAATATCACGCTTTGCACTGATCTCTTGGTGTTCAATGTTAGTTCTCTAAATTTGAAAAATAATTGTTTTTCTCTCCACTCTGCTGTAACAGCTTCCATGCTGGCAAATGCAGTCAAACCACCTAATCTTTCCAGGAGGGAGGACCAAGATTGCTGGCCTAGGCTACAGAGCACCTCCCTTTCTTCTCTTTCTCTTGTACTGGGGGCGGCAGTGTCTACACCCTCTGGACACCTGAGGGAATCACAGGGTTGTCCTCAGGAAGCCGACAGGTGGTGCTGTGGTCCTGTGCTCCGGATGGAGCCAGGGACGCAGTCAGAGAGCTTGTTCCCAAAGGGAGGACAGAAGGCACCTGTCACCGACCTGCGCATGTCAGGTAAGGACGCTCTGCTTCACCGTATGATTGTGGAAATAATGGCAATTCTCAAAGGCAGCCCTGAAAGCTGGCGGAGACTGAGGAAACGCTTCCATTTTCCCCCAAACACAATTTGACAGTAGCTTTCTTTTTGGCTGGAATTCAGGGTTGGAAATCATCAAAGTTCCCAAGGCTGCAGGACACGGCCGACCACGGTGGGCGGCCCCAGCATTGGTGATGGTTTCCTGGAGCTGTACCTGTCGTGATGACCTGATAAACAGTCCACGGGGGGCACTGGCTGTCCAGATGGCCCCTGGGATCCATCCTGTCAGCAGACCCCCTTCCCAGCCCACCCAGACCCCCAGGTACCCAGAGACACTCCCCGCTGCAGTGCCACCACTAGAATCTCTCCTTCCTCTTGTCACACACCAAAATGTACCTTTCCATGGCCTATTTGTCTCCGGTAACTGCAAAGTATTTGAATGAAGACTCCTAGAAACAAATTTTCCATCGAATTGAAAACCTTTTATCAATTTCAATTTCTCTAAAACTGAAATATCTGGCCAGGCGTCGGGGAGGCCAGGTGGGGATATTTAACGGTAGAGGGCACTCGGGTTCCCTTAAAGCCATTGGTTTTCCACCCTGGCTGCACAGAATCACCTGGGAAGACTTCTAAAGTCCTGATGCCGCAGGGGACCCCAGCCCAGGGCCATGTTATGATCTTTGCGGGCCCCTCCTCTGTAGAAAGTATTGAAAATCATACTTTACGACTGTGTTGGTAGAAAGACAAATATCTTAATGTTGCATATAAAACCTTTCATCTAAAAGTTCTTTTTCTTCTGATTTTAGACAAAATACAAACACTCTGTGGGCCCGTAGAAGTTTTGTGGGCCCCGGGCACCATGCCAGCTGCGCCTGGTGGGTGAGTTGGCCCTGCCAGGAAGGGCGAAAGCAGACTTTTTTGGGTGGAACTAAGGCTTCAGTGTTTTTCCTAACATCCCCTGCCATTCCAGGGAAAAGGCAAGGTAGATGCTCACGCCAACCATCCAGGAAGGAATGCCTACTCGCCGGATGGTGAAAAAGAGACCAGAGAAGTCACCTTCCTCTGGTCCCAACAGGCCACACACAGCCAAGGTCAGCCTGAAATTCTGGCAGGACAAAGCAACACTAATTCCATCATCATCATGCCTCTGGGATTCTGACCCTCACCTGCCTGATAAGACAGCCTTGAATCTTAGAGTGGAAGAAACAGGAAGACCTGTACACCCATCTCGTTTCTACATCAGAAACAGCCCTGTTGCGGAACTGCCTGGGCCAAGGTCATGGAGAGGGGCTGGAGCCTGAGCACGCCTCCACATTTCACTGCAGGCCCCAAAGGGCAGCACATGAGCTGCAGGCCAGGTGTGGGGCAGGACGGAGCAGGGCCCATCATTGTGCCCAGAAGCTTACTGGACCTGGCATCTCACAGATGCCATTTGAGCCGAGTTTTAACAAAGGTTCCTGGGTTGCCATGGAGATGAGTTTGGGGGCTGAGAAGGCACAAAGCGTGGAATTGGAGGGGAGTTCGAGTGTCCTCCAGTGCCATTGACTTAAGTGTTTCCCATTAGGAATCAGGGCATTAATTAACTGCAAACACCTGAGTCATTTCCTTGGTGCCCTTTCTTGCAAAGGCAGCCAAGCAGCGGAGCTGAGTGCTTAGCTGGAGGAATTCTTTGTGCCTTCTGTGTACACCCCCTGAAAGCAAATACAATTATCGTCCGCCAAACCTGCATTCGTACAGTTTCCTCACAGCCATCAAATTAAAAATTGGGATTGGTGCATAGGTAAGACAGAGATGGAAATATAGCCCAGAAAGTGAAGGAAAGGACTGTGGGGAAGTAAAGCTTAAACGTTGATGACAATATATGTTTTCCTTGGTGGGGATGTCCTTCTCAACACTGCAATCAACACAGCTTGAAGCAGCCTTTCTGAGCCCATTACTGTTGGCTAGTTATTATGGTTTCTCACCAAATCTATGCCCAGCGAAGTACGGCATAAAAATGTTTTAAAAGCCCTTGATCTATCTTGCATTACTATTTTGAATCACTGCTTAGAGGAAGATTGAAAAGAAATATACCAAAATGTTAACCAGATTTGTGCTCGAGGGATGGGATTGTTTTATGGGTTTTCTTCGCTCATATTTTAAACTTTTTATTTTGAATTAGATTCATAGAAAGTTAGAAAAATAGTACAGAAAGATCCTGTGTATCCTTCACTCAGCTTCCCCCAATGCTTACATCTTACATAACTATAATACAATCACCGAAACCAGAAAGTTAACTATTAATCTGACTACAGACCTTATTGAGATTTCACCAGTTTCTACATGCTCTTGTGTGTGTGTTTCTATGCAAATTTATCACATATGTAGATATGTGTTCTCAAGTTTTTAAAACTTTTTATAATGAAAATGTTGTCTTATTATAAAGAGAAAAGCTTTACTTTTAGATTCTTTTGTGGGAATCTGTCCCAGAAAAAAAAAAAAACAACTCTAAATATGTACATTGCTAGGCTCAAAAATATTTCTCGTTAAATTACTTATAAACAAATTTAAACCACTTAAGTGTCCAACTTGATGTAACTGAAAGGGATTAACTGGAGTACATTCGCTTACTGGATGTTGTGCAGCCATATGAACTGTTTACGGAAAAGGATGTGATAACAGGTAGGTGTCTTGATGTGGTTAAGTGGAAACAAGCTACAGAACTGTTCAACTGGACGACTGTGGAAAGAGGTCAACACACATGGTGGGGGAACGGGAGGCAGACATACTGAAACCGTTCTTCTCTACTTTTCCTAGATTTTCCAAAATTCCCTTCTTGAGAAGGACTTTCAAATTTTAATGTGCATCACTGGTGACCTTATTAGAATACAGATTCTGATTCAGTGGGCAGGGGTTCAAGCAGCAAGTAGGGGCCTAAGATATGTTTCTAACAAGCTCCCAGGTGATGTCGATACTGTTACTCCATAAGCCACCCTATTCAAACAATGGATTATAAGAAAACGGACCTTTTAGAAATAAAGTGCTTCTTATGTTTAAAACTGGCCTCAAATGCCAAAGCATACCCAATAAAAAAAAAGTCCATCAAAATCTCCAGATTCCACTTGGATTTCAAGTAACAGAAGTGCAGACCTGGCCTCGTCCAGCCCTAGATGGTGAGATTATTCCTTTGCTCTGAGTTACCTTTTTTTTTTGGCCACGCCACGCAGCATGCAGGATCTTAGTTCCCCGACCAGGGATCGAACCGGTGCCCCCTGCATTGGAAACACGGAGTCTTAACTACTGGACCGCCAGGGAAGCCCCCTGAGTTACCTGATTTTACTGAAGGTGGGAGCATAGTTTTCTACAACCTCTTAGCTGTACTTGCTTCAATCCAAAGCTTGAGTCTTGCTGACACACTGCTTCCCGGGGAGACCTTATTTTGTCCCCTTATCATGATGCCTAAGAACCTAGGACCACACAGAAGGCAGGAGAGCAGCGCTCTCGGACCTGACAACTACCTGCTTGTTCAAGAAAAGTAACTTGAGGAACCCAGACGCCCCTTATCTCTTGGCAGCCTGAACCATGAAGCACTTTATTTTTCTTTTAATCTTTCAGCAGGGGCTGTTTCTGTTCTTTGGTTGCCAAATTAGATTACGGTGCAAAACTTTCTATTTTTAAAGCACCGCAGAGTCTTTCTTGGGAGTCAATAAAGCAATATATGATGCCTTTAATTTATTTTGTCATTCATAGATTCCAGGGCTCTTCTATGAATAGATTTGACCTTTATGACATATTCTTATTAAAACAAATGCATGTTCTGTGCAGAATATATGGACTTTAAAAAATGTAATCGGAAAATAAACTCCCTAAGCTTACACGAGGGTGTTTTTTGCTTTGCTTTGGTTTAGCTTGGATATAACATGCACATCTCTTTACGAAGTTGTTATCATACTGTATTAACAGTCTTGTAATATCTGCGTTATCTTACTTCATCCTCAGAGTAGCCCTGGGAGGAAGCAGGGCAGATGTTCCTAATTCCAGGTCACTGGACTGGCTCACCGCAGTGGTTATTCCACAGCGGTTCCCAGAGCTGTCGAGACTGCTCCTTCTAGGACCTGGTCTGGCACCTCTACGGGGACACTGCCTGAAGGCCACTCACAGCCTAAACTGGTTCACAAATATATCGATGAAATAGACTCGGAGAAAGGGAAAGTTACTCCTAAATATTAGTTGGATGAAATGGAATTTATGGAGAACTGCCATCTTGGAAGAGGTGTCTGCAGTGAACTACATTGTTTCCATCTGCTACTGAGTCCAAGCTCGTCCTGCTCACCACACGACAGGCCAATAAAATGAGAGACCAGTTGCTGGGGCAAAGAATAGCGACTTCCTTCGGAGAGCCCCCAGACCCAGAAGACGGTGGGCTCGCGCCCCAAGGAACTGTCTCACCTGCGTCAGCAGTCCGGCTCCTTTTATACTGCAAGGGGCGGGACTAAAGCCCAGCACTTCCTGGTTCCCAGCAGCCTCCGGAGGGGAGGTGTTAATTTCTCCCTCGTGCAGTCATTCACAGGTGGGCCTGCTCAGGAGGGTCCCTGGGGGCTAAACACATGTGTTTTAGCTGAATGCTCATTACCTGGGAGGCAGGGCTCCCAGAGATGGGCCGTTATGGAGAGTTTAAGCTTATAGGCAGCACCCCTTTAGTGATTAACTGGTAATAGGATACAGAGGTTCTTCTCGATGCCAATTACCCACCGTCAACGTCCATTCCACAGTCTTGTGGGAAAAGGCACAAAGACTGCCCTGGCTATTTCCTACTGAACGGGGGCGATAAGTATTCTTTAGAATCTTTAGTTGGTAGTAAACATTCCCCGTTTTTGAACACAGAAATTCAAGATAAAACACAAACAGCACTTACAAGTGCTAGCCTTCAGAGAAGCAAACGAACCAGTTCACAAGTCGGGTCAAAGTCCAACAACTCCTTCCTCTCTCCAACAGGGTATACCCCACTCCAATACGAAACAAACTGGCTTATTCCAGAGAAGAAGCCCCAAACGGAGAGGAATAAAGTTGCCGGCTGTACACGCCGGAGTCACTTACCCTAGCGTACGCAGCCCGTCGGCTCCCAAATGTCGATTCCTTCCTTCCACTGCCAAGCGCTGGGGCGGCCGGTGCTGCTTCAGAGAACTTTGAAGGGCAGATCCTCAGGACCAGGGGTCCCGGCAGCTGCTAGGGTCTCACCCCAGAATTCCCCAACCAGGGCGGGCAGGCCGCGCATGAGCAGCAAGGCTCCTGGGTGGCTTCATTAAAAATGGTTACTAAGTCCAAGCTTGTACTGCTCGCCACACGACAAGCTAATAAATTGAGAGGCGAGTTACTGGGGTAAAGAATAGTGACTTTATCTGGGAAGCCAGCAGAGCAAGAGGTCTTGCGCCCCAAAGAACGACCTTGCCTGCGTCAGCAGTCAGGCTCCTTTTATATCAAAAGGGGCGGGACTAAAGCCAAGCACTTCCTGGTTCCCAGCAGCCTCCAGAGGGGAGGTGTTAATTTCTCCCTCGCGCACTCATTCACAGGTGGGCCTGCTCAGGAGGGTCCCTGGGGGCTAAACACAGGTGTTTGAGCTGAATGCGCATTTACCTTGATCTCTCGGAGGCAGGGGTCCAAGATGCGTCATTGTGTAGAATTTAAGCTTATAGGCAACATCCCTTTAGAGATTAGCTTGTAATAGAATACAAGTTAATTCGATTAATTAATAGGTTCTTCCCTCTTACAATTCCCCACTCTCAATGTCCAGTCCACAGTCTTGTGGGGAAAGCGATGAACGCTGCTCTGGCTATTTCCTGCTGAACGGGGGCGATGAACATTCTTTAGACTCTTTAGTTGGTGGTAAAAATCCTCTTTCCTTTTCTGTCTACAGCTACTTGAACCTGATGAAACCCCTTAGCACTTTGCTGTCTAATTTGTAATGGAAACTGGGGTTTTGGTTCCCAGTATATATACTAAATCCCTGTGCTATTTACTTGGACAAAATTAAATAGGCTGCCCCTTCTCCGCTACAGTGGAATCCCCATCTACTTCGATTGGGTGGGCAGACCTGTTGGAGGTGAACTCATGAACAGAGCCCAAAGTTTTAACACAATCGGCAACCACTAGGTCTTTTAGAGCATTTATAGATTCTCCCACCCAGCAGGCACCTGGAGCGCCCTACCATACACTGTTTCAAAGGAGCTTAATTTAAGCTGCTTCTGGGAGCCACTGATCTGTAGCAGGGCAACTGAGAAGATCTTATCCCAGGTTAAATTAGTCTCTTGACATAATTTAGAGGTGTTCCTTTTTAACCTGCGATTCATTTTCTCGTGTTTTCCTGTCGATTGTCGTCTCCAGGATAAATGTAGTCCCAGCGCTTCAATCCAAATCAGGGGATAATTTCCTCAAGGAGGGCTTTCACCACTTCAGAGACTTCTGTCCAGGTGGCATACGCGTCCACCCATCCTGAAAACGTCCACAAACACTAGCGGGTTATCTGAAATTTCCTGCAGCTCAAGGCATTTGAGACCAGTCCTCGGTGGGTCAAGTTCCTCTGGGTTGGGTCCCCATCTGGGGAGGTCTGATAGCCATCTTTGGGTTATTTTTAGCGCAAATCATGCAATTTGGGTGACTCCTCTGCTGGACTTCTGTAGGTTAGGCCCCATCATATATATCTGAGTCCATTGAAAGATGGCATCTCTCCTGCGATGGCTACTATTACGAATGTGCTGCAGCACAAGGTGCATGGGTACCTCAGGAGCCAGAACGACCATGTGCTACATTCCTAAGCAGGTGAGGTGCGATCCGGTGAAACCCTGCTCCTCGGCCCTCTCTTTGTCCTTTGTGACTACGCTGGCTGGTATTTTGACAAGTCAGTCTGTGGGAGAAGTGACCCTCTTGCCTCAGAGGATATTGTTTTAGATGAGGTGTCCCAGCGTCCCTTTTTAATGGGGTTCATATTGGCCGTGTGTTTGGGCCTTCCCGGGGTACCATCAGCACGCAATTCTGGTCTTACCTTTTCGTAGACCTTGGGGAAGAGCTCTGTCTCCTTTCCTGGGGTTCTCATGAGCGCCATCCGTAGGCTTCAAGCGCATTCTGGTGGGACTCTGAGGCCAAGCTGTTCTGGTGAAGAACTTCAGGGCGAGGTCTATCAGAAAGTTCATCAGCTCATTCCCCAGGGTCAGTTTTCCCCGGGGCTCCTGTGGGACATTAAGCACCTCAAGTCCAAGGGAGCCCCTGGGCCTCTTCATTCATCAGAGTGTTCCCCTCTTTCTATCACGTGGGAGGCTCTCATCTTTTATTATTCTCCTTCTTATATTTTAGCCCAGGGCAACCTGTGTTGCAAGGTTCTTCCTCCTGACAGTAAGCACATTGTTCCTTCCCCAATGGGGGCTTACCAAAAAAGTGCCGTTTCCTTTTGCATCTTCTTTCTTCTGTTGCTGTTTCCTGTTGAACACTTTAAATGCACCATCTACCAATTGACAAGGGTTCATTCCAAATGCACCATCTAATTTTTCCAACTTTCTCCTGATTATCTAAGGCAACTTGCCCAAAAAAGTTCAAATTTACCATTCTAATATTTAAAGGGGCAGGACTAAAGCCAAGCACTTCCTGTCGGCCTCCGGAGGGGAGGTGTCAATTTCTCCCTCGTGCACTCATTCACAGGTGGGCCTGCTCAGGAGGGTCCCTGGGGGCTAAACACAGGTGTTTGAGCTGAATGCTCATTACCTGGGAGGCAGGGCTCCCAGAGATGGGCTGTTATGTAGAGTTTAAGCGTATAGGCAGCACCCCTTTAGTGATTAACTGGTAATAGGATACAAAGGTTCTTCTCCATGCCAATTACCCACCGTCAACGTCCATTCCACAGTCTTGTGGGAAAAGGCACAAAGACTGCCCTGGCTATTTCCTACTGAACGGGGGCGATGAATATTCTTTAGAATCTTTAGTTGGTAGTAAACATTCCCCGTTTTTGAACACAGAAATTCAAGATAAAACACAAACAGCACTTACAAGTGCTAGCCTTCAGAGAAGCAAACGAACCAGTTCACAAGTCGGGTCAAAGTCCAACAACTCCTTCCTCTCTCCAACAGGGTATACCCCACTCCAATACGAAACAAACTGGCTTATTCCAGAGAAAAAGCCCCAAACGGAGAGGAATAAAGTTGCCGGCTGTACACGCCAGAGCCACTTACCCTAGCGTACGCAGCCCGTCGGCTCCCAAATGTCGATTCCTTCCTTCCACTGCCAAGCGCTGGGGCGGCCGGTGCTGCTTCAGAGAACTTTGAAGGGCAGATCCTCAAGACAAGGGGTCCCGGCAGCTGCTAGGGTCTCACCCCAGAATTCCCCAACCAGGGCGGGCAGGCTGCGCATGAGCAGCAAGGCTCCTGGGTGGCTTCATCAAAATCTGTTACTAAGTCCAAGCTTGTACTGCTCGCCACACGACAAGCGAACAAATTGAGAGGCGAGTTGCTGGGGCAAAGAATAGTGACTTTATCTGGGAAGCCAGCAGAGCAAGAGGTCTTGTGCCCCAAAGAACGACCTTGCCTGCGTCAGCAGTCAGGCTCCTTTTATATCAAAAGGGGCGGGACTAAAGCCAAGCACTTCCTGGTTCCCGTCAGCCTCCGGAGGGGAGGTGTTAATTTCTCCCGCGTGCAGGCATTCACAGGTGGGCCTGCTCAGGAGGTTCCCTGGGAGCTAAACACAGGTGTCTGAGCTGAATGCTCATTACCTGGGAGGCAGGGGTCCCAGTGATGGACCATTATGGATAATTTAAGTTTATAGGCAGCACCCTTTTAGTGATTAACTTGTAATAGAATACAAAGGTTCTTCCCTATTACACACCCAACCTAGATAATGACACTAATCAGAAGTGTATTAAAACCGAGTCTCTAATAAACAGATTGTGGTCTTTGTACACAGCGGAGTTCTATAGTCTAAGGAGAACAAATGCTCTCCAACCACATGCAACAGTATGAATGAATGCATCTGTAAACATAATGTGCAGTGAAAGAAGCTATGCACGAAAGAATACACCTTGCATGGTGACATTTATATAAAGTGCAAACACAGACAAAAGGAATGGAATCCATGGTGTCAGAGGTCAGGAGAGTGTTCCCACTGGGAGCGTGGTGACTGGACGTGGCAGGGGACAGGATTCTGGAAGCACTGGTAACACTTTGCTGTTGTTGTTGTTGCTGTAGAAAACGGACTTTTAAAAAAACACTTAATTGAGTTATGATTGACATACAAAAATCTATTTGTATTTAACATATAAAACTTGGTGAGTTTGGACATAAGTATGCACCTATGAAACTATCACCTCGATCTATCCCATAAACACATCCATCACCTACAAAAGCTTCCTGCTGCCCTCTTTATTATTATTCTTTGTGTATGTATATATATGATAAGAGCACTTAACATGAGACCTACCCTCTTAGCAAATGTTTAAGTATACGATACAGTATTACAAACTAGGGGCACTGGGCTGGACAATGTATCTCTAGAATTTACTCATTTTGTATAACTGAAACTTGGTACCTCCTTGTCCTCCTGTCCCCCCAGCCCCTGGCAATCACCATTCTACTCTCTGCTTCTGTGAGTTTGACTTTTTTAGATTCCATGATCACGGAGTGTCTGTCCTTCTGTGTTCGACTTATTTCACTTAGTATCATGTTCTCCAGGTTCATCCATGCTGTCACATGTGGCAGGATCTTTTTCCTTTTTAAGGCTGAATAATATTCAACTAAATGTATATATATGCAATCGTACATTTTTCTTAATCCATTTATTCATCAATAGACACTTAGGTTGCTTCCATGCCTTGGATATTGTGAATAACGCTGCCGTAAACATGGGAGCAGAGATACCTGAGATCCTAATTTCAATTTTTTGGATACATACCCAGAAGTGGGTTTGCTGATTGTATGGTAGCTCTATTTGAAGTTTATTTGAGGACTCTCCATGCTGTTTTCCACAGTGTCTGCACCAATTTACATTCCCACCAATAGTGCACGAGGGTTCCCTTCCCCGCAAGTCCCCCCTCAGCGGCACTTGCTATTCTTGTCTTTTTGATAATAGCCATTCTGACAGGTGTGAGGTGATACGTTACTATGGTTTTGATTTGTGTTTCCCTGGTGATTAGTGATGTTGAGCATCTTTTCATATACCTGTTGGCCATCTGTATGCTCAAGGGCATAGTTCCACACCCTGGGTTTTAAAAAAATCTGTTTATTTGAGGATTTTATGTTGTTGAGTTTTGGGAGTTCCCTATATACATTGGATATTAACCCTTTGTCAAATATATGGCGTGCAAATATTTTCTCCCATTCTGTCAGTTGCCTTTCATTTTGTTGATTTTTTTCCCTTTGCAGCAGCTTTTCAGTTTGTTGTTTCCCACTTGTCTATTTTTGCTTTTGTTGCCTGTGCTTTGGGTGTCATATCAAAGAAATCATTGCCAAGACTGATGCTGAGGTGCTTTTCCCCTATGTTTCTTATTAGAGTTTTATGGTTTCAGGTCTTACATTTAAGTTGTTAATCCATTTTGAGTTAATTTTTGTGCCTGGTGTAAGATAAGATTGCAATTTCATTCTTTTTTATGTTGACATGCAGTTTTCCCAACACCATTTATTGAAGAGACTATCTTTTCCCCATTATGTATTCCTGGTACCTTTGTTCAGATCAGTTGACAAAAGACTTTGAGACCAAGGAGAAATGTAAAGACTCTGAGTAATATTGTTTCATGACATGGGAGAGAAAAAAGACAATATTTCTTCATTAAAATGTGATTTTTCAATATTTCTCATTATCAGGTTAACTGGCACGTATTATAAGACTCCCGATTATGTCACCCGTGTTGCTAGAAATTCACATATTCAGATGGGCCAGCCACTTTTCTGTGGGGTTTTCTCTTTGGGAAGGTGGCAGCTCTCTCTAAATATAGGGTGGCACATTTTGCTTCTTGATCTGGAGAAACACTGGAGTATTCTGGAAAACCTTTGAGCTGCACGCTTCCCCTGAGTGCACGTTTCTGTGTATTCTATTTCACTGAAGAAGTTTTAAAAGCCTGTTGTTGGCACTGAGAATTGAAGGGCGGTAGAGTTACCTCTGCCTCTGCAGCCCTCACACCCCTGCCGCGCGAAGCCCTCTGACCTCACGGACCCAAGAGCCGCCAGCTTACTCCCTGGGGACTCAGTGGGGACTTGTAAACCCAGTGGAGCCCTTTCTTGAATCTCCAGGATGGCAGACCAGCTGTTTCACCTCTTAAAACACTGGCCATTGGGCTGCTTCATCCTGGCTTCTGACTGTGGCCCAGAGCTGTACCCTCCTTGCCTCCCCCTGGGGTGATGGAAGATGCTGCCTGGCCCTGACCGGCCTGGGTTGGGGGGATGCCGGGTCCTCTGCTGAGGGCGTATCTGTGCCGTCTCAAGCGTGTCTGCCCACAGGAGACCAAGAATCTGTCCCTTTGCTCAGTGCTCCTCAGTCCATGGAAGTGGGGATCATTCTCCTGCTTTTATTCTTTCAGGCCTCAAACATCTGAGCCTAGCTGGGCAGGGCCAGGGGCGGGCCTGACGGCACAGAGGGGAGAGCTGCTGTCTGTCTGGTGAGAATTTGGCCCATGTGAGTTTTGATTAACATCCCTCGGAGTGAAAGGAAAGCTGGAGCTTGCTGGCAGGTTTTATCTGGACACTGTCGGTTTTGCTAGGGAGGATGGCGGCTGCCTCGGGGACCTGTGTGGGTTCCTCCTGACCCCTCGGAGGCTGGAGGCCTTCTCTGCTGTTTCCCTGCGTCTTCCCACCCTCTCCCACCCACCTGTCGTAGCAGCCGCTCAAGGGCACAGTTCCACACCTGAGCTCTGCAGGTGATGTTCTGAAGGACTGGGGCCTTGCATAACTGTCCATATTCAGAAGGCGTTCCCCTGGCTGGGAAGTGGTGGCAGCAGAGACGAGCCTTGCTCTGCTTTAGAGCCTAAGGGCAGATTGTCTGGAAGTCTTCACTCTTTGGGAGGATGCAGCTTAAGTCGTTTGGAGCAAATTTTTCTAGGTGATGTGAAAGAAGCATTTATTGGAGCTGTGAGTGGAAACAAAGGGCAGGGCTCTCACGGGACAGGAGGTGTTTGTCAACGAGGTAGAGAGTGAAGTCAGGAGCTCTGCAATGTCTTCCAAGTCTAACATCCCCTGTTTGTAGTCTCTGTTTCTAAATAAGGGAAAATATGACCAAAAGTTCCAAAGGATAACTTATCCTTCACTCATCCAATTCACTGAGGACTGTCCACGTAGAGGAAAAATTAAAAGTGAATAAAGGAAGCCGAAAATGTTTAAAGATAGAGTTGACAATTCTAAAACCTAAGAAATTGTTTTAAGAGATGAATTCAAACTAAGTAGGAGCTGACAGGCAGAGAAGCCGCACAGAACTAAGACCACTGAGTGAGTGCAGTCCCAAGGACACCAGAAGCATAAAGACGTCAGGTGCAGGAGAGCCTGTGCAGGGCTATTTGTTGGCTCCACGAATTTGTCAGGATCTGCTCTGTCGTTCCCAGGCCTGTCCCATCCTCCTGGTCCTGGAGGGAGTGAAGCTTGAGCCACTTCAGCCGACATCTAGGAAGAGAGAACTCTGGCTTCAAGGAAAGCGATTTCCTGCGAGTGCCTTGAGCAGGTCTGATTGCATCTCATTACCTAGAACATCTGTATGTAACCTCTGTAGCTGCAAGAGAAGCCGGAATGCCTTTTGGTTGGGCAGGAATGCGGATTTTGTTATTTTGAGAGAAGGGAAGAATGGCTATTTCTGTCTGCCTCTACAGAGGGTAATATATAAAACTCGGGATACACAAAACACGTAAGAGAGGTGATGATTTGCTCTACATGTGACATTTTGTTTTCCCTCCGTAGCAAGAGCCATGCCCCGCAGCTCAGCATCCGAGAACCTTCCTGACAGCCCCTCCTCCTCCCCCTCCACACTCACCTCCTCGTCACACCCCAGGCAGCCCTGCGCTTCTGCTACACGTGGGACCTCTGAGTTCTGAGCCTCTGCTCGCTTCATCCCAGCTTGAAGCTCAATTCATACACGAGGGGCCGTGCTAAAACCACTGTGTTAAACAAGTGGGTAAAGCAAGAGCAACCTCCGGGAGGGAAGCTCGTGCATACACACACATGCACAGACACACACATGCACAGACACACAAGCACACACGAGTCAATGACTCCCCCAGAAAGGAGAGCCCCCTGTGCACAGATTAGAAACGGGATGAAGAGCCAGTGGGCTGGAAGCACAGCAGGTGCACACAGCCCGTAGCCTGTGGGATCTGATGCCATCTCCAGGGAGACAGGGTCGGAATTGAGTTGAATTGGACGACACCCAGCTGGGGTCACAGAGAATGGCTGGGTGTGGGGGAAAAAATCCCATGTTGGAACTGGGTGCAGAATCCTTAGCCCCCAAAGGATTTATTTAGTTTATCAGCACTAGTTGAACCCTCCAGCCTGACAGCAGTTCTGGGCGACTGAAGACCCACGTCTGGGAGACGTGACCAGGCACCAGCAGGTCCCCACAGGCTTGCTCCGTGTCCCTCTCGGACCGCAGCCAGCGGCGGATTTCTGGGTAGAGAGCGACGCAGCGGGGACACAGTAGGGCCACCACCAGCACATGTGTCACCAGGAAGGCGGGTGCGCAGAATTCTGCGCTGCTGAATGAGGGTGGGTTTTGAGGGTTTTCACTCTGCCCTTAGCTGAGCTGAGCTCTGGCCTCTTAGCGTAGAGCTGGGGCAGAGGAGAAACATAGGAACTTAGCAAAATGTTTCAAACAACGGTCCTTCCAAAACTCTCCTCATTTGCTTCCATTAAACTGGACCTTACTATTTATGTGAGACCTGGATGTAAGTGCATTGCTTTTTGTCAGCTGTTAACCATACGAAATGATTCAGAGTCAACTTAGAGTTGAATAAAAGCTAATATTCTAAGTACCATTTAATATCTTAGTTATATGAAAAATTTTCGATAAAAAATGAGATCCAGCGGGGAGGAAAGCCTAGGCCTGCTTGAGGTGACATGAAATAACCGACTTTTACTAGCACAGCAAGTGTGTTACACATAGCTTCATCGAACGCTGTGTGTCTTCAGGGTGCACGTGTGACCCAGGACTTTATTAAAGTATGTTAACCGTACAGTATGAAAGGGCATTCCCAAGTCAACAGGTCTGCGTCCTTCAAATTTCCACAGTCAAGTGAGGGGTCCCAGAGCTACACTAAACAGGTCATGGGAATTAGAAAAGATTTGTTTACTTATAGGACATAAGGTGAGATTTATATGTTGTTCTTGTGGTCATTCCCTAAATATTTAGTGAACCCCTATCTTAAGAGGAATTATCTAAAACTTGGAAATAAGGAGTGGGGCACAGCTTGTTCTGTCAGTGTCACACACACTGTGGCATTAACAAGCCTGCCCAAGGGGTGTTTAAATCTCTAGGAGAATATACCTGTTCCATGTTGCTGGTCACTGGTTAGATCCCAGGCTGTGCAGTCACTGGTGGATTTCTACCCACTGGAGAAGCTCTGGTTCCATCGTCCTGTAGAACATTAAGCCACTGTTTACAGATAGAATCGACAATCTTATTCTGCATTCTGTTTCTCAAGATGCCTATAACTACCCCATTCCTTCAACTGCTTTCTGAATCACCATTATTATTATATGTGTTCCCTTATTAATAATCTAATAGGTCTTTGACATATTTATTCAAGCTTAGGATGACACCACAGTTTTGACTTGTTGGAAGTTGTACTCTGAGCTGTGAAAGGTATGCAGGAATATCAATGACAACTCCTGCCCTGTCCACAGGGGAAGGCTAGAGGAAGCACAGCAGGAAATCAAAAGAGTAATGATTTAGAGCCAGAAAGTTAGGGAAATATTTAAGAAGGCAGGGATGTCTGCAAGAGCCTGGCAGTGGGTAAGGCGTGGGCCATGACCTCCCCGTGCTTTGGGAAATTTAATTTCATTCCCTCTTACTTTTACCTCTTTGTCTTTATTTTCCTTCACTTTTTAAACCCCCAGACCCTCTCCTCCTTCTGCATGCTCACTTTTCCTGTTCTGCTCCCGTCTCCCTTGGCCCCCAACCCCTTCCTTTGGAAGAACCATCCTTAGAGGAATCGGGCAGTGGTGCCTCCCTCCAATAGACATGGAGCTGAGCTCGGCTTTCAGCCAAATTGCCAGTTTTGTGCAGTGGTTGGAGCTCATTTTAAGACAAAAAGCCTTGAGGTAACAGAGGATGAAAACAGAGGCCACGGAGATGGGCAATCTACATTTACTTAAAACGGTTTCATGGGGACTTGCCTGGTGGCGCAGTGGTTAAGAATCCGCCTGCCAATGCAGGGGACACGGGTTCGAGCCCTGGTCCAGGAAGATCCCACATGCCGCGGAGCAACTAAGCTCGTGCGCCACAACTACTGAGCCTGTGGTCTAGAGCCCGCGAGCCACAACTACTGAGCCCACGTGCCACAACTACTGAAGCCCACGTGCCTAGAGCCTGTGCTCCGCAACAAGAGAAGCCACCGCAATGAGAAGCCTGGGCACCACAACGTAGAGTAGCCCCTGCTCGCTGCAACTAGAGAAAGCCTGTGTGTAGCAACGAAGACCCAACGCAGCCAAAAATAAAATAAATAAATAAAACGGTTTCATGGAGTTGGCTGTTCCCTTTAATAGGCAATTTAAAACAATATCAACATTTATGTGGCGTTTATACAGCTGGGACTAATACCGCCGACCCCTCCATCCTGAGGCACTGAGGATTATATAGACACCGGTGGTCTGAGCCTTCGGGGGAGCAGAGCAAATTTCTCCCTGGAGCTGAAATCACTCTTCCAGGGAAGAGGGGGGCCATTTGCAGCCCGGAAAGAGGATCTGTGCGCAGTGGTCCCGACAGCCCTCCAGGAGAGCGCGGTCCCCTGCTGACGCCAGCCGCCGAGCCTTTCAGGCCCCTCATCCCTCCAAGCAGCCAGGATCCCAATCAATCCATCAACCGAGGCACAGAGGCCGAGACTGCTGTCCTCAGCGGTTTATCCGATCCCGTCTTAGCTGGGCCAAAAGGAAGGAGCGAAGACGATTACTTTCCTCTTACAGACCCAAGCCATCTTGCTAAGTGAGTGGATCCAGAAACAAATGACAGCAACGAGAACTCGGACCCCAGCCTCACCACGGCTCACACTCCACACATGCGGCAACTCCTGGGGCCGGAACAGAGGCTGCAGGCTCCCCTGGGTCCCCACGTGTGGACCTGGACAAGAGGCTTTTGCTAAACAACTCTACTTTCCCGTGGAAGAAACAGCGGCACTTTCCCACTTGGAAAAGACTTTTGTTAAACTTTCTTTTTATAGAGAGACTGAAAGCCCAACTGTGTCCAAAAATGGCTCAGCAGAGGGGGTGGTGATGTAAACAACGTCTTCCTCTCAAGTTGACAGAGGCTCATTATCTCCACATCGCTTCCAGCACCACCAAGATTAGCCTGTGTTGATTCTGAAAGTTGTCACCTCCAAGGTTACAAGACACCCCACTGCCTCTGATCTGCAGATCCCTGGGGGCCTCTGATCAGCCGAACACCGGCTCCTGACCTACTTGGAATCTACACCAGTGGAAACTGTGCGGAGTCTTGTAGAATCGGGGGCTGGATCATAGGAGTACCAGGCGATGCTGCAGGTGAGGGACTTTCACTGTCATTGACCCCAGGGCAAGGGACCCAGTCTTTTGTCTGAGAAAACTACTGCCAAGGAACCACGGGGCGGTCGAAGAGGCCTTTGGACGGTTGAAGACTCAAAATGAGGCTAATTGTAGAGAAAAAGCAAGGAAACAAAAAAGGGAGGGAGAAACTTCAGGAGGGGGGGTCAGAAGAGGAAGGCTGGGTTGAAAGCAGGATCAGACATCAGAAGAGGGGCCGCCAGAGGCAAAGGCTGGTCCTCGGGGCTGCCAACCAGCTGCCTATCTGGCCTGAGATCATTTCTTTGTTGATTAGACTAGAACGTCAGAATGCTCGGGATCACAACAGTATCCCGGTTCTGGGCTTCCCTCCAGACCAGAATCATCCCGCCTCCCATCTGCTTCCTACAGCAATCCCCGTGTTTCTAGCGACAGCTGCTCACAGCCTTCTCTCCTTTCTAAAATGTGAGCAGCAAGGAGCACATCCCTGATGCTTTGTTTAGCCTGCCTTTCCGTTCAACTAGCAGGATTGCATACTGAGAAGTGCCTATGTTGCACGCAAACACCACGCCGTTTCATATAAGGGACTGGAGCATCCGCAGATACTGAGGGACGATCGTGTATCCTGAACCTGTTTTCAGGTTGCCCCTTGCAGATCCTCTCGGCACCCCAAGTGTTTGGTTTCCCCTTTTTTTAAAAAATTTTTATTCATGTTTGGCTGCGTTGGGTCTTCATTGCTGCGCACGGGCTTTCTCTAGTTGCAGCGAGTGAGGGCTACACTTTGTTGCGGTGCACGGGCTTCTCATTGCGGTGGCTTCTCTTGTTGCGGAGCACGGGCTCTAGGCATGTGGGCTTCAGTAGTTGTGGCACGTGGGCTCAGTAGTTGTGGCTCGCGGGCTCTAGAGTGCAGGCTCAGTAGTTGTGGCACGTGGGCTCTGTAGTTGTGGCTCGCAGGCTCTGTAGTTGTGGCTCGCGGGCACTAGAGCACAGGCTCAGTAGTTGCAGCGCACGGGCTTGGTTGCTCCGCGGCATGTGGGATCTCCCCAGGCCAGGGCTTGAACCCGTGTCCCCTGCGTTGGCAGGCGGATTCTTAACCACTGCACCACCAGGGAAGTCCCTGATTTCCCCTTGAAAGCCTTCCCTGGGCCCGGGTAAGTGTGTGTTCGGTTTCTGAATGCCAAGCCCTTGCATCGTTTCAGCTTCCGCACAGGCTTGGGCAGCACAGCACAAGTGTTCCCACTGCCTCTGTTAAGCTGTCCGTCTGGGAACTGAGGCTCTCCACGCCGCCCAGCGCTCGCCCGTCCACAGAGCGGAGATGGTCCTGACAGAGCCGCACAGAGGCCGCTGCCTGCAGCTCGGAAGGAGGAGGTGGGCGTGTCCTCCTGCTCAGTGTCAACCGTTCACATCTTTTCCCAACAGGGGAGAAAGTCCAGGCTCGCTCGATATCTTGGCACCAAACTTAACAGATATTCTTTCTTCCTTTTTCTCAAGAAAGAGATTCCTAAGCGATCGTCCATCTCCATGAAGCACGTACTGATCAGCATGGCTTTAGTGTTGCCCTTCCTTTTCCAAAACCACATCATTTATTGATGGGGGCAGGCAGGTCAGAGTCGAGGGAAGACGACGAACAGCAGGTTAATTGTGAAGCCCAAAGTGATGGCGCGAGAGGAAAGGAAATGGGTCTTGATGCTCTCCGTCTGCAAGGGGACCTCACGCTGCAGGAAAGGAGTCCTGCTGCCTTCGGGGCAGGACTGCTGCTGACCTTGCAGTAAAGCTTGGAAGGACCACACCCGACTCACTTGAACAAAGAGGACAGAGTCCTGGTTCTTGGGGCTGACCCCTTGCTTTGTGGAGGATTGCCACCAAGGAACAGAGAGGTCAAGTGCATTACCCAGCATCACACAGAGCCTCTGTCACCCAGACTTCCGTTTTTGTTCCCCTCCCTCACTACTATTTTCGGCCAATTATGCCTATATTGCTTATTTGGCAATGTCTTCATGAGTCTAAAATTTTTGATTTCAGAGCCAACTGTATTGTTTGAAAGAAAATTGGTTGAACATCAAGGGTTTCTAACCACTACACAGATAACTTTTGATTTCATCGCGTGTTATTTTTAAATGTTTAAAATTCATTTTAAAACATTTTTCTTATTTACGTTTAGAAATTTTAGATACTTAAAAAATTGTGGTAAGATATACGTAATATACAGAAGGTGAAATTCAGCATTTTAATTATTTTATGTGTCTAGTTCAGGCAGTAAGGTGCCAGAGAGCGAACGGAAACAGACAGGCGCCCTGAGCCTGGGCTCAGAATCGGCACAGCGTCCCTTCTGTTTCAATTCACTGGCCGAAGCGAGTCACGTGGCCAAAGTTTAGGGAGGGAGATGTGTTCTTCCTCTTGGGGAAAAACCGTAAGTGCACACAGCAAAGATCCAGGTACAGAGGGGGGCTGAAGAACTGGGGTCAGTAGTGCACCCTCCAAATCCAGCTGTGGGAAAATAACCGAGCACAACCCATCCTCTCCAGAGAGGCAATGGCAGCCCGGTGGCATCCAGATGTGCTCCTTCAGCACCGGAGTGAGGACCCCAGCAGGACGCAGCCAGAACCCAGGGGGGAGGGTGTGAGAGAAAGAACCACACACCTGCCCCTCCCAGGGCGCTACCTGGGGTCACCAGCATGGCAGCAGCCGAGAGAATGAGGCACTAGCCTTCCCCACTCGGGTGGAAATTGTCCCTTTGCCTCAGATTCTCTTTACAGAATCTCAACCTCAGAACTTCATTAAATGGCAAAAACAGTCTTCTGACTATTTTGCTAGAGTAAACCCTGCTCTTTCCTACAAGAGAAAAAAGAAAAGGTATACCTTCCACCTTGCGCGCGGGTCCCTCCAGGATGCAAGGGCCGTTGGCATCAGAGGCCGTTGTGATGGCTTTGCTCTCCAGCAGCTGGAGGTGAGCACCTGGGACGAGCTCAGAAGCAAACAGCTCGGCCCCTTCTGCTGCCACTCGGGATCCAGGTGTGGGGCCAGGTAATTAGAGCGACATGCCTGTGGCTCGTCTCACTGTGGCAAGGCGGGACACACGGGAACAGAGTCCCAGCCAGGCTGGGCTCCTTTCAGATGCCAAGTTCTCATGAACATTCCGGCCACATCGTGGTCCACATCAGGGATGCCGCCATGGGAGGGCTGGGTGGCCCCAAGTCCCCTGCTGCCCGGGTCTGGTCACAAGAGGGAGTGCCAGAGACACAGGAGGGAGGAGATGCCGGGGTCTCCCCTGCACAGCTGCTCACCTTGGAAGGGCCCGGCCGTGGGCACTCCTCCATCCTGAAAGCTCTCCCCAGAGTTCTTCCTCGGTCACAAGGACCTGAATGACCCCTTTTACTGAGACCATGTCTCGGGGAGGCGGGGCTCTGGGAAGCAGAGTTCATGCAAAAAAGACAATCGAGGTTGGAGGTGACGTGATGAAAATGGACATCAGGGAGAACAGGAGAGAGACCTCTCTGTGGATGGGTCTAGACATGGTTAGAGAGACAATAAAACTAAGTGTATTTGTATTGCTAATCCGTGGTGGACATGACAGACTTTTTTCCATTTTACCAAAGTGCATTACTGAGGACGGACAGATGTTGACAAATCTGTCCCCCAAACTCTTTTTTTTTTTAGTTATTTATCTTATTTATTTTTGGCTGCGTTGGGTCTTTGTTGTTGCACGCGGGCTTTCTCTAGTTGCAGTGAGCAGGGGCTACTCTTCGTTGTGGTGCGTGGGCTTCTCATTGCGGTCGCTTCTCTTGTTGCAGAGCACGGGCTCTAGGCGTATGGGCTTCAGTGGTTGTGGCGCACAGGCTCAGTAGTTGTGGCCCGTGGGCTCTAGAGCGCAGGCTCAGTAGTTGTGGCGCACGGGCTTAGTTGCTCCGCGGCACGGGGGATCTTCCTGGACCAGGGCTTGAACCCGTGTCCCCTGCGTTGGCAGGCGGATTCTTAACCACTGTGCCACCAGGGAAGTCCCTCCCCCAACTCTTAAAATACAAAAACTAACCCAGACCCACAGCATTTCTGTTTGTCCCTAACTGTCCCTCCAAAGACTTCATCACAGCTCTCCCCCGCATCATGGCCGTATTTCCCTCCCCATCAGCTCTGGGCTTCCTTCCTTCTGGAACAAGCTGGACCATAAGCTCTTCGAGGGCAGGTGTCCCCCCGCCACCCCTCTCGCTGGAGCATCCCGGGCTCTGACTTGAGCCTGGCACATGGAGGGTGTTCAGGCACTGTCTTGGCACGGATGCAGCCTTGTGACACAGCCAGGACAGAACGAGCCTGCAGGGACGGGAGCTCCTAGTGGGGTCAGCCTTAGACGCTTCTCCGGCCTCTCCCAAGTTTAGCGATGGAGGTGGTGGTGATGGCAACTTGACGTAGGTGTTCTTTGCTCAGAGAGGAAACCCATGCATGACTCAGCTCAGTTTATGCAACATTCCCTCTATTCTGGGCCCTGCCGACTGCATCCTCCCGGGATCCTTTCGTACACCCTCTCCCAGGTTTGCAGGATCGGGTAGTTGGAGATGTCGGCTCCACCAGGTTCAGACCCGGTTCTGGCAAGAACTCCTCGTGGGTGGCGCTTGTCTTTCCTGGTGCATCTCAGGAAGAGGCGGGCCTGCTCTGGGCCTGCTCAGAGGTCAGTCTGCCATTTGCTATCACTATAACTTCCCACCCAGAAAGGATGAGATGGGGTGACCTATAAACTCCCACCAGAGTCTGCTTACATCCACTGAAAACACCGGGGCAATAAGAACACACTCTGACCTTGGCAATGGCCACACTGGTGGGGTCAGCCCTTCACAAGAGCTCAGCCTGGGGCCTCGCATTCAGGAGGCCCTCAACAATAGTGGCTGTTTTTACTTTATAGTTGAGAAACCCAGGGCTCGGAGAGTTAAAAGACTTGCTCAAAGTTCCCAGTCAGTGGGTGGCAGAACTGGGAAAAAAAACCCAGTTCAGTTCGATCTAGAAAGTTTGGTCTTACTCCCTGACCACGCTGCCTCAGTGGGGACACGGCTGCGTGGCAGAGGCCTCGAAAGCCAGACTAAGCCCCTGAGGGACTCTCCCCTGTGGGGAATGGGGAGCACTGGATAGTTGGGTAGGAAGCAAGCAGAGACGTGGTAACTTAGAAGCCCGTCTGGCGGCACAGAGTAGGGGGGTTTCTGTGAACAGACGCCAGGGGCAAGGAGACCAGCTAAGATTCTATTTTAATAGGAAAAGGTGATGGCCCGGGGGGAATGCCGAGCTTCTGTCCGGTGCCCGGAAGATAATGGAAACACTGGGGAGGGGACCCTGGACCCCAGGGTCTGAGGATCATAAAACTGGGAATCACCTTCTTCTCAGCCACGCTGCTCATTAGCTGGGTCACCCAGGCTTGAAGACGTCTAGGCAGGTCTTATTCCTAAGCGTAACCCAACAAGGGAAAGAAGAGGGTGAGATACAGTAACAGGAAGATGAAGTGAGGGCTGTAAGTGGAAAGGAGTGTGTGTGTGTCTGTGTGTGTGTACCTGTGAGTGTGTGTGTGTGCTCGTGTATATGAGTGTGTCTGCATGTGAGTGTGTACTGGGTAGAGGTTGGGAGTGTGTGTACATGTGCGTGTGCATGTGAGTGTGTGCTGGGTAGAGGTGTGGGAGTGTGTGCACGTGTGCGTGTGCGTGTGAGTGTGTGCTGGGTAGAGGTGTGGGAGTGTGTGTACGTGTGCGTGTGAGTGTGTACTGGGTAGAGGTGTGGGAGTGTGTGTACGTGTGCGTGTGAGTATGTGCTGGGTAGAGGTGTGGGAGTGTGTGTACGTGTGCGTGTGCATGTGAGTGTGTGCTGGGTAGAGGCGTATGAGTGTATGGGGGTGTGTGTGTGAGTGTGTGTACACGTGTGTGCATGTGAGTGTGTACTGGGTAGAGGTGTGGGAGTGTGTGTACGTGTTCGTGTGTGCTGGGTAGAGGTGTGGGAGTGTGTGTATGTGTGCATGTGCGTGTGAGTGTGTGCTGGGTAGAGGTGTGGGAGTGTGTGTACGTGTGCGTGTGCATGTGCGTGTGTGCTGGGTAGAGGTGTGGGAGTGTGTGTACGTGTGCGTGTGCATGTGAGTGTGTGCTGGGTAGAGGTGTATGAGTGTATGGGTGTGTGTGTGCGCGTGTATGTGTGCGTGTGCATGTGAGTGTGTGCTGGGTAGAGGCGTGGGAGTTTGTACGTGTGCGTGTGCGTGTGAGTGTGTGCTGGGTAGAGGCGTGGGAGTGTGTGAGTGAGTGTGTGTGTGTCCACGTGTGCACGTTGGATGGGGCGTCTGAGCAGAGGACCGGCCTCAAGCCGCAGGTACACGGTTGCATCTGGCAGTGAACATCACAGGAACATCCCTTCCATGCAGCTACCTTGGTAGATGAGCCCTATAGTCGGGCCCTGCTCTGAATACCGGACCTTCCGGTCTACGAGAAAGAGAAAGTCCCGGCATCTGCTGTTGTCGCAGGGATCTGCCCTACACGCAGTCACACACTTCGCGCCCCAGACGGCTCGTGCTTTGAGGCCACGAGGACGGTGGGGCCGTTTCTCTGCCTCGACTCTGTCACCCTGGTGGGCACACGGCGAGGTGGGGTGAGGCATAGGCTGGAGGGGGGCTGGTGAGGCCACTTCAGAAAAGACGGGAAACTGGCGGTCAAAGTGCTGGCTAGAGCCCTCAACACAGGCAAGAGAAGCCTTAGGTGTAATTTTGAAAGCTTTGACAAATGCAGATTAAATCGTCAAGAGGTTGGCTATATGTTTTGGGCAGAGGGAGAAAAAAAAATTTTTTTCAAGTATAAGAAACTCTGGTTGAGAGGAGCAGATGCGTTACCAAGAGTTGCACTTAATCACTTAGCCATCATTTCCTGAGAACTCCTAAAGCCTCTGCTTTTAGGTTAGAGATGTAGCAGATTGACCTCAGGAGGAAAATCTGATTCAGGCTAGATTCAATCTAAGTTGATTCCAATACCTCCAAGACCCAGGGGCATTTTAAACACCACAATTGCGTCACTAACTACTTAAACAACTTTCTAACTGCCCTGTCATTTTTGAGTGGCTTTTGTAGCTTCTCACATTTCTGACGCAGCCGTATTTTAAGTAAAATATTATTATTTTTAAGGTATTCTGTCCTTTCTCATCATCTTAAAAAGATCTTTATTATTTTCCTCCAGGCTGATTTCGTTTCTCTAAGGTCATCAGGGAAAACCCTCTGGTTTCTGAAAGCTTGCCTTGGAAAGCCAGTGTGTGGTGGAGATCCAGTGTCCAGATGCAAGACTCACACAGCCGGGCAGCAGGAGGGCCAGATGCCCTCGCAGCCTCTCTGATCTGACCCTGTGCCTCAGGGCGCCCTTCACCCCGATGTCCGCGTGAGGCGGGGACGGGCTGCCCCAATGCCCGGCCAGCACCCAGGGAGGTTCTTGAGCCTGATGACGCCCAGGACCTCCGCTTTCCTGAAAGGCAGAGACGTGCTTCCAGCTGGGGCCCCCCGAGGTGAAGCAGGGGCCCAGTGGGGATCCTAAGCGGGGTGTTGATGACTTTGTACAACAAACGAAACAATTTGAAAACGATCCTGGAATCTCTCATTTTCCCCTTAGTTCCTTCTTACTTACCTTCGAGTCCATCGCTCCTGAATTTCTCTAGAATTGTTGAAGCGGATGGATCCGTGAGCACATCACACCTTGTAGACGGGCCCAACGGGTGTGGATGGAAAGACAGGGCTACCCTGTGTCCAACCCCTGCCCCTCGCTCGCCCCACGTCTGCGCCCAAACCCAAGGACCGGCCACGGCCTGGAATCTCTACGTCCTGCATCATCCATCACTTGGGGTGATGGAGAGCCCAGTTGTCCTATGAGCGTCACAAGTGCTGGTAGCTTCTGTCCCTGAGCTGCGCCCTCCACATCCCTGTAGGCAGATGTGACCCCTGACCTCCCCTCCTGGAGCGTAAGCCCCAGAGGGAGGGTCTGGGGTCTGGCACTGCCCACGGTGCATCCTGAGTCCCAGCACTTGGCCTGGCCAGGGCAGTCATTCAGTTAACATTCTAGAATAATGAACAAACGACCATCCCTCCCACCGTAACTGCTCCTTCCAGGCATCTTTCCTAATCTCCTTAGCACGTCTCCGAGTCCAAGGAATAAAGAATGGCTTTGGTATTATTTCCATTGTCACCAAGTAATCCTGTCTGTCCTTCTGCTTCTGTCTGTGTCACCTCCATCTTCAATGTGAGGCCAAGACACCCCTGGCAGCTCCGGAATGTGAGCCCCTCGGATTCCCTGAGGCTGGGTCCAGTCAGAGCCAGCACCTCGGGGCTTCCTAATTTCCCTCTGAACAAATCGGGGTGCGGAAAAGCCCTTCCTGTTCTTCTGCAGCTTCTTCAACCTTGCGCACAGGCCCCTGGCTGCAGGGGGGCTGGTCACCCACAGTATCTTACACTGACTGCTCTGGGTGTTTCTATTCTGTCTTCCAAAACCCACAGCCTTGTTTGTGCAATTTCTTTAAGGGTTCGGGACCTTGGCCTTGCTTTCCAGTGACATTCCCATGGAACTTGAGAGATGGCCGCTTTCAGAGCACACGCTCCCTTGGTGACATCAGCGGACTGCCTGGGTCTGCGGGAACATCGGGGCCACGGCCGGCACAGCGCCAGCTCCAGGGCAGCAGGAAGGAGGGCGGGGGACGGACGCGGCCAGCTTGGCTGTGCGTGCTTTTTCCTTTCTCCTCCTTCCGAAGGGGAAGAGCCAAGACCCGCTTTCTTGGCCACATGCTCTTCAAGAATGTAACGTCGGGGGAGAGAAGGGAGGAGATGCTCTGGGATGAGGTCCAAAGGATGCATGTGCCGGTCCAGCCCCCTCGTTTGGGGCAGGCACAGGCTCTCCCTCCCTGCAGCGAGCAGGTGGCGGGGCCTCTCACTGGAGCCTCCCCTCCACCCAGCAAGGCTCTGTCCTCAGAGACAAGAGCCTCTGTGACCCCTTGAGGTGGGAGCAGGGAGCAGGCCCTGAAGAAGCCCTGCTCCCCCAGAGGTTTCCCGGAACTCAGCCCGTGGATTCCGGCCTCGACCTGACACGGCAGAGTCAGCGCTCACGAAAGCGGGGGCAGCTCCCCAAAACCACACTCTCAGAAGACAGGAAATCACAAAACGCTGGATACCGTGTTTAGAAAACCAGTCTCTGCACAGAAATAACTACCTTTCATATAGAAAGTATGAGCGTTTGATAAGCAGATAAGGCAGGCGGTGGAGGGTGGAGGTCCTCGGCTGCCATCCCCTCCCCCCCAGCCCCTGCCTGTCACCAGTCACCAGGCGGGGCCGCCCCCAAAAAGGCACAGAGCCCCCTTCCAGGGTCCAGTCACGACTCGGTTCATCGAAGACCACTTGCGCCGAAATAAAATTTTTTCAGCCCTTAATTTTAGACTTTTCACCCAACCATCTCTTTAAGCCTGTCAGAAGGTAGCCGTGTCACTGGGTTTCCCTGTATCTCCCTTTCCCCAGCCTCCTTTGGAGAGACTTGATAAAAACAACAAAAGTAAGAGAAAAGTGGCAAACGAGGCAGGATGTGAGCTGGAGGAGGCTGGCGAGTCCTGGGGCAGAGCTGGACCAGACTCCTGAGGGGAATGGTCACGCAGCAAGTTGAGGTCAGGCCTGCAGGAGCTCAGAACGCTCGGCGCCTGGTTGGGCCTCTTTGGCTGCTCGGACGTCTGGCCTTGTGAAGGGAACGCCTTTAAGTCCATCCCATGGCACTTGTATTCTGGAACCGCAGGGCAGGAAGGGCTTGTTGGAGGTCTTGGGGCCAGGACCTCTGCTGTCCAGGTCCTGGATCGCTGGGTCGCTCCCATCCCCGCACTGCCCCGAAGTGACTTCTTCCCAGCGTTAGCATGTTTCTCTCCAGACAGCCCTGGAAGGCTGGGGCCTCACGCTGCAAAAGGAGAACCAGAACATAAACTGGTCAGCAACTTGGTCTTGTAGGATCCTGGGGGAGGGTGCATCTTGGTAAAAGCGGCAGAAACCGGTGGGTGGGGACCGGGGAGTGCGGCTGGGTGACTGCTTGCCCTGCTGGCAGGCCTGCATCCCCCAGAAGCAGACAGCGAGCGGGAACAGGGCAGAAATTCAGGGGGTGGGGGTAGGTGCTGAGCAGCCCACCCCAGACCCGCTTAGCCGAGCCCCGCCTCTGACAGCCCCCAAGCGGGGGGCAGTGCCTGCGAGTTCCAGGTGCCTCCGCGGAGGGTGGGCAGGGAGGGGTCCCAGGGAGAACCGGCTGCCCTCACTCTGCCCCAGGAGGGCACCTGAACTGGGGCTTGGGACGTGGAGGCCACTCAACGGATGTCTGAGGAGTTGGCCACATCCAAACTCACCCCCCGATGGGGCTTAGACCCAAGTCTGTCCAATTTGAAGCACGTTTTTTTCCCTGGATCAAACTGAGAAGAAAATGTGATTGCTCCATGCAGATCATCGGTGTCAAAGGTCAGGGAGCCGAGGGGGTGGGGATCAGATGCACAGACAGACAGACAGACATGGCTCGTCAGAGGGGAGCCCGCTCACCACGCGTGTGCCAGGAGGAAGCAGGGATGCTGGGGACACAGGTCACAGGAGACTTTCGGGAAAGCAAAGGACCAGTGTGTCTGGGGACCACACGGGGATGAAATGCTGGGGCCTCCTGGAGGACTCCGTGATGGGCGGGGTTCTCGGCCTTGAGATTTCCCAGGACAGAGGGTGTGGGCTGGGGTTCTCCAGAGACACAGAACCGACAGGGTACACAGAGACATGCAGACGGGGTTTATCACAGGAATGGGTTCACACTGTGACGGGGCTGGGAAGGCCCACGGTCTGCCGTCTGCGAGCTGGAGACCCGGGAGGCTGGTGTGTAACCCGGGCGAGTCTGAAGGTGTAAGTTCTGGACGGAATCTGGAGGACCGAGGGCAGGAGATGGACGCCCAGCTCACTTGGACGGCAAGGTCTCCTCCCCCCAGCTTCCCTCTCCACCCAGGCCCTCAGGGGATTGCACAGCGCCCACCTGCACCGCGGAGGACGGTCTTTCACTCAGCCCACCAATTCAGATTTATTTTTATTGAAGTCTAGTTGATTTACAGTGTTTCAGGTGTACAGCAAAGTGATTCACTTATACATACATACATACATATATCTATTCTTTTTCAGATTCTTTTATAGGTTATTACAAAATATTGAGTATGGTTCCCTGTGCTATACAGTAGGTCCTTGTTATCTATTTCATATATATTGTGGTGTGTATCTGTTCATCCCAAACTTCTAATTATCTATCCCCCCTTTCCCCTTTGGTAATCATAAATTTGTTTTCTATTTGTTTCTGTTTTGCAAATAAATTCATTTGTATCAATTTTTTAGATTCCACATATAAGTGATAGGGTATTTGTCTTTCTCTGTCTGACTTACTTCACTTAGTATGATGATCTCTAGGTCCATCCATGTTGCTGCAAATAGTGATATTTCATTCTTATGGCTGAGTAATATTCCATTGTATATATACACCACATCTTTATCCATTCATCTGTTGATGGACATTTAGGTTGTTTCCACGTCTCGGCTATTGTGAATAGTGCCGCTATGAACATAGAGGTGCATGTATCTTTCTAAATTATAGAGTTTTTGTCTTTTCCAGATATATACCCAGGATTGCTATATCATATGGTAGCTCTATTTTTAATTTTTAAGGAACCTCCATACTGTTCTCCATAGTGGCTGTACCAATTTACATTCTCACCAACAGTGTAGGAGGGTTCCCTTTTCTCCACACTCTCTCCGGTATTTCTTATTTGCAGACTTTTTGATGATGGCCATTCTGACCGGTGTGACGTGACATCCCATTGCAGTTTTGATTTCACAGATTCAGATTTTAATATAGTCTGGAAATACCCTCACACACACACCCAGAAATAATGTTTGACCAGCTAATGAAGCTTCCCCTAGCCCAGTCAAGTTGACACAAAATTTACCATCTCAGAAGGGAAATCACAATTTAACCCAAATACTTCCACAGGGCAGGGTAAGCCCGGAACCCACTTCCTGTCTCGTGCAGAAGCTGTACCAGTCCAGGGCTGGGCTGTCCCATCTGGAAGCATCACCACCTGCAGCCACTGGACCCTTGGAGCGTGCCTGGTCTGAGCTGAGATGTATTTAAGCGTCAAACAGACACTGGATTTAGAAAACTTACTTTAAAAAATCCCAAAAAAGAAAATATTAATAATTTTTATTGAATACTTGTTGAAATAAGATTATTTCGATATATTGTTTTAAATACAATATATTATTAACCTTAATTTCAAGTGTAGGTGGCTACCAGGAAATTTAAAATGACATCTGCGGGTTGCGTTTTTGTCTACTAAACCGGCACTGATCTAGAAGGAAATCAAAGATTCCCTTTCACACGTTTTCTGACTCCAAGACCCCAGGAAGGAAGGGCTCTGTGGGACTTCCAGAATTGTCTGTTTTGAACTCCCCACCTGAACCTTTAGGCCTTCCTGGTTCTCCAGAGTCAGAGACACCCAAGAAGATGCTCCTCTAGTCAAAAACACGCCTCCCCCAGGGACCCCTCCTAAAAGGGCCTTGGGAAACTCTGCAACGGCCTGGAGACTCTGTCTAGAGCACCCCCCAACGCCGCTACAGCATCCCAAGCCTGTCTCCCGGTGCCTGTTTCTCTGTGTGCTCTGTGGTGTGACCCACAAAACGCTGTTAGCGAGCTCCAAGGGAGCTTTTCCTGGTGCAGGAATCCTCAGGGCCTTTATACATCAACAGGTATTGTGACTCCCCGAGGGCCAAACACTTCCCGTGACTTTCCCCAAATCGGACGAGGACGGATCCCTGCCGCCTGTTTTGAGCATAGGCTGAGCGTCCACGAGGCAAGGCTGTGTGTTCTCTAACATCCGTCCTGCTCACGGCCCTCCCCCTCCCTGGAGGAAGCGGCCAGAGCTACGAGGTACCCACGGCTGGATCTGAGCGGGAGCTGGAGCTGCTTCTTTCTAGAATATTTTGTTCACTGGCATTTGGCAAAATGGCAGTTGATTTACCAACAAGAGGAATTTGCCAATTTTCAACCAACCACTTTCCTCTGCCTGGTTTTGACATTCTCTCCTCTAGCCCTTGGAACAACTTAAGTGCCCTCTGATTTACATGATCATAGGAGAGCTCAAAAAAATATGTGTAATTTCTGTACTGGGGGTAAGAGAGGGAGCCTTGTAGCAATGCCTGATTCATTTAACTCGGGGGGAAAATATATTCGGTTTCCAACAGGCAGCTTTAAGATTTGCAAAGTGTTGGCTGAAGGACCTTACTCAGTAATCATCCGTATTATCTCATAAAGGGGCTCTAACCTTCCCAGAGTGCGGGGTGGCAGAGGATAAAACCTCTCTGTGGCTGGTGGCAGGGAGCTAACAGCAGGCTGGGGCTGTCTGGCTGGAAGGGGGCCAAGAAGATCATTTTCTTCCATCCATTTTGCTAACAGTGGCTGCTATGACATTCCACCCCAGGCCGTCCACCCTCCTTGCCCCCTACCCCTCTGAGATCCTCCCGAAGACTCCACTCAGGCTACAGAGAAGCTTGCAGCTCCTGCTATCCGCGTCGATCATTAGGGTCCCACATCCGGCCCATTTTTCTCAAAAACCAGAATGCCGCCGGTAGGTTGGCCTTGCCACCCGAGGCATTTTCTTACTCCTAGCTCTGCCTTGGTTTCACATCACTCAACAATGGTTTATTAAACAGAGCAGGTACGCGTGCCAGGCCTGGGGCTAAGGGTGGGTCACAAAGAAAAGCTCCCTCTGGACTCTGCGCAAATAGACGAAATCGGTTGAGTTGGTTTTTTTTTTTAAAAAGCCCTCATTGGTTGAACTCATTGTTCCTCCTGGTTTCTTTCATCTTGATGACAACTGAATGAAAGTTTGGTCCTGATTCGTGCTGGACCACGTCTGCCTCGAGAACCATCCCCATGGAATCTCTCCCACCGCGCTGAGTTGGCAGCGCCCCGGCCTTGGGGGGCCTGCCTTCCCTTCTCCTCGGTGTCCAGTCCAAGGGCAGGGCCACTACCGGACACGCGGCCTTCTCCGCCTCTCAGCAGGCTTGTTGCTGTGCTGACGCAGCAGAGACCCAGTTTCAGCTGACAACCTCATACCGCAGGTCAGGAAACAAAAGAGCAATTCAGTTCTTGCGAAAACTTGCCAGATTTCCGTGCAACTGATTTTTCCTTCTTGAAGTCACTTTTTGTGTTTCCATCACAGAAATGAATTCGAAGGAAAATGAGTCATTGCGGGTGCGCTCAGCACCGCTGGTCTCCCACGAGTAAGTCCATTCCTGCGTGAAGCTATTAATTTCCACTTCTAGGGTTTTCAGATGTAAAACAAATGTTTGATGTAACGCACACCACTGCCCTGTTATAATTAAACAGCCTCTCACTGCCTTAATTGGCGAAGCACTTCATCGACCAGCATAAATTTGGTCCTTGGGAAGACTGCTTTTACATTAGTTTGACACAGGGGAAAACAGTCACGAGCCTTTTCTGTTTTTCTTTTTTTTAAAGAGCTCCTGACTTATTTATTTATTTTTTAATTTTTTTTTTGCTGTGTTGGGTCCTCGTTTCTGTGCGAGGGCTTTCTCTAGTTGCAGCGAGCGGGGGCCACTCTTCATCGCGATGCGTGGGCCTCTCACTAATCGCAGCCTCTCTTGTTGCGGAGCACAGGCTCCAGACGCGCAGGCTCAGTAGTTGTGGTGCACGGGCCTAGTTGCTCCGCGGCATGTGGGATCCTCCCGGACTAGGGCTCGAACCCGTGTCCCCCGCATTAGCAGGCAGACTCTCAACCACTGCACCACCAGGGAGGCCCACGAGCCTTTTCTTGATGGCCGCTCCCCGCCGGGTTCCAGCAACTGCTGCTTCTTGCTGGCCTTGAGGTGATTCTCACGCCGGGGGACGGCCCAACACACGTGGGCTTGAAGGGGAGTCTCCAATTATGGATCAAATAGATTCCACTCGGTTCCTCTGCAACACCATTCTGGGCACAAGTGCCCCGTATGTACCAGAAGCTGGTCCTGGGGTTTAAGATGTGGCCCCCATAATTCTAAATGTCTTCTTTCATCTACTTTTTTCCGCTGCAAAGTGGGGATGCTAGATTCCTGCCAGGCCTGACAACCTAGCATTCCCCCCCACGCAGCCCAGAGGGGCCCCGATCCACCCCTTCTTGCCCAATTATGAGGGCTGCTGGGCTGCCGCATCCAGGCGAGAGCTCGCCCCGGATCCTAGAACCGTGAGGGAGTTGAAGCAGAAAGGGGTTTATCCCAGGCGGCTGGGTGGCTTCCAGAATGCTTGGAGAGCGGGAGCAGGGCCCAGAGGAGCCACCCAGCAGACCCAGCTGCACCCGTGATGACCAGGCAGGGGCGCACCACCAGCGCCCAGCCCGCACCTGCTGGCTCCTGGTCCCCCCACCTCTGCTCTCCTCAGACAGCGACGCAGGTGTCTCGGGCTCTGCCTTTCTGGCCACCTGACTGCTTCCAAATGAAATCTCCTCCGTTTGCATCAGGGGGTGGACCCGAAGCGATGCCAGCTTCCGGCTGCACCGAGGGGGGCTGAGGAGGGAGCCTAGGGCCTGCAGCGGCAGCTTCACTTCCTCTCGTCATCACCTCCTGGAAGCCCGCCAGGTGAGCCCAGCCCCCACGGTCTGTTACACCTCCTCCTCTCTGTTCCCAGGCAACATGATTGCCTCCGTAGAAAACCTGACGGAATTCACAAAAAGCTATTAGAATCAATGTTGCAAGCACACAAAATCCAAATACAAAAATCAAGTACTTACCTACATCCTAGGAACAAACAATTGGAAATTGAAATGAAAATCAGTTTTACTTAATATCACGTCAACTATATTAAGTTCTTACGGATAAATCTGACTGAAGATGAGAAAGATCCATGCGCTGAAAAGGGCAAAACCTTGCTGATGGAAATTAAAGAAGATTTAAATTAATGGAGATATAGACCTTACTTATAGGCTGGAAGAGTCAATTCTCCTCAAATTAATCCACAGATTCAAAACAGACCCAATCAAAATCCAAGCAGACCTTTTTTTTTTGTAGAAATTAACCAGCTGATTCTAAAATCTATATGGAAATGCAAAGGACATAGAATAGGCAGAACAACTTAGAACAAAGTTGGAGGATTAATGCTACCTGATTTCAACAATTATTGTAGAGCTACAATAATCAAGACAGTGTGTTACTGGCATAGACATTGGCAAACAGAATAGAGTTCAGAAGTAGACCCACCCATATATAAACAACTTAATTTTGACAAAGGGGCAAAGACAATTCAGTGAAGAAAGGATAATCGTTTTGACCAAGGGCGCTGGAACTATTGAATATTCATAGTTTCAAATATTCATAAATTACATTCATGTAAAAAGTTAAGTTTGGATTCATAACTTGCATCATATACAAAAATCAACCCCAAATGGATCATAGTCTTAAATGTGTGACAATAAAACTTCTGGAAGAAAGCATAAAAGAAAATCCATGTGACTTTGGGTTAGGCAATGATTTCTTAGTTACACCACCAAAAAGAATGATCCATAAAAGAAAAAAATTAACTTTTGCTCTTTGAATGACACAGTTAATAGAATAAAAAGATGAGCCATAGGCTGGGAGAAAATATTTGCCAGATATATCAGAATAAAGATTTGATAACTCAATAATAAGAAAACAAACAACCAGTTTTAAAAATGGGCAAAAGGTTTGAACCGATATTTTACCAAACAAGATATCTGGATGGCAAAAAAGCACAAGAAAAGATGTCCAACATCATGTGTCATCAGAGAAATGCAAATTAAAGCCACAGTGAGACATCACGACACACCTGTTGCACTGTCTAAAATCTAAAAGTGCTGCTGAGGGTGTGGAGCAACTGGAACTGTCCCTGGTGGTGGGCTGCAAAATGGTACAACTACTTTGAAAAAGAGTTTGGCTGATTCTTGTGAAGGTAAACCTACACTTACTATGTGATCCAGCTTTCCCACTGCAGGCACTTACCCAAGAGAAAAGAGGGCACGAATACATATCCAGACCAAGACTCAGATGTTTACAGCAGCTTTATTTGTAACAGTCAAAACTGGAAGCAACTCAAATGCCCACTAGCAGGTAGGGGGATAAATTCTGGTCCATCCATACCACGGGACACTCTTCTGCAAAGAAAAGGAATGGATTGTGGAAACATGAAACAGTGAGGATAAGTCACAAATAAGCCAGATGAAATGTGTACACACCGTGTGAGTCTAGAAAATGCAACTCATCATTGGTGACAGAAAGCAGGTGAGTGGCTACCTGGTGGAGGGCTGGGGGAAGGAGTACAAAGGGGCAGGACGGGTCTGTTCATTATCTTGGTTTGGCGATGGTTTCACAAGTGTATACCTAGGTCAAAATGATCAAACTGTGCACTTAAATATGTGCAGTTTGTGGTATATCAGTTATAACTCAACGAAGCTGTTAAAGAAACAACTAGGACAGACTAAGTCTGCCCTCTACTCAGACCCTCCACTTCCCTCAGATGGGAAGCCCGGCTCATCCACTGGCCCAGTGGGACTCATACCCTCCAGCTTCTCCCGGCCTGTCTGCCCTCCTCTCTGCCTTGATCACTCAGCTCCGGATGCAGCATGTGTGCTCTTCACACAACTGTTCAAAGATATCAGGCATTTGTTACCCAGATATCTCTGTGGCAAGCTCCTTCCTTTAAGCCTTTGCTAAAATGTCACCTTCTCAGTGACACCCACCCTGACCACATTATTAAAATCACATGTCCAACCAGCACCCCGCCAAAGTTCAGGCCCCTTTCCCTATTCTATTTTTTCCATAGCACTTATCACTTTCTAATGAGATAAGGTAATTTACCCATTTTTATGTTAACTATTTATTGTTTGTCTTCCCTCTCCCCCCCCACCCCAGAATATAAGCTTCATGAAGGTGATGTTTACTGTTTTTCCCCCTGATGCATGTCGAGACCTGGCAGAGTGGGCTTTCAGTAAATATTTGTTCAGTGAATGCATGAATGACTAACACGTGAGTAGTTCTGGCTCAGGCAGAGATAATAACCTATATAACCTACATAAATGCTGTTATAAAATCCAGCTCAGAAAATGCTGACATACTTCTTTTGAGAAATGGAAATTCTTCTTTTTAATGGGGTTGCATTTGTCTATTATTTCCTTCAGGATTTACACATTTTATAAATTTTTTTCCATTTCAAATTCACAAAAATCTTGTTTAAGGCGTCCTCTAAAAGCTTTGCTTTTCACATTTATGCCTTTATTTTGGCTGGGATCATGTCTCCTGTTGTAAGTAAGAGGGTGAGGGGTCCTCGACGGTGGGCTGGGTGGTCTCTCCTCCTCGCGGATTTGCGATGCCCTGCCCCCTTCTCTCGAGACCACCACCTAACAGCTACGTCTGGACCAAAGGTCTGCATAATGTGGTAAAACTGCCCTTTCCCAGTTGTTCAGTTTTAGGCACTTTGTATCACGTTCCTGCTGTGACAGACCAGGACTTAGCTTCTGCATCCTTTCCTCCATCTCCCGGTACTTGGGATCATTTTCTTCTGGCCATTTTCTCCCATTTTCTGGGGGTGAGAATTCCTCATAGTTGATTGTTAGTTCTGGTATATCCTATACTGTTCTTACCTCTTCTCTCTATTTTAGAAGATTTTTCTCAAAAGTACTACTCAACCCCTCTGATAAATCTATTAATAAAGGCATCTTATGTTTAATTTCCAGGAGCTGCTTTGTTTTCTCCCCGTTCCTGCTCTGTAGTACCGTCCTTTCCCTCTCATGGCCACACTGCGCTCCAAGGACAGAATTGTTCAACAGTGAGAGGTATGGGCTGGAAGGAGAAAAACGGGCCCAGCTGGGGGACCCGGGGAATTCAGGTGGATAAACAGCCCAGGGGAACTCTGTCCCATAAAATATAATGTGACCCAATTATGTCATTTTAAATTCTCTAATAGACACAGCTTAAAAAATGAAAAGAAAGAGGTTGGAATGAATTTTAAGAAACCATTTTCTTTAACCCAATAGATCCAATACATTTTCATTTCAACATATTATTGATACAAAAACGTATTAATGAGTTATCTCACATTTTTTGGTGCATCTTCGCAACTGGGTATGGAATTTACACTTCAGCACATCTGGACTCGCCACATTTCAAGTGCTCAAGAGCTGCATGTGCTAGACAGCTCAGGCCAGCTCCAGGCTCATTTCAAAGCTGCACTGGCTCCCCCAGGAATGTCCTCCACTCTTTCTGGAACCTGACCCCCAGCTCTGGCCGCCCTCCTGGCCCATCGCTCCTTCCCAGATCCCCGCCAGCTGGGCCTCACCGGCCCCCGCCTTGGACATCATCTGTATTAGTGCATTTGCTCCGGGTTTAAGCCCTTTGAAAGTGCTGGTTCCCCAGGGATTGCCCCGCCCATCTCTCCACCAGGTCTGGTTCTGTGACTCGCATCCTTGGGCTCCACGTATGAGCCCAGCTCTGCTGTCCCAGCCTCCGTACCCTGGGCTACTGCCCAGCCGACCAGCCTCTCAACCCGGCTAGAAAGGCTGCAGCCTGAAGGTTTCAGGAAAGCTGGGACAGGGCTCATCCCTGAGATCCTGAGCCCCGGAGCCGGCAGGCGACCAGTTTCTGCCCAACCTCTAACTCTGGGTGGGGTGCGTCTCCTACGTGTACGGGCAGTTCTGGTCACGACTGGCTCAGGAACTGGGGTGGGCTGGGGGGCTGCCGTATCCAGGGCCTGCGCTCAGCACCTCTGTACTGGCGGAGAGAAGGCAAAGCCAGGATGAGGCAGGACAGGGGCCCCCAGTGGTCAGGCCAGGGGCCAGGGGTGTGGAGGGAGGCCCAGGGCATCTGGGAAGCTCCGCCCGCCCCAGCCCTGAGGGAGGGGCTGGGCAGGTGTGCCTGGTGAGTCAGCCCTGGGCCCCACTGCCCTCCCGATGACTTCCAGCTCACACAATAGCACGATCGGGTCACTGCCTTTGGCTGCGGCTTCTGTTGCTACCCAGGGACTCAGCCCAGGGACCTCTAGGGACAGAGGGAATCGTCTGTGAGAGGTCTTTGTGTAAATCTGTCCTCAGGAAGGAGCCAGGGTCACGGAGAGCAGGGCTGGCCCAGGAGGAAGAGGAGCCGGTCCGATGAGCTTGGACCACTGGCCTCTGGGTGTCGGAAAGTGACAGGGATAGCTTATCAAGGTGGTGTGGATTGACCATGCATTTTAAGCCGGTTTGCAGACAAAGGAGCTTGAAAGTCTGAAGCCCAAGAGGGGAACCCAGTCGATGGATGTCTGGGCCGGGGACCTCCCCCATCATAAAAAATCCCTGTAGCCCAGAAGGCAAACCCAGATTCCCTTTAAGAAAGTTAAGCCACATTGTTGGGGATGACAATGATTTTTTTTTTTTTTGTAGATAAGTATTTCTCAATCCTAGGAAGATTTTTGAATTAAATATATAGACGTTTAATCGAATTAAATTATAGCATTAATATTTTTGAGATAAGAAACTGTGTATATTTGGTAGTTCATGTATTTATAAAATTTAAGAGAATTTGGCTTGTTAATTTAAAATGTATAATTGAATTTAGACTTTTGAATTTAGGTTGGAATCTTAGTAAATGCATAAACAGCACTGGAGTATTTAAGAGGGCTTAAGACTTAACCATATTTATACGTTTAATTTATTAGATTTCCAAGGATTACTTAAGTACTTGGAAAGGTTTGTTAATTATATAACTTAAGCACTTAAAAAGGAAATTTAATTAATAGACATATAAATGAATTTAAAATACTTAAAGGAGTTTAATTCCATTTTTAAATGAAAACAGACATTAATCAAAGTAATTAAAAGGAATTGCCTAATGCTGGGTTTGTAAGTAGAATAAGAAGATTTGTAAGCTGGATTTTAAAATTTAAGGAAGAACCAGGGTTTGGTAACTGTATTTTTTTTTTTAACTCATGTAACTTCCTTTGGATAATCTTTTCTATTTTGACACATGCTACAAGATGGATGAATTTTTAGGACATTATGATAAGCTCACAAAAGGACGAATACTATATGATTCCACCCATATGAGGTCCCCAGAGGAGTCAAACGCACAGAGACAGAAAGTAAATGGTGGGTGCCCGGGACTGGGGGGAGGGGCTGGGTAGTTAGTGTTTTTAACGGGGACAGAGTTGCAGGTTGGGAAGATAAAGAAGTTCTAGAAACAGATGGGGGGGATGGTTGCACAGCAATGTGAATGTACTTAGTGCCACCGAACTGCGCCCTTAAAGATGATGAAGCTGGTAAAGTTTGTCATGTGTATTTTACCACAGTTTTTAAAAAACTCACAATAGGTCACAGGCCACATGTGGTGTCTAGTTTAAAGGATTTTCCAGAAATGCTGTGGTAGATTAGACAGATAAGAAATAACAGCTCTACTGAACGAGACCCTGGGCTCCTTTCCAGATGACACGTGATCTTAATCCGAGATGCAGACCCAGGGGCCGGTGGTCTGTCCTCCCACAAGGTTTGCATGTAAATCAAAGTACCACTGGGACCTGGAATATACTTTCCGGCCAATGTGTGATCATATGCCCAGGCCTCCTTCTGAGTGTTTAAGGTGGGTTCGGTTTAACTCTCATTAAGCCAGAGAGAAGGATGCGATTTTCATGTTTTACAGCTTCCCTTCTTCTCTCTTGTTAACCAGCAAATATTTGCTAAGCTCCTACAATGTCCGGGAGCACAGTGTTAAGAACTTTGAGAAAAGTTTTTAGGTTGAACCTTAAGAAATTGCCAACATTCAACCATTCTGACCTGGAAAAAAAAAAAAAAAGGCAATTTTGTGCTGTTCAACCTGATCTAGAGTTGCTGACAGTCTGATGGGAGAGAGGAGACACACACACACAGAGAGGCGGGCTAGCGGCAGTCAGGCACAGATACACGCCGAGGTCTCCCAAGAGGGTCAGTGTGACCAGGAGGAGGTGGGGGTGAAGCTGGGACGCGGGCCCGATGGGCAAAGTCACGCTTATTACAGAATCGGCCGCAGAAGGGAGGCGGGAGTGCCTGGCAGAGCCTGTCTGTGGGATTGTGAGAACCTAGTTTTGATCAGGAGACACTGAGAAGCTGAGGGGCCAAGGGCAGCGGGATCGTGCCAGCTTCTGGAGTTTGGACGTCATCGTGCCTGTGGGCAGGAAGGAGCGGATGGGCCTTCCTAGCAGCCAAGCAAGGAGACGGAAGCCCATGTCCGGGAAGGACGGATGGTTGAGGGGAGGCAATAGGCAAGGCAGAGCGGTTGGCAGTTCCTACTCAGCACGGGGGGGGGGGGGGGGGGGCGGGGGGGGGCGCAGGAGGAACAGGGAACAGGGCGCTGTGAACCGGGGGCCCGTGAGCCCCTCACGGAGGAAGAGGTGGTGCGGGGCTGGAGTGGCCGTGGGAGCTGCCCGAGAAAGGCAGGAGCAGGTGATGAGGTGGGGTGGGGGGAGGACGGGAACACAGACGGAGACAGAGCTGGGCTGACCAAAAGCCAGAAAGATGACGGAACTTCACCTAGACTATTAAAAGAAAACATGTGGATGCACTAACCGTTCCCAGCCAAGCAAGCATCTTTTTCAAGGGCGTCCTCAAGGCACGTTCAGGGATGAAAGGACTGAATCCACTCCTCCTTTCTCTCAGGTTGATTCACACAGGGCTATTCGACAAATACTGAGTCCCTACTACGTGCTAAACACTGCTGACAACACAATATCCCCGCCCTTGTGGAACTTAATTCCAGCCCTGCGAGGTGTGTGTGTACAGACAGTAAATAATAACCAGAGTCAATCAGGGAATTATCCAGGATGTCAGAGATTGGTAGGTACTATGGAGGGGAAAATAAGAGCAGAATAAGGGAGATCAGCATGGCCAGGGCAGCTTCACTGAGAAGGTTCTCAAGGAATCTTTCTAGATGACCTAGATTACGAATTCAGTATTCTGCACCATCCACCATGCTGTTAACTGACTTCGTTACATTTTAAAATTTGACAAACAGGTTTCTAACAGGCATTTTTGATGAAAACATTGACTAAAGATAAAATTATTTTCTAATACCACCAGAAACCAAGCAAAGTCAGCAGCAGAAATCTCTCTCCTAAATATTTTTCTACAACCAGTGCAACCGATGGGACACTGATTTTTATTTACCCAATTTTGGTCCATGCCATTTAAAATACATAAGGATTTTTAAAAATGTACTTTTCGGTCAGATCATTCATATCCACTGTAGAAAATCTCGGAAATATTAGAAAGTGTGAAGAAAATAAAATGTCACCAATTCCTTAAAATGATTTCTAGATAGTTTTATAACCAAGGTCACCATTCCCACCTAAAAAAAAACCCAAAATACAAAACAACAACCCTAAAGATCTACCACAGGGAGTCAAAGGCTGAACCACAGTAGAGATGGGTTTTCTCCAAGGAACGAGCCAAAGCACTTCAGCAAAGATGTTGCCCTTAAACCTCCAACACCAAATGTGACAGGTGATGAATTAACATCTATTTGGACATCTGCATTCTGGTTGGGCAAATATGTTAATTGGTTTCATTACTTCAAGGTCATGCCTTATGATTATTGTCTACTATCCATGGCATTGGAAGGGAGCTCCTGGTCTTTGTAGAAAGGAATTCTGCGTCTGAATTCCATCTGTGACTAGACCCATGTTCTAGGTTGAAATCGTTTGAACCAGGGCTCCGTGGTCCCACCAGCAGATGTGGTCTCGAAACTCAGATTACCAATGGCTTCATTTAGATAATAACTCAGCATATTAATCTATTTTTCCCTTTTCATTAAGATCATTTAACAGGCTGTACAAAGGTTCTAAGCATTTTATGTTATTATGCAAAGCAGCTCACCTTATCTACACATATGATAACGTCTAACAGTTATAATATCACCCTTAAATGGCTGAGCAGAGAGTAGGTCTGCACCCATGCTTCCAAGGCCATGAAGGCACAGGGGTTTCAGGACTTGGCGGAGGTCATGCTGCTGGAGTGACCCAGGTCAGGCCCCCCATAGTACTTACCAATTTCAGGCTTAGATCCAAGGTGGACGACAAAGTTGCAGTTCAACAACCAGGAAGGGAGGACCACCGCTTCCTTGGCCTTGGGGTTTCCCCAGGCCGTGACCTATTCTTCCATGGGCTCACCCATCAGCAGGAGCTCGAGTACACGGCTCTGGTCCTTTGGTTCCTGACTTTGGCTGCAGAACCTGGTCCCTGAGCCAGCTTAGGAGCTGGCCAAATGCCAGTCACCTGGGGAGGAGGCCATGCATTTTAAGACACTGTCACCGTGAGTTTTTTGGGTTTTTTTAAACATCTTTATTGGAGTATAATTGCTTTGTAATGGTGTGTTAGTTTCTGCTGTATAACAAAGTGAATCAGCTATACATGTACATATATCCCCATATCCCCTCCCTCTTGCATCTCCCTCCCACCCTCCCTATCCCACCCCTCTAGGTGGTCACAAAGCACCGAGCTGATCTCCCTGTGCTATGCGGCTGCTTCCCACTAGCTCTCTATTTCACATTTGGTAGTGCATATATGTCCATGCAGTGGGTTTTTATACCAGCCGTCAGGCTCATCCATCTTCAGTAGTGACTTCCAGTCAAGCAACAGGACCTCCCCGCCCAGGATGGAACATCACGCGTCTTCCCAGTTAGCTTGTGAGGCTGGGAGCTGTGCTAGGAGAAATCCAAGTGGAGGTGCAGGCAAATAAGGAGTGGTTTGGTTTTTTGTGTTTTAAAAAACCCATTCTAGTCATTGACAACTGGATGTTTCTCTCCAGACAAGGCACAGAAAGGGCAGGCTGTGAGGCTGCAGGAGGTGTGCACACAGAGTGGGAGACGGAACAGTACCTGCCGTGCCGGCTCCACTACCCACAGGAGGTCCCGGGAGCCCCTGCCCTCCAGTGGGTATCAGCGCAGTTGAGGAGCTCGTGGAGGAGCGTTTTCTCACGGGTGGAGCTGTTACCCTCCAGGTCTGAATCGCTGTATCTGACAGTGGGGTACCACCTGCTGAGAAGAGGGTGCTCCGGGCTGCACGTTTGCATCTGACCCCCCAACAGAATCTGGTGGTGGAGGGATCCCACTTCTCCAGTTTCTTCCTTTAGGGTAGTTTGCTGTACATGGAAAAGATTGCTATCAAACCTGTCATCTGATGATATCCTACTTAAGAACTTATGAGACTACCATCATTTCCCTAATACGGCAGTGTCTTGATTGAAGAATTATACTTTTAATTTTCCTGGTCACCTTCCTCGGAACAAGCATATATTTTTAGTATGTCCAACTTTTCCCATTGCCTCTAAGTTAAAAAATATTTGTATTGCAATAATTTTTTTGTAATATTTGTAATGCAATAGAAAACTGCATTTTCTACCATGAAAGAGGTAGAGCCTTAAAAAACCAAAACTTTCTTTTCCAATCCATTCAAGTCGCCAGCATCATCCACATAGCGAGAGCAGCCAGAGAACCATAAACACATTTGTCGACCCTTGGAACCTACCAGTAACGTGTGCATATTAACTAGGTACGCGGTACCTCCAGGGAAGTGCTCGGAAGAGGCAACCCGCGGGCCCGTGAGGGGTCAGGAGGTGGGGCCTTCGGGCGGCGATGAGGTTGTGAGGGTGGGGCGCTCCTGAAGGGGGCTAGCGCCCTCATCAGAGCAGCCGGAGGGCCGCTGGCTCTCTCTCCGCCATTGGAGGGTCCAAGTCGGAGGTCTGCAAACTGGGAGGCCCTCGCCAGAGCCCTGCCACGCTGACACCGCCACCTCAGACCTCCAGCCTCCAGAACCGTGAGGAGTCAATCTGCTGTTTCTACGCCACTCGGTTACGGTATTTTGTCACAGCGACGGCAGCTGAGACAGGGCAAAGGTCTTCAGGAACTTTGGTTGTTGGCTTGCTCAGCTTTTGCCTGACGCTCGATGGCTACGGTGCTGCCAGCTGGGGCTGAGAAAGGTGAGGGCTTCTTCCCAGTAACATGGAGAAAACCAAGGGGTCTCCCCCTCAAGAGAGGTGACTTCCAGGGATGCGGGCTTGTCAGCTACCCGAGTGAGGATGCGGTCAAGCGTGGCGTTGGGGCTGCAGCTCCAGGAGGAGGAGTTGGCTGGAGCAGCACCTCTTCAAACGCTGGACGAGGCTGAGCTCTAAGAGAGGCGGCGGGTTGGCTCTAAGACCGCAGGGTGAGGACCACGCTCCCTGAGGGCCTCCTGGGGCCAGAGCTCTGGGTGGGGCCCCTGAGGAAGCCCACGGGGAGCGAGGGCAGCGTCACGCGGGTCACGCGACACACGGAGGCCTGGCTGGCGTCCCCTGTGGTCGTGGCCACATCATACGATCCTGTCCAGGGCGCCACCCCAGCCGACCCCGCACGACCCTCAACACAGAGGTGGAAGCAGCCCTACTGACTTGTGCACACACACTCAGAAAGACTGGATAATTTGCTTGAAGTCACGGGGCCAAGAAAGATGACCCAGCACTCCCACCAGAGCGGCCACGTCTGCACAGGGGAGGCTGTTTCTGGGGACAGCGCAGGGCACCCGGGCCGGGTGTTAGAGCGGAAATGATGTTAATTACATGAATCATACGCTCACAGATGAATAATGCTGGATTCCAGTGAGCAAATGGCCAAAACTAGACCTGTGTTTATTGAAAAGTAGCATTTTAAAAGAATACTTTCAAGTTTTTTATCCTCTCAGTGCTGAACCTTGGTCTTGAGAAATTATTCTGGCATTCTGGCGCTGGGCGGTAGAAATGCTGAACAAAGTAGATTATAAACCAGTAAGTACATAGAAACCAAAGACAAAACTGTAAGGCACCAAAAATGCTTTGTTTGGAAATGTCAGAGTTTCAGGAGATACAAAGATTCTAATTTACAATTTAAGACTTTAATTGGTGAGGCACTTTGGAAGAGAAGATGGAGTTTTAGCTCCTAGAAACAGGATTTAATGGCATTTGGCAAAAGCCACTTGTGAAGAGCCTGGTAGTTCCAGACTGTAATGCACAGGCTGTGAATGGAAAATGAAGGCACATTTGATGCAAACAAATGAGTAGAGACGACCTCATTGTCCTTTGCTGTCTGTGCAAAGAGGCAAGGGAACAGCAAAACCAGATTTGTCCAGGCAATCTCTGGCCAGGCAGGAAGGTGATGGCACAAGTGCCACCTGGACAGAGTGTCGGTGGTCCACACTCCAAACCACACGGGCACCCTGCCTGGCACCCCCTCCCCTGCACCCACTCTAACGACAGGCTCATACTGGGACGACCAGTTCACCCTCCACTGGCCCCCCTGGTGCTAGGACGTCCCGGAGTGCAGAACCTCAGAGATACGAATCCTGATTGAGCCCATGCAGCTGGAGACTCCCACACGGTCGTCTGAGATTAAAAATAATTGTCAGTGACACTATAAGCCTTAAAGAAGTTCCTGAAGCCAAAACGTGTGTCTGTAGTGTGTCCTTTAATTGTTTCTTCCTGAACTGCTGTGTAAATCAGCGTTTCTGCTGTCCAGGCACTCACCGTGTAGAGGAATTCCCGCATGATGTCAACGTGGTACACACAGCAGGCAGATCAGAGAGTCGGGAGGAAGTGGGATTTCCATGACAACGTCCAGAACCCGCCTGTTTTGGCTAAGGTGATGGTCTGCCTCACTCACCTGGAGCTCTATTCTTATGTAACTAGGTGCCCCCAACCTCAGGTCCCAGACACCAGACGTCTAATTTCAAAGGCAACAACTAAAGATACAACGAACTCACAGAGAACAGGAATGGTAGATTCAGTGCAAACTCTCACCACATACCTTACTTCTCCTGGAAGCCTCCCCGGCCGCTGTTGGGAGGGCGTGGCCCCGAAGCCAGAGTCCTGGGCTTGTCACATGCCCCACGACGCACCAGCCATGCCCTGTGCGATCACCTGTGCCTCACCTTCTCCATCTGTGTGATGGGGACGATCCCAGGACCGCCTCGAGGAGCTGGGACGAGGATGCCATGTCCGGCCCAGAGGGAGCGCTGAGCATACGTCAGCTGTGGGGGCACCAAGGCCGTGCCCTGTGGCTCTGTATTCCCGGTGCCCAGTGCCCTTGGGGGCTCGACAAAGGCTCTTCCGAGTGCACGGAAGGCAGGCGGGACAGGGGAGAGGAAAGCTGGAGGGGGGGAGAGGAAAGCTGGAGGAGGGAGGGCTAGCTGACAACAGTTTGGTGAAATATTTTTAACAGATGATTTCCAAAGAGTAAAGGTAAGACCAAGCTTGAGATTCTGGTTTCTCTTGGAGTCGCTCTAATTAAAATTTATTATTTCAAGATACAAAAATGTGGCGGTAGAAAAAGAAAACACACAAGTAATAAATTTGTTAGAACGCCTCTCTAGAAATGCTCTCCTTCGGGCACTGAGCATTTCAGGAAAGGCTGCCAGGGCTCCTGCCCCATCGCTGAGTCTGAGCTTTGCCACAGATGAGCACACACAGAGTCGTGTCATAATACTTTTTTATTACAATATCCAAAAAACTGAGTATGCAAGTTTAGGAGGTCTCAAGACCCCTTCCTCAGCGGTAGGAATGTCCCATCTCGAGAGTGTATGTTTAACTATAAAGGAGCTCAAATGTAAGGAAAAAAGAAAATGCAATTTCTTCATAAACATTCTGTGTCTCCTACTACCAATCACATATCCTTTTGTAAACCCTGAACAATTTCCCTGTAAAGCAAATTATATATATATATATATATATATACACACACATATATATATATATAGTGTGTGTGTGTGTGTGTGTGTGAAGTGTTGGTCGCTCCCCTTTCCCAAAGATCAGCTGTTTTCCTTAATCATCTGTATTAGTGTCAACAAATGGCTACAGATACATATTACTTTGAGAATTAAATATCTCATTGTGAAATTGAAACGAGCCGAAGGGCAACAGGAAAAAGCACTATGCAGACAGCACAACTTGGGGGGACATTTCCGAAACCTCTGTCTTTCCGAGTCTCCGGACTGACTTTCCAGGACTTCTTTTCTTTATTGCAAGTGCAGCCCCAAAGGCACTGGACAGCTTCTCCCCTCCCGTCTCACCCGGTGGTTCCAGTATTGCTACGCGTGCCCGGGGTCACCCCCGGGGAGTCTGGGAGCTGTGTGAACGCAAATGACACAGATCCAGGGACGCCGGGACCAGGACAGGTGGTCCCTGGGCAGGTGCCACCCAGGGCCCGGCCCCGCTGTCACGTGCGCTGTGGCTCACGGAAGTAAGGGCAGCTCCGGTGCGTCCAAACCGCGCCCGACGTCTTTAAAGGGGGGGGGTTTGCTGGCACGAGCGATTTGAACAGACTAAGGCTGGCTCCCACGGAGAAGGAATAAAGTGAGCCGACTCGCCCCCTTCCACCTCCCCGTCGCTAAAACCGTCCAGGAGGGCCTGGGACGGCAAAGGAGGGCGGATGGCAAACGACCCGACCCGGACAGAAAGGGAAACCAGCTGGAGAGAGCAAGGACGGGACGGCCGCCGGGAGCGGGCGTGCAGGAGAGGCCGGGCCGGGGCGCCTTTCCGGGGCGCGTCCCCTGGGCTCACTGCAGCGCCCGGACGAGGTAGAGCTTCTCCCCGCGCTCGCTGGTGAAGATGGGGGCCTTGTGGTAGTGCGCCACCAGCTCATCCATGGTGTGGAAGCGCCGCTGCCCGATGCAGTAGACGTCGTCCACCAGCTGCACCTTGAAATGCTTGTTCTTCCCTGATGCTTTGAGAGACACGGAGAAGTCACTGGGCTGCAGGGGAGAGAGAACACCAGTTACCACCCGGCCCTGGGCCACGAGCCGCGAGCAGGGCCGGGGGCGGGGCACAGGGCTCTGCATCCACACCCGGCGGGGGAGGGGGGCGGCCCCTGATCTTCGCGATGACCCGGAGGCCGGCTGAGATGCCCACGTTCTGCAGTGAAGAAAACGGACGCTTTGCTCAGTAGGGTTTCGGTGCTAAATGTATGTCGTTATTTGAAAACTGGAGGCTCGTTATGGAATGGACGGCACCAGTGTGAACCGGTGTTAAATGTTCATCTCCCCGAGCTATTTCTTGAATTTGTAAAAAGTGATTTCTATACAGGCGGCAGCTAGAAGTTTCACTTTCTCTGACTTCTACCACTATTAGAAGTTCACCCAACAGCACGGTGCTGGTACAAAAACAGACACATAGGTCTATGGAACAGGATAGAGAGCCCCAACATAAACCCACACACCTATGGTCAATTAATCTACAGCAAAGGAAGCAAGAATATACAATGGAGAAAAAGATAGTCTCTTCATTAAGTGGTGCTGGGAAAGTTGGACAGCCACTTGTAAAGAATGAAATTAGAACATTCTCTAACATCATATTCAAAAATAAACTCAAAATGGATTAAAGACCTAAATGTAAGACTGGAATCCATAAAACTCCTAGAGGAAAACATAGGCAGAACACTCTGACATAAATCGTAGCAATATTTTTTTGGATCTGTCTCCTAAAGCAAAGGAAATAAAAGCAAAAATAAACAAATGGGACCTCATTAAACTTAAAAGCTTTTGCACAGCAAAGGAAAAGAAACCATCGACAAAATGAAAAGACAACCTACTGAATGTGAGAAAATATTTGCAAATGATGTGACCAATAAGGGGTTATTTATATATATCCAACATATATAAAGCAGCTCATACAACTCAATATCAAAAAACAAACGGCCCAATTAAAAAAATGGGCAGGCTTCCCTGGTGGCGCAGTGGTTGAGAGTCTGCCTGCTAATGCAGGGGACACGGGTTCGAGCCCTGGTCTGGGAAGATCCCACATGCCGCGGAGCAACTGGGCCCGTGAGCCACAATTACTGAGCCTGCGCGTTTGGAGCCTGTGCTCCGCAACAAGAGAGGCCACTATAGTGAGAGGCCCGCGCACCGTGATGAAGAGTGGCCCCCGCTTGCCACAACTAGAGAAAGCCCTCGCACAGAAACGAAGACCCAACACAGCCATAAATAAATAAATAAATAATAATTTAAAAAAAATAAAAAAATAAAAAAAATAAAAAAATAAAAAAATGGGCAGACGAACAGAATAGACATTTTCCAGAGAGGAAATGAAGGTGCCAACAGGCACATGAGAAGATGCTCAACATCGTTAATCATCAGGGAAATGCAAATCAGAACCACAAGGAGATATGACCTCACACCTGTCAGAATGACTGTCATCAAGAAGAACACAAATAACAAATGTTGGGAGAGAGTGTGGAGAAAAGGAAACGCTCTTACACTGTTGGTGGGAATGTAAATTGGTGCAGCCACTGTGGAGAACAGTACCGAGGTTTCTCAAAACACTAAAAATAGAACTGCCATATGACCCAGCAATTCCACTGCTGGGTATATATCCAAAAAAACCAAAAAACCCAAAACGCTAATTCAAAAAGATACATGCAGCCCAACGTTTCTTAGCAGCATTATTTACAATTGCCAAGGTGCAGAAGCAACCCAAGTGTCCGTCAACAGATGAATGTATAAAAAAGATGTGGTACACATATACAATGGAATACTACTCATTCATAAAAAAGAATGAAATTTTGTCATTTGCAGCAACATGGATGGACTTGGAGGGCATTATGCTACGTGAAGAAGTCAGGCAGAGAAAGACAAATACTGTATGATATCACTTACATGTGGAATCTAAGAAATACAACAAACTAGCGAACATAAAAAAGAAGCTGACTCACAGATATAGGGAACAAACTAGTGGTTACCAGTGGGGAGAGGGAAGCGGGGAGGGGCAATATAGTGGTAGGGGATTAAGAGGTATAAACTTTAGGTATAAAATAAGCTACAAGGATATATTGTACAACAAGGGGAATATAGCCAGTATTTTATAATAACTGTAAATGGAGTATAACCTTTAAAAATTGTGAATGACTACATTGCACACCTGTAACTTACAGAATATCGTACATCAACTATATTTCAATTTAAAAAATTTAAATTTTTCTAATTCTAAGCTATTTAAAAATAAGTATTTTAAGAGCAGTGGAAAATTCTGGTTGCATTTTAACATGGTTCATAGTATCCCAGAGGCGGCTATACTATGGTTCACATACAGATTTTATTGAGAAATGTTTAAATTTGTGATTATGTCAGTGCCCTACGTATATGTGAATGTATTATATTTTAGAAAGATGTTATTACTTTTATTAAAATTAGTCTTTCATCTCATTTATTGAAAAATATGTAGGGTAAGACATTGAATGAGGAATATTCTTTGGGGAAAAAAAGTATTGCTGAATTGGATAAACAACTGGACTCACACGAGACAGGCCACGCCCTGGACGCGTGCGCATGAGAGCACAGCATGTATGCTCTACATGGGTTTCTGCTCTCTTGGAAGTGGCCATCCAGTGGGGAAAACAGATAAAGAAGGAGCTGGTATATAGGTGCAAACTGTGCTGAGTTCTGCAGAGAGAAAGGAGACAGTACTGAGGTGGCGCAGGGCATTTAAACTCGGGGCGGGAGGTCAGGAAAGGCCTCCACAGAAACCGGACCTGGGCCCGAGAGGCGCGCTGGTGGGTGAGCGCTGGGGAGGGGAGGGGGGACGTCGGTGAAGAAAGGGAGAGGATCCTGCCTCTCCGGAGGCACTAAGTGGCCGGCGTGGCTGAAGGAGAGGAGGACGGACACTGGCCTCCCTCAGTGGCCTCAGAATAAAACCCAACCACCCACCACGGCCCACCAGGGCTGTGTCACCTGTCCCTGCTTCCCCAGATCCGACCAATGAAACAGAAGGATGCCCTTCCCAACCCCAGTCCCATTTTCACTCCTGTTCATGTGGTTTCTGAGCCAGCCTTTGTCCCCCTCCTTGGTCGACCATTCCTGTAGGTCTCAGCTCACAAGCTGACCACCCTGGAGAAGCCTCCCCATCCAAACCGGATAAGCTCTGCCCCCTTTGGCTACTGCCCAGCAGAAAGCGTCCTGACACATCAGGCCGGGTAGGGCGGCGTCTAATCCACGGCTGTGTTCCGCAGGGAGCCCTATGGATGGTGGGAGCCAGATAATCCAGGTCTAAACTGAATTCCTAGACCAGGCTGCCTCCTTTCTCCAAACCCAGGTACTGCTGGTGACCACCCACCAGCCTGGCCCCTGCTTCGCGTCCCTCCCAACAGGGCAAAACCAGCAAGCACCCCGCCCCCGTCCTCTGGCTTTTACGCCGACTTTGCAAACATTTGATTTAAGATGTACAAATCTTGCAAAACAAGAGATCACTCCATATAAACGAATGACAACTCAGGGAAATGGGGGTCTGAGAAAATCCAACCCTGGGGCGGGCTGCCACCTGTCACAGCTGTCGGCAGAAACGCATCTCAGAGACAGATGGATTTATAGTTTGTATTTGTGTGTCCCTTTGCCCCAAACCGACCAAATAGAAACAAATCTTTAAGGGAAAAACCTCACCTTATCCCCATACTAAACCCAGGGCTTGACGACTTGGAGGAAACCCAGGAAGAGACAGGAAGTTTTATCTCTGATTAGGCCTTGGGCTATGTATTATTTTCAGAATCATGGCCATTAGAGGATTAGGGGCCCAGAGCAGGTGGGAAAGGAGACACAGAACTTGAAAATTATTTCCCCAACTTGATCTCTTAGAAATGAATCACCATGGGGTGAAGATCTTCTGAGCCAGCCCAGGAGGGCGACTGGGGATGGGGCGAAGGGGCCTTGGATGGCCCCTCAAAAAGAATGAATCATCACGAACGCTGATGTCACGGATGACCCTGTCAACCAGCGAAACAGCACAGAAGGACATTCTAAGTAATCATCTGCGCAATTCTCAAATCACTACTATTTTCATGAAACTGAACACGATGGATGCGAGCTGGCCTCAGTGTTTTCAGTATTCCCACCCAAGTTGGACGTTGTATATGGTTTTGAAAATAGAACAAACTAAAACAGGTACCGCCCGACAGGTGCTCTGCACCGGATGGCCCGGAGCATCGGCCCCGGGGCCACTGTCACACGGTGATCAGTCCTGGTGGGTGAAGGAGAAGCTCCGTGGGCAGTCACCACGCCCCTGGGTCCAGCAGCACATACACACTAAGGACCGCTCAGCTCTCTCCTGGGGCTTCAGGTTTTTGTGAAGTCACGTTTAGTTTCGAGCATCTGTTAATTTTTATAAGCATATACATTCTGTGCCGTAAGTCTGTGCCTTCAGATAAAGATAGAAGGCGACTTCAGTTTTATAGTTTAGCACAAGCCAGGCACTGAGCTAGTTTTAGAGACACTTTAATCAATTCATAGACAAAGTGGCATCGTACGGAGGGAGTAGGTGAGTCAGTCAGAGTTGGTATGTGATAGGCTCAATTTTAATTAAGCCCCACGATCAACAGATGACTCTGAATTTGCTTTTAATTTAAGCTCCTTAATTTAACATCATGGTGTGTCATGTGTATATGCGCATTACAGCAGTAAAACCAATGCAGCAGAGAAAGTAATTTTTAATCTCCGAGTAGAAACCTTGAAGTTAAGGAAGTAGAATGAACTAAATTTATGTCAAGCAGGGCTGCTGAACCTTTGGGGAAATCTCAATTCAGCATGAGTACATTTTCCAATCTATGTACTAAAATGCACTGTTACGTGTTACCACTGAATTCTAAACGAAGCCTGAAGATGAACTGGACCAGTGGTTCTCAAACTGAGCTCCCGAGACCGCACCATAAGCATCTCCTGGGAATCTGTCAGGTGAAAAATTGAATTCTCAGGAACCCCTGAATCCGCAGCTCTGGGGCGGGGCCCAGCCATCTGTGTTTCATGAGCCCTCCTGGGGATCCTGATGCAGTTTGAGAAATGCTGAGCCAAACCACCAGAAGTGTTTTCAAATGCTCAGAGCCACGAAGACAAGACAGGAATGCGATTTACAGGCTAAGTAGCCTCTCGAAGGAGGCAGCTCCGCGGCCAAGCTCACCCCGAGGCAGCGGATGCCCTTCGGACTCTGTCCTGAGAAGTCAGGCCCTGCTCTAGACAGTCCCTGTGGGGAAGCCCCCTGAAGGGACAGCAGGGACTCTCTTCCCTCCACCCCGAGCCGGTCCCCTGGATCTGACGGAGACATGGCCGCTCCAGACCCAGAACGAACCTGCCCTGCACGATCCCTGAGAACTCGGCCCCGTCGGCCTTGTACACGAGGGCTGTGATCCTTCCAGGCTCAGCTCCCAACAGCCTCCGGGGAGTCGAGGGGAGTCGAGCGAGGAAGGACGGAGCCGCACTCGCCTGCACTGGCGGCGGGTGCCGGCGGGAGGGCTCAGCGATGCTCCAACGCTAAGCTTGTCAGAACCTTGACAGGTGTCTGCTGGCCTGTCTGCATTGAGCAAGAGGACCGAGACCCACCAGCCCAGCATCTGCGGCGCGAATGATCTGGAGACGCAGGCCCACACGAGGGAGCGCTCTGCGCTTCCCATGCTGGGTACAGGGAGAGTCCCTCATCCAGAGCCAGCAAGCCATGGTCATTTCCGAGGTAGGGAGAGAGCTGGACCGGGAACCCCTCCCAGTGGTGGGAGCTCGAGCCAGAACTGCTGCGGGCCTGGATACAGGGTCTCTGCATCATCGAGAAGCTGAAGACACGCTTTCTCCAGGACCCGGCTGTTTCACCCCAGGACGTGCTCGGGTTCAGAGGAGCGTGTGTACAGGTGCAGCAGGGGACAGGGTCATGAATGTCTGAGCAGGACCACTCATGCTGGCCCCAGGTGCCGACATGCCTCACGTCCACCGCAGGAGTCGATAAACACAGGAGGGGACAGTTCATCACACAACAAAATGAATGCGTCAACACGGACTGAACAATCTTACGATGTGTGGACAAAAGAAGAAAGTAAGAACAGAACAGCCACAGTGTGATACCAACGGTACAACCCAGAAGCAGGCAGAACCAAAACACACAAACATAGGTCTAAAACGGTAAAGAAAACGACCAGCTCAGAATGAAAGGGAGCAGTGATCTCTGGCAGGAGGTGTGGTGCAATCAGGAAGCACACACAGGTATGGGAGTAGCTTCCAGAGGGCCAGCAACGTCCTACCTCTTGACCTTGACCTGGGCCCTATTTTTCGACCTTCCTGACCTGGGTTCAACAAGTACTTTTTTTTTTAATTAATTAATTTATTTATTTTTGGCTGTGTTGGGTTTTCGTTTCTGTGCGAGGGCTTTCTCCAGTTGCGGCGAGCAGGGGCCACTCTTCATCGCGGTGCGCGGGCCTCTCACTATCGCGGCCCCTCCCGCTGCGGGGCACAGGCTCCAGACGCGCAGGCTCAGTAGTTGTGGCTCATGGGCCCAGTTGCTCCGCGGCATGTGGGATCTTCCCAGACCAGGGCTCGAACCCGTGTCCCCTGCATTGGCAGGCAGACTCTCAACCACTGCGTCGCCAGGGAAGCCCCCAACAAGTACTTTTCAAATGAAGTCTTTTGGGTATTATGTGTCACAATGAAAGATGTCCTAAAGGTGCAGAACTTGAAGCTGGAAGACCAGGCTCGGCCACTAGTGAGTCACGGGGCAGAGGCACATCTCTCTTCAAACACGGCTCCACCCTCCCGTCCACCCCCAGCCCGACGTCCCCTCTTTGGGACACCAATTACATGTATGTTAAACCTCTCACTTGGTCCTGTAAATCTTAGTCCTGTTTACGACAACAGAATACCGTAAACTGGGTGGTTTAAAAATGACAGAAGTGTATTCCTCACGGGTTCAAGCCCTGGTCCAGGAAGATCCCACATGCCGCAGAGCAACTGAGCCCATGTGCCTCAACTACTGAGTTCCCGTGCTGCAACTACTGAAGCCCGCGCATCTACAGCCTGTGCTCTGCAACAAGAGAAGCCACTGCAATGAGAAGCCCGCACACTGCAACAAAGAGTAGCCCCCGCTCAACACAACTAGAGAAAGCCTGTGCGCAGCAATGAAGACCCAACGCAGCCAAAAATAGAAATAAATAAATAATTTATAAATAAATAAAAACTCGAAATCTGTGGGTCTGTTCTAATGTCTTTTTTTTTCCCCCTTTGATTTTGGTCGTCCAGTTTTGTCTCCTGGTAATTTTTCTTTGAATGCTGCATATTGTGTATAAAAAAAAATCAAAGAGACACTCTGAGGTTCTCAATGGTATTACTGCCCTCCGAGAGGGTTTGCTTTGCTTCTGCACCCGGGGTGGGCAGGGCACCTTAGTTCAATGAGGGATGTAACTGATTACAGTCTGGTGTTATTCCCAGTTTGCCTTTGATCCCAGTGTATAGACTTTTGGGGGCCCTGCCCCCTCAGTGGGCCTGACCTCCCATTTCTGCCCCCCAGCACCATAGACTACTGAAGGTCTACTTCTCTGATGCTTTGTGTTTGTGTCAATGTTTCGTCCAGCTTTTCTAGCTGTTTTCAGCAGAAGCGCCGGTCTCTAAGAAACCAGTCCACCATGAGCAGATGGTCACGTGACACGGGCAGGCGGTGACCCATCCAGGCCCCAGTTCTCCACCACAGTCATGCTGCTGAGAAGCAGGAGAGCTGAGTCACTGGCTCCGTTACCAGGCTGCCTGCTCTCCTATTTTGGCTCCTTTACTTACTGGCTTTGAGACCTTGGGCAAGTTTCCCAACAGTTCTTCAGTTTTTGTAACTATGGAACAGCGATAACTCCTGAAACTGGGAAGAGACTGGGGCAGTTGAATAAACTACAGTAATGTCAGAAGCACAACGTCTTTGGGGAGGTATTAAGCAAAACTGTCACCTAGTGCCCCTTCTTTAAGTTCCCTCTATGAAGCTTTATAAAGACAGCCATCAGCATCTCGTTGATTTTTTAAAACGTCTTTCAGCTAAAGTCTCCAGAGAACATACTTTCCACACCACCTACAAGAGGCCTACATCCTATCACAGAAGCACTACACCGCGCTGCACCTTGATCACCGTCATCAGTGCTTGTTTACATGGCTCTCCTACGAGGCTCTAAGCTTTCTGAGGGAGAGGCTCCTTCTTTCTTATTTTTATATATTTGGGAGAAAAAACTGGGCCTGATACATAATAAGCACTCAACAGATGGTCGCTGAGCTAACTGGCCCAGGAGTGACTGAGGCTGTACAGACCCCTACGTCTGCCACCTGGTACCTCTGAGGTCTCCTCCTGGGTTTCAGCAGAAGGAAAGGAACATCGCTGATACGAAAGCCACCTGTCTGTTCTCTCTTTAAACACAAAGGGCAAAGCACGATCTCCTGAACTTTAATTTTCAGTTCCTGTTGTCTCCTCTCTTATTATGGTCCTGTTTTCTACCTGGGCTACTCATACTCTTTGTCTACCGCTGTGTAACAAATCTCCCCCAAACCCAGTGGCTTAAATAACGACTTATAATTGGGAATTTGGGAGAACCTTAAACCTTGACTGACCCGGAGTCACCAAGCTCCATCGGGCTGTCGTGACGACACGGGCTGAGGCTGCGGTCATCCGAAGGCCCAGCTGGGGAAGCAGGTCCACATACAAGGTGGTCCGCTCGCATGAGCCGCTCGGAGGCCTCCGTCCCTGGTCTTGCAGCCTCCACGGTGCTGCCTCAGCACCTCCACAACACGACGGCCGGCTCCCCACAAATCAAGCGATCCCAGACACAGCAAAGCCACGTGCATTTACGATCCAGTCCCCGGAGTCGCCCACCACCTCTCCTACCACATTCTGTTCATCAGATGTGAGTTATCAAGTGACACCCTGCTGATGGGGAGGCCGTCACCTCCACCCTTTGAAGGGAGGGGTATCAGGTGATTTGTGGACATCTTTTTAAGCCACCACAGGACCGCAACTTGTGAAAGCTGCCTTGGGCTGGACTAAAACCTAGACTGGGTCCTGTACCTGTTTCCAATTTTGGAACACCTAGCTTCCGTCCTCCCCTCAATCCTATCTTCCTGCTTCTTCCCACTGCCCAAACTTCCCCATGGTTCCCCTTTCTCCTTATTTGGTATAATTTCTCTTTGCAGAATACTGTGCTAACTTTTCAAATTCAATTCGAACATCACATCACTTCTTGTTCTCTCCTTTCCTCGGACTATTCTTCGAAGGACTGACTTTTCTATTCTCACAGTTTTTGAACCTGGGGTTCCGAAGAATTATCTGTTAGTTTAAGTCATTCACTCACCTGACATTTTAGGAAGTCATTTTCCAAGGGGAATGTGAGGATAGCTGATAGACTGATAAAAAACCACCCCCTCTCAGGGCTTTTATTATTATCACTATTTGTTTTTAGGTTTTAGGTCCCTATTTCAATATAATCCCTCTAAGTACTAGAACCTGATTGAACTCCACGTCTCCACACCGGGATCACAGTAGGTGCTCAATAAGTGCACTGACAGGCGAATCTCCCAATTTGGAGCATCTCTTCCACTATTCGTTCCTTCAGGTAATTCTTACATCTTACCTCTGCAATTTCTGCTCACAACAACTTTTAGAAAGGAAAACCAAATTATACCCTCTTTGATACTATTTCTACAGCTTCACCAACTTGATCCATTGTTTCAAACACTTGCTGAAAAGCGCCTTTGCATTTTTATAAAGTAGACTCCCTGGTCAAATATTTCTCTCCTTTACTCAAGATTTAATCACGATTTTCTCATCACCAGTATTAAAAAAAAAAAAAAAAAAAAGGAGCACTGAGAACAGCCCATAATATCCTTTGCTTCATTCTCCATCCCTGATAGCCTAGGTATTGATATGATTTTTTTCTAAGCAGCATGTGGCTGTGAAGAAATAATAGAGGAAGCAGGGACCTTGCTCCCAGGCCCTCCTGAGTCTTTTTTTTTTTTTAAATAAATTTATTTATTTATTTATTTATTTTTGGCTGTGTTGGGTCTTCGCTTATGTGCGAGGGCTTTCTCCAGTTGCGGCAAGTGGGGGCCACTCTTCATCGCGGTGCGCGGGCCTCTCACTATTACGGCCTCTCTTGCTGCGGAGCACAGGCTCCAGATGCGCAGGCTCAGTAGTTGTGGCTCACGGGCCCAGTTGCTCCGTGGCATGTGGGATCTTCCCAGACCAGGGCTCGAACTCGTGTCCCCTGCATTGGCAGGCAGATTCTTAACCACTGTGCCACCAGGGAAGCCCCCTCCTGAGTCTTTAATAACCTTAAAATGTCCACGTATCTTTCACTTCAGATTTTAGGGCAAGATGAGAATAGAAGTGCCCCTTGTGTGGTCTACTGAGACTCCCAGGTGGGTGCTGGGTGGATTTCTGGTCATGCTGGTCTTCAAGCACCAACAATTGATACAAATATTTAACGCTCTCTCTGCCCCCAAAGAGGGGTCACCTTGTCGGTTTCTTATCAAAAGCTGTATCATTCTTTCCCCCTTGTCTGATACATGGAAATTTTTCTCTCTTTTTTGCTTCTTTAAGGAAGGTATTCTTTTGTCCAGAGAAGTAGTTCCTTTGCCAAAGAAACCTGAAAGCCAGTGGGCTGAAGGCAGATTGTACTCCGCTGATCAATACTCTCCCGGTTCTAATCTCAGAAAAGTGGCCTTCCAGGTCCATCACCCATTAGATCATCACCACCCCCAGCCGTCCAACAGAGCCTTTTAAAATCAAAATTGACTCCCTCTCTATACGGGAGCTCTACTCTTTGTGTTTACATCAGTTTACCTTCTGACTGGCATTTTCTATTCTCCTATAAACGTGTCTCTGAAATATTTACTCTATAGGCCTAAAGCCAATCCCACAGGTGACATGATCAAATATTATGGCTCTCATTAGCTTCTGAAATAAACTTGTTTACACAAGTGAAGAGAAATCGACCAGCAACCACAGTACGGCCCTCCAAGTCCATCTACCTAATCTTTCAAGGGAAGTGTTTACGGTCCATTTGTAAGTTAGTATGTGCATGTGTGATTATCCCTCTCTGCGTCCCCAGATGCATTTCCTAAAGTTAATGGGAACACCTCGGAGGACAGACTTTTAGAATACTGCCCTTGTCATTCTCTGTCTTTTGGCCATGCCGTGCCTGGAGTGACTTATCAATAATAAATGGTATTATATATTTACACATATCAATTGACAGCGTGTGGCATAAGTACAGACAGGGAATCAATTTTGATTACAAGAAGGCTATACCGGGACTTCCCTGGTGGTCCAGTGGTTAAGACTCCACGCTTCCAATGCAGGGGGCGCAAGTTCAAACCCCGGTCAGGGAACTAAGATCCCACATGCTGTGTGGCATGGCCAAAAAATAAGAAACTAAAATAAAAATAAAAGAAGGCTCTACTGGACGACTAGGGAGGGTGATCTAACAGAATGATAAAACAGCTTTCTGTGTTACAAGCTCCGTGGGGCGACTCTTTTATTTCTCTGTGCTGCTCTCGCCGTGCTACTGAGGCCACGTTTAGGAACTGCTTGGTAACAGCGCCGTGAGAAACACCCACAAATAGGCCAAAGGCGCAGCTGAGACTGAAAGGCTCTGTGCTGGTGTAAACCGGAACCGCAGTGAGGCACCACTTTGCACCTATGAGGCTGGTGATTATGAAAAAACAAAAAACCCGAACAACAACTGTTGGCAAGGATGTGTAAAAACTGGAACCTTATGCACAGCCGGTGAAAGGTAAAGTGGTGCAGCCGCAGTGGAAAACAGACTGCAGTTCCTCAAACAATTCACCAACGAATCACCATGTGCTCCAAAAACTCTGCTGGGTATAGACCTTCAAGAACTGAAGGCAGGACTTGAACAGACACTTGCACACCCATGTGCACAGCGGCATTATTCACGGTAGCCAAAAGGTGGAAGCAACCCACGTGTCCTTTGACAGATGATGGATAAACAAAGTGTGGTCCATCCATGCAACGGAGTATCATTCAGCTTTAAAAAAGGAAGGACATTCTGACCCAGGCTACAGCATGGATGAACCTTGAGGACATTATGCTGAGTGAAGTAAGCCAGACACAAAAGCACAGACACTGAATGATTCCACTTATACGAGGTACTTAGTCAAATTCATAGAGACAGAGAGTAGAAAGCAGCCTGGGGCTGGGGGAGGGGATGGGGAGTTATCATTTAATGGGGACAGAGTTCCAGCGAGGGAAACGGAAAAGCTCTGGGGAAGGATGGTGGTAACGCTTGCACAGCCATGTGAATACGCTTAACGTCGCTGAACTTGCACTTGAAAATGATTAAAATGTTCAACTTCTATGTTATATATATTTTGCCACAATAACAAACATTTTTTTAAAAAGTGGATGTGCTAAAAACTGGTGAAATTCCGGTGGAAACCTTATAATCTGGACAGAGGAAACCAAAGTAGCAGGCTGGGTGAGGACACGTGCTCTCCTGCCTTGGAAGTTACTGCAGGAATTGGCAGGGGGGCCCTGGCAGAAGGGATGCTGAGAGGAGGGGCCTTGGCGGGGGTACAAAGGAACCCATCATTTCCTTCAGATCACCCTCGACACGGCTCAGACCCGGCTCCTGAACCAAAAAGGGTTGCCCCCCCTCTGGCCTGGGGTCAGGCAACAATCATCCCTGAACTTGACGTTTTTCTATCTCAACCTCCTCGAAATGCAACAGGGACTCTGCCCGGCTCTGGCTGGCACACTCACCGGGCCTCCTGAGTATCTGAATGTCGGGAGTGTTAGTGAGATGCCTCGGATGCCATCTCTGCTGGGCAAGTACGTTCCTCGCCCGCATCTTGAGACCAAAACGTAAGTGCTTCTTGTAGAATTTCTTCTGCAAGTCGCCAAGGAACTGTTTCCAAAGCACACGCGGTGAAGACCCCTGGCAGTGGGGAGAGAAGAGGTGGGCGTGCCTGCCTCCAAGAAAGAAATGTTCAACAAGCGCCGAGCAGACCCGAAGGCAAACGTTCCTCCCTCTGTCCAGGCTTCTCACCTCGCTTCACAAGGTGCTTCCCCTTCACCAGGGGAAGAAACCACAACCCGGGCAGAAAACACCCGCCGGAAAGGCCCACGTGCGCCTGCTGGGGCGGTAGCCCCCCGCCCCTCATGCCGGGTCTGCCTGTGCGTGTGTGCTGTTAGAAACGACAGGTACAGTTCAAAGAAACCCTAACAATTTCAACCATTTCCTCTCATTGCTAATAGAGCGCAGTGCCCATCAGACTATAAGCCTTTCACCTCTTCTGTAAACCAAAGGGAGCCCTCGGTCTAGAAGACAAGCCTATTCAGGGTTACTTCTATAGTTGTTTCTTTCCAGCTGCAGCTAAAAGTAAAGACTGAAAGGTCTACACGTTGCATCCATACACACCTTTCTAATACATTAAGTGCCAAAAACGTATTATATTTGATCCAGTTTTTTTTGAATTTCCACTACAGCTTTTTAATATTTGGGGGCAGTGCACGGTGTGTCATCCTGTTGGCCCTTGACTCCTAGCTCCGCATGGGACTCCAGGAAATGTTCTCCCCGTTCACGTGTGGAGATCGATTGTCCAGAGCGTGTGTGTGGATAGTCTCTATTCCTAACAGGGACTAGCGATTTTACGTGACGGCAATATAAATGTTTACATCAAGGGAGCTAATGATCTGAGGGACTCTTATGAAAACACTTCTGAATACTATCATGGATGAATTATTTACTTTGACACAGTTTTCTTTTCTAGCTTGAGAGAGTCGTTTTTCAGTTGCCAGTGGTTTACTGGACGACCATCTCTCTCCCCATTACACTTGCAGGCCGGAGGAGAGGGCGTCTGGACCCTCTGGCAGGTGGCAGCAGTCATGCGCCAGAGGCCACGGGGTCCGACCCAAGCTCACGAGTGCGTGAGCAGGAGCCCAGGGGGCAGCGGGCGCAGAGGAAGGGCTCGGTATCCCGCTGCTGCGGCCCCTGCCGGGTCCCCGTCACCCTGAACCCACACGCACGTTCTGGACAATCGACCTCCACACGTGAACGTGGAGAACACTTCCTGGAGCCCCACGTGGCACAAGGCATCAAGGGCCAGCAGGACAACACGCCATGCACTCCGCGGGCGGAGCTGGCCGTGACGGGGCTCGCACAGCCGTTACGCCTGTGAGCACACGATCCGCGTGGGACCCAGGAGCGCGCCCGCAGGGAGGTTTCCCAGAAGCCGAGGTGGCGGAACGAGGCGTGAAGGCTGTGTGTGCACCGGAGGGGGCGGGGACTGTACCCCGGAGTCCTCCAGATGTGTGCAAAGGTCCAGAGGAAGAGAGAGCAGGGCCCACGCAGCACGGCAGGAGCGCAGGTGTAGGAGGGAGAGGCTGGCGGGGCTCTGGGGCCTGGAGGGATGCAGGTGTGGACAAGGGGGACCCGCCAGCTGCCATCAGCCATGTGACTGCGACACCCCGAGCGTCCGCTGGCCCAGCCCGGCCTGCACGGCCTCCCTCTGCAGGTGCCGTGAGGCAGGTGGGTTTCAGGTAACAAGCGTCTCTCTGCTCTGTTTTCTACATCGTCTCCCTCCAAACAAAAGGGATTTGGTCCTATTTACCTTCTTTTACCCATAATACAGCAGAGATGAAACTCCATCCGTATACACTACTACTATATATAAAACAGATAACTAACAAGGACCTCTACTCAGTACTCTGTAATGGCTTATATGGGAAAAGAGTCTAAAACAGAGGGGATACATGTATACGTATAACTGACTCACTCTGCTGTACACCTGAAACTAACACAACATTGCAAATCGACGACACCCCAATAAAAATTTTTTAAAAGTTAAAAACAAAACAAAACAAAACTCCATCTAAATCCCTTCATAATAAATGATAGCGTTGAGGCTGAAATTCCACGATTCTCAAGTGCCTTCTGTATTACTGAAAGGCCGGTTATTCTTTGCCTGCTAGTTCCGTGCGCTGTTAACAAGCTCTGTGCCAACACAGGAGCCCCGAGGTGGAGCTCGAGGTGGAGCTCGCACAGAACGGAACCAGCAAGGCCCCGCCTTTGGGAAGAACTGGGAGCCACACCTTTAAACGAGGCCTCGGGCAGCTTAGGGGTCCTCCAGGGGCCCCAACAGAAAAGAGGACACAGTGAGCGGGGGCCACTATTGATTATACTTTAGGGACTAGCTTTAGATAGGACTCGTGTCTTCTTCACTGACCCCAGTATAGGGTACGGGGGTTTGCATCTTGTTTGGTTTTTTAACGTCCAGTATTGAAGAGCCAGTCAGGGCCGACGAGGCTGGGGTCTGAGAATCAGGTGACGAGGAGTCAGCTCTTCTTAGAAAAGTGCCCAAACGAAATGATCTTTGTGGCCCTTCCAGGTTTAAGAATTAAATATGCTTGAGGTGAGAAATATTTTTAAATATCTAGGCTTAAAACTTCCATCAGGTCCTGGGCCAAAAGCCTGACAATTAAAAACAACATTATGTTTGCAACCGGAAAGATGCGTACAACAGGCTTTTTTCTTAACATGAACGAATTTATGAGGAAATATCTAGGGATCGTGGTGTCAGACCATGGACTTAGGAAGCTTGTCAGCAAGTCTCTGCAGGAGGGAATTCAGGTCATGCTGCTCATCTTCTGAGCTGTGTAGGGAGCAAACCTCACTCTGCTCTGGCTCTGAAGCCTTTCCCATCCTCTGCCAGAAACGCACTGCAAACACAGCTGGCTTGTCACCAAACTCTAAACAGCTAAAAAACGAACAGAAAACACTTTCCGGAGATGAATTCCATTCGACAAAACCTAACGGTCTACATAAAATTAAGCCTTATGGTAATTATAATCTTCACCTTTAAGCATCTTTATATTTCTTGGAAATGTAGTAGTAAGCAGAAATGAGTTTAAATAATTGCTGTAAATATGTATAAAACCATGAAGATGTCACAACAGGAACCAGGGGTTTTCAAAGGGTGGTCCCTAGATCATCCACGTCACCAGAGAATTGCTAGAAAGGCAAATTCTTGGGCACTTTGTGGGTTGTTGGGACCAAGTCCTCCAGAAGCTTCTGACACACCTGCAGTTTGAGCACCACTGATCTGGAGAGATGGAGTGATGAAACTGCCTGAAAACAGGGTTTTGGTTAAAAGTTCCAATTACTATAAGAAATGCAATTTGAAAAATATAGCAAGGAACTATGCTAATCCTTCTATTCTGTTTCTTCCTGGCCAAATAATTTTAATAGATTTTTTTTAAAAGAGTAGGAGATGAAACCCAAATAGACTGTCAGTGTGGCCAATATATACAGTAAGTTATCTTTAGCAAGTCTTTTCACACGTGAATGTGCTGTATGACAAAAGATTAGTATCTAAATACTACTGTCGGACACAATAAATAAGGTAAAACAGATGCTCTCTTTGGGATCCTTAATGTCTTACAGAGAAAAATGCCTTCCTATACCACAGGCTGATGCTTTGCAGACCTCATCCTAGTTGTAAACCGTCACTTTCTATAGTAATGGAAAAAATAAAACACTGACCACTTACAGAGCACACAGAAATCTAGTTACTGGTTATTCTTCACCGTAAGTACAGCTTCCTAACCATATCCACAGGATGAGACTGAACAAATATATAAGGATTTACGATAAGCATCAGAAGGCAGGTAGGAAGTTTGAATTTGCTAGATTTAATGAGGTTTGGATTAGCAGGTGGAGGTATAATGGTTAAACATGGAGAATAAGAAGCCATACCGTTTCATCTTTAGCTGCTGAGGATAAATGACAATTGCAGATGAGGGAGGAGAGAAAGGGAGGGGGAGAGAGAAGATGAAGAAAGAACAGTCGATATTAAGATTCAGGACAGGAAAGAGAGCCAAAGCAGGGTGGTCCGGTTCATTCACTGACTGATAAAACATGTCTAACAGATACCTCTGAAACACCCAGCATATCACTGACCCGGGATATTGCAGGATATGCCAAAGTTTTGCTTGTTTTTCTGAAATATGCACATCTCTCCCTGCCCCCCACCCCCCGCATCCATCCACCACAAGCACAGATTTCCCAGGACTCAGAGCTGGGTATATTTTTACTTTTCAAAACAGAAAAATATGAAATATTTTTAAATGCAAAATATCAAGCAAGAGTCGAGCTTATTTATCTTGGAATCACTCAGGATATTTTAAAAATGAAACACATCTTGAAGATGCACTCTAAAAAAGCCGTACTTACAGAGGAATCACAGGTCCTGCAGTGACCTCAACCAAAGGTGAGCCCTGGGCCCAAAGACCACAAGGAAGGAAAGGAAATTAAATGGGGAGGCCTCTGAGTCCGGCAGGAACGCTGACCCAGGAGCTGTGCAAGATTATGAAGCTAAGGGCTCACACCGGCCTGGCGGTGGCTTTGGAAGCCAGGCTCTAACCTTAGGGATGCCAAGATGAACAGAAAAAAAGACAAAGCAGGGGAGGAAAGGAGATGCGGAGACAGTGGCAGGAAGCAGAGGCAGTGGACGGCGGAAAAGGAATAAGCAATGGACTTGTCCATCTGTACGTCCGGACGGTTCCTCACAGCTGCAGACGACAGCTGAGGACAGACTGGCTATGAGCAGGAGGACAGCGCAACTGGCCTCTCTCTGTCGTGGCCCTTCAGGAGAAGAGCAGCGACACACCTGAGAGTCCCCTGAGCATGCCTTTGGCACAAGGCAGGCGCACGAACAGCAGAAAATGCCACATGTCACGGCGAGTTCCATCAGGACAAGCAGCCCCGCGCACCCTCGGGCCACCTGGCAGCCTTCAGCCCAAGCCAGTGCCACCGTGGGTGCAGAGCTGACCAAGTCCCAGCAAACAAACCCCTTCCTCTGCCCCGGGAATCAATGGCCCCAGCACACGATGAGATGTCGTAGCTTGATTTTCTAAGTTAAAACAGAAGGAAAAAAATCTGGAAAGGCTCCCATAAAAAATGGTTAAAATAAAATATAAGCAATTAACGTCTCAATGATTTAGAAAAAGTTAGCTTTTTCTCTAATAATGCGAGACAAATGCGACACTGGAGCTTCTTCAAGTTCTGGGATGGAGGCCAGATAAAGCAAGTACCCCTCCACCTCCAAAAGGACTCGGTCCCGAGATCAGACAGTGACCGCTGCCTGCATGTGTTTGTCCCACGGAAAAGCGACAGGTCCTTCCTAAGCCAGCAACGCGCCTCCACCTTCTGCCAAGGACGGTCCCCTACCCCAGACCCGGAAAGAAGGACATGGGGCACTGTCTCCACACTGGGGGGCCGCTTTCGCCCCTCTCCCTTCTAAGATGTCTCTTCAAACCCAACATTCCTAAATCAAGACGATACTCCTCGACTCTGGATCATACCTGTCCCTTGATCACCTCCTACTGTGATCGGGTTACCGGTGCTTCCTCTGAGTTTCTCTCAGGAGGGTTGGAAGTGCTCCGGACCCAATCTCTGAAGCCTCCACCCTGATCTGTGCACGGAGCTGACCTCACGTTAGAACAACTTAACGTGATGTCCTGCCAGAAACCACCAACTCTGGATAAGAAAAGCTCAGGGATATCATATGATATTTGTCTTTATGGTATCGCTTATATGTGGAATCTAAAAGAAAGGTACAAATGAACTTATTTACAAAAGAGAAGTAGAGTCACGGATATAGAAAACAAACTTATGGTTACCAGGGGATAAAGGGGGGAGGGCTAAATTGAGAGAATGGCATTGACATACACACACTACTATATATAAAACAGGTAACGAATAAGGACCTAATGTATAGCACAGGGAACTCTACTCAATACTGTGTAATGGCCTATATGGGAAAAGAATCTAAAACAGAGGGGATATATGTATATGTATAGCTGATTCACTTTGCTGTAGACCTGAAATTAACACAACACTGTAAATCAACTATACTTCATTAAAAAATTTTAAAGAAAAGCTCAGCATTCAGACTTCAGATGCAGTTAACGTTCAGGCCCTGTGCGCTTGCCCAAGCACAGGGCAGGCGCCGCCGTCTCCACGACCTGCCACCACCATCAGGGGGGCCAGTTTCCACCACCATCACATCTGCCCCCCTCTCTTAAGGGGAAAATCACTTCTGGGGCCTTGAACTCCTCCCAGATCAGTCAACAGGGAACCTTGACTATGCACTTACTTATTGTGGTATCGACCTTTTCAGAAGACAACAATTACAGTACATAGCACGAGCTTACTAGCCTTACAGGTTGCGTTTAAAAAATTAAACTGGGACTTACCTGGTGGCACAGTGGTTAAGAATCCGCCTGCTAATGCAGGGGACACAGGTTCGATCCCTGATCCAGAAAGATCCCACATGCCGTGGAGCAACTAAGCCCGTGCGCCACAACTACTGAGCCCACATGCCACAACTACTGAAGCCTGCACGCCTAGAGCCTGTGCTCCGCAACAAGAGAAGCCACCGCAATGAGAAGCCCATGCACTGCAACGAAGAGTAGCCCCCACTCGCCGCAACTAGAGAAAGCCTGTGCGCAGCAACGAAGACCCAATGCAGCCAAAAAAAAAAAAAAAAAAAATTAAAAATTAAACTGAAGTCTGCAGGAACCAATACACTGGACTCTATCTTCAAAACTCTCCTTTTGGGGGGACTCACTCTGGAAGGTGTACTTGCAGGGATCATCAAAACCGGTTTAGTAGTACCTCCACAATGAAAACACAAAAAGGCTAATTTGTCTGACACAGCCCAGTTCCCCAAGACGGGCTCGGCCACACACCTGAAACACAGACCTCCAAATTTGAGCTGGAAACCAATCTGCTCCAAGTCGAGAGGCCTCATGCCGCCGACTCTGCTCACACACACAAACTCCTCTCTCTCAACAACTCTCTTTTCCCTTTCCGTTCTCTTCCTAAGTGCTTTAAAAGCTTTTCAGAAATAAACTCAGTGGTGCCTGAGGCAGAGATGTACTGAGGATTACATGGCTTAAAAAGCAAATCCAACCAACCAACAAAAGGCGGTGTCAGAAACCGGGTGCCCGCCTTGCTGAGAACATCTGATGTGTCTCAGATCCAGAGAGGAAACAAGGTCGACCGCCAGGGCTGAGACGGCGTCATTAACAGGGAGAAACCAGGGGAGAAAATGACATTTGAGTCTGCACGACGGAACAGGGGTGATCTGAGTCAAGAGGCAGCAAACCTTCAGAAGCTAACAACACACTGTACTTACCGTGCCGTCTGCAAGAACGCACCTCCCGGAGAAGAGGTGCAGCTAAGGCCGGGCCGTCCAGGCGGATTTCAGCCCAAGGCAGAGCGGGGCGTCTCAGGACACACGCCAACTGTGTTCATCCCTCTTAACATGAGCCCCAAATACCCTCGCTGTTTGCGGCCCTTCACACACCTGAGAAGGGAATGGCGCACGCACGCACGCACGCACATCTCTCCGCTTCCTTCGAGCGTTCCACACACCGAGGACCCTCTGTCCCTGATGAGCAAGCCGCCCTGCGCGCCCCGTGCACAACGCACACGTGTACACATCACACACACAGACGCGCACACACGGGCACACCCCTCTGCCCCCCCAACCCCGCACTCACCGAGGACTCGCTGTCGCGGACGAGGAAGTCGCCCTGCACGCCCCGCGCGTTGAGCGCACACTCGGCCTGGTGGCGCGTCACGTTGCCGTAGTACCACTCGCGGCCCGCGAACCGGCCGGCGCGCGCAGGCCCCGCAAGACCAGAGCCGGCGTGCGGGGCCGGGCCCTCGCTCAGCACTACCACGTAGTTCTTGGGCACCAGGCCGACCTGGCCGCGCGCGTTGCGGCAGCGCCACCACTCGGGGTCGTTCTCGGGCTTCTCGATCACCTCCATGGTCTCGCCCTTGTCGAAGTTGAGCTCCTCCTCGGTGACCGAGCTGAAGGGATACAGCGTCTGCACCACGTGCAGGACCCGCGCGCCCTGGCCGTTGCTGAGCGCGGCGCTGGGCCGCAGGCTCGGGCCCCCGGGCGCGTCGGCGGCCGCCTCGTCCAGCTCCTCCAGCACGTAGTTGGACGGGAACCAGCCCACCTGCCCGTTGTAGCTGCCCCGCCACCAGCCGTCGCTGCACTTCTCCATGACGGTGACGCGCGAGCCCTTCACCAGCGACAGCTCGTCCTCGCGCTCGGCCGCGTACGCGAACTTGACCACGGCCGGGATGCTGAGGTCGTAGATGCGGTCGGCGCCGCCCCCGTTGGCGGGGAACTCCGCGTCCATGCTGGGTGTGGGCGATGCATCGCGTGCGCTTGTCTTCCTGCGGGTCCTGCCGAGGCCTGCGGAGACACGGCAAAGCTCAGTGCGGGGACGGGCTCAGCGCGCGGCGACCCGGCAAGGGCTCAGGGCGGGGCCTGGTCCAAGGGGCAGCAGCTGCACCTGATATAGGTCGGACTGGGTCCCGTGGCTGGTGACCAGCCAGTCACCAGCAGAGAAGGTGACAGTGGCTAAATGCCTGAAAGCTGGGAATTACCACAACTGATCTCTCTGCTTTCCTCAAAAAACTGCTAGAGCACCAGCAAACCAAGAGGATAAAACAGTGTAAAGTCTGAAAATGATTTGAGAGCATCCCCGTGCCACTACTACAAAAGACAAAACAAAAACAACAAAAAAACAAGGCATCAGGACAGAAAACGTCTTATGCGTTTTGGAGGGGAAGTTGGACAAAATGAGCTTGCAGAGCCGCCCCAGCTCTCAGCACCCCTCAGGGCTGGCCTGTGCTCAGGCCAGCACCCTCTCCTCCATTCCGAGGACACTCAGTGCCCTCCCAGGGCCACCTGGCAGTGGAGCGGCCCCACTGGGCAGAAACCCATACCCCTCCTTCCTCCTGTTCTTTTCTTTCAACACTGCAGAGACTTCCCACAAGTTGTGATGAGTGAATTAGAAGGAAAAAAAATAGCCGATACATTAAATCTAAGGCAGAATTTTTCACATTCTGATTGAAAAACCACTAATGGATCAGAAAATCGGTTTAACGGGGTTGTGACCAGCCTGTATGTAGGTGCTGTCTTCTTTTTAAAAGGGAACAAAACAGAAAATCTCAGAGTGCATCAAACATAGAATTGCTGCTTCAGTCACATATGTGAGTCAGTGCTGAGCTATAATGTGAAAATTATCCCTTCCTGTGCCTGAGGAACACAGCTGGAAAAGCCCTAAGCTACAAATGCTTTAACCTGGTTAAAATGCACGGAATTCCGGGACCTTGTAGAAAGCGAGCCGAGGGGAGGAAGGCACGTCGACCCCAGAGATGGGGACATGCCCCTGGACCGGGGGCCCGCCGTGCCGCTCACCCGCCACGTCTGCCAGCTAAGTCAGTGTGGAGGTTTCGTGGCATGGAAACTGTGGCCACTGGCAAGTGTTTGTTTCTTCCTGAAAGGACACCAAAGCGCTTTTATGGGTAGCTTGTACCTCCTTCTCCCTTAATTCCCTGCAGTAAAGACAGCTTGGTCCTGAGAATTACCTTTGCTTCTACTCCCCTGCCACATGGGGAGGTCAGAGGAATAAAAGGAGGCATCATGATCGTGTCCGACCACGGAGAGTTGGGCGCTGGCTTCCAGAGCAGACCCGCCTCAGGCTGCGTTCTCTGCCCCGGGACACGTGCTCTGCTCAGTGCCACCAGCAGAGCAAGGAGTGTGAGGTGACAGCACACCCGTGATAAGCGCTCATTCACTTGGGTCTTCAAGTGGAGACACCAATTCTTTTTTAATATATTTATTTTATTTATTTATTTTTAGCTGCATTGAGTCTTCATTGCTGCGTGCAGGCTTTCTCTAGTTGCGGCGAGCGGGGGCTACTCTTCGTTGCGGTGCACGGGCTTCTCATTGCAGTGGCTTCTCTTGTTGCAGAGCACAGGCCCTAGAGTGCCTGGGCTTCAGCAGTTGTAGCATGTGGGCTCAGTAGTTGTGGCTCGCGGGCTCTAAGGCGCAGGCTCAGTAGTTGTGGCACATGGGCTTAGTTGCTCCGCGGCATGTGGAATCTTCCCAGACCAGGGCCCGAACCCGTCTCCCCTGCATTGGCAGGCGGATTCTTAACCACTGCACCACCAGGGAAGCTCCGAGACACCAATTCTTTAAGCTAATGGCTTCTGCCGTTTCTTTTTGTTCTTCAGCGTCTTACTCAAGTGCACGGTAAATAAAGAGTAAGCCGGGACACTGGACCAAGTTAAACACTTAGATTTCCACGTAAGAGTTAATTTGCTTTACACCTGAAAACATGAGAACCTCTCAACCTTTGATCTCAAAGCTAGGTGAGTTCAACTCTGCAATGACACGGCATTGTGATGATTCAATGGCGTCCTAATCCAGAAGGCACACAGGACAGTTCATGGAAGTAAACTTCCATCCAGAAGTCTTGGGTACGAAGGCCTTCAAACCTCCTGGGGCAGTCGGCACGCCGAGCAGGAATGGCCAGGCAGAGTGCAATATTTATGGGTAACAAAGATTTCAAGAAATAACACTTAAAAATAACTCTCTAGGAGACCTTTCCAAATTTGTGAGCAAGGAAGCCTACTTGAAAAGCCAGGGAAGAGCAGCTTTTAGAATATTCATCAAGACGTAAAGGTGTCATCACACACTACTATATATAAGATAGATAACCAACAGGGACCTACTGTATAGCACAGGGAATTCTACCCAATATTCTGGGATAGCCTATATGAGAAAAGAATCTAAGAATGAAACATATGTATATGTATAACTGAATCACTTTGCTGTACACCTGAAACTAACACAACCTTGTAAGTCAACTATATAATCCAATAAAATTTAAAAAAATATATAAAAAAGGTGAAAAGGTGTCAAGATCAACAGAAAAGACAACGGCAGACCTTACGCATCGTAATACGTCGTGGAAGACACTTACGTAAGTCAGTCATACCGCTGACTTACGAACATACTACTTTGTCTGCTTTTTTTCAAACACAAAACAATTTAATTACTTCAGCCTTGAGCTCCTTCCAGGAACCTTCCTAGACTCTGGGGAGAGTGAGATAAGACAGGCACACTCCCTGCCCATAAGAGAAGCTTATATGTCTCTATCAAGACTGGAACTTTCTACATACAAACACCCCTGGAAAATTAACCTGTTTTGCTCTAATATGACCTAAACAGTCTTTGAGGCAACTCTGGGCTGGGGTCTTGGGGGCAGCACAGCAGAGTGACTGACAGCACAGCCCCAGCAGGAATCCCGAGTCAGCCACTAATTAGCTGTGTGCTCTTGGTCAAGTTACTTAGTCTCTCTGGGTCTTAGTTTTCTTACCCTAAAATGTGGACAACGATGGCACTGGATAGTCTGCAAGGGGGGCCATAACAGACTGGGGGGCTTTGACAACAGAAACATGTTTTCTCATGGTTCTGGGGGCTGGAAGTCACACATGAAGGGTCAGCAGGGCTGGTTCCTTCAGAGGCCTCTCTCCCTGGCTTACAGACGGCTGCCTTCTCACTGCGTCTGCATTCTGTGTCCTAATTTCCTCTCCTTACAGGACACCAGTCATGCTGAATTAGGGCCACCCTCAGAAACCTCATTTAAACTTAATTACCTGTTTAAAGGCCCTATACAAATACAGTCACACTTTGAGATTCTGGGGGATGGGACATCAACATATGAATTTTGAGGGTGGACAAATCAGCCTAAAACAGGTACCTAAATTCAGATTACACATATAAAGTACAGACCATGCTTTATGAATGACAATTATTACTCTTACTAACTGAGCTGGGTGTTGAATTTCTTTTTTCTCAGATATTTTACCAGGAGAGGGTCTAAGTCCTCTCTGAACACTCTTGGCCGTGGCCCTACGTGCCAAACGGCCACCCAAACAGAAACTCTGCCCATCAGGCGTTTGGCACCTGGGAAACATTATCTTATGGGAGCAGAGATACATGGCGGCCGGTGCAGTGAAATGCAAGAGGCAGGTGTGTGTCGGGGGCGGGTAGGGAGGAGCCCGACCTCACTGACATCTACATGATGTGAACCTCACAACGGTCCTGTGACAGACCAGGCTCCCCCCATTTCTGCAGATGGGGAAACCGAGGCTGAAAGAGACCAGGGAACTGGCCCAGCACACACAGCCAGCAGAGTGGCACAGACAGACCGTGATCCAATGAAAGCCTATTTAATCCAGAATCATGAAGAAGCAGAGTTCCGTTAGAGGCTAGTGTGAAGCGCGATGGCAGATGCTCATTACTTGTGTCATGATTTCCATGGGCAAATGCATTCAGGGCTGTGAAATGGGGTTTCAAGATCCCCTCACGCACCCTCCCAAACTGTGATGAACCCTTCCTCTGATTCTAGGGAATGAAATGGGCCCTGTGTGTCCGGGTGGAAGTGAGGCTGAGGTTAGGGAAAGAAGGTTTGGGATAAGAAATGCATCAGGAGCAACAGGCCAGGGCCCCAGGACAAGTTTTGGGACAGCTGGGGCAGGCTGGAGGGGGCATTGGGTGGAAATGTGTGAATAGAACAGAGTCACCTGGGTTGTTGACAAAGGCTCTCCCCGTTTCCTCTTCTTCCCCAGTTCTTCCCTAACCCTGATTCTGCCCGAGGCCAGAGCCCGGGTGGACGGGGCCGAAGGGCTGGGAGCCCCGGAGAGCCCCGGGAAGCAGCAGGAGGGAGCAGGAAGGCGTCAGAGGGAAGGGGACCCACCCACCAGCAGCCAGGGCGGCCTTTCTGAATAAGGACAACCAGGTGAAGGGCTCCGGAGAGTCAGGCGGCCGGGATCACAAGGACATCAAACGAGCCGGCTCTGGAGATTCAGGACCCCGTCATCTCCCCCTGCCTGGACCTCACCCGAGGCCACATGACTGCCGCCGCGTGCCAGCTACGAGATGCCAGGTCGGAGGGGACAGAGACCTACCTGTGTGTGAGCCCCAAGCTCTGGACAGCCTTGGCGTCCAGGTGCTAATTCAAAGGCAAATCCGTTATCTTTTAGGGAAGGAGGCAGTGTGGGAACTCCCCTGCTCCCCACTTTCCCTGCCTGTGTATTTCCCCACATCTTCTGCTTTTTTTTTCCTTCGTTCATTCAAGTCAGACCACCTCCTTCTTCCAGTTGTAGCAAAAACACAGCCTGACCCCAATGTGTGTTTTGATTTTAACAAGGATAATGTGATTAATTTCCTTCTATGATTTCACATTTTTCCCGACAGGAGAGGCAACAGCCTCACACCCCTTCTGCCAAGTCCTAGCCCATCTTCACCTACTGAACAGTAACTAACCAGGACCTGGCCCACCAGATGCCCTCGCTAACCGGGGCTTCCGCTCACCCTCTCTCTGGGCCACGTTTGGGAGAACGTGCTTCCCGGCCCTTTCCAAGGCCTACTCCCCGGGGCCAGAGCGTGGATTCCGGGGCAGCCTGGGCCGCAGACGGAAGCACCTCCCAGAGCAGCTGGCCACGCTCCTCACCACACCCGGGCCTCGGGTACCGACCATGTGGTGCGCGACACCCAGGCGGTTCCGGCCAGGCCACGACGGACGGACCGAGGCCCGGGGAGCACTAGCACGTGTTCACAAGATCTAGGACGAACTCAAATGCTGTGCTTGTCTTTTAGTTCCCAAGTTCATCGTAAAGTCCCCCACTGTACAGAGTGTGGTGTTTGGACGTTTTGCTGCAGGTGTTGATGCGGTCCGCACTGGACGCATCACAGCATGGACGAGGATACGGAGAACGCGGCCACCAGGAAACCTTTCCTACTGCCAGCACGTTGCATTCGGTGATGTGAAGCAGCTTTTTTCCCGCAAAGTTATGACTTTCTCTACAGCTCGTTCAATAATGTATAAACTGCCATACCTTCCACGAGGAAAGAACGAAGAAGGAATGGAAATCACTGTTTAAAAAAAAGAAAAAGCAAGATGCTGTCGGACGTGGCAGGTGCTCAGGGGTGCTCAGGATTCTAATGTCCTCCGTGAAGACCAGGCTCTGAGAACACCTCAGTTTCCTTGAATCTACGATCATAAAGTTGTGCTATTTAAGATGGAGAGGAAATCTCAGAGACGGGCTTGCTCAGCTGTGTTCTGGTTCCTGCTGCGGGAGGCAGGCTGCCCGGGAGGGGCACAGAGCCTACTCTCCCCGCCCCCAGCGGCTCTAGTGAGCTGTGCCCCCCACCCTGGGGTCCCAGGCGGGAGCCTCTCCGCAGCTGCCCCCGGACAGTCGGCCGAGGGAGGTGGCAGCCGAGCTCCTCAACGGGGCCACGTCCACAGTCACCACATGGAAGACCAGCCACACACTGTGCAACACACTTTATCTGCATTTAATAACCGTATAAAAAATAACGTGTGCCGGGCTTCCCTGGGGCGCAGTGGTTAAGCATTCGCCTGCCAATGCAGGGGACACAGGTTCGAGCCCTGGTCTGGGAAGATCCCACATGCCGCGGAGCAACTAAGCCCGTGAGCCACAACTGCTGAGCCTGTGCCCTAGAGCCTGCGAGCCACAACTACTGAGCCCATGTGCCACAGCGACTGAGCCCGTGTGCCACAACTACTGAGCCCGTGTGCCACAACTACTGAAGCCCGCATGCCTAGAGCCCGTGCTCCACAACAACAGAAGCCACCGCAATGTGAAGCCCGTGCACCGCAACGAAGAGTAGCCCCCGCTCACCGCAACTAGAGAAAGCCCGCACACAGCAACAAAGACTCAACGCAGCCAAAAATAAATAAAATAAATAAATTTAAAAAAATACGCGTGCACCATCAGGAATAGGCATTTGACTCTGAGCAGACAGCGTCATTTTAAGTGGTAAACAGCTGAGTTGGATTTAAAGGTAAACTATGCTTTGAAAAAACCTCACATTTACTAATCTTAAGGATTTTTTGAAGGGCCACCGTTTAGGATCAATGCAGTAGTTCTCTCTTGCTTTAATCTGTTCCACACCCTCTACGCCATCCCTCTTCAACAGAGTTCCTCTCTTCTCGTGGTCTCAGCAGGGCCCATCCCCAGGACTCGGAGCAGAGCTCCCCCTGCAGTCTGGGGCGGGGGGAACCGGCTCTCGGAGCCAGCCACACCCGCAGGCACCTGTGTGAAGGAGAGGCCCAGAGACACAGAGACAGCACCTGGATGACGTGAACTGAGCCCGGGAATCCAACCACACTTCCCAATGATGTGAGCTAATCCCTCTTTAAACTGTCCTCTTCTTCCTGTTGCTTGTTTGTTTTCTTTAGCTGCTTTTGAGTTGATCTCTGTCACTTCGATTAAGGGCTCTGGAAAAAATAAAATGACCCTCCCCCACTCTCGCTCCTCTGCTCCCACCTCACCTCCTGAAATACGCCACTCAGAAAAGAGGTATGCTTGGGTGGGACGCCGCAGAAAACAGAGCAAAAGTTGGGGAGCCCCCAGGCTTGTGCGTGGGGGTGAGCAGACACTGGCCGTGCTTCCTAATCCCAGGGCAGCCTGGGGTTGAATATTTACCCCAAGAGCCTGCACTCGAGGTCTGTGACTCTGGGAGGCACGGACGTTAGGCCTTAACCGATCGAAGCCCCCCGACCTCGACTTCTGCTCTGCTCTGCACGGGGACCCAGGGCCACCGGCCCCATCCGAGGTGGGTCTCGGAGGACCCCACCCCCACCCCGGGCAGCCCGGACAGCGACGGGCTGGTCAGTGCAGAACATCTCACACCCGGCCGGGGCTCAGGCCAAGCAGACTGGGGTGTGGCTGTCCCAGGTGGCACCTGCCCCTCCCGTCACTCAGAGGCACAACCGCTGCTGCCTGCTGGACGTGCGAGCCTGGGGAGGGTGAAGAACGTGTGGAGAGCAGGGGGGGAACCGGGCAGGGGCCCAGGGAGGGGACGGGGAGGGGAGGGAGCAGCAGAGACGCGTCCGGCGGAGGCAGCATGACTGTGGCGGGCAGGGCGCAGAGCTGGCCCATCTCACCCTCGTCCCCGCGTCACCGCTGGAAGATACTGCACGTGGCACTGCGCCTGCCTCACTGACAGGGACCGGGCCCACTCGAAGAGGCGGACACCCCACTTCCCAGCCGCGTCCAAGACGGAGGACTAAATGCAGCCCTAGGCGTCCAGCTTCGTCGTCCTCCCTGGGCTTGCACGCCCGGCGGGTCGCACCTCGGTCACGCCTCTGAGAGAGTGGCAGGAGGGGCCGGCGCCCCCTGGAGCAGCCGGGTGATGGCTCTTGTGCCCAGGCCTGAGACGCTCGGTACCGCCCAGCTGGTCCCCGGGGACCGATTTCACCCGCATGACACCGCAGCCCTGCGGCTACCGCGGCCAGGCCCACATCAGCGCCAGCAAAGCAGACGCTTGCCCTGTAAGGCCCTGACAGCAAGCGCGGGGAACGCTTTCCCCTGACGGGCGGGATGTGCCGACCCCAGGGAGGCGAAGGGCTGAGGATAAAGCCGGGCCAGGAGCCTTTCTCCCGCTAGCAGCTTAAATCGAGCTTTTGAAGATGAAAACCACTGTCCTTGCCTAAAGCGGAGTCAGCCTGCTGTACGGCCTGTGGGAAACACCGGGGGCTCCACGCTCCCCCCTGAAACTGCCATGAACCCCGGGGGTTTACTTCTTTATTCCTAGGCATGTGCACCTTAGGTGCGTACCCCCCACCCTACGATGAAACGTGCCCTTATGTGCTGTACGGAACCCCCAGGTTCAGGGAGGGGTGGTCCAGGACGGGGCAGGGGGAGGAAGGAGCCTTCCTCAGATGGATGGGAGCCGCCACCCCTGTGGCAGACCCACACGGCCCGCGCCGGGCCGCCAGCTGGCCGAGGGACAAAGGAGCCATTCACCATCCACGTGCCCAGATGGTCCCCTTTCCAGCGGGCAGGAGTGCCAGCAGCCAGCACAAGACGGAGAGGCGTCGGGGGCAAAGGCTACCACCGCACGGGTCCACGGCTCCAGAACCGGAATTTCCATCCCTGCCCCTAAGAGAGCCCATTCCCTTGTGAGCAGGCAGGCAAATAACATGACTGAATGTGTAAGCCTGAAGAAAACTGGTTTAGAAGCATAGGATGGTCTACCAAATGCTTATGTCAAATGGTAACACGGATGCTAGTGAAAAGAAGTTTTTAAAAAACTGTAATTATAAATTGTAATTAAAAATACATATTCAGGGCTTCCCTGGTGGCGCAGCGGTTGAGAATCTGCCTGCCAATGCAGGGGACACGGGTTCGAGCCCTGGTCTGGGAGGATCCCACATGCCGCGGAGCAACTGGGCCCGTGAGCCACAACTACTGAGCCTGCGCGTCTGGAGCCTGTGCTCCACAAGAAGAGAGGCCACGATAGTGAGAGGCCCGCGCACCGCAATGAAGAGTGGCCCCCACTTGCTGCAACTAGAGAAAAGCCCTCGCACAGAAACGAAGACCCAACACAAACCATAAATAAATGAACAAATAAATAAAAATTAAAAAAAAAAAACATATTCAGTACCTCTCAACACACATACCTGCTGCATCAGCACAAGCACCTCTGAATGTGCAGAACGGGGGTGGGAGTGGGCCGTGGACGTGCAGGGATTCAACGTGACCTTCTGAAGCACCACGCAGTGTCAGCCCCTGGCAGGAGCTCACAAGCACAACTTTCTGAGCCCACGCCTGCTCAGCAAAATGAAATATGACAACAAAAGAGAGAGAGCGAGTAAAGGGACGACACACTGGTGGGCGCGAGGGGCTGGCAGACAACTGGACCCCAGTTCTGACCCCGCTCCAGGCCCGGCTCCTGCCCCACTGGCTTGTGGCCCTGGCAGTTCTGCACTCTCGTCTCCCGTTTCTGCATCCGTAACACGAGGACGTCCGTGGCACTGGCGGGGCGGCTGTGAGGGTCCAAAGCCTGAGGAAGGGGCCGAACGCAGCGTCCCGTACACAGCAGGAGCCGCACGACTGCGGCCGTGGTGTTTACTGCTCTCACCGCTCCATAAATTGTTTTCCTCTCTGGCTGAGGGCCAAGGTCCACTGGAGAAAAGAACAGGTGGTGCTTTCTCCACGGAGGTGCGCACGTGTCTGTTTTCTCCCTAAAACGCTCCTGCGGGACAGCCTGGCCTCAGTCCTGCTCTCTGGGTCAGGAGCAGCTAAGACACGAGGGCCGCTCTGAAGCATCTCAGGAGAGAATGCCCCCTCAGTGCAAAGCTGGCCTTCAGTTAGGAAGTGGAAGAGGCACCCCATCTTCCCAGGCTGGACAGAAGGGCTTCCGCGACCACACGCTGCTCTGGACAAGGCGAACGCCGGTTACTAAGAGGCCAGGCCCCCGCCGGTTCCAGGAAGGGGTCCTGATGTAGCTGGGCTCGGCCTCCAGGCCCTCGTTCCCACATGGCTTTTGTGGCAGCGCCCTGCCTGGGCCCAAGACCTGCTCCTGGCTCTGCTGTGAAGCACCTTGTTACCCTGGACAAGTTACTCAACGTGCCTGATTTTCATAGAAAAGCTGTGGACCAGGTTATCTCCAGAGCCCCCTCCAGGATTCAAGAATTCTACACAGAGAGCCCAAAGTGTCGAATGAACTTCACTTTTTAAACTTAACCGTACATACTAGGCTACACAAAAACAACCACAGAAGAACCGTAAGTGGCCCTTTTGGATCCTACAGCCAACTCCTGTCACCAGTGTTTGGCTGAGCACGTTGGGCTAAATATTACAGGACGGGTCGCTTTAGAGCAGTGCCTAAGGACCCCAACCATTTCACTACCAATTCACGCTCCACTATGAATAACCACTTGTAAATTTTCCAAGCTAGATACGCAACTGCTTTGCTCCCTGAAAAAAGCCAAAACTACAAAATCAATGGACGTTCCCCGCAAACAGCCAGCCCAGGACGGCTGGCTTCCAGGAGGAAACACGGGCAGACCCCCAGCCCGAAAACTCACCAAGAGCTGCCCTCCAGGTGGCTTCCCAGCCGTGAGAAGCACGGGGGACAATCTGGATGCTCACAGAATCCGTGAGTTTGGAAGCAGAGAAAGGAAGTTACGAGCTGAGAGAGAGGGACGGCAGCCTGCGGGGGCTGATCAGGGCAGCGGCTTTTGGACAGAGATGATGTGAGCAGGGGCTCAGCGAGGAGGAGAGAAACACTCTGCCCACTCGAAGTCGCTGATGCTCGACAATTAGAGCCCTGCCTCACCTGGGTCAGGTGAGCAGGGGCCCTCCGGTACAGACAGCAGCGGTGGGTGCAGGGCGGGGGGCTCGGGGCAGGAGGGGCCTGGTTGGCCTGCCAGCAGCCCCAGAGGCTCTGCAGTCGGCACCACGGCACCCGTCCTGAACAAAACCCCCCTGCACCCCACACCGGCCCCCGGGGACAGACATGAGCGTGTAACAGGGAAAAGGAACGTTTGAGACATATGGATGAGATCTAAAAATGAGCGCGGGCCATATGGGGAAGCGCAGTTGGAAACACGGAGAGAAGATTTTACTTAATTCTCAGCATCTGTAGTCCACGTTTTCTCTATTCTAAAACCGAAGGCTCCCACTTGAGTAACTTTGAGTCAAGAAAGGCTGGTATCGATGTTCTTTAGAAAAACGATAATTTTAATAAGAAGCAACCCAAGTGCCAGTCGCTGGGAAAGAAACTGGGAAATGCTTTACATGGTGTCCTTGTCCTTCCTCAGGGCACGAGGGGCCCGGGGGCCGGCGCGTCTGGCTTCAAGACCCCGTGTCACCGCACACCTGCTTCTCCTCCATCTCCCGAGTGTAGACCCCTCCTCCTTCCCCATCCCCTCTCCTGGCTTTTCTCCCATTAGCATTCTTTTGAACAATCTGTCTCTATTTTGTCTCTAATTATCCTCCCACTAATCTGTTGTGAGTTGTTTTACGTTTCTTGTTCTAAATACTTGGACACTTAACGATATATGCAAACAAATCCAAGTTTATTTTGGGCACTGGCACCACAATCGCTGCAGACGTTTCCATAGTCTGTGGGCATTACATCTGGCGGGTCATTTGTACCGTGAACGATCTCGCAAGACAGAATTCTAAAGAGTTCTAAGTTATGCCACATAATACGTAATTCGGGTTCGTACAACGGTAGATTATACAACAGAGACCGAAAAGGTCAACCTCAAGTGTTAAATGCAGCTCTGAAAACCCAGAGCCCCTGCTTTAATACAGGGAAGAGATGATCGTTTGGAGAAGCTGGACCTTTAAAATCAAATTGAGATCTGTCAATCTTCTTCGCATGTTACCTACAAACTTTTCATGGGGCGTGATCTGGCTCTGCACTTTAAGTGAGAAAAATGTACTTTGTACTTTTTGTACTGATTGCTTAGACGGTGACTGAGTTTAGGAAGTATGTTTAAGTGACATGTAAAAAGACTAACGGTAATTTTCTTATTCTTTATGGACATTCAACCTAGAAAACCAAACTACTTCTAAGACAAATGCACTATAAAGAATCAGCTTCTCCTCTTCGGGTTTCTACAGAACATACTGACCACTAAGGAACTGGGAGGCATGGACCAAGCTCACTCGGCAAAGACCCTTTCCAGCACGTGTCGCGATCAGGCTTCCGCGGAGAGGGTAGACGTTTCAGGACTGACTGCCTGGTGACAGTGGTATTGATGCCAGGAAGAAGTCACCTGTGCAACCTGATTTTGATTCTACGTGTGTAGAAATACTTAGCAAACAGATGCAAATGCCAACAGTGATTATTTCTCGGTGATAAGATCACAGGTGATTTATGGTTTTTTCTATTTTCCAATTTTTTTTTAATAAGTATGCCAGTCTTCAATGAATAGTTTTATAAAAGACAGGCATTTCAGAGATGACAATTCTGAGGACTACCTGAGTGCAGAAACCAGTGTCACAGAAAGAGCCTGTGAATGGCAAAGACGGCTGAAATCTCATGCGCGCAGACCCCCTGAACATGCCTGCTGCCGACACAACTGCTGCCAAAATAAGCATCGATTTAAGGAAAAGCAGGTATGTTCCTGGGACATTTGGCTTCCGAATCATTTTAATTAATGGTTCCTGCTCCCCTCAGTATGAAGGAAACAGGCAGTTATTGATAAGTGAATCCCCCAGGGCCGGGAGAAAACGATGCTCATGAAGTAGCTGGTCCCCTCGAGTCCCAGGGGCTGCAGCAAGGGTGGGAGAAAACCAACCCAGCCGTGCAGGTGGGACCAGGGAGCGACTGGATGCACCAATACCGATGCCAAGCAGGCAGCATTCCCCCCACCCCCCAGGGCTCCCCGCAATCTGAATCCCCAACCCCGGAGGCTGACCAACAATAGCAGAGCTTGAGGAGTCGGGCAGACCTGCTTTGAATTTCAACCCATCACTTACTGTGTGTTCTTGGGCACACACATCCCTTAACCTCCGAGTCGCATTTTTTTCACGTGAAATATAAGGATGTTATTATACTCCCCTGAGGGTTACTGGGAAGATTAAACAAAAAGGTGTACAGGTAGGCAGCACCAACGAGGCACCCAGAAATCATTATTACTGCCTACACACTGGAAAAGGCACCCGACATCAGTCCCGGGTCTCGGGTTGAATTTTTCTGCTGCATTAAGCTTTCCCTTTGGCTTCGGGTGCGACGTGGGTGTTGGGAGTACAGGGATGGTGGTTACGGAGGCCGCGGGTCCCAGGCAACGGCTGGCACAGGGCCTTCCTGCCAGGGGAGGGCTTGGGGGCGGCTGTAGAAAGTAGACGGAGGCCTGGGACCAGCCCCCGAGACCACAGCGGAGCGGAACCTTGGTGGAGGAACCTCGCGAAATGCCTCAAACTCCAGGGCTCCCCCGCAGGCCGAGCCAGAACTGTTTCTACTGGTCAGAAACTAAGCTTCCCGTCAGCACAGCCCGTATGTGACAGCAAAAATCTGAATTCTGTCTCCTGAAGTTGAGACTCATGCCTGAAGCCTGAAACATTCCCACCGAAGGGCCTGCCGTCAACTCCAACGCGTCTCGTCATCACGGCCCAGGTTCTCTTCCTACTTCCCTAACCCTCTGGTCTTTCGGCTGGTTGTTCATTCGGGCTGGAAACCCTTGAGTCACCTGTGACTAACCTGCTGCTTCACACCCAGTTGGCACAGAGTTCTGGGCCTTCCCTGCGAAGCCCAGGGTCGGTGACATGCCCCCGGGTCACCCCGAGACCTCGTCCCCAGCCTCCTGCTGACACACTGGCACCTCCACTCCCGCCCCGAGGACCAGGATCAAGATGCCTGCCATACACCCCGACGGCCACCCCTCCGTCCACCACGGGACAACCGCTGGGGCTCCCCTTTTCAAAAGCATCAGGCCTAATGACGGGGGCCTCCCCAGTGCGGGTCACCCAGGGCCCTCAGTGCCGCCGGCTCACTTACTGTCCTCCCACACGCCCCCTGCTCCCAGCCTCTGCCTCTCCCTCCACCGAGGACCAGCCCCGAGCATCCTTCACGTGAAGGATTCCAGTCTCAACCATCTGATGAGAAAAGCGGTCCCTTATCCCGCCCTACGGACGCCGCAGCTGAGGCTCTGCGGCTTCCACGGCTCGCCCCGAATCGCTCAACCGGCGTGTGGGCGTGTGCCGAGCCTGGATTTGAAAAGACCCCAGCCTCACCCTCCTATGTAGGCTGCTTCCGCAAGGATAAGAGAGGCCCGAGTGGCCCCATCCAGCCGTTTCTGGTGGGCCAGGAGGGACAGCGCCACTGTCCTAATGACCCCCGCGCACCCGGGCCAGGGTTACTCTTCCGGTTACATCACAGGCTCCAGAGAGTCAGGGGCTGAACTCTGCCCGCCGGATGAAAGAACGTGCAGCCGGCCTCCCCTGTCTGTCTGATCCACCCACGCCCTGTGACACGGTGCTGATCTCGACAGCACGTCTGCATCCCTGTTTCAAAGCCTTTGGTTATTGTTCCCAAAGGTCGCTCAGCAGGGAACCAGGTGGCTTAGAAGGACTTCCAAGGGACGGAGCGAGGGAGGGACACCTCCAACTCAGCCTGCGACAACCAGCGACTACAGCATCCGTCACCCATGGCTCATCGGGACAGATGGCCTGCCCTGCTTCAGCCCTACTGGGAACGCTTCTGATCACAGCAAAGACCCACAGTCCTGCGGTGCCGGAAAGAAAATCCCCCCACGGCCTCACCAGCACGGAGGCCGGAGCCCATCTCTCGCCCCATCTCTGCTGTAACAAAAATGCCTACATTGAACTGGCACAGAGCAGCCTGGGCCGGTCCAGCAGGAAGCGGGGTTCCCTCACCTGCTTGCCAGTGATACGGAGGGAACCTGCTGGATGATTACGGGAAGTTCTGAACCAAGTCCCGGGGAACCGTTCTGAGGAAGAATCGGTTGGCACATTCACACCGGGTGGCAACCTCGTGTGTTAGGTCCAGTCTCAGCAGGTCCTCGGTGATCCTCTGATCTCTGAAAGACTGATGACAAATGCAAGGCCCTGCAGCACCGCAGATGCCCGGAGAGAGCAGGAAGCCCGAGGTACAAGCTCTCCCCTGCTATGATCCAGCACCGAGGCCTGGGGTAGTCCCTAAACCACTCTATGTCTGCCCGTTTGGTTCAATGTACAGAGAAGCTGTAAGAACAGCACAAAGGACGTTATTTTCCCTGAACTATCTTGAGAGTAAGCCGCCAGCGTCCTGTCCCATCACCTCAACACCTGGCGTGCGTCTCCACACACAAGGGCGTCCTTCCTCCTCCACACAAAACCGGGACGTTAACACCGATACACGATTACTGTCACACTCAGACCCCACTCCGGTTTTGCTAGTAAGGCCCTGGTTTTCATCTGTAAAACAGGGAACTTAGTATCACTAGGATTCCCTCTAACATCCTAGCTGCTTATCTCTGTGACGCAGCCCTATAAAACACCCACCCAGTAAGCCCTGATATTCAACTTGGTGAAAAAAACCCAAGTTCAAGCTAAAGGCATGTGACCCATCTCTGTCACAGGCCTTCTCTTGGGGAAGACACTCAGTCAACCGTACACGGATATGCCTCAAGGAACCCTGGGAACTTCACCCCCAGAAACCGCCCCTCCCCGACCACAAGCATCAACCCAGACAGCGCAAGGGCTCTTTTCGTTAGTGAGCGCTGGTCGCCTCCGGTAGCCGCTCTCTGCTCCCAGGTCTGGCTTGGAGTCGCAGAGGTGGGGACAGGTCCCGGAGCTCCTCACCGGCAGGTGACTAACTAACCTCAGGCAGGGTCGCACTGGGGCCAAGGCTAAAGCAACAGCCCTGGGGGCAGCTCACTTCTGGTTCCACGTGCCGCAGGAGGTGGTCAGCGAAGGATGCGTGTGCCTTGGAACAAACCCTCCACGGGCGATGCTGACAGGTTATAAACGGAACCGTAGCTTCCTGGGTAGCCCAAGTCAGCACCTGGGCCCAAGGCAACCATCGCGAAGACAGGTAACCTTCGGGGCTTCGGCGGGTTCCAGCTGCTGTCGTCAAGGGGTGACAAAAACCGTTCTTCAGTAAAATCCCTCCCTGGGAGCAGCTTCCCCATCTCACAAGATTTAGCACAATGCCTTCCAACACCTAACCTGCATGGTTTCATGAGTCGGGTTGTGTAAAACACCAAGGCTGGGCCAGAGCCCGGGAATGCACCGAGCCTTTCAAAACATCGCCTGGGCGCTGCCGGCAGGAACAGTTCTTGAGGACGGCTCCTTGTTATCTGTGGAAAAGTTCTCTTGGACTAATCGTGATCGTAAGTTGAACGTGAGAGGAGACCTAGTGTATCAACGTGCTACCCGTCTACAAATATGAGCTCATATTGTTTTATTTAATTATAAATTATTAAGGGAAAAGGAAGAGCACTAGTCCTTTCCTAACGGAGAGACCTTTTCGGGAAAGGTACTGCTTTCTGGAGGTTACTGTAACAAACTATTACATGTGATTAAATTAAATTGGCGACCGACCTCAGCACAGCACAGGGATACAGGAAAGCAGGAGACAGCTCTGCCGAGTCACGGTTACCTGCAGTTAGAGATGCCGACACACAAGGAGAACACAGGGACTTTTACGGGGAGTCCGGTGCTATTGTGTTTCACACCAGGTGCCTGCCGGGGAAATCTTAACCACGGTTTTAGAAACTGGGTGGATTTCCATGGCAGTAGAATTACAAATGTGGATGATGTCATGAGCCGCTATTAGAAGGTCAACATGTGTGGTGGTGTTTTTGACGTTGTTTTCACGCCTTCTAATACGCAGTAGAGAGAATTTCTGCTGGGTGCATAATCAGTCTACGATCACGCTATAATTCCAACAGCACACCCGTCACGGTAGTTTACACAGGAAGCCACGGATGCTTTAGCACCAGTCTTCTCTGTAACGGAGACCAGCGGGCGGCAGGAGAGGCTGCGGAAAGTTTTCCCACCTTCCTTCTCGACGCTGATGCCTCGTCAGGTCTGACGATGGAGAAATAAGTCACACCGCCACGGTGGTTCTTGTCGGGGTACCTCCCTTCTCTGTGACACCGTTCAAGGGGGCAATGGAAAACTCACGCCGAGACAACAAGGTCTCTCTTTGTCCAACAAAAGCAAGGCTTTGGTGACCACGACAAACACATAGAAGCAAAAAAGACAGACAATGAATGGGGGCATTTCTCCCCGGCGATGGGCATACTGACCTCCAACAGTCTCTAGACTACAAATATTAACTGCCACAAATAGATATGGATGTTCAGAACACAGCTTTGTTGGTGTTTTTACATTAAATAATGCTAGGTACAAACGTTTCCAAGGCAGTAATGTGCCTGGCGGGGGAGGAGGCCTGGAAAAGGGTGGTCAGTCCACAGAGGAGAAGCAGGTCTCCCCAGCACGGTTCTCGAGGGCCAAGCAGAGCCGAGGGGAGAGCGTTAAAGAGAAGCCAACTTTGATTCTATTTAAGGAAGAGCTTTCTAACAATCTGTGTTCTCCCAAAATGGAACTGGGCTGGCTCTGGGAGAGGAGACGTGTGCCCGCAGAGCTGGGGGGCCATCTGTCGGGGTGGGGAAGCCAGCCCGGCACCCACACGAGGACAGGCTGTCTGAGCCAGGCCCCCCGAGTTCTGAGAGGAGCCCCGGGGACTGACTGCCGCTCGTGAAAAACCGAACCCCAGCGCCAGATGTGCTTCGGAGCTCAGCTGTCTTCTCGTGCTAAAAACTGAAGGGAGGGATGACAAGCTGTTCAAGGGAATCTGTAGGTAACTCAGAGGGCTTGCTTCGCCTTATTTCACTCCCCACCGTTCCGTTCCATTTCTGGGTGTTTCATTCTTTACTAGAATCTTGAGAATGTAGTTTTGAAAAAGGATAAGAAGACAAAACAAGTCAACAATGTTGAGCATCTCCAAAAAAAGGTACTTTAGTGGGTGAGAAGCTGAAATTGGAAAAAATAGATAAAATTAAGCGCAGGGCACTCCTAAAGTATTTACCTACTCACACTCCCCGCATGTCTTAGTCACAGTTAATAGAGAGTTATAAGCACAGGACAACAACGTTTCTTTCAAGTGACATGCTTGGAAAAAACGATAAAGAGGGTCACTTTTGTTAAAAAGAATCAGATTGCTCATGAAAAACGGAATTTCTCCATCAGGCAGAATCTACGGTAGCTGGTGTGATTCTCACGCAGGCCAGTGTCTCATTTCTCTCTCCAAGCCGTGAAAATAACCTAACCCACAACACAAAATTCCTACCCAATGAATGAAGGCTTTACTTGGTTGTGAAGAGAGTTAGTGGACCCTTCAAGACTGCAGAAAATGAAAGATGAATATTTTGCAACACTCATCACATTCAGAGTTTAATTTTCTTTTCAGGTTTCCTGCCTGTTCCCCTCCCTCAAGTGAAACTAATTCTCTTGTTAGCATAAAAAGGAAAACCTCAAGGAAATGTAACATGGGTGATAACATTGACCTGTTTCAAGAGCAAACTCTTCCGTGATAACCATCGGTCCCGGGGGCCACCCACATGGTGCTCACGGAAGGAGGCATTGCTGACTTTCAGGAAGTCACCCTCTCGCATCCTCTGCAGGACATCCATGCAAAGGCGAGATCGGACACCATCAACTTAAGGGGACTTGGGGTCTTTCCCACATCCGGACACCAGGGAAGGGAACAGGCACGTGGGAAGAAAGCTGGGCACCCAGCAGGCCCCCTGCGGGTCACCCTGGCGGCCTCGTATCACACCGCCGCTCGAGTCCCCCTGCCTTAGCTGCCACCGTCCAGGACTGCGGCATGAAACACCACCAATTTAACAGAGGGAAAAAATTCCCCGGGTTCAAAGTGCTTTTTTGCCATCTCCTCCTCTATGTGCAAACACCACACACACAGGACTTCGTGAGAGAGAAAAAGATTTGATGGGATGACCTGGGCGGACCTGGGGAACATGCCCGGAGGTGGTCATTCCATTTCAGGACCCTCCAGAAAGTTGATGGCAGGAGACAGAGACATGAAGGGGGCTCCGAAAGACACAGAAAGGCCAGCTTACATAAACCTCCAAACTCGAGAACCTCTAGGAAATGACCAGCCGGATATTTCTGCACTGGATCTCTCAATGTCCAGAGATTTTTTTAAAAAGACAAGTAGAAAGATGTCCATATTTAAAACATACCCTTTTTTTTTTTTCCCCCTCAAACACAAATGAAAGAGATGCCCTCCAGCCCGAATCCCGCTGAGAAAGCACCAGGCCCCCCCCACGCCCTCCAGGCCGGGCCCGGGGTCCTGCCGCGCCCGCCACTCACCGAGCGTGTCCTTGAGGTTCTTCACGAGGGAGCCCTTCTTCAGGCTGTTCTTCCTCTCCACGTAGTTGGACGGCACGTAGCCCGTCCTGTTGGCCGCGTTCCGCACCCGCCACCAGGTCCTGGAGTCGTCCAGCAGCCACAGGCGCTCGTTCTTCTTGATGTCCAGCTCCTGGCCTTGCTGGGCTGTGTAGTCCCACTTGGCTATGACGATGACCTCCTCTGTCATCTTTCATGGAGTCCTTCTGCCAGCGAAACATTCGGAGAGGCTCATTAGACACCCGGCCAAGCGCCATGGCTCCTGCATCCACTCGGAAAACTACACCCGGACAGCTTTTCGTTACAGCTTGGCAACCAGCTGTCTCCAAGGTCTCAAACACTCAACCTTAAGATGACCTCCTTTCAACAAGCTTTAGTGCGCTGTTTAGAAACAGTGACCTTATAAAAGCGAATCTTAATTTTGCACGTGGGGTATTCTGCTTCTCTGCTAAAAACAAACAGCAACAACAGAAAACTTGCCAAAAAATTCTAAATAACCGTATCACGATTAAACGTGTTCACTGGATTAAGTGAACACCAGATCCTCAGAGCTGATATCTTTACATCCATTTTCTCAGGATAAGCTGAATTTTATGACCATATTTAATGACCGTGACACACCCAAACCGCAATGTGGTATCCTGGATTGGATCCTAAAACATGAAAATTAGTGAAATCCAAGTGAAGCCAGTCAATAGTCTACCACTAACCAACGTTAATCTCTCACTTTTGACAAATGTCCCTGGTCACGTAAGACGTTAGCACTAAGGGAAACTGAGTGAGGGGTGTCGGGAATGCTTTGCACTATCTTTGCAGCTTTTTCATAAATATAAAATTATTCCTGGAACTTGAAACACAGATGTTTATAGCAGCTTCATTCACAATTGCCAAAATTTGGAAGCCATCAAGATGTCCTTCAGTTGGTGATAGATAAATAAACTGTGGTCCATCCAGATAATGGAATATTACTCAGTGATAAAAACAAATGAGCTGGGCTTCCCTGGTGGTGCAGTGGATAAGAATCCACCTGCCAATGCAGGGGACACGGGTTTGAGCCCTGGTCTTGGAAGATCCCACATGCCGCGGAGCAACTAAGCCCGTGCGCCACAGCTACTGAGCCTGTGCTCTACAGCCCACGAGCCACAACTACTGAGCCCGCGTGCCACAGCTACTGAAGCCCTCGTGCCACAACTACTGAAGCCCACGCGCCTAGAGCCCGTGCTCCACAACAAGAGGAGCCACCGCAATGAGAAGCCTGCGCACTGCAAGAGAGTAGCCCCCGCTCGCCACAACTAGAGAAAGCCCGTGCGCAGCAACAAAGACCCAATGCAGCCTAAAATTTAAAAAATTAAAAAAAAAACAAATGAGCTGTGAAGCCATGAAAAGACATGAAGGAACTTCAAATGCACACGACTAAGTGGAAGAAGCCCATCTGAAAAGGGTAAGACTGTATGATTCTCTCAAAGACTCTCTCCTTGACCAAACTTTAGTCAGGCTCCTCTGAATCCTCTTCCCAGACTAGGCCTTGACTACTGTATTTCTGTGTCTGTACTTCCATGTCCATTGCCCAATTTCAGCAAGAATCCTGCTGAGTTGGTTCAGCCAGAATCCTCCATCCCTCACCCAGGTGATGTCTGACCATCCTGGCCTGTTTTCAGGAAGGACCCTGTTAGGTTAGGGCAGCCAGAATCCCCTCTTACCTCTGATGTTTCCTCTTAGTAGTTTTCCATCCATCTACTCCCCACCCAGCTCCTGGGCTATACATTCCTACTCTTCCTTCTTGTATGTGGGCTTGAGCCCAATCTCTCTCCCCTATGGCAAAAATCCCTCGGAGTCCTCCCCTAAGTAAAGTCTGCTTAACCGTTCTTTAACAAGTGTCAGTTTTTCTTTAATAATTCCAAGAATATAACATTCCGGAAATGGCAAAACTACAGAGACATTACAAAGGTCAGTAGTGGCCAAGGGCACAGGGGAGAGAGGGGTGATTAGGTGGAGCACAGGGTTTTTAGGGCAGTGAGACAATTCTGCACAATACTATAATAGCAGACACATGTTGTGACACATTTGTCAAGACCCATAAAACATTCAATACCAAGAGTGAACCAGAATACAAAATTACTCCAAAATTAAAAGTTTATTAAAAGAAACAAAAAAAGACAGTACATTGCATACCTAGTTAAGTCAATCCTGGAAGTAATAAATAGCAAAGGTATACCTGAATGACTGTAATGAATACAGTTATGAGCTATTTCGTAACTTCTCAGGTAGAAGGTGGGCATTTTTGCAGCAGAAAAATTCAACATTCAGTCCTTTAAATGACTAGACGTTTACTCAGAACTAGGAAGAAATGAATAATGGAAAGACTATTGACTCAAATCCCCTTCTTTTCTGACAGAGAGGAGTTCTCATTATTTATAGGGATGGCTTCAGGATGACAGAGGGGACCTAGCACACTGACTCCACAAAAGCATGAATCCCATTTTTAAATAACATGACACTTTCTGCTAGATGCTAAAGACACTTATAAATAATACATGTTCTCCTCTTTCATGAATTAACTTCCAAATTTAGAGATAACAAACCTTTGGGGAAGGAGGAGATGTTTCATAAACCTTATGCATAATGTACACAATATCCAAGAAGATAGTGTTTACACAAATCTCATTTCCAAATTGTAGACAATATTGTTATCTACTTTCAGAAAATCTCAAGTCCACGCCGTGTCTCCCTCTATACTGAACTCACGGTCAGGTTAGATTTCTGAAGGTTATGAAGATCATTTCTCTTTTTTCAGTAATAATAGGAGGGACCAGAGCAGTAATAGGAATGGGCGTCAGAGAATATTTTATTTGAATACCGTGTTTGTGTCTTCATTACAGTTTCAAAAAGAGATTTTAACAAGAACAGACCATCACTTAAGACCAGTCAAAACAATTTATAAATTTTATGCACGACTTAACTACATGAAAAGCAGGTAAGTGAGGCACTGGCTGGGCCTGGTAGGTCTCAGTGCACATCGAACACCACACGGGAGGGAACCTAGAAAAGGCTGTGCCCGGCTTCACCCCCATGGGACCCTCTAGGAGCTGGGCCTGAGCATCCACAGTGTGTCACAGGCCCCAGGTGACTCTGACAGCCCTCCTCACAGGTGCTCTTCCTGGGTCCGGGGCGTGGACTAAGCGCACTGCTCAGTCTGGGGGAGGACACTGGAGTGCATGGGGGCACTCATTCACTCGGCAAACACCCGCCTTTCAGGGAAGTGTGAGCTTTCAGGAGACAGAGGATCAGAGATTCAGTGCCTTGCTGAACAACAGAGCCAGGGTTTGAGCGCAGGGCTGTGCTCCTGTGCTAATTTCTGGGGTGAGCTGGGGAGGGGGTGAGAACTAATGTGGGGTCTTTGACAGGCTTATTCCACCCAGGAAATCTATAACTCTGGGACAGAAGAAAAATAAATTTCCAAGCACCTAAAAAATGAGCAGCTGTTCCTTGGACATAACAAAGGGCTTTAAACCTGTTGTAATTGACTTATGAAAGCTTCCCATCAGTATAAAAGCTTCAGGAGTCCATCAAATCAACAACCACCCCACCCAGGGATCACAGCCTCCCATCAACAACCACCCCACCCAGGGATCACAGCCTCCCATCAACAACCACCCCACCCAGGGATCACAGCCTCCCATCAACAACCACCTCCCACAGGGATCACAGCCTCCCATCAACAACAACCACCCCACCCAGGGATCACAGCCCTCTCCCCTCCCCCCCCCCCCCCCCCCCCCCCCCCCGTCAACAACCACCCCACCCAAGGATCACAGCCTCCTGTCAACAACCACCTCCCCAGGGATCACAGCCTCCTGTCAACAACCACCCCACCCAAGGATCACCGTCACCCATCAACAACAACCCCACCCAGGGATCACAGCCTCCCATCAACAACCACGTCACCCCAGGGAAGGCTGCCAACCAAGTTCTATCCCAGCGCCTTTGAAAGCCAGCCAATGAGGACGCCTCATTCGAGTACAGTCCACCAATCAACAACCTGCTTACTTCAGCGCTTTGCATGTCAGCCAATCAACAGCTGTCCCGTTGTCCTACGCAGCATCCGCTGTTAAGGGTCAACCAATCCGTGAGAACTTCCGCCTCAGATACTCGGCAGATACCGACCTGGTGGTGCGGAAAGCTTCCTGAGCAGAGCTGGGCGGGGACCGAGCGGGCAGCCAGCGTCCTGGGTGAAGGCGGATGCGGTCAGGGTACCTTAGGGCCCCGCTGTGGACCAGGGGAGGAGAGTCGCGTGGACGGGGACACGGACTGGGGGCTGCACGACCCGGTGGGCGAGGGAGGGACAGGACGTGAGGGCCGCGCTCAGGACGGGGCAGGAACCCAGGGCTAAGCAGGAGAAGGCGGCGTAAGTGACCCCGGACAGCGCCTTAGAATAAAACCCCGGATGCTTCCTCTCCTGCTTGCGGTCAGTCAGCGCGCAGGTGCAGCAAGACCCCCGCCCCGCCCCGCCCCGCCCCCCAGCACCCGGGCCACAGACCCCACGGCCTCCCCTCGGACGCCCAGCCTGGAGGGAGCCGTGCGGGGGGCGAGAGTTGGGGGCTCCACCCGAGGCCCCGGGAAACTGCTCCAGGAGCCCAGCCAGAGCGGTTCCTTTCAGTCGTGAGCGCTTTGCTATGAGCGTCGGACAGACTACAATAGCAAGAGGCTGGAGCTGAAACAAGATTATTCCCCAACAGAAAGGAGAGTACAACTGACTTAAATTCCTAATATGGAAAAGCTGTAACAGAGGAAAGTCTGAAAAAGTACATTCTGACTACTGAAACTTTAAGTCAGAAATGGGATTCTGATTTAGTCTAAGAATCACAGAGGTCAGATCCAAAGCATAATGCACGTTTATCCCTCCAGCTTGGGCAGTTCAAGAAAATCTAATTTTTTGCCTTCATTAACTAAGCTAGTTATCACCCACCGAAAGACAACAGAAAGAAGAGCCACGAATTTAATATTTTATAGCCAGATCACGTCTCATGTCATGTGACCAGTCTGGAATAGAGCTTAGCAAGAACCCCATGCTATACTAAATAAAAGAAATTCTCAGAAAACCTAACATGATAAGCTGCTTTTTCAAGTCTTGGATGGAAGATTTTTTTAAAAAACCCAAACAGACTAGAATAGCTATAAAAACTTTCTTGGCCCAGTAGTTGTCACTAACTCCTAAAATAATATCAGTCCTATTCTGGGACTCTCTTTCTAAAAAGGATCCCCTGAACTGCGTCTTGGCCAGTTTATGACTGGCTTACATAATCCTCCTGATAGCCAACAGCCCAAAACGCTCACAGGTACTTCCAGAGGGGTCACGGGGACCACGTCGAAGCACTCGGTCATAACTGCAAACAGAAAACATGAGTCAAGGATCTGGGATTCGACGCTTAGCTGAGCCATTTGTGCGTCCTCCTTGGCCTTCGGCTTATTCTGTAAAATGGGAACAGCAGTATTTGCCTCGCCTCAGAAGATACTTTGGATGCTCAAGCAGCCTGATAATGTCGTGTTTAAGGGGTCAGGGTTTTGTGTCATACGGGCCGGGCTTGGAGTCCTCTGTGCACCTTAGCCCAGCCGCCCTTCTGTCGCACGGGGTAAGAAGAGCACCTCACCTGGGAGCTTGTGAAGACAGTTCCGAGCACCCTGCCCACGCAGAGACTCAGAACAGGAACCACAGTCAGAATGAACGCGCTGTGTGCACTGCAGCACACGTGGTCCGTGTAGGGGGCGGGGCGGGGGGGGGGTGGTCCAGTCCTAGTGACCCCTCCCTCCCTCCCTTCCTCCCTCCCTTCCTTCCGTCAGGCTCTCCTGAGCAGCAGATATGCTTCCAGGGCACCAGGGTTCCCTGGAGAGTGTGCAGACCCAGGGTCTGCTCTCTTGTGATTCAAGCCCCAGGCACAGAAGCACCTCTCCAGAGACCCCTCCCCTTCCCTCCCCATCTAAGTGTCACCGTCCAGGGTCTCCTCCCCAGAGGTCATTAGTGTACGACCTACGGCTGTCCTTCCCCAAGAGCACTTGCATCACCTGAGGTTACCTGTTCACTGTGTGGGACACCCTGTTATGTGCTGACAGTGGCTGCTGAGGCTTCAGCCGCCCTGTTTAATGGGAAGGTCAAGGAAAGGCAGACTGATAACTCAAAGTTAACGTATTCAATACATCTGCCTCATTCATCCTTCTACGGACTGACCAATCTAGCTGGCCTCGGAGAAGACCAGCGTCATATGGCTTTAAAAAAACTGCCAGTCCCACTGTGTAATAGAAACCTTACATGGATGGAATACGATTTATTGAATTCAATTAAAAACAGAGACAGAGAGACAAAACAGGTGTAACATTTCACCTCTAGGATGTTAACTCGGAATTTCAGAAAAATACCTGTGTGCACACGTGGATACAGACAAATCAAAATATAGAGCTATGAGCAAATAACTGGTTTAGAGAGGAACCAGGTAAGAAAAGAGACTGACTACATGAAAAAAAAAAAAAAAGTCACACTTGCCGTGATTTTCAACATACAGTCTGAATTACTCCAATAATATAATCTACTTCAAGATGGGTCTTGAGGATTTTTCTTTGTACCATCTCATGCCTTCGAGGCAGTCAACCGATTATTATGGAAACTCACTCAAACAGAGGTTTTCTGTAGATGCAGTTGGAAGAATAATAGCCCAGCCCCCCAAAGAGGTCCACATCCTCCTACCTGGAACCTGTGAATATGTCAGGCTACATGGCAAAGGGGAATTAAGGTCAGCTCATCTTGAGGGAGTATTCCGGGGGGCCCGGTGTGACCACAGAGCCCCCATGAGCCAGAAAGGAGACAGAAGAGTCAAGGAGGGACCTGCCAGGACGAGGGCAGCCCCTAGCAGCTGGAAGAAGCAAGGAACAGGTTCTCCCCTGGAGCCTCCAGAAGGTACGAGGCCCTGTGCAACCTTGACTTAGCCCTGTGAGACCCGGGTGGGACTCGTGACCTCCAGAACGGGAAGAGAATACAGCAGCCGCAGAAAACCAACGCAGTGAGCAATTGTGCCAAGGTCAGTCCAAACAAGGAACACCTTCTATGTTTTCCCTCATTTATCACCATGTTTTCCTCCCTTGGTTTTTTGTTTGTTTGTTTGTTTTAACTTTTTTCATTGCGATATGGTTGATGTAAATATTACATGTTCCTCCCTTGGTTCTTATTTGCAAACACTTCAAAATAGTACATTTGCATTAAGGAGACCCACTCAAAGAAACAGTCTCAGAAGCAGCTTTAAAAGACCTTATAAATTCTTGATTAAAGTTTCAGGTCGTGTTGTAGATAAAGACTTTCCAGAGGCCAACGAATCTGACAGGAGTTGGCAGGAACCTGTAGTGTCCTGGGGGGACAGAAAGGTCGGTTGGTGGCTTTGTACAAGCAGTATCACTGATTACAGCTGATGCGCTTCAGTTTTAAGGGGGACACGATATGCAATCTCATGGCTGTTTCAACTCTCAGCAAGTTAATTAACCTGTGACAGGGGTCAAGGTCTTACCACTTCCCTGAGGCACAAAAATACACTACGTGTAAAAGAGAAAATAAACAAAGAGCGCAGGCTTGGCACTCAGTCACAGGAGGAGCCACCAACCCCCCTCGTGCCCGAGGGGCTGTTTCCTAAGTGAGCTCATCCGAGGTCTACAGCCACCCTCTGAAACAGAGAGGATCTACACAGCCTGAGTGAATGATGAAACGGGGGCTTCGAGATATCAAATAACTCGTCCAAATCCATAGGCTAGAAAGTGCCTGGGATGGGATTCAAACCCATGAGAACAGTCTTATCCCAAAGCCTGAGCTTCCTTCCTCTTGCAGCTGGTGGAGTCCTGGGTAGCAGAATTTTGCAGCATGGCCAAAAAAAGAAATCCCAAGGGTAAGGCGGGTGCCAATAAACAAAAACTGAATTTCAATTTCATTTTGATAAATTTCATCCGTGAAATCACCTGGAGGAAAGAGCAGTAGCTCCTGATCTTCCAGGTCTGATCTGGGAAGAGCCTCGCTGGTGTTTTAACATTTTACTTGAGGAGAGGCCAAGGAAGGCCAGACCAAGTTGAAGGGTAAACTTTCCTGATTTCAAAACACAGGGTCAAAGAGCTCCATTCCTCACGCCCTTCCCTCTGGGGGTGCGTGGCGGGGGGGGGGGGGGGGGGGGGGAGGGGGGAGGGGGGAGGGGAAGCCCAACTGTCCTGCTGTCTCCTGTCCTGCTGTCACCCTGAGCACAGGCCTCCTTCCTGCAGCTGCTCCTGCTGGGCGTGGCTGAACGGTACAGGGCAGAGGCTTCTGAGTTTCTAAGACCCTAGTGACCTTTGCTCCGTGGGTTATTCTGGAGAACGTCTTTTTATGATTTTTCTAATTTTGTTGGATCACAGTCAAAGCCTGTGGCCTGTACAGTCTCTGTCTTTGAGCCTGGAAAGGTCTCCTCTGTGGGCACCGATGGGAGCCATTCCCGGGAATGTTCCTCTCTGGTCGGAGGAGGCCGGGGATGGGAGATCCAGGCTCAGCACCTACCAGTGAGCGACCCTGGGGGGAAGTTGCTTAACTTCTGACCTCCGTTATTGTTTGCAGACATCAGGATGAAACGAGACAATCACAGGAAGTACCCGATACCTGGTCAGTGCCGGGTAAATGTTAGACATCCCCGCTCTACCTGTGTCTGTGTGATGCCCAGTGGCAGGTCTCACTGGACCATAATTCTATTTCTGATTTTTTGAGGAAGCACCGTATCACCTGCACCAGTTTACACTCCCACCAGCAGTGCACAAGGGTTCCAATTTCTCCACACCCTCACCAACACTTGTCGTTCTGCTTTTTGGTAGCAGACATTCTACTTACTGGGTGTGAGGTACACAAAATTTCCTAAATGAACTTTCTTGAACAGGATTTGTTAGTGGATGGCAATTCTCAATAAAGACCAAATTTTATACTTTTTTAATAAATCTAGGGTTTCTGCTGCACCTTCTCCCCGTCTTTTTTAAAGTGAATTTCTACTATTAATTCATCCATCCTTCCTGCCAGGATCAGCACTTCCCTCCCACCCCAAATTAAACCACATTAGAAAAATACCTTAAAATGTGAGTCCGTTTTCAAGAGATAATCACCCAGCAACTCATTTTACTATGTGATATGCCTGGACAAAACCAGTATTCCAAAGACTAGCCTATAAGTCAATACAACTCACTAGCACCTAGGAAATTTTACAGAAGAAATAGGACTGGGAACTCTGTTGTTTCAGCTAGAATCTGGGAAATACTATTTTTCGCACATAATTTACTGCTCAAGCCCTGGAGTTCCCATTCTGCTAACTTTTGCTAACCTCTCTCAGTTTCCTCCTGGGTGTCTTAGACATTCATCACACTGGGAAGAAGGTCATGAACATTAGGTAACAGCCAAGCACCATCATTTTGGAGAATCACAGTCAATTTAATAAGCCAATTTTATTATATGGTATTAATTGTAAAACAAATGAAAGTCCATAAAACTGCACTGGACTTGGAATCAACACTGCCTTACACCAACCTAGAAGACATCACAGTTAATGGAGTGATGGGGAAAATGCCAGCAGTGGGAAAATGTCCCCAAAAGTCAGATTCACAGAGACAGAGCAGAAGAGTGGCTGCCAGGGGCTGGGGGGAGGGGGAAACAGGGAGAGGTTGGTAAAAGGGTACAGTAGAAGCTTTCAGCTATAAGTGAATAAGCTCTGAGGATCTAACGTAAAACATGGTGACTACAGTTGATAACGCTGTATTGTATAATAGAAATTTGCTGAGACAGCAGAACTTAAATGTTCTCACCAAAAAAAGATAAATATGTGAGGTGACAGATGTGCTAATTAACTAGATGGGGAGAATACTTTCCCAATGTATACCTATATCAGATCACCACCATGTACACTTTAAATATCTTACAATTTTGTCAATTACACCTTGATAAGGCTGAAATTTAAAAAAGAAAAAAAAAGCAAAAATACCCATTTTTGAAAATGGACATTGATATCTTTGGTGAAACTTGACCTTCCTCTAAAACGTCAAGAGAGCATGAAGTATTTTCAGACAATGCATACCACTGCTCCCAAAGTAAACAAACAGCCCTCTGTTACTGTATTTATGGGTTTATTAAGCCTTGCTATTTTTTTCCACAACCATGAAAGTAGTTGTAACTTCTATAACTTAAACACCTGGTTCATAAACATATCAAAGTATAAATGTCATGAGCTTCCTTGAATCATGCTAATGAATTCAGCTACACTATTGGATACCTGACCTTTTTCCTGGCTACCTTATTATTCAGGATTCTCTGCCTAATTCCGAAACATACAAGAGTAAAAGAAGCAGAGTGATTTACAAAACACACTCTCCGTGATCTGGGTCTCCTAGCATTCAAATATGACTAAGCTGTCACAACCATTTTAGTTCTTCAGATGTATGTGGTTTATGCCCACATTCCTACACATTCTGGTTTAGATTTTCCTATTTAATGGGAAAGGTAATTACAGAAAGCCCCTCTGTTCCTCACTCTGGGGACAAGGACCCGCACCCATCATGCTCAGCAGGGCAGGGACCCAGTTCCTGAGAAGGGACCTGAGCTACTCTGGTTTAATTACTAAACAGACACCTCTACAAATTCTAGAAAGATAAATGCTAACATTTATCCCAAATGTACGCTTCTCTTAAGGAAATCTTCCCTATCATTCAAGAAAACAATGAGGAAATAAAGATTTCTAGCATCTGTATGCGATTTTTTAAAATAAATTTTATTTTTTAGAACTGTTTAGTTTCCCCTATTATTAACATCTTCCATTACTATGATACATTTGTTACAATTAATAAACCAGTATCGATACACTAACTAGAGTCCACGTTTCACTCAGGCCTCCTAAGGTTTTTCCCTAATGTCTTTTTCTGTCCCAGGACCCCATCCGGGACACCAGCTTGCCTTGACTCGTCATGTCTCCCGACCCTCCTCTGCTGACAGTTTCGCAGACTTCCCTCGTTCTGATGACCCTCCCGTTTTTGAGGAGGACCAGGCAGGTGTGCTGCACGATGTCCCCCGGGCGGAATCTGTCTGATGTCTTTCTCCCCACAAGGGAGAAAGCTCTGGGCTTTGGGGAGGAGACCAGAGAGGTGAAAGCCCACAGTCCCTGCGTTGTCTCGGGGTGCCTGCTGTCACTGTGACTGCCCCCTGGGCTGACCCCGTCACCTGGCTGAGTCCTGACTGTCTGGTTTCCCCCCTGCAAAGTCCTTCTCTCCTCCTCCCCCCCGGGCTTTGGGGAAGGAGGCTCTGAGCACAGCCCACAGTTGCCGTGGGGGTGATGCCCACCTCCTTGACGGACAGGATCTGCAGAAATTATCTGGGATTCTGCCTGGGAGGTTTGCCTCTTCCTCCCCGTTTTTAGATTTATTCAATCATTTATTCATATTAGTATTATATATTTATTTTATACTTTGAGCTACGACCAATACTTCTTATTTATTTTGTTGCTCAAAGTGTGTTAACTTTGGCTGTTGGGAGCTCTTTTGGTTGGCGCCTGTGTCCCTCTGACATACCCTGTCATTGCAAGTGTGTGTTTGTGTATGTGAATTTGTGTGAGTCTGTGTGTGTGTGAGTTTGTGTGTCTGTGTGAATTTGTGTGTGTGAGCTTGTATGTCTGTGTGTGTGTGAATTTGTGTGAGTTTGTGTGCCTGTGTTTTTGTATGTGTCTGTGTGTGTGTTTGTGTGTGTGTGTTTCTGTGTGTGTGAGTTTGTATGTCTGTGTATGTGTGTGTGAATTTGTGTGAGTCTATGTGTGTGTGAATTTGTGAGTTTGTGTGTGTGTGTTTTTGTATGTGTGTGTTTTTGTATGTGTCTGTGTGTGTGTTTGTGTGTCCGTGTTTTTGTATGTGTGTCTGTGTGTGTGTGAGTTTGTGTGTCTGTTTTTGTATGTGTGTCTGTGTATGTATGTGAGTTTGTGTGTGTATGTGTGTCTGTGTGTGTATGTGAGTTTGTGTGTGTGTTTTTGTATGTGTGTATGTGTATGTGAGTTTGTGTGTCTGTGTTTTTGTATGTGTGTGTGTTTGTGTTTTTGTATGTGTGTGTGTGTTTGTGTCTGTGTGTATGTGAGTTTGTGTGTTTTTGTATGTGTGTATGTGAGTTTGTGTGTCTGTTTTTGTATGTGTGTGTGTGTTTTTGTGTGTGTGAGTTTGTGTGTGTGTGTGTTTTTGTATGTGTGTCTGTGTGTGTTTGTGTGTCCGTGTTTTTGGATGTGTGTGTGTGTTTGTGTGTGTTTTTGTGTGTGTGTGTGTTTGTGTTTTTGTGTGTGTTTTTGTATGTGTGTCTGTGTGTGTGTGTTTGTGTTTTTGTGTGTGTCTGTGTGTGTATGTGAGTTTGTGTGTGTGTTTTTGTATGTGTGTATGTGTATGTGAGTTTGTGTCTGTTTTTGTGTGTTTGTGTGTTTTTGTATGTGTGCGTGTGTTTGTGTGTGTCTGTTTTTGTATGTGTTTGTGTGTGTTTTTGTATGTGTCTGTGTGTGTTTGTGTGTGTTTTTGTATGTGTGTCTGTGTGTGTTTGTGTGTCTGTTTTTGTATGTGTGTATGTGTTTGTGTGTGTTTTTGTATGTGTGTCTGTGTATGTATGTGAGTTTGTGTGTGTATGTGTGTATGTGTGAGTTTGTGTGTCTGTGTTTTTGTGTGTGTGTGTGAGTTTGTGTGTTTTTGTATGTGTGTGTTTGTATGTGTGTGTTTTTGTATGTGTGTCTGTGTGTGTGGGTTTGTGTTTTTGTATGTGTGTCTGTGTGTGTGAGTTTGTGTTTTTGTGTGTGTGTCTGTGTGTGTGGGTTTGTGTTTCTGTGTGTGTGTCTGTGTGTGTGTGTCTGTGTGTTTTTGTGTGTGTGTGTCTGCGTGTGTGTGTCTGCGTGTGTGGGTTTGTGTTTTTGTGTGTGTGTCTGTGTGTGTGGGTTTGTGTGTTTGCGTGTGTGTCTGTGTGTGTGGGTTTGTGTTTCTGTGTGTGTGTCTGTGTGTGTGTGTCTGCGTGTGCACACGTGCGTGCGCGTGCGCTCTGAGCACCTCCTGACTTTCTGGCGCCGCGAGCTACTCCGCTCACCGTGTGTTCCTGCCGCCCCAGTCTCGGGACCACTGCGGCGGACTGTTCTGGCACCGGCGGGACCTACGTCCCACTTCCGGTGTGTGTAACACGCAGAGCCCTCCTGCGCTGACTCCAGTCCGGCTCCTGGGTGTTGTTGAGAGCAAAGAAGCTCTTGTGAGTGATGGGACTTGATGTGTCTTCCACGCGCCTTCCCTCCCACCACACAATGCTTCTAAGTGACGCCTTCTGCTGGGTCCCTAACCTGCTGCTCACAGCGTCTGCCCTGCGGCCATCCGTCCCCTCCACGTCCACCGTCACCTGCTTCTCCAGGTTCGGCGCCATCACCCCCTCGCTGACCTGCCCCGAACCGGCCAGGCTGCCCTGGTCCCACCTGCGGCCTTGGCTGTACGTACTTCAGCTCCTCCAAGCATAATCCTTTACCCTCGACTTAGCGGAGCCAGGACGCGGTAACACGTCAGGAGCACTTGCAGCGATGTCCGTGCTGTAAGTCAGAGCCCCAAGCGCACGTGTAGGGAACTCTGGCGGCACCCGCTCCCCACCTGCCCAAGGGCAACCGATCGTGCGAGAGACGCACCCGCCCCCCGGCCCACGTCCTGTCGTCCTGTCTCTGACCCCGGCTCAAGGGAGCCTGGTGCTGCCTGGCAAGCCACGCCCACGTCCTCCGTGAACGCCCTCCCCGGTGAGGGCTGTTCCAGATCTTGCTTCTCTGCCCTTGAGCACCGCCTCCCACTCCCGCCGTGGAGCTGGTGAATGACCTTGCCTCTTCCTTCACTGAGGAAGCAGAAGCCATCGGGGGTCCCAGGGCTGCAGGCGCCTCTGTCCCTCCGGTCCCCAGGTGACCGTCGGGGGCCGCCTCCTCCATGTCGGACCCCACCCACCCCCTCTTCCCGAAGGATCTGCTCCTCTGGTCATCCCCCCCTTCTCTCCACCGTGGCACGAGTACTCCGCTCTCTTCTGGGTCATCCTTCCTGCCCGCTGACGGCGGACACGGCCCATGAGCCCACTGGGGACAGCCGCCCCTCACTCGGCTCCCTGGGGTCACGCAGCCCTGCTCTGCCTCCTGCCTTGTCTCTTACCGGCCCCTCCTCGTACCCAGAGATGCAGCGGCCAGGCCTCGACCCTCTCACCCCCGTCTCTCCCCAGGCTGCTCCCCTCCAGATGCCGCCCGCTACCCCGTCACGGCGACGCCTCCACGTGGACGCCCCACCGCCCTCCAGACCCATCCAGACAGCGCTCGTCGCCATCCACACCGAACCAAAAGCAAAAGAAAACCAATCACACGAACAGCAACCACAACATCCCACCCCCCCCCCGTCTCCCCAGGTCCCCTCTGAGTACACGAACATGAGACGACCGTTCACCCAGGTGCCCGTCGGGACAAGAATCCTAGCACATCCCACAGCACGTGGCGTCCGCATCCGTTTCATCAGCAAACCCCGCAGGCTCGCCTTCAAGATCCGTCTCAGATGGGACCAGCGCCGGCCCTGCCGCCGCCCAGCTCCGAGCCAGCAGCAGCAGGGCCCGGACAAGGCGGCCTTCTCCTCCCCGGTACCTCCCCGGTCCGTCCCCACCCTCTGGTCTGACTCCCCAGCAGCAGCCTGTGGTACCTGCAAACGGACAGCGGGCCGGGCCTCCTCCGTTCAAGCCCCGCCATCCCTTCCCATCACACTAGAACACAACCCGAAGCCACTGCCAACGCCAGCTCTTCCACCAAGCCCGCAGCCCCCGCTCCCAGGCACCTGCCTTGCCCTCCTCTCCCTCTCACGTCCACATCCCACCCCTGATGAAACCCAAGCCTCCGCCCAGCCCCACGGCCCCAGCTCATCTAGAAGAGCTGCTGCATCCCCCCTGCCGCCCCCGCCCGACAATTTCCCTGCTCTGCTTTCTCTCTTCCTGGCACTTACGGGGACTTCGCACATTATTTCTGGCTGTCTTCTCGCTGAGTGGGACTCCTTGCAGACAAGGATTCTGTCTCCGCGCAAACCGAGAGCTCAGAAGCGCCTGAGCCCGTGTACCCAGCAAGCACTTGAAGGCGTGCGTGGACGCTCTGCAGCTGTGCCCGCCCCACCACCAGCGTGGACACGAGACACTGAGATGCTGCCTCCGACGCTGAAGCCCTGGTTTGCGGCTGGATTCAAATTTAAGAAACTTCATTTAGAACAATCTCACCTCTGGATACCGTCATTGTTACTCTACGTAATAAGGGCTCTTCACTCATGAGGGAGGCCATGGAAGAATTCCAATTGAAAGTTTAAATTTCATGTCGTGCAGCTACTTTGAATAAAACGGGGGAAGTACATGGAATATGCATAAATATTCATGAAATACAGATCAATAAGCAAGGGTGAATCGTCCAACTTTTTCTGACAACTGGTGAGAGCCAGCAGCAGAAAAGGAAAGATGAAAGTTTAGCAAAGCTCATTAAACTACTGAGAAGGCACCGTCTCAGACTCTACGATATACCTGGCAAAAATCAGTTAAGTACTGTCAATAAAATTCCCGCATTTCAAAACCTTGCGTTTATCTTTATCAGCCCCCAAATTTAAAAATAGGTTGTTGAACACCGAAACAACACAAAATACATATAAAACCCTTCCAGCAGAGTTATAAGAATACAAGACGCCCTTTTCTAAGAAAGCATTAACGTTTATAAGTAGTGGTATGCCATTTGCGCCACTGCTGGTACAGTAAAAGACTCTGTTCAGAGAAAGTCTGGATTCTCAAGTGAGAATTATCCATCTTCATAGAGCAAAATATGATGAGATATACTTGTAACGAAACCAGTACATATAATAACAAAGGACTGGTACCTAGACTATATAAAGAGTCCTGCAATTCATGAAGAAACAGACCAACAACTCAATTAAAAGCAAGTGAAGACAAAGTCATTGCCCAGAAGGACAGCACAGAGGATGAATCGACACAGAAAAAGTTCCACCTCGTCCATGATCTGAGATGACAGTGAGATGCCTTTTTATGCTAGATGGACAGAAATGGACCAGGTGATGGATGGCGTGAGTGTCAGGGGGGCTGGGGGGCGGTGGGAGTCCTCATATTCTGCCAAGACAGGAACACGGCAGCCCTGCCCGGGGAGACAACGTGGGGTCATCTGGTAAAGCTGGGCGCTGACACAGCACACGGGAAGCACCTCCATGCAGAGAAACTCTGCGCCGGGTCAGGGGGCCTGCAAGCTGCACACAGAGCAGCCCTGCTTACGTCGGTTAAAGAGGCGCCGTAAATGAGAATAAATGAGAAAGGAGCAAGGCAATGGATGGCCGAGTAAGTAAACCAGTGGGGGAGAAGACCAACTTCCCCAGGAGAATTCAAGGAAGTGACACGGATCCTCCCCGCTGGAGGAGGTAGAGCGTAACTCCCACCCTCAGGGAGGGCTGCACCTGGAGACGCCCTCCCAGAGAGGACAAGCTAAGAGCGGGCAGGAGACAGCTGGCAGCCGCGCCCGCTCACCGACAGGTCAGATGCACGTGTGAGCCCCGATGCCCTGCGGTGAAGATGGCACTTTACCTCCGTGGTCCGCCCGCCAAAGACACACTACCCCAGTCCAACGAGGAGAAAAAGAGCGGACAAATCCCACCCGAGGGGCACCCAACACGTCCTCCTCAAAACTGCCGCGGTCAGGTCATAAAAACAGGGCGAGCCTGAGGAACCCACAGCCTGAGGACACACGGCAACTACCTGTGCCGCGCGTGATACGGGTCCTGGTGGGACCGTCCACACCCGCGGGTCGTCCTCACTCTGAAAGACACTTTATCTGATGTTAGCACAGACATTCCTGCCTTCTTTCCATTGTGATTAATGTTTCCATGGTCTACCTTTTTCCATTCTTTTATTGTCAACATATACACACACATATAAAACGTCTATACAGCATGCCAGGAGAGTAGAGGACACCGACTTGGCTGGTATTTCATGCTGACAGGGAGGGGCGCCGTGGGGAGCAGTCAGGAACGGCCCCTGCCCCGGGGCTGGCGCTGGTCAGAGGAGTTCAGGGCCCTTTACCCGGGAACCCATCTGGAACCTGGCTCTCATTTGGGAATAAGAATTGTCCGGCATGTTAGTTACATTTTTGCAGGACAAGCCCTGAGTGACCAGGTGTTCTGAACACCGGCCCCCTCAAGTTTTCCATCCCTGAGACAAAGTGACAGCCTCCCCAGCCCCCCGCAAATGTCATCCACACTGCAAGCAAAACACCTGTGGGGACAGAACTGGGTCTCCCGGGGTCAGCCTCCCAGGGACAGGGAACATCCGAGGCCCAGCCCCTGAGTCAGGAAGGACACAGTGTAATCATCTTCTGGTTATCAGAAGATCCGCTGGGATCCTACAGGGCCAGGACCTCTGATCCTGATGGTCAGGTTATGTAGAAGGAAGGGACTTGGACCCTGAGGGCTGGAGGGTCCAATTCCGGAAGGGAAGGCATCGCGAAGGTCTTCAGGGTTTGCAGGGTATGACACAAGTGACAGAGCGGGACTGACCACGTGCACTGCCTTCTATGAAAGTGGAACCAGTTCCCATCCCTTCTCTGCAGGTGACCCAGATACTGGCCCCACTGGGCAAGAAATCCCTAAAAGAAGAGAAATGATCATTTCCCTCTCACACAAATAATACAGACTCTGCCATGTGATTTCTCCACCAAGGACCTCCGCCCCCCCACCCACCCCCGGCTGGAATCTCCAAGCACAGAACACAAGGCGTGGAGGGCAGGTATCGGCTCCCGGGCCTGCTGTGATCTCAGCACCACGGTGCCCGGCGCTACTGCCTGCTTCTCTGTCGTGTCTGTTCGATTTCTGTGCCTAAGAGCAGTCTCCCTCGAGGGTCAGCTCCCTGCAAGGATCAAAAACCACAACTGCCAACACACACTGTAATTAGGCCTGGAACGGAATTTTTTAAAGGCTCAGGAATTATCTGAAGTGTGAATATATGAAAATCCTCCAGTGGAGTACCTCAGAAGGTCCCTTTAGGGGAGACGGGTGTCAACATACAGACGCTCAGGCCCCTTTGGCCCGCTCCAGGTTGGTCTGGAGTGGGGTCCGAGCGTCCCAGGCGGTCCCACGAGGACAGTGCACATTTCAAGGTGGCCCAGGGCCCAGCGGGGGTCAACGTGCACAAGGGGAGCCGGCAGGGCCAGGAGGTCGATCCCCCGCCTCCCTCTGACCTCACTAGGCCTCAGCCCCAAACGAGCCCCGTGGCGCCCCAGCTGGCAGGGGATGCAAAACCCAGGGTCCGGGTCAGCAGTTTCCAAACTGGTGATCAGAAGGACTTGGGAAGCTCCAGAGAGAAAGCATGAACGTCTAGTCTTCCCCAAATTCGAGTCCCTGGAGCTGGGGCCCGGGGTGCGTGTTTTCAGAGGTCCTCCATGACCCTCAGAGGGAACCAGGTATGGGGATGTCTCTGATGAAGCACTGACACCTTGGTTCTCTCCTCCGCCAGCTCCTTGGAATCCCGGGGAGCTTTCAGCCCCGGAGACCCGGACCGGCCTGCCCAGCCCAGAGTGCAGCCGGCAGGCACGAGGCAGCCGAGGCCTGTGTGCCTCTTCTGGAAAGAGGAGGGAGGTGGGCCATGGTGTGTCCCTCTCCACGCCGCCCACAGCCCCTAACCCAGCGTCCGTCTCCCCCTGCGCCCGCCCCACGTGGCCAATGGGAGAACGAGGGCCGGCAGCCTCCACCGCTGAAGCTCAGGGAGGCCCCGGAGCCCTTTCCTGGAGGTGGGACTCAGGTGGCGGACGGGCGCCACGAGGTTGCTGCGCCTGGGGAGGGGCCTAAGCTGTCGCACACCCTGACCTTCGCCCAGAATCTGCGGGGTTGGCTGCAGTCCTGTCCCTAGATGCCCGGATCACAGACCCAGCGCTCACCCAGTGCCTCCGCGTGACTGTCCCGGAAACTAAGGCCCAGAGGGCAACACACACGATGGGACTCTCAGCCCCTCCACCGCGCACCTGACGCTTCCTCTAGGAACTTCTGTTCCGAGCACAAGTTGGGATCTACCCACTGGGAAAACATGACCAACGTTCTGCAAAACTGTCTTCATTAGGAGCTTCCGGGTGATAAGATGTGGTCATTTGAAGATGGCCTGTAAGCATGCAGCTCCTCCCACAAAACAGGCCCCCACAGACCCAGGCTACCGACAGGGAAGATGTCGACGGCTTTCCCAGCTCTTGCCATCTGGGCACGGCATGTCCCTCAGCCTTTGTAAGTGCCACAGCATCTACCTCAAGAACTCAGGTTCAGAGCATAGGCTACAAACCCCCAATGCCTCCAACCAAAGCCAGTCTGACTGGGCAAGGGGGTCTCACATCCCCTCCATTTCCCACTCATTCCCTGAGAGCTGGGGGACCCAAGCAGAAAGCAGCGTTCTGCGGAAACACCCCATCTGTGGATGAAGCATTCTGCTTCCCCAGTGGGCCGGGGGCTGCCCTGGGCCGTCCTTGACCGCAGCTTGCCCCTGTGTGCCCAGGGGGGTCTGCACACAGAAAGGTGGGAGAGCCAGGGGCGGGCCAGGGAGCCTCCACCAATCCCACCAATTCACGTGTCAATGTGACTGTGGGTCAAGGTCGACTCCGAGAGGCTCAGAAAGCAAATGTCATCTCACAGGGAGATGTGGGGTTGGCCCCCAGTCAGGGCCCAGCAGGTGGACACGGTTTCCCCACTCACCAAGCACTGAGGGGTACTGGCCTCCATTCAGAACCTGCTTCTGTTACTATCCTGTTCATTAACACAGCACCAAAAGTCGCTCTCCTTAAACAGTGATCTTTCACGGTCTTGAGTTATTCATCCTGTTTTATAACCATCTTAACATCTTGGAGCCATACAGTTTCTAAAGAACGCACTTGTGGTGTTATAACAAAGGCCAACAGGAAAGTCGACCCTGATCAGCAGAAATCTGAAGCTCAAGGTGCTCTCTGCGCTGAGACACGCCAGCGACAGGGGAAGGGGGGGTCCCTGGGGCCACCACCAACCCTCCACGGTGTTCCGGGACCACCAGGCTGCACTGCACTTTGCCACACAGCCCCTCCAGATCAGCATGCACTGCAGGTGGGTCCGTAGAGCGATTCTCATCCTGCCGTGGTAGTTTAGCGCTTTTCAGCTTTACTGAGGTACACTTAACTATGCAAGGAGTTGCACGTATTAAATGTGTACAACTGGGTGAGTTTGGACATATGCAAACACACCTGGTACCATCACCACAAACAAGGTAATAAACACATCCATCACCTCCAAAAGATGTACCCGTTCAAGGTCTACTTTAGCTTTTCAAAAGCCTACACCCCCCTACCCGGCAATACACACAAACACACAGCAGGAATATGTTTTGCTTTTCTGGAGGAAGGAGGCCAAGGAAAACACTTCACCTCTCCTACTTTTGGAACCTCAAGCGCAGCAGTGCTTTATTTAAAGCTCCGTGTGGCCGGTGTGGCCTGTTTTTAAGAATCGCTCTCTCACATCTGCATCGTCTACACGCCTGGTCCAGGGACTCTGAGAGCAAACAGCGCGTGTGCGGTCAGCACCCTGCAGCCCCGGTGCAGCCGCGAGTCACGGGGTCACCGTCTGCCGGGCCGTCTTGGCAAGTAAAGCAACCTCTCCTGGCTCTTTTCCATCTTTTATAAAATGGGGGTGGGGGGGACATAGCCACATCACCTGATCTCAGAAAGAATCTATATGAAAATGCCTTTGTAAACTGTAAGGTACAATTCAGAGAATAGTGGAGAAATGACTGCAAAGTTATGAATTCAGTTCTACGATCTGTCCTAAGCAAAAGAACTGGGGGCAGGGGGTGGGGGGAAGGATTTGCTTTTTGTGTCTTTAATTTGTGTCCAGCCTTCGAGGAAGCCACACTGCTGGGGCGTGTCGGCTGTGACAGAAAAGAGAAATGCTTGGCTAAACTTTGACCGTCACCTCAACCATCAGAAAAGGATGATTTCACTGCCATGTAAAGAAACGGTAAATCTCGACTTTATGCAGCTTCGCTCTGGACACAGGTGCCGTGGGAAGAGCAGGGGACCCCAGGGATGACCCCACACACACGAAGTGTAGGAGGTCCTTCAGCCTCCACAGATGACTTCCCTCTCAGAGGTCAGTTGGGAGTCGCAGATACACGGCAACATCTGGGAAGATCACAGGTGCAGGTCCCAGGCCTGCTGAGCTGGCCTCAGCCGGGCCTTGAGCTGCTGAGCTGGCCCTGGGGTCTTCAGGAGGTACCGAGGCCTTTGGAAGATTCAGGTCCTGTCTCTTACCCCCCCAACCCCTCCCAAAGCCTTCCTCCCTCCTCCCTTCTTTAGGTTTCCAAAAGGGACTCGCTTCCAAACTCTCCTCGGTTGCTCGAGATTTTGCTAGGGAAAATAAATAAATAAAATTCACAGTCAAGTAAGAATGAAAGGCTTTGGGTCAGGAAGATGTGGGTTCACAGCCCACTCTGTCCTACGAGCACAGGGTTTTGGCCAGGTTGTTTCATCTCTCAGAGCGTCGAGGGGTCCCAGGTTCAAGGTAAGCACGCAGGTAACAGGTCGCTGCCGTGTCATTGCCGCGGAAGGTCAGAGCCGGGGGGCAGAAGGAACGCGGGCTTGAAAGCAGCAGCTCGGGGCCAGAACGGAACGCTGCTTGCGGGTTCCACTCTGTGACCCTGGGCAACCCTCTTCGCTCCCCTGAGGCTCAGTGTCTCTGCCTATGAAATGGGGGTAAAAAGATCTGCATTCCAGCCACAGATAATATCCTGCAGGAGACACGGGGGGGGCCAAGCACCTGGCAAGTGCCCGGTACGTTACAGCTGCTCCCACTGACTCACCAGCAGCCTAACTGTGGTAGACTCAACACAGCAATATTTTTTTTTTAGCAACGCTCAATACCTATTGGTCAACTATTTAACCAAGTATTACAGATCTAACCACTATATCGACTGGAACATCAAAGGCTCCGGCCATCCCTAGACATTCAGTAGCCCCTAGAAAGACCCAACTGGTCCAGCTGCAGAGGCCCTACCCCAGGTGCCTCAGGGGTCCCAGTGAATCGGGAGTCGTGGTAAGGGGATAGGATGGTCCCTTCTATTTTGGCAGAAACTCAACAAGGTACTTTCAGGTATCTAGCCTCCCAGCAACAGCTGTGACCCTAAAAACTTAATGACAGAGAAATGGGTCTTGCATGTGAAAAGTCTTTCTAAAGAATCTCTGTGGGTGCAAAGTGAGTGACCAGCAATCTCCAAAATACCAAAAAGCTGGGATATGGTAAAAGACAGGAGTAAATTTAAGTCAACTTTACTTAATATATGAACCTTGGGAAACTGTTGTTATAAACATTGAGGCTGATATGAAGACAAGTAATAAAAATTTCCTTTACTAAAAGAAATATGACGGGATAGCATTCTTACAAACATGAAAGTGACAGACATGCTTAACTTATTTTCTCCTGCTGGATGCACAATTCAACAAACCACTGCTGCTTCTATAGTAGAATGGAAAATGATGCGTACAGACTTAAAATTGTTATCAGCTTAAAACATACTATTATAAGATGTTTTATGTAAGCCTCATGGTAACCACAAAGTAGAAACCTATAAGAGAGACACAAAAGAGAAAGAGAAAGATATTTAAGCATACCACTCCAAAAAAATCAGCAAATCACAAAGAAAAGAGACAAAGAGGTGAAAAAAGAAACAAAAGAATATAAAAACAGTAAGAAAACAATTTTAAAAAGGGAAGTACATACCTATCAATAATTACTTTAAATGTAAATAGACAAAATTCTTCAATCAAAATACACAGAGTGGGGCTTCCCTGGTGGCGCAGTGGTTGAGAATCTGCCTGCCAATGCAGGGGACACGGGTTCGAGCCCTGGTCTGGGAAGATCCCACATGCCGCAGAGCAACTAGGCCCGTGAACCACAACTACTGAGCCTGCGCGTCTGGAGCCTGTGCTCTGCAACAAGAGAGGCCGCGATAGTGAGAGGCCCGCGCACCGCGATGAAGAGTGGCCCCCGCTTGCCGCAACTAGAGAAAGCCTTCACACAGAAACGAAGACCCAACACAGCCAAAAATAAATTAATTAATTAAAAAAAAAAATACACAGAGTGGCTGAATGAATAAAAAACAAGACCCATCTATATGCTGCCTACAAGAGACTCACTTCACCTTTAAGGACACACACAGACTGAAAGTGAGGGTATGGAAAGATAGCCCATGCAAATGGAAACCAAAAGTAACCCAGGGTAGCTTATTCTTATATCAGACAAAATAGACTTTAAGCCAAAGAGTGTACTAAGAGACAGAGGAGGGAATCATATAATGATAAAGGAGTTGACCCAACAAGAGGAAATAATAGTTATAAATATTTATGCACCCAAAATAAGAGCACCTAAATATATAAAGCAAATATCAACAGACCTAAAGGGAGAAATAGACAGCAATACAATAATAGTAGGGCACTTCAATATACCACTTTCAACAATGGATAGATCATCCAGACAGAAAATCAATGAGGAAATTTGTACTTAAACTACACACTAGACCAGATGGACTTAACAGACATTGACAAAACAGTCCATCCAACAGCAGCGGAATAGATATTTTTTCTAAGGCACACATGGAACATTCTCCAGGATAGCACATGTTAGGCCACAAACAAGTATTAATAAATTTAAGAAGACTGAAATCACATCAAGCATCTTTTCCCATCACAATGGTGTAAAACTAGAAATCAGTTACAAGAAGAAAACTGGAAAATTCACAAATATGTGGAAATTAAATAGCATGTTACTGAACAACCAATGGGTCAAAGAAGAAATCAAAAAACATCTTGAGACATTAAGAGGTACAAACAATTACGTTTAAGCAACAAGGATATATTGCACAGCACAGGAAAACATAGCCATTATTTTGTAATAAATTTAAATGGAGTATAATGTATAAAAATATTGACTCACTATGTTGTATACCTGAAACTAATATAATATTGTAAATCAACTATACTTCAATTAAAAAAAAAAACCTTGAGACAAGTGAAAATGGAAATACAATAGACCAAACCTCATGGGATGCATTAAAAGCAGTTCTAAGAGAGAGAAGTTCAGAGTGATAAAAACCCACATTAAGAAAAAACAAAGATCCCAAATAAACAATCAACTTTACACCTTAAGGAACTAGAAAAAGAACAAATGAAGCCCAAAGTTAGTAGAAGGAAGTATAGAAATCAGAGCAGAAATAAATGAAATAGACTCTAAAAAGATCATAGAAAAGATTGATAAAACTATGAGCTGTTTTTTTTTTCAAAAGATAAAGAAAATAGACAAACCTTTAGCTAGACTCACCTAGGAAAAAAGAGAGGACTCAAACGAACAAAATCAGGAAAAAAAAAAAAAAAAGAGGAGACATTACGTCTGATACCACAGACATAAAAAGGATCGTGAGAGATTACTATGAACAATTATACGCCAACAAATTGGACATACCAGAAGCAGATAAATTCCTAGAAACATCAAACCTATCAAGACTGAATAATGAAGAAATAAAAAATCTGAACATACCAGTTATTAGCAGGTTGACTCAATAAGCAAAAACCTCCCAACAAACAAAAGTCCAGGACCAGATGGCTTCACTGGTGAATTCTATCAAACAATTGAAGAATTAATACCAATCCTTCTCAAACTAGTCCCAAAAAATGAGGAGAGAACACTTCCAAACTCATTTTAAGAGGTCAGCATCGACTTCCCTAGTGGCACAGTGGTTAAGAATCCGCCTGCCAATGCAGGGGACATGGGTTCGAGCCCTGGTCCAGGAATATCCCACATGCCACAGAGCAACCATGCCCGTGTGCCACAACTACTGAGCCTGTGCTCTAGAGCCTGCAAGCCACAACTACTGAGCCCGTGTGCCACAACTACTGAAGCTGCATGCTTAGAGCCCGTGCTCCACCACAAAGAGAAGCCACCTAAATGAGAAGCCCATGCACTGCAATGAAGAGTAGCTCTCACTCGCCACAACTAGAGAAAGCCCACGCACAGCAACGAAGATCCAACGCAGCCAAAAATAAATAAATAATTTAAAAAAAAAGAGGTCAGCATCACCCTGATACCAAAACCAAGAACACTACAAGAAAAGAAAACTACAGCCCAATACCCCTGATGAACATAGATGCAAAAAATTCTGAACAAAATACTAGGAATCTGAATTCAACAGCACATTAAAAGATCATATACCATGATCAAGAGGGATTTACCCCAGGGACGCAAGGATAGTTCAATACCTGCAGATCAATCTACATGATACAGCACATTAACACAACGAAGGACAAAAAACATATGATTATCTCAATAGGTGCATAAAAAGCATTTGACAAATACTCATTTATGATAAAAACTCAACAAAGTGGGTATAGAGGGAACATACCTCACCATAATAAAGGTCATATATGACAAGCCCACAGTGAACAACATATTCAACAGTGAAAAGCTGAAAGCATTTCTTCTAAGAGCAGGAACAAGACAAGGATCCCCACTCTTGTCACTTATTGAACACAGTATTGGAAGTTCTAGCCACAGCAATCAGACAAGAAAAAGAAGTAACAGGGACCCAAATCAAAAAGGAAGAAGTAAAACAGTCTGTATTTGCAGATGACATGATATTATGCATCATAATATCAAAAACCCTAAAGAAAACCCTAAAGACTCCACCAAAAAACTGTGAGAACAAATGAATTAAGTAAAGTTGAAAGATACAAAAATCAGTTGTGTCTATACACTAACAATGAACTATCAGAAAGAGAAACTAAGAAAACAATCCCATTTACAACTGTATCAAAAAGAATAAAATACCTAGAAATAAATTTAACCAAGAGGGTGAAAGACTTGTATACTGAAAACGATAAGACATTGATAAAAAGAAGCTGAAGAAAACACAAATAAATGGAAAGATTTTCCATGCTCGTGGATTGGAAGAATTAACATTGTTAAAATGTCCATTCTATCCAAAGAAATCTACAGACTCAATGCAATCCCTGTCAAAATTCCAATGGCATTTGTCTCAGAAATAGAAAAAACTATCTCAAAATTTGTATGGAACCAGAAAAGACCCTGAATAGTCAAAGTAATCTTGAGAAAGAAGAACAAAGCTGGAGACATCACGCTCCCTGATTTCAAACTGCCATTGACCCTTGAACAATGCAGGGGTTAGGGGCAATCAAAAATCCACTTAGAGCTTATAGTTGGCCCTCTAGATCCACAGTTCTGCTGTATTTGCAGTTCCACATCCATGGATTCAACCAACCATGGAAAGTGCAGCACTGTCGTATTTACTATTGAAAAAAATTGGAGTAAAAGTGGACCCCCACCGTTCAAACCCAAGTTGTTCAAGGGTCAACTGTACAGTCAAAACTATAGTAATCAAAACAGTATGGTATTGACATAAAAACAGACCTTGAGATCAATAGAATAGAATAGAGAACACAGAAATAAGGTCACTTAATTGGCCTAATGTGGGCACTTAGTTTATGACATAGGTGCCAAGAACATACAATGGGGAAGGTCAGTCTGTTCAATAAATGGTGTTGGAAAAACTGGACAGCCACATGCAAAAGAATGAAACTGGACCACTATCTTACACCATACACAAAAATCAACTCAAAATGGATTAAAGATTTGAACATAAGACCTGAAAGCATAAAACTCCTAAAAAGAAAACATAGGGGGTAAGCTCCTTGACAACTCTCTCGTGATGATGTTTTGGATTTGACACCAAAACCAAAGGCAAAAATAAGTAACAAGCGTCTGCACAGCAAAGGAAACCATCAACAGAGTGAAAAGGCAACCAACGAATTGGGAGAAAATATTTGTAAATCATATACTTGATAAGAGGTTAATATCCAAAATATATAAAGAACTCATACAACTCAACAGCAAAAAGACAATCAGATTAAAAAATATGTAGAGGACATTTTTGCAGAGATGTGCAGATGGCCAACAGGCACATGAAAAGGTGCTCAACATCACTAATCATCAGGGAAATGCAAATCAAAACCACAATCATATATCACCTCACACCTGTCAGAGTGGCCATCATGAAAGGGACAGGAGATAACAAGTGTCTGATGAGGGTGTGGAGAAAAGGGAACACTCTCGCACTGTTGGTGGGAATGCAAATTGGTGCAGCCACTATGGAGAACAGTACGGAGGTTCCTCAAAAAAATTAAAAACAGAACTCTCATGTGATCCAATAATCCTACTTCTGGGTATCTATAAAAAGGAAATGAAAACAGGATCTGGAAGCGGTATCTGTACCCCCATGTTCACTACAGCATTAGCCATGAAAGCCAAGATATGGAAACAACCTAAGTGTCCATCAATGGATGAATGGATAAAGAAGATGCGATACGTCTGGAGCCTGTGCTCCGCAACAAGAGAGGCCGCGATGGTGAGAGGCCCGCGCACCGCGATGAAGAGTGGTCCCCGCTTGCCGCAACTAGAGAAAGCCCTCGCACAGAAACGAAGACTCAACAGTCATAAATAAATAAATAAATAAATAAAAGAACGTGAATTTCTTTAAAAAAAAAAAAAAAGAAGATGCAATACATAGGTATGTATATGCATGTAAACACACATACATACGCGCAGGAATACTGTTCAACCACAAAAAGGAAGGAAATTCTGCCATTTGTGACAACATGGACAGACCTTGAGGGCATTAGGCTAAGTGAAATAAGCCAGACAGAGAAAGACAGACAATGCACGGTAGCATTTACATCTGGAATTTTTTTAAAAAGTCTAAGTCCCAGAAACAGGGAGTAAAAAAGTGGCTGCTACGGGCTGGGGGGTGGAGCAAACAGGGAGAGGCTGGTAAAAAGATTTCAGCTCTAAGATGAATAAGGTCTGAGGATCTAATGTAAAACGTGGTGACTACAGTTGATAACACTACTAAATAATTCAGATTTGCTAAGAGAGGAGAACCGAACTGTTCTCATTTTTAGAAAAGGATAAATATGTGAAGTGATGGGTGTGCTAATTAACTAGATGGGGGGACCCTTTCACAATGCATACGTCTATCAAATCAGCACAATATACGCTTTAAATATCTTACAATTTTATTTGTCAATTAAGCCTCAATAAAGCTCAAAAAAAAAGAAAATGATGCCTACGCTCACATTTACGTTTTGGGTATTCACATCAGCAACCTCACATCAGCAACCGACACAGTCTGCAATCCAGGTCTCGATTACTTTCCTCTACCCGTAAGTCTTGTCCCCTACGCACCGTCTTCCCCCCATGACGCCCACGTCCTTCCACTCACCAGGCTTCTCTCCTGGAAAAGCCTCCAAGTAGATTTTCAAAAGATAAACAATCTTCCGTACAGCATATGATGCTGTTCACATCCTCCATCCCCAGGAAACACCAGCCAGCTTCCCACAACAGTGAATCACACTCAGTGTTCAGTTATCCAGGGAAGAATTGGGCTCAGACTATACATTGTCAAGTTCATTCCAGTGGAAAAGGAAGGGGTGTGTGGCCACGCTCCTCCCATGAGCTCCACTCCGCCTGCATCAGGCAAAGTCAAGCCAGGGAGTTCTGAAGTCCGTAACTTGAGAGAGAGGGGGGGGTGGTGGTGGAGAGAGAGAGAGAGAGAGAGAGAGAGAGAGAGAGAGAGTGAGTGTGTGTGTGTGTGTGTGTGTGTGTGTGTAGTGGGATGTTGGGGAGGGCAGGGAGGAGTGAGCCGGGAGACAAGAATACAGGGCAGGGAAATGCAGCCCCTGGACACAGGGGGCTCAGGGACCCCCTCAGCTCACCCTGAGATGCAGCTCAGACATCCCTCCCCAAGACCGCTGCCCTCGGCCCAGCCCCAGGGGTAGGCGGGCTGAGACAGCACCAACCTGGGGTGCCCGGCAGCGGGGAAACGCTTCCGAGGCTGACCCCTCACGTAGCACTTTACCAGGTCGGCACTGCTCTCCTTTCTTTCCAGGACAGGGCAAGTGACAGGCTGACCAAGCCGCCACTTTTCCTGCGGGTACATCCAAGACCCCTGACCCAGCAGCACGTGCGGGTTCCCACCCGTTACTGCTTAAACGACGTGGAGACCGCTTACCCGCTAAGCCACCCAGCCGGCCCTGTGCCACGGGACCCATGACGCCTCAGCCCCACTCCCCCTTTCTTTAAAACTCACTCAGTTTACCCTGCCTCGGGCACCTGAAACTTGCTCTAAGAGCCTGACTGCAGCTGTCACCAGAGCCCCAGAGCTGTCAGGGTCACACCCCATCCCACAAGGCCACGAGAAAGAGAGTCCGGAACTGTATTTCATCTATTTTTGTAGCTGCTAAAACAGTCACTGCAGGAAAAACTGCCCAGAATCCAGCTGTGCTCACAGTCAATATTTATTACACGAATGGACAGTCCTAGCGGTTTTCCCACTGGACAGTTTTCAAAACCATGAAAGTAATTTTAAATAAGTAAATCAGGGCTTTGGTGTGGCTCTCATAAACTTATAGGAGTACTTGTTTAAAATTACGTGCATATAAATATTTTTGTAAGTATATCCGCGTGATAATCTATGTATGACTGTCCATCTAGTGGTACCCAGGCATCGACTCTTGTTTGTGTGATGGTAACAGACTTCTCCTGGGCACCTGTGCAGAATATACTGCCCCAATTAAGCGTGTGACTTCCCCGACTCACCACTTTCTGGAAGAGGACCCTGACAGTCACTGAGAGTCTATTAATGTCACCCATGACCAAGACCTTCTAAAGAAGTCGTGTAAGACTCCGTGACTGATGAATCACTAAAGAATTCTGATGACCAGATTCCAGGATCTGCGCTAATTCCTAGCTTATATTCCCATGAAATCTGACAAACTGATTAATACATGACTGCATTTATAAACGACCAAGTTTTAAAAGGTTCCACTTCAATGGCTATTGAAAACATTGAATGGTCATAGCCAAGACTTTTTTATGTAATGGAAACCTCCCAGGATTAGACATGAAACACCCAAAGGCGTTCCACCCGTATAAGGTCTGGAAGAGAAACCTTGGAGGGTCCGACCAGCGCCTGGGGGGATGTAAAGCCACTGAAAACCAGCAGTGTCCTGGGGGAAGGGGGACCTCAGGGTCACTTACGGGGACACAGTAAGGGGGAGGGCTTGGATCAGCTGCTGAGATGAGCTCTAGGCTCTCAATTCCAAACCAGGACCCAGACCTGGAAATCATAATGGACGCCTCCCCCCTTTAAACAGGTGGGAGACTGTCGTTTGCTCCAAGGAAATCATAAAGGAGAATTCATCATCTTACCCTATGAAACACTACATATTGATTCCATGCCCTGTGCTCACCACACATCAAAGGGGAACGTAATTGAAATCAAGCTGGTTCCAAAAAAAAAAAAAAGTAGTTGAGGAGAAAAACGTGACTTACAAAAATTTTAGTAGTAGTTTTAGACCAAATGAAGGAAAATTCTAACTTATATTAAACTAATAAATCTACAGCAATCAAACCAAGAGATTTTATGGTCCAAAGTTATACGTTCAAGAATAGTTTAGAGCCAAACTTATGGTTACCAAAGGGGAAAGGTGGGTATATGTATGTGTGATTGTGTGTGTGTGTGTATATATATTCAGTCATATATATATGACTGAATCACTTTGCTGTACACCTGAAACTAACACAACATTGTAAATCAATTACACTCCAACGTAAAATAAAAATTTTAAAAAAGAAAAAGGATAGTTCAAAGCAACTTGTGAATAATAGAAGCAAAATAAGGTTTTGAAGGAAAGCTCATAAATTGGGTGTTACCCCTACACTTCGGGGCAATACTCTGGAGGTGAAATTGGACCTTCTCATAAAGCACGTCTACTGCCCAGCCAGAGCTGGGACCCCAGATGAACTGAACCATTAGACAGCATCTCTTATAATCTAAATCAAATGTCCCAAACCCTTTGTTAGGGCTGAGAAATGTCTGTTACAACACGTGCTTTTGTCCAGTGTCTGCTATGATCTCAATCCACATGCTGTATCACAGGCATGATTTTATTTTAACGCACGAGCAGATTTCTCATACAAACCCTTCCTCAGAATCCTTATCTATTTGCATGTTTTGATGCAGACTTATCTTCCCAGCATCCTAATTGGAATGAAGCCTTCACTAGACGGAGCTCACCCTGAAGACAGCGCCTACATATCCTGGACCACCCCCCGCCCCGCCCCCACCCGGCCCAGGCGGCACACAGGAGGCCCGGCTCCTCCAGACCCAAGACTACCTGTCTGGCCCAGGAGCAGAGGCGCTGGGGTGGCTCACAGGTTGGAGGTGCCCACTGTCCTGCTTCCTAGCTACCTGATGCCACCACGTGCCAAAGCAGGAATGGTGAGCCTGATTTTTGAACCAGATCCGTTGCAAACTTACATTTTACGAGGCTCAACAAATCAGAGCTACATGTATTGCCATTCTACTAATGCAGAGCGAGCATCTGAGGCAAAAGCAGCAAGTCCTCCCGTCTGTTTTAGGCAGGAAGCCGCACTCACCTTCGGCACTCAGTTAGGACAGAGGACGCACGACACGGAGCTCCTCAACGAGTGAATTCTTCAACTGACAGAGCCCTCGAAGTCACCAAGCTGCAGGAATTCTCCAAATCCTCAAATCCAACTCAAACCTCAGCGGAGAATGATGATCCGGGAAATCACTTGTAGAAAAGGAACATAGGAAATCTGAAAAGAAACAGAAAGAACCGTCTATTAGGACCGCTTGCTTGTTTGATTTTAAGTCACTGCTTGAGAAATAACTGATTACTTATTTGCCTGAAACCATTATTTTTAATAGACCCCAGAAAACAGGTGCTTTATATTTACTGACCTCAACCCAATCAGAAACGCCCTCACCCTGCTCCACCTTCCAGGCCCCGGGCCGGCTCGGAGGAAGAGGCTGGGAGGGTTGGGGACCCCTGGCCATAGCCGAGGGACCTAAGCTCCCAGATGTCTCCCAGCCCCCTCGCCCCAATGCCCCTGCCCATGGCCTCAGAGACTGCTGGAAAGAAAAGAGCGGTTGCCAAGTGGAAATTAAAAAGCCTGTCTGGGAGCCTAATTAGGCAGAAGAATTACAGAACGTGGCTATCATTTAGAGACTCCATCTCCTGCGCTGGCCGTTCACTGAGAGAGGAGCACCCCTTCCCCCCAACCCACAGCTTTGTGCTTCTTGGGGTGAACGTACACACACTACTCTGTATAAAATAGATACCTAACAAGGACCTACTGTATAGCACAGGGAACTCTGCTCGATACTCTGTTATGACCTCTATGGGAAAAGAATCTGAAAAAGAATAGATATATTGTATGTGTATAACTGATTCACTTTGCTGTACACCTGAAACTAACACAACATTGTAAATCAACTCTACTCCAATAAAAATTTTTAAAATCCCTGCAGGAATCTGAGGACAGCATCCCGAAACTACAAGGAAGTCAAGCCGAGGAGCTGACAGAGGGGACCCGCGGTCCCCTCCCTCCTGGCCGTGGAGCTTGCTGTCACCTCATGGCCACCACACCTGGGTAACCATTTTCAGTCCCAACCTATCATTTCAGGGGACCCTGAGGCTCTGTGGACCTCCGAGGGGGTTCACTGCCATCTTTAATTACGCTTCAGACCCAGAAGGGATCCGTCCTGACAGTTCACTCAGACAAGATCTATTAATTCATCCCCAGCATGATGATGACCCAAAACGTTAAATACCCCACAGAAAAGTCGAATTCTATTTTAGTCAAATAGAAAAGGATAAGTCAAGTAGGGCTCTCATAAAAATGTTATAAGGCAAGTTCATAAATTTTGATTAAAAAACGAATTCCTCTTTATGCATTCTCTGCCATTATTTTAAGGGCTTGCATGATTCTTTTCAAACGTACGATTTAACACAGGACAAGGCACTGGGCAAACACAGCGGGGACACGAGATGGGGACAAGATGTTAGACATACAACAGGATGACGGCGCCCTTCTCCCTGCCAAGTGTTTACAGTAACACGACAGGTTCTGCAGAAATAGACGTTCTGGTATCTGGACTTGGGGGTCCTGACCAAGGATTCTGGCTTCTCACCGTGGGCCTTACACGTGCCGTTTACTGGAGAAAGCCACCAGCTAAACACAGCTGCGCCCGCAAGCGCCAGCGCTGTATTCGTATTTTCATGGGTCCTTCTGGACTTAAGTTGTAGTTTTGAATTTTTCATTGAAAAGCGAACATGCCTGAGTCAGACCTCCCCAAGCCGATGCCCGGGGGCCTCTGGGGGGCTGTCTGGGTTGCTCTCCGCGTGCACAATGCTCTCAAGGGGGGTGTTATTTAACCCTCCCAATAACCACCCGGCTTAGATATTAACACCCACTTTAATTACACGGGGCTTAACGATCTCAGAGAGCTGAAAGGCTCTCCTTAGTAGGCTTTAGAGTGAGGAATGCAGGCCTCCAAAGCTCTAAACCCACCGCACCAGTAGCAAACTTAGTGCCAGAGAATTTACCCGCCCAGTGCAAAAGCACGATGGCCTGGCTCTGGAAGCCCCGTCCTCTGACACTCGGTGTGGCGGAAAAGCCAGACAAAGGTGCAGGATCTGAGCTAACGGAGAAGCCCCAACCAGAGGCTCTGCTTCAAGTTCACATAAAGATGCCCTGGCCACCTGGGGACTGACTGTGGGAGATGCAGGGGCAGCGTTTTCCTTGAGAAAGGCATTTCACTGACAAAGCGTCAATGAACGAAGCACACACCTTAGACAGAAATGAACACAGAGACCAAAACCGCTCTCTTGCTGGGTCTGCATGCAGTCTGCCCACTACCATGCTTAACGTGGGTTATGGGCTTATTCAAAACCTCAGTTAAGGATGAGCATTTCAGATCAGGTCTTCATTACAACCTGTGATCAAATCCATCAGGAAAGCGTACACTTTTGTGCAGAAAACCACCTCCGACTGCAAACACTGCCAGGTTCAAGGTCACTGAGACCGTGGAAGCCCTCACCCAAGAGGTCACTCAAGGACGCCGCACAGCCCGCTCAGGCGGGAGTGGACACATGGAACGGTGCACGCTCGTCTTCAAAGATATTTCTCCACGAGCATCACCTGCATCTCCCCACAGAAATAAGAGAGGAGGAGGAAGGAGTGGAAAGGAATTAACATGAACACCAAATGCACCTCGTTCTCCACATTGATCTGGACCCCAATCACTTTACCAATACAAAATCCACGCGATTATCTGAATTCCCTGCAACAACGAGGTTTTCTTTTTCTCAACTATGTTTTGGAAAGCCCAGGCCCGACCTGGGGCTCTCCACAGCCTCGGGGGGCGTTCGGCTGAGCGCCCACACCGGCGAGGGTGCCCGGGGTGGCTGTCCCCCCAGCAGCACCGTCTGTCCCCACGGGCCTGGCTTCTGGACGCCCGAGCCAGCCGTCCCAGCGCAGCCTGAACTCCCAGTGCCACAGGGTGCCTGCCCCAACTGGTCGTCTGGGCAGTCTCCTCCGAACCTCCGTGCGTGTGGCCGTCCAGTGTTGGCGTCCGTCACTAACGGGCTTCCCTGCACTGGAGTCTTCGGGGTTAATGAGAGGCCCGTGCCCTTCTGCTGAGGCCCAAGGTCACTGGACACGCTGCCCTGCCCACTTCCCAACTGGCCGAACTGCCCAGGGGACTAGAATCCCCAAAAGGCTCCCTGCAGAGACCAGCCTCCCTCCTCCTGACTTGCAGAAACAGAGGAGCAGGCTGGGGAGAAGCGCCTGGACAGATCCCAGAGGACACAGCCCTGGCGGCTCCACCTTCACCAAAGCGTCGTCCACCTTCACGGCAACCCTGGGAGACACACCTGACCATCAGCTCAGGAACGAAAGCACCAGACCCTCAGGCCACAGCCAGGATTCGAGCCCAGGCCTGTCTGACTGCAAAGCCCTGCCTGGCTCTTTCTCCCCACGAAGATCACCACTAAAGGGCCAGAACCTGCAGACTCCGGCAAAGGTCATCCGTCGCCACCACCTGTCTGGAGTGTCTGCCACGCTGGGGGGCCCTGCTTCAGCCCCTCAAATCAGGGAGGGACAGCATCACACGGCTTCCAAGACTCAAGCCCATAACCACACACACCACCTTCATTTGAGAAAGGGGGAGGGGAGGTGGGGGAGGGATGGAGTGGGAGTTTGGGGTTACTAGATGTAAACTATTCTCTATAGGATGGATAAACAAGAAAGTCCTACTGTACAGCCCAGGGAACTATATTCAATGTCCTGGGGTAAAGCATAATGGAAAAGAACATAAAAAAAGAACGTATGTATGTGTATAACTGTGTCACTTTGCTGTACAGCAGAAATTAACACAACATTGTAAATCAACTATACCTCAACAAAAAATTTTTTTTAATAAATTATATAAATAAATAAAAACAAAGGTACTGGGCTTCCCTGGTGGCGCAGTGGTTGAGAGTCTGCCTGCTAATGCAGGGGACACGGGTTCGAGCCCTGGTCTGGGAAGATCCCACATGCCGCGGAGCAGCTGGGCCCGTGAGCCACAATTGCTGAGCCTGCGCGTCTGGAGCCTGTGCCCCGCAACGGGAGGGGCCGCGATAGAGAAAGGCCCGCGCACCGCGATGAAGAGCGGTCCCCGCACCGCGATGAAGAGTGGCCCCCGCTTGCCGCAACTGGAGAAAGCCCTCGCACGAACCGAAGACCCAACACAGCCAAAAATAAATAAATAAATAAATAAATAAATAAAAAAGAAAAATCCTTTCATTGCCTTTCCAGGCTTGCAATTTAAAAAAAAAAAAAAAACAAAAAACAAAAAAAAACAAAGGTACTGTTTCTCTTAGATGTCAATGCAGGAAAGAAAATGACTGAGTAACATTATCTGACTGTTGAACACTGCACACAAGCTGAAGACTCCCAGGTTACAGCAGGTGACCATCATGACTGAACCTCATACTTTACGCAAAACACACCCAGGGAACCACCCAGACCCCTGATCTGCAGACAGAGCTAAAGGCAAATGTCTTTTTTCTTTTATTAAAAAGAAAAAACAAGCCATGATTATTATAGGCCCTTTCTTCGGCCTCTTCCCCGTCCCAATGGGACACCACTCTCCAGACCAGACCCCTCGGTGGCCCAGGTGGTCGCCCAGCTCAGAATGAACACCAGGATCGCCCCCTGAGCAGGCCCACCTGGGCCAGCGTGGCCTCGCTGACCTCCCGCAGAACTGGCTGTATTTCACATCTACTCAACGACTTGGTGGAAAACTTGATTCGAGTGGGAGAATGCTGGTTTCAGACACGCAACAGAGCTACACAAAAGTCTCCGTGAATGACCTGGCTGAAGATGAACCCTGGTTCCTGCCTCGTGTAGAGGACACCGGGCCGCATAGAAAACGCTTCTGGATCTGACACCCGGGCTTCCAGGGAGAGGACCCACCCACCTCTCATCACCCCTCGTGCAGCGGCCCTGCCAGGCCTCAGTGCTGATGGCCAGATGCGGGGTTCCACATGTCAGGAGGTCCCGCCGAAATTAGGACTCTTACTCAAGATAAAGCTGTCCTGAAAAGGAAGCCATCAAATTTTTCCGCAATGGGCTGGAATCGATTTTAAACGATAACACTGGTTATCAGTTGATTGTAGCTGTGGATCAGACGTTGATTAATGAAAACAGGGCAGGGGCTTCCCTGGTGGCGCAGTGGTTGAGAATCTGCCTGCCAATGCAGGGGACGCGGGTTCGAGCCCTGGTCCGGGAAGATCCCACATGCCGCGGAGCAACTAGGCCCGTGCGCCACAACTACTGAGCCTGCGCGTCTGGAGCCTGTGCTCCGCAACAAGAGAGGCCGCGATGGTGAGAGGCCCGTGCACCGCGATGAAGAGTGGTCCCCGCTCTCCGCAACTAGAGACAGCCCTCACGCAGAAGCGAAGACCCAACACAGCCAAAAACAAATTAATTAATTAATTAATTTAGTTCCTCTTTAAAAAAAAAAAAAGAGAAAACGGGACAGAAAAAGCACGAGTTTCTAACTCTGTGGACAGCCTGAGGGAGACAAGCCTTCCAGGACTGAGAACAAAACTGCCCACAGTGGGTCAGCCACGCGCACCGGGACCAGAGTGGCACAAGGCCGTGGGTCCCAGGCCCGGCTCAGCCCCCACACGTCCCGGTGGTCCTGCGCCTCTGTGTCCTCTTCCGTGACGAGGGTCCCCTGCTCCAACCTGTAGCTGTGAGATCAGCACATGGGAGTGGACGTGAGAATTATCCAAAATCGATGGTGTGGTACCAAAAATGTATTAAAGCTTATCTGAAATACCATGACAAGGAAGTCATAATGCAAATCTTAATATGGACTTAAATTTTATAGTCGCCGCCTCAGAATTCTAGCAGAGAGGAATGGCATCAGTAACACCACTTCTGATGGTTTGTAAGCTTTTGTGTATATAATTGATGTTAGCCTCTTAAATACAATAGTCCCCCATCCTCCAAAAGTCCTGATAGGTATTTGTCTTAAGCTCTTTCCACTAACCCAAACCATAGTTTTCAGAATCAGCATACATACATGTGTGTGTGTGTGTGTGTGTGTGTGTGTGTGTATACATCTCAACAGCATAACTAGACAGTCTAATTACATAAGACATTTTAAAAGGGTCACCCGCGTTCTTTATGAAGTGTCTGCAGGATTTCATTGTTGCCCAGGTAATTACACCACTAATAAAAAGCATGCTGACCAAAATAAACCTTCAACACAAAAACACACTGGAATAAAACCCCTTTTGTTGAAAACGACAAACAGAAGGAAAAACAGACAGAAAGGAAGAAAGACACACACACAGACACTGAATTCTCATCCGAGATAACTTCGACACCAGGTGATCCAAAGGGCCTGTCTAACTGTGAGTCTCTGGAAGCACTATTTTGATTATTTTGCTGAAGTTCACGTCCCTTACCTTTGGGGGATGAAGGACTGAAAGAATGAGGGAAACTGCAAGAAAGGCCATACACACATACACACACACACACTTTTTAAAAATCGAATCTTGGAAAGCAGGCAAGAAGCCCAGACCAGGGTGTGCCAAGAGGGGCTACAACTAATAAACTTGCGGGGTGGAATCAGGGCGGAGGTATTATTTTACTTTTAACTGGATTCTCTTCTGGAACACGTTCACACTATGTCTCACTCGGGTAATGAAGATGGAAGCTGTGAGATCAACTCCGTCCTCCCTTCCCTTCCCTCCTCCACTCCGTCCTCTGCCAGAAGCCCGGCCGGACACGGGGAGCTCACCCCTCCCTCCCTCCCATCGCCGAGCAGGCTGTGAGGACAACGTGGATTACAGGGCTCCAGGGATCTGGCGTGTCACACACCCACCTGTGTCCCAGGTCGCATCACATCGCCGACCTTTTAAGAAACAGAACAGGCCTCTCACCATGAGTGTGGAGGACGGGTTTTTACAGCAATTAGATGAAGGTGATGGGAAAAAAAGACCGGGAATGGCCCATGCATGACCTTTGGCATCTGAGCAGCCCCTGGGAGGGCAGAACTATTAAGCTCTGCAGCAAAAGGTTGGGAAAGATTTCATGGGAAGGTTGGCTTTTTTTTTAAATTTTATAAATTACTGGTAACTGAGAAGCTTCCTGCAGAATGGATTTGGGTCTACGAAATGGTGAAAAAACACCTCACTTCACATTGCCCTACTTCACTTCTGATGGGTAGTCAACGTGATGTGTTTCCCCCATTTTTGTGTAGGGTTGATGCTCATGTAGATTACAGTATCCCATAAATGTATTCCATAAAAATTCCACAACGTATAGAATGAAAAGGGAGTTGAATAAATTAAATTTTCCCATTAAAAAAAAAAAAGGCTAATAGTTATAAAAATGTAACTTTCAGAGAACAAATTTACGATTATTCCAACTGAATAGAAATTTTAATGTCACTGTGTTTTTAAAGTATATTTAGGGGGCTTTTGAATATTCTGAAAATGGTCAAAGTGTATTCACCCACATTTTCCCCAAATGCCAGCTGCTTTCACAATTCTGTGCCTTCATGTCTGCTACTTCTTCCGCCACCCGGAGAACAGCCTTCCCACCTCCAGTCTCCCAAAACCACTGTCCAGCCAAATCCAACTCATTGCCCAGGAATGAACTCAACGGCCCCATCTTCTGGAATGTTCTACAGGAATGTCCTCCATTCCTGCAGCCATCGCTCTTTTATAACCAAACTCCCCTTTTAAAGGCTGTGCAGACAGAAGTGCCTCTAGGAAGGGACGTCCACACGCTGGTGTCAATATGGCTCTCGGCAACATGGCAGGCTCTCGGCAAAATGACTCTTATCAGACATTCATCATCCAATAAACTTCCACTTCCTCAGTGATATCTGTAAGATCTGATGCAACTACTGTGCAATGCCTGGCCCACTCAGCGCCCCAGAGTCCAGAAGCCTCTTCTCCCAAACTTCAAACCAAGAGACCCCAAATCCCTTACACAACTACCCGAACCAGCCCTTCCGTATCAACACGGAGCCTTCAACACAGAAAGCAGCACATCTCTGCCAAAACCAAATGATGGTTCTGCTTACGAGCCATATGTCTTCATTTTATTGCTATAAATTTATTTTTCTTGAGTATTTCATTTACTATATAAATTAGCAAGAAGCCAATGAGACAGACTGAATGAATCAAAGAGGACTTCTAAACTCTAAAGCTCAAAAATGTATAGATGACTTCCCATGGCAGCTGCCCAATTGATGTCATCCATAAAGCCATTTAAATACTGTGTCTGGGCTGAAATCCAATTAAGTCATTTCTGTCCGAATATCCCCAAAGAGCCTCCTGCTGAGTTTGAAGTGGAAATAATTGCAAATGCCAGATTAGCTGTGTAAGCACTTCCAGAGCTGAAACCCAACAAGAGCATGAAAATCTACATGCCCAGCTTTTCAACTGGGCACAAAGGAAACATTTCAACGATCATCTGGCAGAAAGAAAGCCCACGCCCTCGTGCAGCCAGGTCTCCTTAGATAATCCTCAGGCCCTGCACGTGTCAAAGAAAAGCTGCGATCCATTCATTTACGCGCGCAGTGAAATGACAAACTTGGGCTCCACCATGCCATTCGGTGCACAGAGGAAACAGAATCAAGACGAGATTTCAAGCCTTCTCTGAATTCATCATTTCCCTGACCAACCCCGTAGGCAGGACACCCTGAAATCAGTAAACCCTGAAATTCACCACCGTCTCCACGCATGTAACTTGTTCCGTGAAAATGTGCAAGCAGAGACAGGACAGTCAGGGAATAAGATAAATCTCCCCTGTACCTTGTGATCCATTACTCAGATTTACAACTCAGCAAAACACAAGGTATCTTCAGGTGACGTGCAAGAGCTGAAACCGGCGTGTTCTAACCACACATTCCAGAGACGGAAAGGGTCCCCCCCTGCCTGTTCATTGCACGCAGATCTCACTGAGACCTGCTGTATCGGACCATCTGGAGTTGGTTATGACACCAGCCCCAGGTAAGAACCACTGTTGCAGAGAAAAGGAGAGCAAGTGAGAAGGGTCGAGTCAAAAACATTTATCTCCAAACCCTCCATATCGAACACCAGGCTTGTCTGAAAGAAGAGTCACCCAGGTGATGAGGCCAGCCACGCCTCCGCATGTGACAAAGGACACAAGGAACCTCTTCCAGTGGCCGCACAGCCCAGTCTGCCTCTTACCAGCTGCGTGCTGTGGAGGCTGTCACTTGGCCTTGGACGCTGGGTTTCCTTGGAGACAGTATCAGTCACCTCGTTGATAAAAATAAAGTCACACTTATTCAACGGAAATGTGGTGCACATCTGCTCCGTGCAAACACTGTATGTAAATAAGGCCCAGCACAGATGCCGTCCTTCTTAAGGGACTCGGCCCAGCGAGGGGCCAAAGTCAAATGTGGGATGACACAGTGGTGCTTCTTTATTGTACCTGCTGCAAGAAAACTCACCTATCAAAAATTCAGTTAAATTTTTCTAGATAACTTCGAAAGCAGATGTGTGCTATCCAAAATACCTGCTAACATCTGCCTTAGAATTAAAAAAGAAAACTCTAAGGAGACAAGCAAACAGTGTATACATGAACATAATAGTTTTACATAAAAAGTAACTTATGATGGACTAGAAAGCAGGTCTGATCTCTCCTTCCCGAGACTAACCTTCCAACAGTGAGAGGAACTGCAGTGTCCCTTGGGGCCTCTTCTGCAAGCAAAACCTTCCTAAGTTGAAAAATGACTCTCTCTTCTGGATGGACTTCAAGATAAGTCACCCCACAAGTATTTCGGAAGCCCTCCGAGCACTGTGCCGGGTGCCGGACACACAACAGGCAACACAGACGTAGGCTTTGCCTCCACAAAGCAGACACACAGATGGGTGGACGGTAGGAGCCCAAATAGGGGATCTCAGGCCCCTGAGGGTCACCCTCCATCACCTCTGTATGTGACATGTGGCCTCGGTGGGGACATCCTTGCAGAGAGTGGAGATGCTGACGATGCGAAATGCACGTCATTGCTGCCCGGGACGCGTCGCATAGGCACCATCACACCTGCACGGCCTCTCACACCGCACCTGGCAGGTGTTTTCTGAGAGGAAGCAGAGGACACGTGCACTTCCCTGACCCTCCTGGACCACGTCTTCACTCCACTTTCAGTCCGGCGCTCCAGCTTCTCGAGAGTTTTCGTTCTGCTTCAGCCCTGGATGACCCCATCCCTCCATCCATGCCTCACCTGCAAACCCCACACGCCCGTTTCCAGGTCTCTTGTGTCCACGCTGCTGTTCAGATCACGGTCAAGGGTAGGACACACCTGAGACCTTCCTTGGGAGGGAGCAAACTAGCAGACCGCACTCTGGGGACGGCCATCCCATCAGCTACCAGTGCACACGACAGTCCTCCGCGTAGGGAGACGGGCGTGTCACCTGGGTGCGTGAGATGCCAGCTCCATCCCCGACTGGCCTGTCTTTCGACAAAATGCCTGTCTCTAAAGCTCAGTTTTCCCACCTATAAGATGGAGGACAAGGAGAAAAGCATTACCTTGCATACCTGCTGTAGATACTAAATAGCATACAAAGCACCTGGCCAAGTTCCAGGTCCATAGTAGGTGCTCAGAGAAAAGGCTACTTTGTCCCCTATACTAGCATCTTAATATAAAGGGCCGGCGTGGGGGGGGGCGGTGAACAGAGGGCCACCCTGCCCCAAACACCCCACCTCTGAACTGGGCCTCCGGAGACGACCCGAACAACCCCGGCAGCTGCCATTGCTGTGGAGATAAGAAGCCGCTGGGTGGGGGGACTTCCCTGGCGGTCCAGTAGCTAAAACTCTGCGCTTCCACGGCAGGGGGCTTGGGTTCGATCCCTGGTTGGGGAAGCTCCACGAGCCATGTGGTGCAGGCAAAAAGAAAATAAAAAGTTAAAAAGTTTTTTAAAAAAGTGTGCAATTCAACGGTTTAAAAAAATAAGAAGGAAAGGGCTTCCCTGGTGGCGCAGTGGTTGAGTCTGCCTGCCAATGCAGGGGACATGGGTTCGAGCGAGTCCTGGTCTGGGAAGATCCCACATGCCGCGGAGCAACTAGGCCCGTGCGCCACAACTACTGAGCCTGCACGTCTGGAGCCTGTGCTCCGCAACAAGAGAGGCCGCAATAGTGAGAGGCCCGCGCACCGCGATGAAGAGTGGCCCCCGCTTGCCACAAATAGAAGAAAGCCCTCACACAGAAACGAAGACCCAACACAGCCATAAATTAATTAATTAATTAATTAATTAATTTTTTAAAAAGTCAATTTGTATTTTAAAAAATAAATAAATAAGAAGGAAAAAAGACAAAAAAAGAGAGAAGCCACTGGGGGGGTGAGAGGACGTGGGGGGAGAAGGGGCACTTGCCGTGTTTCCTTTGCGCCCTGGACCACACTCGTCACCAGACTGGCTGGAGCCAGCCCTGGACTAGGGCCTCTCACCACTCTGTCCCTCGGACCTTCTCCTTTTCTTTCTGTGAACGTCCTACACCCTTTGTGTATGTAAACAGACTATGAAAGTAAAAATGGAACTGTCCCTCAACCATGCGCCGTGTCACAAGACCATGCAGGGAGGCAAGGGAGATGGTCAGCGGATGGGGCCGGGGTCCCACAGAGCACGGCGAGGGCGGACGACCACCGGCCATCCCCAAGGAGCCGGCGGCCCAGGGCAGCAGGGAGGGTCCAAGGTGAGAAGGTAGGGTGACATCTAGACCTGAGGGCTGCGTTCACAAGGGGGTCCAAGCTGACCCAGCCGCCTGCGGAATCAAGCCACAGGGCGTCGGGGGCTGGCAGAGACGCCCGCAGGCCTCCCGGCTTCACGCCCACTCCGTAATCTGTGCAGTAGTCTCTCCCCTGATCCTGCTTTTCCCTCCATTTAGAAAATCAGAACATCTGCCGGCTCCAATCTTCCGGCCCTCCTCTCCTTCGAGGCCACCGGAGAATCCCGGCAGGACTTACGCCAACCAGCCGTGAACACACATAATCATCCCAACTCGATTCCTGCATGTGCAGCCGCGAGGCGCTCTCCCACGGATAGCCTCCCGTCTCGGTGCAAGTCCTTTTTTTTTTTTTTTTTAAACACTATTTTATTTATTTTATTTATTTTATTTATTTATGGCTGTGTTGGGTCTTCGTTTCTGTGCGAGGGCTTTCTCTAGTTGTGGTGAGCGGAGGCCGCTCTTCATCGCGGTGCGCGGGCCTCTCACCATCGCGGCCTCTCTTGTCGCGGAGCACAGGCTCCAGACGCGCAGGCTCAGTAGTTGTGGCTCACGGGCCCAGTTGCTCCGCGGCATGTGGGATCTTCCCAGACCAGGGCTCGAACCCGTGTCCCCTGCATTGGCAGGCAGATTCTCAACCACTGCGTCACCAGGGAAGCCCGGTGCAAGTCCTTCTTAACGATGCGTGTTCAATACGCTCTGTCTTGAAGATCATTCTTGTGGACGAAAGACAGCAACCAAAACACCCAGACACACGTGACACTTGATCACGCGGGCTCCTGCTCCCGGCGGCACCTTCACGAGCGCCGAGCCCAGACATCCCGCCATCCTCTCAAAGAGACCAAAGTCAGACCCTGGAACGCGTGGGCGAACCTCCCTCACCGGGACCAGCTTTCTGCGTGCTCCTCACACGTACCTGCCCCTCTCTTATCCACCCTAAGCCCTGCCCTGCCTACCTTCACCTTCAGCCCGCGAGTCCAGGAATTCTGTGCCGCGGAGCTTCACACACCGAGGAAAGGAAACAGACCGAGGAACTGGCTGTCACTTGCTCAGCACTTACTGGGGATACAGACAAGGCTAAGGGTCCTCCTGCATCGTCACCTTCCGTCCTAACACCAGGACGACACTTCACTGTCCCCAGTCACACCAGAGAAGTCAGGGGATGCACACAGGTGTGCCCAGTGCACAAGTACAGTGGGAAGTGCAAGCCCGCTGACCTGGGAGTCCCTAGCCTTGACCCTGGGCGTGCTTCCCCTCACGCGGAGACCAAGGAGAGCCAGACGGCGCGGGGTGACCGAGCCAGACGCTGCACTGACCCTTTCTTCCAGAGCAGCAAGTGCTTAGGGGGAAACCAGTAACGGTCTCTGTCAAACACTGAGGTTTCACTGTGTCATCTGAACACAGACAAGATTCCTAAATGATACAGATTTCCTAAAGACCAGAAGCTAAACTTACTAAAGAAAGTTCTTCAGGGAACTCTTACATACTTTCCAAAATGTTCCCTCCCCGCCCCCATTAAAAAAATGTTGTCACCGGGACTTCCCTGGCGGTCCAGTGGTTAAGACTTTGCCTTCCGATGCAGGGGGTGCGGGTTCGCTCCCTGGTCGGGGAGCTAAGATCTCACATGCCTCTCTGCCAAAGCAACCACAACATAAAACAGAAGCAATATTGTAACAAATGCAATAAAGACTTTAAAAATGGTCCACATCAAAAAAATCTTAAAAAAAAACAATGTCACTATTTTCATTCAAATTTCCCACCAGGCATCCTTCCCTCCTCCTGCACCCAAGAACACAGCTGGCAGGATGCGGAAGGGGGACCAGGCGAGGCCAGCGTAATGACTTCTTGAATGGATATTCATTTTTTTACCCACTTTTGGGTGCACAATGGAGGGGGCCATCTGCCTTCTACCCCGTGCCAAACACTCAGTGACCGACCTTCAGGCCTGTGCTGTCTCATTTACCTACGTGTAAGCACAGGAATTAGCTTTTCTTAGACTTTGATATAATGCCACTTTGTTTTGTTTATTTAAAGTAATGGGAAGATTTCAAAGAACTCACCTGTTCATGTTTGGTGTGGGCTATAAGGGACAGACTAATGACACATGAGGAAATAGGAACACAGACCCAAAGCACCTGGGAATTTGGTGCATGATACAGGGTACCAGCTCAAGCACTGGCGAAAAGGTAACACTTCGCAAAACAAGGCCACAGGATACCTTGCTAACCGTCTGGAACCTTCACATCCTACGACAGGACAAACTCCAAATGCGTTGAAGATTTACAGTGAAAAACAGAAGCATAGGAGGACATATGGAAGAAATACTTTATAACCTTGAAGGAAGAACTTTTTTAAAATCTAAGATTAAAAATCCAGAAACCACAAAAGATGGATGAATTCAATATATATAAATATAAAAACTTTTGTACACGTCAAAATATACTCCAGGCAAACTCAAAACACAAAAAGTTAGGGAAAATAATATTTGCAATTCATGACACAAAGGGCTACTTGTCCTGACACAGTGAGCGCTCCTTAAAATTGATTAGAGAAGGGTGGGAGGGAGGGAGATGCAAGAGGGAGGAGATATGGGGACATATGTATATGTATAACTGATTCACTTTGTTATAAAGCAGAAACTGACACACCATTGTAAAGCAATTATACTCTAATAAAGATGTTAAAAAAAATTGATTAGAGGAAAAGAAAAATTGGTTAATTTGAAAGAAGAAAAACAAATCAAAAGAACAATGGACACAGGAAAACCAGGAGAGAAGATACCTGGCTCTCAAACATAAGAAAAGGTACTGCACTTCATTCATAATAAAATAAATGTAAACTAAAATCACACCAAGATATCACCTCTCACCCATCAGGTTGTGAGATCAGAAAGTACTGGGTGGGCCAAAAGGTTCATCTGGTTTTTTTCCGTAAGATGGTTCTCTAGTAGCACTTAGTTGTCTTTAACTGCATTCGAAACAATTTTGTTAGACTGTACGTGACAACTGTCATATCAGCGTGCATTTAAAAAAAGACTTATCAAAATTGGTGAGGGGCTTCCCTGGTGGCGCAGTGGTTGAGAATCTGCCTGCTAATGCAGGGGACACGGGTTCGAGCCCTGGTCTGGGAGGATCCCACATGCCACGGAGCAGCTGGGCCCGTGAGCCACGGCTGCTGAGCCTGCGCATCTGGAGCCTGTGCCCCGCAGCGGGAGGGGCCGCGATAGAGAAAGGCCCGTGCACCGCGATGAAGAGCGGTCCCCGCACCGCGATGAAGAGTGGCCCCCGCTTGCCGCAACTAGAGAAAGCCCTCGCACGAACCGAAGACCCAACACAGCCAAAAATAATAAAAATAATAAATAAATAAAATAAAGTAGCTATTAAAAAAAAAAATTGGTGAATTTTTGTGTAGCCATTTTAATATTAAAGATGGAAGAAAAAAAGCAACATTTTCAGCGTATTATGCTTTATTATTTCAAAAAAGGTAAAAACACAACTGAAATGCGCAAAAAGATTTGTGCAGTGTATGGAGAAGGTGCTGTAACTGATCGAACGTGTCAAAAGTGGTTTGCGAAGTTTCATGCTGGAGATTTCTTGCTGGACAATGCTCCATGGTCGGGTAGACCAATTGAAGTTGATAGCAATAAAATCGAGACATTAATTGAGAACAATCAATGTTATACCACGCGGGAGATAGTCGACATATTCAAAATATCCAAACCAAGCGCTGAAAATCATTTGCACCAGGTTTGGTTATGTGAATCACTTTAATGTTTGGGTTCCACGTAAGTTAAGCGGAAAAAAACCTTCTTGACCGTATTTCCGCATGCGATTCTCGACTTAAACGTTCTGTTTTTAGAACAAATTGTGACAGGCAATGAAAAGTGGATACTGTACAACAATGTGGAACGGAAGAGATCGTGGGGCAAGCAAAATGAACCACCAACCACACCAAAGGCCGGTCTTCCTCCAAAGAAGGTGGTGTTGTGTCTGTGGTGGCATTGGAAGGGAGTCCTCTATTATGAGCTTCTTCCAGAAAGCCAAACGATTCATTCCAACAAGTACTGCTCCCAATTAGACCAACTGAAAGCAGCACTCGACGAAAAGCGTCCAGAATTAGTCAACAGAAGATGCATACATAATCTTCCATCAGGATAATGCAAGACCGCATGTTTCTTTGATGACCAGGCCAAAACTGTTACAGCTTGGCTGGGAAGTTCTGTTTCATCCACCGTATTTACCAGACATTGCACCTTCAGATTTCCATTTATTTAAGTCTTTACAAAATTCTCTTAATGGAAAAAAAATTCAATTCCCTGGAAGACTGTAAAAGGCACCTGGAACAGTTCTTTGCTCAAAGAGATAAAAAGTTTTGGGAAGACGGAATTACGAAGTTGCCTGAAAAATGGCAGAAGGCAGTGGAACAACAAAAGAGGGAATACTTTGTTCAATCAAGTTCTTGGTGGAAATGAAAAATGTGTCTTTTATTTTTACCTAAAAAACCGGAGGCACTTTTTGGCCCACCCAATAGGATAATAGTAGCAGGGCATCTGTGTCAACTTCCTACTTTGTGCAATTTGGTTAAGATGTGAGGGAGCTGGATAAAGGGTATACAGGAATTCTTTGTACTATTTTTGCAACTTTTTGTAAGCCAAAATGTATTTCAAAAGTAAAAGTAAGAAAAATTAATTTTAAGTGTGATGAAATAGCATACTGCAATGGGTGGCAGTGGACGCAGGTGCTCACAGGCTGGTGAGGAAAGTACAGAACCACACAGCACCACGGGGAATGCGGGTAGGACATATCAAAATGGACCAAAAGGACACGGCCGAAATGCCATCAGTAGGCAAACAGTTTAATAAACAGCACCATACTGAAGTACCATCCACCTGCAAAACAGGATGAATGTCTCTAAGTTCTAAACAGGCAAGACTTCAAACATACGTTCTGAACTCAGAAAAGTAAGGTAAGGACATTTTGGGTTCTTCTCCGCAAATGTATTTTGAGATGCCTCACCCGAGTGAACTTAACTATGTACCAGGAACCTTGGTGGGTTCCCCACAGGCTTCTCCATCTAAACAATACATAAAAACATGTTTTTAACCCAAGCTACGCAGATCTTTGGGGAACCTCATTAGTCCCCTGTGACAACATAAAGAGGAAAGCGTTCCACGCTTCATTCATTTCTTCTCTCCAAATCAGTCCCCAAACTCTAAGGCTACTCTTTATTAAATCGAAATGCAATTCACAGACCATAAAAATTCACCAACTAAAGTGTACGATTCAGTGGTTTTACTTATTTTTAAAAATAAGTAAAGGAGAGGTGTCTTCATATTATAAGAAGAAAGAGGCAGAAAGCCAGAAGAAAACAAACGGCTTGAGTAACCTAGTACTTAGCTATTTCCAGAACATTCTGGATGTACACACAAGAAACCGTGGCCTTGACCTTGACCCTGCTGAGGCACTGTCTGGGTGCCTGAGACAGAAAGGAGGCTTCCCCTGATGTTAGGTTTCAGCTGCCTTTTTTAAAAAAAAAACGTGCATTAAAAATTTTTTTTAATTTTTTTCGACAAAATGATAATAGTAGATAGAAGAAAACAAAACGTAACAACAAGCTAACTTTAACTCCTACGCCTTTCACAGAATATCAAAATCCCACAGAAGTTATGTTCGAACACGCATCTTCGGGAAGTAGGAGATAATTGAATCCTGGCTCTGAAATAGATGGATCACAACGGTAAATTAATGAAAATGGAGTTATAATTTTGTTCTCCTAGGAAATGACTTGAATCAGATTAATACAGCTAGTCATCCTGCAGTCAGACCTTACTTAAGGTGATGAAACTGCTTGGAAATCTGCAGTCAGTGTCAGAACCTTTAACAAGTTATGAAACCATAAACCAAAGAGTCCGCACTACATCACTGACAGAGTTCTTCAGTGCCAGATGTCTGAGCTGGTTTTCTTCTCTAGAAGCATCCAGTTTCTATGGGAAGGCAGACACCAATAGGATTTCCCAGTTTAAGGCCTTTTGCTTTGTTTTAACTGATTACGGTTACCAAAGGCTTGGTACCTACCCCTAAGCCCGACCACGGGAGACTCACAATGAATCCATGACGTCTTCCTTTACTGTTACGAGGAGCTTCGCCCACCGCTGGGCAGGGATCCCACAAGGCCAGGACCGTGACCCCCATCAATCCTGAAGCCCGAGGGGCTGTCTGGAACGTGGTCCCCCCATACCTGCGCAGGAATGCTTAAGAACTTCATCCCACCTGCCCCCATCAGAAGGCCACCTGCCGCTAGGGGTGCCCTCTTCTCCTCCTTGGAAAGACGTGGAAACCACTTTGCCCTCACAGGGCACTACTCCCTGCCCTAGACCCTGAGTTCAACACCCACCACCCAAAAACAACACAAACCGTTTATTTCTGTGCTGAATAAATTAAAAAATCAACCGAGCCTTCAGACCCCTGTCAATATTTAGGGGCTGCCCCCAAAGCTAGTATAAATGCTGAAAAAGCGGTGAGTCCTTCCAAAGGTTCTCAATGTCCAAGGGAAGAGGCCTGTAAGTCAATGTCAACCCTTCCTGAGAGGGGATGGGGGGAGGCAGGGGAAACACTGAACGAAAAGGGTTGGTGGTATAAGATGCCAGTCAAGGGCCTAAAAAGGATAATAAATGTTATGTCTTGGGGCCGTGAATCTAAAATCAAAAGGGATTTTGGTGACTTGATCTATTTCTGCAGGACCACCCTTGTAACCATCACAGGACACTTTCACCCCCATGAGTGCCATCCAAGCAGCCCCAAGAGTCAAAGTTCACAGGAAAACGTTGAACAAAATGATCCTATAAACCCAGCTCCCCAGGGCTGACGACCTGTGAGCCATCACCTTAGGGTCTGACTTTCCCATGACACCTCTTCCTTTCCACGGAATCAACCTGTACTGCGTTCACTTGTGTCACAGAGACATGGTCAGCGTCTGTCCAGCTGGCTGAACTGACCTGGTGGAGGCTGGGCAGTACCAGGGCAGGGAAGAGCGGTGACACAGGACCTTAGGGAAGGACACCACATCACCTGTCTCCTGCATCACCACAGGCAGGAGGGATGCTGAGATCCAAGGCCAGCAAGCCCATCACAGCACCAGACACGACCACCTCCAACACCTGCTTCCGACGCCCCGCGATCACACTCTAGGCCCCACCTCTGCTAATGCTCGAGGGCAACCAGGGCCCTCGCCGATACCCCTCAGGTGTCCCGACATGAGAAAAGGAGCGAGCTCCACAACCATGTCACCTTAAACCACAATGAGATGGAATCACTCACCCCTCTTCTTAGTTGAAACTGAGTATCTCATAAGACACTGACGGGCGGCATGGGAAGTACAGAGATGGGAAAAGTTCCCCCAGAGAAAGGGGGAATGTCATCAATGACAAGAGAACTTCCTAAGAGCAGCAAAGCTACCCACTGCCCACTGGTCACCTACACTCACATGTGCCTTTGAATGAACATCTTTCATAAGCGGGTAGCACGTCGGATCCACCGTGAAGCCGCAGTGTCACCAGAATCACAATTTCAACTTCAAGCACTTTAAACCGTCCTGCTGGTGGGTGTGTCACGTGCCTGCACCGAACAAGAAATCCCATCTTCCTGAGACCCGTCATAAAGCAGAATCTGCTTCCTCCAAAATACTTGGTCGCACATAGGATTTATGCCAGAGTAAAAGGAAATCGCGCTTTCTGGTGCTGGATTCTCCCTCCACGCAAGCCGGTAAAGCACAAGTCGCTGATGTTCTCCTGTCTTTTCATTGTAAATGGTTTACGTTTTCCTAAAGCCCTAGAGGTAAAAATCTAGTTTTACTGGAAAAGAAGGGAGAAAAGGGAGGAAAAAGAAGAGAGGGAGGGAGGGAGGGAAGGAGAGAGGGAAGGAGGTGACCCAAGCTCTCAAGGCCCCTTGGGACCAGGCAGGGTTTCTGACCAGACACACGGACACGGACACGGACACGGGGCCTGATGCTTCTTGGCTGGAAGGCTGTCCCACGCGCTGCAGACGCTGAGCGGCTCCCCAACCCTCCCTCGAGTTGTGATGATCAAAAACATCCCCAGACATCTGAGGCCATGCCACACGTCCCCTGGGGATGAAATCACCGGGCAGAGAACCGCTGAACTAGAATACATGTAAATTAAACAGGTCAGGTTTGGGTTTTTTTTAAAACAGCAAAAATAAGGCAGAAATATTCACGCATTTTCTAACTATTTTGGAATAGGATTAGAATATTTAGGCGGCAGTCGCCTTAATTATCCCTTCCAAAATAACCGAGTAAGTAGGCACACACGGTTTAACTCAATGTCATGATTAACTAAGATACAACTTGCCCCATCATTAGAAGACAACCCTTCAAACTCTGGTTTGGGGTAAGTGTATAGACTATGCTATTGTTTATTTAAGAAAACATCAAGTATTAAAAACAAATATCTAACTTATGAAGACATGTATGTGCTTGCATTAGAAAGCAATAAATACAAGGGGGAAAACAAAAATAATCCGTTTAAAAATAGTGATGGAAGGAGAGAAGACAGAAACACAAAGTGATCCTCTCTGAGGACATTCTTTTGGCTCTGGACCATGTAAACGGTTTACATAATTATAAACCAATATTAATTTTTTAAGTCCTAAAAATCAAAAGCAGAATGGAAACAAATTAACCAAATTATATACTGAGGTGGTGGCATTAACACAGAGGGAAAATACTCTGAAAGACTTTGAAGCACAGTCATTTGACTGCATTTTCCTAGTGGGATAAATGGTGAGGACAGAACATCTTCAGCTGTTTTCAGTACTCACGGTGTTGCCAAAAATATTGGTGGAGATATCCTAAACCTTTCTATGGTTTGTGTATAAATAAAGTAGGATAATCAAGCGAATAAGTGATTACGTTCATGTTCTCAGGGACAAAAATTTTCGGCCTAAGAGAAAAGAGATACAAATATAAAATCAAAGAAGTAAAATACCTTGTAATTCTGATTTTGAATTAATAATCGTGTAAATTTACAATAGATTATGTTAAAAAAAAATAGATCAAAACAATACCACCGGGCTTCCCTGGTGGCGCAGTGGTTGAGAATCTGCCTGCCAATGCAGGGGACACGGGTTCGAGCCCTGGTCTGGGAAGATCCCACATGCCACGGAGCAACTAAGCCCGTGCGCCACAACTACTGAGCCTGTGCGTCTGGAGCCTGTGCTCCGCAACAGGAGAGGCCGCGATAGTGAGAGGCCCGCGCACCGCGATGAAGAGTGGTCCCCGCTTGCCACAACTGGAGAAAGCCCTCGCACAGAAACAAAGACCCAACACACCCCAAAATAAATAAATAAATAAATAAATTTATTAAAAAAAAAAACAATACCACCTTTGTCCACTGAAAAGCCCCAGACACAATGGCCAACCGGGGGGCACTGAGCATCCCTGACTCCCAAACTGTGGTCCCCAAATTCCATCTCCTGCTGAAGGGAGCCCGGCCAGAGGCAGACACTGGCCTAAGGAGCCTGAAGCCCCACAGGTGCTCACCAAGCACCCCCAGGGAGCCGGCACTGGCCGCAGCTGGGCCTCCCCACAGCAGCAAGGATGTCAGCTGCAAGCGACGGAAACACCTGAGAAACACCTGAAATCACGAGCTCCTGATTTCTCTAAAACCAGACAAACACCTCACTTGTGGCTTATGAGGACGCGGGGGAACCAGCACTACTTCCTCTGAAAACTGCCAAATAAAGCACTGACCTCCCAGCACAACTGGGCCTTGGGCACAGCTGTGTGTTCTCCTCGCTGGGCTGGTACGTGTGGAAGGGCAGCCAGGGCCGAATGCCAGCATCCCTCTGGAATGATGAATCACGGACCATGGCCACGACCTCCACGCCTCCCGTGTCCCCCTGATACCAAGCAGGACCCTGTGGGGCTCCTGGGCATGAAAGCTTTTCTGTGTCCCCATTTCTTGATTACAGGAAATAGGCTTCATTCAGCCTCCAGGACCTTCCCTGAGTTCCAACGAGCAGGTTCAAACAGTTGCTAATCAGGGAAGGGAGGGGACGCAGAGACAGGGGAGGAGCAGTCAGGAAACAATAGCGCAGCCTTGGGCCAGGGTCCTGGTCCCCCTCAAGGGATGCACACAACAATATCTTTGAGCTGTTTTGCAGACACTGAAACCCCCTCCAGGTGGGAGACGTTAACTGTATGCTGCTCACAAGCACGGAGACCCCAGACCCGTTGGAACCAGAAGGTTGTTGATGCCGACTCCCGATTACCTCACCACCAGCCAATCAGAAGAGTGTCCACGAGCTGACCACGCCCTCTTTGAACCATTTCTATGAAACTCCTCACGACCCGCTCCGGGTTGGGACACACAGTTTTGAGGGCATTAGCCTGCTATGGCCCCCTTTGCCTGGCAAAGCAATAAAGCTATTCTTTTCTACTTCACCCAAACTCTGTCTCCGAGATTTAATTCGGTGTCGGGGTCCAGAGGCCGGATCCGGCTTCACCCTGACAGAAGCACGCATGGTACCGTGGAGTCATCTCGCCAGAAAATCAGACCAGAATCAGCTTTCCATCTGGCCGGCAGTTTACAGGACACACGAGGACACAGAAGAAGGCTTAACGGGGGTCTAGTTGGCAAACCGCAGCAGTGGGAAACCCAAGCTGGGGACAAAAGACCCGGTTCCTGCAACCAGTCCATCCACAGCGGGGAAAAATATGATTCCACTGCAGTGTATGGACCTTATTTGGATCTTGCTTTGAACAAGCAATTTTTCAATAAAATGTTTGAGATAGCTGGGAAATTTGAACACTGGCTGCCTATTTGGTTCAGTTTATTAATTAACAAAAATTAATAAGGAATTTTTGTTACTGGAATATTTCCTATGATATTTTCAGATGAAAGGATATCTGGGATTTGCTTTACAAATAAATCATTGGAGAGGGTGGCACTTTAGATAAACAAGACTGGCCATTAACTGGTAAGTCCTGAAGCTGACATATCCATGATTCATTCTTTGATTCTACCTTAAGAAAACGACACTGAATTGATTACGCTGTTAACTAAGAAGTCCCATCTTACAACAGGACAGAATCAGAAGATACGAGAGCTTGAAGGGCCTTTAGAAAACTCTAGGCTCCAGACTGCTCTCTACACACGAAGGCCAGTGAAGCAGCTCCAGGGCAGAGAGCTGTTACCCGCGAGGCCACGACGGGCACCTCCTGTCTCCCCAGTTATCAAGGCCTGACCGGGTCGAGGAGATGGGGGAGGCCACAGAGGAATCACTACAGAGCCTCATGCACACTGCACGAGCCTGCGGTTTACAATCAACTGCTAAGACACTAAGGTCCTTCCTGCTGCTTCTGAACATACTTCCAAAAAAAAAATCAAAAAAGGTTTTTAGCAGGTTGAACTCCCCCTCACTACCCGCCCAAAATGAAATCCGTTCATTCGATAGTCTTACCTATGCAAAGGCTGCATATACAACGGATATTAAAACATTTATAGTGTCGGGATTCCCTGGTGGCACAGTGGTTAAGAATCCGCCTGCCAATGTAGAGGACACGAGTTCAAGCCCTGGTCCAGGAAGATCCCACAGGCCGCGGAGCAACGAAGCCTGAGTGCCACAACTACTGAGGCCGCGTGCCACAACTACTGAAGCCCGCACACCTAGAGCCCGTGTTCTGCAATAAGAGAAGCCACCGCAATGAGAAGCCCGCGCATGGCAACGAAGAGTAGCCCCCGCTCGCCACAACTGGAGAAAGCCCGCGTGCAGCAACAAAGACCAAACGCAGACACACACACAAAAAAATGTAGTGTCCTACGAAAACACAATGAATAACAGCAGCTGTGTCTTTTTCACACCGATCAGACTCTGCACACTCCTCCCGGCTCACAGGTGACAGGAAGAGTGTGAGGCCCTGATGTGTCTGAATTATAAAATTATAGAAATGAAAACCTGCATCAAGCCCTTCCTTATAGAGGTCACGGTGATCATTTCTAGTATAAAGTGAGCCAATTAGAAATGCTCCTTCCTCTAGAAAAGTGGACCATACAAAACAAAGGAACACATCGGAGCGCTGTATCAACATACAGTAAACTACACACATAAACATACAAGAGTAAGGACATCCCAGGGACGGTGAATCGAATCACGAGACCACCGCTGGAAGCGCTGGCTGGAGAGGACGGTGAGAGGGAGAACGTGCATTCCCTAAACCCACACCCCATACACCCTCGGCCCCTGCTGGCCCCAAAGGACAGTCATCCTGAAATCCGCACAGCTCACTAGCCTTCTGGGGTGAAGAAGCAGAGGAAAAATGGCCAAGTCCTTACAGTGCGGCTGTAATTGACATCCCTACCCAAGCTCCTCCAGAAGAAATCCACATTCTCTTACAAATTATGAGAAATTAAACCCTAAAGGGAAGGATTAAAGCTCTTCAGCTCTAAGCACTTCACTTAACAAAGGAGAAAAGGCAGGTGCAGGACGGGTGAGCCCCAGGCCACAGGGTTTCGGGGTGGCTCACGGTATCAGGCCCCTTCAGTTACGCTGGTCCAGGGTATTTCCAGAGCCCCAAAGCGTCCTGAGCTGGAGGGGCCGCACCCCAGCAGCGTCCTCCAACTCCTGTCAAGTTCCAACGACAAGAGAACTGTCCTCGGGGTTTGGATCTGTGTGCTGATGTGAAAGGGGGATCGTGGGGTTCTGGCTGATTCCTTATGAAGTCCTGTGGGCGACAGCTCTCCTCCCTGGCCACACGGGCGTGAACGAGCCAGCCAGACCCCTCCTGGGGCACAACTCAGAGGCCAAAGCTCAAGAGGCGAACGCTCCACCCATGTCCTGGCTGTGCACACCAGCTGGCGGTGAGAGGCCCACCTGGACGGGGCCTCCCTCCCCCAGGGGCTCAGAGAACAGGGGCACCTGCAGCCCACCCGGCACCCAGCTGTTTGCCTGACAGTGAGGACAGGCTGGGGGCAGCGAGACCCCCCCCCCGAGTGGTGAGACACTCCATGCAGCCTCGCCTGGAACCGGAGGCTCCACCGGGCTCCTCTGGGATTGGGGGGGGGGCGGCTCGCAAGAAGGGCCCGGTGGAGGTTCAGGGGGGCTCCCGGGCCCCCTGCCCAGGGATCCACTTTCCAGCAGGCCACATCGCCCATGCCAGGCCCAGAGCCTCACCCCGTGCCAGCCAAGGGGCCTGAGAGGCAGAGCCCGGCATTGGTTACCACCTTGAGTCAACAGTGCGGGAGCCACTAAAAATAGGAGGTAAGTGATTAAACAGGCTGCTGGAAGGGAGGAGACGAGAGTCTGCAATCATAATCGCATCAACCGATTCTGATGACAAAAGCGCCGTTTCCTAATGGCCACTTTTACATGTAAAACACGTGCAGGCCCTCCTGGGGGCTCCGAGGAAGGAGAAACGGGGTACCGCATATTTAGCTCACAAATGAACTCTGAATCCCTCCCGTCGTACAAACAGGGGATAACATTTCACACGGCAAAAGCAATAAACACTGAGGTGTTTGAAGATGGGCCACTTCTGTTCTTTTGCGTTCAACGGATGCCTGAGTACACCAGGATGCTAGACTCCGACGCAGACACCCCCCATCAAAGCAGGGAGAAGGCAGAGCCGACATCCACGTGTACAAAGTCAGCTAATGCTACCGACGCCCAGGCTGTTCTTCCTTATCCGGTGGTTCCACCTGCGCCCGGACCAGCGGCAGCACCACCTGGGAGCTTCTAGAAATGCAAATTATTGGGGCCCACTCCAGACTCCTGAGGCAGGAACTGGGCATGGGTGGGGTGCGGGCAGCATTCTGCGTCTTAAAAAGCCCTCTGGTTAATTTGGAACAAGTTCAAGTTTGAGAACCAGGAACCACAGGGCCGGATCCTCACAAGAGACCGTGATGGGCAATAATGCTTTACCGGGTGTTTTCCAGACCTTTATGTTGGCAATATTATTAGGATGGTACCTGGCAAGAGAATCAGCTTCATCAGAAAGACTCAGAGAAACTTCTTCATTGGGAAAGAACTCTTATTTGGATCAAAAGAAGTCGGTTAATTTTTTTCTCATTGAAAGAAGTTATTAAACACCCGGGTTCAAGTTCACCCTCGGCCCGGTCATCACCCCATGGGAGGGTCCCGGTCAATCAGCTGAGGAAGGAGAACAAGTTCGGGCCCTCGACTGGCCCAAGCACTGGTGGGGGAGGGGAGACTGGAGGCCTGGGGGAGGGGAGGCTGGAGGCCTGGGGGAGGGGAGACTGGCGGAGAACGTGCATTAAACAGATCGCGGTCATCATACATTTTAAATAGGAATCTGTCTATATCCATTTAGAATTCTGGAAAGATGAAATGCAACTCCAATACATTTTTAAGAACTCAAACCAGTAAATAAGAGCTCTGTGGTCCTCTCTAGTCTTCCTCTGTCAAAAACACACAGAATTAATACAGATGGCTTTTGTCTTAAAGCACAGGGAACTGAATGGCAATGGTTTAGAACTGATTTAAGCTATTCTAGAATGAAGAAAAGGAAAGAAGAAAACAAGGGGGGGGGGAATATGCATTTTATGGATAAAGAACACTGACAGAAAACAAACACCAGAAAGCCCTAGGAGAAGGGACACTGGGGGAAGGTTAGTCAGTTCTGCAATGGTAAACAGAGGAGTCTTACATGCCCTATACAAACTGTGATAGATAGTACAGCTACATACACATACGCAAATGTTTAAATATATAGTATTTCTCTTATTGGGTTGGCCACAAAGTTTGTTCGGTTTTAAGTGACTAAAAGACACATTTTTCATGTTCACCAAGAATTTTATTGAACGATGTATTCGCTAACTGAACAAACTTTTTGGCCAGCCCAACATCGGACAAGAGATGAGGCACAAGCAACAGTAGTTTCAGAACATCTAGCCCTGTTAGGAAGAAAAGTTAATCTGGGTAGACAGACAGCACTCACGGGGCCGCCGGGGGGCCGGCAGCTGCCAGGTCCTTCACAGGCTTAACTTTCACGGCCCTGAGTGGAAGGAACCCCCAGGCATCTCGTGCCCAGAGAGGGGCAGGCAGAGCACCGAGGGGAGGCGAAGGCCAACCCCTAGGTGGGGAGGCCAGGTCCCCAGTCACAGGCCTTCCTGGGCCAGCCCACTGCCTGCGCCGGGCGGCTGGGATGAGCGGGGTGCCGGGCGCCAGGCCCTGCGCCCGGCTCGCGCTCGGGTGGCCATGGCTGTGTTGTTACGGACTCGGGATCAGCGCTCTGTTCTATGTGTTCGGTATCACAGGCATCTGTCTACACGCCGCCTCCTCCCTCACATCGGGTGCTGAGATGTCTGCAATTTGCTGGTCCGTCCAGCACCCTGGTCACGCTGCCCTCCACGGAGGAGTGGATAAATAAAAGGCCGCATGAGTGGATTAATTAACTGGTAGAGAAACGGACGATGGAAGGGACGTGAGAATAAGGCTGGTGAGGCAGGAGGTAAAGGAGAAATGCCACGGCCACAAGTACGTAGATGAAAAGACGCGAAGAAAAAAGAGGTGAAAGATGCTCAGTGCCGGGGAAGGCGGTCTGGGTTGAATCGTTGGCCTCTCCCTGGGGCATCTTTCGGGAATGGACCTCTCTCACCACCAGCAGCTACGAGCATTGGCTCGCTGGTGCACACCAGCGAGAACAGACAGACACAGCAGGTCCTGGGAAGTAAGCCCCCTACCCCGACCTCCCGCCAAGCCCCAAGGCAAACGGCACCGCAGGGCAGGGGAGGAGAGGGGAGGGGAGGGTTGCAGGCTGGGGACACTGGAATGAGTGTCAGAGGAGCTCAGGCGGCTTCCAGGCCACCGGAGCTGTTGTAAATCTGACATTTCCCGTATGCCCAGGGCAGAAAAACCCACTGGGTCCATGCAGAGTGTGAGAATAACCATAGTACAGCTCTCCACCGGCTGTCTTTTGATTGAGTCCCTTTTATCTTTTTGGATAATAGGAATTACACCCCCATGGCCATACCTCGACTACTCTCTCTCCTAGGACATCTCAAGGGAAGGAACCTTCCCACCAGGCTCCTCGGTGGCAGGGGGAAAGGATGGTCCCAGTTCTTCTCCCATCTGTCTATAGACACTACGGCCACCTTGGGCTCCAGCTGCCCAAGTGCACCCACGGTTTCCTAACTTCACCCACATCTCCACGCAACCAGCATCACAGGACGAACGACTTGTGTGTATCGTAGGAACACTGAAATGGGAAATGTCAGGAAGGCTAGTGGCTTGAGGTCACTCCCCCGCTGGCTCCTCGGGGCATGGGGCATGGACCGGTGGCTGGACCTCAGGCCTGGAGCAGGGAGCAGGCGTGCCCTCCCCAGGCCAAGCCTTTCATGCCCTTTGTTCCCAATTGTGATGGCGCTACAGTTTCCACGAGGTGAAGCGAGAACCTTTCAATGGAAAGTTACAGAAACAGACTCACAGACACAGAGAACAGACTTGTGGCTGCCAAGGGGGAGGAGGGGTGTGGAGGGACGGACTGGGGGTTTGTGGTTAGTAGATGCTATCTATTACATATAGGATGGATAAACAAGGTCCTACTGTAGAGCACAGGGAACTCTATTCAATATCCTGGGATAAATCATAATGGAAAACAATATGAAAAAAGAATACATGTGTATAAGTGGATCACTTTGCTGTACAGCAGAAATTAACACAGCACTGTAAATCAACTCTACTTCAATAAAAAATAAATTAAAAAAAGGAAGTGTTTATTACAGCCTGACCCACAGATGTGCTCAAGTTAAATGTGAGTGATGATTATTTTTATTATAGGAATGAGTCAGTGCATTTATGCTCACCTATGTTGTAAAAACCCACAAACCTCTTCACACTGCATAGCCCCGGACCCTTCCCCCCTGGGACGTGGGGAGAACGACATATATTCCTTTGCCCTCTCAGCACCGTGTCTGGTTCACAGTAGAAACACCAAGTGTTTCTTGGATTTAACATGTCCCTTCGCCTCAATAAAAGCAGCACCAACACTTACGGGCCTGAACAGGCTGTTTTAAACACCTTGCTACGGCAGCGAATTAACCCCTAACCCCTCCTCCCCCTTTCCCCTACCCCCCAGCTCAACCAGCAGGTGGCAATGCTTCTCCCTGGGTACACCACTGGAGTGGGAAGAAAGGTGGCAAATTTCTGTTAAAAATAACGTGGTAAACACTTTCCTGAATAAAAATGGATTACATCACTGCCAAATGCCATACACTAGACTGTGGTGTGGAGGCAACATCCTACAGAAGGGACCTGCCCCTTAGCGGAAGGGGGTCCAGATAATTACACGGTAACCCTAAAAGGCATCCGCAGGGAAAGAGCATTTCACTTTGTCCTGCAAATCCCGAATTCATTCAGATTTCTGACTGTCCCAGGCAATACCATAAAGAAAGAACAGAAATGACTCCTACTTCGGGGAAGCAAAGTCCTTGTCACCCGTCCCCGGGGCCTCTGCATGAATCCCCACCACACACTCAGGGAACGGTCTGCCTTGCTCTCTCACTCTCCAAGAGCTGAAGTTTTCCATTTTTAATCTCTTATCGGAGGAAAATGCAACCTGGACATATTTATACAGGACTATTACTGGGAATGTTCATTGGGTTTCCTCATGCCGACCTGGTTTACAATCCCCAAGGGAGCAAAGTGGAAAAACTACGCCCTTATTCTAAGTAAGGGTTGCCTCCCTAGGAACCCGCCCACTGTGGGAACTACCACAGATCAGCGCACGCCAATTCAGGTGCAAAGCTGACAGCCAGCAAGAAGGGCCAGCGCAGAGTCACGTCTGCATGAAGCTATTTTACCCTGAAGAGAAAGCATGGTATACGTGAGCTCCATGCAGAGTCCCAGAACATGGGCGCCCTGAAACACTCACTAGCTCTGCCTCTGACGGAAAATTCTATCGGAGGCAACTCCTATCCAGCTGTAGACCAGTCAACATCTCAGTAACATCTGATCAGGAACAAATTAATGCAGAGACTGCTAACCGTGCCTCCACCCTTCCCATCTTCCGGGCTAGGCTCTAAGTCTTTTGAGACTTTTTTCCTCCTCCCTCGGCCCACCTATTTACTTCCTCATTAGCTTACTGGGTTCTTCTTTCAAAATATCTTTGGGTGATTTACCCTTTTCCCTCATCCCTGGTGTCAACCTTGTCGACAAAAACCTCACAGCAGCTGAGCCCATACCTCCAAGAACAAGAAGAGCAGCCAACATTTCAGCGCTCACTGCCGGCGGGGCCGTCAGGGGAAAGGGGGGACGAGAAGGGAACACACAAAGCACAGCGAGGCCGGCAAGGCTGTATCCACCGTCCCTGCCGCCGCGATGGGAGGGTCCAGTTGAGATGGCAGCCCACACCCCGTGCATTTCTGGGCTCCGCCTCAAGAGCTAAAGGGGTGCCCTGATGCCTCCCAGGGAGCGTGGGCAGGGGCCGGACTGGCTGAGCCCAGGCAAACCCAGGAACCCGCATACACTGCCTGCTGCCAGGGCTGAGCCTCGCAGGAGCCCCGAGAGGCCAGGAGCCTGCCCTGTGGGCCGACCTCTGTGCCAGGAGCACCTGCGAACATGCATGCGTCCCTCCGCAGCCCCCCAGTGCCCGACGGGGGACCTGCAGGGGGTCACAGCGGCCGACGGGGACCTGCGGGAGGTCACACACGGCTGAGGGAGGGAGTGGCAGGGCCTGCTTCCCACAGCTCCAGGACCCATGTCGGCTGTTCCCTGCTGCAGTATTTTTATTTACAGAAAAGGGATTTATCTACAGCAACTTGGCACTAGGGTTGCGGATCGCTAAGCGTGTCCTCTTCTAACAGATACGAGGCTGGTCGTCCACCTGCAACGCTCAGAGCAGTGACGTCTCTGAATTTACCTGTGACACAGCAGCTGTACGAGCCCATTCGAGGGACAGGCCAGCACCCAACAGCTGAGCCGGGGTCAGGCCGAGATGGCCATGGAAGAAGGTTGGATGGATGTTCTTTTTTCCCCTCCCAACTGCACCCATCACAACCGGAGCACAGTGAAGGGGGCCTGGCCCTATGTGACTGGTGTCCTGGTAAGAAGACGCAGACACACAGGGGCTGCCATGTGAGGGATTGGGGAGGCAAGGATGGGTGCCCACGACCTGGGAACCTGAAGCTGGAAGGGGCCAGGAGGGACCGACTCCCCTGCAGGTTACAGAGGGAGTGTCAGCGCCCTGACCTCCGACTTTCGGCCTCCAGAACCGTGAGACAACAGATTTCTGTTGTCTTAAGACACCCAGTTTGTTGCCACAGCCCTAGGAAACTGATAGAGTTAGTTTCTGGGAACTCGGGGAGGCCTCCAAGGCCAGACCGTGGCCGTTCTTCCGAAAGGCTCCAGCCTCGACGGCCGACGGCCTACAGCTCAGCGGCAACTAAGTGGCACCAAGGAGCCAAACCTGATAAAGAACCAAATGATTTCCTCTTTGACTTTAATAATTGGGGGGCTTTTAAAAATGGCTGTAAAGCCATACACAAAACGCGAAGGATTCTCTTTTAGAGCTGGATCAAAGAAATGAAGAACACCTGGGATCAGACACGCGCTCTCACATCTCTGGGGAAAGAAATACACTGCAATAATCACTCAACTCACTGACCACAAAACAATGCTCTTTGAAATTTATAATGCTCTGAAGAAACACCAAAAGAAGTGACTTAATCATTTACACAAAATAAAAGCTTTAATAGGGGAGAGTCAAGAAAGTCACCTCCAGGGGATACGTATTAAAAATCAAATATCAACACTGACAAATCAGTAACGTTATCAGCACCAACAATTACTCACCTACATCATCTCATACACACAGCAGACATAAGGCATGTAACATGGAACAGTTCACAAATTGCCAAACGCCCTTCAGAAGTGATCAGGGGTTGAGGCCAACTCCGTGCCCACAATCGGTCCTAGACTGTCATCAGCCAACAGCATCACACGGGACCCTGCGTTCTGCCCCTTCCCACCTGAGCAATCTCCACCCACCTGTGGCATAAGAGACCCCCATGGGGAGGTAGATGTCCCAGGACGATGCGTATCTTATTTTACCATCTGCCCTCCACCCCCATCCTCGGTAGATAGAAAAGTACCCGCACATGCCTGCTCATCAAATTGCAATAAGATGTTCGCGTAAAGCACAAACCCAGGCTCTCGGTTTCGAAAGGATCTATCACCGTGCCCGGGCGGTTGACCCCTGACATGACCATCGGCATTTCTGAGCACAGTGTACCCGCGGCAGGGGCTCACCAGGAGCTGCAGATGCTACGGGGGATGCCGTCCATCCTCCTGGATTCGGCACAGCCTCGGCCGTTCCGAGCAAACCCGCCCGCAAGAAGGGAGTTAGGGAAGCTGCCTCCGGTGAGTGACAGAGTGCAGGCTCCCCGGGGAGTGGGGCTGGGGGCCAGCCAGGCTCAGGCAGCTTACAGAGGGCCCTGGACACTTCTAAACAGCAGTCAGCACACTCTCACCGCCACTGCTTGCCCCTTCTAGATCCTTACGTAGCTCAAGGAGAGCCCGACGTGAAGGCTCGCTGCCGCCGTGTTGGTGCAAGTCCAGCGGCAGCCAAGAGCCAGGCTCTCTCCTTCCTGGCCCGCGTCAGGGGAAAGCACAGCAGATCCCAGGAGGGGTGACAACCAACTCTCAGAGCTGTGCCCTCCCCTAACCCTCCCTGGCCGACAAGCTCCAGCAAGGCAGCTTCCCGTCCATCAATCCGAGGTGCCCACAACCTGGCCTGGCCCCAGAGCAGCTCGCTGCCCGCATGCTGGCGGGACAGCCGCCCTCGCCGACAGATCAGCTGCAAGCGGTGCTTGCGATGACCTGAAATAAAGGGGCAGCGCCCATCTCACCCACGGGCACATCGCAGCAGTCAGCAGTCACTGCCCCTTCACCCACCAAAAACAGCCAGCCTCACAATCGGGAACGTCAGGGACGCTGCGTCAGCCCATGTGACCTGAGGTCAGTTCTGGGGACACGCGCTCGTTGCCGCCAGTGCTGCAAAGAAGCATAACTGCCACCCCTCCCCCGAACCCCCCGCAGCTGCCGCTTCTCCACCGACAGCTCCGGCCAAATGATTTCAACGGGCGGGATCCTTGGACTCTCAGATATTATCAGAATCACCAGATCCTCAGCACGACAGCGCCCTGCCTCCCAGGAGACAATTCGGGGGATGAGGAGGCGACGCGTATTAACTGGAGAAGGCCCGGGGGGGTAACGCAGAGCCTTCAAAGGGGAGATGCCATTTCAGGCCCACAAGGAGGCAGGGGGGAGGTGGGCCAGGCACCAGGAACGGCACGTGCAGAGGTCATGGGTGAAAAGTGCATGTCCTGGCTGGCAATGGCCAGTGTGGAATTTACAAGTGCCACACGCTGGACATCGAGGCAGAAGTCAGATGCGTAAGGAGCCCAGACTTTAGCAGGACGTGGGGACCCAGAGGCTCATAGGAGAGAAGTGAAACAGTGAGGTGTACGTATTACAAAGTCGAATGCAATAAAGAGGCTGACGAGAGGGAGAAAAATCTGGAGCAAAAGACACAGGACCACAGCCGGCGAGAGACGAAGGCCCCGCGTGGGCAATGAGAAGGGAGGGGCCGGGTTCTCAAGGCTCCGGGGACCACACGCTACCCTAGCCCTGTGGCTGCAGGCTCAGCACCACTTTCCACTCGCAAAGGGGTCCTGGTGTAGACAAAAATACGATCACCTTACTCCATTCCATTTGGACAGGTTGTAGGGCATGAGGGAGAAGCAAAATGTGCAGGTGGACATAAGAATTTTGACCCAGAGACCAAATAAAAACACGTGTGTGTGTGTGTGTGTGTGTGTGTGTCCTTTAGATAAACTCACACATATGAAGCCAAAGTATGAAAACTTGGCGATGGATGTCTACGTGTTTATGACTATCAGCCCCCAACTCATCCCAGATGCTGAGAAGCAAAGGTTTTAATACTGAAAATATCACGTTTAAGTCCTTTCAAATATTCTACAATAAAACTCATTACTCTTGATTAATCATGCAATTAGAAAATGTTTTTCAATTCAAAAACATATGCCTAGTTTCTCATGCATCCAAAATATGCGTGGTTAAAATAACGTCATATCATAAGGAAAAGGCAAAAGTACACAAACAGAAGGAGGAGTGGCTTATGAAAATCAGAGTAAAACTGAATTAAACGATCGAGGGACAGCAAACACGTAAACGCCAGAGAATTCTCAGCGGTAAAGCGTGAGGGTGCGCATGCGATGTTACGTGAGCAGGCAGGAGAAGGAAGTCTGATCACACCCGGTTCCCGTGGGCGCTGGTCCCCCAAACTGCTCTTCTCACGTCAGTTCCTCCTTTTCTACAGCGAAGAAAATTAAGCCCATCATACAGATTTAGGAGCTCCCCGAAATAAACATTCTGCCCGGGATGTATGTGTGTATACAGGGGTGTGCTATACACCACGGACTCACCAAGAAGTCCAACGCCAAAGCTGATTCGTGGAATAAAATCAGAGTTTTTATCTTTAAAAACTTTTATCTTTAGTCTTCCCCTTGCTTCTCCTGTGCACCCCTTCCCCCCGCCCCAGAGTGGGGGGAAGTCCCCCCTCCCCCCCGCACCGCGAGCCGAGCCACAGCAACAGCACGCCAGCTGGTCCTCCACAGCGTCTGGACTCTGGGGCCAAAGTCGGTCCCAGGAAACCAAGGTGAGCTGCGATGCTGCACCCTCCCCCCGGCAGGGGGTAGAGGGGGACACGGCCACACTCTGATACGCGAAAGACACTATAATGATTAGATGGCAATTGACCTAAAGCAGCCGCCTAATTAAATTAATGCAAAGAGATTAAAAGCCCTGAATGCTGGCCTTTTGAGTGATTCTGATACACACTAATCATTGCTAATAAAATTACTCTCAGTAACTTCTCAATTTAAGTCTTTTAAAACCAGATTTCTGCATTTAGAAAACTATATATTCTTGGAGCATATTTGCAAAGCTCTTTTTAAAATAACTTTATTCCAATTTATGTGCACAACCAGCACGGTGACAAGGGCCTCCTTTCCTCCCGTCCAGGCGCAGTGCACGGGGACGCCAGCTGGGAGTGCAAAACCCACGCTGCCCCCTGCCCTGGGGCCCTTTTCCCTACTCCCAGGGTGTGGTTATTGTGAGGGCGCCTGCCCTGCAGGACAGCACCCTCTACCCCGCGGGGGATGGTCCCGACTGGCTGAGCACCCCACCCGGGAGGTGGGCTTCAGAGCAGAGCCAGTGGCAGACACACACCCCTCCCCTCGCGGTCGGCGGAGGCCACTTCCCACCATGCGTGCTGGAAGGGGGACAGAGGGAGGGGCTTCCCAGGCCCCCTACACGCCCCACCCAGCCCCGGTCCCCTGCCAACATCCCCTGACAAGACATCCGCCCTAGTGACAACTTCCTGTCTTGCTCAGGGAGCTGGAGAGGGCGTCTGTCACCTCCACAGGCCCACTGGAGAAGACAGAGGCACGCGTGGCGACAGAAGCTGGGAGCCACACAAAGTCTAGCCTGAGACGAGACAGCCTCCCAGGTCAGCGGGGAAGCTAGGCGGGTGGACAAGGAAAGCCCTCTGCCCTGGCTCGACCCTCCTGAGCCGTCACCCCAGCAATCTTCTCTTCGGTGAGAGCCAGGAGGACACAGCATCCTCTAGATGCCTGGGGCTGCTTCCTGCTTGTCGCTGGTGAACTGCCTGCACCAGGGCTTCAAAGAGAGGCCTGTCCCTCCACCCACCACGTGACCTGCCAGGGGAACCGCAGGCCCCCGGGTCCTCACACTCAGCACCCGGATGAGAAACGCACACGCAGGCGCCCAGGACCTGTCACCCAAGTCCAGCAGCGCCAGTCACCTCTGTTAGCCCAGGCCGGCCGTGCCAAGCCTGCCTCGGTGCGCGCGTCCACACCAGCGGGTGAGCAGGTCTGCGGGACGAGTGGACCCTCCCCCGTGGCTGGTCCATCTCTGACCCCTCAGGGAAGATGCCCGGCAGACACCACCATTGCCCACCACGGGCCAGCGCACTGGGTCACGCGCTCTGCCCACACCTCGAGTGTCCCCGTACCACATGTGGCTGCTGGTATGGGCATCAGTACCGCTCTCGTGCCGCCGGGGAGGAAAAGTGGAAAGCTCTGTTTCCCAGGCCTGTGCCAGCCGGATTCTTGTTAGTTCTGCCGGAGAGTGGCCCCGGTGCGACATTAAAAGGCAGGCGGAAGGGCAGAGACTTGCGGTCCCCGCCGGGAGGCTCCAGCTGCTTCCCGGGGCTGGGGGCCTGCGTGAGCCCACAGCTCCGCTTCCTGCTCGGGGGCGCGGTGCAGGGGTCCTGGATTTGCTCCCCAGACCTGGGACAGCGGCAGCTTCTTAGTTCCCAGCTTTGGGTGACTCACCTTCTCCCCTGGCTGCTGCAGCCCTTCTCACACTTCATACGCACCCCCTGCCCGATCCGGCCCGGCCGAAATTCCTGAGAGGCTCCCATTTCCTAAGAGAGAGGCCCCAAGGAAGAACCCGCGGCCCAAGTAAAGCAGAAGTCACCTGGAAAAGGAGGTCGGCAGTGGTGACTCCCAGTCGAGTCGAAACAGAACGAGACCAGAGGGCTGTGTCACTCCTCACCTGTCACCTGGGGTCTGATGGCTAACGATCCCTGGGCCTGGGCAGAGACCACATCGCCTGCAGGACAGCAGCACTAGAACCAGCTGGGCAGGCAGCCTGCAGGAGGAGGCCGCAGAAGGAGGCTGCGGGAGGGAGGCCATAGGAGGAGGCCACAGGAGGGAGGCCGCAATAGAAGGCCACAGGAGGGGAGCTGCAGAAGGAGACCACAGGAGGGGGGCCGCAGGAGGGGGGCCACAGGAGGGGGGCCGCAGGAGGGAGGCCACAGGAGGGAGGCCGCAGGAGGGAGTCTGCAGGAGGGAGGCCACAGGAGGGAGGCCACAGGAGGAGGCCGCAGGAGGGAGGCTGCAATAAAAGGCCACAGGAGGGGAGCTGCAGAAGGAGACCACAGGAGGGGGGCCGCAGAAGGAGGCTGCAGGAGGGAGGCCATAGGAGGAGGCCACAGGAGGGAGGCCGCAATAGAAGGCCACAGGAGGGGGGCTGCAGAAGAGGGGCCGCAGGAGGGAGGCCACAGGAGGGAGGCTGCAGGAGGGAGTCTGCAGGAGGGAGGCCGCAGGAGGGAGGCCACAGGAGGAGGCCACAGGAGGGAGGCCGCAATAGAAGGCCACAGGAGGGGAGCTGCAGAAGGAGACCACAGGAGGGGGGCCGCAGGAGGGAGGCCACAGGAGGGAGGCTGCAGGAGGGAGTCTGCAGGAGGGAGGCCGCAGGAGGGAGGCCACAGGAGGAGGCCGCAGGAGGGAGGCTGCAATAGAAGGCCACAGGAGGGGAGCTGCAGAAGGAGACCACAGGAGGGGGGCCGCAGGAGGGGGGCCACAGGAGGGGGGCCGCAGGAGGGAGGCCACAGGAGGGAGGCTGCAGGAGGGAGTCTGCAGGAGGGAGGCCACAGGAGGGAGGCCACAGGAGGAGGCCGCAGGAGGGAGGCTGCAATAAAAGGCCACAGGAGGGGAGCTGCAGAAGGAGACCACAGGAGGGGGGCCGCAGGAGGGAGGCCACAGGAGGGAGGCCACAGGAGGGGGGCCGCAGGAGGAGGCCACAGGAGGAGGCTGCAGGAGGGAGGCCAAAGGAGGAGGCCGCAGGAGGGGGGCTGCAGGAGGGAAGCCGTAGGAGGGGGGACGCAGGAGGGGGGTTGCAGGAGGGAGGCCACAATAGAAGGCCACAGGAGGGGGGCTGCAGAAGAGGGGCCGCAGGAGGGAGGCCGGAGGAGGGAGGCCACAGGAGGAGGCCACAGGAGGGAGGCCACAGGAGGCGGCCACAGGAGGAGGCTGCAGGAGGGGGGCCGCAGGACGGAGGCCACAGGAGGAGGCCGCAGGAGGGGGGCTGCAGGAGGGAGGCCGCAGGAGGAGGCCGCAGGAGGGAGGCCACTGAAGGAGGCCGCAGGAGGGGGGCCGCAGGACGGAGGCCACAGGAGGAGGCCGCAGGAGGGGGGCCGCAGGAGGGAGGCCACAGGAGGGAGGCCACAGGAGGAGGCCGCAGGAGGGAGGCCACAGAAGGAGGCCGCAGGAAGGGGGGGGCCGCAGGACGGAGGCCACAGGAGGAGGCCGCAGGAGGGGGGCCGCAGGAGGGAGGCCGCAGGAGGAGGCCGCAGGAGGAGGCCACAGGAGGGAGGCAGCCAGCCCTCAACAGCCACTTAGCAACCAAACCTATGAGGAAATTCTCAAGTTCCTTTCCCTAGTCATGTTCCAAACGTCAAAGGTCCTTCTCTGGGCCAGGGGACAACCAGGATACTCACACGCAGCCCTCCACGGGCGGGGAGGGGAGGCGCAGGAAGCAGCCAGCGTCCACAGCTGGGTGGCCCTGCACCGGCCACACAGATGGCCCACCTGTCACACGCCTGGTGACAGTGGGTCCTGACCCCGCCCCCAAACTTTCTTTGGCTACTTCCAGATGACGTTGAAATTTCAAGATATTTGGAATGCTTTATGGAAATAAGGGAGAACGATAGGAACCGAGCGTGCTACAGGAAATCCAGGACGTGACCACCATAGGTGGGACAAAAGTTGGGGGCCTCCCACCCCACCCAGGACAGGAAAGGGAAGCGAGAGCTGCCGGTGACAGCGGACAGCAGCGCAGACCCCGCCGGGACTCCCTGGGGACGGCCGAGGGCCACACGTGGCCTCCTCCCCACCCACCTCTCCCCGGAGGTGGCCTGCAGCCAGGGACATCGGCGGTGCTGTGTCACAGCAAAACGCCAGGCCTTCATTTTCTTCAAGCCGTGTCCTGGGTGGGGGTCATGAGCTCCCCAAGCAACTGGGGGTCAGCAATCATGCCTCATACTGGTTTTTTTGTTGTTTTTTTTTGCAACCGCAAAACCAAAGGGAACTTTAACAACCAGCTTGTTCACAGATGAGGAGGTTAGGAGCAGGACTAGTGCATAAAGAAAAAAAATTCACATCAGAAGAATCCCAGTGAATCAGCGCAGCTCTTGGGAAGCTTACACGCTGGGAAGTGGGGTACTCTAGTTATGCCACCCAGGCACGGGGGTCAAGAAGGGAAGAAACCTAATTTTCAACAGGGTATAATTAGCTGATTATTCTTCACTTGAAAGGTAGCCTGAGACAGACAGCTCCTTTGTCTACAGCAGAAGCTATTTAAATTAAGCCGCAGACTCATACATAATGTTTAAAACCCAAAGGAGACAATAAAGAACATATCAAGGGGCTATCATGACATGTGAGAAAAATAAACAAATGGGAGGAAACACAATTTCAAACAAACCAATTTGAAGTTAAAGTTAAAAATTACATTCCGGTTAAAAATAATATCAAGAAATGATATATACCTGGAATTTGCTTTACAATAAAGTAGTGGGAGCACGGCAGGGGGTGGAGGGGAGGGGCGAAGGTGGGACAAGACTGGCCCCCAACTGCTGACCGCTGGGGCTGAGTGACATGCTTGCTGGGGTTACCACTCTCTATATTTCAAAACTGTTAAGAATTTAAAATCCACATCAAAACAACCAAATTCTCACCAACTAGGTACCCGTGCACCACACACAGTGCAAATTACTTAGCGCGGAACGGGCACATAAACACCACCCTCGCCCGTGAACATCACTGATTATTGTTTTTCACAAAATACAGTTAAGTCAAAATCAGATCACAGGGTATTCAGACGATGGGACATTACTCAATTTCTAAACGATTCAATCTGGTACCCATTTTAGAAAGTCTTTTTTCAATTACACGTCATATAAAAGTTGGTAACTGTATTTCATTAGATGAACACATAACTCAAAGAAAAAGTTGCTTTATCGATGAGATACTAGGTATTACTCAATCGGAGTCCCACAGATACCGCATACAAGTTGCTAAATAAACGTGAGTTAAACCTGGATCTGCTCGTGGACACAGATTTCTGTGATGGGGCCCTACACGCCTTGAGACCCACCCACCCCCGCCAGTGTCCCCCATGGTGGGGTCTGTGAGTCCTCCGGCCACAGCTGACCAGACCGGCCGTGGACCGCTGCCCTAACAGACAAAGGAAGGGGCTCTGGGGCCCGGATACACCACTCCAGGGATTCGGCACCAAAGGCACCCCTCTACCCTCCCCAGACGGGCCACCAGATTCCAACCAATACGTCAGCTTTATTTTTGCTCAAATAGAAAACACTGAGCGTCGATCAGACCATCATCACACAGGGCAGAGGAAGGGCTGCTGGGCAGAGGACCCTGTACCCAAAACCTGCTTCACGGAGACACCTGTTAGGATTCCTAGACGTGTGGTTCACCTGGGGGCTCTGGCATTTTCCTATGATACAAATAGGGTTTTTTTTTTAAACAAACTAAATCAGGTAAACAAATCATCCTCCAACTACCCAAAGGAGTCCACACCACCGCGCGTTCTCCGAGAAGCCGCCGGGGCCGCAGGCTGGGGGAGCAGGGCCGGCCCCTCCCCTGCAGGGGCGCCAGGGCCTCCCACAGCGTTCAGCACAGAGCGGACACTCAAATACTTGTTGAACAGGAGACTGAAGCTTGAAACCTTTCAAGGAAAAGATAACCACAGACCAAGAAGCTACAGCATCTAAGTAACGCGCTATGATGTGCTGAGGGGTCGCTGCTATGGCCTGAGTGTCTGTATCCCCCCCAAAGTTCACACGCTGAAATCCTAACCCCCGAAGTGATGGGCCTGGAGGTGGGGCCTTTGGGAGGGGATCAGGTCGTGAGGGCGAAGCCCCCTGAATGGGACCTCACAGAGCTGCCGGCCCCTGCCACCAAGTAAGGACACAGGCGAGGCCCTCACTGACCGCCGCCCTGGATCTCGCATGTGCGGTCCCCGGGACTGAGAGAAATAAACGTCCGCGTCTATAAGCGCCCAGTCTGGAGCACTTCATGATATCTGCCTGCACGAACCGGGCCAGTCACTATAGCGCGGGCGCTCTTACAGGACTGGGGGGTAGGCGTGAGGGGCGCAGACGACACAGGAGCCTTTCCACTGAGCCTAGAGCCCCCTGCTCTGCAGGCCCCACACACACATCGCGGGGGGTCACAAGCAGAGCTCGGGAGACGTGGCTGCCCTCAGAGGTGCCCTCCCTGGCCGAGCAGCCAATTCCAGAAAGCGCTCAGGAAACAAAACTCAGAGGCCCCAAAGGTGTGCTGTCTCCTGTCGTGTCCCCTGCAGGGAGGGTCCCCAGCTGAGCCCGCAGTCACACATCCAGGCTCGGTGCGGCCAGACGTTCAAACGCGAGGCTGCCCCGCACGGGGGCAGGGGGTCCAGGCCCGGGGATCAGCCCCTTCCGGAGAGTCTGAGACGGGCCGGGCCGTCCGCACGATGGATACGAGTGAGAGCAGGACCCGGCCCACACTCACAGGAGGGACCAGGACATGCTTTCCTTTCTCCAGGCATCACCCCCACTAGCCATGCGCAGGTGGGTGGGACACGGTTCTATCTGGAAGGTTCTCCTAGGGACTAAGAAAGCAAGCGGAGTGTATGAGCTGGGCCTTGAGAACGTTAAAATCAACAGTCTTAACTCGTGGCTCTCCAGCTTGGGGCCAGAAAGGTCAAGCATCCCCGAGAGGCTCTGAGAGGCGGCTGGGAAGCAGCCGAGAAGAAACTGCTCTCCGACACCGTCAGCATCCCTCACGGGGCGCCCTCCCCACCGAGACACCTGTCGCAGGTGAGCAGGGCTCCGGGGCACGGCCGCAGACAGGGGACAGCATGCCTGCTCTAGCTCCCCGAGGCTTCAAGCTGAAGTCCTGGACGCTTCCGCAGCAGCAAATTTCTAGACGGTGGCAGGGAGGGGATGGAAAATTAGGCCCTCCAACTGCCCTGGGAGGGAGCGAGTCAGCCGGAAGCCCTGGGAACAGCTGCAGGAGAAGCACAGAGCTGAGCGGTGGGCGGGCTTGTCCACGGAAGGGAGCCCTGGACACCAGAAGGGTTTTCCACTTCAGACGGAAGAAAGTCAGGTAGGGGCAGCGGCAAGCTGTGTTAAACCAAGGCACATGCTTTTCCTAGAAAGGTTTACGAAGTCACAGCGAGTCTCAGTAGCTTCTGTTATGACTGAACGTTTGTGTCTCCCCCAGATTCTTACACTGAAGACCTAATCCCCAGGGTGATGGCATTTGGAGGTGATTACAGGTCCAGATGAGGTCAAGAGAGAGAGGCTCCGACGGGATAAATGTTCTTAGAGGAAAAGGCCAGAGGCCCTCCCTCCACCCCGTGAGGGCTCAGCAAGAAGGCAGCGTCTGCAAGCCAGGAAGTAGGTCCCAGCAGAAACTGAATCAGCTGTTCCCTTGATCTTAGGCTTCCAGCCTCCAGAACGGTGAGAAATAAAGGTCTGCTGTTTAAGCCCCCCAGTCTGTGGTATTTTGTTTCAGCAGCTCAAGCTAAGACAGCCTCTACTTAAGAAACATTAGCTTTTAAAAAATTATCCTTTACTCACAAGAAAATAACATTTAAAATACATCACCTAAGCCATGTGATGAGAAAGAAAATACTCTTAAAATATCTGTCCAAACCATAACTTAGTTTCATGCTTCTCACTATACAGTCAGAATGAAAAGTATAAAAGAGGACAGAAACAGTGATATTAACAGCAGGATTGTCAACATGGAAAACTGAAATTGTAAGCAATCTAAAAATCTGTCTAATGCACTATAGCTTACTTCCCTAAAATGACTTTCTTGAATATCTGAAAGAATAAAAAGGCTAAAAATACTTTTTCAAGCATACTTTTCTTGACCTATTACAATCAAGATGTCTGAATGCAAAACAACAAAAATTAACTCAGGCCACTTGAGTATCCACGTCCATACAGGCAGGCAGCCCTGTGTGACTTAACATGTGATTCAGACTCTAAAGTGGGACGCCCTCATTTTACAGATCAGAGGCCCATGTTTCTGGAGCACACCCTTCGGAAACGATAGGTTTAAAATAATAAAATTATTAATTTTATAATTTTAAAATAAAAGTATTATTAATTTCATCATTTTAAAATAATAAAATTATTTTAAACGGGATCATTTTGATCACACACATGCATTTTACAGTAAGTTTCAGCACTTCTTAGCTGTAGAAAAACACTGTATTTTATCACTGATGTAGCTATAACTCTTAGAAAGATAAAAGCCAGATACAAACACCACCCTTTAAAGATCTTCAACATTAGACAGAGCCTAGCACTAAGCCTACTTCTAACTCAAGTCACGGTAACAGAAATTTTAATCATGCCCTCAAGGTTTGAAGAATTTCGCGAAGGCCATGTCTAAAATTCTGATTACATTTTTGCATTTTTTAAAATTCTGATTCTTAGAAATTTCTTTAGCAACCATGCCCCACTCACAAAGCTCCCGGACTTTGCTTTCACTCATTTTTCCTCATTTTCGTCCTCACGACAACCCATTTTCCAGTGAAGGCCACTGAGGCCTCGAGAGGCGAGACAACAGGCCTGAGACAGAGTCCTCCTGGTTGGCCAAGATCTGAACTGTTTCCAGAATCCTGGATTTCAAACTGCAAGGAAAAGCTAAGAACTCAACACTAAGAATGCAGATGGGCTTCCCTGGTGGCGCAGTGGTTGGGAATCCGCCTGCCAATGCAGGGGACACGGGTTCGATCCCTGGTCCGAGAAGATCCCACATGCCACGGAGCAACTAAGCCCGTGCGCCACAACTACTGAGCCTGTGCTCTAGAGCCCACGAGCCACAACTACTGAGCCCGCGTGCCACAACTACTGAAGCCCGTGCGCCTAGAGCCCGTGCTCCACAACAAGAGAAGCCACCGCAATGGGAAGCCCGCGCACCGCAACGAAGAGCAGCCCCCGCTCGCCACAACTAGAGAAAAGCCCGCGCGCAGCAACGAAGACCCAACGCAGCCAAAAATAAGGAAAATAAATAAAAATTTTTAAAAAAAAGAACGCAGAAACATCACGCAAGGAAGGGAGACCAAGGCCTACGTGAGGAATAAAAATCCCAGTTTTTCCCTGGCTTTCCTCCTAAACCAGTCTTACTGGCTATCCTCAGTGTGCACGGTCCACGCCGGGGAGGAGCCTGACAGCCGGCTCCTGGCAGCGGGAGCTGCCAGGACCCAGATCTAATTGACCCTATGCTTCCACCCGCAGCAGGCGGCGGGACGGCTTCTCCACGCAGCCCATTTCTCAGAAAACCTGCAGCCACAGATGCCTATCTTCCACAGTTTCATTCTTCTTCTTGAAGTTATTAGAAGCAGAGTCGCAATTTTTGTGCCACACTTACACCGTCTGTATCTCTGAGCTTCCCTAGAAATGTTACTATATTTTTCCTGAGAACCAGGAACTGGGGGAGTTAGCTGCACAGTGAGAGCCGTGATTAGCCCAGAGGGTGGAGAAGAATGTGAAACGAGACCGCATCAGCTGTTTCACAGAGGAGGAATGTTCTCCAAGGGGGCACAGCCCGCTGGGGAGGAGGAAGGGTGGGGAAGCAGTCAGGCGTCCCAATGCGGCTCAAATACGCATGGTCCTGGTCCCCAGTTCCCGGGACAGAGCTCCTAAGGCCCGGGAATGTCCGGAGCGAAAGGAACGTCCCTGGTTATTGGGCGTCCCTTACCCCACGCGCAAGCTGAGGCTAATGAAGTGGCCCCGCGCTGGCCTCCCCGCATGGCTTCGGGATGGGGCCAGGAAAGACCGGCCTTGAGATCAGAGAGTGAGAACTGCCGGCCCCACCAGGGCGAGGAGGGGGCTGGAGGAACAAGATGCAGGGAACCCGCGGGCTGCTCAACACCCCGATGTGCTGGGAGGAGAGGGCACTCAGACTCTGCGCCCCCCCGTCCCCCCGAACACCTGGCCCTGTGCCTCTCCTCCCTCGGGCTGTCCCCGAGCTGTACCCTCTGTAATAAACCATTGATAGTAAAGTGCTTTCCCGATTCTGAGTCATTACAGCAAATCATCAAACCTGAAGGGGGCAGGGGGGTGTCATGGAAACCCCCAGCTCATGGCCAGTGGGTCAGAAGCACAGGAGGCTCAGGACTTACGCCTGGCGTCTGAAGGGGCGGTCTTGTGGGACTGAGCTCTTCACCTACAGGGTCTGCACCGACTCTCGGCAGCTGGTGTCAGAATGCAACTGAAGTACGGGACACACGGTTGGTGGCAGGGAATCCAAGGCCCGTCCAATTCACAAGCCTCTGGTCCCACGGCTGCTGAGCGCTCAAGATGCAGCCAGTCTGGCTGTGTCCTGCTCTAAGGACACACCGGGTCTAGAGACGGGCACGAAAGAAAAAAGCACAAACGTTTAAAAATCACATACCCCAGACTTCCCTGGTGGCGCAGTGGCTGAGAATCCGCCTGCCAGTGCAGGGGACGCGGGTTCAAGCCCTGGTCCGGGAAGATCCCCCATGCCGCGGAGCAACTAAGCCCGTGAGCCACAACTACCGAGCCTGAGCTCTAGAGCCCATGAGCCACAACTACTGAGCCCACGTGCCACAACTACTGAAGCCCACGTGCCTAGAGCCCGTGCTCCGCAACAAGAGAAGCCACCACAATGAGAAGCCTGCGCACCGCAACGAAGAGTAGCCCCCGCTCACCACAACTAGAGAAAGCCGGCGCGCAGCAATGAAGACCCAACGCAGCCAAAAATAAATAAATAAGAAAAGGACTAAAAATAAAAAATAAAAATCACATATCCCACTGGTTATTTTTTATAAGTTGGAATGATATTGGGCTGTATACACACATTACTAAAATTAATTTCATCTCTCTTTCTGCTTTCTTAATGGGATTACGAGGAAATTTAAAGTTCCCTATTTAGCTCGCATTTGTGGCTTATATTACAGTTCTAGTGAGTAGCGCTGTTTTAAATGCCTTCACTTCTGAAAATTCAGGGACTGAAACCCTGTTTGCATCTCAGGTTTTTACAGGTAGAAAGAGAGCGGCTACCAGGATGGGAGGGTGTGCGTGACGACGGCGCGGAGAAGGCGCTGATGCGCACGCGGTGTGTACGGTGCGCTGGGTCTGCGGGGTGGGTTCGCCCTAACGCCCCCTAGTGGCGAGCATCCCAGCCTCTTAGCACAGAAAACGGCGCCGAGCTCCCGCCAGCAGAGTGACAGAGCGAGGACCCCCGACTGCACCCCCGTGCGTCCCTGCACACCAGGGTGGGCAGACTTCTCCCGGAAAAGGGCCAGATAAATTATCTCAGGCTTTGCGAGCCAGTTTCTGCTGCCATGACTCAGCTCTGCCCCCGTACCGGGAAGACAAACACAGGCCGCGTTCTAATACGACTACTCACGAGACCAGCCTGGGAGCGGGTCTGGCCCCCAGGCCAGAGTCTGCCAACCCCCGCTCCACGCCGCTAAAAGCAAGACCACGGCCCCCAAGTGGAGTCACCTGCCGTAACCCCACGCCACCAAACTGAGACCTCATTACAGTTTCCGCTCTCCCAGAAGTGGAATCTTAACCCCGTGGGTCAGGAACCGCCTGACCAGCACCGGTCAGCTGCCTGGTAGACACCTGCCGTCCTTCCCCTACAGGAAAGTGACCCTGCAATCACCAACCCACTCTGGCCAGCGTCACTTCCTTGTCCCTGCTCCCTTCTGATGATGAAAGTCCTGCATCTGTCCAGCTCCTCGAGGCGCCTCTCTACCTGCAGATGGGACGCTGCCCGATTCATGAACGCTGAATAAAGCCAGTAAGATCCCTACACTTACTCAGTTGAATTTTATTTATTTATTTTTTTAAATAGAGGCAGCAGGGCACATAGGCGAGCCCATCTTCCACCACTGACTATTTATTTATTGATTGATTGATTTATGACTGTGTTGGGTCTTCATTTCTGTGCGAGGGCTTTCTCTAGTTGTGGCAAGCGGGGGCCACTCTTCATCGCGGTGCGCGGGCCTCTCACTATCGCGGCTTCTCCCCTTGCGGAGCACAGGCTCCAGACGCGCAGGCTCAGTAGTTGTGGCTCACGGGCCTAGTTGCTCCGCGGCATGTGGGATCTGCCCAGACCAGGGCTCGAACCCGTGTCCCCTGCATTGGCAGGCAGATTCTCAACCACTGCGCCACCAGGGAAGCCCCGAGTTTTATTTTTTAACAACACCATGAACAGAAATAGACATCCTAAATACGTGATTCTATCTAACATCGGTACACCAAGATACAACATTTATAAAGAATACCTTTCACAAAATAGGGTACTGTTGAAACAAGGCTGACCCGGGGAAGTGAAAGCCTGCAAGATCACTTACTGTTACTTTTACTGGACATCACAGCAGGCCATTTAGGTATCGTCCCTAGAGGTAGTAAGTTCACAGCACTCGCTTCAACGTGGATGACGCATGTGACAAAAATGAAATTAAAATGTTCACCCAAGGGAACAGATGGAGGGATAAGGAGGCCTCCTGGTCAGCGTAGGTCCTGCCTCTGCAGAGGGAGGGGAACACCAGGGCCCACGTGTCCTGACCTGGGGGGCTTCCTGCGCAGATGCCACGCACCTGGGCGGGCGAGCGCCGCTGTGCTCGAGGTGCCAGGTCCTCTTGGACGAGGTACCCACGCCAGCCTTCTCTCCACTCGCAACTCTGACCGACACTCTCGGCACAGCAGGAAAACGCAGCAGGAAGCCTCCAGTCAGTTATCAAACTAATTTGAACACTTTTAAAAATAGTGGCTCATGAATCTAAAACTCACTACAGATGGAAATGGTTTGGGGGAAAAACCCACACGCCCTCCAGGCAGAGGGAAGGCCGAGGAAAGGAGGTGTGGGGACCCAGCGAGGCGGTCAGGCTGTGCACCTGGGGACCCTCACTCCTGGCTTCTCTGCACGGACCACCCTGAAGGCCAGGGGACGCAGTGCAAGCGCAAAAGAACATCGAAACCAGGAGGCGAGGGAGACAGAAACCCGGGGAGTCTGCCCCCTCGCTGTGGCCCCCCGCACCCCGCAGCTGCAACGGGCCCCCTGTCCATCCCTGTCCACATCGTGCTCCCCTTCCCCCCCCCCCACTACCCCCCTTTCATTCTTTCACTTTCTTTGAAAATCTTTTTAAAGGGTACACGATAAAGTGATCTCTACTCTGCCTTGAGCCGACTAGGGTTGGTCACAGAAACCCGACACAGAAGCAGGGCTGTCGTTTCAGGGAGTCCTGCCTGGCAGGGAGCACAGCCGGCTGAGAGGCAGGGAGGACCGTCAGGCCTGGATGCCATCAGTCACCCTCCGCTGCAAAACACACCGCCTGCCACACACGGCGGCTCCAAACCATGCGGCTGTGTCACCTCTGGAGCTTGCACGGCTCTCCTGGGCACTTCGCTTGTTACCGGACAACAGACCGCACACACCCGGCTAGAGACTCTTCCCACGTACCCCTTCCAGGCGTGGCAAACGTACTGGAAACGTCTTGCAACGCTCTCTCTGACATGGTCCTTCGAGATCAGATCACTGTTTAAACAAGAGTCGTCCCGTTACCTCTGTCTCACTTGGCCAGTGACCAAACCCAAGCTAATCCTACGCCATCACCCCCTTTACGCCCCAAACAAGGCTCCAAAGAATGATCTGTTACTAACAAAAACTAAATTCACCCTCAAAGGGAAAAGACATGCTGGGCACACTCCAGATGCTGTCACAGAGTCCTTTCAAGAACAGCCACCAGCTAGGAAGTAAGCTCCAAGCTCGGCCTTGGGATGACCGGGAGGGAGCTCTGACGGCAAAGGGCACTGGCCCTGTTTCATGGTCACTCTGAGGTGAGGCCTTCTGGAACCCGTCGACTCCAGGTGCCTGTCCAGAGGGGCCCTCCCACCCTGGGGGAAACTGATGCTTGCACATGACCGAGAATCGGTGTGGCCGCTTTAGAAGGGGGGATTTTGGAAACACGTATCAAGAACCATAAAGACATCCATACCACTTAACTCTGCAACCCCTCGCCGAGGAACTTACGTCAAGGAACAGCTCAGTAGAAGAAAAGAAATATAAAGGAGCACACAGGCACCTCGCCTACTGGAGCAGGAATTTAAATGACCAAGTCAGCGGGGAGCAGCTTACACTACTGAGGGCGCTGTCCCTCTATGGGATATTGGGCAACAACAAGAAAACATCACCAAGATTACTAATAAGGTGGGAAAATGCTCATATTAAGAAGAATATGAAACTGTACAAATGGTCACACATATACTTCCAAGGACTAATGACAAACGTGAAAAGTTTCTCTTTTAGGATGTTAAGGTGACAGGAAGCATTTTCCTTTCTAAATACGGTCTTTAAGAGTTAGTTAGTAGGTTGCCTTTATCATTAAAAGAAACTCCACCAAAAAAAAGACAAAAAGAGCAGTGCCAGAAAAGATGTCTCGGAAAGCCAGGTCTCATATGGGAAGGTGTGTGTTCAGCCTGCACGTTCACATTCGTAGCTGGCAGTGCTGCAAATCCACCTGCGGAGACCAGAGCAAGTGACCGGGATCATTCTGCTCCCAGGGAAGGGGCAGCCTGGAGAGCCAGCAGGCACAGCGGGGCAGCTCCTGTGGGGATGCAGCCCTGAGAGCACACAGCTCGCCAAGCCCAGGCGAGTGCACTAGGGATGCGGGTGCACTAGGGATGCGGTGCATTAGGGATGCACGTGCACTAGGGATGCGGGTGCACTAGGGATGCGGGTGCACTAGGGATGCGGGTGCACGAGGGATGCGGGTGCACGAGGCGTGCGGGTGCACGAGGGGTGCGGGTGCACTAGGGGTGCGGGTGCACGAGGGATGTGGGTGCACGAGGCGTGCGGGTGCACGAGGGGTGCGGGTGCACGAGGGGTGCGGGTGCACTAGGGGTGCGGGTGCCTTAGGGGTGCGGGTGCACGAGGGATGCGGGTGCACTAGGGATGTGGGTGCTTTAGGGATGCGGATGCACGAGGGATGCGGGTGCACGAGGCATGCGGGTGCACGAGGGATGCGCGTGCACGAGGGATGCGGGTGCACGAGGGATGCGGGTGCACGAGGGATGCGGTGCACTAGGGATGCGGGTGTCTGCTGCACCCCCCCCCCACCTGCCTGGTGAAGACGCCCAGCCAGCCGCCACCAAGGGTCACCACACACGTGTGCAAATACAACACACCCACGTGAAAACGTTCCAGAAAGGCCGCCAGGACCGCACTCAGATAAATTCCCTATTTACACGGGGAGGAGGCAGCCTGCAGGGGCACAGTGAAGAGCGTTATCAGAGGAGGGCAGATGAAACGTTAGGTAAATGTCGGCGGTCGTTACCGCCGAGCTCATTCTTGAGGGAGGGTCCTCCACACAGCCCCGCAGCTGATATCACAGCTCCATGCACCAACTCTTCTTCCAAGCTACTTCTTATTTTATAACGTATTTCTGTGAAATACGGGGTCAAAAACTCCAGGGACCCTTCTGCCGTTAACACCCGACAACCAGAAAGTCAAACTCTTTAATGCGAGAGATTTTTAAAAGTCCCTGACAGTTTCCTGACGCTGGAAGTTACTCTAAACCCCTAAGTCCCGAATCCGCAACCCAACCCAATCACTAGACTATTAAATCATCACAAATCCCAGAACACTATTTACATTCATTTTTTTCAGATAATAAACAGATATGTAATTTCCCACTATGACAATTTAAATAATTAAATTTACAAAAACTGACTAGGTCTTCTATCTGATTTAAGTACAATTATTCTTAGGTTTTTCTTACACACAAAGGATTTTATGTTATGCGCTTGGGGGATGTTTTATCATCACCGCACGACTGGAGAGACTTCTGTGAGGCAACAAAATTATATTACTTTCCGCGACACCCATGTGGACCATCTCTGGCCCGAGGCCTGGGTGCCCAGCAGCTCCGTCATCAGATAAGACAGCACCCGGACCTGCCAGGCCCACGCCCTGTGCCGTGCACGCCCTCCCCATGTCAGAAGGGGAGGCCCAGGGCCTCCCGCTCAGGATGCTTTCAAATGGTTTTCATTTTATGCAGTTGCATGAGAAGACAGTTACTAAAGTATGATTTAAAAAAAGAATTTGAGGGATTCCCTGGTGGTGCAGTGGTTGAGAATCTGCCTGCCAATGCAGGGGACACAGGTTCGAGCCCTGGTCTAGGAAGATCCCACATACCGTGGAGCAACTAGGCCCGTGAGCCACAACTACTGAGCCTGCGTGTCTGAAGCCTGTGCTCCGCAACAAGAGAGGCCGCGACAGTGAGAGGCCCGCGCACCGCGAAGAAGAGTGGCCCCCGCTTGCCGCAACTAGAGAAAGCCCTCGCACAGAAACGAAGACCCAACACAGCCAAAAATAAATAAATAAATAAATAAATAAATAAATAAAAATTTAAAACTGGAAAAAAAATAAAAAAGAATTTCAGATGTACACGTGCTTCTTTAGGAATACGCTAACCAAGAGGGTATGGCAGGTCTAATAACCCCTGTAATTTCAAAGGAAGATGAGAGTAGCCCAAATCCCAACCATCTGCAACCACCACGATGGTTTGATACAAAAGCCCGGCTCATTTCTCTGATGGCCGTGAACGTCACACGTTGTGCTCCCTACTTTCACAACGGAAGGAAACACTAGTTAATAGCTAGTGAAGATAAAAATGTAAGTTTTTCACCCCAAGGCCACGGACCCCCTGAAGTCCATCCTCTCCCCACAGGGCCCCCAGAATAAGAACCGCCTTTGGGGAACCACTCAGAACTTTCCATGATGTCATGGACCAGGGCAGATTCAACAAATCCCTAGATTCCAGACTCGGGCGGGGCCCCAGGGAGGACCCGTCAGAGCAGAGGCTCCTGCGCTTTTGTAACAGGAACGCGTGCGGATGTGCGGAGACAGCCCGAGCCGGGAGCCCAGGGCTGGATCAGTACCCCACTCCTTCCCACACCCCTGGTTCGACGCTCTGCCACCTACTCACTACCGTTGCCTCCAGCAAGCCCTCTTCCAACTTGAAGCTGGAAGGAAGCTGAAGAGACCACCTTGTTCAGCCCTGCTTCTACATACGGAACGCTGCTTCCAGCAGACTTGCTATAAAGAAAACCCAAGCCCAGCCAATTCCAAAAATGCTGTCCTTAAACGTTTCCCAGCAAAGTGGGAGTTCTCATTTTCATGTCATGATTCTTCTACACACAGACGCCAAAACTCACATAAGCAACCCCAGTCAAAACAAAAAATTCAGTGAAAGATTTTTCTAACAATTATCAGAAACTACAGGTCAAAATAGAAGTCATAAATTATACTTTAACATGGAGGCATGGATTTAAAGAAAATAATGTTCAAAAAAGTCACTGCAGATGTTTATATGCAGTCAATTTTAATAAACAAAATGCACTAATACAAGCTCTATGAACGCGAATGAACGTAACTGATTCTCTCTAATGTACGTAGCTCTGGGGACGGCGGAACGGTAAGTAGTATCCCGACAGGGGACCTTCCACCTCCACCCTCAAAGCATACCGTCAGTGGCGGGGCGCAGGGGAGGTACAAACAGGAAAGCGAAATAGGCTACCGGCCCTATTAACCCTGACCCTCTCTGCACCCCAGAGAAAGGCCAACCACTCTTCGGCCTGATCAGCCACTGGAGGAAAGCCCCACACCATCCCCTCCCCAGGCCAGCTCCTGAGCCCACTCCCCGCAGCCCAAGTCTGCTAGCACGCACACCTGGAGCTGCGTCAGGGCACCTGGGCAGCTGGTAAGGGCCGCCAGTGCGGCTGTGTCCACAGATGCAGCGCACCTTCCCTGGGCTGGGACTGCAGCAGGACCTCCGCCCGCCCTTCACCGGGTCTGCCTGAGCGCAGGATGGCCATCTCAGAGCGTGAAGCGTCGGGCCTGTGCCGAAACCAGGAAGATCTGCTGCTGGTTTTTATTTGCCCAAATTGGACAAAGTCCACGGACACTCCCATCGTCACACGTGCACACACTCACCTGCTCTCACTCACACACACACACATGACAGAACCATTTCAGACAAGCCTGGCACTGAGGACCGCCCTCCTCTGGCCCAGACTGACCTTTGCAGGGCAGGGTTCACGGCTGTGACTCCACTTCCCTCCACCAGACCTCTGAGGGCGTTGGGCTTCCTTCCAAGACTGCAGCGCAAACAGAGGAGCCCTGGGTCACTCCCCAGTGGGCCCGCAGCAGACAGCCTGGCAGAGCCGACCTCGGCCAGGAAGTCAAGGTTAGCGGGGACAAGCCACGTTGATATCATGCACCCTTGATAGGATGTGATGTAAATGTCGCTCTCCCTCTGTGGTCTTCTCCCCCAAACCTGTGATCCAGCCTAATCACGAGAGAAACACCAGACAGATCCCAACAGACGCTCTCCCTCTGTGGTCTTCTCCCCCAAACCTGTGATCCAGCCTAATCACGAGAGAAACACCAGACAGGTCCCAACAGAGGAACATTCCACAAAACACCTGATTGGTCCTCCTCAACGCTGAAAATATCGTCAGGAGGAGGAAAGTCTAGAAACTGTCACAACCAAGAGGAGCCTCAAGAGACACCATGAGTAAATGGAATGCGGTCTCCAGGATGGGATCCTGGGGCAGAAAAGACCATTAGGGAAAAAGTAAGAAAATCCAAAAAAAGTACGGACCTCAGTTAACAATAAAGTACCAGTCTTGGTTCATGAGCTGTGAACAGTGTACCAGAGTAACGGAAGACGTTAACAACAGTGGAAACCAGATGCTGGGTATGGCAACTCTCTGTACTCTCTTTGGAATTTTTCTATAAATCTAAGACTTTTCTAAAATTAAAGGTTCATTTTAAAATATATATGTACTGTACATACTATATACATAAATCCATATATGCAAAGCATAACATGAACGCCTTTCAACAATTACAAAGTGTACTTTGGAAAAATTAGCAAAAACTGTACTCAACAAAAGGAGATAAACACATTTATTGATTGGCTCAACACAACAGTATAAGGTTATTTACTTGGTTGAAACAGAACAATTTTTGCTGTTCTTCAGAGAACACATCACCTGTATTTACATACATAAAATAATACTCTACACGAGTCTGTAAACGACAACAAAAATCTTGCTTCCTTGAATGAGACCCAAAAAAGACTTATTTAGCATGCGTTAAATTCTCTCCTATTAAGGTCCCTGAGAGCCAGGAATCAATGTATTCCAATCAATCTTTAAAACGTCCAACACAAAACTCATACTTCAAATTAAATGCTCGTTATTCTCAAATTAAGTTTCACTTAAACACTAAGCATTAATTACAGCGTATCACAAATTAATTACAATGTATCACAAAAACTATTTCACACTAACCCATGTCATCAAAAGTTAAAGGAGGAACTGTAAACTAGTTCAGTGTGAAACAGAGGACAAATCACTAATTATGATTTGAATTGTTTTGAATGCCAGGATTAAATTATTTCCGGATGCTAAACAGAAACACAGAATCTGGTCCACCGACTTGCTGTTAAAAGGACACAATGATTTGGGAACTAGATGAAGCCGAGGTCAACGACCTGAAACACTGCATTTGAAAAAATACAAAAGATAACATCTATAATGGAGCGAACAAATAGTTCACATTTCAAAGGAAACACTTCGAACTCGACAATCAGGATAAAAAACAAACCTGCAAAATGCCTGAACAGGACAGATTTACAATATTCATCACCAATCCAGGCGAAGCAGTAATCTGACTAAATAAACCTTTTCTAGACTAAAATGTAACGGCATAATGCACTTATACCATCATCAATTAGAAAAAAAAAAGGAATTAGGAGTATCAGTGGGCTTCCTGACACCGGCATTCCATTAAAAGCAGCAATAAGTAGTTTTGTTCTTTTTCTTTTTAAGAGCTAAAATTCGTAGGCAAATAAATCACATGTAAGCAGAGTTTATATAATCTGAAAATTACGGAGTAGTTGACCCCAAAACCACATGTTCATCCTAAGCAAACTCACAGCGTGGCCTCACGCAGGCCCTGGAAGACAGCGCCGTCCCGGGAAGGGAGGATGGTGTCGGGGGAGGACAGGGTGCTGGCCCCAGCTGCAGTGGCCACAGAGCTTTACCAGCGGCAACTGGGACCATCCCTGCTCAGCGGACACTCCACGGTCTCAGGGCTGCCTGACTCTCCCGAGAATATCTGAAATGAATTCTCCCTGGCCTTGAGGACTTTCCATGGGTCTTCCCTGCACCACCCACAGGACCCCACAGAGAAGCATGGGCACTCATTTTGTACACTGAGATGAGAGTCGATCGTGAACCTGCAAAAATCACTCTGGGCTGGTTCACAAGCTCCCTGAGGGCAGGGCTTTGTGTGGTCCACCTTCGTATGTCCATGGCTCCTAGCACAGTGCTTCTGCTGTAGCCGGCACTCTAAAGTATTCACTGGGTGACAATTCAGGGACAGCAAACTAGTCCGGCAGTCTGATCTGTGGGTCAGATCGGGATGGAGAAGGCAGCTTGTGCTTTGTCCCCGCACACGTGCCCTTCGGTCCTCCAGCCAGATTCACAAAAAGGGACCAAGCAGCCTCAGTTTACCACGCGCAGGCCCGTTCAGCCCACTCTGCTTTGAAGACCCTGCTCGAATAAGGAACTGCACAGCTGCAATTCCTAAACAGGGAAGGCAGAGCCACAAAAGGTCTTTGAAAACATCAGCGTTAAGCCCCTGCTTCGCAGAAGATGAGACGGAGGTGGAGAGGTGTTAGAAGCGAGCCGGGCAGCTTGGGCCAAACTAGCAGCAGGGGGAAAGGAGCACGCGTACCCTCGCTGCTCACAGGAAACCAGACGTCTCGAGTTCACATTTAGACCAGCTATTACTGAAGTTCAGGATGAGGCTGCTTGAAGCCAGCCCCTATCATAATGAAAAGGCAGGAAGTTACTGCATGCCGTCAAACGTTTTATTTTGAGGGAAGAGGGGATTTCAATACCGTAAACACAAAGCCCTGAGGAAGCCCTGCGTCCCGCAGCTCCAGATCCGGGGCATGACCTGACAGCAGGACCCCTGCGGCCAGTCCCTGCCCCTGTGACCCTCACTTTCCTTCTCTCCGCAGTGGCCAAGTCACAGTACTTGCTCCTCCACCGATGTGTCAGGATCAAATGATACAATGACACACGCAGAACAATTAGACACACACAATGTTATGCAGCACACAACTGCAGAATCTCCAAGTCTGTCCAGAGAGTTACTATTCATCTTTCCTAGGTCTTTCTCAGTGCCCACGAGGATGGGAGGTTAAGGAAAGAAAAAGACTGACTGTACTTTTAACCATCTCCACTGAGAAAAGTTCAAAAATGTCCAGAGTGCTGATTCTGTGTTTATCCTAGCAACAGAACAGGAAGAGAGGAGATACAAGAAGTGACCAAGTAAAAGGGAAGAGCAATACAACAGGAAATGATTTACAGAAAACAGATCTAGATTAAGCCAAGGAAACTTCTAACCGGTAGCCCTCTCAATTTCTAGGCTTCTCTGACTTTATCAAGTCAGAGCCTGCTTATAAAGAAAAAGAAGTGCAGACAGAACATGACAATCAAGGCCAGCTAACAGGCAGCTCTGCCACTGAGCCAGACGCTGAAAGAGACTAACAACCCAATTATCATTTTCCCTTTCCTCTTCCCTGGGTAAGGTCTAATTTGTGATATTTTGGTCCTCTCTCCCCTGAAGAGTTTATTTTAGAACTATATAAAAAAAGGAAATAAAACATTCAAAAGCTAACAGATATGACCAGCTCAAAGATTAGCAGGCTGAATCTAGGATCTTATAAACTTTAGTAACAACAAGAACTTTTTTTTTTCTATAAACAATCACCAATTGTAAGGATTCTGAGCTAAGTAAACAGAGGTCTTTGATTAAACCAAACTCTGAAAATCAACTACCTATTAAAAGCCATTGATAAGGCACCCCATTACTTCCCTGTTTGTGGACATTCTAAAGGGAATGTGTTGTCACCCCGGTTCAGCCAGATTTCATAATGCTTCCTACAAAATCAGCATTTCGTATTTATATGGTCCAAAGAGGCAGAAGTAGAAAATTTAAAAAACAATGCATGCCATACTTTACCACCAACAATATTACAGATAAACCATGGTTAACTCAGTTATATTAAAGTTTCTCCTTTATATACTTAACTGTAGAGGTGTATAAATACTGTTTAGCTTTCTAAATAGGTATTATTTTTCATGTTTATAAAACTGCAGGGAAAAAATGATCTCCAAGAGGGCAACTGTGTGAAAGAATACATGGGCCATTAATTGAAAGGTTTAAGTGAAGTATAAGAGCAGTCGCTTGTAACAAGGCTGCTGAAATGCTGACTTTTCAGGCCAGTTAACCCTCTGATGTGGGGACAGTCTGGTGCATTGTGGGATGCAGGCTAGCATCCCTGGTCTTTGCCCACTGGACACCAGGACCACTCTCTACTCTTGACAACTGGAAAATGTCCTCAGACACCATCAATTGTCCAGAGGGGCAGAGCCACCCCTGGTTGAGAACCACTAATTTACATACAAGAGTAGAGGATCAAGTCTCAAGTTCCTTTTTTTTTTTTTCTTAATTATTTGTTTACTTATTTATTTTGGCCACGCTCTGCAGCATACAGGATCTTAGTTCCCCAACCAGGGATCGAACCCATGCCCCCTGCATTGGGAGCGCAGTCTTAACCACTGGACCGCCAGGGAAGTCCCATCAAGTTTCTTTTTTTAATATTAACCCCTGAAAAGGTATCCTCTTGTATTTGCAAAAGTGAATTGCTTTTATTTCTTAACCCAAATCTACCAGCTAAGAAAATTCAAAAACGAATGGGAATTTTCGGGTATGCAGTATGTTGAAAACATTTTCTGCCTTTGACTGTAACAACCCTCTCCGACCTGAGACATTAAGGAAAAGAGGATCTCCTTCTTCCAGAAGGCAGGGCAGCCTTCCCTGCCGGGGCTGAGCTCGCCTGGTGCAAGGCACAGTCAAGTTCAAGCAGCAACAATTACACACGGGAGCCCTCATCTACGACCCTCAACGGAGCCTCGGTTCCACCCAGGCACCCTTCAAAATGAAAATGACAACAGCAGAGGGTCTGTTGTCCCTCCCCCCTTTTTAAGAGGACGGTTTCTTTATAGTCACCGCTGGGTCTTATCTCCTGAACCACATGAAAGAGACCTACGATGGAGACACTAAGAAGGGAAATGAAGCAGCACAGACGTCTTAATAAAGGGAGGGGAGCTTGTACATACGAGCCAGGCCAGTCCGAAGAAGGCAGTAACTGAACACGTAAAGGAAAACCATCCGAGTGCAGGTAAGGAAGGCAGATGACTTAAGCTGCATGGTCAGGGTCGGGGAATCACACACAAATGTGAAATACAGAGGGAAGAACCAAAAGAAAGGAAAAATCTGCTTTTATATCCGTCTTGCCAGATTCTGCTCCTAAATCTGTTCCTTAAAAAAGAAAGCAGTTTGGTGAAAATTCACTATTCACCTATATCAAATGTCCTGAAACTGATTCTAAAGTAACTCCCTGAATCCCTCGTTATTTCGTGGTCTCTTAAAAATACTCCGGCAGCTTGCAGTTTTTACGTCCATGTCCCCAAGCTGGTTCCCATCACTCAGAGCAACAAGAGAGCTGTTTATCCCCAATCCCGACATCTCCCCACCACCCCTGCCCACGACACACACGGACTTGAAAACAGGGACACAAGCTTTTAAAGGGACTGTCCTTAAAACGAACACAGCTGGAAAGGGGGAAAGAGACAGAACTGCTCTTCTGTAGCCAGGCTTGCAGGTGACATAACTGAAATATCTGTTGACTCGCAGACACCCTTAAATGCTCAGCCAAAACTCACAGGATACGAAACTGAGGTACATCCTTCAAGGAAGATCGATGCAGACACTGATGGGCTTCGTCCAATGAGACAGCCACTGGCGCCTTCTCTAAGCATCTCACGCCCATCTCTCCCTCTTCTAAGATTCCTCCCGAGCTGGCCGCCCTCACCGCCGCTGGGAGAATTATTAAGCTTGTTTGAGTAAATAAATCTTTGCTGCTCCTCCTCCTGGGACAGGCTGCACGGAGAGAAGCAGCTGGACGGCAAATCTAAGCCTGTGAATTCAGAGAGCCTGCCTGCGTGATAGCCCATCGGAGACCACCGCCTTCCCGACCTGGAAACACACGGAAGTCCCCCCAACAGCACCACACTCTCGACTGTATGTCAGTTGCATCTGCCCCGAGGGGAGGCTACCCAGTGCTTCCAGGGCCCTCCAACAACGGAAGGGCGAGTTTAGGATGGGCCGGCACTAGAAGCCTCGCTTAGGACGGCAGCCGATGTCAAAGTTCCCACAAAGTTAGAACAGCAGTCTTCCAAAATTCCAAATCACCTGAGAACTCATCAGGAAAGCAAACTCTCAGGCCCCCCTGCAGACGCTCTGGTGTGTGTCCAGCCATGGGAGCTTGAAGGAACCCTCCAGGGGATGCTGAGGCCCTGCTCTGAGCTGGACAGCGTGCCTGTTTGGGGGCCCCCTGGCCCGTGGCACTCAGGAGGGAGGGCTGGCAGGCAGGAGCAGCAAGGCCGGTGGTGCTCGCCGCTGCGCCTCTGTGACCCTCCGCAGCACACCTGCCAGCACCACTGGAGCAGCTGGTGATTACTCGTGATGCCCTGCCAGAGTCCAGGGCCTCCAGCATAACTTGGCTGGTAAGAGGTTCCCAGAACGAACGACCTCCAAGCTCTACTCCCTATCAATGGTTTTCATTATGTTTCTCCGATCTTACACCATCATAAAAGTTTACAGCTCTGTTTATGCATTTTCAGATACACCTTAATGAAGAGATGGTGGCCTAGCTTAGCGGATTAGAGCAGAGCCTCAGAAGTCAGCCAGCCTGAGGGTGAATTCCAGACCTGCCACTGACCAGCTCCGGAACCTTCGGCAGCCTGACCTGCTATGTCTCCATATCCTCGACTATAAAGAGAAACGCAAGAAATCACACTCAGGTTTTTTTTTTTTAATAAATCTATTTATTTTTATTTATTTATTATTTTTGGCTGCGTTCGGTCTTCACTGCTGTGCACGGGCTTTTCTCTAGGTGTGGCGAGTGGGGGCTACTCTCTGTTGCGGTGCGCGGGCTTCTCATTGCAGTGGCTTCTCTTGTTGCGGAGCACGGGCTCTAGGTGCGCGGGCTTCAGTAGTTGTGGCACGAGGGCTTCAGTAGTTGTGGCACGCGGGCTCAGTAGTTGTGGCTCGCGGGCTCTAGAGCACAGGCTCAGTAGTTGTGGCGCACGGGCTTAGTTGCTCCGCAGCATGTGGGATCTGCCCAGACCAGGGCTCGAACCCGTGTCCCCTGCATTGGCAGGCGGATTCTTAACCACTGCGCCACCAGGGAAGCCCCACACTCAATTTCTGAAGGCATTCAGTGAGCTAGTATTTTGTGTAACGTGGTCAGCACAGTCACTACAACGTGCGGTGTGTGTGCGTTAGGGAAGAAGCCAGTGATCACTAAAGAAATATGATTTTTAGGTTCTATACTTAGAAATTAAGTACTTAAATATATCGGAAATACACTGAACACTACAATCCCCCAAAAGTTATTTGGCATTGGTAACGTAACCTCTAGAATTCTACACACATTGTTAAACATTTGTAAAATATACAAGTATCCTGATTATAGGTAACCACATCTGGTTTGAGTACTCTAAAATTGCTTGAGTACCTGAAATATCACAGTATTCCTTAGAACTACAGATTACACCTTTCCCACTGAAGAATAATAATTACCATTATTATGATCCCAGGTTGCTTCCTCTGTGTCTCTTCAGCTATCTCCACTTAGGAAAACACAGACTAAAGGAAGCTTGCGTCATCAAAGTGTACAGACCTGTGCTCTCCAGCATGCAACCACCAACCTCATGGGGCCACTGAGCACCCAAATGTTGCGAGGGAAGAGGTATGCCACGAACGGAGAACACGTGCTGGCTTTCAAAGACTTCACACAAATAGAAGAATGTGAATCATCACATTAATAATGTTTTATGTTGAACACGTGGGAATAAAAATACTCTGGCTCTACCAGGTAAAAGAATAGATTGTGAAAATTAGTTTCACTTGTTTCTTTTTACATCTTTAATGTGGCTACTAGACAGTTAAAACCCCATCTGTGGCTCGCATTCTATTTCAGTGGGACAGCACGGCTCCTGACAATCTCTTCAAGGGGCGTTTGCAGGAAACACCCCGCATCAAAACAGACACAGGCAGCGCTTTCGGCACCAGCCTCGCCTCCTTCCTTAAGGGTCAGGTACAGTTCCGGGGCACGAAACTGCAGTTGCGCCGTGATGCTGTTATTACAAGGGTAACACTGAATCGGCCCCAAAGTACACAAGTCTTTAAAAATAAACTGACAATACACGTTATCACAACTAGCAGGCAGCCATCCAGTGTGTCCTGGGGGTGGGGAAGCATATTCAGAGGCTGGAAAAGCAGTGAGGAGCCCATGGTGCAGGCCCACCCACGGTGGCCACAATGAGGACTGGGGACACTGACCCGACGGCAGTGCAGAGCCAGCGATGGGACCACGGCCAGGCTCGAGTACCCGGGCACAGTGAGCAGGGTGGTAGGCGTGGTGAGAGAGGTGTTCCGCCAGTGCGAGAGGGGAAGTAAGTACCGCAGGGCTCAGATGTAAGAGATCTTTTGGAGGTAGAATTAATAAGATTGGGATTTGGGAGGCAAGGGAGAGTCCAGGATGACGCAGTGAGTCAATGCTGGGGACATTAACGAGAAGGCAGGCAGGTCAGGAGGTGGTGCCGACAGCTGTGACGTTCAGAGTTTTCAGTGGAAATGACCGGAGAGAAGTCGGGTGATTCACTTGAATGCCCGACTGAGTCACGAACGAACAGGTTTGCAACTGGAGAGCCGCGGTCACACAGGTGATCACCTGGAACAGCTCACACTGGCCCAGGCCAGCAACGCAGGCAGCGATCGGGGTGGACGTCACCAAACCCGCTCGCACCCGCCAAGGGGACGCTGGCTCCCAGCAGATCCACGGTCTCAGCAGCAGCCCCAGCGATGCTCCCGGCCCCAGGCTCCAGCCACGGCCAGGAAACGCTCTCGTTTCCATACCAAATCCAGCACTTTCCGTACATCTCGTAGTTGACCATGATCCTGATCCAAAAACCGTGCTGCAGCTGAGCCAACACTGGCTGAGGGCAGGCGTCCACAAACGGAACTGGTCAGGGCTAGTTCTCTCTCCTAATGGTTCTCCTCAAAGCCTGAAGCACGTGGACCCCGGCGGCCGCCTTCCCCGCGTGTGGAGGCTGCCATCCCCTCCCCTCCCCGCCGCAGATGTCCTCAAGCACCAGATTCCAGATCGGGGTGACAGAAGCCACAGGAAGCCCTAAAATCAGCAGCCTGGTTTTGAACAGAGTGACGCACTGTTACGAACTGAACTGCCCCCCGAATTCACGTGTTGAAGCCCTCACCCCCGACGTGCCTGCGTCTGTAGAAGGAGCCTTGGCAGCAACTAAAGTTCAATGAGGTCAGAAGGGTGGGGCCCTAACCCAACAGGACTGGTGTCCTCCTAGGAAGAGGAACAGACGCCAGAACTCCCTGCATGCAGGGCGTGTGAGGGCACAGCAGGAAGAGAGGCTCACCGAGAACCGAGAAGTCTGCCAGCACCTGGATCCTCGCTTTACAGCCTCCAGAAGGGCGAGAAATAAGCTACCTTTTCACGCTCAGCCTGTGGGATCCGTGAGGGCAGCCTGAGCAGGCGTGCACACACTGAATGGGGACAAGCGCCCTTCAACTCGCAGAGACTGTCCAGGCCGACGGGCTCAGACACCGAAATCAGGACAGGAGGTCACCTCCAGCGTGAACTCACCTGCCCGCCCCGCTCCCACCTGCAGCCGGGCAGAGGCCCACTGGGTCCACACACTCCGCCCATCAGGACCTGCGGCAGACCCGCAGCCTCCCACGCACTACCACGCCCAGCACCTCTGGGGGTCGTCTCCTCCTGCTGAGCAGGCAGGGGGCTCTGTCACCCCGCCACTGTCTCTGGGCTCCGGGGTCCTCACACAGACCTCAGGGCCGGAGCCCACGTCACCATGTTATTTCGATACTAAGTACGGTGGCGGATGGGAAAGCTAATTGGTAAACCATAATTTTCCATTTGAACACTAGTACCTGTTGTTTTTATCTGATTTGAGCGTTTCAGATCTTCATTTAACTACCAACCAGCAAAACAATCCCACTTTCCAAAACTCTCAAAAGGGGAAATTGCAGTATTTCGATTCTGAGCGCACTTGAAGCTTCTTTTCTTAAAAACATTAAAAAATGGTATAAAAAGAGGTAAGAGGAAACTAAATGGCTAGCTTACCAGGCCAGGATAACAAACGCTCTGCCCAGAGTTTCCAGTTCAGGTTAACCTGGACAGACAACCTATTGAAAAGTAAAATATTTAGGCAACCCACCAGGGGGTTATATAGCTGGGTTTGCTTTTCATCTCGCTTTTTTTTTTTTTTAATTAATTTTAGCTTCAGGACTATAAGTGATTCGTTTGACAGAGAATTTACCAAATAGAGAGGCCACCAGACCAAATCCTCCCATTGTCTTGACCTGGACATGCTGGAAACAAAACCTTATGAACCTAGAGCCTTAATGACTGACAGGCTCAGAACTCAATGTTCACATGTTCGATCAGTATTTTCTGGGCATCCGTGTGTACAAGGAATGAACACAAACCACAGGGCCAACTGTGACAAATGTGTGTGTGTGTGTTGGGGGAGGGAGTTATAACTGGTTAATGTTGATTATACCTTCAGAAATTGACACACTTTGGGAACCATTCAAAGTGAAATGCAGGAAAAGAAAAAAACAGTCTAATTTTTAAAACCGTGTTACTAAAATGGCCTAAAGAAACAAGAAACTATCTTTACTTTAGCTCCATACGTTTGAAACCGTTAAATGGCTCTCTTGACCTCCTTCTAAATTGCCTTAACTCAAGCATTTAACAGTATCATCACGATGTCATTTTTAGCCTTTGAAAACACGCCACAAAGGGTTTCCATCACTCATTTTAGGAAAGAGAAACATTTTGGAAGGGACATTTGCAACTCATCTGGATGGGAAAACTCATCTCATAAGCCTCGGGTTTGAGTTGTGGGGAGTTTCCAGTTCATCTGTGAAAAAAGTTAGCTTACTAGATTTCCAAACATGGTCCACCACCCTACCCTGCAGTTCTAGCAAACAATCTTCCCCTTGATTCTTCATATAGAAGCATGTCCCCCAGCCCTCTCCCCTGGTTCACTGCAGGCCATTCTGGGCAGTTACAAGCATGAGTATCCCAGAGAAGCATGGTAACACAGCCTCATCCAGCCGATGCTAATGAAGTGACCAAGGAAAAAGCTCCAGGTCATTCTGGGCAATGGAGAAGACTTCAGGGTATTTTAAAAGGTTAACCAGTTTGTATACACACAAGAAAGATTTCGGGTGTGTTGACAGTGGACGATAACGCATTTCTCAAATACTGTGTACATATGATCTGTTTGTTGGAAAACCTCAATAATGCCCCAATGCAAATATTTTAACAGAGGCTGGGAAATATGGCAGCTTCAAAGAGATGAGGGATGAGGAGAACTGAAGTATAGGGCATGTAGTAAAGAAAACCTCAAAGCCTGACAAATGAGCACAGCTACTTGCAATCACCTTAATCAGGCCCCATCTTAAATGGGGAGCCAAGGGGACGGGTCAGCCTATCCTCCAGATGGCAATTTACCACCCAATTTCATCCTGTGGCCCAGGATCAATCCTGCTGAGTATTTCGGTAGCAGCTGAGAAGCCCGGGGCCCAGGTGAGGCCTCTAGGTTACTACCAGCTTACAGCTGCTTTAAGTTCCCAATTTCAGCCTCAACTAGCTGCAGCCAGAGGACCACTAAGATCCAGCCACTTTCTTCAAAACTACTTCTAGGGCTTCCCTGGTGGCGCAGTGGTTAAGAATCCACCTGCCAATGCAGGTGACACGGGTTTGAGCCCTGGCCCGGGAGGATCCCACATGCTGCGGAGCAACTAAGCCCGTGTGCCACAACTACTGAGCCCGTGTGCCACAACTACTGAGCCTGTGCTCTAGAGCTCGTGAGCCACAACTACTGAGCCTGCGCTCCGCAACAAGAGAAGCCCCCGCTCACCGCAACTAGAGGAAGCCCACGCACAGCAACGAAGACCCAACGCAGCCAAAAATAAATAAATTAAAAAATAATAATAATAAATTAAAAAAAAAAAAAAACTACATCTAACCAACCTGGAGGAGAGAAACATCAAAGTAGGATTTTCCCTCGTGGTCACTAATTCAGAAACACGGTTAACACCCACGTCTGGGGAAACCCCTGTTCCAAACACCTAAAAACCTACATTGACAGCTCAGTCTCCTGGTTAGGCCCACTCGATCTGCTCATGTTCACTGGCTGCCACCCTCTTTATACAACCCCACCACCCATGCCTGAATCCTGTCATTAATTTACCCGTTTATCTAGGGCCACTGGGTAAGTGAATTAAGGGAGTGTTCAGAAGCAAAGTTTGGATCTGCTTTGATAAGTTAAAGCAGCCCAGATTAATTTCATTTCCAGTCGTTTTAAGCCTTGCAAAGCCCTGCTGCTTACGATATCAAATGCAGTGGATGAAACACACCCTGAATAACTCTCATTCCTACCAAAATCCCTTTGGCGAAGCCCAGGAGAAAGCCGCACTGGGCCGGGGCCAGGCAAGGACTCCCCTACCTGTGGGTCCCGCAAGCCACACCGGGTGGCCTCGCAGGGTGCAGTTTCTTTGGGGTCAAAGGAAGGGGTGGGCCTGCGCGGGGCTCATCCCGTTGTGCAGACGCCAACTTGCCAGGTTCAGCCTTAAACCTGTTGGCAAAATAAACAAAGCCAGATACAGGGGACACTGCCGACCTGACCTGTCCTGGGTGCCAGAGGCCGACCCGCGCCCACTCCTGCTTTGTCCCCCGCGCTGTAGAGACGCCAGTGAGTCCGGAACCCCCGGGCACCCGCGCAGCCCTTCCAGGGCGATCTCCACGGTCCACAAACGAAAGCGTTTTGCGATCACACCCCCCGCACACTCCACGCCGACTGCGCTCACCAGGGAGTTACCGTCTACGCCCTCAAGTCACACACCGAATTCTTCCAGAACCGCTGGGTGGTTCGATCGCCCAGAATAAGCCCAGGGCAGCGCGACCGTGAGAAACTTTGTTTCCGGGGCCGGTGATCTCGGGCAGGATGCGGAGCCCGGCCCCGGCACAAAGCGCCGGGCCCGGAGAGCCTCCCGGACGCCAAGGGACAGCAGCTCCACGCGGGTTCGCAAACAGTCGCGACCCACAGAAGTTCCGCGGGCCGCGCTCGCCTCCCGCGTCCTGAGCGGAGCCTGCGATCCGCGCGGTCCTCCACGGGGGCGCGCCCGGCCCCCGCTCCGCGCCCCCGCGCGGGCCCAGTCCCGGGACCGCCGCGCAGGCCCGCCCAGCCCGCCCGGCCCGGGGAGGGGACGAGCCGGAGGTGCCGGCGGCCGCGGGGCCAGGCCGCGAGGGGACCCGGCTCCCGGCCCCGGCGCGCCCCGCCCCGCCAGCCCCGCGGCGCCGCAACTCCGAGAGCGGCCCAAGTTGGCGGCCCCTGCCCCGGCCCCGGCCCCGGTCCCGGACCCCGGTCCCCGGCCCCCGGTCCCCTCCCCGGCCCCGCTTACCTCGCGCGCCGCCCGCCGAGGCCGGGGCAGCGGCGCGGGTCCCGGGCGGCGGCCGCGCAGCGCCCGCCCAGGCGCCGCTCTTTGTCTGCGCCCCTCGCTCCTCCCGCCGCTCGGCGGACGCTCAGGCCCGGGCGGACCCCGCGGGCCCGGCCGACCCCAGCCGCCGAGCCCCGCGCCCGCCGGCCCGCTCTGCTCCGGCCTCCGCTCCCGCCGCGGCGCCCCCGCCCCTCCCGGCAGCGCCCGCCGCGCGCCCTTCCTCCTCCGCCTCCTCCGCTCCGCCCCGTGACGCCGCCGGGGCCGCCCAGGCCCGCGCGCCCGCCGCCCGGGACCCACCTGGGCGCGCACGGCGGTCGGGCTCGGGCGGCGCCGGAACCGGCGCGGGGCGCGGGGCTCGCGGCTCGGCCGGGTGCGCAGCCCGGCCCGGGGGACCCTGCGCGGGGCCGGGCCGGGCGCCGAGGGGAGGGGAGGGGAGGCCCCGCTCCGACCCTGCGCGCTGGGGGAGCGAATAGGAGGACGGGAGAGGCGAGCAAGGCAGTAACTTCGGCATCGAAGGACCGGCGGGTGGTCTTTCCATTCTCTTTTTGTTTGATTTTCTTATCAGGACGCCCTGGGGCTCGGCCACCGCCCCCCTCCCGGAAGCCTTCGCCTGGCACCCTCGGCGAGGCAGGCCTGCGGTCCATCAGAAAAGTGACTTAGAAAAATGTCACTTCCTCTCTGTAATTGCTTCTGGGCATTTTTATTTATTTGCCTTGTATCTATTTACTTTCCCAACCAGACACTTTTTGACTCTGTTATCGTCGGAAGCACTTCTTAAAATCAGGGGAGGAAACCCAAAGTGTGTGCCTGAGTTCCCTCGTGTCCAGCTCGAGCCCGCCCACCGGGCAGAATCCTGGAAGGAGTTGTAGGAATGTGGGCCCCAGAGGGAGTTGTCACTGGTAGTGGGACCCTCCGGTCACCTGGCCACATGCTTACCTGTAACCCCAGAGAAGGGGGAAAGACGCAAGTTTCCTTAAACAGGCACATGTATCCAGATGTCTGTCATCAATCCCCTCCCCATATGGCTTCCCAAAAGGAAATCCTAGTACTCAAATGATTCTGATTTCCTGGTGGAATGGCCCGGATCCATGTTAATGAAATTCTTTCTTAGGCTCCAGGCTTCTTATTATATTAAAGCAATAATAGTTTACCCAAGGTGACAAGGCGTTGTCACTGAATGAATGGCTCATCCCCTGCCTTGTTCCCCAGCAGAAGTACCCAAGGAGGGTCCTTGGAGCCAGTATAACTTTGAAGTCGCAGTTGAGTGGTTGAGTCTCTGCTTCTTCAACTCCGGAACAAGTGTTTCTGAACCTGTCTAAAATCTATCACATGGGGAGATAATATTTACCTCGCTCCCCTGTAAGTCCCTGGCGTGCTTCCTGGCAGTAGGAAGCACTCAGTGGTCAGTGGCTGGAGGGGATACAGTGCACTGAGCCAGGATGGGTCCAAAGTCAGGGAGCTGGACAGCCATCTGCTCTATGGTGTTGAGAAAGAAGCTCCCTCGGTCCATTGTTTCGTGAAAACTTTGTCTTCCTAATGAGGAAAGCAGAATTATAGTAAATGGTCTGGCCCAATTTTAAATTAGTTTACTCAAAATGGGTATAACAACATTGACCCAATTTTTTACTGCTTGTCTGTTTTGTAACCTTCGCTGAATCAGGAGTTGAACTCCTCATCCTTCTCTGATTCTTTGTAAAGTCACCAAGGACATTATCTAAAACCCAATGTCTCTTTCCCGGTCTTTATCCCATGCAGTTTTCCGAAGCACATGGCATTTGTGCTATTTCCTGAAATGCGGTTGTCTGTTCGAGTATGTAACACAGCTACCTTTCTGACCTGCCCACGTCTGTCCTCGTCGGGCATGCTGTCCTCCCAAACTCTGAAAGTCATATTCCCAAAGCACACTTTGGCCCTTTGTTTTTCTTCTGATAAGTGCCTTTTTTTTAAAGAGAGTTGATCATGTTTTGTACGTTTCCAGTCTGACGTTCAGTGATGAACTCCCAGATCTGCAGCCTTAGAGAGCTTCCTGCTCATCTGCAGCCCCTCTGGGCGGCTTCTCAGCTCTTCAACATCACCAGGTTCAGAAGGAAACTTATCTCCTTCCCAAGGGAGCTCTTCCTCCAATGACCTCAGACTTGGCCAAGAGACCACCAGGCATCTCAGCTCCTGGGAGAAAGTCACTGCAATTCGACTTCTTCCTTCCTTCTCTCCAGGCTTGGCCTTGGCAGGAGGCAGAGTGGCCTCCTCAGCCTTTCCACTCCCAGACGCCCCATGAGAACAAATGGCCTGGGATGGGTCAATGGACCCCTCCCACTCAGGGCTCTGGAACTGGAGAGGGTACCAAAGGCCAGGGAGGAAGAGATGGAGTTTGCTTTTGCCCAAAGGATCCCAGAACTTCTACAGAGGCCATTAACCCTCCTGGTGTCCCCCCCTCTCCCAGCTCCTCCAGCCCCGCCCTCTGCGAACTACCTGATTTCCTTCAGTAAGTCCCTGTTCTGCTTAAGATAGCCAGAGGTACTCTCCCTTCTTGCAACCAAAACCCCCGAATGATGCAAACGCTAGGATTTTGGAAACAGATGAGGAGGGAGCTTAGAATCCTGAGGACAGAGAGGGAGAAAGTGGGAGGACTCCAGGAGGACAGAAGATACTCCATTTAGAAGGGAGCAAAGGATGCCTGCAGAGGATCCTGAGGAGATAAGACCAGGAGATACAGGAATTAAGTGTGGACGTCATCATGGTGGCGGGATGACTCATTTGGTGCCCGTACCAAAGAACGCCGAGGGGTAAGGAAGAAAGAGCGGTCAGACGTTTGCAACACTTAAAAAAATAAAAGATAAAAATGTAAAAATAAATTTTAAGAAAGTCTGCAACACTTAGAAAGGTAATAACTCAAACTTGGGTGGAGTGACTGGTTGGAGGAGGGATAAACTGGGAGATTGGGATTAACGTATACACATCACTATATATAAAATAGATAACCGACAGGGACCTGCTGCAGAGCACTGGGCACTCTACTCAGTATTCTGTGATGACCTATATGGGAAAAGAATCTGAAAAGGAATGGATATAGGTATTTGTATGACTGTATCACTTTGCTGTACACCTGAAACTAACACAACGCTGTAAATCAACTATACTCCAATATAAAATAAAAATTTTTTTTAAAAAGTTTGCGACACTTAGAAAGGTAGTAACTCAAACTGGGGTGGAGCGAACCAGTCTAGGACAAGTTGAGAGGAAAAGCCCAAAAGGAATGGGCATTCCTGGATATGGGGGCGGAGAAGAACGGGCATCCAGTGTCACCTACAGGTTTGGATGTGGGTAGCTTCAAAGAGGATGGTGCCCATATCAGAAATAGAAAAGTTGGGTAAATTGGTTTGTGCGAGATAAACAGTTCTGTTTTGTATTTTGTTTTTAAAACTAATTCTCTGTTTACTGCCATTTTTGCTACGATTGGTATCTTTATTTATTTTTATTTTATTTTTTGGCTGTGTTGGGTCTTCGTTTCTGCGCGAGGGCTTTCTCCAGTTGCGGCAAGCGGGGGCCACTCTTCATCGCGGTGCGCGGGCCTCTCACTATCGCGGCCTCTCTTGTTGCGGAGCACAGGCTCCAGACGCGCAGGCTCAGCAATTGTGGCTCACTGGCTTAGTTGCTCCGCGGCATGTGGGACCTTCCCAGACCAGGGCTCGAACCCGTGTCCCCTGCATTGGCAGGCAGATTCTCAACCACTGCGCCACCAGGGAAGCCCCCAACAGTTCTGTTTTTGTACGTTCAGTTACATTGAATGAATCTTTATTGCTGACGAACTACACAGAGAGTGCGCTACAGGAAGCCAGAAATGAGCAAGTCACGGTTCCTGCCCTCAAGTGACTTTTTGCTAGAAAACTAGCTATGAGTGCTGTATGTACTCCACTGGCGTAATGAGCTTTATTGCTCTTTGTGTCATGTCTCAGCTCGGACGTAAACAGCCTGAGGGCAGGACCACTTCTGATTTTCCTCTGTGACTCCAGTGCCTTTTCCTCTGTCCCCGGATGATGGACGGAAACGCCAAACCTTTATGAGTTCGCCAAAGAGAACAGAGGGCTGTGTTAGCAAGGAGGCCTTGAAAGAGGCCTTTATGAACTCACTGTAAGAATTTCAAAGCAAATGCTGGTGGACTTGCAGATTTCAGCGTTTCATTTTATCCACATTCTGCCTACAAGGAGAAGGGACAGAAAGATGGCATGATAATTTCTTACCAAAACTCCAGAGTACCTCCCCATTACCTCTTCATCCATCTCTCAGGGACTGACAGGATTTTTTTTTTTTTTAAAGCCGCCCATACAAAGAGTAAAGTTCATACAAAACAAAAAAAGTAAGATACTGTCCACATCTGATCAATACAATTCTCCTGCTTCTAGCTCTGAATAATGATCTGGATTTCAGGAAACAGCTATGTGTTACCTAATTGTTTAAAGAAAAACAGATGAGGTAACACCATAAAGTCAAGTGCAATTTAGTGTAAAAGGAAAATTGGAGGAAAGTTAGCGTGCTATGCAATCTTTAGTATGTGTTTTGTCAAGGAATACTTCCTGTGGTTATAGATACACACGTCAGAACTTTAAAACTTGAAGCCTGCTTGCTCTGAAATAGAAAAACGATCAAACTTTAAATTGTTTTTGATTATTAGCAGCAGGGTGAATTAATTTCAGATAGGAAAAATCTTAAGAGGAGCTCCAAAACTTTAGAAAAGCTAAGAGGATTTTACTCACATTTCCATTTTGAAATCTGCCTTTAGGTGAACATCACCAATGAAACATTTCTGCGAGATACAATAAACCCTCAGTTAATCAGGCTGCCTCAGAAATGGGCTATTCTGCTAAATCAAATTTTCATTTTGGGTAAGGATTAACCAGAAAGCCCCTTTAGCTGGAACATAAGTTAAAATCTTAAAAATATATATTGCAAATTGCTATCTTACCTTAAAAAATGTAATATAGTAAGTGAAATGAACCTTTTTGATGTTGGGGTACCATAATGCCTCAGAGTCACCATTCTGAACACAAATCCTCATTTTATGGTGCTAAGATTGGGTGGAGTGTGCACTAAGTCAAGGCCATGCACTAAAATTGTTTTTTAAACAGTTAATAGTACTTCCCTGGTGGCACAGTGGTTGAGAATCCACCTGCCAGACACGGGTTCGAGCCCTGGTCCGGGAAGATCCCACATGCCGCAGAGCAACTAAGCCCGTGTGCCACAACTACCGAGCCTGCGCTCTAGAGCCCACGAGCCACAACTACTGAGCCCACGTGCCACAACTACTGAACCCACATGCCACAACTACTGAGCCCATGTGCCACAACTACTGAAGCTCGCGCGCCTAGAACCTGTGCTCAGCAACAAGAGAAGCCACCGCAATGAGAAGCCCGCGCACCGCAACGAAGAGTAGCCCCCGCTCACCGCAACTAGAGAAAGCCCATGCACAGCAACGAAGACCCAATGCAGCCAAAAAAAAGTTTTTAATAAATAAATAAATAAAAAATAAAAAGTTAATAAAGCATATCTGTTTTTCTGAATTTACTACTTGTTTTTTCCCTAAAAGTGGAGTACTGAGCAGGGAGACGTACAGTTAGTGAAGGTTCCCGTTATGTAAAGTCTAGTTATTCAATGTCTTACAGGCACATTTTAAAAGGGAAAATTTCTAGAATATAAAGCAATTCTCAAGTAGAGGACTGGTGGATAGAATGTTGCTTTCATTAATCACACTCTTCGCTAAAGCACAAAGAAGTTAATGCAACAGTATGTTCTAGAAACGCCGTGATCTGATAGCTCTTTCATTTCGCTGTTTGTGGTGTGCTGCTCGGAACAGCTCTCTCTATTCAGCGAATTTGGTGGGAAATTTTAAACTGGAAACTGGCTGTGGGTGAGGAATAATCCTGAGCGGTTTACACCTGGTGGTCTGGGACACCCTCCCTTCCAAACAGTGTCTTCCACTCATTGGTCAGTAAACCCTGTCTCTCCTTGGAATCCCTCTCACTCCCCACACTCCTGCTGGGGTACTTAGCCCCAAATGCCTCGATTTAGTCATTTACGTCTAAGTGATACTGAAAGACCACAAGCTGACTCAGAGCAGGAATGATTTCTTTGAATTCTCCAGAGTACCTCATACAAAGTTGGGAGTTAATAAAGGTTTTCTGAAGGGATGCTGTGGGATTAAATTAAACTCTTTGGAAATAGTATTTTTTAAATGCAGTATATGTTCGGCTATTTATATTGTAAGTTATTATTAATGCTATAGTTACTCATTCACTGTGTTCTTACCACTTGCCAAGTGCTTTGTCTGCTCCTCACAACACACCGAGGGAAGCCCAGTGGTCCCCATTTTAGAGATGAGGCTTAAAAAGCTTCAAAACCTTGTCTAAGTTCACAAAGCTAACAGGTGGTTGTGAATTTTTTTTTCATGGTCTCTCATACAAATATTGGTTCACAAGGTGCCTGAGAAATACAACTAAGATAAATAAATAGCACTTATTTTAATTACCCATTATATCACTTTCATGCTATATTCTTTTTTTCTCCATGACTTATTTATTTTATATTTATACTTTTATGTTTTATGACCCCCTTCACCTGTTTTGTCCACCCTCACCCCTACCTCTGGCAACCACCAATCTGTTCTCTGCGTCTGTGAGCTTGCAGGGGGCAGGGGTGGTTTTTCGGGGTTTTTTTGTTTTTGTTTTTTTTTTAGATTCCACATATAAATGAGATCATATAGTATTTGTCTTTCCCTGTCTAACTTATTTCACTAAAAATAGTATCTCAGGGTCCATCCATGTTGTTGCTAATGACAATATTTACTTCTTTCCCCTGACTATTAACTATAATATTCCATTGTGTGTGTGTTTTCTTTATCCAATTCTTTATCCATTCATCCATCCCTGGACGCTCAGGTCGTTTCCATGTCTTGGCTGCTATGAATAATGCTGCAATGAACATGGGGGTGCAGATATCTCTTTGAGATAGTGATTTCATCTCCTTCAAGTATGTAGCCAGAGGTGGGATTGCCAGATCACATGGTAGTTCTATTTTTTTAATTTTTGAGGACCCTCCATTCTGTTCTCCATAGTAGCTGTAACAATTTGCATTCCCACCAGCAGTGCACAAAGGTTCCCTTTTATCCACATCCTTGCCAACACTGGTTATTTCTTGCCTTTTTGATATAGCCATTCTGACAGGTGTGAGGTGATATCTCATTTTGATTTGCATTTCCCTGATGATCAGCGATGTTGAGCACTTTCTCATGTGCTTGTTGGCCATCTGTATGTTTTCTTTGGAAAAATGTCTATTCGGTTCTTCTGACCATTTTTAAATTAGATTGGTTTTTTGCTATTGAGTTGTATGAGTTCTTTATATATTTTGGATACTAAACTCTTATCAGATATACGATTTGCAAACATTTTCTCCCACTTTGTATGTTGCCTTTTCATTTTGTTGATGGTTTCCTTTGATGTGCAGAAGCTTTTTAGTTTGATGTAGCCCCACTTGTTTACTTTTGCTTTTGTTGCCTTTGCTTTTGGTGTCAAAATCAAAAAGTCTTCGAGACCTATGTCAAGGAGCTTATGGCCTATGTTTTCTTCTAGGAGTTTTATGGTTTCAGGTCTTACACCCAAGTCTTCTGTCCTTGGCTTGCAGATAACCACCTTCTCGCTGTATCCTCAGCTGGCCTTTTCTCTGTGTGTGCATCCCTGGTGTCTCTGCCTCTTCTATTAAGGACACCAGTCATGTAGGATTAGGACTCCACTCTTACAACCTCATTTAACCTTAATTATTACTTTAAAGACCCTATCTCCAAATACAGGCACATTGGGGCATAGGACGTCAACATAGAAATTGAGGGGGGTGATGCAATTTAGTCTATAACACCTACCAAATAAATCACTTGCACTCAAATCATTATCTCAGGATGTGACCCCAAATTAAAACAGCCATATACCAACTTGCCTCAGACCTTGAAAAAAGCTGTTATAAAGGACAGACACACACACACATACACACACCTGGTTCGACAAAGCGGGGGTTCTTGACATCAGAGAGTGCACTGACCATCACAAGCAGTTTCCTGGCAGGCTTGGATTGTGTAATCCAAGAATAAAAGTTGGGGTGGGTGGTACTCCTTAAAAAGATGAGCCTATAGGTTCATTTTGCTTTTTCTGCACCAGTTACTTTCTGTTTACCATTGTTCTGCACAAAGGCAGGTTGGGCGCACAGCTACCCTGATGGATGGGAGGAGATTCAGGAGACAGATCTCCCAGGGGATTTCCATCTCAGGAAGGTGTCATGTGATGTGTTTTCTGGGCACAGGAACACATGTCTAAAGCAGTTCCGTGGTAGACCTTTCAGGGTCCTCCTGACATGACCCCCTTTGAGACCGAGGCCCACCTTCAGCCGAGAGTCACTGCGGTGGGTCCCTGACCAGTGCGCTCTCCCCACCTGCGGTCTGAGCAAACCTCACCTCGTGCACTCACGTGCATTAACTGCTATTTTTCAAGTCCATGCAGCTGCCATGGTGAGGACTAAAACACGAATTCGTGTTGTGATATTACTGAATTCACTGTAGCTTTTAGTCCTGTGACTGTCTAACCAAAGGATATTTAAACTACTATCACTAACATGAGAAGATATTTGAAAAAAACATGTGTTTGTGTAAAAAGGGATCGTCCTGCTCAAAATTTTGGAGTCACTGTTCTAATCTGTAACAGAGAGAGATTTCTGACTCAGCCGAAGCTCCGTGGACAGGGTCTAAGGAGAGAGTCTGTAATCGGCTTCCTATCCACAGCCCCTCAGCCCCTGAATAGTTCCCTCCTGGATTGCCAGGCCCACACTTCTTTGCTCTAGCCACCCTCATCCTCTGCTTCCTGTCTCTTGCTCTCTTCCGCTACCTGTATTTTTAATTCTCTTCAGGTAGGCGTTCCCTCCGCACCTTGATCAGCGCTTTCTGTGTTCTTCAATTCCTTCTTTGAGTCACCATCCGCCAGTATCCCCATCAGGTTTGAAGAACTTGCCCAAATGCAGAGACGGAGAATTAGACTAGAGAAGGTGAACTCGGGTATATATCCATCCTCGAAGGTCGGCTGCGCCCGGTGTAGCAGACACAGCTGGTGTCCAGCCGCGCCCCTGGAACCCACCCTTTCCCCGCCCGTGGGTCCAGCTTCCACCGCCAGGGATACAGTGCCCCAGGCTCTCTCTGGCTCAGTGTCTGTTCCCCTCAAGCGCAGGGCAGAGGTGTGAGGGCAGGAGCACCTCCCAGAGTCCTCCCAGCCACTGACTGCTGGGAACTGCTTGGCAAACATGCCAGCTCCCTCCTCCCTCGGGTGGCATCGCTGGGGTGTGTGCCCCACTGGCTCGCAGAGTTCCCCGTGCGATGATCGTCCAGGTGTCTGCAGGAGTAACTTGCTTCGTAAAAAGCCTTACGTCACCCTCCTTCCTTCTCCTGCTCCCCCCGATGATGTTTCCTGGGCTCCCCTCCCAAATAACCTTGTGCTCTAGTCCTAGTCTCAGAGATTGCTTATGGGGAACTCCAAATTAAGATGCCCTGGGAAGTTCTTTGGCCTGATACCTTTTGAACGACCTATTTCTAGATGAAAGAAAAGGGTATTTGGCGGTGGTCTAGTACTGCTTGGATTTATAATTCCATTACCTGGATGGGCACTTAAATAGTTGTGACACAGGTAAGCCACTTAACTTCTTCATGCCTTGGTTTCCATATGGCAGAATAAGGGTCTGAACTGTAGAAGTGATTTTCAAAGTGTGGAATTCCCCTGAAGGATTTTAAAGATTCTCCAGAGCTCCAGACAACAGTAAAATCTGAAAAGGAAAGACTCCCATAGAGTTATTCGAATTAAATTGCAACAATTCAGGGCAAGGGGAAGAACGTGCTATTGGGTATCAGGAGATGATTATAGGTCTCATCCTGCAAACAGAGGGACTAACAATCTTCATTCCAGACCATCCTTTCAAAGATGTTGTACAGCAAAGAGCCTTGGGAAATACAGGTAGTATCTTCCAATGGGCCAGGGCAGGCTTGTTTACTGTCCAGTATAATAAAGATCATGTTTCCCTCCAGTGCAGTGGTTGAGCAAATTTGATTGCTTGCTGCCCATTATAAGAAGCTCAGGTTCCCTGAGCTCTAGGTTTTTCAGCACTGATGTAAACCCACCACATGCACAGCGTCTACTGGGCCACTCTGTGTCACCCCCTTGAGACTGGAGGCTGGGGGAACCAAGGCAGACACGAAGCTCATGCCATTTGCTGTCTGGGAACACTAAGCCCTTTGTCTCTGACCCAAGCATCTCGTGTCTTCTGGCGGCGTTCATGAGGCTATGCAAGCTAACTTTTCTTTTTTTTAATAAGTCTTTATTGGAGTATAATTACTTCACAATAGTGTGTTAGTTTCTGTTGTACACCAAAGTGAATCAGCCATATGCATACATACGTCCCCATATCCCCTCCCTCTTGAGCCTCCCTCCCACCCTCCCTATCCCACCCCTCTAGGTCATCGCAAAGCACCGAGCTGATCTCCCTGTGCTATGCAGCTGCTTCCCACTAGCTATCTATTTTACATTCGGTAGTGTATATATGTCCATGCCACTCTCTCACTTTGTCACAGCTTACCCTTCCCCCTCCCCATGTCCTCAAGTCCATTCTCTACGTCAGCATCTTTATTCCTGCCCTGCAGCTAGGTTCATCAGTACTTTTTTTTTTAGGTTCCATATATATGCGTTAGAATACGGTATTTATCTCTTTCTGACGTACTTCACTCTGTATGACAGATCCTAGGTCCATCTACCTCATTACAAATAACTCAGTTTTGTTCCTTTTTATGGCTGATATAAAACTCTTAGAGGAAAACACAGGAAAAACACTCTTTGACATAAACCACAGAAAGATTTTTTTTGACCCACCTCCTAGAGTAATGGAAATAAAAACAAAAATAAACAAGCTAACTTTTTATTTAGGTAGAATCTCAGACCCTTCACAGTACTTAACTTTCGGAGAGTGCTGCTGAACCCTGTGCTATTGGTGCTGCCAGTGAGATGCGGGCTGGTGAAGGTTCGTATCATATGGCGATTGCCAGTGTCCAACAACGTGGTCTAAAATAGAACCTAAGAGCACAGACCCAAGTTCTGAAACGACTGGCTTGAAGACCGAGATGAGCAAAACCTTGATATTGCAAATAGGCAGGTATATGGGTGTTGGTGATTTCCCCGTTTTGATGGTTTTACATGTGTTCCTGCAGGCAGACAAGAGGGTTATTTATCACTTTATAAAACTCTCACCACAGACATTTTAGGAAAGGGAAAATTTAACTGCTTAGAACACAACTAACACACCACAGATAACCTTATAAATATGTAGCAGTGTCTGTGCAATGAGTGATAGTGTCTGTGTAATGAGTAGAAAAACTACTCACATAAACATGACTGCCAATGTGTGTGCAAGTGTGTTTGCATAACAAGCCCTGGCTGTTACAAAGAAGCAACATTGTTTTTTAGGTGTTGGATAATGTCATACAAATTAACAACTTTTATTAAAGGATTGTCTTCCCATTGTAAGCTTTTCAGATACTTACAGTGATGAATGTGGTAAATTCCAAAATTTACTTTTCATACTGAAGGTCACTTGTTACACTGAGACCATTACTATCGCATAACAGAAGCATCTTTACCTAAAACCCTCAATCACAGCAGGGCTGTGCTGTTTGCACATCTTGCTGATATATATTTTTTAACAGATCTTTATTGGAGTATAATTGCTTCACAATACTGTGTTAGTTTCTGTTGTACACCAAAGTGAATCAGCCATATGCATACATATATACCCATATCCCCTCCCTCTTGCGTCTCCCTCCCACCCTCCCTATCCCACCCCTCTAGGTCATCACAAAGCACCGAGCTGATCTCCCTGTGCTATGCGGCTGCTTCCCACTAGCTATCTATTTTACATTCGGTAGTGTGTATATGTCGATTCTACTCTCACTTCACCCCAGCTTTGCCCTCCCCTCCCCGTATCCTCAAGTCCATTCTCTATGTCTACCTCTTTATTCCTGCCCTGCAACCACATTCATCAGTACCATTTTTTTTTTTTTAGATTCCATATATATGTGTTAGCATATGGTATTTGTTTTTCTCTTTCTGACTTACTTCACTCTGTATGACAGACTCTAGGTCCATCCACCTCACTACAAATAACTCAGTTTCGTTCCTTTTTATGGCTGAGTAATATTCCATTGTATATATGTGCCACATCTTCTTTATCCATTCCTCTATTGATGGACATTTAGGTTGCTTCCATGTCCTGGCTGTTGTAAATAGAGCTGCAATGAACATTGTGGTGCATATCTCTTTTTGAATTATGGTTTTCTCAGGGTATATGCCCAGTAGTGGGATTGCTGGGTCATATGGTAGTTCTATTTTCAGTTTTTTAAGGAACCTCCATACTGTTCTCCACAGTGGCTGTATCAATTTACATTCCCACCAACTGTGCAAGAGGGTTCCCTTTTCTCCACACCCTCTCCAGCATTTATTGTTTGTGGATTTTTTGATAACGGACATTCTGACCAGCATGAGATGATACCTCATTGTAGTTTTGATTTGCATCTCTCTAATAATTAGCGATGTTTAGCATCTTTTCATGTGCCTCTTGGCCATTTGTATGTCTTCCTTGGTGAAATGTCTATTTAGGTTTTCCGCCTGGCAACGTCGGGCCCCTATGTTAGCATGTCTTAAATTACAGTTACGGTGTCAGGATTGAAACTGAGAACTAAAGTTTGGACTCAGGAAGAAAAACAAAGTAGATTAGACATTTAGAAACTCCAAATTACTATCTGACAAAGAATTCTGCACTACTGTATCTGATTTTTAAAAAATTAATATAGTTGTATATTGTTCAAGATTACATTTAAAAAGTATTTCCTTCCCAGTGATAATTAAAACGGGCTGAGGTATTTGATCAACCATCACCAAATTTAACAACTATTAATTAAGAGCTAACAGCGCTTCTTTGATCTTGTTAGATAAAGATTGCCTTACTCTTTCTCTATCAAGCTTCTGAATTAGGTTAATTGATGTGTATCCTAGGTTGCTAAAAAGCTGTTTTTAAAACTTTTACAATTCAAAACTACCTGTCTTTGTGAATTATAATTCTTTTAATTGTTTTAATTGGGTTTTCCATAATCTCTTTACTAGGAGCAAGAGACTAGGTCCAGTGCCCACTCAAGGGGAGGGAATTACACAAGGGCTTTAACACCAGGAAGTACAGATCACAGAAGTCCATCAGAGACGTGCCCACCGCAGGGTGCGATGCAGAATCCGCAGTGCCCACTCTCCCAGCAAGCCCAGCTCCTAAGTGCGGATGGCAGCCTGAGCGAGCCCACGTCACACCGTAGGTCGTCTGTGGGGCTGGCATCACTCTCTTCAGGAATGCAAAGGAAACAAGGGCTTCCCTGTCCTCATCATGCCAGCGTTTTGTAGCCATCCGAGTCAGAACAGAGGGATGGTGGGGGACAGCCTCTCCCCTCATCACAGACACTGAGAGCCTTTCAGCGGGGACCCCACCCCCCCAGAGCTGGAGATGGCAAGCCCACCTCTGCCCCTTGGAAACGGCAGGGCACACCACACCAGAGGGCCTCTCCTGCTCTGTAATCACACCTTGTCCCTACCTGTCAGACTGTTACCATGCCTCACTGCATACAAAGTGACTTTTTAAGGTTAAGGTAATTCTTGCCCCTAATCGGGGTTGACATACAGCAGGTCTGCTGCAGCCAAGCCTTCGCTGCTCCGACTGGCAGTTTCCGGGGCTTGCTAATTGGTGTGTGCCCAGGTTTCAGGACTGTGCTTGCTTCAGCAGCTACGGAAAGCAGCAGCTGGCGTACCAAGGTCTCTGCGTGGCCCCAGCCCCTGCTCACCCACCAGCAGTAGCTGCATTGAGAGTCACCCGGGTGGAGCTTGGTTACCTGTCAGCTGCCACTGCTAATAAAAATGGCATCTGCGGGCTTCCCTGGTGGCGCAGTGGTTGAGAATCCGCCTGCCAATGCAGGGGACACGGGTTCGAGCCCTGGTCTGGGAAGATCCCACGTGCCGCGGAGCATCTGGGCCCGTGAGCCACAACTACTGAGCCTGCGCGTCTGGAGCCTGTGCTCCGCAACAAGAGAGGCCGCGATGGTGAGAGGCCCGCGCACCGCGATGAAGAGTGGCCCCCGCTCGCCGCAACTAGAGGAAGCCCTCTCACAGAAACGAAGACCCAACGCAGCCAAAAATAAATAAATAAATAAATAAAATAATTAAAAAAAAATAGCATCTGCATGATGCGATTAAATACAGCGCTGGATATATGTGTGGAAAACGTGGATCTACACGGAAAAACCTGTATGATGAGTTCATTCATATCCTGAAATGCAGAGTAGACAAGAGGAGGTGATAGTGTCAATTTGGGGACGAAGTGGAGTATCCCTCCCTGGAACACCCACGGAGGGTGACATCAAAATGGGCAAGGAAAGCTCTGGCTTTCATCAGTTCGCAGTAAACCTCAAAGCATATATGGTTCCAGACAGTCCAAGTGCAGATCGGTTTTTGCTCAAAGTTACGTTAGCATTGCAGTCTTGGGGACTTCCCTGGCAGCCCAGTGGTGAAGACTCCACGCTTCCATTGCAGGGAGCACGGGTTCGATCCCTGGTCAGGGAACTAAGATCCCTCGTGCTGCGAGGCACGGCCAATAAAAAAAAAAAAAAAAACTGCAGTCTTTAGCAGCCTGTCTGAACCCGACTGCTGGGGTGTTGGGATGCTGCAGGAGCGCGGGTGATCGCAGTGGCCGGAGCAACTGGATTCCCTGAGGCTTCAGCTGCTCCACCTCCCAGTGCAGAGTGCAGGGTGGGGGTGAGTGGGGCAGGCGCTAGGCCAGCAGCTATTTTAAGGCTTGTACATTAACTAAAGAGGCGGATGTATTTTCAGCCCAAATTTATAAATGTTTATTACCTGAAACCCAAGAGGGACGATGAGAGCCAGTTGGCGGTTCCTTCTCTCCCCAGCAGATCCTCATCGGATTCTCAAGGGGAAGCATCAGAGGTATTAGAATTCTTCTCCAAGCAGCTCTTCAAACATGCATTATTTTTGACTTTTAAGCTTTGCCAGTGCTTTGGACACACCCAACGCTGCTACTCCCATGCTGTAAGATCAGGGGATGTATCTTCCGCTTTGAATGATGCCTGGCTGACACAAGCTCAAGGAAGAAGCTTAAAGGTAAACTAAGGAGAGAATTTAAATCAGAAAAACCGATTGGATGTCAAGTTCAAGATTAGGTTACAAAAAAGCCTGCAGCCTCTGTCTTGGGCACCAGCTCGTGTGAGGTCCTTCTCCTGTTCATGCTCAGGGGAGTCAGCTGCCGTGTTGTGAGCTGACCGAGGAGAGGTCCATGTGGGAAGGAATGGAAGGAGGCCTCCAGCCAATAGCCAGTGGGGAACTTGGGCTCTCAATCCAACAGCCTGTGTGACTGAATCCTGACAACAACCACGTGGGTCAACCTGGAAACTCGGAGGCAGAGCCTCGTCCCCAGAAGAGCCTTCAGATGAGACCACAGCCCTGGACAACAGCATGACAGTAACCTCACGGGAGACCTTGACTCAGATGCGCCCAGGAAACTGCGCCAGGTTCTGACCCACAGAAACTGTGAGATCACGTGTGCATATGGCTCTAAGTGTTACGTTTTGGGGTAATTTGTTACACAATAAGAGATAGCTAATACATAGCCTTGGACACAACACCCTGATCAGAGATCCAGAGCATTTCAATTGTGTGATATGAGGTTTCCCCAGAATCTTTCATCCTACAGATATTTTCATAGGGCAGCATGAAAGACTAAACTATTGTCCCAGTTAATAATTCTAACTCTTTACTCCACTAAAAGCTTTGTATTAGAGTTAACAAACTACCCCCAAACGACCTGCTTTCCTTTGTTGTTGTTGTTGTTATTCATAAATTATTCCATCCACCCCTCAGCAGAAGTATAGATGATCAGAGAACTAGAGCAAAAGCAGCTTGAGGGAAGAGAACTTACAAACTTACACGGACTTACAAACTGAATAATCAGAAAAGCCAGCAGGTCTGATTTAGAGAGTGACTAAAAAATGCAACTAGATCACATTAGAGAAGGCAAATCTGGGACAGAAGGAGCCAGATGGTCCGGGAGGTAGACATAGAGTGTGGACAGGCTAATGGCATCTGGGTTGCTTCCTTTGCGCCCCAACAGATTCCTGGGTATCTCCATTTCCCATCTTCACATTGAGAAATATTAGTAATAAATAAATAGTAAAAGCACAGAATTTTTTCATTTAATACAACTATACTCCTCTTACAGTGAATGTGAGGTGCCAAACTTCGGATTTTCAGGATTGACAAAATAAGGAATTAATTTTTTTTAAACTGACGTTGCCGACTTGAATAATTTTTAGGGTGTCGTCTATTACGTGCCTACATGTGTTGTACTCTTCCCCATCAAATGTCTTCCACTCTATTTCTGAAGATTTTTCTTTCCATGGAAACATAGCTCTGGCTTTTCGACGGAGCTCAGTGGATGAATAATTGACAGTTAATGGACACTTGCTGTACAAGCTACCGAGGTTCAATTATCTGTTCCCTGGTGAAAAAGGAGGCACGGATAAACACATGCACACAACCGTTTATCACACGTCACTGTTGTGAAGCGCCAACCGGGGGTTCCCCCGTGTTCCCCCTATTTTCTTGTGCTCCCCACTCTGTGATGTAGGGCGCCCCCCCATCCATGGCCTCTGGGGCAGATCAGAGAACAGAACTCAGGGCAAAGTGTCAAAATCTGAGGCCACTTTGGACAAACCCAATAGATTTGGACGTCTATCTGGTGGCTTTGGTTCCCAGCCAAGGAGTGGGGGAAGAAAAGAGTGAGACGGAGACTCCTGTGCTCCTGAGCTTGGCCCGGGGGGGAGGAAAAGACCCTACAGAAGTTCGAGGATTCAGAGATTAAAGAGGTCGTGAGCCCCTTTTCTTGGGAAGAGCCCCAGGAAGCACCAAGACCCTCCATCCGGGGCCCATCGAATGGTGCTTCAGATGCTTCTAGATTCTCCCTGGAACCCAGAACTGGGAAGGACCCACAGATTAGCTCCCACAACAGAGGGTGGCACGGGTGCCACAAACAGATGGCCAGACCCAGGAGGCCCGAGGGGCTCGAGCAGGACTCCATGGGAAGAGGGACATCCCTGAGGGCCAGCAGGATGGGTGTCACCACTCAGGGAGGCCCCAGTGCCCTGACACTAAGTATGCAGACCAACCCTACGAACAGCGTGTGTGTGTGTGTGTGTGTGTGTGTCTGAGGGGACACTGCAGTCACAAAGGTTAAGTTTATATCACCTGTGTGGACTGTACCCTCCAAAGAGAATTCAGTTCAGTTATAGACGAATGAAGACCACCTAGGGTTTCTGGATGCAGGTTTTTACCCGTTGTTCCAGTGGACTCCTACATGTGGCTGTATTTACAAGGTCCCCGACTTTCTAAAATAATACAAAATGAATTCCAAAGGGACATGTTCATATTTCCTCAGGGAATGTTTACCATGTGCTATGCAATAGTACTTCATTTTTTAACAGCTTTAGTGAGGTAGAATTGACATTTTCTAAATTGCCCCTGTTTCAACTGTACGATTTGATACACCCAAGAAACCATCACCACCATTAAAAAAAAAAAAGAACATATCAGGCTTCCCTGGTGGCGCAGTGGTTAAGAATCCGCCTGCCAATGCAGGGGACACGGGTTTGAGCCCTGGTCCGGGAAGATCCCACATGCCATGGAGCAACTAAGCCCGTGTGCTACAACTACTGAGCCTGCGCTCTAGAGCCTGCGAGCCACAACTACTGAGTCCACGTGCCACAACTACTGAAGCCTGCGCGCCTAGAACCCGTGCTCCACAACAAGAGGAAGTCCACGTGCAGCAGCAAAGACCCAACAGAGCCATAAATAAATAAATAAATAAATAAATAAATGACATTAGCAAGCAGGAATAATTGAGCTGGAAAAAATAATGAAAATTTTTAAAAAAGGAAACTAAACATGGCAGCTCAGGAGAAACACAACTTCATTCTCTTTCAATTTTTTTTTTTTTTTACCATCCTTTCCACCTTTGCTACAGAAATGTCTAATCTTCCCAACCCTTCACACTCAGCGCCGTTTTCAGTGCAGAAGAAGTGATACCCGTGTTCTTCAGGTTTTGAGGGTTCATCCAGCCTGTTTGTATCGTGTCATCAGGTCTGTGTTTGCTTAGATTCCAATATATGAAGCTTTCCATCAAGACTTGAGTAAGGTATCTAGTACCGACCCTAAATGTGCTCCTACGTTTACTTTATTAATGTTATTCTTTTCTTGGCAAGACAGATTTGGAATCTTCAAATGTCTTTTGACTGTATTGTCAACGATGGAGATTAAAATAATGTTCATTTTGTCAATGCATCTGTCAAAAGAAGTAAATGCTCTCTCCTTGAAAACCTAATAATTTATTTTAGGTGCTTAATAGTGACATGTTTCTGCATATTAAATAATCACAGCAGTGGGATGAGGGCAGTAGCCAAGGAAACAACACTTTTATTGGAACAAGCATTATGTCAGGAGAGGATCACCGTGAACAAAGGGAAAGGTGTGTCTTATTTAACAAATGGTGTCTGGACAAGTGTTTAGCAGTTCTGGGGAAAATCTACTTAGATCTTGTAGCAAAGGCTGTAATCTTCCTCTAGGTCCATTCTCCCCTGCCTCTTCAATAAAATCTCTGAGCTGTAGCAGAACAGCTCGGTTGCTGCCCAGCTGTGCTCCCATCTCCCTGGCAGGTGGGTGAATCGTGCACCTTCCAGGCACTGCCTTTACAAAGAGAACTGCAGGCTCTTTATTCTCTCTCCTGCCCACAGACCAGAACTCAGCCTTGCTGGTGGCAAACAGAGTGGCCATGTGGAGAGGACAACAGCCTAGAGGGTGAACACATGGAAGGAGCCTGGGTCCCTGGGTGGCCCTGTGGAGCAGAGCCTCCTATCCTCATCTGCTCTGAGCCCTCAACAACCTTGGCCACCATATACCTTCCTAAATAATTACTGAATGAAAAATTGAATGACTAACTGAATATTAAAAATGGAGGCCAAAGACAAAAGATAGAAGAAGTTCATGGGGGAGGAAATATGATAGCTCCTGAACACGAGAAAGAATGTCCACTTTATTCCTAATACGAAAAAGCCGATTAAAATAACACTTTTAACCCCTCAGATTGGCAAATGATTAATACAAATTGATAAAACAAAAAGTGTGCTTCAAGTAAATAATCGAGGAAAGGATGCAAATAAAAATCATCCAGAAAACGAAATACATATTGAAAACAAGCCAACATTTCCATATATTAATTGGCAGTGTCGCCAATAACAGGGTGAATTGTGTACATTCCAACAATGTTGAGATGGTGAGATTGGTACAACCCTTATGGAGAACCATAAAATTGTTTTTTTGTTAGCCTTTGACAATCTATTCTAATGAAATGATTCAAAATACAGCAAAGGCTATAAACATAAAGATATTCATAGCAGTCATTAGTAACAGCCAAAAATTAGAATCAAGATGCCCAAATAATATGAGATGGCTATTGTGTAACCACCCACTGGAATAGTACAATCCTTTAATATACCACTTATGAAAGCTGCAGCCAATGACACAAAGATTGATATGTTTTTCTTAAACGGGAAAAGGAAGATTTAGAACTTATATACATTAATTTTGCTGTTTCACTTTCTAGGCCTACATCGTCAGACTCTGTATCTTCAGCCCGGATCTGTCTTTTCAGCAGAATCCTGAATTTCAGATGGATATTTCTACCTGCATACGCCTTGTCCTTCTCCAATAAATCTTCCGCACTTCTGCCAAATTAATTCATCCACTGTTTATTCAACAAGTATTTGTTGAGGGCTAGTCTCTGGCCAGGAAGAATTGCAGAAGCAAGGATGTTCCAGTCAACCCAGCGAAGGGCTCTGATCACCCAGAGCTTGCGTTCTGGCCGGGGAGACACATGGTAAACGTAGGTCAGTAAACTACTCCGTGTGTTAGAAGGTGGTTAGTGCTGGGGAGAGACTGGAGCGCTGAGTGCGGGGTGGTTGTGAGGTGGGAGGGGGATGCAGAATTAAACAGAGCACTCAGCATAGGAACCGGTCAGAAGGGATACGCGGGAAAGGAGGGGAGTTAGCCGGTGGGTATGCAGGGCAGCAGCACGTCAGGCAGAGGCCGCAGGCGCAGCCAGAGTTCCGAGGTGGGAGGCTCTCAGCGGCAGGGGGTGAGGGGAGCGGGTCAGGGGGTGAGGGGAGCGTAGTGAGAGATGGAGCCCCTGTGAGGAGTGTAGCTCCCGCCCGAGGGAGATGGGCCGGCACTGCAGGGCTGGGCAGGGAGGGGCAGCTCTGATGGTTGTGGAAGAGGAGTTCCTCCCCTGGGCTGAGGATGGAATGAGGGGGCGACAGGGACACTCCCAGGCATGGGGGAAAGATGAGAGGGTGAGAGTTGATAAGATTCCAAATATCTTTTGGAGCTAGAGCTACAGAATTTCCTGGTGAGACATGCGAGTGGAAGAGAAAACCAGGGATGATTCCGAGCCTTTTGGCTGCAGGAACCAGGGGGATGTCATTGCCGCCTAGCGCGGTAGATACGGGGGTTTGTGAGGGCTGCCAGGCCTCCAGGTGCTGGTGTTGAGTAGCCGGGGATGGAGAGGTCTGCAGCATGAAGATACATCAGACTGCGTTTCAGGTACAGTAATTCGGACATTTACCTGCTGAGGGCTTGGGTGGAGTTCCCATTGCCTGGTTAGCAGGGTGTTATGTCACCCACTCCCACTGCAGAGTCTACCCCTAGTGTAGGGCTAATCATTTTCTCTCAGTCCCCAAAGGCCCTGTAAAGTCTGCAGGCCTTGGGCACTGGGCCTGTGACCCTGATGCATTAAATGGGCCGGCAGAGTGGACGGTGCCCCTTCGCCATGAGCCCCGAGCTAACTTCCCGGCCCAGTTTCTGCCATCAGACCCTCTGCAGCTCATCCACACCCATCTCCCTGTGTTCCCTCTACACAGCCTCACACCTTATACCTTTTTTTTAAAGTTTATTTTCTTTTTTTTTTAATTTATTTATTTTTATTTTTGGCTGCACTGGGTCTTCGTTGCTGCACGTGGGCTTTCTCTAGCTGCGGCGAGCGGGGGCTACTCTTCGTTGCAGTGCGCGGGCTTCTCATTGCGGTGGCTTCTCTTGTTGTGGAGCACGGGCTCTAGGCGCGTGGGCTTCAGTAGTTGCGTCGCGTGGGCCCAGTAGTTGTGGCTCGCGGGCTCTAGAGCGCAGGCTCAGTAGTTGTGGCGCACGGGCTTAGCTGCTCCGCGGCATGTGGGATCTTCCCGGACCAGGGCTCGAACCCGTGTCCCCTGCGTTGGCAGGCGGATTCGTAACCACTGCGCCACCAGGGAAGTCCCCACACCTTGTACCTTAAATCACACTGCCCCTAATGCAGAGTACCTCCTCCCTCTTCTCATGACATGTTTGTTGATTGAAGTACTTAAGTCCTAAGAAGACAAATATCCCCAAATGATAGGAGCTTCTGATCATTTTCTCTGCATTTTTGAGAATTCTGTAGTTATACTGTTGGAAAAACTCAAAAAATTTGAAAGTCCATTATTTTTTTTTCAAAATGAACTGTGGAAACATTGACTCTAAAAGTATCACATGGATGTTGGCTTTTCCATTTACATGCAACTTCTAGTGATGCTTTGTCATAAAAGTCCAGCTGTGATTGTCTTCCTACCTTTACTTACATGCTTGTGATTTAATTTCTTACGACTTTTGAAATGAGCCAGTTCACAAATTAATCCAAAATGACAGCCGTGCCTTTTCTGCCAGGCAAGAACTCCGTTCGAGACAGGAAACTAGGTTCCCAGCCAAGCTCTGGAGGGCACGGCCGCACTGGGTTCTGGGCACGTGGTGAAAAGAGCAGCTCTGAGTTCAGGTGGCTGGCAGGGCAGGGTCTGGGGCAAGGTGAGCATGAGAAGGAAATGGACAGAACTTCGAGGCGTCCAGCATGAGGCAGGGAGGGCAGGCATCCCGGCTCAAATTCTTGCCTCTGTGAACCCAGACATACCTCTCAACATCTCGGTTTCTTTATTTATAACCAAGGACAATAAAACTGTGTCGTAAGGTTCAGTGTGTGTGTAAGGACTGTGAAAGTTTGGGACACACACGTGCCTGCAGGGCTGTGTGCTCAGTAGATGTTAATTTCCCTTCTTTTTGCTGGGATATTATAACGTTCGAAGTGTTATTGATCTAATAAAGCCACACGCTGAGATGGCTCCTAAAGGTTCTGCGGATATCTGAGATGCCTTAACACTTACCCCGGTTCTCAAACAATCAGGCTGCGTACTTACACAACAGTAGCTGAGGCTGACAGTTTTAAAGCACCAGCCACGGCTGCAGGCACTTGACCTGTATTTTACAAAGCAGCCTTTCGGGGAGATACAAGCCTCAGGAGCGGGAAGCCACGCCCCCCCCCCAGGTCTGGTCAGTTAACAGGAGAGGGAGGTTCTGACAGCCACCAGGTTCTAACCACCCCCCCAAGCCCCCATCCCAGCCTCCCCGGCTCTGCAGGTTTAACTGGTCCATGCAGGGCGTGAACATCCCTATCAAGGGCTCCTGCATCCTAAATGCACAGGCAGCTCCTGCTGAGTCAGTCTTGTTGATCAGGTTCAGACACCCTAATTCACCGTGACTCCAGCAAGGCTATTTTCACCTTTCCTGTGTGGTTACGAGGCTACAATGACATTGGCAAACATGTGATGCGGAATGAAACAAAGCATTCCTGGAAGCTGGATTTGCAACAGGGCTGTCACCGTCTGCCAGCTTCCTCTCCTCTCACCCCAGGAAGCCCCCCGCCCAAGGGAGGGAGGCCAGAAAACACCCTCCTACAAACTTCCACCCTGACACTCTCTGCCAACCATCTCGCCAGTTCACGTCCCGCCCCTGCCACTCACTCACTGAGTCCTTCCTCGGGACGGGGGGATGTCAGGATGTCACAGTGGGTCGCTTCACGTGGGAGGTTGTTCCATCTCTGTGCCATCCTGTAAGGACCACCGTCAGATCTTTAGGGCTTTGCAATGTCAAGTCCCCGTATTCATCTATTTTACTTCTGTTGACAACTGACTGACTGAAAATTGCCTTTGACTCTTGTTCAAACATCTGAAACCTGCATCTCATTGTTCCCGGTCCCCAAGAGACCCTCAGGAAACTGCGCAAATCCGATGACTGGATGGTAAATTCCTGAGCATCTGTCCTCTCCTTTGCTAGGAATCCGCCTGAAGCTCCATGCATAGAGAGAACCAAAATCTTTGTCCAAAACTTCCACTGTGTGTGAGCGCAGGAAAAGGTGGCAGGCAGGGGTTGGGGGTTGGGGGAGGTGTTTGTTGATGAAGAAATCGACATTCGTCAGAGACAGGAGGCACTGTCATTCAATACATGCCGGACACCTGAGGTCAGTCGCTGCAGGAAGTGACAGCTGGGCTGTGGAAGGAGGAGGAGGGTAATTGGCTAAATTAAAATTTAGGTCAGAGTTAACAGTCCCATGTGTGAACCTCACAGTGTGATCTTAAGTCAGCTAACGCTCTTTGGGATCACAGTACTGTCTGGGCTGCATTTGAATTTCATCACCCATCCCCATTCCTGGCCGTTTCCCGGCCCGCCGCCTCTCTTACCTGGATGGCATGGAAGGACCGACCTTCCATAGCTCCCCCGACGGGACCTCATCACTCAGCGCTCCCACACGTGAGGGACAGGGGAATCCCGGGGGGGGTGGGATGCTTCCTAAAGCACAGACTGTCCAGCCCACCCTCAGAGCCCTGGAGTCAAAACTCGAGGGTGGGCCTGGGGATCAACATCTCTGACATTTCCAGGTGATGCTGATGTGACTGTGCTTGTCCACGGACCACACTTTGAGAACCACTGGTGTACGTAACAGGGACTAGGAATCCTTCCTAATTTCTATACGTCCAGTGGAGCTGGGTTAAGGATGGGAAAGGTTTTGGTTGGGGATTAAACAGAGTCCCAGCACTGCCAATTACCAGCTGCGTGAACCTGGAGAAATCCCTTAACCTCCAGGAGGTCCAGCACGCTTACCTGCAGGACGTGAACAATAAAGCTCCCTGCAGGGTGGCTGTGAGGACACACAGGCTGCAGGGGCCCGCAGACGTCAGCACAGAGGCTCTCTCCACCCCAGACCTTCGTCTCCACGTAAGCCTTGACTGCGGGTAACAGAGTCTTCCAAAATGCTCACTCCTAAGCCTTAACCCTTACCCAACAAACAGGCATCTGTTTCTGGGACACTTTGTCCTCTTATTTGTATTAATATTGCCTTTTTGCTTTGGTTCCTATTTCACCTGACCACATGGGCAGCTACAGCTCTGTACTGATTTTGTCCTGAGAGAGAGAGAGAGACTATCTATCCAAACTGACTGGTATGTGTCCCGGGATCACAGCATAGACACATGGAGAATTTTGCATCAAAATGTCACCTGTTAAAAGTCTGGCCCGCAGTTCTTAGTAGCTCATGGCTGGCAAGTGTAACCACATCTCTACAGTGTGTCCAGTTGACTCTGGTATTTGCTGGTGTTGCACAAAGCTACATGCGAGCTTGGTGAGCAGACCTTAGATGAAGTCTCCCCCAGACAATTCCCTCCTATGATAATTCCCAAGAGAGAATGGGGGCCAGGCCAGTGATGATTCCACTACAGTGACCAAGAACAGAGGTTCAGGAAGGTGACTAAGCCCCTCCCAGGTCCTGTGACCTCAGTCACTCCGTGTCCCATTTGGTTAAACACTAATCACTCAAATGAGATTTTTTAAAAATATTATTCAAATTCTTACCTATCTTTACTGAAAACTCAAGTGACACGTTCATAGCAACATTATTCACAAAAGCCACTGTCCCACAACAGGTGAATGGATAAACAAAATGTTATTTGCCTTTAAAAGGAAGGACATTCTGTCACACGCTACAACACGGATGCACCTGTGCTCAGTGAGAGAAGCCAGTCACAAAAAGACAAATACTATATGATTCCCCTTATACTAGGTACTTAGAGAAGTCCAATTCATAGAGACAGAAAGTAGATGGTGGGGGCCAGGGGCTGGGGAAGAGGCGGGGAGTTAGTGTTTAATGGACAGAGTTTCAGGTTGGGAAAGTGAGAAAGTTCTGGAGACGGAAGGTGGGGATGGCTGCACAGCAGCAACGTGAATGTGCTGGGACTTCCCTGGCGGTCCAGTGGTTAAGACTCTGTACTCCCAATTCAGGGGGCGCAGGTTCGATCCCTGGTCAGGGAACTAAGATCCCACATGCCGTGCGGTGCGGCAAAAAAAAAAAAAAAAAAAAAAGTGAATGTGCTTATCGACACTAAACCGTACCCTCAAAAATGGTTAAAATGGTAAATTTCACGTTATGTATATTTTACCACAATAACAAAAAGAAATTAAACAACAGCAACAAAACTCCATGAGTTCAGCTCAGGGCTAGGGCTGTCACTAGATAAATTTGGAGAATGAATAAAGTCTGGGTCCTCTGGCTTCTAAATTACTTCTCCAACATGAGGGTTAATCCATCGCGGTGTCTGGAGTCTCCCTAGACCCCCTTTAAATCCATCCCACCAGCAAATAGCAGAAGGAAAGAACTTACACGAGGAAACAGTAAGGTTCTGATGAAACCAATAGGCTTATAACAAAGGGATGTCAAATAAGAGCCCAGCATTTCCTGCAGTTCACTGAAACAGAAGAAAACCATTGCGAGGCGGTGGGGATTAAATCATTTATTTCCCCCGGCTACGCTCTTCTCACATCTGCCAGCCGATTCTATTCCCTGTAATTGAATCTCTGGGGGAGCCTCTGGACATTCTAGAAAATGACTTTTACTGACAAATTCATTTTGCAAAAGCAATGGAAGAAGGGTCCACCCCCAGCTTTGCCCGGTGCTCCTTTGAAAGGCAGAAGGAGCTTTAGGGCAGAGGGATGGGGGAACCTCAGAACCCCTCCCATATCTTTCAGCCACACTTCCCCTTCGGCACAGCCCTGTCGGCGAGGCTCTCCTTCTCTCACGAGTGCTATTTCTAACTTATACAAATCTAGGCACAAATGAAAGCACATGGAGACGCCCAACTCCATAGCTCATTCAAGGATGGCCTTAAGCCCTTAGAGAATTGCAGAGGTGGGACAAGCCACAGAAGGGGGAACCCTTATGAGTACGTAGGTGCCCGGGGCTGTTCCCGGGTTTTTCTCTTGTGTTCCTCACAACATCCTGTATTGGTGTTACCCTTATTTTACAGCTGAGTAAATGAAGGATCAGAAGAGTTTTAAAAATCTAAATCAGATCCCACAGCTAGTAAGTAGACAAAGTAAAATTTGCAGTCAGATCGTTTGCATTTTTATTCCCACTAATGAAAAAACAAACAAACCACTGATTTTCTGTTTCCGTTTATAATCTCTGATATAAATATTCCTTTAAAATCAGGAAGAATCAAGAATGTTTACTAACACTTTTTCTAAGTCCCAGTCAGTGCAATAAGAAAAATCACAAGAAACTACCATACTTGAGGTCTTTTAGTGTTTTCCTACAAGAGAAACGTCTAAAGGTCAATTGCCTTGGTTTATTCAGTTTAAAGGCACTTAAGACCTAGTGATTGTTGAGAGGAAAAAGATTCTAGCCCTCAGGGAGCTTGTGCCCAAACATCATTGCATAGGAAATCCACTGAATCAGAAAGCTACATGTAAAATACAAAACTAATAAAAACTAAATGTCAAACAGATACAGGCTATCATAACATTCATTGTATCAACCATCTATTTTGTCAAATACTATCACAGATTGACTCTTCACATTGGCCCCAGAAGTTAGGCATTTTTACCACATTTTATATATTAGAAAACTAAGACTTGATGAAGTCACACCTAGCAGACCTCAAAGAAATTTCAGTTCTCAGGGTCCCTTGACATAGGTGTCCTGAGGTGGGTGGTGTGTGGGCTCATCACCCACAGGGTCCCCAGTGCAGGTGATCAGAAGCTCCGGCCACCTCCTAGTGTGGCCTGGCCTTTCCTCCACATGGCCACACAGGCCGGCTTCACCCAGCCCCCATGCCTCTGCGGGTGACCCTTATCTGGGCCCTCCTTTTTTCCATCCAGTTTATTGAGGCAAACTCAAGCCCTTAATCTTCCTGGGCCCTCCCTTTTGAGTCTCAAGAATCTTTTCTCAAACAAAAGCCAATACTTGCAAATCAAAAGCTCTGGCTTTCAAAACCATTGCTTCTAATGGCAGCTTCCAGAACCTATTTTAGAGATCAAAAAATCACATTGGCTGTTTCTCTTTCCATTTCTGCTACATCCATCTTAAATCCTAACTTTCCTCTTGGCAATTTGAATACCTCTAAATGGCACTTGGAGAAATGTGCATATAAAGAACTTTAAGAAAGAAAAAACCAAATATTAATATTCCGAAGTATTATCTTCCTACACACATTGCAAGATATTTTCTTCTCCCCCGAATGAATCATGTTAAAGTTTATCTTCTCCTGCCTACACGGTTCTAGCACCGGGCTGCCTGAGGGGCATGAGCCAGACCCAGCTTCTCTGCCTGTCCTTCTAGAACTTACATTCCAGTGGGGCCCACAGACCAAAAGCCAATTAATGAAATAATTATTTAATGAGAATTATGAAACATGCTTCAAAGAAGACTTACGGAATGCAGCAAGTGTGTTACATTGCGGGGAGGAGAGGCTTTCCCAGATTTTCTGGATTTTTTTCTGGACGTTTGGGGGTTGAACCCGGATCTCAGAGAAGAATCGGAGTTAGGATGGAGAGAAGGGCAAGGAAAGAATTTCTGGTCAATGAATACTTTCTGTCGCATGATTTTAAGTGACTGAATAGTATTTCTCTATAATTTATTGAACCAATTTCTTATTGTTGCAAATTTAAATCATGTCTTTTCCCCCTCCTACTATCAACACTGTTCCAAGATAGGCGAATCTCTGAGTACAAATATATTTATTTCCTCAGGATAAATTTCTAGAAGAGGAACTCTTCTGTCAGAGGGGAAGCAAAGGTTCGGATGTTTGATACATATTGTTAAAATATGCTCCAGAAAGTGTGTACAGCTTACACCCCCATCAACAGGGCATGGGAAATTCATTTTCAGATGTCTGATAACTATTACTATCTCTAAAAATCTTGCCACTTTTATAATGGACACATAGGATATACTTATTTTATTTTATATCGTGTGTTTTATTTCTGGTGAATGTTGACATATACTCACATGTTTAGCAGTTACTTAACTTTCTTCTTTCATTAATTGAATACTTACATTCTTTGCCCATTTTTATAATATGGTGTTGTTTTCTTGATTATCTTTGAGGGGCTCTCATGTATTAAGAATATTCATTCTTTTCAGCACATTATAGTTGCCCTTTTACTTTTCTTTCTGGTTTTTTTTTTTTTTTTACATACACAAGTACATGAATATTTCCATATTAGTAGGTGTATATACATACACACATTGGTGCAATTGTGTCAGTATATCTGTAATGTAAATTCCTATAATATAAACGCAAATGGAATTACTGGGTTGAAGAGTACGTGCATTTATTTATTTATTTACTTATTATAAATTTATTTATTTATTTATTTTTGGCTGCATTGGGTCTTTGTTGCTGCACGTGGGCTTTCTCTAGTTGCGGCAAGCGGGGGCTACTCTTCGTTGTGGAGCGCAGGCTCTAGGCGCATGGGCTTCAGTAGTTGTGGCACGCGGGCTCAGTAGTTGTGGCTCGCGGGCTCTAGAGCGCAGGCTCAGTAGTTGTGGCACATGGGCTTAGTTGCTCCGCGGCATGTGGGATCTTCCCAGACCAGGGCTCGAACCCGTGTCCCCTGCATTGGCAGGCAGATGCTCAACCACTGCGCCCCCAGGGAAGCCCAGTAGGTGCATTTAAAATGTTGATAGCAAAACAAAATAAAATAAACATAAAATAAAACAGTGATGGCTGTTCCTAATTACCCAGCTCTTTTGATGGGCACAGCAACCCTCTGAGATTGTTATTATGATTGAGGCTCTGGTGGCAACCTGCTCTGAGGCACCCAGCTAGAAACTGAAGAGCCCAGGTTGGAGGCCAGGCCCCTGCCTGTCACCCCTGTATGCACTGTCTCTGGTTCATTCTAAAAGGGGAAAAAAGGACTTGATTTTCAAGTTCCCAAACGTTTCCTCTACCAGAAATTAGGATCATAGAGACCAAACGAAACAGTTTATTTTAAACATCAAAAGAGAACATGACCTCAGTTAGGAAAGGGGAATCTAAATTGTCTGCCACGTGATGGTCTCAGCGCCGTGGCCTCCTCCAGCATCGAATGCCTGACGTTGCTGAGAACAGACATCTGGTTCTGTCCTCACAAGGGACAGCCCTTCATGTCAAATCACAGAAAACACATTCCTACGTCCTCAGTATTATTTTTTTTTTTTTAAATAAATTTATTTATTTATTTATTTATTTATTTTTGGCTGCACTGGGTCTTTGCTGCTGCGTGCAGGCTTTCTCTAGCTGCGGCGAGCGGGGGCTACTCTCTGTTGTGGTGTGCGGGCTTCTCATTGCAGTGGCTTCTCTTGCTGCGGAGCACGGGCTCTAGGTGCACGGGCTTCAGTAGTTGTGGCATGCGGGCTCAGTAGTTGTGGCTCGTGGGCTCTAGAGTGCCGGCTCAGTAGTTGTGGCACATGGGCTTAGTTGTTCCGTGGCATGTGGGATCTTCCCGGACCAGGGCTTGAACCCGTGTCCCCTCCATTGGCAGGAGGATTCTTAACCACTGCGTCACCAGGGAAGCCCCTCAGTATTATTTTTTAATGTCTCTGAGTATTCTAGAACTGGTGAGAAATCTAAGAAAAAATTTGCAGGCATTGAAAATAATAGATTTTCTATTTTATTCTGCACAGTAAAGAAAAGTTTAGATGAAAGCAACTGAACCTAAAAAGTGATTTCAGCTTGTGAGCAACACGAGAATGTACGTAATACTTATTACTCTTTTTCCACTGAGAAAGAATCCCACTTCAAAATGGGATAATGTAATGAACTTTTCTGTCACAGGAAATAACTTCCGCTACTGCCATGGAAGTAACCGAGTATTTCAGAAAAGGCTCCCAGGCGAGCTGAGGGAGGACACCACTGAACTTGACTCTTTGAAAGATCCTATCTTCCAGATCCTTGACTCTGTCATAACTACACAAAATATACGCTCCTTGTGCCAACTGGAAAACTCCCCTCTTAAGGAATGGAAACGCCTCTTTGGGTGCAAAGTAACCTAATGAGAGGTGATATTTACGTAAAAGGAGGAAGAAGGTGACGTGGCCTCAGTGAAGGATCACGGATTTGGAACCCAGAGTCCACTCTGGACAATCCCAGGAGGCAGAAATGGGGTCAACGTGCAGCTCCCAGAAAGGAAGCAAGGATGGCTTGGAACCCCTACCTCAGAGATTCTAGGGCACACATCTTTTCATACGTTAACACCTCTGACATTGGCACATGTGGCAGGTCAATGGCATCTTACAATGGACAGCTTGCCTGTTTATTTGTCTCAGATTTTTTGTCCTTAGTGTTATGGAAGATAATCGTGCATCTTCCAACCACTGGCACCCTAAATTCGTGGAAGCAGAAATACTGACGTACAGAGGAGCAAGGAGTGGGGAACATTTTAAAGGAGCAGGTGGCCATCACTCACACCCACAGTTATCGGTTAAGTGTAATTACAGTATCAGGGGCCGGCACACGAGACTTCAGAGCAAGGCTAAAGGGGACTGAAGCATTATGGGGAGGACAGGAAGGTGAAAAAGGATGATGGAGCTGCTCATTCACTGTTCAACTAAGACCACAGCCTGAGCCCAGCCTGGGAAACCGCCACACGACTTCACCTCCCAGAAGCAAATAAGCAGTTTATTTGTTTTTAAGTGCATTTCATGTAGTAGCATTAGAGACTGAAATCCAAGTGAATCAGGGTTTTTATTGAAAGTATTGGATTGTTTTGAACACAGTGTTTGTAACTATGGATTGTGATTTGTAACAATTAATTAATACTCAGATGTAACATCTCAACAAAACACTTCTGTTCTAAAACGTGATTATAGAATTGATTTTCTACAAAACATTTTAAAGCGATGTGGAGTTACACGGCTAGGGAGGTGTAAGGGGAGGAGCCTTAGAATTTGAACTGGAATCAATTCCAGCCTTTTTAATTTGGAAAAGTGCTAACAGGACACCAAGCCGTGACCCCAGAGACCCCAGACCCAGTACTGCCTGAGCCTTGCTCCCTCACTGAACAGGAAGTTGGGGGAGATATCCATGAGGTCCTTTCCAAACACACACGGTCATCGTGCGACCAGGCCACCTGCCAGCTGCTGTCACATGAGGCCTGAGAAGAGGAGTGACACAAGGGGGGATAAATGCCATGAGTGTTCGAATGACCAAGCCCTGCTTGGGATGGAGGAGAGAAATGGCTTCGTGGAAAAGCCCACGCGAGATGGGCTCCCAAGGGGGGTCCCATGAGGACTCTGTGATGAGAAGGGGGCAGGTGGGCAGTTGCCATAGAGAAGGGAAAGCACCTGCTAAGCATAGTGGCAGGAAGAGCCGTGTTCAGGACGGATGCTCTCGGCCTGCCGGCGTGTCAACATCACCTGGAAAGCTTTAAACAGGCGATGCCTGAGCCCGGTGCCGCCCCACGCAGCCCGATGTTTACGGTCTGATCCGCCTGCATCGGGCTGGGTGGACCCCACCCCCACCCCCCAGGTCAAAGGAGCCAGACTCTCTGAGGGTGAAGCCCAGATACTGATGCTTCAAAAAAAAAATTTTTTTTTTGAGTAATTCTGATGTGCAGCTGGGTTGAAGTCCTCTGATTTTTGGTACCCCAGGTAGAAGAGTTTCACTGACATTCAGGGTACGAGTTGGGACGGTCAGAGGGAATGAGAACTAGATTTTTCTCTTTCCTTCGGGATCTTCTCCAGAGGGTTTGTACCGTGACGGTCCTGGCAGGAAACGGAATCCAAGTCAGCCGGGTCAAGAGGCTGTGGGCAGGGGTAGGGGCCTCAAGGAGAGACACGAGGGCATCCAGGTGGTGGCACGGACGGCAGCCCAACACCCCTAGGCCTGGGGAAGGAGGAGGCTTCCTGGAGGAGGAGGCCGGCGTCCTGGCGTGGCCCTGAGCAGGGCGGGGGCGGGCGGGGGGAACGCAACCCCTCTCTTCCCGTCCTGCAGTTTCCTGCAGCTTCTTGACCAAACCCAACCAGCAGCCCCTGGGCTGGCCTCCCAAAGGCAGAGCCCGACAGGGCTGGGGGGGTGGGGAGGGAGGCGGCAGATGGAGTATAATCGCGCAGCGTGAAAGGCATCCGTGGAAGATTTGCCTGAACTTGGAGTCGTGATCAGAAGCATGCCTTTAAAGGTTTTGGCTCCATGCTATTAAACATTCATGTGAGTGGGAAATATGGACATGTAGTTTGATCAAGGCCAGAAGGAAGCAGGCGATTTCCGGCCTGCACGCTGCCCTGCGGGGTCAGAGGGCCTCCTGGGGCCGGAGACGTCGCCAAGAGCAGTGGGTGATCCGCGGCAGCCGCCCTGACCTTGGCCTGCCTGCGCGGCTTTCTCTTGCTGCGAGGCTCCCTTCTGAAGAACAAAGGCCTGTCTGTTATTAAGCCACATTTATGGGATGGCTTCATCCCGTGTCAACACTTAGGAACTATGCAAATGCTGGCGACACATAGGAGCATGTAGATTCTGAGCTCCTGCGTGGGACTCGGGGACGGATACTTCCGTGAAGAGGTGTGAGAGGGAGGGAGGGCTTTCTGGCTGCAGCCGCCCTGGGAAAATCCTGGCCCGGGAAGCTGGCTCCACATTCACGTGGGAAAAGGACCTCTGAGGCTGTCACTCGCCAGTGGTTCTGACCCGAGCGCTCTCAGCCGGGGCCCAGTCGAGGTACCTCCTTTGCTGTGGGTCAGCGGTGAAGCGGAGTCTGTCTGTAAGTGCAGCTCCCCCTTGGCAGAAGGAAAGGTCCCCTCCCCCTTGCCGTTTCTAAAGCAAGAGGGCAAAGGAGAATGTTCAAGGATGATCACCGGGGTCCAATGTGTGCAGAAACTCGAGTGCTCAAACTGACACACACGCACTACTATGTATAAAACAGGTAACTAACAAGGAGCTACTGCCCAGCACAGGGAACACTGCTCAATACTCTGTAATGACCTCTACGGGAAAAGAAGCTAAAAAGGAGTGGATATATGTGTATGTATAACAGACTCACGTTGCTGTACACCTGAAACTAACACAACATTGTAAATCAACTCTACTCCAATAAACATTAAAAAAAAAAAAAAAGGAATATTCTGGCTTGTGAAACGTGAGCTGTCCATTCTCACAGGGACCCCAGCAGGTGCCTGGCGGGGACATGTATGACTGATGTTTTGGAAGACGTTTCTGCAAAGGGACCAGAATGAAGGTTGAATTGGGTGACCTTCTGTCATGGGCAGAATTGTGTGCTCCCAAAATTCACATGTTGAAGTCCTAACCCCCGGTACCTCAGGATGTGACTGTATTGGGAGAGAAGGTCTTTAAAGAGGTGATAAGTTAAAATGAGGCCTTTAGGGTGGGTCCTAAGGCAAAATGAATGGAGTCCTTATAAGAAGAGGAGCTTTGGACACAGACGCCCATGCATAGAGGGAAAAGGACCCATGAGGACACAGGGAGAAGGTGGTCATCTACAAGCCAAGGAGAGAGGCCTCAGGAGAAACCAACCCTGCTGAACCTTATCTTGGCCTTCCACCCTCCAGGACTGTGAAAGAATACATTTCTGTTGTTTAAGCCACTCAGTCTGTGGTAGTGGGTTATGGCAGCCCTGGAAGACTAACACATCCTTAATCTTTATAAGATTCTACTATTTGATTTGAAAATTTTAAAAAAACATTCACTGGAGTTAGAATAACCTCAGGATAACAAGCCTTGGCGGTTAGTAAACCAGCAGGAGCCTCAAGCTGCAGTCACACATTACTTCCCTTAAATAATTGAAACGGGAGAGTATCACAGAGGAGAAATCACACGCAGGATGTATTCACTCATTAATGAGTATCTGTTGAGGGCTCTCTGTGTACCAAGCGATCAGCTGGCCCGGCTGGCAGGAGGCAAGCAGGGCTCGCCAGCAGTTGGGCAGGTGGAAGGCATCCAGCTAGATGGGCACTGGGTACCTGGGTGTTAGAATGTAGGAACAAATGGCTCTTGTATGAAAGAGAGAATTGGCTTTCTCTGCACTCCTACAACTAAGAGCAAACAGTGGAAGTTTCTGAGAAGTAGACTTTAGTACATCATTAGAAGACCTAGCAAACTCCCAAAGTTCCATGGAGCTGAGATGGGTTTCCAGGGGGAGGAAAGGGGATAAAAGCATTGGCTTTATAATCCCAGGCACGGATGGTCCAGCAGGGCTCAAGAACCACAAGTGAGCTAGACTGGAACATCGTGGGAGCTTCCCAGCCTTGACCTCCCACCAGGTTTCAGGACAGTTAGCTCCACAGTGGGAAAGCCTGTTAGGGAGACTTTGGAATCATTCAGTTCTGAGAGGCTGTAGATCTTTGTGAGGCCCTGCCAGCGGAGTGAAGAGCTGGACGTGGAGCCTCCCCTGTACGGCCCCCCCTCTGCCTCCAGGCTCCGATGCCCTCTCCCTGCCCGTCTACCTCTGGGTCTCAGAACGGCCGCAGATCCTCTGCTCCTGGCCTGAGTTCCTGCACTTCGGTTCCCTGCACTGGGCCACACTTTTTTAAGCAAACCTCCTCGGATTATCCTAATCTGAGTGTGCCAACTATTTTCTTTCTTCTTTTCCCTCACCCACACAAATTGCATCGCTGAATTTGGTCGAGGATAACTTTTCTGTAAATCAGTGTATTTCCACATGCACTTCAACGCTGGGGGGACAGTGTCTGTGTGTGGCCAACCAGGTCTTCTCCGTTTACCTCTTGGGCTTCTCCCTAAAATTTTACACGTATAAAGGATTTCACAACTGAGACACAGTTTGAAAACCTCTGGGGAAAAGAAAACAATGCCTGAATTCAAAGGATGGATGGAGAATCGAAGTTCTTTGTCCAACCCTTGTCACAGACCTCAGGCAACCCAGGACCTCGTCCGTTGCCCGGGCTGTAACTTTGCAGGACGACAGCAAATGGAGTCTTGGCATTTTTCCATCTAATTTGATAGATGCACACCACTGGCAAGGTGGAGTGGCTTAGTGACTAAAAAAATCCACTTTGCAGTCTAAATTATTCAGGTAGCCTGTCTATATTAATCAAATCAGTTGGATATTTGCCAAATCACCACTTCTTAGGGCTGAGATGGGAGGAGGAAGTGGGTGAGAGGGCGGGGAAGTGGGCTCTGCCGACGTCCTCATAAAGATGCCCTGAGAGAGAAAGCCGGCTTCTCTCAGAGCTGCAAGAGGCTGGCAGCAAATACTTGTTATAAAGACGGCTCTGCATAAAACGTGAACATCGGGACAAATCGGGCCCCCTTGGGAAGAGACAGGGGCAGGACCGCACTCCAGACGTCTGGGGGATCGCGGCCTCCCTCCCAGGGCAGTGGGCTGTCAGCAGGGCATCAGAAACACCTGCACTCAACGAAGACCCCCAGAACAGAAGCGAAAACTAACTGGAAAGGCAGAGAGCCAGTCATTTCAGGGCCATGTCAAGAATCGTGGAGTATTTGGAACTGTTTGGTTCAAAAGGATATTTCTGGCTTCTAGAAAAAATAAATGTTTCCGGTTTGCAAAGCACCAGACCACGGGGTGGAAGGAGGCGCACCCGAAGGGCCGCAGCAGCAGACACTGAGTTTTCTGCGCAGTTTCCGGGCTGGGGACCCCAGGGCGGCTCTTCAGTAAGAAGTGCCGCTCATCCTAGGCTGTCGTGTCGGGTCACTACTTTTTTCCCAGCAGAAGGTGGTTCGGAAAGAGCATTGATTGGGCCTCAGAAGAGCTGGGTGCAAGTCCCACTGGGCGCCACCGGCCCTGAGTGCAATGCTAAAGGCACAATCGCTGCAGCAGAATCCACGTGGTTTGGAGGGGCGGGGCCACAGGGAGGGCGGGGTCTTTGATCTGCGGAAAGCTTAGTTTAGCAAATTGAGCCAGAGGCAGCAGAGAGAGGCCTTCACAAGTGGGATCCTCTTGGGCTGGATTCCCAGATGGATCCGAGCGTGGATGCATGGCTGGGTCCACAGGGGAGGGGCCGTGGGACGGCGGGGGCGGGGCTCGCTGCGCCTCACTGGGCTTCCGTCCCTCTACCCAAGAGAAGGACTTGGTCTAAAAGATTCTGTCATTCCTTCTGTCCCTAATGCTCTATGATTTTATATCTGTTCATCCATCAAACACCAATTCTTCTCTCTGCACTAATTGCCCAGAAAAAATTAATAGAGTTCTTCACATACTCAGAAATCTTTCCCTTACTTTTATTTCATAAAATAAAAAATGGAGACAGATGGCTGGTTTTCATAAACAAACTCTAAAACTTAAAAAAAAATTTTAATTTTTTCTAACGAAACCTATTGTGTAGTTTTGAGTTGCTTTTTATATTAAAAGCAGCTTTTTCATTGGTGGTATTTTAGCCCAGATCAGTGAGAAAGATTACCTTCCACGCTTTGGCAGTTCCATGGACAATGGAAAAGTCCCAATTCTGTGCCGTGCAGATCTGATCTAAAACTGTGAAGGTCAAAACTCAGAATCCTCAAGTCTGGATGTTCTCTTTGAAGGATAAAAAAAAAACCCACATACTAGGTGGGATTGTCAAAAAGATAAAGACCATTTCATCTTCTTTCTCCCAGGAATCTTTCCTGGGAAACCAAGTGTCATCCCAGGAGCTGATATGCTGACCCACAAACTTACATTTTCTGTTTTCCAGGATCAGAAGCCCGTATTTAAACTAGAGGTCAGAAAATTCAGAAGTTTCTCCTAAAACGGCTGTTAAAATACTAAGCAGATTGTTCTTTTCTTTTTTGATTTTTATTTTTGATGTGGACCATTTTTAAAGTGTTTATTGAATTTGTTACAATATTGCTTCTGCCTGATGTTTTGTTTTTTTGACCCTGAGGCATGTGGGATCTTAGCTCCCCAACCAGGGATCAAACTCGCACCCCCTGCATTGGAAGGCGAAGTCTTAACCACTGGACCTCCAGGGAAGTCCCTAAGCAGATTCTTAAATTGTGAGAAATCCATGGCTCAGAGAATTTGAAATAAGAATAAAAATTTCCCACCCCCCCAAATCTGCAGTATCTGGTTAGAAAAAAATTCCATGGAATTTAGATCTTCTCTGGCCCCGTCTCTTGTCCTGGTCATGTGAAGACAAACACCCCTCCAGCAGGAGTGATGTCTCATCAGCCTGGAAGGGAAAAAAACATCACGAACCCGCACACACCACAACCCAGGACTCACCCAGCCAGGTGACATGCGTTAATGGCGTGAAGGGAGCGTGAAGGCTTTTCAAGTCCAGCAAAGCGGCCTCTTTTCGTTATTTCAAGTGAACAGCTAAGACCAAGGCTACGTCGAGTCATTAAAAGATGTCATGGTTAAGTGGTCTTTTGAAGGATGGTTGATTGTATAATAATAACATGAAATAATTGCAAGTAACTCTTTCTCACCTGGGGCAGGGCCTGCAGCACTTTTAGGGAGACGGCTTGTAGGAACACAAGTAGTGATGGAAACATAGCATCCACAGATGTGCTCTACCAGGATCTGGAAGGACAAGAAAAATGCCAGGAGGTCGTGCACTTATTTAGAAGTTGACCTGATGAGTGGGTAGGTATTAGTTTCTCTTTCTCTTTCTCCTTCTCACACTTCGGCAGCGTTTGCTTGTTCTGCTTTGGGCAGCAAGGAAAGAAGATGCTGAGGGCAATCCTGAAACTCCAAGCCTCCAGGGATGAGTCTGGTTTCAAGTGCACTTGGCATCTTGGCCCAGGTGAGCTGGTCCTCGAAGCTGCGCGGCCACAGGCAGAGGCAGGGCCTTAGGCGGCAGATTGCTGCCCTCTCCTCAGGGCAGGACGTGGTCCAGAATGTGGCCCTGTGGGCTCCGGCCTGAGCAGCCAGTGATGTAAAGTGACTGCGAATCCCAGGATGTCTCTGGAGAAAAAATCCAGAAATCCTTTCTCTGCAGACAAAAACAGATCAACTGCCATGTGACTTCATTCAGATTCAGAGTGAATTATTCAATAAGGCAGTTAAGGCATATTTTATCAAAATATATCATAAAATATTTATACCAACTACACAGTTGTATCTTTGAGTCATCATGGAATATATGAAGGTTAGAGTTTTTTCATTAAAAAAAAAACCCTCAATATAGTACATGCTTTCAAAATAAAATAGAATAATGAGCTTATAATAAAAGGTAATGTTTTTCTACCCCATTTCTTCCAAAAGAAGTTTTAAGACCTTTATAGATTTTAGGTACAACTGTTTTTGGAATTCCTAACATATATAAAAATATGAATAAAACAATTCCTGAGGATGTAATGTACAGCATGGTGACTATAATTAACAATTCTGTATTGTATATTTGAAAGTTGCTAAGAGAATAGATTTTAAAGGCTCTCATCACAAGGAAAAAACATGTAACTGTGTGTGGTAACTAGACTTCTTGTGGTGATCATTCTGCAAATACACAAATATCGCATCATTACGTTGTACACTTGAAACTGATATATTGTTTTTTTTTTTTTTTTTTTAAATAATATTTATTTATTTATTTATTTATTTCTGGCTGTGTTGGGTCTTCGTTTCTGTGCGAGGGCTTTCTCCAGTTGCGGCAAGCGGGGGCCACTCTTCATCGCGGTGCGCGGACCTCTCACTATCGCGGCCTCTCCTGTTGCGGAGCACAGGCTCCAGACGCGCAGGCTCAGTAATTGTGGCTCACGGGCCTAGTTGCTCCGCGGCATGTGGGATCTTCCCAGACCAGGGCTCGAACCCGTGTCCCCTGCATTGGCAGGCAGATTCTCAACCACTGCGCCACCAGGGAAGCCCCTGATATATTGTTAAATGTCAATTATACCCTAATAAAAATTTTTAAGTATTAAAGTGCATCCACTGCCTTATTAAATGTAATTTTTGGCTCTAGAAATTAAAAGAATTTTTATCATTCTACTTTTGAAATTACTTCTCTTCAAGTGACTCAGCAACCATGGAAACTACTGGAGGATTTTTGCAAAATGAAAAATCTACAAACTGTTTTCAAGTGCATTAAAATGTCCCTGTATATTGAGTTTAATAATTAGCCAAGTTGATATATGATATGTTTTGTAGGCATTTAGTGAGTCATATGTAAATGTTAATTTAGCTGCTTTCTTTTTGAGTCTTGTTTTGTTTTGTGTGAAAGCATAGCCTGGGGTCTGAGAGCCTGATTTCCTCCCCCTCCTATTCTTCCTGAGACTTTGACCCCGGCTCTTTATATCCCCTTCCTGTCCCTCTATTATATAATTTGTAAAATGGGGCTCCTTTAATCCCTCATCTATGATTTTGAAATCCAGAGAGTTCGAAAACTGAGAGTTTTCAGGCAAAATCTGGCCTGCGTCAGCGTGAGGCTCTGTGCTCTCTGCGTTCATGCCAGTGACTGTACACGCTGCGTGTTTGATTCTGCGGGGGGGGGGGGCTTGGGTGATATATGATATGGGCACCCTGTTTCTGTTCTGCAATCAGAAAAACTCTGAATTCTGAAACGTGTCCCCAGAGCGTTTCCGGGGAGGGGTCGTGGGCCTGCAGCCCTCCCTGCAGGGCTGGCAGGAGGTGAGCTGGATGGCGGGTGATTAGCACCAGCCTGGTGCACGGCGAGAGCTCATGGGCAGCACACGTGATGACGTCTCTTCTCGTTCTTCCCAGGTCTCAGAGCGTCCTGTATGCTCCTAAGAGCCCTGAGCCCGAACCCAGCCCTTCTCCCCTCAGCCCTGCTCCCCGCTGTAACTAGTCTGGTTTCTGTTATTCACGTGGACACCAAGGCACCTCCACATCGAGGCTTGGATTTCTTTATTCACTTCCCCCCGACACCTTGAGCCTTCACTGTTGGTGACGCATCTGGCCCCCTCCCCTCCCTAGGAGGGCTCCCTCCCTGTTTCCTTTCCTCTGCTGGTGTGTTTCTTGTCGCATCCACCACAGACACTGCCTCCTGTCTACCATGTCAACTCTGGAATCGGTGACCCTGCATCTCTTCTCCGGTTCTTTAACTTCCCCAAAGTGGGGAGGGGGTCTTTAAAGGCTAAACGTGGGTTTCGTATGACTAGCTGATGTTTTACTCTCAACCTAGCCGTATCAATTTAATTTTAACTGGACCTGTGTCATAATGAGGCTGGGATGCCCGCGGAAGAGCCAGGAAACATGAAGAAGGGCTGGGGGACGTGGTGCTCGGCCCCCGGAGGGGACCCCAGTGGCAGTGACAGACTCAGAAGCTGTGTTCCACCTTACGGGTGAACCTGCTAATGAGACAGAACAGCATGGGTTCTGAAGCAGAAGTGACTGCTCGGTCCTGCAGATGAGAAAACTGAAGTTCAAGGTAAGGCATTGATTTGACCCGAGTCTTGTAACCGCGAAGCTTTGGTAAGAGCTGACCTGGGCTGGACGCCACGTCTCCTAAAGGTCAGGTGTAATACACTCCAGGCCCACCCTGCCCCTCCCCACCGGCGAGAACAACGCTTGTTTGCCTGGGGAGGATATTGTGTGTCCTGTGATGCCTTTCCTGATGTATTCAAAATATAACCACAATAGGTCACTCTTAATGGCCTTTCCAGCCACGCTCGGGTGCAAGCCCTGTCCTCGTTTGCAGGGGACTTATTTCCACAGCTGTCTAAGCGGTCTCCTCGCTTCTACGCTCCCGCCCGAAGCTTCAGTGCAGGTGGTGCCTTTACACCGTGTGTCCGAGCGCGTCCCTGCCGTGCTCAGAGCGCCGCCGGCCTTCTCCTCGCTTAGAGGTCAGAGCCCGCGTCCCCTCTGCGCCCTGCATGGCCCCGCTCGACCTCACTTCCCAGGGCTCTCAGCCTTGTCACCAGCCCCCACCTGCACTGATGGCTTTTGTTGTCCCCGAGCCGCCGGGCTTACACCGCCCTCCCCCGGCGAGGGGGAGGGGCAGACCCCTCCCCTCAGGCCCCGCAGTGGGGCGCCTTGAATGCCAACCTCACCACCCGCGTCTCTGAGCCTGAGGACCCTCTCCGAGCTCAGAGCCCCAGCAGCTGGAAGAGCCAGAGAAGGAGCACCCAGCACCCCGTGCTTCCACCCACTGAGCGAATCGGTGGACAAATACCCCAGCTCCCCCTCGCCCAGGGGAGGCTGGAGCTCCAGGGTGCTGTTCAGTGTCCCCAGACGGATGGAGCGCCAGCTACCCTCGTCGGTAACTTGCTTAAGAACAACCTCCTGTCTCCATCAGCTCCGGCTCTTGTGACAAAAGAGACTTGGGGCTTAAAGGACAGGCATTTATCTCTCACAGTTCTGGAGGCTGGACGTCCAAGATCAAGGCGCCAGCCAGCGTGGCTCGTCCTGGGGAGAACCTTCTTCGAGGCTCCCAGGTGGATGCCTTCTTGCTGCGTGTTGGAGAGAGGTCATCTCGCGATGCTTCTTCTAGGGCGCTAGTCCCGTGCCTGAGGGCTCCACCCTGGTGCCCCGACCACCTCCCACAGGTCACACCTTCTCACACCATCGCACAGGGGGTCAGGGCTTCCACGGATGACCTTGGGGGACACAGGTTCAGCCCACAGCTCTGCCCTCTGCTGCCTGCCTTGCCTTCATTGCCCTGGGACCGTCCTGCGGGTAATCTACTTGTCCTAGACTCGTTCTCCAAATCTACTCCGGAAAAACCCCAAGAAGACAGTGTGGCACAAATGACATTTGGGGTTCCATTCTCCGAGATCAAGGACTCTAATGTTCAAATGTGAAAGGCCATGTTTTAGTTAGATGCTTTCCTCTTCAATAGTGATAAAGCAAGATTCACAAAAATGAATGGCGTATGGCCAATTGCCTACGAATCAAGTTTGCAGGGTAGTGAGTGGAGAACCTTTACAAAGGAAAGTGCTCAAGAGTTGTTTGAATTTTCTGTTCAAGGTGAAGTCTGCACATCTGGACCGGTTGTGCACCTGAGGGTGCAGGGTGGCGAAGCCATGAGGCCAGGCTGGCCCCTGGGGTGCTGAGGGCCTGCCCATCAATGGCAGCCACGTGCGCCCACAAACCGCCCAGAGGGCATGCCGGGCTCAGGAACCGCTTCTGGTGTCAGCGTACAGAAGCCCCAGTCGGTTGTCCCAATTTCTGATTCAAGAAACAGCAGGAGCCTGTGTTCAGAGCCCCCGGGACCATGCCTGATAGAGTGATCACAGCACCGTGGAAAGAGCATCTACAGAACAGACGCCCTCTCCTCGCTCAAATTTCCTTCGTAGGAAACCGCAGCCTACTTCCATCAAGACACAGGCACTTTTCCACCGGCTGGAAAACTAGCCCGCTGTATTTTGGTTTATAACAAACAAAAGAAGCAACAGTGCTGAAACACTGCTGCATATTTATCCTTCAATGATTGGAGACGGGTGGAAGATTCCCCTGACTACAGCGCGTAAGTACAATCCCTGAAAGACGGTGTTCTTCACAAAAAGAAGGGGGAACAGTGGCGTCTGTGCCCACAAAGCACTGATTCCCTGCAGTGGCGCTGGGGCTTCACTGCGGGGTCAGCGCCTCACGCTGAAGGCCCAGGTCAGCACGCTGGACGCTACCCTATAAAACAAAGGCAGATCATCAGAGGGTTGTAACGTCCCCAGGATGCTCCCAGGAGCCCCCTTGGGCAGCACCTGGAGTTGATTGTCTCCTTACAGCCTCTGAAAGGAAAAGTGGGCAGGATGGAAACGGTTAACTGGGTTCTAAATTTATTGATGTCGGTGATGAGAAGCAAGCCTGATTTATACTCCTCTTCCTGGCATTTAGAACATGATTAGTTGAATATTCAAGAGGGAGCTAAAGTTAAATGGAAATGTGTTTTTGAAAATGCCTCGGCGGAGTGAGGGAAAAATCCTAGGACTGAACAGACTATTACTGTTTATTCCTATTCTAGAATAAACAGTTTAAAAACATCTCTCTTCTCTGGCAGGAATGAGAACCATTTGACTCCAAATGCTTCTTTTTTTAAAAAAGTTTTTAATGGAAATATAGTTGATTTACAATGTTGTGTTAGTTTCAGGTGTACAGCAAAGTGATTCAGTTTTATACATACATATATATATATATATATATATATATATATATTGTTTTCCAGATTATTTTCCATTATAGGTTATTACAAGACATTGAATAAAGTTCCCTGTGATGGATCCAAATGATTCTGCGGGGGAAGCCGTGCCCGGAGGTCTAGGGAAGCATCCCACCCCCTGCACTGGAGCCTCCCACGTGGCAGGCAGGGGTGCCGTCCACGCCGTCCACCCCGAGGGGACCCTGCTCCAGGGGCACAGCTACAGCGGCCTGGAAAGTTCCAGAGGAGACCTGGCAGGGCTGTGTTGCTCCACGTTTATGCCATAAAATACCAGTGACCAGAAAAGGCAGGATGGCTCACGCTTTCCTGCAAACCCCTGCGGCACTGTCAGTGAAGGGCAGTGAAACCTGTGGGAGGTCCCGGGAGGAGCCAGCGCCCTGGGCGGTCAGCAGGTGGGCGTGCAGCCCCCTGGTCACCAGGAACCAGCCTTAAATAAACGGCGTGAGGGAGCTGGGGGGGCGAGAGGCTGCGCGAGTTTCCATCCAACAGGCCCTGGAGGGCGTGGCCTCAGGGAGACGTGAAACTAGGCAGCAGTGGCCGCATGACAGTGAAGGACGTGAAGAGATCGATGCTACACACACATGCAAACTGGGCCCAGGGTCCCTCACACCCTCAGGGGCGCCTGGCTGCTCAGGGCAACCAAACCCAAGCGTGAAAATGGATTTCCTTACCTTCTCTCCAACACGACAGCTACCTCCCCTCCGGTTACTTAGAGACGTTTCTATTCTCTCAGTCACCTGTGTTAGAAACCTGGAAATATGTTCAGATGCAGTCACCCCCGCTGCCCCCACCCCTACCCCATGTACACCGGTCCTTCTGGGTCCCCTGAGTCCCTCTCTCCTCACGTCCACCACCGTGGCTCAAGGGCAAAATATTTTTCGCCTGGAAAGAGCCAGCTGGACTGACTCCTGGCTTTCTGAAATGATTTCCTGCCACCTCCCTACATTAATTTTTCATCCTGGTCATGATGAACAATTGCAGCTGTGGAAGAAAAAAGTTTCTTAGGCCTCCCTGCCTGTGCGCTCACTGCTTTATCTGTCCAGAATCAGGAGGTCTTCCTCACCTGCCCCCGGGGCCCCTCTGCTCATCCTTCCAGACTGAATGTCCTCTGTGTGTCTTCCTACAACATCCTGAGCACAACCGCAAACCACAGGACTGACACATGCTGGTTCGGTGAGCACCCTAAGCTTTCCATTGAAGCCCCAGGAAGGCCATGCCTCAGGAGAAAGTTCTGTGTCCCAGGGCTGGAGGGTTCACCCTAGTACGAAGGAGAAACCAGAACAGATTTCCCCCAATAGAACACAAAACCAAGTCTTAACAATTCAAGGTGGTCAGCCATTAATTTATTGCCTGTTAGAACAAAACCAACACTCTTTGGAGCAAGAACATACAGAGTCCCTACAATGTATCCTCCACAAATATTTAGTGCAAAATTTTTTTAAATTACTCAACATATGAAGAAATAGAAAGATGTGAACCAGAATCAAGAACAAAAGTAGTCAACAGAAGGAGAAACTGAGATGGCTCAGACACTGGAGTGGAACTTTAAATCTGTTCATCTAAAGACGTTCCAGGAACTCAAAGGAGGAGATGGTCTTAATGAGTGAACGATGGAGAATCTCAGTAGGAAAATGTGAATTAAAAAAGACAAAACAGGAGATTGGTTCAAGATGGCGGAGTAGAAGGATGTGCTCTCACTCCCTCTTGCGAGAGAACTGTAATCACAACTAACTGCTGAACAATCATTGACAGGAAGACACCGGAACTCACCAAAAAAGATACCCCACATCCAAAGACAAAGGAGAGGCCACAGTGAGACGGTAGGAGGGGCGCAATCACAGTAAAATCAAATCCCATAACTGCTGGGTGGGTGACTCACAAACTGGAGAACACTTATACCACAGAAGTCCACCCACTGGAGTGAAGGTTCTGAGCCCCACGTCAGGCTTCCCAACCTGGGGGTCCGGCAATGGGAGGAGGAATTCCTAGAGAATCAGACTTTGAAGGCTAGCGGCATTTGATTGCAGGACTTCGACAGGACTGGGGGAGACTCCACTCTTGGAGGGCACACACAAAGTAGTGTGCACATCGGGACCCAGGGGGAAGGAGCAGTGACACCATAGGACACTGAACCAGATCTACCTGCTAGTGTTGGAGGGTCTCCTGCAGAGGCAGGGGGTGGCTGTGGCTCACCGTGGGGACAAGGACACTGGCAGCAGAAGTTCTGGGAAGTACTCCTTGGTGTGAGCCCTCCCAGAGTCTGTCATTAGCCCCACCAAAGAGCCCGGGTAGGCTCCAGTGTTGGGTCGCTATAAAAGAGGAAATCGACAGTAGCACAATAATAGTGGGGGACTTTAACACCTCACTTACACCAATGGACAGATCATCCAAACAGAAAATTAATAAGGAAACACAAGCTTTAAATGACACAATAGACCAGATAGATTTAATTGATATTTATAGGACCTTCCATCCAAAAACAGCAGATTACACTTTCTTCTCAAGTGTGCATGGAACATTCTCCAGGATAGATCACATTTTGGGTCACAAATCAAGCCTCAGTAAATTTAAGAAAATTGAAATCATATCAAGCGTCTTTTCTGACCGCAACGCTATGAGATTAGAAATCAATTACAGGGAAAAAAAGGTAAAAAAACACAAACACATGGAGGTTAAACAATATGTTACTAAATAACCAAGAGATCACTGAAGAAATCAAAGAGGAAATCAAAAAATACCTAGAGACAAATGGCAACGAAAATAGGACGATCCCAAACCTGTGGGATGCAGCAGTTCTAAGCAGTTCTAAGAGGGAAGTTTATAGCAATACAAGTCGACCTCGAGAAATAAGAAAAATCTCAAATAAACAATCTAACCTTACACCTAAAGGAACTAGAGAGAGAAGAACAAACAAAACCCAAAGTTAGCAGAAGGAAAGAAATCATAAAGATCAGAGCAGAAATAAGTGATATAGAAACAAAGAAAACAATAGCAAAGATCAATAAAACTAAAAGCTGGTTCTTTAAGAAGATAAACAAAATTGATAAACCATCAGCCAACTCATCAAGAAAAAGAGGGAGAGGACTCAAATCAATAAAATTAGAAATGAAAAAAAAGTTACAACAGACACCGCAGAAATACAAAGCATCCTAAGAGACTACTGCAAGCAACCCTATGCCAATAAAATGGACAACCTGGAAGAAATGGACAAATTCTTACAAAGCTATAACCTTCCAAGACTGAACCAGAAAGAAATAGAAAATATGAACAGACCAATTACAAGTGATGAAATTGAAACTGTGATTAAAAATCTTCCAACAAACAAAAGTCCAGGACCAGATGGCTTCAAAGGTGAATTCTATCAAACATTTAGAGAAGAGCTAACACCCATCCTTCTCAAACTCTTCCAAAAAATTGCAGAGGAAGGAACACCCCCAAACTCATTCTATGAGGCCACCATCACCCTGATACCAAAACCAGACAAAGATACTACAAAAAAAGAAAATGACAGACCAATATCACTGATGAATATAGAGGCAAAAATCTTCAACAAAATACTAGCAAACAGAATCCAACAACACATTAAAAGGATCATACACCATGATCAAGTGGGTTTTACCCCAAGGATGCAAGGATTCTTCAATATATGCAAATCAATCAATGTGATACACCATATTAACAAATTGAAGAATAAAAACCATATGATCATCTCAATAGATGCAGAAAAAGCTTTTGACAAAATTCAACACCATTTATGATAAAAACTCTCCAGAAAATGGGCATAGAGGGAACCTACCTCAACATAATAAAGGCCACATATGACAAACGCACAGCAAGCATCATACTCAATGGTGAAAAACTGAAAGCATTTCCACTAAGATCAGGAACAAGACAAGGATGTCCACTCTCACCATGCTTATTCAACATAGTTTTGGAAGTCCTAGCTACAGCAATCAGAGAAGAAAAAGGAATAAAAGGAATACAAATTGGAAAAGAAGAAGTAAAACTGTCACTGTTTGCCGATGACATGATACTATACATAGAAAATCCTAAAGATGCCACCAGAAAACTACTAGAAGTAATCAATGTATTTGGTAAGGTTGCAGGATAGAAAATTAAGGCACAGAAATCTCTGGCATTCCTATACACCAACAATGAAAAATCAGAAAGAGAAATTAAGGAAACACTCCCATTTACCATTGCAACAAAAAGAATAAAATACCTAGGAATAAACCTACCTAGGGAGACAAAAGACCTGTATGCAGAAAACTATAAGACACTGATGAAAGAAATTAAAGATGATACAAACAGATAGAGAGATATACCATGTTCTTGGATTGGAAGAATGAATATTGTGAAAATGACTATACTTCCCAAAGCAATCTACAGATTCAATGCAATCCCTATCAAATTACCAATGGCATTTTTTACAGAACTAGAACAAAAAAATCTTAAAATTTGTATGGAGACATAGAAGACCCCGAATAGCCAAAACAGTCTTGAAGGAAAAAAACGGAGCTGGAGGAATCAGACTCCCTGACTTCAGACTATACTACAAAGCTACAATAATCAGGACAATATGGTACTGGCACAAAAACAGAAATATAGATCAATGGAACAGGATAGAAAGCCCAGAGATAAACCCATGCACCTATGGTCAACTAATCTATGCCAAAGGAGGCAAGGATATTCAATGGAGAAAAGACAGTCTCTTCAATAAGGAGTGCTGGAAAAACTAGACAGCTACATGTAAAAGAATGAAATTAGAACACTCCCTAACACCATACACAAAAATAAACTCCAAATGGATTAGAGACCTAAATGTAAGACCGGACACTATAAAACTCTTAGAGGAAAACATAGGAAGAACACTCTTGGACATAAATCACAGCAAGATCTTTTTTGATCCACCTCCTAGAGTAATGGAAATAAAAACAAAAATAAACAAATGGGACCTAATGAAACTTCAAAGCTTTTGCAAAGCAACAGAAACTACAAACAAGACGAAAAGACAACCCTCAGAATGGGAGAAAATATTTGCAAACGAATGAATGGACAAAGGATTAATCTCCAAAATATATAAACAGCTCATGCAGCTCAATGTTAAAAAAACAAACACCCCAATCAAAAAATGGGCAGAAGACCTAAATAGACATTTCTCCAAAGAAGACATACAGATGGCCAAGAAGCACATGAAAAGCTGCTCAACGTCACTAATTATTAGAGAAATGCAAATCAAAACTACTATGAGGTATCACTTCACACCAGTTAGAATGGTCATCATCAGAAAATCTACAAACAACAAACGCTGGAGAGGGTGTGGAGAAAAGGGAACCCTCTTGCACTGTTGGTGGGAATGTAAATTGATACAGCCACTATGGAGAACAGTATGGAGCTTCCTTAAAAAACCAAAAATAAAATTACCATATGACCCAGCAATCCCACTCCTGTGCATATACCCAGAGAAAACCATACTTGAAAAAGACACATGCACCTCAGTGTTCATTGTAGCAGTATTTACAATAGCCAGGTCATGGAAGCAACCTAAATGCCCATCGACAGACGAATGGATAAAGATGTGGTACATATATACAATGGAATATTACTCAGCCATAAAAAGGAACGAAATTGGGTCATTTGTAGAGACGTGGATAGATCTAGAGACTGTCATACAGAGTGAAGTAAATCAGAAAGAGAAAAACAAATATCATACATTAACACATATATGTGGAACCTAGAAAAATGATACAGATGAACCAGTTTGCAGGGCAGAAATAGAGACACAGATGTAGAGAACAAACGTATGGACACCAAGGGGGAAAGTGGCAGGGCGAGGGTGGTGGTGTGATGAATTGGGAGATTGGGATTGACATATATACACTAATATGTATAAAATGGATAACTGATAAGAACTTGCTGTATAAAAAATAAATAAAATAAAATTCAAAAATTCAGAAAAAAAAAGACAAAACAAAAATTCTAGAACTGAAAACTAAAATATCTAAAATGAAAAAACTCAATGAATGCTATTAGCAGCAGATTTTAGCCAGATAAATAATAATTACCCAATCTAAACAAGAGAAAGATAAAAGATGGGAAGAAATGAACAGAATCTTGGTAACCTGTGGAACATAATCAAGCAACCTGACATGCGAGGAATTGGAAGCTTCAAAGGAGAGGAGAGAGAAAATGCAGCAGCAAAAAAAATGTTTGAAGAAATAATGGCTGAATATATCCCGAATTTGATGAAAAACATCAATTTAGAGTTCCAACAATGTCTCGGAAACCTAAGCAAGATAAACACACTGAAAAAACCACATTTAGACACACTATAGCCAAACTGCTGAAAACTAAAGATCAAGAGAAAATCTTGGAATCGGCTAATTAAGGGGATTCTATTATTACATGTAGATGACTTTTCATCAGAAATAGTAAAGACCACACACAATGCAACAGTATCTTTTAAGTGCCAAAAGAAAAAAAAAAAAGGTAACTCCAAACTCAACATTCTACATCTAGCAAAAAATTCTTTTACAAAATAGAATGAAATAAAAAAACATCTCCAGATAAACAGAAGCTGAGAGAATTTGTTGCCAGTAGACTTGTACTGCAAGAAATGCCAAAAAAATTCCTTCAGGCTAATGAGATATGATACCACATGGAACTCAGATCTATAGGAAAGAGTGAAGAACCCTGGAAATAGTAAGTGTGTTGGCAATTTTTTTTAAAAAAAAGACTATTTTCCCTCGATTTTTAAAATAGAGAACAAACGGTTTAAAACAAAATTATAGCACAGCATTGAGGTTTATGCAGAAAATATGACCACAATAGCACAAAGGAAGGGGGCAAGTGGAATTACACTGTTCAAAATTTCTCACAATTTATGACAAGCGGTACAATATTACCTCTATGCAGACTGTGTTAAACTAAGGATGGCTATTGTGTTCTCTAGGGCAACTACTAAAAAGATTATAGAAGGTGATATAATTAAAAAGCCAACAGAGGAATTTAAATTGAAGATTAAAAAAATATTCAATTAACCCAAAGAAGGCAGAAAACGTTGTTGTATTCCCCTTACACACAGAGGTAGTGCCTCCATCAACTCATGGGAGAAAACTTCCACATCCGTGTCTGGGGACGGAGAGATTGGGGATGAGGCCAGGAGATGCCACCCTACGCAAGATCACCCTCCAACCTTTCTGGAAAAGGCAAAGGTCTTTCAAACAAGTGATTCCAGAGAATGTAACAAATACACTGGCGCTCACCATCCACTGCTATTTGCACGATATTATGGGAAAATGTGAAATTAGAGTACCGTCTTGGTCCACTCGGGCTGTAAAACAAAACACGACCGACTGTGTGGCTTATAAACAGCAGACATTTCTTTCTCAAGGTGCTGGGGGATGGAAGTTCAAGGTCAAGGTGCCGGCAGATTCAGTGTCTGGTGAGAGCCCACTTCCTAGCTCATAGTCAGCATTTCTCTCTGTGTACTCACCTGGTGGAAGGGGCAGGGGAGCTCCCTGGGCTCTCTTATGGGGGCCCTAATCCCCACCATGAGGCTCCACCCTCATGACATAATCCCCTCCCAAAGGCCCCACCTCCGAACACTATCACTTTGGGGATTTGGTTTCAGCATATGAATTTTAGGGGGACACAAACATTGAGTCCATTGCGAGTACAATTTTCATATAATCCATAGGGACATTCAATTATTTTTGCCCTTAAAAATGTTAGTCATTCTTTGTGTGGCAATAATTTTCTGTAATTATATGATTTTTGCTTCCTGGGGGTTTTAATTATAATGTTAACATAAAAATATTTTTTAAATGAGAAAGAAAAAGGACAAGACTACCCATGTCATTACGATATTTTACTAGCATGAAATTCATGTGAAGTAGATTTGAGAAGTTGCTTTTAAAAAATACATCATTATGGGTCTCAGAGATTTATTTTATTAAAATGCATTCTATGTTTATTTCCTTATTGAATTTATTGAATTAAAACATGACACTCCTTTTTTAAGTGCCCTTTAAGAAAAATGTGGCAGGAAATTTATGAAAATAATTATATTGGTTACTTTTATGAGTTATACATATTTCCAAATATGCAATTATATGCTTACACAAAACCCCTCATATTTAATTGATATTTTAAAGCACAGACTAGAATTTTCAGAAAATAAACGAGATATGCTATAGAAAACATTATTTATCAAATACAGTACAACTTTAGAACAAAGGCTAAGTTTTTTAAGTCAGAGAAGATTGAAGTCAGACTAAGATGAGATTTTTTTTTACCCCAACATAGAACCATGCTAAAGGGTAGTTGAAATTTTTTTTTTTATCTCAGTTCCCCAACCAGGGATTGACCCCGGGCCACAGCAGTGAAAGCCTGGAATCCTAACCACTAGGCCACCAGGGAACTGCAATGGAAATTTTTAGGTCAAAATTCCCAAAGCCGTAATGGAAGCAAAGGGACTCTCTTCTTTCATCATATAATCACAAAGACTTTCTGTAAATATTAAGATTTACACAAAAGGATACCTCTTAAAAATCTAGTTTGCAGCCTCTGGTCATGATGTCACGTGACTGTCTCATAGGCCAGTTGGATTTGTGTGAAAAAGCTGGGTTTTACCCAAGTCTTCCTCAAGGCTGGTCTCGTCACTCCCCAACCACGAGGTGAGTTTCAGTGGCCAGATTTTTCTGACATTAGTCACCAAGAACAGATCTGGCATTTGTAGACCTTCCATTTGGAAATCAAGAGGAATCTTTACAAACAGACGTTACCAAAAAAAAAAAAAAAAAAAGTAAACAGTCGTAAACAAAATACCCTCTCAGCCACCACGTGACTTTCCATCGCTGCAGGTGTAGTCTTGCAATTTAACGGTGGAGTCTTGTTTCTGATAACGTTTTATTTTTGGATGATGAGAGTACCACTGAAAACTTGCCTGAATAAAAACTGAGGTTCAGACTTTTACCGCTGTTTGGCGGGGAGTGGGAAGTGTGCTAACTCAGGGCATCTTTGCCCTTTTTGGCTTTTAAGCCCACGTTGTTCCCCCTGCAGACCATCTCCTGGAGGTCATCTTGTCACGATCTGGTCTCCTCCTTCCTCAGAAACCACATCTGCTTCCCTGCGGCCGTCTGCCCCAGAGCGTATTCCATTCGATACCTCATCTCTCCAGGCCTCAGGCCACGGCCTCCTTCTGGTAGACGCAGTCTCGGTCTCGGGTTCCAGCAGGATACCTGCTCTCAGTCACAGAAACCCATGTCCCAGGGGCTGTGGCCCAATCTTAGGTGCCTTACAGACGTACCCGCTGCCCAACCGCCCGTACACACACACCCCCACATAGTATATAAGCTGATACACTGTTTAAACTGTACAACGCACACATCCACATACTGCATAAACTCTCTAACACACGTACACACACTACCGTATATAACACACCATATACACACATACACATATACACACCCTATAAACCATACACACTATATAAACTATATAACACACACGTACACACTATACACCCATGTACACACACTATATATACACATCCACACACTATATCAACTGTATAACACACATACACACACTATATAAACTGAATAACACACACATCTATAAACTATGTAAACTATATAACACACACGTACACACAGTACATAAACTGTATATAACACATGCCATATACACACATACACATACGCACACTATATATACACATACACCACGTAAACTATACACAGACATATACACACACTATATAAACTGTATAACACACACATACACCCTTTACACACATGTACACACACTATATATACACATACACACACCATGTCAACGATACACAGACATATACACACACTATATAAACTGTATAATACACACGTACACCCTGTACACACATGTACACACACTATATAAAACTGAGACCCATTTGTAGAACACGAGTTCTACATGCTATGATCCCAATACTAATCTTCAAGTCGCTCTTGGAATGTCATTTGGAATCTCCCCCCACCCCCTCCCCCAACCCTTTTATATTAAAATAGTGTTTGAAGGCAACTCTGAGTAAATCTGAAGCATGAACTTGTGGTGCCTTGTCTGATGGGCCCCGAGGCTCCGACAATATTTAGTTCTAGGACACGCATCTCCAAAACGCTGAAACAGCAAAAGAGAGAAGGAACCACTGGTCCAGCAGGATGCTGGAGACCCCAGGGGTCCATCCATCGTGATGGAAGGTGGTGGCCATGGCAGCTGTCAGATGGCGACAAAAGAACAGGGTCATGGGTAGAGGGGCCTTTTAGGGATTTGTGTTCCTTCCATGGGGATCCAAACCGAGCGGGGCTAGCGGGGGCCCACCTTGCAATTCTGGGACCGTCCTCGCGGGGCTGGTGGCCTCTTCCAGCCTCTTCTAAGGAGCGTCAGGCTCCTTGAGGGGAGAGAAAGTTCCTCCAGCTTCATCTAAGTCCAAACCATCCTGGGAACTAGGGTCCCGAACAGCCCGCCCAGCCAGGCGACATCCGCGGACACTTCCCTTCAGAGAGGCGAGTCCACCAGCCCTTCTTTGGCTCTGGGGCTGCAGACGGCTCAGCCTGCACCCTTGGTCCCAGCTCCCTCCTGTTGCTTTAATTCTCAGACGAAGAAGTGATTTTCGATCACGCGGATGCCACTTTAAGACGTGTGAAGTATTTTTGTGCTGACACTCGGTAGGAGGCTTTTTTCTCCCCTAAGTAGGGTAAAGCCCCCTCTCCGCGGGTCTGTGAGGGGAGGGCGGCCGGGAGCAGACACTGGACGGCGTTCTCTGCCCGCTGCTGCTTGGTTTCCTTTGCCTGCGATGCACGCGGCCCCCCGTCCAGCCCGAGCTGAGCTTCGGGGCAGGTGCCCAGGTGTAGCCACAGTTGAGAGCGTGAGCCCACCTGGGAGAGGGCGAGGCAGAGGCCCAGATGTGGAGGGTACTTGGGGAGGAGCTCAGACAGGAGGTGGGAGCTCTGGGCTCTAGTCTTGGCCCTTTCTCCACTGGGGGCTCGGCAGTCGCCGGGCTGGTACCTCCCGAGGAGCGAGAAGCTCTTCCATCCGGGCCTGTGAGAGGCCGACCCGACCTGGGGCGTCTGAACCCCCCTCCGCACCGTGGGTACATCCGTCCTCTGTCTGGCCTCCCTCCGACCACGAGCCCGCAGTCAGTGGAAGCTGGAGAGTCAACAGGATGCGAAACGTTACTGAGCACGTTCGGATAGCTAAAAAAAACGACAAGAACTTTCCAGAACAACTTGAGAACATCCAAGGGCCAAAACGTGCAGGAGAAAAACGCCTCTCAGAAATAATCAGGAGTTGGCTAAACCGCCTACGACGCTGTTTACCCTAAACCACAAGGGAGAGGCAGACAGACGGCACGAGAAAATGCAGGTTAGGTCTGGGGGGAGGAGACGTCCTCGCCCCCTGCTCCTGCAGAATCTTCCTCCCGGGCAAAGGAGACACTCTTGTTTACGGAGAGGTGCCTGGTGATCTCGCTTGCTCCTGCTCCAGCCGCTGACTCACTGTTTACGGACGGCAAGGAGCAGACACTCTCCGTCTTCTGTAATAAACCTCATCTGCATCCCACAGAGACAGCACAGTCGGCCACTTGTCACACGCAGAGCAGTGGCAAAGCCTCCCAGAATCTTCTACCATCTCAACCCTGGCCCAAATGGCTTTGTTTGAAAAGAAGACTACTTTTCCTAGCCTATGGAGCCAGCACTTACTGTGTGACCTTGAACAAGTTTCTAAACCTCTCTGAGCCCAGTGTCCATATTTGTAAAATAGGCCAATAATGGTATCCAGCTTGCAGAGTCATTGCTGTGATTAAATGAGATAATATATGCAGAGTGCTCTGTGTGAGGACATAGAAAAGTCCTCAATGCATGTTAGCTATTAAATAATTTTTTAAACAGACTCTATTTTTTAGAGTCCTTGTAGGTTCACAGCAAATTGAGAGGAAGGTACAGCAATTTCCCATATAATCCACATGTGCACAGTCTCCCCTGCCCTCCAGCTCCCCCATCGGACGGCACATTTGTTACAATGACTACATGGTACATCATCACCCAAGTCCAGTTTCCACAAGGACTCACTCAGTACATTCTAATGGGTTTTCATAAATGTATAACGACATATATCCACCGTTATTATATCAAACAGAGTGGTTTCACTGCCCTAAAAATCCTCTGTGCTGTGCGTACTCTTCCCTCCCCCACCCCTACCGCTGGCCACCAATGAGCCTTCTACTGTCTCCGTAGTTTCACGTTTTCCAGAATGTCATTTACTTGGAATCGTGTAGTCTGTAGCCTTTTCAGATTGGTCTCTTTCACTTAGTGACATGCATTTAAGGTTCCTCCATGTCTTTCCATGGCTTGATAACTCATTTCTTTTCAGTGCTGAATAATACTCCATTATCTGAATGGACCACAGTTCATCTATCCAGCTATTACATTATTTTATGATTATTATTTCTCACATTTGTGCCAGCTCTTAGAAAGTATAGCCCTAGAGGAACTCATAAACCAGTTGGTTAAGTAAGACATACACATACATGCAATCACCGTGGCCCAAGATGGCAAACTCTCCTTCCGCCTGGATGTAAGTGTGCCTATAATCAGCTAGTGTGCAGAGCTGGGCAGAGAGAACGGGACATTTAACACGGAGCGAATGGTGTGCTCCGGAGACAAACCATAAGGAGGGGAGGTGGCATCGGCTGGTATCACCAAGAAAAGCCTCTTCCCAGGGACTCTGGTCCTGGGTGATTAGGTGGATAGAAAGTGGCCCGGACATAGGGGTCAAGGTGTGTAACCAAGACGGGCCGGGCAGCTGACTGAGTGCAGGGCGAGTACAGGGCGTGTGAGAGAGGAGCGTAGGAGACGAGAGAGGCCTCAGCAGTGCCCGGGCCGCGCACAGTGGACAGACCACTGGGTGGGTCCATCCAGACAGTCAGGAACAGGCACGCGGAGCAGGGGACAGTTAAGACTGTGATGCCACCGCGAAGGGACTGGACACCCGTCTGGCCTTGAGGAGGCAGGTGGGGAATGGAAGGTCCCTGAGGCCTGAGGAGGTGGAAAATGTGTGACCCAGAACACTAAGAAGGGGACGGGGCAGAAGGGCTGGATGAACCCTTTAGAAAAAATGATTAATAGGATTTAGTTTTAGACTCTTTGAGGTGGAATAGGTTGTAACAAATTGTGACAAATCTGTGTCCCCACTGCAGATAGATGATAGATAGAAGATGGGTAGGTAGATGGATAGATAGATAGATGATAGATACAAGATAGAGATGATGATAGATGATTGATTATCTATATTATGTATAGATTAGATAGCTAACTAGCTGGATAGAAATAGATGATAGATAGAGAGATACCACATATAGATACACCCCACCTCCCCGATCCTTCCACGGAGCAGGGCAGGCTGATTATGAAGCCCCACATGGAGAGGTGATTCCAGGGCGTATTTGCAGGCTGAGGGCTAAGTGCCGGAGCCCTCACTCTGCAGGCCTGCACTCCCCGGCCCCCCTGCCGTCACTGCTTCTCCTGGGGGCTCTGGCCTCCCTGCCTGTGAAGGTTCACGGCAGGGGGGACTGGGGATAGGAAGGCTGAGGGCCTCTCCTGGCTGTTCATTAACAAAGCCTCTCTGTAATTTGCTTGATAAAGTGCCCAGTGCAGGCAGGTGCTTAAATAAAGATAATGATTTATTCACTTTTTCATAAGCTGCCCCTCTCCACTTCCGGTTCCTAGCTGACTACCCTCCTGGTTTCCCCTCTGGCATGCGTGAAAAAAGGTTTGTAAATACGTGGATAAATATCGACGAAAGCTTCTCTCATGGATAATCCTGACTGTATACACTTGAATTCATCACAGGCCCCTGGCAAGGGGCTTCCTTACCGCTAAGGGCCAAGAGGGAGGAGAGAAGGCGGCGGTCACAGGCATTTCTCTCTCCTCTGCTGCCACGACCAGCCCTGGTGACCTGCTCCCAGTGGTCCGCCTGGAAGGACAGGGTCCGGCCTGACAGCAGGGGCTCTGGACCCGCCCCCTTGGATGTGGACAGGTCGCCCATCCTCTCTGTGTCTCCATTTCCTTGTCTTGAAGTTAGGATAACGAACATGGGCTCTTTTGAGCACTAATGAGCTAATATGTACGATCACACATGAAAGATGAGCTCTTACTCTCGAATTAGGGTCGGTCCAGGGTGGGCTGTGGTAGCAAAGGCTTAGAAAGACCCCTCCCCCTCCTGCCCTCCCGTTTCCCTGCAGTTCCAGCCCCTCCTCCTCCAGACCCCTACGTCCCATCCGTGCCTCGTGGAAGAGCTAACAGGTGCTGCCCCCTCTCTCCCACCCCCTTCCTTCACTGGGGGCCCTTCTCCAGTCTGAGCTCCCGGGATGAAGCACTCAGCCTGGCCCAAGGCCAGTTTCCACCTGACCTGGAAGGAAATCTTACTTGAGTCCTTTTTCATCCCCAAAGATCCCTTATTATCACCTGTGCATGACTTTCTTTGGGAATTTTATGGGTAAAGAGTTGATAACACCAACTGTTCAGCCCTTTAGATCTCAGTCTACCGGAAAACTGTGGCCGGTGCATCTATTAACACATCATGTGTGCATTCTCCATCAGGAAGAAAGGCAAGATGGAAACCATCACAGGAGTAGCTTTCAAAAATTGCAACTGTCTGTTGTTGTTATGGGAAGACCAGTTATTATGTCTCAACCCTTCACGGTCTCTGAGCACATTTAACCGAACTTCAGGGGCTCCTGGGATGACAGGGGCCCCACGGGGACCACACACCCCTCCGAGGGCCACCATATCCCTTGTCCTGTGCTTTTACTCTTTAGGTACCAGAAGAACCCTCACGAAGAATTGTGTGGCTCCCGTCCCCGTCCCCCCTCCCTTCTGTGTCCTCCCCACCCCCTCCCCTCCCCCGGGCCCTGCCCCCTAGGTCCCCCTCCATCTCTGAGGAGTTGCCCCCTCCCTGCCCTGCACACCTCCCACTCCAGCTGAGACACTCAGCCTTTGAGTCTACAACTTCCGGGGCTGAGAGGTCACCAACCCAACCTCCTCGATGGTGAATGAGAAAATTATGTCCCAGAGACTTCAGGGAGCCGAGGGCATGCAGCGGCCGGCACGAGGCTGGGGCCAGAGCCGGGCCTCCCGACCCCGAGGCCACGGTCCTTTGCCGACACGTGGCTCGGTCCCCCAGGGACTCCCACCTGCCCCCTTGCTGGCCTCCCTGCTTTTGTCACCCTGCCTGGCGTCTGATCTTCTGATTATCCTAAGCCTCATCACCCAGAGACCTCGGCTCTGTCCCTTCACACACCCCAAAGGCACAAAGTTCTTGAGTGACACTTGAACTCAGCTGTGGGCACGGGAGGGGTTAAAGCTCCCAGCACTTATCGGTGGATAAGAGCTCTGAACAGGGCTGGGCTCCGAGCTTTACCCCTTATTCTTCACTCAGTCCTCACAGCCGTCCTGTGAGGCAGGCGAGGAAACGGAGCCTTGGACAGGATAAGGAGGTTTGCCAGGATCACGCCACAGGAAGCAGAAGGGCCGGACTTCAGCCTCCAGACCCACTGGTCCTGGACCTGCGGTGTCCACAACTCCTGGGAGCCTGTCAGAAATGCAGGCTCTCCTCCGCACCGCAGACCTGCTGAATTGAATCTGAGGGCGAGGGGCTGGCATGCTGTGATTTGATAAGCCCTCGTGTGATTCCCAGGGGTTCAGGCCAGAGCCTAGGGACCGTCATGCTGGACCACACAGCATCCCTCTGGGGCACTGGACAACCCAGGATCACTGCAATTCGTCGGTTCAACAAATCTGCACTGTGCACAGAGCACCCTGCCCTTCCATTTTACAATGAAATCTGGAGGTTTGAGATGCTTTCCAACACGCAAGTAGAAGGTGGAGAGGCCCCGTGTGGGGCAGAAGCTGGGAGCTCTCACACCAAGTAATTCTAATCTTAGGGAGCAGTGCCCCTCCTCCTGGCCCTGGGCTGGGCCTGAAGACAAATAGCTAAGGACCTAAAATAAATGAAAGCCACTCTCTCCAAGTAGATCAGTAGTTTTCTCCTCTAATAAGGATCTTCTCTGCAGACCCGGAATGGCCACTGCCAGTACTTATCTTAGGAAAGCCGCCAAGTCCTTTCTGCCCATCTTAAACACTCCAGGTTTTATCCATCATCTGTGCCCTGGGGAACAATGTGCTCCTGCTGGGAGGTGGGGGGGGTGACGTCAGAGCTCCCGGCTGTCCTGAAGATGCCGACAGATGGTGCACTGTTCACAGTGGCATCTGTCACACCATCGCTCTGTTTATACTCCTGCTGCAGAAGACAACAGTGGACGCAGAGGTGTCCCCCCAAGGGACGAGAGAGAAGAGCAGGGAATGTTCATTTCACACGAAAAATCAGGTGAACTCAGAGCTGAGGAGACGCAGTCTCATTTAGTCCACTGGAGGCTGACAGTAGACCCTTTAACAGATGAGCAGCGTTGCAGTGATTCCGTCCCGGCCGCCTTGACCCCATTCTCACACACGGGACAGAGACACCCTCTCCCAGGCCACAGTGAGAACCAGGGGAGACAAATGCTTCAGCAAAACTATTTTAGGAAAGTTTATGCCTGAAATATGCAGCGGAACCCGGTGAAGGCCTTTTTTTTGCAACTGCTCCGCACATAGTAGGTGCACAATTAAAGCAGCGTATTGGCTGCTGTGATGCCTCCTGTCTCTTTGATCGGCAAGGGCGTCAGCTGCTGCTGTTTGGATCCTGTCTTTATTTTATAACAACCGTCCTAGTCATTCATGCATCCCATTATTTATTCATTCATTATTTATTCCTACGCAGCAGGCATGTGCTAGAAGATGGAAATCCAAAGACGAATGCGAGTCCTCCACCCAACCTCGCCTTCCAGGAACCGATGCTCCAGAGAGGGAGCTGGGCCTGGAACCCCGGCTCCGAGAACAATAGGGCATCTCCTTAACTCACGTCTCTCGTTGGACACTGGTGGCATTGGTGAGGGAGCCGTCAGACTGTGGTGCTGATTTTAAAGCCAAGGCAAAAATGAGGGCTGTCTGATGAAAAGACAACCTCTCCAAATAAGATTTCTTCACCGGCTTTTACACATGGTGAGGAGAGAGCTTTGCTTTCTCAGAAAATTCTCTTCCTCTTCCAGAGCCACTTCCTAAGCTGTGGGTCCCTGTGATGCCAAGAGGCGGGGGGGTGACAAGCACGCTCTGCGGAAGGGGTGACTGGCCCTGCTAACCATCTGGCGGGCTTGCTGCTTCCAAGATAGGCTCCGACAAGGCTCGGAAGGGATGCCACGGCTTCTGCTGAAGCAGATGACGGAGATAAAGGAGCTGTAGACACTCCCGGTGCTGCCTGAGCTGGGAGGGAAGGGGAGGGGCCCGGCCTCTGACTCCCGGGGGGGCCACGTGGATGGGAGGGTGGGAGGCCCCACCTCCTCTCTGCCATGGCTTCTCTTGGCCACACGGCATCCTCAAGCCCTCGTAAACAATAGGTGACCTCAGGATCAAAGTGCAGGGAAGACAGGCAAGGACCGGGATCCTCGGTCGCTTCTCCTCTCCAGAGGCCCACATCTCACAGTCTTGCCAAAGGGCTCCTTAGATGTGGGCGGCCCGTCAGAGCTTAGAAAGCTCAGCCCTCGGAGAGCCAGGGCTGCGGCGGGGTCGCACTGTGTGCCCCAAATCGAGGAGAGCTGCCAGAAAAGGAAACCTCTCCTAGAAAGGGTGCTGAATCGTAGACTCATCCGGCTAGGTAGTTTGTTTGTTTTTCTCTAAAAATGTGCATCTTTATGCTGTCTCTGTCGACGTTATTTTGTCTGAGTTAAACACCTGCTAGGAGCCAGGCACTGTTCTGGACCAGGTTCTGGCACCGCATCTCGTGGCTTTTTCATTTGGCTGCAGCTGCCTTCGCTCTGCCTTGCTCTCTGGCCCCTCCGCCCTTCCTCGGGCTGCAGCTCATCCCAGACAGTAAAGCACGTGGACTTTGCAGGAGCGTTTGGGGCGTGAGCAGGTGGCATCTGCCGTCCAGGTCACCGGGTCACCGGAACCAGGTTGGCTCTTTCTGCCCGAGCATGTGGCCCAGAGATGCTTATGCACACAGGCCCCTCCCCTTGGCCTCTTGGTTGTGCAGTCCCAGACTTGGTAAAGCAGCATCCCTGGGGCAGAACAAATTCAACTGCAATAGAGAAATCTCACAGCAGAGCTTTCTGAGCAGCAAAAAATGGAAATTTCCCTTCTCCAGGCGTTGCAGAAATATCATTAATTTTCCTTGCAGCAGTCAGCGCGTGCACAGGAGACCTCACCAGAGCTCTCTCCCTGGACGCGGGACCCTCTCGGGACTGCAGTTTTGATGGTCCCTGAATAAACCGCAGCTGTGTCCTCAGAAGATGAACACAAACAGTGCAATAAACAGAGACTCAGGCTCGGGGGTCCTGAGTGGGAAACAAGCGGGGCTGTAAACAAGACCCCCGTCTTTAAAAAATGTGTTCCCAGAACTAAAAATGCCATCTTTTTCTGGAGAACACCTGCGCTCGGCTGGGCAGGGGCGCTGGAGGGGACTTTGCTCATCTGAGCCTCTGGATTGTTCTCGTATGTTGGCGGGAGTTTCCTTCCAGCTCACAGCTGTTTTATAGTCAGGGCATCATCTGCTCTGAAAACCAGCTGAACTGTTTATCTGGAGCTGTCCTCCTGCCATCCCCGCATGAGGAAGGGCGGCGGGGGGGAGGGTGGTCACTGCACCCTCTGTTTGGAAAAAAGAAAAGGTAACACGTGCTTTAGAGAGGCAGGTTGCGTGGTCTCAAATTCACTCTGTCTGCTCTCCTTGTGAATATTCAGGGAGAGAGGGAAGCTGGGCAAGGCTGGAACCTAACAGGCCCTGATCAGTCATTCCCTGCTTTGCTTTCAGTGTCTTTACTTCCTCCTCTGCCTCGACAGCAAGAAAAAGCTCTTTCTAACTGATTAAGATGCACTAGCCGCCTCTCTGTGGCTGCGTCTGGTAACCGAGTACCAGACGCCCCGTGTCAGGGCTCCACATTTGTGCCAGGAAAAGTCGACGTTGTCAACTTGAGTTTCTGAAGTCCCACAAACATCCTGCAGGAATCCCTTTTCAGACATCGCGACCGCAAACTCCTCTCTCGCCGGCCCTGAGCTGGGGTGAAGGGAACACATTCTCCAAGCCTCAGCACTTTCCCTGACGGGCTTTGCTGCGCACACGCCCCCGGGTGTCAGGACACGCCATCCAGCCATCCTGGTGAAAAGTGCCAGACCTTTGCCGGGGGTCTCGGCAGAGCCACTCTGAGAAGGGGCCGGTGGGGAAGGAGGCTGTGAGGACTGCCCGCACGGCCTTCCTTTTTTTTTCTTTTCTGTTGCTTTAACTTTATTATTTACTTCATATTTTCTTAGCCTTTGACTCTAAGAGATGTACTAATGGGGAAAATACGGGTATTCTTTTTTTTATTGAAGCGTAGTTGATTCACAGGGTTGCGCCAGTATCTGCTGTGCAGCAAAGTGACTCAGTTATACACACGTATACCGCATAGCCTTCTACGTACCGCGGGTTAACTGCCTCCCTGGGAGCAAGAGAAACTGACCCCAGGACCTCTGAACGGGAAAGACAGGAGGTCCTAGCAATGGGCTGACGGGGGCCACCACCCTCCCTCGGCCCCACTCCTGGGGCCCCTCCCTCCCACCTGCTCCTCCCATCTCACTTGACCTTCAAGTGCTGCATCTTCCCTGCTCCCACCCAGCCTCTCTTCCTCAGAATTCCTAGATTTTGGCCTCCAAACCAACTATTTGACTCGTATAAACTGCCTTGCAGTGCGATTGTTTTCACTCAATGTAATTTCTCTTCTTTTGAACCAGAGATAAACTCCTCAACCTCAGGGCTGGAATCTTTTCCTCTCGTCGCGTCATTGCTTTGCAAGTATCAGGGACTTCATGGAGTTTGTTCATCCTCCATTCAACGCACATGCCCCACCAGCGTTTGAGGCGGAGACACAGACTGTATCCATTTCCAGTGAAAATAAAGCAGCCGTGAGGCTGCAGCCTCGTGCAGGGAGACTGCCTCAGCCTCCAGGAAGGGCCCGCTTCTGTGTGTGATTTTCCCCTGTAACCACCTGAGCCTCCCATTTGCAAAGGGAGGAGATTGCTTCCGACACCCTGCAAAGGTCTCTTATTAAACACTAAACTCTGCCAATGTGCACTGTATTTCCTTTGTTGTACGATAAGAGTTCAGTCACCGCAACTTTGCGGTGCTGAAGTCCCATCCGCTCCCACCCTGCCTTCAATGGACGTCTCACCAGTCCCCTTCCCTGGAAGGCCTGCTGACGTGGAGCTGAAATCTTCCTCCTTTTCAATTCCATCCTCAGTTTTTAGTTCTGCTTTTGAAGCCACATATTCAATTGAATCCACCTCTCTCCGGACAACTCTTCAGTTGCTAGGAGACAGGCATCACCAGCCACCCCACTTCCCATCACCTTGTGCGGCCCCGACCTGAAGGCCACCCAGACGCAGGGACTCCGTGCAGGCGGGCAGGCATCCTTGGTCAGCGCTGGCTGCAGTGCCCCAGATGGGCCGTGCTCCAGGAAGTGTACAGAACAGTGGGGCAGTTATCACCCTTGCAAAGGACACTGTACTCTTATTAGTACAGCTTAAAATTGCACTAGCTTTTTTGGACAGCCATGACCCATTTTTAGCTCCAAATAAACTTGTGGTTTTCTAAAAACTGCCATGCCCTTCTCAGAGAGAAAGCCAAGTTTCCTCCCCAAGTTCTGTTAACAGATATTTTTTTAATCTAATTTAACTTTTTATTGAATCACATTTACTAACTTCTCCTCATTATTTGTTTTAAAAGGGTGGTTATTGTGTAATAGGAAATTTTCTTTAAGATTATACTTTTGAATATTATGTTACTTGGATAATATTTTAACTTAATAAAATAAAAGAACCATTTTTGGTACTTCCATTTCTAAAAACAAGGTTTTTTCTATGTGGATAAGTGGGAGTTGTGATCTTTGGAACTCTGAATTAAAGAAGAGTCTGTATTCTATTCACCCATCTCTCATTCTCTAGTGTGCAGATTATTCCAAATATATCGGTCTGTGGTGTTTAGGAAAATTGGGATAATTTGAGCAAGGGAACGCTGAGTAATTAAGTGATGTTGGTGGGAATGATCACTCAGGTGTGTTCTGGTTGCTTAATTGGAAACGAAGTTAATTATGAGATTCACAGATGAAGTTTTGCAGTTATTGGATTCGCAGACATTCTCAAACCCATCTGTACTTTTGGGTACCCTTCTTGTTTGGGGGTTTGTCAGGATTTCAGTGGAAACAAGTCATCCGAGGGCTTTATTATTCACCCTGGGCTGGATTTAACCTTGAGAAGTGTGCCAAGGCCTTCTTACTCCAGTTTGGTAGTTGAAGTCGTTGGGACCACAGACACAGTGGTGTCGTTCATAAAGAAAAGCCTTGAGGCCTTGGGTGTCTGCGCTGGAGCATCTGGTGGAATTTAGGACCTCGGTGCCAGTGAAATATGAGGTAGCATCCAAATACCCAACCATCCAATAATCGGCTTTAAATGTGTTATTCCATAAACCCTGTCATATGTGTTTTTCTTTATAGAAAGTGAAATTCATCTGGAAAAACACCTTGGGAAATATTTGTGAAGTCATGTGGTCTCCCAGATTAGAGCCACCAAAACCAGCCTTTTCTCTGACACCTGTCATTTTAAACTGCGAGGGCTGCATTTGGGATTAGGAAACATCATCCAGCTATTTTTGGAATGTGTGTGTGTGACATTTTGCTTCTTGTTAGCGTCTTTTTAAAAATAAAACATTTTTCTTGTAATGTAACATATATATGAGATATATATGATATACATCTCTTCACTGCAGAAAATCAGAAAAGTAAATAAAAATATAAAAGAGGAACATAATCTCAACATCCTAGCCAACATTCTAGTGTATTTCCTTATTCCTTTTTTTTTTTTGATTCATAAATATGAATATGTAGGGTAATTTTTAAACAAAAAAAGACATCATTTTGTACACATAATTTTGTAAGCTTCTTTTTTCTCTTAAAATTATAAAGTAAGCAATTCCACACATCATTTACTGTTGTTCAAGTATCTGATCTTCAACGGCTATGTAATTTCCATATATATGCACATATAAGTATAAATATATAGTATTTCTCCTAATTTAGCACGTTTAGGTGGCTTCAGCTCTTTTGCTGTAATGATGCTGTGATAAATGTCTTTGTGCATACATCTTTGACCATATATCAGATTATTTAGAATAAATTGCTAGAAGCAGGAACATTCAGTTTAAAGGAACTCACAGTTTGTAAGGCTCTTGATACATATAAACCAAGTGCTTTTAAGGAAACTTTTCCAGTACAGATTCATTTCAAGAGAGAATGAAAGTGGCCCTCACATCATCCTTTGTAGCACTGAGTCTTATTTTATTTTTCATCTGCCAATTTTATATGAAACAGTAATTTCTAGTTTTAATTTGCACATCTGTGATAACTATTTACAATGAACGTTTCTACGTGCTCTGTATACAGGCTCCTTTTATGAACTGGCTCTTCTTGTCATTTGCATATGTTATGAATTTTATTAACCCTTACCCCCTTTTAAAAGATCTTAATGGTTGCCCTTTTAATAAAAGACTCTGGACTGTGCCTGCTTGTAATGTATTGTTCTTGTAAATTATAAGTTAATTGTGGGTTATGGAGGGTTCAGGCTGGTGATTCTTTCCAAAGCATCCAACTTTCTTTTTGTCCAAGCAATCACTTTCTTTCCTTTTGTGCTCATATTTCGCTGGTTTAGATAATGTTCAAGGAAATTATACAACGTTGATAACAAGTTCTTAACAGATAAGAACAATTTTAAGAAAGGATATAAATGAGATTGGGAACAAAGCCACCTTGCTTGTGGCTTTTTGATTCCACCGGTGGGGTCAGACACATCATGTACATCAGGGGGACCTTGGAGCCTTCAGCACAAGCTGGTGCACCTGGGTCCAGCCTGTGTGTTTTACAGGGGATGGAGGGTGAGGTCTGGTCCAGCCAGCCAGCCTGGAGAGTAGAGCTGGGCTGGGGGTCTCCTGCATCTCACATTTGAAGAGGAATTTTACCCCAGGTTTCTCTTCGTTTCTTCTTTCCTCCCTTTAACTCTCTGGTTCACCCCTCGGTGCTAGGAAGGTTATTCACTCACACTGCCTTTATTTTTCTAGCAGCTCTTTGATGCTCTCCTCCCGCAAGACAGCTGCAATTTTGACAGGTATTGGTGAAGTCTCATAATGACATGCAGAAACTCTGACATCTGGGCTAAATAAGTAAGCGAATGAATAAATGGATGAGTTGTCAAATGTTAATCATAAAAACCACAACAATGACCTTCCAAAGAGTGATGCTCAGGCTCTAATTAGGGCAGGATTATCCTTCTAGAAGATGGGCATTTTGCTCAGAGACCACTTGACCATCTGTGGACTGACAGCTGAGGAAATTTCCCCCAGAAAGAGGCCATAAAGCTCTGGCCATGACACCGAGGCATTTGGGGGTTGGAAGAGGTGACTGGGTGTCTATATTTTGGCTGTAAGGTTAGTAAGTTCGTGCATTTTTGAAATGAAGACTTGGTGATCCAGATATCAAATCATGAACAGAATTAAAAGGAGAAAAAAGTGGAAAACTACGTTGGGTGAAGAGAATAGGGAAAAAGTAATCATTTGGAAGTACTGAAGGAAATACTTCTTGCATTGTAAACTGGAGACATATTTTGAAGACAGGATGCAAAACAAGTCCTTCCCAAGCACTCCCGGCCCCCTGGGTGACCAGGTGGGACAGGCAGCTCCAAGTAGGGAGAGTGGATGTCTGCACGCAGCCTTATACCACCCCCCATGACACCTACCAAAATGGTTTGCTCGGTGAGAATCCCCCTTTCAGCAGAAATCAGGGCGGTGGCACCTGCGCTCTGAAGAAAAATGTTGATGGGGAATTTGCCGCAGGCAGGCACCTCTCAAAACCCAAGTGTAAAAATGCAACAGAAAGGTTCCAAGCATGAAATCATGACAGTGGGTGTTCTTTGCTTTTGCCCAAGCACATTTTATTGGCCTCTGGAATCTTACTTCCCTACACTTGCTGCTTCTCTCTAGTTTCCTGCTAATGTAAAAAAACGATGTCACCTATACGTGGAGGCATCAGACAGACGCCAGACCGGTTCCTGCCAATGGAATGAGCAGAAGAGAGGTGTGTCACCTCTAGGCCAACTTGGGGGGGGTCTCTCCCTCGCTCTTTCTCCCCATCTTCCCGTGACCATCAAGGCCCAGGGCTGCTGGAAGCTTCATGCTGAAGATGGCAGGGTCTCCATCAGCCTGACTGTCTAAAGGACCACATGGACCCAGCCTCCACACTGGACCTGACACTATGAGGAGACAGACTTGTGTCCGGTTTAGTCACCGAGATTCAGGGCTGACCTGTCACAGCGGCCGGTGTCACTTTAATACTCGAGCATCCCCCCTTCTCAGAAGCTTTTAGCCTCTGCACACATGGCAGACATCTCAGCAAGAGATGTACCCCTGCACTGCCTCCCTGAATACAGGGCTGCACCACCCCTCTGCAGAGATGGGGGAAGACCCACCCGGGGGTCTTGCTGCCCCAAGTGTGGTCCACAGACCAGCGGCATCAACACGAGCCTCTCTGAGAGCCCCCATGTCAATGCCCTCGCCTTGTCAGTCATTGGTTAAGAGTGGGCGCCAGGGGGCAGCCCTCCCAGCAGGGGCTTTGGGAGACTTTGGGAGCCAGTCGAGGGGACAAGGGCGGAGCGATCAGTGTCTCCTACAGACGACGGTTTAAGGAAAGGCAGAATCACGACTCAGCACTCTCCAGACATTCCAGGGCTGGCTTATGATATGATGTCTTCGCTTACCCATTCATTCACTCATTCATTCATTCCTGACGGCTCTACCATCCCACCACCTTCCCTGCTTGCTGTCACTTCTACTCACCCAAAGCCCAAGCTGGGGAATAAAAAAGAGAGAAGTATTTGTCACCTTCAACATGTCCTTGAAAGACTGTCATCACAGACTCAGAGACCACGCTGTCACTTGGCTCTTCCCACCTAGGCCAGCAGGGAAGGGGCAGGAAAGCACGTGGGGACAGCCCCAGGGGCCTTGCTGAGCTGCCCCACAGAGCGGAGGACCGGCCGGTACCGCCCACCCCAGCCCCTCCACCACCACACCCACCATCCCTGGGCAGCTGCCGTGCAATCAGGTCACGCCATGCACCACGCCGATCTCTCCAGCTGTACCCTCCAAGCCAGGACTGGTCATCAGAAAACCCACAGGAGCTGTGGGACCTGCTGGGAGGTGCTGGCCCCTGTGCCTGGCTTGGCATTTGGTGCTAAGATCACCGAGAACAGTTTTGTGGATGTATTTACATCTGGGCTGTGCTGAGCCTCCCAGGCTGGAAACACAGGGCTCCGCTTTGCTGTGTTCTCCGCTCTGGCTTATACTCCCCGGGTATGATTTTAAAGAGTCTGTGTTTTCACATGAAGAGAAAAAAGGGGAGATGAGCTACATCTCCATATGCCCTCATTTAAACCTTTGTGCTGCCTCGTGACGATGTATCAAGCTGTACAGTCACGACGTGCAGTGGTCTGTATTTGTTATACTTCAGTAAAATGCTGAAAAAATAAACAGCAGGTCACATTTTACCTCCAGAGCGTCGCCAGCATCCATGAAAATCTTGTTTGTTCCCGTCTTGCACTTTAGCTGGAACCCCTGTGTCAACAGGCACAGAGGCGGCTGCCGTTCACCTGCCCCAAGTTCAGACCCCAGCCCCCGGTTTGCCCGGTAGCCACGGCACTGGGTGGAGCCAGAGTCAACCCCATGGGGAGCACAGATGAGGTCACAGAGAAAGGGGACAAACCCAGAGGAGTGAAAGGAAAATGCTGTCCGTTTTAGAAGAATATGAATCTCAGGCATCACGAGCTTGAGTTTGAAAACAAAGGACCAGGCACCTAATTATTTATGGCATATTTCTAGCTCGCCAGGAATGTTTTGTGGTTATAAGCAGAGCTAGCTGAACCCTATAACTCTGTCTGTTTGCGTGACCCACACGGTCTGAGATAGAATTCTGGAGGAAGGTTCTGGTGCTGAATAAGCAGACGCAGGAGGTCACTGTACCTTTCTGCACCCCGGCCTCCGTGAGTAGAACTCCCCCAAACTCCCCAAGTCTGACTTAAATGATGTTTCGGAGATGGGGTTCCAGGCCTCTTCTCACCCTACGTAGCACGTAACTGTAACTCCTTCCCGTTCTAAAATTCCCTCGTGTGTGAAAGCTTTTTGGAGAAGAGATGCTAAAGAAAAACCAAGAACCAGGTCAAAAGCATTTTGAATGTTTCCTTCAATTGGTAGAGTCAAAGCTATGAACCGTGCAAGGCTGTTTTCAGAAGCCCCCCCCCTACTATTCCTGGGACATGTGCAGGGGGTTAAATGTGTGGAACCAGCATTCTTTGCTCTCCCCTGACACTCTCGTCCCTCGGCTCAATGAATGGCTTTTCCAGGACTGATACTTACTAATAGGAGACTAGCCCTGATTCTGACCTCGATGATGATTTCTGTCTCCAAGAGGTTATGACTTTGTAATTAAGAGGCTTCCAATGTGCTTCTGCAGTCTTCCAGCTCTACTTTAACAGACATTTACCAAGAGCACCCAGAAAGCTTGCAATTTAACCCAAAAAATGTGAATTAAATCACACACCAATCAAAGGCCCAGTAGGTTACATGTTTTAAATTCAAAATATTTCAATAAAAATTGTATTTTCTGGTGATAGAGGATATTTAATTTAGAGAGGCATAAATGTGAGAAGAAATAAATGAACATCATTCATAATCCCAATACTTAGAGGTAATGACTACATTTTGTGTGTGTGTGTGTATGTACACACATAAAATTCTATTGAACGTAATTCCGTATTTTGCCTTTTTCAATTGATATTATATTGCATCTTTTCATACCATCACGTAGTCTTTAAAATTATGCATTACTTAAAATTCACAGAAAGATAGGAAGAACATCCTTGCAACCAACTCCCAGCCAAAGAAATGAAATATTCTATAATATAAATTTTTAAATGACATGGGAAAATAACAACATGTTATTTGAAAACAGCAAATTGCAAAGCAGTTTATATAGTATGATTCCAATCTTGGAAAAATAATATTTTATGTGTACAGAAAAAAATAGAAGGATACTACCAGGTGATGGAATAAGTGATTTGGGGGGTGTGCTTTTCTATATTTGTCGAATTGTTTATAATAAATTTTATTTTTCTAGTCAAAGAAAAAATGAAATGAAATATTCCAACACAGCTGAATCTCTCCGTGCACCCACGCCTCCCAGTTCTCACTCAGTTCCTCCCACTAAGAGGAAACCTTCTTTCAGATTTTGGTGATCACTTAAGGAATGTAAGTAATCACATTTATTTGCTGATTACAAATAAATTTTGGTGATTAGTTACTGAAATAAATGATGTCTTGTTTTTACACATTTTTCTTTGTCTTGCTTTTTGTCCCCCATTATTTCTGGGAGGTGATGTTTTGTCTGGACCTTCCCGCTTATGGACTTGTGTCACCCTAGGCCACCTGTCCCCTGCTACGTGGTACCCACCGCCCAAAGGCGCCACCACACCCGCCGTCCTGCTGATGGACAGACGTGCCCCTCGTTCCCCTTTATCTCCAGTTTCACCTTCCGAGGTTTCAGTTAGCCTTGGTCAACCACCATCTGAAATGTTTAAATGGAAAATTCCAGAAATAAGCAATTTGTAAAGTTTAAATTGTGCACCATTCTGAGTAGTGTGATGAAATCTCGGGCCATCCCACTCTGTCCTGATGGGACACAAATCATCCCTTTGTCCCGCCTATTGGTCACCTAGGAGGCATCTCAGTTAGCTGATCAGCTGTCACAGTATTGAGAGGCTTGTGTTCAGGTAACCCTTATTTTCCTTAATAATGACCTCAACGGGCAAGAGTAGTGATGCTGGCAATTCGGATACCCCAGAAAGAAGCAGCAAAGTGCTTCAAGTGCAAAGCTGAAAGTTCTCAACTGAATAAGGAAGGGAAAAATCGTATCCTAAGGTTGCTAAGATTTACTATTAAGATCAAGTAAGAAGGAATCTTCGATTCGTGAAACAGTGAAGAAGGATTAGAAATCTGTGTTGGTTTTGCTGTCGTACCTGAAACTGAAAAAGTTACGGCCACAGTGCGTGATAAGTGCTCAGTTAAGACGGAAAAGGCATCAACTTTGTACAATAAGATATTTTGAGAAAGAGAGAGAGCACATCCACATAACCTTTATTACAGTATATTGTTATAATTGTTCTCTTTTATTAGTTACTGCTGTTGATCTCTTACTGTACCTAATTTGTAAATTAAATTTTATCAGAGGTATGTATAGGAGAAAACATAGTGTATGTAGGGTTTGGTACTACCAGGCCTCCATCAGGGGCCTTGGACCATATTCCCTCCACGGATAAGTGGGGATGACGTCTTGCCAAATTCATCTCCAAAGTGGTTGTCACAGCTTTATTTCTACAAGCAGTGCATAGAATTCACATAGTTTCACATTGGAGCTGCCAGACATTTGGATTTTTACCAGTCTGAGTGCAACGTAATAAATCACTGTGGTTTCATTATCTTGCCCATTGTTCCAACACACGAGTTTTAATAGATGCACCATACGATTTCATCCGAAGGAGAGACCAGAATTTATTCACTTTTCCCTAATTATTGGACACACAGTGTGTTCCCAATTTTTCACTATGTAAACAATGCTTCATTGAATATCCCTGTGCATAACTCTTTAACTAAAACGGCTGTTGACATTCCTTAGGATAAATTTATGAAGATGTACACGATTCAAAGTGCTGACACACGTTGCCAAATTTCCCATCAGGAGAACATGCCTGCTTACTACCAAGTGGCAGCTTCTAAGCGTGCCTCTTTGCTTGCCCCTCTATAAACACTAGCTAAATACTATTTAACAAATGATATTTATCAGTTTAATGGGTGAACAATTGTAACTTGTTTAAATTTGCATGTTACACTCTTACTGGTGAGTTTGATCTTGTATCTTATGTGTTTATTGATTACTTCTTATTTGGTCAATTATTAACACGTTCTCCTTATCTATTTTCATATTGAATGCCTACGGAATGAGACAGCTTGAAATTTGAAAATACTGTAATTTAAAACAAATTTTCTATCCATACAGCTGCAGAAAAAAAATTCCCGTAAGCAAATGAGGTCTTTTGTAAAATGGTGTCTGTCCAGAACGGAGCATTAATGATCAAGTCACATGGTACCACCAGGAGATAATTACATGGATTCAGACTTTTTCACTCGTGGACTCAGGTTTTGATTTTAGTTTGAGCCAAGCCACTTGATAAAGTTTCTTAATAATGATAAGCCTGTCAGTAAGTTTAATATTGAAGATAAATAAAATATGTTAAAATAATATTTTCTATAAATCCAGGGTGCATGTTTAGGTGAAAGAAATCTCACAGGACCAGACAGCTCCTTCCAGGGTATGTGCTCACACACAACCTCATGGCCAACTTCATAATTAAAAGTGGCCATAGATGAGAACATAATTCAGGGCTGAGACAATTTTCTATGAGGACACAGAGCTGTAAGAAAGAAGCTCACCCCAGCTAAGAGGGAAATCATAAGAGAAGCTGGTGATGGGCCTCATTTGCAAGGGAAATGCAGCATTTGTATGAGCTGAGCTGATTGCTTTCCTTAAATGGGAAAAGACTGGTGTCTCTCTAACCTGCCAGGAAGGCTCTTGATGTCTCTTTCAGGACTGCCTGTCTCCCAATCTTTTCTCCCCTCCCTACACTGGGATGAGAAGCTCAAGATGTTAGGATAGCACACAATTAAATGGCACTCAATTCATAAATAGGCAAGAATTGTGAGAAAATGGCTAGTTGGAAGTGAAATGAAATCGCCATCGATCTGAGAGAAGTGTAGTGTAGAAATTAAGTCCAAAGACCAATCACCTAAACATGCATACAGCCTACTCTTGTTATGCACAGTAGTTTCTATCTAGAAAGTCGCCCCAAACACTGAATTAGTGAGAGTTGAACCACTGCTCCCTGGAGAAAGACAAGATTCAGTTCCTGGGAGCGTCTGGTCACCTGATCTACACATAACCTTGTTTCTTGTGTGTTTCTGTTTAAAGACACCTTATTTAATGTATATTGTTGATCGACTGACATTGAACTCACAGTCAACAGCACCATAACTCATGCCTAAACAAAGCTCATTCAACACACACATTTTCTCCATCAGGTACATCACAACCTACTTGTTCCTGGGACTTCAGCATGACACACAAGGGCCATTTTAAACCTGAAGTCACCAACAAAAAGCACAAAAGTGCAAGATGTTTAGTGGTACTAAGTAGGCTGGAAAAAGGACACTTGTTTCCGGTCTTGGAGCCAAGCCAAGAAGACAGAGCCTCACCTTGGGCCACCCCAGCTGGAATCGTGTGTGTTGGGCAACACAAACTTGCCCCCGTTCACGTCTGTGAAGGACACGGAAGCACCAGGAGTTCTGATCTGGTGGTTGCAGACACGTTCTAGTGAACAGACGAATTCCTGAATCCGGATCCATGAACAATGAGACCCAGTGTGTTTCAAATGCTCCGCTCCAGCGTTGCCTTTTTTCTAGGCACCAGGGTGAAGCGAAGCTTTGCCCGCTGTGGTAGACTTGTGTTGTTTCATCCTCGTTCCTTCTTTTTCTCTGATAACACCTCTTAGTTTTTCTTGAGAAACTCCCCCTTCCTCCACAGTGAGCATTCTTGGTGGTGTTTCAATCAATGATCCTGTTCTCTTAGGACCAAGGGATGGACGTGCCACCTGAGCCAGACCAACAAGAATCTCCTCTCTGGGGACGTGATTCTTGACTTGAGTGACTCATGGAAATGGTTGAAGCTGATTTGTCTGGACAGCGGCACCTGCAGGAGATGGTCCTCTGGATCCCATGCTCTAGATCCCCACGTTGCTCTGAGTTATGTCCTTGCAGCTTCTTCCCCGATTATCAGCTACCTCCCGTCTTTCCATTGGATTTCTTTTCTGCTTGAATTACCCAGAGTGAGTTTCTATTGGTTCTAACCAAAGGATCTTGACTGATACTCATCCTAAAAATACGGGAGGGCAGGCACCGGGTCCATCTTGGCTCCTCCTTCCCAACCATGGTGATTCCTGTTCATGGATAAGGATAGAAACCGGGTCCTGGTATCTGCACATTTTAAGGCCTTCACATGAAATTGTGGGTCATTTCCATACATTTTTAGTGCATGTGTTTGGCATTTGTTTTTTTCTTTTGAACCATATCATACTAATTGTTGGAAAAGGACATATAAACTTGCACATCAGGGACTTCCCTGGTGATGCAGTGGTTAGGACTCTGAACTCCCAATGCAGGGGGCCCGGGTTCAATCCCTGGTCAGGGAACTAGATCCCACATGCATGCCGCAGCTAAGAGTTCACATACCACAACTAAGGAGGCCACCTGCTGCAACTAAGACCCGGTGCAACCAAATAATAATAAAAAAAAAAGATAAATAAATAAATATTTTTTAAAAAAAACATGCACATCAGTCTGGCCACCTTCAGCTTTATTTGTTGGCAGTTAAACTGCAAGAGCCTCAGGGAGCCTGACCTCAGGTCTCTATCAGTGGTGGGAATAGAAAGTTCTGGAAAGCAGGAACCACTGTCCTCTTCCTTCCCGATGTCCGAACTCCAGTGAATAAAGTAAGGCCTCTGTTATTACTTCTCATTCAAATGAATGATGAGACTCTCAACAGATCTGAAATTTCTTTAGTTAAATAATTGGCCTTATTTTTAAAATGGAAAGTTGAGTTCGTGTTATACAAGGGTACTCCCAGATATTTTTATTTGAAATGTGACAACAGAATTAACCTAACTACTTTGAAGGCAGCTGTTCTAAGAATCCTAGTGAGTTCATCTCTTCAATAAGCATCTAACAAACACCTGCTGTGCTGTAGGAACAGCCAGCCATTCTGTGGTTCAGGAACATTGGCTGAGCCTTCAGGGAACGAACGCTGACCCTCTGGGACCTCTCATTCTGGTAGAAGAGGTTTACATATAAACAAACGACAGTAAAATACCCTCCGTTCGTGTTTATTTTGTAGACCTTAGCTACTCAGAGTACACCTTCTTCCGTGCTATTCACACCTGAGTTTCCATTATTTTACATTAAAAGTGAAAGAGGCCTTTCTTCTTTACAGTCAAATAACAAATCCCTTGTCCTAAACACTGGATCTTTTTTGTTTCTGCGTGGGGAGATGGTAATGTAAGCTGCCGGATGGTTCCTAATCCTTTATTTGAATAACATTCAAATAGCAAAAAGCGCTTACTGACGCCACACGCGGTGTGTACGTTGGGTTCAGTTTGCATTTTCTGCAGGAGTTTTTCAGGTTCCAAGGCAAGACGGCCTGTCCTGGGATCTGGTGATCTGAGTCTGTTAGCCTCTGCTGGGCCTCATCCTGGCCTGTCCAGAGCGGGACGGAGGAGTTCTCTGGGCTCACAAATTACAGACTCTCCGAGAAGAGCAGGGGGGTAGGTTCATCCCCACGGAGGGGCTGGGACAGAACCGGAAATAAGCCTCATGCGTGCTGGGGCCTCGTGAGCGTGAGTTCTCGTCTGTCAACTAGGAATAGCAACCCGGGGGCACAGGGCTGGGGAAGGGACTGAATGGGTGGGTGTGCGGGGCAGGCGCCTGGGCGATGACAAAGCGACAAGTGCCCACCTCCTCCTCCAGCTGTCGCCTTCAAATTCAGACAGTGTGGTTGGTTTTAACTTTTCTTCTCTTGGACATTAAATGTGCCGCCCAGAGAAGGCAACGCTAACCTGAGGGAAAGCAGGTCGAATGGTGGCGGTTTGAGTGCAGAGCTACAGGGTGGCGGGGACACTGGTCGGGGACATGTGGCTGAGACCGGAGGATGTCCTGGGCGGCTGGCTCAGCACCACACACAGTGCACAACCTCGGCCTTCCGGCCCCTGGGGGCGTCCTTCAGGCTGAACAAGGACGGGCCTTTCCCCCTCGGGAAAAGCAAGGGCAGGCGCTGCAGATGGAAACCAATGGGGCATCCTACGGGGATACAGGGCTCGAGGCAACGCAACAAAAATCCACCCACGGGAAGATGCACTTTCATCCCTTCCTATTCTGGACCGATGCTCCCCCAGCTTCTCCGTGCACAGCAGCCCTCCCCCGGCCCGCCCTCTGGCAGGCCCTCCGTTTCAACCCAGACTCTCAGAACAGCCCTCTCCTGGCCCTCGGCCTTGGTTTTCCCAATCAGGTTGTGAGGCTGGGCTCACCACCCCTCAGGGCTCCAGTGCTTTTCGACCCGTGGGCTTTAGATTGTGTCTAAGGATGGAGCTCTCCATGAGGGCGTTCCTGAGCCCCTTCCTGACTCCCGTGGGTGAGTACCACGAACGGAAGGCCGCCCAGCCTCAGCAGAAGGTCTCTGCTCCCGTGCACAGGAGCATGTGGGCCAGAATCAGCACGTCTTCATCACCCTCAGTCACCGCCCCGGGCTCCTTCCCCACTAATCACCGCCCACTCCAGCCCGAGTGCCCACCAGGGATCTGGCAGCCCCCCTGCATTCCCACCCTGTCAGGCAGGTGGGCTCCCCATAAACCTGTGTGTGTGTGCGTGCGCACGCGCGCGTGTGTGTCTATTCTGAGAAGGCAGAATAACACCCTGCCCGCCCCCAAAGATACCCACGTCCTAATTCCCTGTGAGTTTGTACCTTACGGGGTATAAGGAGCCTTGCAGGTATGATTCACCTAAAGACACTGAGGTGAGGGGACGATCCTACTTGAGCCCAACATAATCACACGAGTCCCGAGAAGGGAAAGGAGGTGGAAGTCAGAGTCAGAGGGGGACATGTCGAGGGAAGGACACAGCCAGAGCTCGGCCTCGGCCACCTGTCACTGCCTGTGCCGGTGGAGGAGGGGCCATGAACCAAGCAGGCATGTGGCCTCTGGAAGCTGGAAAAGGTAGGGGATGGGTTCTCCCCTGGAGCCTCCGGGAGAAAGTGCCCACACCCTGCTCTTAGCCCGTGAGACCCACACAGACTGCTCCCCTGTGGACTGCAGGGGAGCAATGAGGTGTGTTGTTCCAAACCTCCAAGTTTGGGGTCACTTGATATAGCAGCTATAGTAGAAACCAACACACCCCTCCAAAGTGAAGTTAATAACATCCACTCAATAAGGAGATTTTTTTTTTTCAAATAGCTATGGCTTCAGACAATTTTTGTCTTAATCCCCAAGCCCAAGCAGCTCAAATGTAGCCTATCTATTCCCAAAACACCTTTTTAAAGATGATGTCAACACAAAGGAGGAGTAGGGGACGTGCTCCAGGCCACACGGTTTCTTAGATGCCACAGCAGCTCCAGAAGTCAGGCCTGTGGGGTCTGTGAGACCGCGTTTCTGGGAAAAGGTGGGCTCAGCCCTCTTTGTGCATTTTGTCCCGTGGCTTCTGTGGCATCTGTTCTGTTTTGGCTGTAACCGTCTGACACACATACAGACACACACGCACACCCTAAAAATGAAAGGGAGCAGAAGCTTTCTTTAATGTTGCCCCTCAATTTAAATCACCTTCCTAAGCAGAACAGTGTCTAAATGGTCTGAGATTCAGTCTAATGCAGTTAAAAATCATTTACTGAATGATGTATCATGTGACCCTGTAAATATTGTACAAAGATGGGCAAGATCATCTCTGCCCTGAGCAGCTCAGCCAGGTGGTTGGAGAGGAGGGGAGAGGATTATCTCAGTTCTGTTCCGAAGGTGCTCAGAGGACAGTGGTCCGCCCCCTGGGACCAGGGCTCTGTCCCCGCCTCCCCGAAGCTCTGTTTTCAGCCTCAGACACTCACCGTCTCCTCTTTGCGGGTGTCCCCTTTCTCCTGGCCCCGAATGGGGTGCGCCCCGGGTGTGACCTTCACTGATCACTCCAGTTCTTCTCTCTCAGAGGTGCCTGCCCTCCCCGTCCACTCCAGACCTAGCCCTGCCAAGCCCTAGCCTCCTGCTCTGCGCCGACACTCCCCTGGGTTGGCTGGATGCCTAAGCCCGGCCCTGGCCTCTTCTTGCCCACACGGACACACCACCTGCACCCCGTCCCCGTCGGGGGCTCTGTCCCTTCCTGTGAGTTCTGTTGGAACCACTGCCCCTCACCTCAGTTCGGTTCTAAGTCCGCTGCTCTGTTGTTCATTTTAATTTTCCTCTTACTTCTTAGGTGCTTGCCCATTGGGCCAGACACGGTAGTCCCTCCTCTCCTGTAATTCCTACAGCCTATGAAATGGGAGCATCATCTCCACTTTGGAGAGGAAGAGACTGAATCTGAGAACTCAAGTCCAGAGGCTGGTAAGAGCCAGCCTGGGACTTCCCTGGTGGTGCAGTGGTTAAGAATCTACCTGTCACGCAGTGGTTAGGAGTCTGCCTGCCAATACAGGGGACTCGGGTTTGATCCCTGGTCCGGGAATATCCCACATGCCGCGGAGCAACTAAGCCCGTGCACCACAACTACTGAGCCCATGTGCCACAACTACTGAAGCCCACTCACCTAGGGCCTGTGCTCTGCAACAAGAGAAGCCACCGCAATGAGAAACCCGCGCACCACAATGAAGAGTAGCCCCCGCTCACCGCAACTAGAGAAAGCCAACATGCAGCAACGAAGACACAATGCAGCCAAAAATAAATAAATAAAATAAATTAATTTATTAGGAAAAAAAAAAAAAAAGAGCCAGCCTGGGTCTGTCTGGCTTGTGTTCTGTGTGGATTAGGGTTTTAATTTTTTATATTTGATGATGTTTTGACATCTCAGGACCTCTCGGACCCGGGGAGGGACTGCCCCTCCCAGGCTTAGTCATTTCCTAGAGAAGCAAACATTTGACGTGCAACCAACCAGCCTGGAGGCCACCATCCAACTGCCTCCTCTCACCCCAGGCCAACGTGTCCCCTGCCTTGCAGCCCCCCAGGGTCCCAGATAACCAGGGACCACCCCTGCGGCCCAGAGCCCGCTGACGTTATTCAGACTCTGCAATCCTGAGCTTATGCAGCCTGCCTACCCTGACTCACCCAATTCTTACCAGGAAAACCACAACAAAGGCTCTGGCCCGTGCCCTCCCCCGGCTTTTCCACCTCCAGTCCCCCGTCCCTGTGCTTCCCCCTGGGCCCTGTGTGGTCCCCACCCCCTTGGGAACTGTGAGAAATAGGTCCTCTTCCGGTGGTGTGTCCTGTCTCTCTTCTCACCTCGCCTGCTTAGAAGAAAACCCTGGGTACCTTTAAAACAACTTCCTGTTTCCCCTCCTTCTCCTGGTGATTCCCCTTAATCCTCCTTCTGGTAGCGCCTTCAATTCAGGGCACGGTCAGGAGCTTCTCACCTTAACCAGAATCACCTTGGGAACCTTGAACGCAGCCACGCCCCCCTCACCTGCCCTGCAGTCCTGAGTTAGTTGGTCTGGGGGGGCCGTGTAGATTCTCCACGTGGATGGGCGTCAACATCACCTGAAGGGCTGCTAAAGCACAGGTCGCCCAAGACCAGGGGCAGCTTCTGTTAGTGATTCTCCTCATTCATTTTACATTTCTATATTGCTTATTCCTTTCCTAGAATGCTACCGGTGTCCCTGAAAGGAGAAGACATAAAAAGTGTGGGTTCAACCTGCCATCTCAGCCCAGATAGCTCCTTCCATCTCAAATGTCAAATGTCTTCAAATTTAGCTCAGGTTATGTTTCATGTCGTGGCCTTGTTGGCCAGAGAGAAGTCTGGTTTCGCCCTTCTAATCTCTTGTCTTTGGCTGTGGAAGGTGTGTTTGTGACCGAGGGGCTTAGGGGAAGGCCGTGCTGTACACGGTGGGTGTCACGGGTCCAGATCCCTGGAGACAGACCCCGAGTCTCAGATTCCGTGGGCAGCTCCGTGGGGAGCAATGTCCGTGGGGAGTGCGGGTGAGACAGGGCAGAGCGGTTGCTGCAGCAGGGGCCTCAGTCACCCCTCAGGGAGCTCAGGGGCGGGGAGGCACTTTGGAGACTTTCCAAACCCAGGTGAGGGACCAGGACTGCCTGGCACCCCACGCTGAGCACCTCAGGTGCGGACTCTCGCTGGGAAGGTGCAGGACCGCGACTGAGGGTGGGTCCTAGGGTGCGAGCGGTCAGCGGCCCCCAGTGGGTCTGCGGGCCTCGGCCTCACTTGTCACTCCCGGGACCTGGGGCAGACGGGCCTCAGAGGACTGCCGTGACCATGTCCTAGCATGAAGGCATGCCCGCAGCAGGGCTACCAGGCAGCAGGAGGAAAGGCCAACGTGGATTCTGGACCTGGCTGCACTCAGTAATCTCCTTGCGTGGACAGCACCGGACATGGAAAGGCCCGGATCCCTCCTCCAAGGGGCAAAAGAAACCATCTCGACGTGGATGCTGTGATTGGCTGAGTTAAAGGTGAAGACCTGCAAACTGAAATTGTAAAACTCCAAGGTGGTCTGAGCCTCGCTGTGGGTTGAATTGGGTCTCCCCAAAATTCATGCGTTACAACGCTAATTCCCAGCGGGGTGATAGTTGGAGATGGAGGCTCTGAGAGGTAACTGGAGTTGGATGAAGTCGCAGGGGTGTGGCCCCCACGATGGGATTAGCTCCCTTACAGGAAGAGACAGCACAGAGCTTGCTGTCTCCCTCTCTCTGCCACGTGAGGACACAGCCAACAGTCCTGTGCAAACCAGGAAGAGAGCTCTCACCAGAAGCAAAACCCGCCAGCACCTTGATCTGGGACTCAGCCTCCAGAACTGTGAGAAATCATCGTCTGTAGTTTAAGCCATCTGGTCTGCGGTATTTTGCTACATCAGTCTGAGCTAAGACGAGCCTTAAAGAAAATGCAATCCAAATGGTACCTTGGTGTCTGCTGGGCTTGGAGCAGTTAAAGCAGGGAGGACGTAAACTTTTACACTGTTGTAGGATGGCCCCTGAAGATATCAGCCTGATATGACGTGAAGCCAAAGCCCAGAAACTTCAGGGGGATGAAGCAGCAAAGCCCACCTACCTGGCATATTTCTCTGTGATCAGTGAGGATGCCGTGCGGGTGTTTTGCTGCCCCTCGGGAATGGTATGGACATGGAAATGATCTAGATGCTGATCAAGAGGTGAAAGGTCTGCCACGTGACCCAGACAGCACACAAGCCCAGACACACCCCAAGGTAGATTCCAGCCTGGACAGTGGGAAGCCTGACCGCCCCCCCAGCAGTTTTCTTAAATGGGCTGCTGGGGACTTCCCTGGTGGTGCAGTGGTTAAGAATCCGCCTGCCAATGCAGGGGACACGGGTTCGAGCCCTGGTCCGGGAAGATCCCACATGCCGCGGAGCAACTGAGCCTGTGTACCACAACTACTGAGCCTGTGCTCTAGAGACCGTGAGCCACAACTACTGAGCCCACGTGTCACAACTACTGAAGCCTGCGTGCCTAGAGCCCGTGCTCCGCAACAAGAGAAGCCACCGCCATGAGAAGCCCTTGCGCTGCAATGAAGAGTAGCCCCCGCTCGCCGCAACTAGGGAAAGCCCGCGCGCAGCAACGAAGACCCAACGCAGCCAAAAATAAATAAATAAATAAATAAATAAATAAATAAAAACAAAATGAGCTGCTGCAGTTTTGTGACTGTAAACGATGGAAGGGCTTGGCTGTAAGGCAATCTTTCCAGACAAGTTCAGAACAGAGTGGAAGACACGTGAGCTGTTGTTTTCTTCGTTTTTCTGAAAGCGTATTTTGTGGGTCCAGGGTAGACACAGCATAAGCAGAAAATGCAAGGCACACCCAGCAGGGGCTGAGTCAGCTCAGCTCGGGAGGAAGGGGCGAGCTCCCTGCAGCAAGGAGGAAGCAAGAGCAGGGCTGCGGTCTAGAGGGTCAAGAAGGCGAAGCAGCGCCTTCTTCAAAGGGCATCGATTGTAGTTGTTTTAATTTTTATTGGAGTGTAGTTGATTTACAATGCTGTGTTAGTTTCAAGTGTAAAAAAAAAAGTGCATTGATTGTGGACGTTTAAGACACAAACCCAGTGTAGAGGATAATAGGGGGCCCCCTGTGCGTGCGCCACCCACCTTTAAACGTAAGTCACCTCCAGCAGTGGCGTCTGCCTCCCTCTGACCAGTCTTCCCCAGGAAGCCGCCCGTCTAGACCTTAGTGCTGGTCACAGGCAGGCGTCGCTTTGCTTTTTGACGTGTTTTTCCTTCTGGGCACAAACATGTAACGGGGAGGCGATGGGGAGCAATGCCACGGCGTGGTTGAGGATTTGGCCTAGGGCAGGGCTGGACCAGAGAGGAGCAACCAGGAGACCAGAGGCAGGAGAGCGCTCGGAGGGCATTTGCCACTCCGCCACTCCTGGGGCTCCTTCTGGCCCCTTTCATCCCCCACCAACTTTAGCCCCCCCGGGCCCGGGCCTCTCCTGCAGTGTGGAGGGGAGCAGGGCAGGGCCTGGGCTGGGGTCTCCCCAGGCTGTTTAGCAGATATGGGGCTTCCCGTAAGGCACCCCACATGGGCTTCGGGGTTTGTTGAGTAGATAACCTGACATTCATAGATTGGAGACCTGGTCCAAACACAGGCTGTCCGCCCTTCCTGGACATTGGCCCGCATCCCTGGCCAACGCTCTCAGCCCAGCCGTCCCCACGTGGGAATATATACTGGCAGGTAAGGATCCTGTCCAAGGAGCCTCGCGTCGGTTTCCCAGGTTGTGAAGTGCCTCTGCCCGACATTATGACTAACCTGCGCGCTCTTTCCCATCTGTAAGTGGCACTGTTGCCCTGACGGCTTTGAGAGGCCAGGAACTGAGACAAGAATGTGGGTCCAGGGACTTCCCTGGCGGTCCAGTGGCTAAGACTCCGCGCTCCCAATGCAGGGGGCCCGGGTTCGATCCCGGGTCAGGGAACTAGATCCCCCATGCGTGCCCTCCTGCCTCAGCTAAGACCTGGTGTAACCAAATAAATAAATATGAAAAAAAAAATGTGGGTTCAGTCCGTGGGTGAAAGAAAGGGAGTCACCAAGGTAGGTGACATGGGGCCCAGGCCAGTGGCCCCCCACCCTTCCCGCTCCCACGTGTGACCTTTCCACGCAGTTTGTGGCGTCAGGTTAAGAGTCCCCGTGGGCGGGTGCTGCGCCTCATTAGAAGGTGCTGGTGCAGGTGTGTAGGAGGCCCTCGGAAAATGCCTGCGGAATTAATGACAGAGCGTATCAGAGAGAACAGTGGGTTCTCAGGCCTGGAACCGGGACTTTCAACGCCAGACGGAGAGTCTGCGACATGTCAGGACGATTAACAACGGTGGTGATGTAAGAAAGGATGCTGAGCGGGTTAGACCAGCCAGGGACCCCCAGTTCAGCAGTGTGAGCAGTTGTTAAACACTAGCATCGGGCAGCTGTGTTGTCAGGCCCCAGAACAGAAGCAGCAAAATGCGGACCCTCTTCATAGAAAGCACAGCCCAGCCTTTCTGCCCAGGTCCAAGGGCAAGGCTGTCACAGCCTGAAGGTTGACCTAGAAATCTGGCTCTGAGATGCCTTGCTCACCGCTGGGAGAGAGTTATGTTAAGTTTATATATTTGCAAATAATATGGGAAGATGTAAACCATGATTTGTGATGTCTCAGTGTTTGGATTATACAACCCCCGCAGGGTCCTGAGCAAAAATTGGGAGCCCTCATCCCTGAGGGCTGCATTAGCGCCTGGATTTGCTTCTAACCAGGCAGGATCTCCAGTCCTCAGCGTCTCTAGACGTAGTTGTTGGCTAAAGATCTATGGAAGCTGAGCAATCGGGGGGAGAAGACGAAGCCAGCAGGGGAAGGTGGGAGGCCCCGTGGCTGCGTCCACCACGTGGGAAAGCTCAGGGAGGCTTACCCAGGGCACCTCCATCTCTGTAAGCCCACCCCTGTTGTCTTCCATACGTGCTCTACCTGGGGTTCCCGGAATTAGGAGAATCGGACCAGCTTAAGAATAACTGTTCGTCCAAAGGACATCCTACATAACAAAGAATTTTGTGGTTCCTGCACAGCTTTTGAACGCCCCACGTACAGCATTAAAAACCCAAACTAGAGACTATCATACTGAGTGAAGCAAGTCAGACAGAGAAAGACAAATATCATATGATATCGCTTATATGTGGAATCTAAAAAAAGGGTACAAATGAACTTATCTACAAAACAGAAATAGAGTTACAAATGTAGAAAACGAACTTATGGTTACCAGAGGGTAAGGGGGAGGGGAGGGATAAATTGGGAGATTGGGATTGACACATACACACTACTATATATAAAATAGATAACTAATAAGGACCTGCTGTATAGCACAGGGAACTCTACTCAATAGTCTGTAATGGCCTATATGGGAAAAGAATCTAAAAAAGAGTGGTTATATGTATATGTATAACTGGTTCACTTTGCTGTACACCTGAAACTAACACAACATTTTAAATCAACTATACGCCAATAAAAATTTAAAAAAAAAAAAAACTGTTCGTCCAATCTTGATTTCTACTCTCCCTTCTTTAACATACTTGCCTGAGAAGCAAATCCACAAAGACGAGGCAGCAATGTGTCATATTCCAAAACCAGATTGTCAAAGCCTAATTCAGAGTTGTGTTCCCAGGGGACCCCAGCTCTGGGGTTTAAAATCTGAAATCACTTGTCCAAATGCCACTGTGTATTTATGGGAGCGGTTAAGGCTGTTTGAGTATCCTCCTCTCCAGTGTTTGTGGGTCAGCGAGTGGCCAAAGCAGGACTCACCCCTGTAAGTTCACAGAGATGTCAAACCCGGACGAGCAGAAGAGCCCATCTTTATGACCGACAGGTCAACTTAAAGACTGAAGATGAACCATCAAAATATTGTTTTCCAAAAAGTTATACATTTATTTAAAACTCTTGAATCCCCGCACATTTCAAGGGATGTAGTATTACATTATTGCTAAAACGTATGGAAATTTTATGTCAGACATGAAAGGCATTCTATTTCCTTTTAAAAGAAATGCTTTCACAGTCTGTGTTTCAAAAATGTCATCTGGGTTAGAAATTTGGTTATGTCCTTCCTTGGTAGGGTTCAGAAATACTTTTAAAGCTCTAAATATTTCCAAACTATAAGGAAATAGCTTTAAAACATTTCAAGTTGTTTTATAGTTTAGATAATTCACAAAGTTTCGAGCTATGCAGTCGTTTTCATTATATCTCTAATGCATCATTCACTTGGCTACAGTTACATGATTTCCCTGTAATTTTTTGACACATTATCTTCTCCATGTTTCTCTGCGGCTTTCTTTGACCCAGTAACCAGACTGTCCTGTGTGTGACTGCATTCCCCGGTTGCCATCTCTGAAGACACTTTTTCCCGTCTTTACATCATCACCCTTTACCTCAACACCCTGTATTTCTCTTTATCTCTGACCCTTTTCTTGGGGACCTCAAGTGATGGAATGAGCAGGGTCTGACAGGTTGATGCAGACACGATGCTTTTCTGGATCTCCGAGGGCTGATCCCTGAGGCTCTGTACTTCCATGTGCCCTGCAAGTGTGGAGGAGGGAACAGAACACTCGGGCTGGGAAGGGATGGGGCACAAACACGGGGCCCCGCAGCATGAGGACACCCCTCACTTCCCTGACCTCTCTGTGTCTCTGATTTAACACCTGGGCAGGTTCCTCCTCACCTGGTACCCCTCCCTGAAGCACGGGGAGCGCCCATCGCAAGGGCCAGAGAAGGAGCTGAGTCCTCGGTGATCACCCCCCGCGGCACCCAGCGCTCCCAGCAAAGTGTGCAAAGTCAGCGAAACGCTCTCTGCAGGGAAAGCACCCTTGTCCACAGCTGCCCACCCACTGTGGGCACAGAGAGGAGGCCAGCCCGCCCGAGAGGGGCTCTGCCTGCGGACCCCCGTCTCCCAGCATCATGACCAGTGCTGGAGCAACCGTCCCGGGGTGGCTTCAACCCTGCTCAAAGGCTCCACTTCCTTCCCACGTTCCCAACCCTGATGCTCAGCTACTCCTCGAAAACGAAACGTGGGAACCTCTGGTTTGGTTTCTGGGCCTTTTCGTCGGAGGACAATGTCCTGAGGTCACCTCTGTGTCCGTGTGTCTCTGTGCCACAGGGTCCCGGCGCCTCTGGAGGCCCCTCTGCTCACAGGGCTGGAACAGAGGTCAGGCCAAGGTCATTCGCTTTCTAGCGGAAGCCTTTATCATCCCGTATGAGTTTGGTTTCTTTTTGTCCTTATTTGTCCCGGGAGACGCTTTCCTGCTCGCTGACTCTCCCACCCCCGGCTCCCCTCCCTCCCCCTCTGTTTCTGCCATTTACAGTCAAAAACCTGTCCTTGGAAATCTAACCACAGCCAATCAGTGCGTGCTCAGGGGGACCTGGCTTCAGATTTTCTGGGTTCCGGAAAGTCACAAAGCCCACCTGACACATCTGCTCTTTTCCTGGCTGTGGGCAAACCCCGAAAAAGAGGAGATATTCATCACGTGGGTTTAGCTATACTCTGCTCCTAGTTAACAATAATCAGAATGGTGTGACTCTGAATGTTCCAGAATCACATCACAGGAGGTTTCGTGCATCAGATGTCTCGGCATATTCAACATGTAAGAGCCCAGATGGAAAGACCTTGAAACCGGCCGAGATACCGGTAGAGCGACAGGCCCACTAGAGGGGCAGCTGGTCACGCAGAGGGTTTAGAATTCTCCAGAAAGCCCTCTTCTGTCCGAAAGTTACCATAAATAGGAAGCTTGCACGAAGCCAGAAATAAAATGAAAGAGAGGAGGGTGCGCTTTCCCAGGGGCTCGGGCCAGGGTCAAGTGGCCAGTCAGCCAAAAAGCGTCCACTCGCACAAGAGTCTGGCTGCTCCCCAGGCCTCGCCTCTCTGGACGGCCCCTCGCCTGCCTTCAGCACCCTCTTTCCAGCCCTCCTCGGGGACCACGGCCACGGGCCCTCGGAGAAGCAGCTGGCTGCTAAGAGCTGGCTGCCGGGAGGGCACGGGAGAAGCAGGCGGTGATGCAGAGATGCAGGGCAGGCTGGTCCCCTCCTGGGGCAGCCGCGTGCCTGGGGAGGCTGCTCCCGGGACAGAGGGGGCCGATCGGCAGCCCCCCACCCTCGGAAAGCTCCAGGGTGTCTTGAGAAAAGCATCCCGGGGCCCGTCCATCCCAGGCTGCCCGTCTGGAGGCGTGTCCCAGCATCCGGAGCCGGAGTCGGGCCCTGAGTCATGAGGAGAGGCCGTCATGCGTCCTTTCTAAATAAAGACAAACTCTGCTGTGGGTGAGGAGAGAGCCTTTGAGGGAACTGAGCCTGCTTCCAACCTCTGCAAAAACAGTATATCCCTGGATTGAGAGAATTACGCTCGGATGTTCACAGCATCCACGGAAAAGGGCACTCACTAGAGAGAGCGGAAGACACTGCCCTCTGGGGTCCAGTCTGCCTGTGGTCAGCCAACAGCTTAAGGATAAAAAAGCTACACGTCAACTCGCGGCCATGATTCCTTCCCTAGTTGCACTAGTTGGCCAGGCCCTTATGCCAGTCCTAGCCACACAGAGACAGAGTCCGTCGACTTGATAGAAAGATGAAGTGGGAAAGGCAGATCTTGGGTGGCCCAGGAATGAGGAGCTGGGTGTCAAGAAGGAAAGAAACCTTGGCTGGGGAGGAGGAGATGCGATTGAAGACAGACTCCCAGGGTCCCCCGCGGCCTGTGCCAGATCTCGCCGTGACAGCATTACCTGTAACCTGGCACGAAGTGAAGCCCTGGAGGGATTTAACGTCTACATGATTTGTTTGTTAATATTTCAATATTGCTGTTGGGACCTGGGAAATTCATGGCGTTTTAGGGTTGCCTTCCTGCCCCTGGTTTCAAGAAGAATCAGCCATCTGCTTCTCACCTGCCTTCCAAGAGGTTCTTCCGAGGAAGCACAGCCCCACGGGATGGATCTGGGAGGGCGTGGGTCACCTGGCCCAGCCGTGATGATTTGCAAGAGTCACACAGCTGCCAGTGGTAATAAGGCCAAGTAAAGGCATGATTAGAACAGCATCTGGGGACTTCCCTGGTGGTCCAGTGCTTGGGAATCCATCTTGCAATGCAGGGGACACCGGTTCGGTCCCTGGTCGGGGACCTAGGATTCCCACATGCCGTGGGGCAACTAGGCCCACGTGCCACAACTAGAGAGAGGCCTGCACGCTGCAGTGAAGGATCCCGTGTGCCCCAGCTAAGACACGATGCAGCCAAAAAATAAATAAATATTCAAAAAAAAAAAAAGGACGGCATCTGGCCATTCCCACCAGGCCATCCTAGAAAACACTTCAGAAGAGCTTGCAATCATGAAAGCCCCAGAAAGGCTATAATAAGGATGGCACTGAGCCAAAAAGTAAAGCAGCGTGGGCACATTAAGAAGGAAACTGGAGGACAGGTGGGCAACCTGGTGAGGTGAGATGTGGTCCCTGCAGCCCTGCTGAACCTCGACACCACCTTCTGTGTAAAGAGATGGAAAGCAATCGTCCTTCCAATGCAGGAGAGTTTTTTGTTGTTGTTTTGTTTTGTTTTGTTTCTTTGTGGCCACGCCACATGGCATGCAGGATCTTAGTTCCCCAACCAGGGATCGAACCTGTGCCCCCTGCAGTGGAAGCGCAGAGTCCTAACCACTGGATGACCACGGAAGTCCCAACATGAAATCGCGGATATACAGTTGACTTTCGAACAACTCAGGAGTTAGGAGTGTTGACCCCCCATGCAGTCAAAAATCCAAGGATAACTTTACAGTTGCCCCTCCTTATCTGAGGGGCCATGTCCTTCGATTCACCCAACCTCGGATCATGTAGTACTATAGTACGGATTTAGTGTTTCCTTTTTAATGTCCCTACGCTACTTTATTTTTTTGTTCAGTGCCATCCTATTTTCTAGGATGGCCTGGTGGGAATGGCCAGATGCTGTTCTAATCGTACCTTTACTTTGCCTTGTTACCACTGGCAGCTGTGTGACTTATGCAAAAAAATCTGAGTATAAGTGGACCCACACAGTTAGAACCCCTGTTATTCAAGGGTCAACTGCGTTTGAAAACTCTTCATAGTCTGTGAAGTGTGATTTGAGTACCGGTATTTAAAATACAGGTTTGTGCTTGAACTTGCACATCTGAAGGTTGACACTAGAAACACATGATTTCCCAGTCAATTTGCAAATGTTGCCAGAGAACTAGTTGCACAAAAATGAGATACACAAGCCTGCAGGTCTACTCTTAGTATCTGCCCGCCCAGGGGAAGATGAGAGAAGACTTACCCAGCACACGTCTAAATATTCAATTTCTAAACCATGCTAACTGTGGAGCAGGTTCCGGCCTTCTACCTCTCTATCGACCTGGGAGGCCACCTTCCAAGCTAAGAGCTCAGCTTCCTCAGCCGTCGTGCCAGCACGACGTGCCAATCTCGCAGCTGCTCCCCGTCTCTCTCCACCCTGGCCCTGCCTCAGCAGGACCAAGGCCTGAGCACATCACACGCCTCAGCCGCATGTCCGAAGCCCGTGCACACCACTCGCAAGCTGCTGCTGCCCTAACCAGGCAGATGCGCTGGGAGGGCATGCCTGTGAAGCCCACAGGTGACAAGAGACGCCACCAGATGCCATCTTGGGGACACTCCTGCCTGTCCCAGCTCCCAAGTGCTGCTGGGAGCAGGGCGGCCAAGGTCACCGACCTGAAAAAGACGTCTGGAATAAATTATTCAGGGGAAAGGCAGGTTTTAAAGTACCATATGGAGAACAATACAATTTTTGTTACAGAAAAAACAGAGTGAGACATCTGGAAATATATACACCAAAATCTGTGATCTTCATTATCCTTTAAATAAGGCTATTTCTACTCCTATCTCTCCTCAAAAGCAATTATTTTTGAGTGCTACTGTAGTGTGACACTAAGATGGATAGATAGATAGTAGATAGATACATAGATAGATGATGGATAGATAGGTAGATAGATAGATGATAGATAATAGATTGACGATGGATAGATAGATCATAGATAGATAATAGATCAATGATGGATAGATAAATAGATGATAGACAGATAGATAGATGATAGATGGATAGACAGATGATAGATGGATAGATAGATGATAGATGGATAGTTAGATAGATGGTAGAGATTCAAGTATAATAATATATTGTATTTCACAACTAGGGGAGGCACACAAATGATGGACATATCTGAGGAATATTCTCGACAGGTGATGACTGACCTGCGGTCGGAGGGGCTGGGGATGGAGAAGGAGGTACACAGACACCCGTTCTCCGTCTTGTTATGAACAACATCATAAATAACGTGGATAACAAAACAGCGTGTGCATACGTTGGAGGATGGGTGAGCAAATGCCGGGAGAGAGCGGGGCCAAAGGCAGGAAGGGCGGCTGGACCAGTGGAAGAAGAGCGTGTGCAAACAGACTGAACCCACCGCAGCCGGCAGCACAGCCCGCCGAGAGCAAGTGTGGCTGGAGGAGATTTCAGGGCAGAGCAAGCAGACAGGTGACGAGGCTGCAACTAGGCTGCCCTTTCCACAGACGCACGTATCTGCTGAACCAGAATGAGTCCGAGGAAAGGGGCCAGGAATCACGCGATGGCCTCTGCCCTCATGACCGCTGGGCCGGGCATTGCCAGGGCTGTGGCTGGGGGGTCTCATACCTGAAGCAAGAAATAATAGAGGGTGAAGACCCTGAAATAATGACAGGTTTGGGCATGAGAACTTTCAAAGCAGCATTTTAGTTGAAAGGAAAGAAAGTCAAAATATGATGGGCTGGTGCGGAAAATAATGTAACACCACCACACCACCCCCAGACTGGGGCAGAAATTGCAGATATAATTTAAGTGCCTTTGGTTCCCTGTTCTCCCTCCCCTCCTTCCCTCACTAGAGATAAACAACTTAGGGACTGCTCTTAGGGACTGCTTTTCCTGACCATGTTTTGATATTTTTTCTATAGAAACTACTGTTTGGAGTAATTTTGAATAATTAATATTGATTTAAGTGATGTAATTTTGCAACTTGCCTTTTTCCCATGAGCTTGGCGTTATATTTTTGGCACTTGCTCATGACGAAATATGTTCCATTAACTTTCCCTCCTGTAGAGAACACATCGTATTCCGCTATATAAATATATTACAGTCTACCCATTTCCTGTTGAGAGACATTTAGATTTTTCCTTTCTTTTGCTGATACAGACACCATACAATGACCATCTTTACATATCTTCCATTGCGCATGTATGAGATTTTCTCCAGGTTAGAACTCTTACAGTAATGCTACTGGTTGGGAGAATATTCGTACATCTTCACCTGGACCAAATATCGCCCAGCTGCTCAGCAAAGTTGCTGAGCTGATTTATATTATACTTCTGCCAGGAGCTCAAGAATTCCCATTTCTCTACATGGTCATCAATACTTGTTGGCTATAAACTAATTCACTGTAATTTAATTATTTTCCTGATTACTGATTACTAGTGAATAACCATATATACTTATTAACTACGCAGCTTTCCTTTTCTGTGTTTTCCCCATTCATATCCTTTGCCTGTTTCTCTCTTGGTCTGTTGATATCTTATTGATTTGTAGAAATTTTGTTTCTATAGTAGATTCTAAGTTTTTTCTGGTTATATGAATTGCAAGTCTCTTTCTAACTTGTGGCTTGTCTTTTCACTTAGTTTATGTCTTTTCACATAAAAGTTTTCACCTACCTGTAGTGAAGTACATCAGCCTCTCCCTTTCAGTTTTGGGTGTATTTGGTCACATTTTAAAATATCCTTTCCTATTCTGATGGCATAAAGATATTTTCCCATATTTTCTTCTGAATGTTTTAAAGTTTTGTTGTTTGCATTTAGAGTTTTTAATACCTCTGGAAGGAGTCTATTTCCCCTACATTGATAGTTAATTTTCCCAAACACCATTTATTGAATAGTCCATCCTTGGGACTTCCCTGGTGGTGCAGTGGTTAAGAATCCACCTGCCAATGCAGGGGACACGGGTTCGAGCCCTGGTCCGGGAAGATCCCACATGCTGTGGAGCAACTAAGCCCGTGCACCACAACTACTGAGCCTGTGCTCTAGAGCCCGCGAGCCACAACTACTGAGCCCGTGTGCCACAACTACTGAAGCCCGCGCACCTAGAGTCTGGGCTCCGCAACAATGAGAAGCCCGCGCACCGCAAGGAAGAGTAGCCCCTGCTCACCGCAGCTAAAGTCCATGCACAGCAATGAAGACCCAACGCAGCCAAAAATAAAGTTAAATAAATTTATTTTAAATAAAAAAGAATAGTCCATCCTTTATCCAGTGTGTAATGCTGTCTCTGTCATACCTCCAAGTTTCCATATGCTTGAGTCTTGGATTCTCTGTTCTATTCCATTGATCTTTTTGTGTACACTTTGTAATATTTATTTTTTGTAGGGCAAGTCTCCCAACTTTTTTATCTTGAATTTTTATGTTCTTAGGTTTAGAAATGTTTACAAAATCTGGTCACATTTTTCTGTTTCCTTTAGGACTATGGCAAAGCATCAGTTAGGAATCTTTCTCTTCTATGGTACAAAAGGTGCCTCTATTTTAAGCAAAAAGAAGTGGGAAAAAGATTCTTTTGGAAAGATATGGGTCTCACAGAATTGTTAGGAAGGAAACTGAGACCCAGCTTAGATGCAAGATGTCTTGTCAGATGCAAGACAGTCCCAGGAGACCAAGCAGGAGGAAACAGGGACCCAGAGTGGCCTGGAGGCTGGTGGAAGTGCCACCTCCCTGCTCAGCGGATGGGAAATGGACCCTCGGTGGGCATAACTGAGTCGACCTCATAGGACCGGCCTTTTACACACAGGAGGTTGCCCTAAAACAGGGTGATTTTATTTGATATTGAACCACTCCAATTTTCATTAGCCAATAGACAAAAAGACCCTGAAATCATGTCATCGAGAAGGACAAGCATATTTGACTTGTTCCCCTATGTATCAGGTATAGACAAATAGCGAATTCAAGTCAGCCGGGTGAAATGATTTTTATATTGGTTCAAACAGGGGTTCTTAATCCTCTATGTGTATTAGAATCACCTGGGAAGCTTTCAAAACTTATTGATCTCCTCGGCTCTCCACAGACCAATTACATCAGAATCTCTGGGGGTGTGGCCTCAACTTCGGGACTTCTTTAAACGCCGCCCCCTTCAATCCAGTGATGCTGACAGGTGGCCCGGGCTGGGAGGCGGGGGGCTAAAAGGATGCAGCTGTGCTAGCAACCAATTCCAGGTGAGAGCACCTCCATCTCTGACCCGCCCAGTAGCCCCATCACACTAATTAAAAAGAGGCATTGGTAACTCGACTCTGTTTCATAACTGCATCGTCTATCAGTGGAAGCGAAGGCTGGTGAAAGACACATGCTTCAGACACACTTAAATAATCTTGATGAGCTGTACCAGGCTATAATAGTGTTTGTAGTGAAATAATGGTGCCTGCAACCGGCTTCTCTCTCGAGGGCAATGTTAATTTTTGTTGTCCTTCATATACCTGAGGGGGAAAAAGTCATGTTTTGAAGAGAACTCATATTGAATAATAGACTTATAATTTAAGGAGATAAAAGACTCCTTTCACCAAAGATGTAATATACCAATCTTTATTTTCATCGGGAGAAAACCATGCTGATAGACTTAATTACGGTAAACAGTTTGGCAATTAAATTCTCTCAGAACAAGATCTGAGTAATTCTGATGGCAAGGGAGCAGCTGCTCCTGAGGCGTATTTTTCTTCTTCAAATTTGAGTGATTTAATTCTTTAGTATTGGTTAGAGCTCCTGGCTTCCAGGAGAGAGTATCCTTGGAAACATTTTATAGAGTTCTCTGGATGAATTTAAAGTGGATTACTTAGTTTAATCATATTCCTACAAAGATGTGTGTTTCCATAATCTTTTTCCAAAAGCCATACTTTGATGAACATCCTCAGACGTATCTGTGTTACTGATCCCAGTACCTGAGCCCATACTGTACACGTTATTCGTGGTGTGCTGGAGACATTTAATAACCAATTCTCCTGGGGAAAAAATCTTGGTACATAGTGATTTCTGTTGTGTAAGTGCTCCCACTAGCCGATTTAATTTCAAGCTACCAAATTGAGGCCACTTATCACAGAGTTGGGAAGAGTAGCGTCCAACACATAATAATTCTACTGTACAGATGTGTGTCGATAGGTGTATCGATAGATGTATGTATCTCAAGAGTAAAACTTGAGGACATAGATAATAGTAAAATATAATAAATAAGGAGAACGTGGTGAGTTTTGGGTGTTTATTACCTCTGATTTTAATGTGCTTTATTAATTAAAATGGATACAGTTTAATTTTTAATAGATTTTATTTTTTAGAGCCCTTTTAGGTTCACAGCAAAATTGAGAGGAAGGCACAGGATTTTCCCACATACCCTCTCCCCCGACCCCGCTCACACAGCACCCCCATTATCAGCATCCTCTGCCGGATGGTACATTTGTTACAACTGATGAACCTGCATGGGCACGTCATCACCCAGAGCCCATTGTTTACGTTTGGATTCACTCCTGGTGTTGTGTAATCTATAGGTTTGGACAAATATATGATGACATGTATCCACCACTATAGTATCATACAGAGTAGTTTCACTGCCCTAAAAATCCTCTGCTCTGCCTGTTCATCCCTCCCTCCCCCCAGTCCCTGGCAATCCCTGACCTTTTTATTGTCTCCATAGTTTTGCCTTTTCCAGAATGTCACAGAGTTGGAATCATAGTGTGTGGACTTTTCAGATTGTCTTCTTTCATTTAATAAAATGCATTTAGGTCCCTCCATGTCTTTTCATGGTTTGATACTCATCTCTTTTTGGCACTGAATAATATTCCATTGTCTGGATGCACCACAGTTTATTTATTCACCACCTACTGAAGGACATCTTCGTGGCTTCCAAGTTTTGGTGATTATAAATAAAGCTGCTATAAACATCTGTGCGCAGGTTTTCAACTCATTCGGAGAAATACCAAGGGGTGTGATTGCTGGATACATAGTTAATTTTTTTTTAACATCTTTATTGGAGTATAATTGCTTTACAGTATTGGTTAGTTTCTGCTGTATAACAAAGTGAATCAGCTATATGCATACGTATATCCCCATATCTCCTCCCTCTTGCGTCTCCCTCCCACCTTCCTTATCCCACCCCTCTAGGTGGTCACAAAGCACCGAGCTGATCTCCCTGTGCTATGCGGCTGCTTCCCCCTAGCTATCGATTTTACATTTGGTAGTGTATATATGTCCATGCCAATCTCTCACTTCATCCCATCTTACCCTTCCCCCTCCCCGTGTCCACAAGTCCATTCTCTACATCTGCGTCTTTATTCCTCCCCTGCCCCTAAGTTCATCAGAACCATTTTTTTTTAGATTCCATATATATGTGTTAGCATACGGTATATGTTTTTCTCTTTCTGACTTATTGTCTTGGAAAGTTCCTGGAGGTTTAGCAGCTTCCGTTAGCCAGTGCAGGGCAGCCTTGGCACGTTGCTGCCCCAACATCGAATCCCCACCCTTCCTCCAAGTTGTACTTAATAAAAATTCAAACTTGAGCTCTCGGGTGCCTCTGAATGAAGTCCCTTTGTGATGCAGTCTTTAAAATGTCGCTTTTGTTTCTGTGTATGTATGTTCTAGTGGGTTTCTTACATCAGAAATAGACTGATTAGTTCTCGGCTTTCCAGCTAAAAAGCAAATCAAGGCTGGTTACCTTCTCTTTTGCTTCCCCCCCCAAAGCACCATGGGCGGAATGTGCTAAGCTCCTCTGATCCCAGCATCCCAGGGCCTGCAAAAGTGCCCCCAGGGAACCAGGGAAAGTACCCTCTCCCCGACCTGGCCATTCTCCCCAAGGCTCCTTCAACTAGAGCTTCTCCACTTTTCTATTTGATGGACAAGCTTTCTGCATCAGATGGTGTTTGAAGAAGAATTTTGCTGACTGAAAACATTTTCAAGTCCCTGCCTTGGCATTCACGATGTTAACTGAAGGAATTGTATGCACCCACACCATTAGTCCCTGACTGGTCAACCACGCTGTTCAAACCGTGCTTGCCTTCCGGCTCCACGAGAATTGCTCTGAGGATCAGAATGTATTTAGAGAGGAGACGCCTCTGGCACTGGGGTCCAAGATGTCCATCTCCATGGCAACGGTGGGAAACAGAGAACCATTTATTAAATAGTTACACTTACGTGTGGAGCTATTTGCCATTCATCCCTGGGGCGACCAGTTAACACTGTAAAGTTGTGAAGAGAAATAAGTGTGTTCAATTTTTATTTTCCTCTTTGACTCAACCGTTTCTTCCTGGAGGGAAGACCCATTAAGGTACAGCTTTGGTTATCAGGGCTTTGAAGACTCAAAGGCTTGGCAGAAATATTTGCCAGACACATTAGGCGAGACGCCCTGCAGTTCATGTTGTTCAGCATAGAGTTTTTTTTAACTACTGTGTTAAGAGGTTTATCACACTGACCCCAGGCATTATGTATTTACCTTTTATATGTAATTAATTGGTAAGCGCTGTGTATCATAAGTACACTCTGGAAGATCGGGAATGGGAGAAATGGCTTTGTAAGGCATCCTTGGTACCCTGTCTGCTGGTTTTGATCACACCGCCTGCCAACCTCTCTGTTCTCAGGACAGAGGCATAGGAGATGTGGGAAAACTTTTTACAGCTCTGCCTCGTGGGGGAAGAATCCACTGATTCAGGTCTGTTTTAGAGGTAAGTTCGAGGAAAATTCTCTCATGTACTTTTTTTTTCCCCTTTGCAGGCAACCTTGTTAGAGAGGTTAACAAATTTCCTTGTTTAATTTTGTTCTCTTCCTTCATTTGTTCTCATGGAGGGGTTGCTGCTGGGTCTGCCCTTGGCAACGGCTTGATAACTACTGTATTCTTAGATTTCATATTGGACTGATTCAAAGAAGTGTAAAGATTATATAAATGGTATTCCGCGGAAGAAGAGATATCAGATGTCATCTCGCAGATGGTGCGATCGGAGCTGAAGGAGCGATACTGTTCCAGAAGTTCCTTTCAGTTCATTTGGGGACAGATCTCGTTGTGATCTGGAAACGATCAGTGATCTGAAACTCTATTGTATTCCCCAAATCTTAGAATCAAAATTTTCAAAGCTTGAGACAAGTTTGGAGTGCATCTGAGTGAGCCCTTTCATTTTACAAGTGAGAAAACTGATACCCAGATAGGCTCGCCAGCTGCCAGCCGGGAGGAGGCCACACAGCACAGAACCGGCCCAGGCAGTCCCAGCCCGGTTAGTGTGCCCGGGATGGAGCTGGGCTTTGGCTGGGAAGCTGAAAGGGCCTGCGGGGAGAGGAATCTGGCCTCTTGTTTGCAGCTTGAGGTACTGACGGGATGGTTTCTCCTATTCCCCCTTTAAGAAAAAATTAAATAAGAACGTAAGGAGATCAACTGGCAGAATTCTAATCAGTAAAGGGCTCTCTGAACCTAAGCGAGTCCCGAGAGGTGGAAACTACAGTGGCCTCCATGTTTTCAGGAAAGTGCTGAATTGCTCAGATGGTCCAGATGATGGGACTGGGCAGAAATGGGCCTTCCTTACCTTGAGTCAGAGGCTCTCAGCGCCCTGATGGTGGCCCCCGCCTGAGCCCGAAGCATGTTGCACCTGAGAGGGAGGGGACTCTAGGGCCGAAGGTCAAGCCTCAACCACACGGGTGTTGGCAAACCCCAGCAAATGACAAACAGCCTGCCTGCTTGGCAAGCAGGATCGTTTCAGGGAAAGCGAGGCGCGGGGCTGGTCCAGGCACCTTGTAAAGTCGGCGAGCCTGCTTCCCTCTTGGGCTGCCACCCAGGGCAGCTGTGACTCCAGGCCTGTCCCCCGCCCATCACCAGCGGCTTCCATCGCAGCCCTGGAGCCCTGGGCAGCCCTGTCTTCCCTGCCACGCCTGGCTAGCCTACCACGCAGCCTGGTGCTGGGCCCTGGGGACCGCAGATGGATTGATTCACCCCCTTCTTCCCAGGTAAGTGCTTTCACTTTAACGATGGCTGGCTGGGGACAACCTAATCGGATTATTCAGAGGGTAGAAATCTTCAGGGTGACAGCACATCACAAAGGGGGGAAGCAGAGAGGGGGAGAGGGGGAGGGCTTTGCCCGCTGAGGGGCAGTCGGGCCCTCTGGCCGAGGGACCCAAAAAGGGACAGACGGCGTGGCATCTTGGAGGCTTTTCCCTGGCACCGGGTCCTAGGAAACACTCCACGCAGATCTGCTTTTTTGACATTCCCCCAATCACAAAGTAAAGGCTGGCAATGACCTGGCCGTGTTGGGCCATTTTATAACAAGGTGTGTACAGCGCACGCGCTCTTTCAAGGGGTCGTTCTTACAGGACCCGGGTGCTTTGGGGTGGCCCCGACTCTGGGGCACCCAGGTTAGGAACTAGACACTCTCCTTAACGTCCCCCTTGTCACACTTCCTTCTCGTCCTGGGGCAGACTTGCGGAGACTCAGAACTCTTTTTTGTACCATCACGTTGCGTGTTCAGTTCAAACCATTTTCACTGTGTTTCTACACTGTGGTTTAGCATGAGCATAACGTCATGGGAAATGTTTTTTAATTAACATCCTGGGAAGGAGGGACCTTGGTGCAGGTGTCTCCCGTCTGCCCGTGTTCCTGCTCTGACAGCCCTTGAAGCATCACCGTACAGTCACTTGCATCCTGGCGCAGCCCAGAGACCCTGGAAATGTGTTCCTTCCGATGTCCACTCCTAAGTACCTGCTGACTTGAATCACCCACCCTCTCCCGGCTGCCCCGCTGCACCCGAGGGCGTTACCACCTGGGACCAGTGGCCCCTCTGCCCGTGACCAGCTCCACCTGTCAGCTGACATCGGGGAGAAGTGACCTGAATAGGATGGGTCATTACATCCTGCCTTTCCCCTCCCCATTGGCTGAACCAGTGTGCGTCCCCTCAGGACAACACCAGCCTCAGCTCGGGAGGCTGATGACCATGACCGAGGGGCATAAGACGTCTCGGGAAGCGCAGCAGTGATGCCAGGAGACAAGGCACCCGCGTCCCAGGGCTGGAGCGCTCTCTCCACTCCGGGGATGATGACCTGGAGCCCGTGCCCCCAGGGGTTGGCGTGAGAGGCGTGGTAACCGCCTGAGACCACAAGGCTCACCCGAGCACGGCCACTACCCCTTCTCCCCAGGGAGCAAGCGCACAGGTCATCAGGAGAAGAGCACTTGCCTTCTGTGGAGCTCCGTCACTTTCCTTAGATGAACCAGCTCCACAAGAACACACGATCGGCATCTTGCAGACCATGCACACACACCCACACACACAAAATCATCACAACACTTCACTTTAGAAGCAGCAGAATCATAGCTGAGGCACCCAGGGATCGTCTGGAGGAGTGTCGGAGGACGGTAAGTAAGTATGAGCCCCTCCACACCAAGACAGCCTCCCCCGGCAGCGACAACTCAAAATGCAGTGTCAGCGACACCACGGCTGACTTCCTCAGTGCCAGCCAGGCCTGGGAACTGCTCGGAGCCTCGTGCCACGCACTTAACGGACTTTCCTTAAAGTGGTCCTTTCTGCCAGGGCTGCTCACGGCTCAGGGAAGTGGTTTCCAGCGCCCAGGAAGAGGGAGCTGCTGGCACGCGCGGTGAGCGTGAGACGTGAGGTTACACGTTTCCGGCACATGCAACCAACACGTCACAATCTCTTTACAGGCTCCTTTCCGGAGGGCGTTGGTGTTGGACCTCAGCCTGCCTTCTAGTTCCCTTCACGGCCACAAGCTGCTACGCTCCGGCACGTGGCCAAGGGGAAGTGTGGTCCCTGTGGCTTCGGCCAGGGCCCCGGAGCCAGCTCCAGAGGCGTCCCGAGAATCTCCACGGCACGACCACCTACGGGCCACCAGCTTATCCCCTAGAGAGAGCCTTGGCTTGACCTCTGCTTCCTGCTGGTTTCCCAGCTTATCTGTCAGGCCCTGGACACACTTTGTGGTGCATCCAAGCCCTGCTCTTCCTTCAAGGCCAAGTCCAAATTCCACTTCCTCTATGAAATCCTGTGGCCAGAGGTAGTAATTGCATCATGACGCCTTGCAAACACGTAAGGTTTTATAGCTTTGGTTTACATCATCTCATTACAACTTCCTAGAATCTCGGAGCTGGAAAGCCTTGGAGCATCACGCTGTGGTTTTATGGATGAAGAAGCTGAGGTCCCAGGGGGCTGAGCACACAAGGTGCCCTGTGGTTGGCAGGGTGAGAAGGATCTGGGCTCGCTTGTCCACCGGGAGAGCAGTGCATCTATCGGGGGCTCCCTGTGGGGTCACCCCACCTGCCTACTGCAGAAGAAATAACTGAGCCGAGACTCGCCCAAGACCACCCGGCCAGTCCCACCGGCCTTTTTCGTGTGCAGGTGACTGTCCCCTCGGCCGGTGCTGGGCAGGAGACCAAGCTGCCCCGTCACATCCGGGAGTTCTTAGTGCAGAGAGGCTCTGGGGACGAGGGGGGAGGTTCATTCCATCACTCACACGACCCTCCGCCTTGCTGTCTCCAGCTGCTATTGTTACATCTGTGACCCCTGTAAGGTCCCCAAGAGAGAACAGGGCGGGTGTTCAGTAGTTCACATCCCGCTAGACCCCCTGCTGCCCCATTTCACAGTTCCGGTCCCTTCTGCAGGGCCTTCCACGGGGTGGAGCTCGGTGGGTGGAGAGGGACGCTGGTCCAACCTCTGTTTTACCTGCTTCAGAAGCAAAGGGGGGCAGGAAGCAGTGAGAGCACAGCCCTCTGCCTGCCTGCGAGAGGTGTCGGCTTCCTCCCGGGGGGCGGGGCGGGCAGGTGGGCACGGCCAAGGGGAGAGGCTGGCAGTCGCCTCCTCCCAGACCTGCCTGCCCGGGAGGACTCTGCCCTGGCAGACGGCGGTCACACCAGCCAGCACTCGCCTGACACCGCTCTGCCGTCTCCACACGCCAGGGCCAGAGCCATCACCTCCGGGGACCAGGCGCCCGACCTTCTCCCGGCTCCTCGCGCTGCGCCGGCCTGCCCAGCAGAGCGGCCCAAGGCCTCGGGCCCTAAAGAATCCGGGGGTTGTGCTTCACCCACGGTTCCCGCAAGCGGCCTTTGTGTAGCCAGCTCCCCAGTGCCCCCAGCTCCGGGGGCTGCTCAGAGAGCAGGAGACCCCGTGGGGACCCTTCTGAGGTCTCCCTGCCCATCCTTCCCACAAGGGCGCCAGACAGAGCCCTCGGCAGTGATGCCACCAAGGCCCAGCCAGAACACCCCCTGCACAGGGGCACCTGGAGATTCTGGTCCCTCACCACAATCGTTTCTCTTTTCTTATTATCTTTCTTGGAATTGATGGCTTTGTTCAGATCCCCGGCTCCGGTTCCTTTCCGGGGTGCGTCACAGCAGGTGGACAGGGGGACCGCTCTGCTGGGGGAACCTGGCCGGTCCCCAAGGTGTTGGGACTGGTGCTGCCCTCACAAAGCCAAAGAGCCCCTTGATGGCCTGCTTGAGGTCCTGATGGGCTCAAGCTGTCTGCTGGGCTTGGACATTTCTCTAGAAGTTTCCCATTAAATGCATATCATATGGAAAACTTAAAACTCATTGGTTTGTGTAGTAAATCATACTTATCCCTAAACAAGCACAATGTCCTAAAGAAATGAGACTCAGCAGTTAATTTTTGCTTGTGGGTACAGATTAGCTTTTTCACCTGAAACACAGAAGAGCTGGACTAATCTCTCAAGACGACTTTTAACAACAGATATACGCTTTTGGAGTCTAGAGAGGGATGTAGTGGAGAGTTTAAAGGGAAGAGCCCTGAGGGTCCCCATTTGTGGTACCAGGTTTAGGAAACCGTGCGAGGCCCTGCCAACCCCTCCATTCCGGGAGGGCCCTTGGGATCCCAGTCGGTCAGGCTGGAGGGCTTCTCTCCTTTGGGATGTACCCAAACCCGGGGAAGGGTGCAGAGGAGCTTGACCTGGAGTGATATTCCTGGCACTGTGGTGAGTACAGCCCAGGGGATCCCCTGTCTCTATGACACCCCAGCTATGGGGGACGGGGGAGGAGCGGGGCCAGGTCTGCACGTTTGCTCTGTTTCTCTGAGCAAAAGCCCTTCTTTCCGGGATTCAGAAACAATCGTACACAGGCAGTCATGGGATTTAAAATGGCAAACAGTGACCATGGGAAATACGTTAACAAGACAATGAAGGAAATAGCCCCGGCAATGAAGTCCCGTTTTGTCACATGCACCAGGCTTGATGGCTCTGTTCCTGCCCCTCGCTGCTTGGACACATCACCACGCACATCGTGGCTTGAAAGAACGCAAATTTATCATCTCACATTTCTGTAGGTTAGGAGTCCAACCTGGGCCTCACCGGACTAAAATCAAGGCGTCAACGGGTCTGTGTTCCTCTCTGGAGGTCTAAAGGAGCGTCCACGTCCGTGCCTTTTTCAGCATCTAGGGAGCATTCACACGCCCCGGCTCACGGCCCCGTCTTCCTCTTCAAAGCCGGCGATGGCGGGTTGAGACCTTCTCACATGGTCAGACCTTGTCTGACCTACTCCTTTCTTCCCTCCTCCACGTTTAAGGAGCCCTGCGATCACACTGGGCCCGCTCAGATGACCCAGGATTATCTGCCTGTTTTAAGGTCGTTGGTTAGCCCCTTTAAGTCCTTTTTGTCATGTGTTACCAGGTGAATTGTGTCTCCTTCCCCAAAAAATGGTACATTGAAGTTCTAATCCCCAGGACCTCAGAACGTGACCTTGCTTGGAAACAGGGTCTGGGCAGATGTAACGAGTTGAGATGAAGTCGTAGCAGAGTAGACTGGGATCCTGATCCCATATGACTGGCATCCTCATAAGAAGATGTCCGTGTGATCCCACAGACACCGGGGAGAGCACCAGGTGGAGATGCCGGCAGAGACTCGGGCGATGAGGACCAGCCAGTGGCGCCTGGGGACCTGGCACCAACGCGGATGCCCTGCTGCTGCTCTGGCTGTGACGTGGGAACCGATCCCATGTTTCTGACCCGGCATCTCACTTCTGCCAGACTCTGCAAATCCGGGGGCTAACAGGTTAGCTTGCAGGTAAGACGAATCTCAGGCCCCTCGGTTACTGACAAAGGGAGATGCAGGCAGAAAGTCTGCAGAGCGGGAGAGCAGCAGCGGAGCGTTGCCACCAACTGAACGAGTCAACGTTCGGGTCAGACGTCCCCGCGCTTTAGCTCACCTGCTTTGGGCATCGCTTGTCTACCCCAGTGGCTCTCCCAGTGAGGCCCCGGGCCCGCAGCATCGGCATCACGTGGGATCCTGTTAGCCACGCGGATTCCTGGGCCCCATCCCGGACTCTGTGACGAGCCTCCAGGGGACGCAGATGTGACCCCCTGGGAACCACTGGCCCGCCCTGTGGTCAGCACTGCGGCCGCAGGAGCTTGGCGTGGGCACAGGGAGAGCTTCCGGGGCCACTGAGGCCTGGGTGGGAGAGAGGCCAGGAGACAAGACTTCCCCTGTCCGCTCTCTGAGGCTCCCCTGCCTCTGCTTCTGCGGACGGGATGGAGTTTCTGCATTTTCCACAAACTTTGCCCTCTCGGCCCTCACCCCTAAAGGAGATCAGGCCTTTCTCTAAAAGTACACGCTGAAACACGCGGTGAAATCTGGCCACCCATTCTCAAAGACGCAACCTGGACCCACCTGCTTGACTGTTCCCTGCCCCGGCTCTCCCCCGCCCTGGAAAGAAGGGTCATAAAAAGAGGGATGGGGGCTGGGAAGGGGATTTCTGGGTCTCTCGGAGGGAAGCTTTGCCCACAGTGAGAAGTAACCTGAGGGGGGCCCTGCAGACGTGCCCGGCGGGGTCCTTGCACGTGGAGGGGGCCTCACCTGGCTGGGAGGGGGCCTCAGTTCTCTCCGATGGAGGCAGGGAGGCTGCAAGAGAAGAAAGGAGTGAGCGAAGTCTTAGGAAAGAGGGGGAGGCGTTCTGTGTGCGTCCAAGTGACCTCCAGGCCAGAGCAGAACACAAAGGCTGCAGGGATCCTCCAAAGACTTTCAGGGGACCAGGGACACAAAACAGATCCCACAGTGCACGGGGGAAGTGCCCGTGTGGGTCTCCAAGTGACCCACGCAAAATGTTTCTTTTTCTTCCCTCGGGTGATAATTACCTTGAAAATCCTCCTCGGTCCCGGAGCTTCTGAACAGAGTAAATTAGGATGAACAATATTCTTACCATGAAGAAATAGCGTAGAGGAAAGAAAACCATCCCTGACAGGGATCTTAGGGGAGTTTTTTCCTAACCATGATTTTGTCCTCCCCCCACTGCCAGATAAATCACAGCACCAAAAATATCCCATTCAGTGCTCGCTTCGGCAGCACATATACTAAAGTTGGAACGGTACAGACAAGATTACCCCTGCGCAAGGATGACATGCAAATTCGTGAAGCGTTCCCTATTTTTAGGAGATATGGGGATATATGCATATGTATAGCTGATTCACTTTGTTATAAAGCAGAAACTAGCACACCGTTGTAAAGCAATTATACTCCAATAAAGATGTTTAAAAAAAAATATTCCATTCACTACACACGAAGAGCTTTATTTACTAGTTAATAAAATGCTCAGAGCGGCAGCAGAAAAAATTTTGATACCAAAGCTTAATTTATCCAGACCCTTTTGTCAAATCATAATAAAGGGTTTACAAGGAACAGATCTTGCTTGGAATGGGCTGGCCACCCTGTGGGGGTGAGCGGCCCTCTCTGTGCACATCGTCCTTCAGTCTTTCCGTTGACACCTCCCACCCTGGGAATGTATCCTGGGATCTATGGGATCCTGCATTTAATCCATTAATACCTTAGCTTCCTGTGAGCGACCACAGACCGCTGAAGATGCCCAGTGGGTCCTGCTCGTGAAGGATGTACGGAACATTTTATTAGTGAATTACCGACGCACCTAGGGTTGCTCCTTACTGTGAACAAGCTTCTTCCGGGCGAGTTCTCTTGACTAGATTTGTGGCATCCCCTACCCACACGTCCACCCTTAAAACTGTCTATTTTTGTGGGCTGAGATTTTTTTCACTTTGAAAGGGACAGTCTAGGCCCATCCAGGCGAAGGCATTAGCCACCACCTTAAGGGAACCCGCATCGCTGGCCCTGCGTGCAGCCGTCATACGGGGTCACGTGGATGTGGCCCAGTCGTCTCAGAGTGGGGACCCGGCCCCTGAGCTGGGGCAGAGAGGAGCGTGGCCTCCGTCCGTCAGCATCACACGATGGATCCAGAAATGTGGTCCGTAAGGGCTGCTGGAAGGGGCAGCAGGAGGTTCGGACCAGGAACGACCAGGCAGGTGTAGCCTTGGAGGAGAGAGGCGGCTCTTATCCATGTTTGCAGTTGGGGTGCAGTGTCCGGGGCAAAGCCAGGCTTCAGACCTGCCAGTCAGCGAGAAGGTGGCCCGAGGCCATAAAGAGGAGGGTGTAAGTCGGCATCTGTTGAAACCCTGGGAAAAGGAGTTTAAAATCCGGCAGGAGGACCAGGGGTCCGGAAGGGGTCCGGACCCGCTGGCCATGGGAGGGAATCACAAGCAGCCCTGGCTTCTGGCCTGTCCTTCCAGCCAGGGGACCAGATCTCATGCCAGCTCTGCCCCTTGTGCTCTGCGGCCCTGGACGTCCACCTCACCTCGCTGGCCCCTGTGTCCCCGCCTGGAAAGTCCGCACCCTGGGCTCGCTGGGGGCCTGGGCCCCTCTGGCTCTCATGTCTCCCCCTGGTGGCCGTCCCTCATGCCTGTCAGAACCGTGGTCCAGCAGACACAGCCTCACCCCAGCTCAAGTGTTTCCGGAACACTCTGGCAGGGATCGTGCCTGCGTGGTCCACAGCACCCTAGAGTAAGCCCCCGATCCTGACTGCTCCGTTGCCTCGTCCCTCACGGGGCTTCCTCTCTGCTCTGCAGGAAACTTTGGCCCTGGACCACAGGGCCCGGCCGCTCTCCCCTCCCCATGCTGGGCTGGCAGGTGAGGAATTACTCATGTGGCTAAAAAGGGGCATCAGGGAACGCCCGCCCCCCGGCCCTGCCTAGAGTCTCCCGACCTGTCTTTCCCCTCACTCTTTTCTTTCCTGCAGGGCTGATGCTGGGGGCGAGAAGCCCCCCTGAGCTGACAGACTGTGGCCTTACTGGGGCCCCAGGGGCCTCCCCGCCTGACCAGGTGCCCCAGGGTGTGGGATGCTGGCCTGGAGGGGACCTGAGCCCAGAGACCCACAGGTATGTTCTCTCGTGTGTGCATTCAGACAGGTATGAGCTGAGGAGACCTGCAGGTAAATGCACGTATGTTCGGGGAGGTCTGGAGAGCTCACAGTTCTGTATCTGAGACAAATCACCAAACAGAAGCCCCAGCTCTGTGTCCCGGACAGCATTCTGCGTGAACGAACTGCAGACGCCTGAGCAGTCGTGAACTGGCTTAGTCTCAGTGCTTCATGACCTCTAGCGGCAGGAGAACGACCGGCTGTTTCTCCAGGTCCTCTGGCTTCACATCCGCCTCATTTCTACCCCTGAGTCTCCCTTGTGTCCACCGGCTCTCCAGTCTCACAGCCACTGTCCCCGCCCAGGCCCCCCCTATGCCCCCCGACGCCTCGCAATAGCCTCTCGACCCTCCAGGCTCCCCATCTCCTCCACCCACAGAGCACAGCCCCGCCCTCGGCTCCCGCACCAGAGAGGAAGCCACAGCCACTGACTCGACGGGCTGCGAACCTGCCTCAGCGGCGCGATGGGGGCTGTTTATCAACCTCATCCCTGGGCGGAGAGGATCCAGGCGCTTCTGCAGAACTGAGGACGTGGCCGAGTGTGGGGTTCGGCCCAGAGCCCCCGGAGGGTGGACGGTGTTATGAGTCACAGGCTCTCTGTTACCTTTCTGAAATCAAAAGTTCTCAGTTCCAAAGTACTACAGCGCCCTCTGCGCCCCACCCACCGCCCTGGGTGGTAGTTAAGGGATGGGGCCTGCGGTAGGGACACTGTTGGTTTCCCACCTGATGCTCGTTGGGAAGAAGGTCAAGTCTGCACCTGGAAGAGAATTGCTCTCTCTCCCCCTCCCCCTCCCTCCCCGACTTCTCTTTCTCTCTCTGGCTGCGCCCCCTTCCCTCTCTTTCCTCCTCTCCCTCCTGACGCCCCTCTCCCCTCATTCTCCTGACGCCCGCTGCCTAGTGTGCGGGGGATGGTGTGGGCCCTGCTTGCCACGTGCAGCCCTTCTGTGACCATGAGGAGAGCCAGACTTTGGCTGATGCGCACACTGAGGCTGGCAGAGCAGAGAAGCAGGAAGAAGTCAGGTCCATCCATGGGGACATCTTTGAGCTGCTGACCTTGCCAAACCTGGGCCAGCCCTCCCTCTGAACTTGCCTCCTGTGAAATGATAAACTTCCTTATTGTTCAGACCAGTTTAAACCAGTCTCTCTAGTTTTCCTTTTAAAGCACAGATCTTATCGTTGCCTACCCAGCGTAGAATGTTCTCTGTCACCTTCAGGACACGGTGCTGCCTCCTCAGCTCAGCTGGGGGGTGCGGGGGGGGAGACCCTGCCCACCCCTCCGAACTCACTGTCTTCCCGAAAACGTGCTCTCTCGTCCAACAACACGGAGCCATTCAAAGTTCCCCAAGCTGTCCACCAGCTTCACTCCTCCATGCCTTTGGGAAGGATATTTTCTGCTGCCATGCGCTTCCTCTATCGTCAATCCAACACATATTCTGCCTTTAAAATTCATAGCTCTACCTTCTCCGAGCACCTCTTCCTGATCCCCTGGGTGCAGGACAGTGGAGGGATCGAAAGCACAGGCTGGGTTGGGAGAGTGGGGAGGACATTGCCAAGAATGGGGAGGACATAAAGAGACAGAGGAAAGACAGAAAGAAACTGAATCTGGTCAGAGCGTAGGAGGCCCTAGATCAAGCCTCACCTGAAGGCAATGTACCATCAGGCTTTAATTCTTGCCAGCTTTTACATTTTCTGTATTGTTTAGGTTAATTGAGTCAGATTTTTGTTTGTTTGTTTGTTTGCTTTGCCACCAAAAGTATTCCAAATGCTTTTCCGAAATTCAAGTTCTTATCATGCCTTGTCATAGACTGACAGCTTTCAAGGGCAAGGGCCAAAGAGGATTTGGTTTTCCAGTCCCTGTATCAACGACACAAGTGGAGGTGAACACCGGGTCCAGAATAGCTGTCAGTACGCAGCGCTTCTTCCCTCAAAGCTTCAGCCACAGACAACACTCACTGCGTAACATCCTCTGGGTCTTGTAAAATTTGCTACAGGTGATTCTCATTTCCAAAGGATGCTTTTTACCTGCTTTCTCCAACGTGGGGTGAGAAGTTTCCTGACCGAAATGGCATCACTCAACACGCCCTGACAGATGTCTTCCCTGACCATGACGGCAGAGACACAGCTTCAAGACAATGTGGGAAAAAAAGAAAAGAAAAGATAATAGAAAAAACAGCAGTGGTGGGCCCAGGACAGAGCAAGGCTCCGGGAGTGAAAGCACGTGCTCCCTGCTATGCAGGCTGTTCCTGCTCCCAGCCGCAGGTTTCCCAGGCGTGAATCCAGACACGACTTCTCCCCCACGCCCGTGCTCACTGCACCGTGAGAAATGTGTCATCCGCACGGTCTCAGTGAGGCCGAGCCAGGACAGTCACCTGGACCCCTGCCAGGCAGCCGAGGCACCACCTGCTCCAAAGGCGGCCCCTTCCGCTCTCCTCCGGCTACCGTCAGGGCCCTGATATCTGGGTTGGTTTATTGACCCACTTATTCATTCATTACTAGTCAAATATTAACTGGGGCCACTCGAGCCAGGGTACAATGGACCCTGCAGTAAGGTGCCAGTCAAAGGCTCTTTTTTTTTTTTATGGAGGTTTTTTTTTCCTTTTAACATCTTTATTGGAGTATAATTGCTTTACAATGGTGTGTCAGTTGCTGCTGTATAACAACGTGAATCAGCTATACGTATACATATATCCCCATATCTCCTCCTTCTCGTGTCTCCCTCCCACCCTCCCCATCCCACCCCTCTAGGTGGTCACAAAGCACCGAGCTGATCTCCCTGTGCTATGCAGCTGCTTCCCACGAGCTATCTATTTTACGTTTGGTAGTGTATATGTGTCCATGCCACTCTCTCACTTCATCCCAGCTTACCCTTCCCCCTCCCCGTGTCCTCAAGTCCATTCTCTACGTCTGTGTCTTTATTCCTGTCCTGCCCCTAGGTTCTTCAGAACCACTTTTTTTTTTAGATTCCATATATATGTGTTAGCATACAGTATTTGTGTTTCTCTTTCTGACTAACTTCACTCTGTATGACAGAGTCTAGGTCCATCCACCTCACTACAAATAACTCAATTTCGTTTCTTTTCATGGCTGAGTAATATTCCATCGTATATATGTGCCACTTCTTTATCCATTCATCTGTCGATGGACACTTAGGTTGCTTCCATGTCCTGGCTATTGTAAAAGGCTCTTTACAAGGAGAAGATGTCATCAAAAGCAGACTTAATCATTGCAGGAAAGCGAAATTGAATTGTTAACACTTAAGGTGGAAACTGGAAAAGCTTAGGAGTTATTCCACTCACTCAGCCTGTGTCATGAAGCATTCTGATGCTGGAAGGCCCAGCACTTCCTAGGGCTCCCTGGCCAGCAGAAGATGGAGAATCTGTAGAAAGTTGTGGGCCGTCACCTGGTCATTGGGACATTAGGCCAAGCTCTGCACAGGCTCATTTCCTATGAGGACGCTGTTGTTATAGTCGTTTGAAATCATTACGTCTATGCCCAGAAAGGGAAAATTATATAACCAGAGAAATAAATCGAATATTCTAAGGTAATATTTTCTCTTAATTTTCTAGACACTTCATGAAAGAGAGTCATTTATTAAACTGAAGCATCATTAGAAAGTGGATTCAATTCTCCCCCTCATGCACTGTGCTTAGATCCTGTGCATGGAATCCATACCAGGCAGAGGCTAGAAGTGCCCGGATCTGGAGATTAAGACGCAGACAGCACTGAGAAACCAGGAGCCCAAGTGTTTGGGTTCGGCATCTTTTATCACATACCCTGAGGTCTCATTCTCTCAGCTAGAGTTTTTGGAGGGAGGTATTAGGGATTTTTAAGGCTCCCCTACACCCTGGGTTTATACCCTCCGCCTATGTCAAGGGCACATGAATCTTCTCCACCAGCTGTAAGCTCATTGCTGAATCTGGGCTCCAGCCTCCCTGGGCAGAGACAGGAGAGAAGGGGCTGGAACCTGAAGGAGCTCACCTGTGCTGGCCATCCCCATTCTCTTCCTCCATGGGCAGAAATTCCTCTTCCGCAGCCCCTGAGCTTTGGAACTGCTCCGGAGAGAGCTGTATTTGAAACTGCCAAGCGCATACGCACGTCGTGTGTGATCTCTCCGTGGTGAAATGATTTTAACAACCTCACTGGAGAGGCCAAGGTGGCATCTCAGAGCCACAGGGACCCTGTCGGTCCCAGGCTCCATGCCCTGGCAGGTGAGGGTGTGCCTTCGTCTGGCCTTGGCTCTGCCCCCTAGAAAGCCAGCCCTCCACCATCACCTGCCCCTTCCCAGCAGCTGCGTCCAGCTGCCAAGCGTGGATCAGCTCACAGCGACCAGCAACCCTTCCGCAAAGTTTAGAGCTTTCACCGATCCTTGTATGGTCCCCTTTGAGTCAAGGATCCATTCTTTTTTAATTAAAATATGTTTTATTGTTTATTTGATTTTTCCTTTGAATTTTCATGTGTCGAAATGAAAACGTCTAAGACTTTCTATATGTGTGCGTCTATGTGGGTTGTTTGTTTATTGTTTGTCTGTGTCATCGCACTGTGGCTCTACGACATGGCATGCTGATTATAATCCTACCAGAAAGACTAAGTGCTTTGTGGTGGTTTTAAAGCAGCAGTCGGCAAGCTTTTTTCTACAAGGGACCAGATACTAAATATTTACGCTTTGTGCGCTAGGCGGTCTCTGTCACAATCATCGGCTTTGTCCTGTAGCCCCAGAGGAGCCACTGACAATACACAGAGAGGGCGTGGCCGTGTCCCAATAAACTTTATTTATGAACTGAAATGTAAACTTTGTAGATGGATCATGGGGCACCAAGTTTCCTCCTTTGATCTTTTTTTTCCAACTCCTTAAAAATATAGGGACTTCCCTGGCGGGCCAGTGGTTAAGACTTCACCTTCCAATGCAGGGGGTGCAGGTTCGATCCCTAGTCGGGAAGTAAGATCCCACATGCCTCAAGGCCAAAAAGACCAAAACATAAAACGGAAGCAATACTGCTACAAATTCAATAAAGACTTTAAAAATGGTCCTCATCAAAAAAAAAAAAAAAAACTTTAAAAACAAAATGTAAAAATGCTTCTTGCAGGACATACAACAACAAGGGGATGACAGATGTGGCCTGTGGGTCATAGTTTGCTGACCTCTGGTTTCAAGTGTTGGCACAAGCTGATAAATATAATTTCTCCAAAGCTTTAAAGTTGCTGAGGCAAACGCGTCTCAGCCTGTACCGGGACGCAGGGCTTAGTCACACTTGTCGTGGCTCAAAGCCCCGCTCAGGAACCCAGGGATGTATTTTTATTCACTGGCCCCCTGCATCCCTCTGTCCAGAGACAGAGATGACACTGTGGTCCCTGGGTTCACAGAGGGTCCCCACCCCCTCAGAGCCCTGAAGTCTCTCCAGCCTGGGGTCTGCAGAGCCCCGCAGGATGGGCTCCTCTGGGTGTGCTAGACTGCTGAGCTACTCTGTCCTCTGCCCCTGGACACACGTGCCTCCTCACCGCCCCCCAGACTCTCCAGGTGATTCTAGGAGGTGACCTGGGATCTTCCTCCGCATCTGGGCCACCCCAGCGTTTCAGGGACGGAGTCACTCCCGTTCCTGGAAATGTCAGGTCCTTGGTCCCTCCCCCAGGGCTCCTGACCGTCTCTTGGATGGTCATTACCCACTGTGTCAGGCGGGGGTCTCCAGAGAAACAGAACCTGTAGGAGACACACAGAAAGAGACTCATTTTAGGGAACTGGCTCAGGCAATGGTGGGCTGGCAAGTCTGGCTGCAGGCTGGACCCTCAGGCAGGACTGCTTTGCTGGTCTGGACGCAGAATACCTTCTTCTCCAGGAAACCTCAAGTTTTGCTCTCAAGGCCTTCGGCTGCATGAGAGTTCCTCCCACGTTATCGAGGGTCGTCTCCCTCCCTCACAGTGCACTGACCTCGGATGCTGACCACGCCTGCAAAAGTCTAGATTAGTGTTTGACCAAGCTCTCCAGGGCTCAGTCCAGCACCCTACGAGCCATAGTGGGGGAAAGCTTGGGTCCAGAAACAACCAAAGCTGTGTGGCTTTTACCCCATCTGCTGATTTCTGGGTCTCAGTTTTCTCACCTGAAAACGTGCGTAAGCCATACCTGCTTTCCTGGGCGAATCAGTCTGGGTCCAGTCAGGAGACAGGACCACACAGTGATCTAAACAGGGGATGTTTAATTGAAAGAATTATTAAGCTATGATTTTAGAAAGCAAATAGAAGATGTAAAGCAGCGGTCCTCAACCTTTTTGCCCTCAGGCACTGGTTTCATGGAAGACAATTTTTCCACGGACTGGGGTTGGGTGGGCAATGGTTCAGGCGGTGATGCCAGCGATTGGGAGCCGTGGGGAGCCGTGGGGAGCGGTGGGGAGCCGTGGGGAGCCGTGCGGAGCCGTGCGGAGCCGTGGGGAGTGGCAGATGAAGCTTTGCTCGCTCACCTCCTGCTGTGCAGCCCGGCTCTTAACAGGCCGCGGACCGGTACCGGGACGTGGTCCGGGGTTTGGGGACCCCTGATGTAACGAGATCTCTCTGCGGTTCCCAGGGCCGAGGGAGAACATCCAAGGGAGGACAAGCTCGGGAGGGGGCCCCACCCCAAGGCCGGGTGCCGGCCTCCATGGGGAAGTGTGGTTGCGGCCTCTGGATGGAGGAGCAGGTGGCGGGATGCCCAGGGGAAGCCGGTCCACAGGCCCCGGGCAAGCAGGGAATAGCCGGGGTGCAGGTGCGCCACCGCCAGCATGCAGGCGGGAGGGGCTGCTACAGGTAGGAGGCCTGGAGCTGGTGTCGAGGGGCTGCAGGGAGGTGATCAGCGGGCCCCTTCCTCGTGCCCGGCCCCCCAGAGCCCCGACCAGGAAAGCTGAGCATGATGTTCCGTGTGAGGACGGATGCTCTGGGAGTTCTGCCCCCGGCCGCAGGGCAGGCGCTAACGGGGAGCCGGGAGCTGAGAGGTGCGTCACGACCACTAGCACGCGGAATGCTTGGAGGCTGAGGGAGATGACGGGGTGACCCCCCTGGACGCCCAGTTTCCACCAACGGGCCGCAGCGGCCCTAAGAGCAGGCCTTTCTCTTTAACCAGAGTTTGCAGTTGGCAAACCTAAACCTCTCAGTTACGGCGCCAGACGGCCCGTTTCCGGAGGTCGGGAGACCTGCCTCCTGGAGACCAACGTGAGGACAAAAAAACACAGGGAAGAAGCCCAAGGCCAGGTCCCGGGCCACACGACTGCTCGCGGCCCAGGCACACTTTCCTTGCTGCCTCTGCCTGCCCTGACGCGGCTCGTGTTTGAAATGCCAGCTGACAGCCCTGTGCGAGCAGAGAAGGGCAAGGAGAGGAAACCATTTCCTTTGTCATTACCCTCCCCATCTGTATTCCTTTCCTAGGACTTCAACCAGGAGACAAACAACACAGGTGTATTGTCTCTGGTTCTGGAGGCCGGACGTCTGGGGTGTCACAGACTTGGTTCCTCCAGCGGGCTCTGATTGGGACTCTGTTCCAGGCCTCTCCCCTGGCGTCTGCTGGTTTGCTGGCAACTGACTTGCCTCGGCTTGTAATACATCCCCCTGATCTCTGCCTTCAGGCTCACCTGGTGTTCTCCCTGTGTGCTATGTCCAAATTTCTCCTTTTCATAAGGAAACCAGTCATATTCATCAGAGCCCCACCTTACTCCAATATGATGCCATCTTAACTAATTACATCTTAACTACCTTAGTTCCAAATAGGGTAGCATTTTGAGGAACTGGTGGTTAGGTCTTTAAGCTCTGAATTTGGCGGGAGGGACACCCTTGGACCCATAGCCCCATCCTCTTGCCCTTCGCAGGCTGAGGATGAAGCAGGCGCAGGGCTGGGGTGAGCGCAGCGGAGGAGAGTGGGGGCCGCGGCAGGACGAGGCAATGCCCCTTCTGGGCTACAGGACTCAGTACTAAGAGTTCTTACGTGTCCCTTCACTTCTTCCCTCCGTCGTCATCTTTCTGGTGTCTCACCTGCTCCTGACCTGAGGATCCCATGCTGAGCTGACCTGTTGACTTTCTACCCTCCTTTTCGGGTTTGCCTCGCCATCTGGAGGTCGCCTGTTTCCAGCCAAACCCATGCCTGCCTCATGGCTTCAGGTTTCTGGTTTCCCAGCTCCAGCGGCCTGGCCAGCTCCCAGCTGGGCTGCACTTCAGAAAAGTGCAGTCCATGGGGCCACTGAGGGCAAGGCCAAATGTCACTGAAGTCTGGGGTTATCCCTGAGCTATAGGGGCAGAGCGGTAACTGATGTTCATATGAGCATCTGAGTCACCAAAGAAAGGTGCCGTTGGGTTCACCATAGACAGAAAATGAGTCCTTGTCTTAGAAACATTCCCATCAACAATTTTTTTTAATTAATTTATTTATTTATTTTGGCTGTGTTGGGTCTTCGTTGCTGCGCGGGCTTTCTCTAGTTGCAGCGAGCGGGGGCTACTCTTCGTTGTGGTACTCAGGTTTCTCATTGAGGTGGCTTCTCTTGTTGCAGAGCACAGCCTCTAGGCACGTGGGCTTCAGTAGCTGTGGCATGCGGTCTCACTAGTTGTGACTCACGGGCTCTAGGGCGCAGGCTCAGTAGTTGTGGCGCACGGGCTTAGTTGCTCCGCAGCATGTGGGATCTTCCCGGACCAGGGCTCGAACCCGTGTCCCCTGCATTGGCAGGCGGGTTCTTAACCACTGCGCCACCAGAGAAGTCCCGCCATCAACAATTTTTTAAAATCTGTAACAGGCTTCGGTTACCCAGGAAAAACCACTAGGCCGCTATATCACTGTGTCATGATGATTCTTCATAAATGAAGAATAGCTGGGTTAGCTGTTATTTTTTTTAAGAAAGAAGAAGTTGCAATGACCTGTTTCTACACCAGATGGCAGAGTTGATTTTCCTTTGGCTTTTTAAAAACAGACTTTCCAAAATAACGAATTGGTCCATATCAAGTTGATATAGTTTGGGTTACACCTTTCCATGCAAGGACACAGCACACTAGAATTCCTTTACCCTAAACCCTTTCTTGGAGAAGCAGAATTCCAGGCAATCTAAAGAATGTGATTTTGGTTAGTTCATACCTATTTTGTCAAAGGAATGTGCGTTTAAATGATACCCGTGGTTACTTTCAAATTGACACAGTTTCTCATGTGGTTTTTAAATTTTTTATATACAATTATACAACCTATTGGCCGATCATTCCAATAGTTTATAGAACCTCGACTACACAGTTTCCCAAACGCATTTTTAAGAAATATGTCTGCTACTCTTAGCAATTAGAAGGAACTAATTTGCACTCTTGCTCCTTCTTTTGTGTGTTATTTATCATCTTCATTTTATTTTTTTCCCTATTAAACTTGAAGAGCAAAAACTAAAATACGAAGAAAGAAATTCTTTTTAGCCACTAGTGTAATAAACATTCAACATGCCTGCGATCATAAAACAGAACTCTCTAGTTCCAGCAGCAAATGACTATTTAGCAGACATGAATATCCACGCAGCCTGTACTACCACACACATTTCAGAATTTAGCCCTAGATTTTAAGACTGTAATTATAACCAAACTCTGGGACTATGAAATGTCTTCGTTTATTTGTCGTATGTTGGCATTTATACTGTTTATATATATATCGTCTTAGCACTGCTCTGTGCTACGAGCACGGAGGCTAATTTGCCATCTCACTCTCCCTGGAGCGCTGGGCTGTATCACCACGTAGACGCCCAATGGCGCCCGGCATGGATGGACGCACAGACACACGGTGAGAGGAGAGGGCCACATCTGCTGCATATAGATTCCCCAAATGCTTACATTTCATCCCAAATACTCAACAGTTCCGTTCCTACTTATCCCACATCCTGGATGAGATCATTGAAACCCAGAGCTCTGTGCTTGGCCCACGATCAGAACTAATAATATTAATGTCTTTCTGGTCTCTACTTTTCCTCGGTCTATGACGAGAGCCCTTAGGAGCACTGAAACCCCGGGTTTATTTTATATGAAATAAACGTTGTAGTGCTGTGTGTCTCTGCATTACTGAAAAACAGCTGAAAATCCGATCTCACCAAAAACTAAAGCTAATTTGGCTAAAACAAGCCCCAAATACACTCAAGGGACAGCTTTCTCTGACTCTGCACCAGCATCAAACTTGCTAATTTTTCCAATGCCAAGTTCTTTACTGTCAGTCGAGAAATGAAGATTTTTATTTAAAGACAAACTAAAGGCAGTGGTGGTGTATGGTTTGAACGCTGGATGTCTTCCAAGAAGTAATATGGTGGGGACTGAGCACACTAATTTTTTCTGTGACATTTAAACTAACTCATTCTTCACATTTAATAAACTTTGAAAGTCACATTGGGCTGGAGGTGGTTTTTTTTTTTTTGAGGTTTTTTAATAGATATGAAAGAAAGGAAACCAAAAGTCTATGACAGGCAAAGGTTAAATCGGACTTCTTCTCATTCCATTCTCGTGTATTATTTTAACATCTATCGAGAGTGTAATATTAGTAAGAGCCAACCTTATTAGCTCTTACTGTGAACCAAGCATTATTCTAAGTACTTTACCTGTGTTAACTCATTTAATTTTTATAAAATAAAAACCTTATGAACAAAATACTCCTTTTAGAAGATGTAGCACATATATAGAATGGAATATTACTCAGCCATAAAAAGAAACGAAACTGAGTTATTTGTAGTGAGGTGGATGGACCTAGAGTCTGTCATACAGAGTGAAGTTAGTCAGAAAGAGAAACACAAATACCATATGCTAACACATATATATGGAATCTAAAATTAAAAAAAATAAAAGGTTCTGAAGAACCTAGGGGTAGGACAGGAATAAAGACACAGACATAGAGAATGGGCTTGAGGACACGGGGAGGAGGAAGGGTGAGCTGGGACGAAGTGAGAGAGTGGCATGGACATATATACACTACCAAATGTAAAATCGATAGCTAGTGGGAAGCAGCCGCACAGCACAGGGAGATCAGCTCAGTGCTTTGTGTCCACCTAGAGGGGTGGGATAGGGAAGGTGGGAGGGAGACACAAGAGGAAGGGGATATGGGGATATATGTAGACATAGAGCTGATTCACTTTGTTACACAGCAGCAACTAACACACCATTGTAAAGCAATTATACTCCAATAAAGATGTTAAAAAACAAATACTCCTTTTAGCCCCATTGTGCAAAGGAGGACAATTAGTGCTGATTTTCTTGATTAGCTTATGGGGTACCGTGCACAGCCACCAGCTACCCCATGGGTGGGGTGAGTGACCGCAGAGAAGCACCAGCCTCTGCGTGGGGAGGGGGGCGGAGCTTCCCCATGGAGCTGACCCTTAACCCGGCGTTACAGGGGGAGAAGGAGGGTCCCTCAGGCCCAGCAGCTCCAGGTGTGGCCACAGAACCGGGGCGGTGGGGAGGCCAGGCGCTGGGTGGGGCTGGGGGTCCCTCTCCCGGGCCAGACTAAGGACTCGGAATTAATCTTGCAGAGCAAATGGTGGTTTTGAGCAGAAATAACTCAGTCTGTGGATGCAGAGGACAGAGCATAGCTAAGTGGAAAATGAGCAACGGTGGGGGAACCCGGGGCTTTGGGATCTCGGGGAAGCAGATGGGAGGACAGCCGAGGGCAGCGGTCTGTCCCCTGGCGGGGTGGCCTCGGAGGCTTTGCTCCCCAAGGCTTGACCTGGGGACGAGCCCAAGTTGGTTGGGAGGACTGAACGAGAACAGTGCTTGTTCGGGGATTCATCATGTCAGATCCTGTCCCCCCTGGTACACACCCGTACCCCTCCCCCTCCAGGCCCTCCCCACCACCGGGCAGTAATAATAACCTAACGAGGTCAGGCACCACCGAAGGTGCAGACCAGCCGGCGCCTTGCGGCCTTCGCTCCGTCAGCCCCCAGCTCCCGGTCACCGGGGGAGTCACCAGGTCACGCGATGTCGTCCGGGGCGGCCAGGGTTCCAGCCCAGGTCCATGTGGCTAACTCGAGCGTCACGCTTGCCCTCTCTACGCAAGCACGTGTCTGCTTCCCGAGCGCCCATGGCTGCCGGAGGAACTCCCCTTCCCCCGAGCCGCCTGCTTGGGGCGGGTGGCCTTGCTCCACTCGGAGCTGCCTTGCTGCGTTACTGTCGGGGAGTCAACGTTAGCAAACCAAGGGGAGCCAGGCTGACACGGCAGAAGAGGCGCCGTGGGGGCCGCGTGAGGACGCAGAGGTGGTGTTTCCGCGGCCCCGCAGCAATCGTGCAGCCAGGGTCCGGTGACGTTGCCCTTTCTCTCACAGGTGCCAAGTTTCCTTGCAGATCCTTTCTCCTCACTCCCCACCGGAGCAACGGACACGGGCCCTTGTCGGCGAGCGAGGACGGAGGGAGAGAGGCAAAGGGGCTGGGCAGGTGCTGAGGGTCGTGTTGGGAGCAGGGCTGTGGGGACGGGGGACGGCCGGTAGGGAGGTGGAAGAAGGAGGCCGGACCGGCAGGTGAGGGGCTTGGCCTCCTGGCTAAGGAGCACGGCTGTCACCCTGGGGGACATGCAGGGCCTGCACTGGCCTGGCCCGGGATCCCTCCTCCCAGCTGCCGTCCTGCCCCGGGGCACACAGGACGGTGCGGAGGCCGAGTGGAAACTGCCACCTGCTGCCAGGGACAGAGCAGAGAGTCGGGGACTGGCCAGGCTTGTGGCGGGAGTCACCCTGGCTATGCCTGTATCAACACACGCAGCTCTGAGCAGGCCGGCCGAGCACCACGGAGGGCTCTGGAGCATCTGGGCGACTGAACTACAAAAGCACAAGACTCATGCTGCAAAAATACACGGTTAGAAAGGAACTCAGGGCAAGAACCTGAAATCCTTAGATTCAAACCCAGTGTCACTGGTTACGAATGTACTGCTGAATCTGAGGCTCAGTTTCCACGTCTAGAAAATGCTTCTGTTAATTCCCAGAATTTGTGAGACTCGAATGAAGTAATATATGCAAAAACTCTAAATCATTCCCAAATGCAAGCTACTCTGTCCCCAAGGCAGCTGAAGCAAAGAGAATAGCGACACATCCTGTGAGCCAAGCACTTGTGTCCTGGGAGGACCCAGGTGCCGGCAGGGATGCGGGTGGAATGAGGGAAAAGGCGTTGCTCCTTGATGTTATTGCAGATGGAGAGAGACGTGGCCATGCTGGGCTCCTAAACGGGGCGCGTGCTGGGCAAGTGGCACCAAGGAAAGGCCCGTGGACTGACCTGGGGCCCAGGAAATGATGTGCTGGGAAAAACCGACCCACACGGCTTCTGCTGCTGTCAGGTCCTTTCAAGGGACGGGAGATGCAGGAACTTCCCTGGTGGTCCAGTGATTAGAACTCCGCGCTTCCTCTGCTGGGGGCACAGGTTCCATCCCTGGTCGGGGAACTAAGATTCCACAAGCCACAAGGTGCCGCCAAAAAAAAAAAAAAAAAAAGAACAAAAACAAACAAACAAACAAGGGACAGGAGACACTGCTCCGAGCCACCCCTCCCTGTGGCCTCCTTTGGGACCAGACGAAACTTAGTACTTTACTCCACGTGCACCTGAGAGAGGCGTGAGATGGGGCACCTGAAACTGCTTTGGCAGCGAATCCAGAAAAGGCGAAACGGACGAAGGTAGAAAGGAGATAAATCGGCGCCTTAGAAACTTGGAAGAGTGGGGAAGGTGCTGATTTCAACTAAAAATAATCCTTAGAAACAAGATCCCCCGCTGTGGAATTTGTTTGTATATCTCGTACCTGACAACGGCTGGCCCCTCGGGAGCAGGCAGGACAGACGCAGCTGGAGCAGATTTGATCCGGGATTTACTGGTGTGAGGAAGACCCAGAGCGGCTTCATCCTGAGGCCAGATGCAGGCCGGAAGCCGGCTTTGTAAAGGGAAGCCCATAAAAGTCAGCTGGATTTCATTTCGGGGCCCCGTGCCCTGTGCGCGAGGCCTGCCCCACCCCCAAGGACGGCAGGAGGAGGGCTGACTTACAAATCGTGTCTTTGGAAGATCCATCCATCATCTCCGGCACGGGGAAGAGGGGACCAGCCTTGAAGAAGTCCTGCCATGCTCTTGTGAGATACGGGTGGCTGGGATTATCCGAATGAAAGTGTGAAAATGGATTTCCAGCTTTTGTATTTTGATGGCGTTAAGCCATTTGAGTACCATTAAGGGACTCCCATTAGCTGGGCAAATATACTCTAAAGAAGGTCAACACCCACTCTTCCCGACATTCTCAGCACAGTGGGAAGTGTGCTGAGCATTAAAGCTCCTGATATTTATAGTCTGGACTGTACAAAATGACCATTCCTACTGGGCCTGCTTTTGAGAAGGCCCAAAGGAAGAGATATTCATCTTTATCTGACTATTGCCCACAAAGACTACTTGACATAAGAAGTAATTTATGTATTCACATTTGATAACATGAGATGTGTGTAAAAAGTAAGGAAATGGGGGAAAGTTGGAAAGGTTTTCATTTGGTTCAGACACAGTCCCTCCAGATCCAGATTCTCTAGTGTTTAGGTCAAATTTCGCATGTCATTCTCATGTGTCATAGCCCAAGCCACAGCCATTCAACAGACAATGACCGAGCAGGACCAGCTGTGTCTCTGGAGCAGCGATCACATCACTGAGATGCTGAAACATGTCCAGGAAACCACAGCCTTGTTTGCCCTGCAGGGAAGATCTCTTGGGACAAGGTAGTGTATGTGTTTGCATCCCAGAAAGTACGCCTCTTGGAAAGTGCCCCATGACCAGGGTTGTATGAAAAGGAGGGAGGTAGTATGTACCACAGGACGAAGATAAGGGAGTGTGTGTGTCAGGAAGCAAGAATTTAAAGATGCAGAAACCAGTAAGTAACCTTGGAGGCTCTCAACCAGAAGAGAGTGACTTGGGGGGTAGGGTCCTGGAAGAAGGTGGGTCTCGGCGACCATTTGCTTCTTCCTCTCAGTTCCCTTCTCCTTTCCACGTCACTCGTTTTGTCATGGTGCTCTGCTTCTCAGTATGTGGTTTCTTCTTGTACCAAATGTATTCTAATTATACAAAGAGCTTGCAGTGCTGCCATCTTCCTGTAAAATGACAGATGACAAAATTACCAGAACAGACCTAGTGATATTTTACTTCTCGTACCTACACTACAAAGCAAAGAAAATTTCCTTCTTACCTCTTCCATGGAAGCCTGAAAGGTCCACCAAGTCCTACAATATATGGAAACACCCCTCCACACACAAATAATGGAGGACTGACATTGTACTTGTAACCTTCTCAGACGTGTTTCCTTAATTGTTGCTTAAGATGCTCCCACACAACGACCTCCCTGGTCTCCCCCATCGCTGTGGTCCATCCCAAGGCTCCGGCTGTGAATGATGGGAGGGGGCTCACGGGGCTCTACTCCGGGAGGGTGAGGCTGGCTGGGGGAGGATGAGGGCAGCCCCTTTAGAAACGTGTGGACCCTGCACACTTGAGCTGGGAAATGATGCCTCGAACAGAGGAAACAGGACGTGGCTACTGACATGACGGAGAGGATGTATTTCCCTTTTCACTGTTTCAAAGTATTGAGATTAAAGATGATCGAGCATAGAGATGATTTTAAGATAATGGTATGATGGAAACTATTAACAACAGATTCGAAACAATGAAAATAATGCAGAAAAAAATGTGACGCAGAAATGGGGAGACACAGACCAGGAATGCTGCGGCCTGGGTCTGCAGGTGTTCATGGAGGTGGGAGACTTCCTGTCTTCCTTCCTGCCTTGTGGTTCTCTTACAGGTAACCTCGGAGGTGAGTGGGTATTAGTAGGAGTAGTAGTAGTAGTAGTAGTAGTAGTAGTAGTAATGTCATGCCTTGGATTAAGGAAGAGGTCCGTCTAGAAGCTTCCGTGGGCCAGTGACATACAGTGGAGCAATAACATGTCAATGGAAAGAGAACACAGTGGAGAAAACGAACCCCTCTCAGGGAGATTCCTACACGTTCTCCTAAGGGAAGATGGAATGAACATGTCAATAAACCACCTAGCATCATGACAGGAGTTAGGTGAGAAAGCTCATCCCCAAAAGGGGACGCTTAAGAAATAGCCAACAGTCTTTATCACTTGCTGAATTGGGTTGGACCAATTAATTTCAGGAGTTTGTTTTGCTGGATGGGGTTTGCTCTTTGGGAACCAGAGCTGAATTATTCAGAGCACTATTAGAGGCGGGGGCCTTTCCCTGTCCTCCCTCTTGGATCCTGTCCCAAACAAAAGTCATCCTCTCTGCTAAAGAGATGGTCCACTAGTACTTAAAGAATATTGGTTTGAAAGAACTGCGGGTCGCCAAGTCTCAGTCAGGATGTGTATCTGTGTGTACATCTGTGTCCACATTCCTGATGCCATGACCGAGTTACACAGCTAGCCCCGCCACTCAGTGATATTAGGCGTTAGTGTGGGAGATTGTCGACTACGAGGACTTCTCCAGTTACAGAATTTCTTCACTGAGCAGTTTTAATAATTTATTGAGACAAATGGACTGAGTTTCTGGAACTGAATTATTCTTGGAAGATCTAGAATATGTGGTCCTCCTACCGGGAGTTTACTGATGCAGTCAAATAGAATCACAAAAGCACTAATCCGACATGCATATCATGCTGCAGAACTGTCACTTTGCTACATAAAATAGATACGTAAGAAGTAGAGAGTTTATATAAATAAAACCAACATTACTTTTGTGACACTAAATCAGAATCTTAGGGTTTTCTCACGTGTCCTCCGACATCTACAGACAGTGTGAATTTCAGTAAATTACCCTCACGCTCGCAAAGCCACAGCACGGCCGCTTACACGTGGGGAGGTAGAGGGGGTTTGGAGTCACTTTTTTTTTTTTTTTTTTTTTTTTTAAGACAAACACCATTCAGACTTTTTATTTCTTACCAGAAATATATATTTGGGTTCAGAATCACAGTATGTGTTTTGAAAATACGTATTGATATATTGCTTTCTAATAGACTTGCACTAAATTCCACTCACATCAGCAGTCTAGAACAGTGAAGATTTTATTCACCAGAACAAGTTATTCTTTTTCAAAAAAGAAAACTACTTTGGCTGACTTGGTGGGAGCTCAGTATCGTCTCATTGTTTTAGCGTGCGTTTCTTTATTGTTAGTGAAGTAAAAGCTTTTATTTTTTTATTTCCATTTGAAATTTGTCTCTCGCCCATCTTGTCCATTTACCGCAGGAACCCAGGTTTCTTAGCTGTCCATCCAATTCCCATTAAGAAATCCTGCCTCAGGAGGAAACTACAGGAGAAAGCTAGGTTTCTGTTTATCACCTGGACTCGTTCCTATGTCCTCAGTAGATCTTTGCATTGGGATCATCTGAGAGATTTGTTAAAATGCAAACACCTGGGTCCTATCCACTATCTACAGAATCCGAATATATAAGGTATGGGGTATGAGGAATTTGTACTTTTCACATGCAAACACTTTGTATTTCTTAAGAACAATAAAATTTGAGGACCACTTAAAGGACAGGTAGGCTGATATTAAATACGAAGAGTGTGGACCATTATGATTCTTACAGTCTATATCTTTATGAAACCTAGGTCATCTCTCTTCTGTGAGGTAGTTTTGCCCTTATAATCATAACCATAAAGTTTAATTTCTGCCTCAGAGTTAATAAACTTGGTATAAAATCGCAACTCTACCAGTGACCAGCTTTGTGAATATCCTTAATTTCTCTGAACCTCTCTTTATCTATAAAGAGGTGATTATAATCCTACCTCATGTGTTTTTTTTTTTTTTATTTTTTTATTTTTCAAACATCTTTATTGAAGTATAATTGCCTTACTGGAGTCACTTTTCTCCTACGCATTCCTCGCTCTGCTTCTCCCTGTCGTGTCACAGGCCACACCACTCCCACTAGCTAGAGCCATCACCCGGCCAGCATTACGATTCTAGATGCTAATGTTAAGTATTGAGACTATTACAGAAGCATTCATTTACAACTCGTAAAAGAAAAAAAGCTCTCCTTTCTTTATTGATAAGATCTTTCCTTTCTCAACCTTGTGAAAAAGTAAAAACATTGTAAACGTTCTACTTCCTTTGGACAATAAGGAATGAAGGGTTTTTTTTTTTTTTTGGTTTTTGGTTTTCTAAATATCAGAATTGTTTCAAAGATACTCATTAAAGGCTAAATGGAAAAAACGGACTCAGCAAGAAAAGAGATTCTTGCAGATGGGGAGAACCTGACCTCAACACACTGGCAAGAGACTGGTTTGGACTGTTTTGTTAGAACACGTGTCAGGGGGCTTCCCTGGCGGTCCAGTGGTTGGGTCTCCGAGCTCCCACTGCAGGGGGTCTGGGTTCCATCCCTGGTAGGGGAACTAAGATCCTGCAAGCCTGCAGCAAAAAAAAAAAAAGAGAATGTCTGGTTCTCATCTTCTAAAATTGTTAATTGGCTCAGTTTCAATGCTCTTACAATGGATTCATCCAACACCCAAACAAGCAAAATTACCTAGACTTTTGTGAACGCATTTTCCGTACAAAGAATCCGTGTGATTGTGCTTTTTCCTCACTGTTCACCTCTCCATCTCTGAGCATAAGTGCTTTTGTCAGGCGACTCACCAACCTGATCACATAAAATTCAAACTGGAATTTGAGCAGGAAGAAGAAAAGGCCTAAAGTAAATCGTAACATGTTCATTTCTGGAGAATAGAGGAGGTGACAGACACTGCATTTCAGGAAGAGTGAGACCTCACTCAGGAGCAAACACTGGGGAGAGGAGTGGACACAATTCTTAGGGCTTCAGGTGTGCATACGCTTGCAATTAATAAATATGCACCTAAGTTCTGTACTTGAAATAGATACAACTCCAAGCGCACCAAAACAACACTGAAACGTATCATCATAAGGAAGGTCAGTTAAGAGGAAGATGGAGGCATTTAAAGGAAACAGTGTGTCAGCACAAGCAAATCTCTGATTAGATTATGTTTAAATATAAATAAGGTAAGTGAGGGCCAACAGAAGATTAGCATGAACCCTTACAAGTAGGTAGGCTGAAGTCCAGCGTGAAATGATCTTGGAAAGATGTTGAGAGCAGTGAAAACACTGTTTGATGTTGTTCTGTTTTAATATTTGTGCTCCACTTATTTAACTTCTCAGTTCCTGTTTCCCTTCCAAAAAATAATGCTAATAATAATAATAATAATACCTATCCTATAGCGCTTCCAGAGGATTAAATAACTATCATAGGTACACCACTAAGAACAAAGCCTGACATAAGGATTCAATCAGTGTTATTATTAGCTATTACTGGCACTCTGCTACTCCTATCCATCCAGCTTGTTCCTGGTCTATCATTTATTTATCTTCCATAATAAATTAGTCTCTTCACTGGCTAGAAGTTTGTAATAGATGACCTCTGCAGTTCTTCTCCATCTTTCAACATTCTATAAATGGTTTCAGCACCTCTCTCTATATGCTGTCTCTCGTGCTAGATTATTTGTTCCTTAAGGTCACAGCTCTGTGTTTTAGTTTATTTGATTCCCCAAACTGCCCCACACAGGGCTGGGTACACAGCAAATATTCATCAGATAGTGACTCTGGAACCTATAAGTCCATGTGTAAGTCCTAGATCTGAAGAAGGTAAGTAGAAGGCTAGGTCTGTCAAAATAATTTATTTTAAAAGTTCCTACCTGGGCCAGAAAAATCTCATCATCATGAGGATGGATGTGGGCGTTTTACATGAATTATATCATTGAATCATCTACAAATTCAGGGTTAAATGTCACTATCCGCGTTTACCAATTAATAAAATGGAGACTTACAGAGATTAGGTAACTTGCTCAAGTGCTCATAGCTGGTGTGAGATGAAGCTGAAATCAGATCCCAGGACTGTCTGATGACAAGCCTGTGTTTTACTCACTAGCTCAGACTAAATGCATCTATAATGTGGTAAAAACATGCAGATTGGTATAATCCTTAGTCTCTAACAAAAGGAAATAGGAAAAAGATCACTATGTTATTTTACGCTAATAAAAATAAAGCTGATGCCTGAGAGTTCTGGCGTCTTATTTCAGGCTGCTGGTGCTCGTGGGGACATGGTAGGTTTTACTCCAGATCACGGACGAGGCTGTCACTGCCTGAACTTGAGCTTGCTGACCCTGCCACTGAGGTCAGTAGGTATGAAGGGATTCAGACTGGGGCGCTGCAGTTAAGAGGTTCTGAGCAGGGCTGGAAATCTGAGCCCAGATCAGAAAGGATCTCATTAACAGGACAAGGTTGACGCATGTAGCATCAGCAAAGAATATAAGGCAATAATGTAAATTGGTACATTATGCATTCCTGACTACAAGTAAAATGGTTTCAAAGGAGAGGGCAGGAACCTCTAGGGTCTTCTTTCTATTGCCTTGGCTCTCAACTAGACAGGTATGTTCTATGAAGGTGAAGGCACCCAATTGGGCACATGGACAGCCATTATACACTTTTCAAACGATTGATTCAGGTGTGAAAAAATAGCCCGGATGAAGATGGAAATGTTCTAATACCTGTCCAGCCCTCTGGTCTTCTTTTGCTCTAGAATCGTAGTTCTCAAACTGTGATTCACAGGCCCCTGAGAATCCCCAAGGCCCTTTCAAGGGGTCCTCGAAGTCAAAACTATTTCTATGATACCACTAAAATGTTATTATTGCCAAAGAAAGAGTTGCTAAAATTGGCTCAGATGACACTTTTTTAGCAAAAAGGTATTTGTTAATTGAGGTGTGCACATTGTTTTTTTAGACATAATGGTATTGCACACTTAATAGACTACAGTATAGTGTTGACATAACTTTTATGTGCACTGGGAAACCGAAGAATTTATGTGACTCTCTTTATTGTGATATTTGCTTTATTGCAGTGGTCTGGAACCAAACTGGCAGTATCTGTGAACCAATATTTTTTCTAATGGCCAACACATGAAGTTAGAAATTATGCATGGCTAAAAGACTTATTCAAAGTACAAGATAGACCTGTGGATTTTAATGTAATAGAATACAAAAAGTTCATTCATATGGTTTCCACTTCGACACTGCAACTAACCTCAAACAGCTGACGCTCGTCAATTTTCCACGCAGGATCAAAGCATATTATCTACAATTATCTGAAAAGGCTGATAAAAATCCTCCTCCTTTTTCCAGCTAAATATCTGTGGAAGCCCAGATTTTCTTCACTCATTTTAGCCAAAACAACATAACACAACAGGCTAAACTCAGAAGCCCTGAATGGACAAACCCCAGGTCACCCAGCTAGAGTGTAGACATATCACACATCCAGGCCTCCAAACTCTCTTCCTTGGACAATTCAGAAAAGCCTTTCCCTGTGTCCGCAGACACCCAGTCATCCCTTTCTTTTTTTTAATTTTTTAATTTATTTTTTATATTTTTAATTTTTATTGGAGTATAGTTGCTTTACAATGTTGTGTTAGTTTCTGCTGTACAGCAAAGTGAATCAGTTATACATATACATATACCCACTCTTTTTTAGATCCTTTTTTCATATAGGCCATTACAGAGTATTGAGTAAAGTTCCCTGTGCTATATAGCAGGTCCTTATGAGTTATCTATTTTATATATAGTAGTGTGTGTATGTCAGTCCCAATCTTCCAATGTATCCCTCCCCACCCCCATTGCCTGGTAACCTTAAGTTTGTTTTCTACATCCATGACTCTATTTCTGCTTTGCAAATAAGTTTATCTGTACCATTTTTCTAGATTCCACATGTAAGCCATATCATATGATATTTGTCTTTCTCTGTCTGACTTACTTCACTTAGTGTGATAATCTCTAGGTCCACCCATGTTGCTGCAAATGGCAATATTTCGTTCTTTTTCATGGCTGAGTAGTATTCCATTGTATATATAGACCACATCTTCTTTATCCATTCCTCTGTCGATGGACATTTAGGTTGCTTCCATGTCTTGGCTATGGTAAACAGCGCTGCAGTAAACACCAGGGTGCATGCATCCTTTCAAATTATGGTTTTCTCCAGATATATGCCCAGGAGTGGGATTGCTGGGTCAGGTCCTCCCTTTCTGTTTCCATATCAGAACCCTCTAGAGTACAGAATTGACAAGAAAAGTGTCTCCCTAGGACAGGAGCCAGTAGTTATTCTCAACGCTGTTCTTTTGACCAGGCGGACTTTGGCAAGTCTGTTCACACTCCTTGCTTCCTGTCTGCTGCAACAGCGGAGACCACCGCCTCTGAGATGCTGCCTTTTGGGTCCCCGACTACCCCCTTAAATCAGTTATTTCCTATATGTTCTTCATGTGATACTTTTTCATTTTTTTTCCTACATAAAACATTATTTTTCTATGAAAAACTATGTTCTATTAAAAACGTATTCAGAATGTAAGAGCTGATGTTGAATTCTTTCATTTGTTTGACCATCTCATTGTTGACTTTGCTTTATTACCAACATGCCTGCTTTTCCCTTTCATATGTATCTAAATCTATAAATGGAGAAACTGAATCATTCACACTGTGATCTCTGAGATCACAATGGGGCATTAAAATACCCTATTTGGATTTGAGGGCGTTTATCACTCAGCTGGGGAGGGGTGGGCAGAAGTCAACCACAATTAAGTTACCATGATGTTAGCATTATTCTGATATTTGTTTGAGATAACTTCTCAGAAATGTTATTCCTCAGGAAGAGAGTTTGATGTGTGTGTGTCTGTGTGTGTGTGTGTGTGTGTGTCTGTGTGTGTGTGTGTGTGTGAGAGAGAGAGAGAGAGAGAGAGGGAAGATCTAAAACAGAAGATTGGGAAGGAATTCTAGAGATTGTTCTACCATGTGACAAAAATACTGGGTTGAACTACATGAAATTCCCAATATTATACAATTTTGAACTTCAGAACTGGCCATTTTATATGATTCAATATAACTGCATTAAAAGTGAAACAGGTGGGATGTGGGCAGAGGGAGGAGGGGGCCTGGAGTGAGGCAGGACAGGGTTACAAAGTGGAAAATATTGGTGGTTACCCCTGCAGATAGCTCTTGGCCCGGGCAGGGGATTATCTATTCACAATAAGGGTCAAGTCAGTCCAGAAATTTTCTGGGGACTTATTGAGGAAATTCCCTATATAAGAAAGTTCCAGGAGGGCTTCCCTGGTGGTGCAGTGGTTAAGAATCCGCCTGCCAATGCAGGGGACACGGGTTCGAGCCCTGGTCTGGGAAGATCCCACATGCTGCAGAGCAACTAAGCCCGTGCACCACAACTACTGAGCCTGCGCTCTAGAGCCTGCGAGCCACAACTACTGAGCCCGTGAGCCACAACTACGGAAGCCCGAGAGCCACAGCTAGTGAAGCCCCTGCACCTAGAGCCCGTGCTCTGCAGCAAGAGAAGCCACCGCAATGAGAAGCCCGCACACCGCAGCGAAGAGTAGCCCCCGCTCGCCGCAACTAGAGAAAACCCACGCGCAGCAACGAAGACCCAACGCAGCCATAAATAAATAAATAATAAATTTATTTAAAAAAAAGAAAGTTCCAGGAGACTCATTTACTCCTGAAATTGAAGGGTGGATTTAAGGCTCAGGTGGAAAATTTCCCTGTGAATCCTGTGATCTGGGGCTGAGAGAAATACCTAAACCTCAAGGGTGGGGCTGTGATGAGGGAGGAACAGAGCCTCAGAGGGTCAGGTGGATGATGAGGGTTAACAGTGTCTCTGAGACTACACACACACACTCACACACACTCACACACACACACACTCACACACACACACTCACTCACACAGCCCTGAAATGCCCCGGAGAGCATGTAACTGGGACCCATCACATAACTGATTCTCAAGCGTCCCCCAGTGAAAGGCCTGACCGTGAGTGTGCTGGGTGTCAACAAATAAGATAGTTCAGATAAAAGGACAACTGAAAGGTGACAGAGCAGAAATCAGGGCTGTGGGCTTTGAAAGAGACCCCCTTGCCCCTCTCCTCACATCCCTGTAGCTGTAGGATGATGGTAGCCAGGAACATCCAGGCTGAGAAACGGCCATGCAAAGTCCCACGTCCCGGTGAAACAGAGCAGGACCATAGCTATGGTCCTTGCCCTTCTCAAGTTCTCTGCCTGTCTTTTATCTGTGGAAAAACTTTCACCAAAGAATAAGTTTAATCAGAGAAGTGAGAAAATGCAGAAGCAAAGAAAAGCAGTCAAACAGGACTATAGTTTATTATTAAATAATAATAGTTTAGTCAGTAAGCAAAGTCAAGGACCTTTAGTTCCTCCTCAAGGGCTCTAGATAATACTCTGAGCCATATCCTGTGAGCTGCCTTGTAGATACTGAAACCTCCACCTGGTGGAAGAAGTGAACTACATGATGACCAGACTGTAGCCGTGACATAAGCTGCCACAATTCTGAGAACTGGCCTCAAGGAAATGGAAACAAACCGACCCTGGAACTGAAGATGAACGGTACCTAAAACCATCAAGATGATGCTGGTCGACCACCGATGACCAAGTTCAAGATGCCTGTCAGAGCTGCCTGTGCTGTTTCTGCACGGAGCTCCCTCCCTCCGCCTATAAAAGCTCTTGCCCCCTGATTGTCAGAGGGACCTCCAAAAAAGCAAACTTTCCTTTCCACCAACCTGGCCTCTTTATTGGCTTCTGAGCAGTAAGCAGCCGGACCCCACTTGCGGTTACGCCAGGATCCCGCTCCCCACCTGACCCAAAATTTGATGGGTGTGCAGATGTTGATAAAAACTGCCGGTTGGACCCTAACTCTTCGCTTTTGAGGACTGAACTAGAGTCCTTCAAACAGTGGGCACGAAGAGTACAGACAGCCAGCCTCAGACTCGCTCAAAATATCTTCCCCAGGGGCCCTCATTAGGTAGCAGGCTGCCCTTTCCAAGAATGTGTTTATCAAAAAGCAACTGGAAACTGTGCTCTCTCTAGAAGTCTGCTAACGTGCGACGTGAGATAGCCGCACAGGCCTCTATTTGGAGAGCAGGACTGGCTATTTATAATAATAACGGCTCAGGCCGTCGGCTCCCCTCTGGGGCCTGCCTGCCAGCAAGATCAGGACGTTCATTCGCCCCGCAGATTTGCTACGAACTGCAGAAGCCACAGGTTCTATCCGCAAGCTCTTCCCTGCAAGGGTGGGCCTGGTTTTTGAAGCAAAAGTTGAATTTCCAGGAAGAAACAGTCAAACGAGTCCCTGACAGGCAGCCAGTCTACCCTCCTGGGGATCCCGCCGTGACGCTTTCATGAGCTCTCCGCCCCTGTGGAGGCAACGGGAGGGGACCAGGCTGGTTCCAACTTCAGGAGCTTCAGGCAGAACACAAGGGAAGAAAGACGATTCTGTCCTGGAATTTTCAAACTTCTAAGTCGGGCTTCCGTTGTGTGTTTAAATTTTCTAGCCCAAGGAAGGGACTCTCCCATTCACTGGAAGGGGGGATATTGTGCTCTCCTTCACCAGCTGGTCACTCGCCATTTATGGTTCAGGAATTCTGATCCCAGTTCCGTGTGCAACGAATGATCAAGCCCAAGTTTGTGAAAGTGTACAAGAGAAAATAGTATATCCTGGTAATTCAAAATTACAGACCATCTTACAACAGGACAGGTTTGCCCTTCTGCTTCTGGTTTTGCCAAAAGTGCAAGCACTGGGCCTAAACTGGGTTTTCATTTTCATACTTTCCTTCTTTGAGAGTGAAATCCTTGAAAAGTTTCTGATCTCCGCACACACACCCAGGTGGGTCATGCGCTCACGGGACCACGGTCTGAAGGGAGCCTTCATGCACAGTTTATCACCTTGGAAGAACCATCAGCAAAGCAACCGGCTGACAACGTCCAGAACCCAGCTGCCTCTGAAGGGCCCAAGTGGTGTGGATTTGTGAAAGCAATACCCTAGATAACAGGCAATAAAAAGCTGCTGCTTGTTTTAGAGGAGACTTCAAGCATAATCACAATGAAAACTGCATCATAAATAGGAAGATCCTGGGGTTTCAGCAACTCTATGAAAAGCTGGTATTGCCTGATTGGGACCAAAGAAGTCCAAAAGTGAAATGTACAGGGACTTCTCTGGTGGCACAGTGGCTAAGAATCCACCTGCCAATGCAGGGGACACGGGTTTGATCCCTGGTCCGGGAAGATCCCACATGCTGCGAAGCAACTAAGCCCGTGCACCACAACTACTGAGCCTGCGTGCCACAACTACTGAAGCCCGTGCGCCTAGAGCCCGTGCTCCACAACAAGAGAAGCCACCGCAATGAGAAGCCCGTGCGCCGCAACGAGGAATAGCCCCCACTCGTGGCAACTAGAGAAAGCCCACGCGCATCAACGAAGACCCAACGCAGCCAAAAATAAAATTAATTAATCAATTAGTTTTTTAAAAATCTGTTTTAAAAAGTGACATGTACAAAAACACACATTTCTGAGTAAGGCACCGGTCGCTCTATTTCCGTCTCCTCTCCCCGAAGTCACCAGAATCAATGTCCACTTTATCATCCAGTCTGGAGGCTGGACTGTGTTGCAGGGTTTGGACTTGGGCAAAACTAGGCTTGAATGCCGATTCCATCACTTGTGAGAACTAGTAAATTAACTCTGTAAAATTAAGCATTTTACTTCATCTCCCTGAGCATCAGTTTCTTCATCTGCAAAAGAAGAAAAATAGATCATAAAACTGTAACGAATAAACGAGGTAATCTAAGAGCTTTTCACCCACATGCTGGGCACGTAGGAAGAGTTTCATGATGCCAGCGATTCCCCCCCCGGTTCTCCACGGGGATAAGCCTTCCAGTTCAGGCAAACCACGTCCGTCTCCTCTTTCTGGAGCTAATGTCTAAGCCTCTTCACCACCCCAGCCTCATTCTCTTCCCTCCCGTTTCTACTCTATACTTCTTTGCCACAATGACAAGCACCATGCTTCCTTGCAAGATGATCTCTGGCAACAGAGAACAAAATGTTAAACTAAGTCAATCCAAGAATATTTATTTTTAAGGACATTTTAGAGTGTAGTACTAGAGATGTATACTTCAGACTTTTCAAAATGGAAGTTATAGTTCTTAAAATACTTTTAAAATGTAGTATCAGAACTTTAATAATCAAAATTGAATTACAATGGATCAAAAATGGAATTTGATCTTCTTTTCCAAAGGCAATTTTGGCTTATATAAAATGAGTACTATTATGCTATAAAATAAAGGGGATTTACCTAAGGCTTCTGAAATCTTGCAGTTTATGAATGTAAAATCTCTAATGTAACAGGCAGCAATTAAACCAAGCACTAGAAAACCAGCTCATAAAAATAACAGAAAAAAATGCAGAAGTAGAAGGATTCTTTTTTAAATAGCTAAAATTAATATGCTGAGAGCTAAGGGAAGATATTATATTCATGAAACAAGAATAGGATTCAATGAAAAGGAACATTCAAAGATCAAAACAGAGATTTAAAAAAACAAATTTATGATAGCAAAAATGAAAATTCAGTTTAAAGAGGCTGGAAGTTAAAAATTAAAGAAACTCATAGAAAACAGAATAAAAAGAAAAAAGAAGGAAAAATAGAGAAGAAAAATCTAAGAAAATTCGTGGCTTCATTCAAGATAATAAGTTGCTCTTTCTTTCTCCAGAAAAAGCAAACAGAGAAAATGAAGTTGAGAAAATAATTAAAGAGACCCTTATCTACATCCTTATCTCTCTCAGGTAGATGGATAGCAGGGGTCCAGATGGGAGAAGAAAGTGTGATACAGGGAGAACTCTCTTTTGCCAGTAGTCCTCGGTGAGTTCTCCAACATCCTAGAACAAAACCAATTACCTCTTGGGTCATTTACAAGTAAAATGGAGATGGCATGGGTGACAAAGAAACACAACAAGAAATCAGGCAGAAGGAAGGGCAAGAAAGCTCCTTCTGGTTCAAACTTCCCATTTCTTGAAGCCCTCACCATTCCTACATACCAGTCACCACGTCAGGATCTACCGAACAGAAAGAACTGGGGAGAGGAGATCAAGGAAATTATGGGTAGGAGGGTCGTCCCACCACGGCACTCCAGGAGACACCGTTAACCTCACAGTCACGGAAATCATGCCCTCTGGTCTTGAGCAGTGCACAACCCACACAGCCGGTCATGGTGGTCCTGGGGTGGCCAGAACGCTGGTCAGGTGAAGGTTTCTTTATACCTGCTCAGTAAAAAGGAGGGAGAGATTAGTATCAAAGTCCCAGAAAAACAACAGCAGTAACAACAACCAGCTACCTCAAAACATATTCAAACTTAAAATGTCCCTACTTTGCTAGACTGTTCTAAGTTACTTTGTACTATCCTAATCTCGGGGTCAATTGTACACGGAGACCCAGACTAACTACGCACCTGTATCATGTTTCTAATGAGTGAATATCTAACCATGTGCCTTAGTCTTCAAATGCCAGGCTTGGGAAACCTGGTGGCTGGGTTTTATTTATGGTGCCCTGTCCAGAACTCGTTCGGGGGTTCTGCTATGAGGAAAAGAGCAAGTGGAGTCAAGAGGGTCGTGGGTAACAGGGAGGAGGTGGGAGGCCAGAGGCGCTGACAGCCGAGAAGGGGCGGTGAGCACGTGTCAGGGCCAGCACAGACCCCGCACACCTGTCTATTTTTATACAGCACTTAGCTGCCGTGTCACTGAGTCCCCAAAGCCTATTTTAAGAGATTCCACTTCAATGACTGATACGAAAAAACATGCAAATTCTGCCAAATGACTTCACGGAAAGGAGGTCTGGGGCAGCTTTCATCGCTGGAAAAGCAGAAATAACGCCTCCCTGCAAGTGTGTGGACATCAAGGGACCTTTCCCATCATCAAAGGGAAAGAGGCCCTGGGAAGCAGGCTCCCTGTGTCCTGTGACACGCTTTTGTAATTTTGTCATTACAGGTGTCCTGTAATATACCTCCTCACCCTTCCCCAGCATAGGTGAAGCGTCTGTTGCTTTTATTTTCCTGTTACTTTTTAGCCTTTCTTTGTAAGTGGTCCATCTTTGGGGGCAAAGATTTTATATTTATAAGAAACAAATAAAGGTGGACGAAAGATTGTGCTCCTCCCTCTCCTAACTTTCTCAGAAGGATGACGGGGGTGACGGCTGATGAGTTCCAGGGACTCGGGCTTGGAGGTGGTTTCGTCAGCATAAAGAGGACGCTGGATTCTCTTCCTGGAAGAGGCCACGCACCAAAACGTCCCTCTCTCACTGACAGTTTCTCGTGTTCCACGCACGTCTAATCGCAAAGCTGAGTCTGCCAGGTTCACGTCAGCCCTGGAAGAAGGATGCACTTCTTATCAAAGCACAAACGAGGCACAAGGGCGCCCTTTCGCTATCTTCATGGCAGGTGCTGACTTTTAAGCTTCCTGCCCAGGCAAGTTCTCCCAGATACTGATGACGTCTGATGCTCAGTAAACACTGCGGGCTCGGGGAGGGTTCCTGATCAACACCGGAGAAGAACCATCACACCAGGTTCTCTGAGTGGCCAGGGGGACATCGGGCAGCCTGGTTCCCCTCCCCGGCCCTCCACACAACACCAGGCAGATCCTTGCACTCAGGTGAGGGATAAGGTGGTGCTGGCAGTTGACCTCGAAGGCCTAAGAGGCTATGGACCAGCCTCTTAACCCAGAGGATGGCCCTCACACCCCAGCCCTGGAAAATGCTCCCGACCTGAAGGGCTTTGCTGCCCCACAAAACCTAAGTGGCTCGAGTTGATTGCTTGGAAAGGAAATGGAAAACAAAACACGATTTGGATAATTGTGGTTAGAAAAATAGCTTCAGGATCCCTTGGCCTGAGTGTTCAGAAGACCCAGGGGGCCTGAAGAATGCAGTGGGTTCCGGGAAGGCGGAGATGAACACTCATTCCTCTAAAACACCCAATTACCAAGTTTTCATTTGTTTTCTTGGAACCAAAAATGTCTGAAGAGAGGTCGTCCTCTTTGGCTGGGGTGCAGAGACGTGTCTAAATTGCAGTCAGAGAAGACAAACAAGGCAATGGCAGAACATCTAATACTCATTAAACTATCATTTCAAACAAATTCTAATTCTAAGCCAACAAGAGGCAGGCAGTGAAGAGTCAGCTGAAGGAGTCAACGTTGGAAGACTTGTGCATTGCTGGTGGGAGAGCAAAACGGTGCAGCACCTGGGGAACACTTCTTCAAAACAGTACACACTGGGGCTTCCCTGGGGGCGCAGTGGTGAGGAATCAGCCTGCCAACGCAGGGGACAGGGGTTCCAGCCCTGGTCCAGGAAGATCCCACATGTCGCAGAGCAACTGAGCCCGTGCGCCACAACTACTGAGCCCACGTGCCACAACTACTGAAGCCCGCACACTTAGAGCCCGTGCTCTGCAACAAGAGAAGCCACCACAATGAGAAGCCTGCGCACCACAATGAAGAGTAGCCCCCGCTCACCGCAACTAGAGAAAGCCTGCAGCAACGAAGACCCAACACAGCCAAAAATAAATAAAAATGAAACAAATAAACTTTTTAAAAATTAAACATAGAGTTACCACATGATCCAGCAATTCCACTGGAATTGCTAGAATAAAAGTCAGTGTATAAATGGGTCTGTCTTTTACTTCCAGTCAAGAAAAAATGATGAGATGGTCTTGAAATTCTTTAATCATTCCTGCTGATTGACTTGCAAATGTGCCTAATATGAATGCAGATGCATACGTTGAAATGTTTTGATTATAGAAATAACAAAGATTTGTTAAAGAAAGGAAACCAGAAAAAAATATTAACAAAATAATAAAAATTAAACTAACACAACATTGTAAAGCAACTATACTCCAATAAAAATTAATTAAAAAACAAACAAAAAATAATAATAATAATTATTATAAACATTACCTGCAATTTTATCATCTAAAGATGACGTCTTAGATGTTTGGATGTATATCCTTTCAGTCTGTTTTCTGTGCACATGGGTAGGTGTTTTTACGTGACATCAGTGGAGTTGTGTTACATGTGCATTTTTCTATCTGCCTTTTTTCACTTAATATGACCGGGGAGCATATTCTCGTGTTGCTATCTACCTGTCCCTGTCTCATGGGTAAATCATAATTCATTAAGACATCTATTATTGCACATCTAAACTGTTTACAATTTTTTACTATTATAAATTTATTTATTTATTTTTGGCTGTGTTGGGTCTTCGTTTCTGTGCGAGGGCTTTCTCTAGCTGTGGCGAGCGGGGGCCACTCTTCATCGCGGTGCGCGGGCATCTCACTGTCGCGGCCTCTCTTGTTGCGGAGCACAGGCTCCAGACGCACAGGCTCAGCAGTTGTGGCTCACGGGCCTAGTTGCTCCGTGGCATGTGGGATCTTCCCAGACCAGGGCTCGAACCCGTGTCCCCTGCATCGGCAGGCAGATTCTCAACCACTGCACCACCAGGGAAGCCCTTTTACTATTATAATTACACCACAATGAGAGTACATGTCGCTTTGAAAAAGATGTATCTGGTTTCCTGCAGTTGCTGCCCAAGCTCTGTGAAGTCGAGAGAGGCCACCGGGTTTTAAATACATCTTCCTAGCAAGCAAAGCAGTCAAACGTCTGCCGCTTGTTCGTGGAGTGAGGCCAAGCTGTTTTCACACCCAGATTAAAAGGGGAGACCAGCCAAACGCTCCTGGACTCCCTGTTCTCAGTGGGCTTTGGACATTCAGCAGGAGAGGTGACCCTGGAAGGCCATGTCCCCCTGCAGGCCCTGGGGGCGGCGTGGGTGGCGTGTCACTGGGTCCCGCTGCACCCAGGACCGGTGATCAGACGTGGGCCCAGGACAGAGACGCAGGCAGGCAGGTCCTTGGCCTGAAACTTTTGCCTTCCCTGTTGCGCTAGGTCGTCACGGTCGCTTGGAGAAGCAGGGCTGCTGGAGCAGGGCCTCCTGCCTGCGATCCCCGCCCACTCCCCTCTATCCCCCCATCTCCCCCATCCCAGCCACCTGCCCAGCAACTGAACCTTCCCCTCCGTCCACCCTGCAGGCTCCTGGCCGCGGCCACTGCTCGTCTGTCTCTCTGCTTCTGTTTAATGAGGTCGTCCTCCTGGCAAAGATTTAGGTACGATTTATGTTTGCTGGGGCGGGGAGAGAGGAACAGAACTCACAACCAAAATAGAACAGTTAGCACAACATTTTTTCCTGCTGAATGTTGTCTGGCACCGGATTATCTGGAATCCGTCTGTTCCCAAAAGAATTGTAGAAATGTTCAGAAAATTAAAAAAAAAAAAACCGTTCGATAGGGGTCATCTTGCAAATCCAACCTGAAAGAAGAGAACCAGCCCAGGGCCTGCAGAGGGGCCGCAAGAGGAAAGCAAGAAGAAACGAACAGCGGCTCCCAGGCGGCATTCTGAAGGCAGTGCTGGGCCGCAGGCAGGCCCTGGGGTCACATTCAGTCCTCCAGCAAACACGCGCCACGGCCAGGCCGCCCTCGGGGACTCACCGACCACAGGCCTGCTTTCTGGGCCTGGCTGTCCGGTCGGCCTGTGGTCGCCACTGTCACATCGACGGGGAGCTGACCACACAACCCGCCTGTCACCCAGACGAAGGAGCGAGAGGTCGTGTCCACCTGGGGCTGAGGCTCTGCCCCGGGAGTGATCATCACCCCAGCCCAGGAAGAACGGGGGTGACAACCCCATGATAGAGACTGACGGCTGCTCCTGGTCACATGCAGGTGCGGCCACGAGCTCACCCGCCAGGTGGCCCCCCAGCCTGGCCCAGGAACCCCAGCATCAGCCCCAGCTTCTCTGCCTCGGCACCACGGGTTCACCAAACGTCCCGGGGAGCAGGCGTCTCCCAGCACTGGGAGGAGGGGGTCAAGGCCAGCAGAGGCAGCACACCCGGGGCTCATAGCCCAGATCCAGATGGCGGATGGCTTTGCTGCAGCTTGTGGAGCATTTTGAGAAAGCTAGGCCGCTATTGAAAGATGAGTTTTTACAGAACGCTCTGGATTTCCAGATTCTCTGGGGAAATGGCAGGAGCTGGCACTGCCGGACCTGAGTGTCCCCAGGGCAGGATGGCCCCTCGCACACCCCCAGGGCTGCCTGACGGCTGCAGCCAGCGTGTCACCACCTTTCCAGCCGGGCCCCAGCAAGGGTCCTCCTGCGCAGTGTCACTCGGGCCAATAGAAGGAACAGAGTTGGGTTCAGAAGCAAAAGAAAGGGTTAGTTTTTGAGCAGAGAGGTGCTGTGATACCTTCATCCTTAAATGGAAAAACAAAGAAACTAACCCAAAAGGCCCCCTCCAGTTCCTTCTCTATTTTTCTGCTCCCCTCACAGCACGAGTCCTCGAAAGGGCTGGCTCTGGCAATTGTTGTCACTTCCTCACCCGCAAGGCCAGTCGGACTTTCATGGTCCATTTCCACTGGGACCCCTTGGTCAAGGTCGCCATGTCCTCCACTCGGCATATTCCAGCCCCTCAGCACTGGAGCCCCCATCAGTCCCTCCACTGGAAAGACGTCCTTCGCTTAGCTTTGGGCCACCACCTCCCTTGGTTTCCCTCCTTCCTTCCCTGTCACTCACCTCCACACCCAACCACCCTTTCAGTGATATGATTTGGTTACTCGGGACTTTGGTCTCTATCGAAGCTCCGAGCTCCATGCAGGTGGGGACTGATCTGGGCCACTTTCTTCTCTGTCCTGAGCTTCCAGACTTGCCTGGCACTCGAGACAGGTGTGCTGAACAGAGAATGTGGAAATGGGCCATTGTTTGTGCAGCGCCCAGCAGGGCACAGAACTGTGTATGACTAACAATAAGTACCTTAGTTTCTGCTGTAACAAATCACCCAGATTTGCTTAAAACAACAGAATTTTATTCTCGCGTGGTTTTTTGGGGAAATCAAAAGTCCAAAATCAAGATGCCAGCAGGGCCGCACTTTCTCCCAAGGTCTGGGAAGAACCCCAGGCTTTCCTCGGCTGATGGAAGCATAGCTCCAATCTTTGCCTCTGTTACGTTCTCCCTCGTGTCTCTCTGTGTCCAAAACTCTCTCTCCTTCCTCTTATAAAGACACCAACACTGGATTTAGGGCCTATCATAAATAAAAGATCTCAAAATCCTTAACTACATACACGTGCAAACAGCCTATTTGCAAACAATTCCACCTTCTAAGGTTCTTAACAGACATGAAGGGGGGGGTGGGCACTAACCCCCTACAGTCAGTTTGGATCTCCATTGATATTCAGATTTTCTAAATACCCAAAACAGCTTCTACCGATTCAGCTATTGTGTCTCAAAGATTTTTTGGTTCTTCAAGTCTTATAAAGAAAAAGTTTGTAAACTCCTGGAGCTGATAGTGGTGTGACATTTTCTATCTAAAAACGTATCTTACTTTCTCTTATGTGACTTTTAATTTTACCTTGAGCTCCATTCCACCTAATGGAGAAGATCAAGTGGTCATTTCCAGGTGATGTCAGTCTGTCCTCAGTCAGTCCAGGTTGGAGTACACTGAGTTCCGGTTCCCACCCGCCACCAGCTCTCCTGTTTCTCTGTCATCCACAGTCCTGGCTGCTGTGTGAGCAGGGTCTCCAGGGTCCTTGCCCTCCGGGGACGTCCCTCAGGACTGAGAGCAGGGACCCCCAGGCCCACCGGCAAGGACAGACGTGGCGAGGACCCCACTCCAGCCCCTGCCTCCTGTCTGCCCTTCCTTCACTTTATCCAGGCTTGCAGGGTGGTGCAGGGGTTGGAGCATGTGAATAGCAGACAGGCCAGTTCTGCCCAATTGTGCTGTGCACAGATTTTTCCTTTTCTGAAACTGGATGGAGGTGTTTGGGGTTTGGCTTGGTCTTCATTTTTTAACTTAAAAGTCAAGAACTGTCTTTGATCTCGGTTTCTGCCACGCCCACTTTTGTCTGAGTTGGTGACGCATGCGGGCAGCCTGGTAAAGCAGAGGCCCTCTGGGCACGAGTGAGGCCGGTTACTAAAGCAAGGGCGGGGACCGAGTCTGGGTGCCAGGACACACCCTTACCTCACGCCATCCACACCTGCAAGAGAAGATCCTCCAGCAGACTAGACCCAAATATTCTCCATTCACAGCACCCCAGGGTCTCAGACATTGTTCCATGGTGCCCCTATGTCAAAGAAACACTCAACAGTCTGTTTACTAAGTAGTTAGGTTCAAACAACTTGATAAGCGTTTACGCCCTAACAGCAGAGTAACCTATGAAAAAAATAATATGTATAAATTGAAAGAAAAAATAATTTTTGTTTCATTCTTTAATAAACACAATTTCTTACTATTTGGATGTGTGCCTGTCAGGCACTGAGCAACTTTTCAAACTTCAGAATCAGATGGGGGCTTCCCTGGTGGCCCAGTGGTTAAGAATCTGCCTGCCAATGCAGGGGACACGGGTTCGAGCCCTGGTCCAGGAACATCCCACATGCCGCGGACCAACTAAGCCCATGTGCCACAACTACTGAACCTGCGCTATAGAGCCCACATGCCACAACTACTGAAGCCCGCACGCCTAGAGCCCGTGCTCTGCAACAAAAGAAGCCACCACAGTAAGAAGCCCACGCACCGAAATGAAGAGTAGCCCCCGCTCGCCGCAACTAGAGAAAGCCCGTGCATAGCAATGAAGACCCAACACAGCCAAAAATAAATAAATAAATTAATTAATTAAAAAAAAAAAAAGAATCAGATGGAACACAGTCTGTTATGGACTGAATCGTGTCCCTGAAATTCGTATGTTGAAGCCCTAACCTCCAATATAACTGTATTTGGAGATGGGGCCTTTAAAGAGGTGATTAAAATTAAACAAAGTCATACGGGTATGGCCCTAATTCAACAGGATTGGTGTCCCTACAAAAAGAGGAAGAGACACCTGGGACAGGTGTGCACAGAGAAAAGGCCAGGTGAGGACATAGCGAGAAGGTGGATTTAGGAGAAAACTGTTCCTCTACGCTCCTAGGTTCTATGCTTACGGGCCTGCAAATTAAATGAACAAAAGACAGATTAATAGAAGAGCCACAATTTATATTAATATTTACATGCATGAGAGTTCACAGAAAAGAAGTGAAACTCGAAAAGGCAGTTAGACTTGGGGACTCATATACCATCTTAACAAAAGAAGGGGGTTTGGCTTCCAGGGATGATAAATCCTGGGGAAGTTACTGGGAAATAGATGGGAGAACTAATGGAAGATAAGGGTTATGTTAATGAGGTCTTTTTATGCCTGCTCACCTGGTGTGACCTCCATCTATGACAGTGAGTCACTCTTATCACCGGGGAGGGGGAGGGGCTGAGGGAGCACTTCACAAAGTCTACTTTAGGCAGATAAGGGAGAGCAGAGAACCCTTCCTGCATCTGTTGACTCCCAAATGGCTTCAGCTCAAAATAGTCCTTATGCCAAAGTGGAATATTTGGGGTGGCTTACCTGATGCCCTTCAACAGCAACCTGAAAGCCAAGGAGAGAGGCTTCAGGAGAAATCGACCTTGCTGACATCTTGATCTTGGACTTCCAGCCTCCAGGACTGTGAGAAAATAAATTTCTGTTGTTTAAGCCTCCCAGGCTGTGGTATTTTTTTTTTTTTTTTTTTATGGCTGTGTTGGGTCTTCGTTTCTGTGCGAGGGCTTTCTCTAGTTGCGGCGAGCGGGGACCACTCTTCATGGCGGTGCAGGGGCCTCTCTTGTTGCGGAGCACAGGCTCCAGACGCGCAGGCTCAGCAATTGTGGCTCACGGGCCCAGCCGCCCCGCGGCACGTGGGATCCTCCCAGACCAGGGCTCGAACCCGTGTCCCCTGCACTGGCAGGCAGACTCTCAACCACTGTGCCACCAGGGAAGCCTCCAAGGCTGTGGTATTTTGTTATAGCATCCCTTGCAAACTAATTCACTATCACTTGTTTCCTTTCTTTTCATTTTATTTTATTACGGTGAATGTCTTTGGCAAAGAATAGAACTCTATCTGGTGCTGAAACCACAAATGACCTCGAGCTAATTGTCCACATGGGGGGACAGATATCAAGGACGCAGTCTTCCCCATGAGGATTTGAAATATCTCAGGGCACTTCACCCACAGTACAGGAACCATGGCATCAGACCAAAAAAATTAGGTCTCTCCCCTGCAAGAGGCACAGGTTTAGTAATATAGGTGAGTGTTTTCTTCTTATGTGTTCAAGCTTACTGCTTGCTTCTTCTGACTAATAATTTTTCATCTTTATAGTAAATATTATAAAACTTCATGGTTTTCAGTATTTAATATCAACCCATAAGCCAAACACAGATAAACCCATTCGATACCGTTGAAGAAGAGAACAAAACTGTTATGAACCCCATCCAAGAAAAGTGATGGAATTGCGAAGAGTTGAGAGGTGCAGGGGGTGGACGGCTATGACTTTCCTCCACTTACCTGGTGGAAACTCAGGAGGAAATGACTAAATGCAATGAAACAGAAAATAGAGGCTCAAGTACGTTGTAGACAGTTGTAAAAGTAGAATGAAAGCATTAAAAGAAATACTTTTAAAATGGAGAGGGACAGAGAAGATGGGGGAAATGTGATTGACCCAAAATCTACACCCACACTATGCAAAGTTAATAGATACAGCCTAAATCTAATGAATTACCAAATAGAGGAATAAACGTGCTTTTAAATTCCTTTAGAAGAACAAGAGGTAAAGGTGTGTCTCCCTGGGCAGTACTACTGTGTGTGAATGGGGAGAGGGGTGGTTCAAGTTGAAACAAGACTCATTTACTTCTTATTTGCTGGCATTCCATTCACTTTATTGCTTTCAAAATAAAAGTTTGTTTCCTAAAAAAAAAAAAAAAAAAAAAGTTTGTTAAATGGAAAGAATAGTATCCAAAACATAATACTGTATAGTATTATTCCAATATACTTCATCTATCTAGTTCTAACATATGTTCAAAAAAAAGATTGGGGGCTTCCCTGGTGGCGCAGTGGTTGAGAATCTGCCTGCTAATGCAGGGGACACGGGTTCGAGCCCTGGTCTGGGAAGATCCCACATGCCACGGAGCAGCTGGGCCCGTGAGCCACAATTGCTGAGCCTGCGCGTCTGGAGCCTGTGCCCCGCAACGGGAGGGGCCGCGATGGAGAAAGGCCCGCGCACCGCGATGAAGAGCGGTCCCCGCACCGCGATGAAGAGTGGCCCCCACTTGCCGCAACTGGAGAAAGCCCTCGCACGAACCGAAGACCCAATACAGACAAAAATAAATTAAAAAAAAAAAAAAAAAAAAGATTGGAAGAAATAAACCATACTGCTAAGAAAGACTAATTCGGGATGGTGAGAACACCAGTATTTTAATTTCTGAAATTAGTAGGCATCACTCTTTTTTTTTTTTTTTAATAAATTTTATTTATTTATTTATTTATTTATGGCTGTGTTGGGTCTTCGTTGCTGCGCGCGGGCTTTCTCTAGTTGCGGCGAGTGGGGGCTACTCTTCACTGCGGTGCGCGGGCTTCTCATTACAGTGGCTTCTCTTGTTGCAGAGCACAGGCTCTAGGCGCGCAGGCTTCATAGTTGTGGCTCGCGGACTCAGTAGTTGTGGCTCAAGGGCTCTAGAGCGCAGGTTCGGTAGTTGTGACGCATGGGCTTAGTTGCTCCGCGGCATATGGGATCTTCCCAGACCAGGGCTCAAATCCATGTCCCCTGCACTGGCAGGCGGATTATTAACCACTGCGCCACCAGGGAAGTCCCTAGACATCACTCTTATAATCAGAAAAAAAAAATTATCTTGAGAGCTGGTACCCAGATTTTTCTCAGAAAGAGAACTGAAATTTCAGTATATGAGATTTTAGAAAACTCCATCTTAGCCCTTGAGGGATGGGTGAGAGCTGTAGGCACAAACACCTGCTGACACCTGGGCAGCAAAGTAAAGGTGTCCCATGCCCCTTCTCAAGCTGCAGGGGCCGCTCATGCTTGACGACCACACCCGGTCACAGATACAGGCCGAAGCTCTGAATTACTCCTTTTCCACAATCTGCTTTTCTACCAAATTCTTCGGCACTATGGTCCCCACTCAAGACTTCAAATCTCTGTAAGAGCACAAAACAACCCCTTTCTGGAAGGATGGGTGTCAGGAAAAGTCTCCACGAGCCGTGAGAGAGAAATCAACACGGGCAGATTGATGCCAGGATCGAGGTCAGGTCAGGGTGTGTATCTGGGGGCAGGGTGGGGGTCGGGAAGAGCTGTTGGCTCCATCAGGGGTCACAAGGAAAGCTCTAGTTCAGGACTGGCCTATTCCGTTTTGTCCAAGGAGCCCCCAGAAGACCCGAACAGTTCTCACACCATGAGGCTGGAGTGGGCTCAGACTCACCCATGGTGGGCCTGTCTGGTTAGGTCAACCCAGACTTGAAACACGTTATAAAATCAAGGCTGTGTGCACAAGAAAGCCTGCCAGCTAGAGGCCACAGCGACCATGAGACATAGCAGAAGCAGGCAATTTCTGCCCATGTTTTTGTGTCCCTTTTGAAGCTTCTCAGAATTCACTACTGAGTCTACCACCCTTAAGAAAGGGTCCAGGGGTTGCAGACTCTCATGCCTACAGCAGCCAGGAAAGTGTATGAATACATGAAGCAAACTGCTTAAGCCTGTAGGTGGAAATGGGGAGACCCTGAGCTGGACGGGTGGAACCTCAGAAACCATGCGCACAGGATGTGGCCCTCCAGCCACAGATGGGCAGCCATGGAGGAGAATCCAAGGCCAGGCTGATCAGCTCAGATCATAAAGCCCCTGGAAACTCATGTCAGGCTTGGAGGCTTTGGCCCCAGCCGTGGCAGCCAAAACACAAAACCTTAAGTAGAATATGAGCTCCATCAAATCAGGTTACATTCATCAGCCTTTTACTCAATTGTTTGCTCCACTTTTTCCCCTTTCCTCCTCCCACCTACATTTTTCATTCCAATTTAAGCAAAACAGACCTTGAATTTCTTGCTTCTGGAATGTTACCGAAAATAGCTTACTCAGAAAACTTACTTTCCATAAATATACCGATTTATAAATGAGAGAACATGATAGCGGGAGCTGCAGACATTCTTAATTTGTTTTTGTTTGTTTGTTTGTTTGACTCTCTCAGGGACAGGATTATCCAATGCACACAATCTTTTCAGATCTGAACATTAGTTCTGGAGTCTTGACCGGAATTCCTTAAGCCAAAGGAGTTTACACTAACAGAAATAAGCAAAAAAGTTTTATCCACATAAAGAATGTGGAGTTAATGGCACTCAGGATTAAAATTCCTCTTTTTGGTTACACTTAAATATGTCAGAACAAAAGATTAAAGAAGCAAAGATTATCTGATACCTTCACCTACCCCACCATGATGTTCTAGTACAGTTGGAGGATAGAAAGACACAAAGTTTCTAGAATAAAGAACTAATTGACAGAATTCACTAGTGAAGCCATCTGGTCCTGGGTTTTTCTTTGTTGGGAGGTTTTTGATTATTGATTCAATCCCCACGCTATTTAGAGATTTGTTCGGACCTTCTATTTCTTCATTAGTTTGTCTTGGTAGGTCGTACGTTTCTAGGAATTTATCCATTTTGTCTAGGTCATCCAATTTGTTGGCATATAATTGTTCATAGTAGTCACTTATGATCTTTATATCATCAATTCTTCTCAAACTCTAGCCAAAAAAATTGAAGAGGAGGGAACATTTCCAAACTCATTGTGTGAGGCCAGCATTACCCTGATACCAAAGTCAGAAGAAGATACCACAAGAAATGAAAACTACAGGCCAATATCCCCAATGAATATAGATGCAAAAGTTCTCAGCATACTAACAGATCTAATCTAACAACACATTAAAAGGATCATATGCTATGACCAAGTAGGATATGTCTCTGGGATGCAAGAATGGTTCAATATGAGAAAATCAATTAATGTGATATACTACATTAACAGAATAAGAATAAAAAGCACATGATCATTTTAATAGATGCAGAAAAAGCATTTGACAAAATTCAACCCTCTTCATGACAAAAAAAACTCAACAAACTAGGAAGGAAACAAACTAGAAGAAAATTATCTCAACAAAATAAAGACCATATATGACAAGCTCACAGCTAACATCATACTCAATGGTGAAAAACTGAAAACGTTTCCTCTAAGATCAGGAACAAGGCAAAGATGCCCACTCTCACCACTTCTATTTAACATAGTATTGGAAGTCCTAGCCAGAGTAATCAGGCAAGAAAAAAATAAATGAAAGCCTTCCACATCAGAAATGAAGAAGTAAAACTGTCTATTTGCAGATGACATGATGTTATTTAGAGAAAATTTTAAAGACTCTATAAAAAACTGTTAGAACTAATTTTAAAATTCAGTAAAGTTGAAGGATACAAAGTCAACATTAAAAAATCACTTGGTTTTCAAAAAACTAACAAAGAACTATCTGAAAAGGAAATTAGGAAAACAATTCCATTTGCAATAGAACCAAAAAGAATAAAATATTTAGGAATAAACTAAGGAGGTGAAAGGCTTGTATACTGAAAGCTACAAAACATTGATGAAGGAAATTAAACAAGACAAAAACAAATAGAAATGTATATCTTTTCATGGATTGGAAGACTTCATATTGTTAAATGTCCACTTTACCCAAAGCAATTTACAGATTTAATGCAATCCCTATTGAAATCACAATGAATTTTTTAACTAGAAAAGGCAATTCAAAAATTTATATGGAACTACAAAAGACCATGAAGAGCCAAATCAATATTGAGAAAGAAGGATAGGGTATTTAAGGTGCAGGTTTTGGCTATTTTGGAGAGTTACTGTTTTCCTGATCTCTTCCATGTATACATGTTATTAAACTTTTATTTGATTTTCTCACATTTAAAAAAAAAAGAAGAAAGCTAGAGGCATCACACTTCCTGATTTCAAACTATATTATAAAGCTAAAGTAACCAAAACAGTGTGATACTGGCATAAATATAGACATATAAAACCATGGAACAAAATAAAGAACCCAGAAATAAATCCATGCATATACAGTCAACTGATCTTTGACAAGGGTGCCAAGAATACACAATGGGGAAAGGGTAGTGTCTTCAGCAAATGGTACTGAGAAAACTGGATATCCACATGCAAAAGAATGAAATTGGACCCTTATCTTACACCATAAACAGAAATCAACTGTTAATGGCTTAAAGGCTCAAACATAAGACTTGAAACCAAAAAAATCCTAGAATAAAACATAGGGGAAAACCTCCATGTCATTGGTCTTGGCAATGATTTCATGACTATGACATCAAAAACACAGGCAACAAAAACAAAAATAAACAAGTAGGACAACATCAAACTAGAAAGCTTCTGCATAGCAAAGGAAGAAGTTAACATAGTGATAAAGCAACTTAAAGAATGGGACAAAATATTTGCAAACCATCTATCTGATAAGGGGTTAATATCCAAAATATATAAGGAACTCCTATAACTCAATTTTTTAAAAAAACTAATAACCTGATTAAATAATGGGCTGAGGACTTGAAGAGACATTTTTCCAAAGAAGACATACAAATAGCCAACAGGTAGGTATATGGAAAAAAATGCTCAACATCACTAATCATCGAGGAAATGCAAATCAAAATCACGAGATGCCACTTTACATCTGTCAGGATGGCTATAATTTTTTTTTTTAAAAGACAGCAAGTGTTGGCAAGGATGTGGAGAAACTAGAATTCTTGTGCACTGTTGACAAGGATGCAAAACGGTACCCCTGCTGTAGAAAACAGTACGGACGTTCCCCCAAAAAATAAAAATAAAACTACCATATGATCCCGCACTCCATTTCTGAGTATTTATTTATCCAAGAGAATTGAAATCAGGATCTCAAAGAAATATCAGCACCTCCATGTTCATTGTAGTGTAACCAAAAGTGGGGTCCGGCTGCTCCCCTCTCAAAAGCCAATAAAGAGGCCAGGTTGGTGGAAAGGAAAGTCTGCTTATTTTGGATGCCGGCAACTGGGGTGTGGCGGGGAGGGCGGACGCCTGGCCAAAGACGTTTATAGACAGAGGGAGGGGGTTCTGTGCAGAAACAGCACAGGCAGCTCTGACAGGCATCTTGGAACTGGTCATCGGTGGTCTGACCAATCAGCGTCCTCTTGATTGTTTTAGGTACAGTTCATCTTCAGTTCCAGGGTCGGTTTGCTTCCATTTCTTTGAGGCCAATTCTCGGAATTGTGGCAGCTTATGTCATGGCTACAGTCTGGTCATCATGTAGTTCACTTCTTCCAGCTGGTGGCGGTTTCAGTATCTCTAAGTCAGCTCACAGGATATGGCTCAGAATATTATCTAGAGCCCTTGAGGAGGAACTAAAGGTCCTTGACTTTGCTTACTGACTAAACTATTATTTTTTTGGCCTCCTTTGACTGTTTTCCTTTGTCTCTGCATTTCCTCACTTCTCTGATTAAACTTATTCTTTGGCTAAAGTTTTTCCACAGACAAAAGCAGGCTGAGACATACAGAGGGGGGAAGGCACAGTTTCAGCAGCACTGTTCACAACAACTAATATGCAGAAGCAACCTAAATGTCCATCATCAGATGAATGGATACAGAAAATGTGGTATATATACACAATGGAATACGATTAAGCCTTAAAAAACAAGGAAATCCTGCAATATGAGAGAACCTCGAGAACAGTATACTAAGCGAAATAAACCAGTCACCGAAAGACAAATATTGCATGATTCTGTTTATATGAGTTACCTAAAGCAAATTCAAAGAATCAGTGAATGGAGTAGTCGTTACCAAGGGCAGGGGGAAGCGGATGATTGTGGAGTAGCTCATCAACAGGCAGAAAGTTTCTTTTAAGCAAGATGAAAAAGCCCTAGTGACCTGCTGTACAACATCGTCCCCCATAGTCAACAATACCATTGATATATTGTGCACTTAAAAATGTATTAAGAGGGTAGAGCTCCTGTTAAGTGTTCTTACCACAATGAAGTTTAAATTTTTTTTTAGAAGAAGAACTAATTGAGCACCTGGCTTACAATGTAAGGAGTGTGTTTTGATACCAAATATCTAAAGCCTCATTTTCTTTCTTTTTTTCCTTGAGTCTTTATTGAATTTGTTACAATATTGCTTCTGTTTTATGTTTTGGTTTTTTGGCCGTGATGCATGCAGGATCTTAGCTCCCCCACCAGGGATCGAACCCGAACCCCCTGCATTAGAAGGCAGAGTCTTAACCACTGGACAGCCAGGGAAGTCCCTAAAGAATCATTCTCTACTGAATTAGTTGGCTTTTCGATCCGAGGCTTCAGAGCTCTGGAAGTGATCTTGACATGTGCTGTTCACCACCCCCCCACCCTGTCCCCGCCCTCACGGGCTAACCCACCTTCTTTGGGGAAGATTGGTTTTCGAAAGAAAGAAATAGGATGTTTTCATTTTGTTGGGTTTTTTGGGTTTTTTTGTTTGTTTGTTTGTTTGTTTGTTTTTTATCTGACCTCCTTTTTCTACTTCCCGCCCACCTTAAGGGTTTTACAATCAATGCACATCTTCGCGCTAGAAAACAGATTTTGACTCCTTGCTCAAAGCCCCTTCCAGTTCCTCCCAAAATAGAATAGAAATTTGGGAAGTCTTCTTCCCCATGATCTTTTGTGACGAAGTAGATGATGATGGAAAAACAGGGCAAACAAATACATGTGTCACAGCGGGCAGCTGTCACCTGTTCAACAGCTGGCGTCTGTTTTTTCGAGACAGTACAAAACCTGCGTGTAAGGAAATAAGTGCCGTGGGAAGAAAGGGGGCCTCTCCGATCAGCTCCTCACCATATGCTTAGGAAGGAAGGTTTGTTACCTACTTTATCTTTGTCTCCTTACCAAGTTAATTGTTGGGGGGGGGGGGGTGGTGAGTAGCATTTTCACCAGACCTTTATTTTCTGGTATCATCTAAATCAGGACTAGACGGCTCTGACCCCCTTCCTCCTGTTTGCACGTCTTTCATTTCTTTCTCTGGTCGCCTCTAGCTCCCTCTCTCCTCTCCCCGACCTCCTTTCCAAGCCTCCCACTTCCTCCTTCCCCCTCCATCCATTCCTGGCCCTCCCACACTCCTCCTGTTAGACAGTAAGCCCCTGGCTTCCCACCGGATGGTAGGATTCCAGCCTGAAAGGACTGCTAACCTCTTTTCACCACCCTTGACCTGGGTCAAGGGTCAGTCTTCGTGCCTCTGTTAAAATGTCTTCGCCATAGTACCGATGAAACGTCAAAGATTCAGCTAATACTGATGTCCCTCCCTGTGTGTTTGGAGAGTCTTAGCGGTGAATTTGTGTTGCTCTAAAACCTTCCATGTTTTCATAAGTTACAATGACCAGTACCCTGAAGTGATTGAAAGGACAGGGCCCCTTGTTTTATGCAGGTAAGAGTTCATTTCCAGGACAGGCTGACAAATAACCGTAACATCTTGATTTTGTCAAATGTTCACCAACTATTTTTCAACTATCTTAGTTCAGGAAAACCAAATCTCTCCCTTCCCGGACTTGTAAACTCATGTGTACTTTAGGTGAAATATAATCCCTATGTTTCTACTACATTTGCACTTAATACAGCCAGCTATTGTTTTCTTAAAGTCCAAGAACACTTTAAGGATTTCAACAAGCCTCTTTTGAAAGGCTTTCTTCCTCCCAGGCCCCTAAACAGGAAATTGTATTTTACTCAGGGTAAACAGATTTTATAGCTTCCAGAGTTCAAGTGTGGATTCATGCCAAGCGCCCAACATGATTAAAGAGGCTCTTAAATTTGACAAAATGTGTTCTGTTTCCTCTGGTTCAAAAGTGTGCAGATGTGAAATTCCCAAGTTTATAATCTTACATGGATATGTAAGATGATCAATATATTATATAAGTGCATTTTTATCTTTATATCTCTCTCTCATTTAATGCTTTCTTTTAAGTTCTGATGCCAAGGTCTATGAACAGTTCTTTACTCTGCATGCAAGCGTAATTAATAAAAAGCTTTGCATTACATATGATAAGATTTTAACATTCAAATCAGGACACGTCTGACTTGGAGGGCTCTGAAGCCTTCTCATGGCAAGCGGTTTGACGCCACTGCTTTCTGATTTCTGACACACCCTGTCCTACCCCATTCGCAGAGTTTTATAGCTAATCACTTCATCATATTAACGAAATTGGATTCCATGCTCTGAATGCCATTGCAAAACTCATTTGTAATATGCCTGCTGCCCTCTTAAAAGTGGTTATTTTCCCTCCAGCTAGGCTGGGCTACCCAGCAGAATGTAAGCAACAGCGTGCTTGCCTGATGGCGACCAATCCGTTAGTCCTGGCATGCTTGGAAACTCTGCCTAACAATGCCAAAATTCGTTAAACATGTAAATATCACTCAAGACCTATGTTTCTAAAAACTCAAATTAACTATTTTCATGCATGGGTATACAGATCTTTGTCCAAAAATGTCAACCCCCATTTCAACTTTCGTGGTGTATCTGAAGAATATAAAAAGCATAATTAGGAAAATGAAGATGTATTATTAAATACACAGACCTTGAGGAAATCCCTGAAGTATCCCATCAAGGCTATCTCTTGATATAACTTTGCTCCCTTAAATATATGACTTAACTGGAGCTTTTCTGTGCATCTAAGCCAAGTGGTGGTGGATGTTACCTTGTACTCAAACACCTGAATCCAAGATTTACCTTTTTTTCTTTTTTTAATAATCCAGCCGACCTACTGGTTCATTGCTCCATAGCCCAGTTCTCTGAGCTAGGACAAGATTGAGTGTCCCCAACTAAGCCCAGCTGGAAGATTCTGAGGCTACTCCAGCAATATATTTTCCTGCCAGCAGGGCTATCCCCAGGTGGTTTTGACTTATTAACCCCAGATAGCATTCTTGTCCTCTAATCCCTCAAGAATATCTAATTCTTGTCCTCTAATCTCACCTTTATGGTACAGCCAACAGCCAGACCTCTGAAGCAATCATCAGAAAGAATAGGAGAGGCAAAGGCTGGAAAAGGCTGGTATTTGTTTGCACATTCAGAAGAAGATCATTCACATTAATGGTTCATCGTTGGCACTTGTTCCCTGAAAGTCCTGAGAGCCTTTACCTGGTACTTGACAGCTTTCCTGCCTCCTGTGCCTCTTACTCTAGTTGGAAAAAGAAAGAAATGAAAATATAGGAAGGGGATGCATGGCCCTGATGATGTTTGTCTGAGGCTAGGAGAAACAAAATGAAGTGGAGAAATGCAACTCACTTTTGCATATTGATTTTGTATCCTGCAACTTTACTGAATTTGTTTACTAGTTCCAGTAATTTTTTGGTGGAGTCATGGTTTTCTGTATATAACATCATGTCATTTGCAAACAGACACTTTTACTTCTTCCTTTCCAATTTGGATGCCTTTTCTTTTTCTTGCCTGATTGCTCTGGCTAGGACTTCCCATATATAGGGGAGCAAAATTTGCCACCCCCAAATGTGTCTCTTGGTATGAGGATTAATTTACGTTGATTATTTTAAAGAAACAGACTCAGGAAGAACCCTTGACCTCCCCCCTTATCTGCCTAAAAAATGTAGATGGAGGACCTGTTCCGGGAAGGGAGCTGTCACATAGATAACTCTAGTGTGAACTAAGCAGGTAGGCAGGGAGGAACACAGCAAAGTCTCTTAAAACTCCTTTCTGTATCCCACTGTCTCTGCCTGGCCCAGCAAGCATTTGTTTACCAAGCCTCACTTTTCCATCTCCATGTGAATTGCCTTCCTCCCCTTTGAGATCCCAAACCACTAACTGAATAGATATTTTTCCAAAGACATACAAATGACCAACAGCTACATGAAAAGGTACTCATCATTGATCATCAGGGAAATGCAAATCAAAACCACGGTTAGATATCAGCTCACACCTGTCAGAATGACTATCATCAAAAAGAAAAGAGATAAGTTCTGGAGAGGATGTGGAAAAAAGGGAACCCTTGTGTGCTGCTGCTGAGAATGTAAATTTGTGCAGCCACTATGGAAACAGTATGCAGCTCCTCAGAAACTTAAAAATAGAAGTACCAGATGGTACAGCAATCTCACTTACGGGTATATATCCCAAGGAAATGAAATCACTACCTCAAAGATTGCAGTATTATTCATGATCAAGATATGAAAACAAACTAAGTTTCCATCAATGGATGAATGGATAAAGAAGATGTGAGATTACATGTATTATTCAGCCATAAAAAAAGGTGGAAGTCCTTAGTTTAAAGCAACATGGATGAGCCTTGAAGGCATTATGCTAAATGAAATAAGTCAGACAAAGACAAACACTGTATGATCTCACTTATATGTGAAACCTAAAAAAGCTAAACTCATAGAAACAGAGAGTAGAATGGTGGTTGGCAGAGGCTGGGGTAGAGGGACTTGGGAGATATTGGTCAAAGGGCACAAACTTCCAGTAATAAAGTGAATAAGTCCTGGGGAACTAATGTCCAGCATGGTGACAATAGTTAACAATGTTGTATTTTATACTTGAAAGTTGTTAATGGAGTGGATCTCAAATGTTCTCACCACAAAACAAAGGTAAATATGTGAAGTAATATTTGGGTAACTAACCTTACTGTGATAATTATTTCACAGTAGATGGTATAATCACATTGTACAACTTAAACTTATACAATGTTATATGTCAGTTATATCTCAATAAAGCTGGGAGTGGGGAATGAAGTGGAGATTCACAATTTTAAAAAGAAGTGAGCAGAGACTTCCCTGGCGGCGCAGTGGTTAAGAATCCGCCTGCCAATGCAGGGGACACGGGTTCGAGCCCTGGTCCGGGAAGATCCCACATGCCACGGAGCAACTAAGCCCGTGCGCCACAACTACTGAGCCTGTGCTCTAGAGCCCGTGAGCCACAACTACTGAAGCCCGCGCGCCTACAGCCCGTGCTCCACAACAAGAGACGCCACCGCAATGAGAAGCCTGTGCACCGCAATGAAGAGTAGTCCCCGCTCGCCGCAACTAGAGAAAGCCCGCGGGTAGCAACGAAGACCCAACACAGCCATAAATAAATAAATAAATTTATTTAAAAAAAAAATAGTGAGCAAAACTGGAAACGCTGACAGGGAATATGGGATTCGCAAATTAAGACAGACATTTTTTAGTAGAAATTTCTTTGGTGCAATCCATGATCCTTGGGGCTGTTGGAGATCAGATGACATATAGTCCCAGGGTTATGGATCATGGATTCAGTTGTCTTTCAAAGACTTGCCTGCCTGCTGCCTGACTTCTGTTAGTCGCAGCCGAATGTCAGTCACCTTGTGGGTTTTGGGACGTTGGAACTTGAAGCATCTGTGCTGTGTGTTTCACCCAGTGACAGTAACTAGGGGAAGTGGTTCAAAGTCTGCAATTGATGATCCACATTCCATGGATCCATCTGACCCTCGCTCTGAAATGACCTGAATACTGGTTCTACTTGACCAGATACTCCAGTGAGCGCTCAATGAGAAAACTCAATTAGAAATACAGTTTTCGGGTTTTTTTTGTTTTTTTGTTTTTTAATTAATTAATTTATTTATTTATTTTTAGCTGTGTTGGGTCTTCGTTTCTGTGCGAGGGCTTTCTCCAGTTGCGGAGAGTGGGGGTCACTCTTCATCGCGGTGCGCGGGCCTCTATCGCGGCCTCTCTTGTTGCGGAGCACAGGCTCCAGACGCGCAGGCTCAGTAGTTGTGGCTCACGGGCCCAGTTGCTCCGCGGCATGTGGGATCTTCCCAGACCAGGGCTCGAACCCGTGTCCCCTGCAGTAGCAGGCAGATTCTCAACCACTGCACCACCAGGGAAGCCCCAGTTTTTTTAATATGAGCATTTGGTAGCTTGAATATTGATTACTAAGGGAAAACTGGAAACCTCAATACGATTGTAACTGTTTGAGGCTGATGTCAGGAAGGATGGCTCTCCTCTGCAACTATTATCTTGGTGCTTCTACAGAAACAGAATTTTGAACTTGGCGTGATGCGTCCTCTTAGACAGCACACACTTTTGGCATTATTGTCATTGTTGACAGCGTGGTGATCAGAAGGGGATGGGAAATTCTCTACCCACTGAAGGTGGAGGAACCTGGGAACCTTCCTGTTTTTCATCCCTCACCTCCCCCCATGCTAAGGACCCACGGGCAGAACCTCAGGCTTTGGATTGCTGAAAGGTAAAGCAAGCAACAGGACGAGTGGGAGAGGGCTGGACAGGGAAGCTGGGAAGTGGGGTTTGAGCTCTAGTTCAGCCGTTGAATCTCCATGAAAATGTATTATGTTATTAAAAATACATTTCCTCTTTTTCTGTTTAAAAATTATATATGTTCATTATAAAAATAATGAATGATAATCCAGAAAAAATATAAGGCATAAAATAAAAACTGCCCAATTTTCCACCAACCCCAGAAAAAAACCCTGGGGTCTAACATTAATAATCCACTGGAGGGGCTTCCCTGGTGGCGCAGTGGTTGAGAATCTGCCTGCTAATGCAGGGGACACGGGTTCGAGCCCTGGTCTGGGAAGATCCCACATGCCACGGAGCAACTAGGCCCGTGAGCCACAAATACTGAGCCTGCGCGTCTGGAGCCTGTGCTCCGCAACAAGAGAGGCCACGATAGTGAGAGGCCTGCGCACCGCAATGAAGAGTGGACCCCGCTTGCCACAACTAGAGGAAGCCCTTGCACAGAAACGAAGACCCAACACAGCTTAAAAATAAATAAATAAATAAATAATAATTAAAAAAAAAATCCACTGGACATACTTCTGGATAGCTCTCTCCATGGTCCATATATAAACACACAGCACGTAACATGCCACTTTACATCAATGGAATCCCGCTTTACATGCTATTTTATAATAAGCCTTTTTTTTTTTTTTTTTTTTTTTGGCTGTGTCGGGTCTTAGTTGCGGCACGAGGGATCTTCTTCGTTGAGGCATGTGGGATCTTCTGTTACAGTGTGTGGGCTTCCCTCTAGTTGTGGCGTGCGGGTTTTCTCTTCTCTAGTTGTGGCGTGTGGGTTCCAGAGCGCGTGGGGGGGGCGGCACGCAGGCTCTCTACTTGAGGCGCGAGAGCTCAGTAGTTGCAGCGCACAGGCTTAGTTGCCCCGAGGCATGTGGGATCTTAGTTCCCTGACCAGGGATTGAACTCACGTGCCCTGCATTGTAAGGCGGATTCTTTACCACTGCACCACCAGGGAAGTCCCTATAATATGCCTTTTTTACTTAATATATGTTGTAGTCATTTTTATTCAGTCAATGTATATAGCTCTGTTTCATCTTAAAGATTGAATTATGCTCATTGTTATACTGTTTTGACGTACAATAATTTACTTGATGAAACTGTAGATGGGCATTTTGATTGTTCCCATTTTTTCTACCCTAAGTAAGTCTATAATGAAAATCCTTGCATCTATATCTTTTCACAATTATCAAACATCTTCTTAGAACAAAGTTCCAGAAGTGGAATTTCTACATGAAAGGGCGTGCTCATTTTAAATTTTAAAAAACATTTGCCAAACTGCCCTCCAGAAACTTGACCTCATTTATACGCCCACCGACAGTTACAGGGAGTTGCCTTTTGATTCTGGAGCCATCAACACCGAGTAAAGTCAACTTTTAATCTTTCCCAATTTGATAGAAAAAAATGACATCTCAGTTTGGCTTTTATTTGCATTTATTTTATTACTAGTGAGGTTGACACATTTAAATAAGGTCACTGACCTCTTTTATGGTGGTTGCTTGCTAAATCATCAGCTTTATGTACTCTTCTACTGGATTGTTTACCTTATATTAATTTATACAAACTGCATTAGGTATATGAATACTTGATCATATATGTTATAAATATTTTCTCCAGTTTGTGTTTGCCTTTTAACCTTTGCATATGATATTTATTGCCCACATTTAATGTGGCCCAAGTCAGTGTTTTAATATTCCATGTCTTCCCTTATCTCAAGATTATAGAAAGAGCCCACAGGATGTTTCAGCCTCTGACAATTAGATGGATCCAGCGTCCAAACTCAGAAATTCTGTGTTTCACTTGGTAACTTACACTCTCTCTAGTCTTCGCCTCTCAAGCCAGTGTCCACTCCTGTTCCTGAATTCTCTTCATAGTGCTAGGGGATCACGTTCAACCTCTCCCTGTCACCATGGCTGCAGAAGCTCTCCATCAGCGCTCGGCCAGGCCAGTGCCAGACTCAGGTTACCAGCTTGGGGCCAGCACTGACTTCCACATGGTCACAGAAAATAAACATCAGTTATCACAGCAACAGCTGCTGTGGCCCTGCCCCCAAGACCTCTTTCTCACTTAGGGCCCCACGTCTTGAATTGTGCTCATGAGCTGAGCTCAAGCTACTGTCGGTGACGGCAGGTGTCGGTAACTGAAAAGTTAGCCCCTCCTGGGACCTCAGGGTGCTCGTGTTTCTTGTTTGTTTCTTTCTCTACGATTTCATCTGTCCGAGACCCAAACTTTTAATTCTGCTACACAAAGCTAAAGAGTGGCTAAAGGGAAAACAAGGTGAATAGAAGTCAGTCGGGGGTCAGGAATGAATCACTAAACATGGATTTCATGGGGAAATTTGTCCTTAGCATGGCAGGGCAAAGATTTTCTAAGGTAATGGGAAGCCGTTGTGAGGAATGAATGCCCAGGGCTGTGTGTGATAGCACATCACCTTTCACATGAGAGGTGACTGTGAGGATTCCCTGAGTGATGAAGGCATGAATAATGCAGGAATGAATGAAGAAATGAACGGAACTCCCCAACTACATTACTGTTGGATAGAGTAAGGCTTAAATTCTATGCTGTGGCAGTCGTGATAAAGGAACATGAGATTCTGCTCTCTAGTTTCTAAAGACAGGATTGTTTTAAATGCCTCTGAGGCCAGTTCTCAGATGGGGAGGATGGACGTGGAAATTCATTAGAACCACCTGAGCAGCTTTTTATTTTTATTTATGTATTTTTTAAATTAATTAATTAATTAATTTTATTTTTGGCTGCATTGGGTCTTCGTTGCTGCCTGCGGGCTTTCTCTAGTTGTGTCGAGCGGCGGCTACTCTGTTGCGGTGCGTGGACTTCTCGCTGCAGTGGCTTCTCTTGTTTTGCTGAGCACGGACTCTACTTACGTGGGCTTCAGTAGTTGTGGCACGTGGTCTCAGTAGTAGTGGCTCGTGGGCTCTAGAGCGCAGGCTCAGTAGTTGTGGCGCACGGGCTTAGTTGCTTCGCGGCATGTGGGATCTTCCTGGACCAGGGCTCGAACCCGTGTCCCCTGCATTGGCAGGCGGACTCTTAACCACTGAGCCACCAGGGAAGCCCCATGAGCAGCTTTCTAAGGTGCCCACACCCCTGCTTTCTGCAGATGCAATGGTGTGCGGTGGTCCCACCTCCCTGTTCTGGGTTCACTGCACTTGCTCCTCTCGGGGGAATCACGCCCGTCTACAACCCTGGACACTGCCCGAGGAGCTCATGCTTTGTTACTATGCGAATCCCTGCACCACCACCGCCCCCCCGCCCAGTGTGTCCACAGACCTCCAGGGCCAGCACTGGCCAGACCGCCTGAGGCTCCACCCGTATCAACAGCAGCCTCCTTTGCTTCCTGGTGACGTTGTAACAAGTGGGGCAGCAGGAAACCTGTGCTCTCAGGAAGTCTGGGGGCTGAGCACCTGCCGTGTCTCCACTCACGTGACCGACAGCTCTGTGAGTTAACCAGATGTTCACGAGGCCCCTTACCTCGCACACCTGCGGCCCCTGGTGCGTGGAAGGAAGCCCTGCATCTCGCCTGGGTGCCGCAGTCCTGGCCCCTCCCTGCTCGCCCTTCATGAACCGGTTACGCCCTCTGTGACCAGCCACGCCCCTGCTCTCCCGCCGACCGGTGTGTCCATTCCCCTGAATTCACCGACTTGACGCAGTTCACTACCACTTATTAATTATATACTCTTTCTGTTGCAATACAGTATCTCTTTCTTCTGATTGGTACATGCATCAAAGTGATTAATTAAATGAGTGACTAGTGTGGATATACTCCAGTTTCCAAGCCCTCTCCGTAGCTAGTCTGGGCTCTCCTACTTTCCAGCTGCCAAAGCAGCCTCTTCCCTAACTTGGGATCCATGTAGCTAACTCCCTCTACAAAGGGCTGTATATGTTGACTGATGAAAGCTAAGCAAGGAACTCGCCTTCTCAAAGCATCCCTCCGCGTGTTTTGGAGGACACAGAGTTCACATAAACATGAAAAGATCAATTAGGTCAACTCAGAGGCTAGGGATACGGGTTTTGTTAATTTGTCCAGATATTTGCATATAATGAGACTTTAATTAACGGAAAACCTTGGACTTCTAGAAACAGTTGGAAACGTCTAAATAGGGAAATAAAATCTACTTTAGGTAATTTAGTGGAATTTAACGCCGAGGAGTGGCCACAGGGGCTCTGGAGGGGGCGCTGAGAGGCCAGATTGGGAGGGTGAGGAGGAAGCCATTGCGCCTCCATGGGAGCCCCAGAAGCGGGGGTCCCCCGAAGGACGCCGGACCCGCAGCAAGAGCGGCACCTGCGGCCCGAGACACCGCCGTGGGCATCGGGGAAACCTGCCTGTCCCGCTGTCCCCCAGCCAGCGCCCCCTAGCGGCTGCGCCCTCGGAAGCAGCAGCCGCAGGGGCAGGGGAGGCTCCCGTAGGGCCACGTGGTCCTGCCGCGAGCGGAGCGGGCAGGGGCGGGGGTGGAGGTGCATCTGGGCGAGGAGATCCAGAGCCAGCCTTGCAGGCCTCGCCCACGTCGTGGACCAACACAGACCACGCAATGTGAGGAGTGAGGCTGCATCGAGAACTCCCGGGAGTCAGGTCTGTCCTTCGTCCCTCTAGCCTGGCAGGTAGCAGGAGACGACTCTACAGCCCTTACATTGAAGAAGAAACCGTCTCACCTCCCCTGAGAGCCTCAGAGGTCAAGCCTCTCAAGGTGTATTTTTAAACAAACTGGTTTATGCTCCCTCACTGGTACTGGGGACTTTAAGGTAGGGAAATATCCACAAAACGCCCACTCTTCGGACGTTTCTCCTAACTGAGGCACAAGGGGCAAACTTTTCGGATTCTTCGATTATGTTTATGTGTATTTATTCTAAAGAGTATGAGATGACTTAACGAAGAAATCACATATTTACCTGTGCCACCCACGTGTCCTTCAACCGATAAATGGGTGATAGAAAACAAAATTCAGCTGAGTGAAGTTGAAGATCTAGTTGGCCTTATCCAATGACTCATGAATCAGGCAGCACCCCTCCTAGGAGGTAGAAGGTGCTCCAGGGAGTTGTAAAAAATGGAAGGTTTGTATAGGTGGAAGGAGGGGGCGGGACAAGGAAGTTACTAGCTGGAAAGGAAAGAAAGGGCTGTTTCAGGGCAGGTCACCTTCCCCTAGGGGGAAGGGCAGGGGTCTTCTTGTGCAAATGACCTCACCCCAGTGCTGAAATTTCAGATTGTCTGTTTAAAGGTCACATTTCTGGGAGAGATTGAAACTGCAGTTGTCTTTCTTTTTTTTTATAAATTTATTTTATTTATTTTTGGCTGTGTTGGGTCTTCGTTGCTGCACGTGGGCTTTCTCTAGTTGCAGAGAGCGGGGGCTACTCTTCGTTGTGGTGCGCGGGCTTCTCATTGCGGTGGCTTCTCTTGTTGCGGAGCACGGGCTCTAGGCGTGTGGGCTCAGTAGTTGTGGCACATGGGCTCAGTAGTTGTGGCTCGCGGGCTCTAGAGCACAGGCTCAGTAGTTGTGGCGCATGGGCTTAGCTGCTCCGCGGCATGTGGGATCTTCGTGGACCAGGGCTCGAACCCATGTCCCCTGCATTGGCAGGCAGATTCTTAACCACTGCGCCACCAGGGAAGCCCCTGCAGTTGTCCTGATTGCTGTCCTGGAGGCAAATGACTCCATGTGGGTACTGTGGTTTCTTTCTAACAAGATAAACAAAATGTGTATGTACATACAATGGGATATTACTCAGCCTTAGAAAGGAAGGAAACTCTGATACCTGCTATAATGTGGATGTACCTTGGAGACCTTGTGCTACCTGACGTAACCCAGTGTGAGATGTACAGTCATGTATATATATTGTCCCCAGCTTTATGGCCAGAGCATCTAAAACTCTTGTAATTCCTTAAGTGATAAGAGCAAAGGGGCATCTTTTGTTATCATATTTGGGTTTTGTCCCAGGTCCTGAAATAGCTTCAGAGGGTAAAGGTGAAAAGAGTGTCCTGTTATTCACAAGCCCCTTTCAACCACACCAGAGTTTATATCAGTGACGTGACTTTCTGGAAAGCCCCTAAGGATGGAGGTGGCTGGTTGCCAAGGGAACCAACCATGTGATTAGCGGATTGGAATTTTCAGCCCCACTCCCAACCTCAGAGGAGGAGAAAGGGTCTGGAAATTGACTTAATCTCTAACTGCCAATGATTTAAACAATTGCACCCGTGCAGTGAAGCCTCCAGAAAACCCCAAAGGACGGGGTTTGGAGAACAGGGAGGTGCTGGGAGGGTGGTCAGCTCCGTGCCACCTACCCACCCCTTGTCCCATGCATCTCTTCCATCTGGCTGTTTTTGAGTTATGTCCTTCATATTAAACATGTAAACATACGAAAAGTGTTTGCCATTCTAGCAAATTGTAGAACTGAAGGAGGTGGTCATGGGAAACTCTGATCACAGCCAGTTTGTCAGAAGTCAGAGGGAGGCCCAGACTTGGGACAGGCTTCTGAAGTGGGGGGCAGCCTTGTGGGCCTGAGCCCTTCACCTGTGGGATCGGACGCTATGTCCAGCCGGACAGTGTCAGGACTGACGTGAGTTGTAGGACACTCAGGTGGTGTTCACAGAAGATTGGAGAATTGGTTGGTGTGGGGAAAAAAATGCATTCGGTGTGGAAGTGAAATGTGAGAGCATAAAGGAAAAATAGTTTTGTTCTCTTTAGCCCGTCACAATAGGACAAATCCTGCATGATTCCACCTACACGAGGTACCTAAAGTAATAAAAATTGTCGAGACAGAAAGTAGAATGGTGGTTGCCAGAGGCTGGTGTGGGGAGGTGGGGGAGAGAATGCGGAATTAATATTTAATAGGTGCAGTTTCCGTTTGGAAAGGCGAAAAGTGCCAGTGAGGGATGGTGGTGATGGTTGTGAAACAGGAGGGAAGGGGGCAGGGCACAACCTTTGAAAGAAAGACATAGCCCGAGGACATGACATAAACGGATTAGAACCAAATGGGTCCAAGATGGCGGACAAGTCGACTTCCACTAGACCTTGAGCCTCAGTATACGCTCCCTGTAACACATCGGCAAGCCAAATGACACACCCACAGGCACCATGACAGTTCCAAGGCCGACCATAAGGGTCAAAAAGTGGGCGGTGGCCCAATTCCTGGAAATCCCCACCCCTTCCTAAAATAACTGGAATACTCCTCCCCCTCATTAGCCTATGAAATTACCCACCCCTATAAAAACTGACAACTCCAGCCGCTGGTGCTTTTCTCACCTTCTGAGATGGCCCACACTCTGTCTGTGGAGTGTATTTCTCCCAAAGCCTTTCTCACCTTCTGAGGTGGCCCACACTCTGTCTGTGGGGTGTGTTTCTCTCTAAATAAATCCACTTCTTACCTATCACTTTGTCTCTCGCTGAATTCTTTCTGCTATGAGACCTCAAGAACCTGAGCTTCAATAAGTCCTGAAACCAGGTGTGTGATCTCAGTTGGAAGACTGTGAGTTTTGGCCGGGTTCGAGTCCTAGCCGAGTGGGTTCAAGTCCCAATCTGAGGTGCACAGTTTCAGTTGCACAACAACGTGAATGTACTTAATGCCACCGAACTGTCCATTTAAAATGGTTAAAATGGTCACTTGTATGTTATGTATATTCTACTGCAATAAAAATATTCACATTTAAAAATGTATCTACCTGTGGTTTTCCTCCTGAACTTGTATCCGTAAGTCTGGGCATTTAGGACGTTTTAAAATGACTTTGCAGCTGCGTCGTGAGTCATGAGGGCTGTACTTTGAGTGACTCATGAAACACTCTTTTTTTTTTTTTTTTTTTAATTAATTTATTTATGGCTGTGTTGGGTCTTCGTTTCTGTGCGAGGGCTTTCTCCAGTTGCGGCAAGCGGGGGCCACTCTTCATCGCGGTGCGCGGACCTCTCACTATCGTGGCCTCTCTTTTTGCGGAGCACAGGCTCCAGACGCGCAGGCTCAGTGGTTGTGGCTCACGGGCCCAGCCACTCCGCAGCATGTGGGATCTTCCCAGACCAGGGCTCGAACCCGTGTCCCCTGCATTGGCAGGCAGATTCTCAACCACTGCGCTACCAGGGAAGCCCTCATGAAACACTCTTGCTTACATCAGCTGGACACGGGCCTTTGGCAATCAGGGGATGCTATCCTGGGTTCTGAGGAAGGCAGGCCTGCCCCGGTCCGTCCAGATGGGGCAGCTATCAGAGGGGTAATCAGAGCAGAATCAGTAAATGCTGTAGTCACCTGGGAGAGGAATGAGGCGTGCCTCTCTGATGATGCAGGAAGCAGAAGGTGAGTGATTATTTCCTCTCGGGGCTCTTCAGTTTCAGCTTTTCTTTTTTTCTCTTTGAATTTCTCTATTTTATTTTTTTTAATTTTTTAATTAATTTTTATTGGAGTATAGTTGCTTTACACTGTTGCATTACCTTCTGGTGTACAGCAAAGTGAATCAGACATACATATACGTATATCCCCTTTTTTGGATTTCCTTCCCATTTAGGTCACCACAGAGCACTGAGTAGAGTTCCCTGTGCTCTGCAGTAGGTTCTCAGTAGTTATCTATTTTCTACACAGTATCAATAGTGTATATGTGTCAACCCCAATCTCCCAATTCATCCCAACCCCCTCCTTCCCCCCTTGGTATCCATAAGTTTCTTCTCTACATCCGTGTCTCTATTTCTGCTTTGCACATATGTTCATCTGTACCATTTTTCTGGATTCCACATATGAGCGATATGATATGATATTTGTTTTTCTCTTTCAGCTTTTATGAATGCGGGAGTGAGCAGAGCTGACGGGTAGATCTGAGGAGGTGGGAGGGAGTGTCCACCTGCGGAAGGTGTGCTTTCTCTCCATCTTTATATTGGTCTGGCTTCAAATGTCAGCCCCTCGAGGACAGCAGGTGGCATCAAGCAAATGGGAAGTTGCCAGGAACTCGGGTGGCCCCTGTGAACCGGCAGCCCCCTCTCTCTTTGGGGCCGAGCTGGGTTTGCCCTCCGGCCTTCAGCCTCCTGCAGCTCCGAGGTCCCCTCACCACCCTTTTGGCGGAAGAAGAAGAAGCAGGTGAAGAGCCGAGGGCTTGCACAGTAAGGACAGTGGTGTTTCCCCAGGCTCCCGAGCTCCTTCTCAAGGCTCCCCTTGAAGGGAAGGGGCAGGCAGCGTGGTGTTTACCAGCATAACTGTGCTACCGACCGCATGACAGGCCAATAAATCAGAGACAAGGTGCTGAGGCAAGGAATAACAACTTTATTTGGAAAGCTGGCAGACGGAGACGATGGCAGACTAAAGTCTCCAAAAAACCATTTTATCAAAGCTTGGATGCCAGTTTCTTTTATAGCACAGAGAGGGGGAGGAGATGAGGAAGTAAAGTAAAAAGACCATAAGATTTGCAAATATGCCCTGGAATGGCCAGCCTCGGGGAGGGGATGCATTCATTTCTTCTTTCTTGCCGCCATCCGCAGGTGGACGGGGTCCGGATATTTCCCTGAACAAAAGCACTTTGGTTTAACCTTCGGGCAGAGGGGCAGGGTTCCCCGAGGCAGGCCATTGTGTACAGTCTCCTTTCAGTGAACAAAGGCAGCAGAAAGCAGAGGTGAAAGTAAAAGAAACAGAGCCAACATGGAGTCAGATTTGGCTCTTCCCTGTTACGACTGCAGCTGGCGGTCGCGGCCTTCTAGGCCTGCTCCACACACGCTGGCCGAGCCGCGACTGTGTCTCATACATCGAAAGGGCTCAATAAACGGCAGGTGGAGTTGTCGTTAAACAGGTGCACATCTCGGTCCAGAAACACAGCTATGCAGGAAATATCACTTTATTTTCCTTAGAGCAACTTAATGAGGACCTTGGGCACCCATCCCCCCACAACACAGTAGGAAATTCTCCCCCTGGCAGTACTGGGTTCCTTCCTGAATCTGGTCCAGAATCTGGAGGACTGTGTAGACCCCCACTGCGGGTAAGGCAGTCCCATCACCGGACACCATCTCCTGGTCACGCCCCAGCCCTCCCTTCATTCACAGCCCCGCAGGGCAAGGGCTGGGGGCACACGGGAACCACTCTCTACCTGCTTCTCAAGACACTCGGTCTTTCTCCTCTGCATCCATCTGGGTCCAGGCAGGTGAGAGGCCACACCTGACCTAGGTAACCGGAGGAGAGTTTTACCAAAGGTACTCTCTCCAAAGGTGTGGGCAGTTAGGGAAACCAGTAAGGGAGAGTGAGGACCTTGAGTTGGCAACTGTGGAGGTCATCGTGTAACGGGGAAGAGCCAAATCTGACTCCATGTTGGCTCTGTTTCTTTTACTTTCACCTCTGCTTTCCGCTGCCTTTGTTCACTGAAAGGAGACTGTACACAATGGCCTGCCTTGGGGAACCCTGCCCCTCTGCCTGAAGGTTAAACCAAAGTGCCTTTATCCAGGGAAGCATCCAGACCCTGTCCACCTGCGGATGACGGCAAGAAAGAAGAAATGAACGCATCCCCTCCCTGAGGTTGGCCATTCCAGGGCATATTTGCAAATGTTATGGCCTGAATTTTACTTTACTTCCTCATCTCCTCCCCCTCTCTGTGCTATAAAAGAAACTGGCATCCAAACCCCAATAAGATGGTTATTTTGAGACTTTAGTCTGCCATCTTCTCCGTCTGCCGCCTTTCCAAATAAAGTTGTTATTCCTTGCCTCAGCACCTCGTCTACGATTTATTGGCCTGTTGTGGGGTGAGCAGAGTGGGCTTGGACTCAGTGACAATTTCCCCCTCAGCGCTTAGATTTCAGGAGAAGGAACCAGAGCCCGGAGAGGGCTTCCCTAGAGGGACAGAGCCAACCACAGGGGGGACGGGGCACTGAGGGCCTGACCTCACTCTCCTGTCTCCTGTCCTCTGCTGGTACCGTCTACTGGCCAAACCCAACCAAAAGCCAGAGAACCAAGGCAGAGGATAACCTTAGAGAATCACGATGCTGTTATCAACAATGTGAATTGGTGTAGATGAATATGGTAAGAGCAGATCTGATAGGGATTTAGGGGAGAGAACATCAGAGTCCACAGTAGGTGGAGTTTGAGCAACGGTACCTCCCGCTGTGGGTAACATTTTGTGTGCCTCTGGCACGTGACTTGAAGCAGAGGGATGGGTCGGATCCAGGGGTTCTTTTTTTTTTTTTTTTTTTTTTATATTAATAGTGCTTATTTCTTTTATTTATTTATTTCTTTTTTATTTTTTTTTGGCTGTGTTGGGTCTTCGGTTCGTGCGAGGGCTTTCTCTAGTTACGGCAAGTGGGGGCCACTCTTCATCGCGGTGCAGGGACCGCTCTTCATCGCGGTGCGCGGGCCTTTCACTATCGCGGCCCCTCCCGTTGCGGGGCACAGGCTCCAGACGCGCAGGCTCAGTAGTTGTGGCTCACGGGCCCAGCTGGTCCGTGGCATGTGGGATCTTCCCAGACCAGGGCTCGAACCCGCGTCCCCTGCATTAGCAGGCAGATTCTCAACCACTGCGCCACCAGGGAAGCCCCCAGGGGTTCTTAAATGAGGAAAGCTTAGCCCAGTGCTGGGCATGTATGAGCTTTCTTCCTGTGGTAGCTATCAGGACCCTGAGACCCCAGTCATGGCTCAGTTAGCTCTCTGACTCTGTAAGCTGCTTCATTTCAACACCCAAACTAGCTCAGCCTAAGCCAAGTTCAAAAGAAGGGATGTCTGGACTCTCTCACCCAAGAAATGGTGATGCTATTTTTCAGGTTGAAACTTTCCAGAGCTGTTCGCAGCCGTATTTATACTCTTGGACGTTTATGCAGCCGTTCTTGCCTGTTTATTGTTCTGGAAAGTGCGGAAGGAATGTTTATAGAGAGATTTCTGTCATAGTGCACGGAGCAGACAAGGACGCGGCAGCAGAGGCCAGCCTTGTCCTCCTGGCTCCGTGGATAGACAGTCGGCAGGAGACGGGCTTCGTCAGCCTCCCCCGCATGGCCTCGACCCGCAGGCTCTGCATCCAAGAGCTTCCCAGCACAAGGGAGCAGGGCTTGATGCTGTTCCCTGCCCCTCCTCCAAAAAAGCTGCTCTCTGCAGCTTCTGGCCTTATCACTAAGCGCCCCTGCTCCCGGCCTGTGCTTGTCCTTCTCTGGCTGCCTGGTTAGCTCATTTTCCGCTGTCACGGAATCTGCTAATCCAACGAGGGAAAATCTGTCCAGGGCAGAAGAGACTAGCTCCCTCCCACTGGGGCAGGTGCATTAACCCCTGTGCCTTCCCACTCAGGGAGGGCAGCGAGGAAAAGGCCGTCCCAGCGGCAATCAGCCCGGTGACAGCCCTGGTGACACCCAGCCTCAGCAGCAGGGCCCAGGGCTGCACTCAGGCGGCTGGGAGAGGCGCCCCGCCGGCAACTTACAAAACTCAGCCCTGGCAGGTTCCAGGAGCAGCAGGGCCAGGTCCACAGAAGGATGAAGGCTGCTCACCCCAGAGCAGGGAGACTGGCAACAGCAATCCCACAAGAAGATGACAGTGGTAGCCCAGCAGGAAATGGCAGCAGCAGTGACCAGGAGAGAAAGATGCTCCAGGTTCAGGGTGAGAGGCTCAGGCTGCGACAGTAGTTCACAAGAGACTGTAAGCTCCTTGAGGTGAGGTTTTTTATTTTGTTCAGGGCTGACGCTCCCGGATCTATCACAGTGTTTGACACGTGGAAAAAGCACAACGAATATTTATTTTTTTAAAAAAGAATGGGGCTTCCCTGGTGGCGCAGTGGTGGAGAGTTTGCCTGCCAATGCAGGGGACACAGGTTCGAGCCCTGGTCTGGGAAGATCCCACATGCCGTGGAGCAACTAAGCCCATGAGCCACAACTACTGAGCCTGCGCGTCTGGAGCTTGTGCTCCGCAACAAGAGAGGCCGCGATAGTGAGAGGCCCGCGCACCGCGATGAAGAGTGGCCCCCGCTTGCCGCAACTAGAGAAAGCCCTCGCACAGAAACGAAGACCCAACACAGCCATAAATAAATAAATAAATAGATAAATAATAAAAAAAATAAAGGAATTCCTTTAAAAAAAAAATAAGTGAAATTACAGTTCTTATTATAAAAGCAAAATGAGATCACTGTAAACAATTTAGAGATTGTGGATAAGCCAAAGAAAATGAAATCAGCCATAATTCGACCATCCAGCCATAGCCTCGTTTTCTCAGTGGGGGCATCTTCTTTCAGAGGGTCTGGGGGTTGGGGACTGCGTGTGGTCACTTACTGCAAATACCCCATCTTCCCCTTAAAGTGGCTGCTTTCTTAGTACCAATTATCATAGTACTGTTTCTAAATCATTAAACCCTCTGCTATGGCATTTAAGGTTGCAGGGTGTTTCCTTTATGGACGTACTTGTCCTCGTTTAACCAGACCTCTGTTTTTAGCCATTCAGGTGGTTTCCAGCTATTCCCAATTATGAAAAGAGCTGCAAGAAATGTCCTGTAGCTGCATCTCTGTCCACATCCATGGTTCTCTCCTTGGAATAAATCCCCAGACCTGGAATCACTGCTGTAACACAGACAGCGGTCCTCGGATGAAATGCCTTTCAGAAGAAATTTAATGAGTGAGAAATTTAGGGATGAATCAGAAACAGTCGCTCCCCCAAATTAGTCTTCTCCCTCGTCTCTCAGCAAATGATTTGTAAAGGCTCTAGGAAGATTGCATTTTCTTTAAAGAAGGTGACTTGAGGTTCCAGAAACCCTCACCATCAGGCTGGGGCGGGGAGGGTGGCAACCAGGACTTTCTGTAAATGCGTTCACTCCTAGCTTCCCGGAGGCCCAGTGGTGATTAGACTGATCCCTGGTCTTCCCAGAATCTCCACCCAAACAAATGTCCCTGAAGCCGGGGTGGGGTTAGGGGGGGCTTGCGGGGGAAGGTGGTGGTCAGCTGGAACTCCACTCAGGCCACAGAGGGCTGTGTGTCCTGGGGAAGTTTCTTCCCCTTCTGTGCCTCAGTGCCAACCCCCTAACCTGAGGGGCTCGCTGCATGGGGCCTCAGAGGCTCTGCCGCTTGTCTGACGAAGCGAGATCCTTGCCTGGCACCCTGGCTCTCCCCTCCCCTCCCCTCCCGCCGCAGAAATACGTGCCAGGCCTGGGATGTCCTTGAGGCCGGCAGGCCAGACGGGGAGCTGGCAGCCCCTTCCCCTCTGGGGGCTGAGGCTCCTTTAATTTGCATACCTTAAAAGGCTTGCAGGAGCGAGGGGCTGGGTTCTTATCTCCTGTGCTCTGGAGGGGCCTTATTTATAGCCCAGCTGGCCAGCAGCTGCTTGCACGTTGGGGTGAACCCACAGGGCGGTTGACCTCCGGCCGCTGTGCCCCCTGGTTGGACTGGAGGGCAGAAAGCAGACAGGTAAGGCTCCAGTTTCTCTTCTCTTTCCCTTCCCTTGCCATCCTTCCTCTCGTGTCTGCACAGCTTTGTACCCCAGCTGTGCAGAGGGAGTGCCCAGCCCTGGGAGGGAGCTCTCTGGCACTGTGGACCGCAGACCCAAGTAGGACCCAGGGGCAGGGACAGCTGGCTCTTCCAGCAGCTAAGCTCCTGCTGCCCCCAAAGCTGCAGCAGGTGCCCACCGGGACATTAAGAACTTGGAGGTGGGAGGGAGGGAGACGCAAGAGGGAAGAGATATGGGTACATATGTATATGTATAACTGATTCACTTTGTTATAAAGCAGAAACTAACACACCATTGTAAAGCAATTATACTCCAATAAAGATGTTAAAAAAAAAAAAAAAAGAACTTGGAGGAACCCTAGTTTATCTTACTCTCTCTCAGTGGGAATCAGGAATCTGCATTGAGTTTTGACACCGGAAAGTTTTTTTTTTAAAAAAGAGGAAAGAAAAAGAAAAGAAATGATAAAATCAACACTGGAAGGGGGAAAAACCACAGTGCCCTTGAGCTGCTTCTCCCTGACAGAATTTCCGGATGGCCTGGGGTAAAAAGGCAAGTTACTGATAAGTCTGATTATGCTGGGGAACTGTGTTTATAACACGATGACTTGTTACGGCTGATGGTTTGAAAGTACAGATCACTGTTGTGTGCTTTACAAAGGAAATGCATTAATATCTTACTAATTTCTAGAGCAGGGTATACGCGAAAGACAAAGTACTGAGGAATGTTCTAATGCTCAGCCAGCTGCGTAATAATGTTAATACTGATAGAATGACACATATGTGATAATAGGTATCATAGGTATAAACATCCTCTAGCCAGACCTCAAGCAAGGCATTTTATCAGGTCCAATCTAAAAGGAAAAAAAATTGTGAGATCAGTTTTTTTTTAATAATTCTGAGGTCAAAAGATAGATTAATAGCTGTGTTATAGGCTAATGCTACTTTATCACGTATTTGCTCTATTTAGATTTATTGTTTTGTTTCTTGAGGAATGTTATTTGAATCTTGCTTTATTGCTGGGTTTATAACAACAAAATGTGCTTTAATAGTCTATTACATTTGGGGATCCATTCTACTGTAAAAAAAGTTTTTGTTTTTAACAGAGTAGCCAACTTAATCAACTCAGATGATTACATTTTGAAGGCTTTTTCTAATAGTAAGGAAATACTAATGTATCACTTCCATGAAAAGCTGCATATTTTCCCATAAAGTGTACCCTGACCACTCACCACCCCCCCATCTCGCCTGTCTTCGAGAACATTTTGCACCTTTAGATTTCATCATCTTCGTAGTGCTTCCGTTGATTTGGGGTCCCTGAGGCTGGGCCACACCGTTCTCTCTACATCCCTCAGCTCCAACACAGGCACCTACACACCTCCTACTGTGTGTCCTAAAACACTTCATATTTAAGGATAGATGGCCGAGAAACACTGATTTTAAATTCTCTTCTCCGCATCTGTTAAAAAACATTCAACTAAGTAAATTTTTAAAGATCTTATTGGCTTTATTCAATGATGCATGAATCAAGCAGCGTCCCATCCCGCAGGTAGAAAGAAGGTCTGAGGAGCTGGACAAAATGAAAGACTTTTCCTGGCAGAAGGGAATGGCAACAAGGAAGTTGTTCTCGGCAAAAAAGCAAGTTGGTTATTGAAAGGTTACTTTCCTTTAGTGGACGGCAGGGGTCTATCAGGCAGGTGACTACACCAGTCCTGGTCAAGCCATTCCTGATTGACTGGGTTAAGATTCCATTTCTGGAAGAGCCGAAACTGTAATGAAGTCTCAGTTTGGTGACGTGGGGCTTACAATAGGTGACTCCATTTGGGGCCTGTTGTCTTGCTTTTTTTTTGTTTTTTTTTTTAAAGAACTCCTGACTTATTTATTCATTTACTTTATTTATTTATTTATTTTTGGCTGTGTTGGGTCTTCGTTTCTGTGCAAGGGCTTTCTCTAGTTGTGGCAAGCGGGGGCCACTCTTCATCGCGGTGCATGGGCCTCTCACCGTCGCAGCCTCTATTGTTGCGGGGCGCAGGCTCAGTAATTGTGGCTCACGGGCCCAGTTGCTCCGTGGCATGTGGGATCTTCCCAGACCAGGGCTGGAACCCGTGTCCCCTGCATTGGCAGGCAGATTCTCAACCACTGTGCCACCAGGGAAGCCCTGTTGTCTTGTTTTTAACACCACAAAAGAAAGAGGTGAAATTGTATTCATAGTGTTTATATTTTCTTTTGTTTTTTCTTACTGTACAAATATATGTTCACCACAGGAAGTACAAACCAGCAGAGAGAAGAAAATGGAAAATGATGTGCAGTCTTACTACTCAAAGATAACTCTTAGCATTGCATTGTGTATCTTAACTATTTCTTGATTCTAAGAGGTCTTTTATTGTAACATCAACCATTAATTTAATGCTAGCTTTAAAAGAGAGGGGAAAATTTCCCCCTATGTTATACAGATTAAGACGAATCCAAAAACAATAAATTGGGGGGAAAATATAAATTGTAATTAAGGAAAAATATATATATGATCAGGTTATTTGGTAATCTACTTTTTGTCCCATGTATAGTCACTGTATTTTTACTGTGCATTCAGGCTCTAATTCTTTGAAAATTGGTTTTCAATTTTTTTATATACTAAATTATGACATTTTTCATTTAGCCAGAATATTAAAATATCCATAATAGCTGGATAAGTGGGACATAAAAAAATCATAAAATGAGATTTAGATAAATAATTTTTATCAACATATAACTTGTTTCGAAGTATGATCTGCTGATTTCTACACTATTAATGCTACCTACTGAATAAGAGAAACAACTCAACCGTCTAGGACCTGGATCTTTATTCCCCCCTCAGTTTTGTTTTATTGATTTTTTTCATTATCATTTGTCAGTCTTCATACTTAGTCTCCAATATACCAACGTAAGGTTGAAAAACAGAAAGAAACGTAAGTTCAGAGCAATATGATATTTAACAGATATATTTCATAAATATCATTAAATGTTTTTAAGTGTAAAAGCCTATAAAAATAAAATCAGTTTTAACTTTGAGGACATTTTTACAACTTGGGGCTTTGTTTAAATCTAAAAGAGAAATTTTAGATAGAAGACAGATAAAAATTTATTTTAACAGAAGACTTTGTAACAGTTAAACTGTAATACTGAAAAGTTAAACTGAAGTAAAACCCTATCCAGCCAACAACACATAAAATATGCTCCAGGTGTTTTATTAAGAAGGCTGCAGGGGCTTCCCTGGTGGCACAGTGGTTAAGAATCCGCCTACCAATGCAGGGAACACGGGTTCGAGCCCTGGTCCGGGAAGATCCCACATGCTGCGGAGCAACTGGGCCCGTGAGCCACAACTACTGAGCCTGCGCTCTAGAGCCCGCGAGCCACAACTACTGAGGCTGTGTGCTACAACTACTGAAGCCCACGTGCCTAGAGCCCGTGCTCCACAAGAGAAGCCACCGCAATGAGAAGCCCGTGCACCGCAACACAGAGTAGCCCCCGCTCGCCGCAACTAGAGAAAGCCCGAGCGCAGCAATGAAGACCCAATGCAGCCAAAAATAAATAAATAAATTTTTTATAAAAAGAAAAAAAGAAGGCTGCATAATTAGGTTTTATGGGGAAAGAGAAAGAGTTTTCGTTTGGTTTTTAAGAAGTGAACCCTCTTTCTCTGCCTGGGACCTGCCTGCTCAGCATGGAGGGCACCTGAAGGGGCAGGGGGACTGACTGTCTTCATGGAAGTCGAGGTCACCAGAGCACTTCCTGCCTGGGTTCAGGTCTGTGCTGACAAATCCTGACCAGGATTTAGCATGAATGCAAAATAGAAAAGTAAATGGTGTTGATTATTCTATATAATATAAACCTATATAATATATAAACACTGAAAAAATATACCAGAATATACACAATTATTGTTTTTGAGGGATAAGATTAGTAGTGAGTTTATATTCTCTCCACATTTTAAATAGTTTGCTACTTTTTCTACACGGAGACTAATCATGAAAGTCTTTCATGGCAAAATTCCACGCAAATGTAAAGGATTCTAATTATTGCCACCACTTATAAAAACTGTAAATAACCTATCAGAATGATTAGCCTCTTGAAACAGGAGGTAAAATTTACTGAATGGTTACTATGTCCAGGAACTATGTATTGGCTCATCTAACGTACAACCAGCCTATATGTGGGTATTATTATCGTTGTTGTTATTGTTATTATTCCTACGTTCAGACACGGAGGCAGGCTTAGAAAAGTGTTATCAGTGCAGAAAGTGCAACCCACTGAAAGACAGGGCCTGGGATCCAGCTGGTGTTAGAAGCACAGGAGCACGGTGAAGGCCTGCGGGAATGTTACAGGAATGGGGGCTGGTACTCCCGAGGAACGTTACTTGGAGCAGGAAGGGAGTACTTGGGTAGAGGCTGCATACACTGTGGTGTGGAGACAGGAAGTAAGGAATTCTGAAAGGGGGGCAGGTTGTCCTGCCAGGTGTAGGGCGGGGCCCTCGGGAAGCAGAGATGCTCTTTGTGTGTGTGTGTGTGTGTGTGTGTGTTGTCTGGGCGTGTGTGAGAGTGTGTGGTGTGGGGTGTTGTGTATGTATGGGGCAGTGTGTGCCGTATGTGTGTACAGTGTGGGGAGGTGTGGTGTCTGTGTGTGTGCTGTGTGTTTGTGTGCCGGGGGAAGGGAAAGAGGGTGGAGATGATAAATGTTAAATGCCGTAAGCTTCCTTTTTAAAAAACTCTCCAATTTTGTTAAGAATCGCTTAATTTATTAGGAAACAACAACATTTTGCTCCCTTCAAATATAGTTCAAGAGACGAAAGAGCAGGTGAGAGAGGAGTCCCCTTATTTCAAAACCCCAATTTTAATTACAGTGAATTATAGACCAGCTATTATGTCCTTCCAACCCCTAAATCAAGACAGAGGCCCACAAGACTTCCAAATCAGTTAGGATCCATGAAAAAATAATCATGTGTGTGCAACACAAAGAAAGCTCAGAGGTTTTGAAAGTGCGTGAGACAAACTCCTTTTAGATACCTCTCTCTACTCCTGCAAATTGAACATGCAAAAGCACTATCAACAGGTGCAAACTTGTTGGCATCACATTAAGCTGCATGAACAACCGTCCGAGTGAGGGAAGAAATACTTACGACCACAATCCCACGTCTAAAATACTGTCAGATGGAAAAACTCTCAAGGCAGCAAGGAAGGCTGAGGGAGCACCTTCTAATTAAGATAGAGTTCTCTACAAGTCGGAATTCATACCGGCAAGTTCAACATCATTTGAATAACGCAGTTTGGGCAGAAGAATGATAAGCCCTTCGGCCACTGTTTCTGAGCAGCAGTAGCACGAACCCTCCAGCCTGGCGGGGGATGAGCTCTGGCAGGATCCTGGAGCCCGCCCTGAGCTGTTTCTACTTTGCCAGGACACACTTCTCTATCTCCTGGGAAGTGTCAGCAAACCTCAGCCAGCCTCAGGCAGGAGCAGCCGGATAGCTCCAGAAGCCCACGTGAGCTCCATCGAACCTCATGTCTCTCTTTAAATTTCGCTCTCGTATTCCAACTTATGTCAGACCGGTCTCTCTTCTGCTCAAAACTCTCCAATGGCTTCCCAAGTCAAAATAAAGTCCAGTGCTACATAGCCTCCAGAGTCCTACAGGATCCAGGCCCCGGAACCTGCCTTCATCTCCTTCCTTCCTCCCTCTCCACCTAGGATGCTCCCGTCACATCACCCTACCCCAACTGTGCCACGCACAGCCCTGCCCCAGGGCCTTTGCACCTGCTGGTGCGCTAGCCAGTCAGGCTCTCCCCCGAGGAAACCACACGCCTCCCTCCCTGCTTCAATCACACCCCATGTGAGAGCCAGCCCCGAGGGTCCCATCTGAAATCACACCCTCTGCCGCTCCCTAGCTCCTTGCCCTGATTTACTTTTCTTCAAATCACTTATCTCACACATGCACACCCACAAAGGGACGTGTAGGCGCTGAATGAGTATCTGTGAGAGACGAAGGCTCCAACAATCCACTGTCATAAATTTCATTTGAATTCTTAGAGGCTTTTCCAGTGTCATTCATGTATCAATACCCTTACAAAGTATCCTTACCAGGGTCCAAGTCTCAGGCTTCCCTGTCCACAACTTGAACCTCATTTCAAAAACGTCTGCTGCACTTGGAGTTTGTTCAGGGAGAAAAGTGGGAGCTGGGGGGTCAGGCTGCCTGGGCTTTGTCCCCAGCTCTGCCATTTACAGCAGGGTGGGACCTCAACCTCCCAGAATCTTGTCTTTAAAAAGAAGATAACAATAACAATAACCTCTTAAATACGTGGGAGGATTCAACAAGGCAACAGCCACAACAATAATAATAGCTACGGGTAATTGACAGATGAGGACAAACTGAAATCCAGAAAAGTGTCTTAGACATAGTTACTATATTAGTTTCTTGTTGCTTTTGTAACAAATTACCCCAAAACTATTGTCTGAAAGCAACACAAATTTATTACCTTATAGTTCAGGAGGTCAGAAGTCTGCAGTGGGTCTCCGGGGGCTAAAATCAAGGTGTGGGCAAAGCTGTGTTCCTTCTGGCGGCTCCAGGAAGGAATCTGTTTCCTGGCCTTTTCCAGCTTCTAGAGGCGCCTGTGCTCCTTGGCTGGTGGGCCATCCCCCACCTGCAAAGCCAGCACGGTCACGTCTTCAAATCTCTCTGATTCTGACTCTCCTGCCTCCTTTTCCCACGTTACGGACCCTCGTGATGACATTGGGCCACCTGGATAATCCAGGATCATCTCCCCGTATCAAGAGCCTTAATCTAATCACACCTGCAAAGGTCCTTCACAAATTGTGGAGATGAGGACATGAACGGTGCTGGGAAGCTGTTATCCTGCCTACCAGTTACTAAGAGACAGAACTGGGGCTGGCATCCGGCTGGTCTCTTGACGGCTGCGCTACAGAAGGACACGGAAAGCCCTGGGAGTAACGAAGGCGGGGTGGAAAACTTGCATCTCAGATTCGGGTTTTTGTCTTTGACATTGAACAAGAGGATTCATCCCCTCTGCCCTGCTCACCGGCTGTGGGCGCCAGAGCAGCACGGCTGACTCTAAAAGTCACTTTATCTCATCGAGGCCAGTTTTAAATAATCAGTCTCACTTCAACCTCAAACATAGCATTGACTTTCAAGAAACCACAGACAGGGACTTCCCTGGTGGTGCAGTGGTTAAGAATCCGCCTGCCAATGCAGGGGACCCGGGTTCGATCCCTGGTCTGGGAAGATCCCACATGCCGCGGAGCAGCTAAGCCCGTGCGCGACAACTACTGAGCCTGCGCTCTAGAGCCGGCAAGCCACGACTACTGAGCCTGCGCTCTACAGCCCATGTGCCACAACTACTGAGCCCACATGCCACAGCTACTGAGCCTGTGTGCCACACTATTGAGCCCATGTGCCACAACTACTGAGCCCACGTGCCACAATTACTGAGCCCACGTGCCACACTATTGAGCCCGTATGCCACAACTACTGAGCCCGCGCATCTAGAGCCCGTGCTCAGCAACAAGAGAAACCACTGCAATGAGAAGCCTACGCACTGCGATGAAGAATAGCCCCCGCTTGCCGCAACTAGAGAAAGCCTGCACGCAGCAAGCAACGAAGACCCAACGAGGCCAAAAATAAATAAATAAATAAATAAATTTATTAAAAAAAAAAAAAGAAACCACAGACACTCCATAAAAGTCGGTTGCAGAGTGGGAATGAAAGCCCTGCTTGGAGACAGGCCATACCGCACCGCCCATGGGGGTCGGGGTAGCGGGGGTGCCTGGACGCAGGGTGTGGAGCAGCTGCCGAAGACCCAGAGCCGGGACACCGCCCGCCCCCATAAGAGAGCAAGCGGCAGGGGCCATGGCATGAACACCTGGGCGGCACCTGGCGGGCTGGGGGGGGGCCACGTGAGAGGCAGAGAGGACGCTTTTCATTAGTGCCCAGGTCAGCAGTGTAAACGGGCCGGCCTGGTGGCACTGCCGGGCAGGGGCCGGGCTCTGGGTCCCAGACCTCATTCACGGGCACCAAGACCCCGGGTGGAGCCGCCTTGCCTGGAAACATGATCGTTCAGAGGGGTTTTCAAACCCTGCAGGCTTCTTGCAGCCTCAGACATGTCTGTTCCTTTCACACGGAAGATAAGAAGCCACAGGCCAAGTTTCGTGCAAGGAACATCTGGGATATGACCCTTACACTGGCCACCGTGTTAAAGGCAGGTGTCCTTTCTCCAACAGACGACTGACACATTTGAGAGTTCTGAGGTTTCTTCTGTGACGTTTTCCTGAATCGGTTGCTTTTTTTCTCTGCTGTCTCCCCACACATTTGTGAGGGAACCACACGTTCACAAGAAGTTCTCCTTTGCCTGGCTCTCCCGCAAATGCAAACTTTTCAAACTGCGGGTCAGCATCATAGGTCTTAGTGAGTCACGAAATCCATCTAGTGGGTGGAGACCCGCACTTTTTTTTTTTTTTTTGATTTGAAATGTGTTTATATTGTAAAATCATTACCATGGTAAGTTTAGTGCACATACGTCACCTCGCAGTTACACATTTTTTTGTATATGATGAGAGCTTTTAAGATATACTCTCTTAGCGACTTCCAATATATAATAGAGTATTGTTAACTGTGGTCACCATGATCTATATTACATCTCCAGGTCTCCTTTACAACTGGAAGTTTGTACATTTTGATCACCTTCACCATTTCACGTTTTGAAGAATAAAATGAAAAAGACTAGAATATGGAAAAGATAGAATAAAAAAAGAACAGAAAGCATAGTAAGGGTAAGAATTATTTCGTGACGATCTCTCCCAGCACTGCATGTGGGGCTGGGGGAAGCCGTGGGGATGTAAAACTGTACTTCCTAGTTTGAGTTGCTGTCAAAGACTTGGAAGCACTGCTGTCAACATGTGCAGGTTCCCTTTCTCCTGGGTCCTCTTGACGCCTATGAGCCCCCTTCGGATACTCCTCTCTCTCTGCAGATGGCTTTGCCCTCCTTAAGGCAGGAGCCAATGAAATGCTTTCCTACTTGATCAGCTCTACAAATGTGAGTCTTCGTGGAAAAAGGAAAAGGGAAACAAAAGACCAAAACACAACCACCTGTGCCATTCATCCAAGAGGGAGACAGCCGTGTGAGCAGAGCTCTGGGGGAAAGGCTAGACAACCCTCGCCCCCACCTCGCAGCATCTCCCCTGCAGCAGCACTTGCGCCTGGCGTGGAGGTGCATGAGTGTGTGTGCTGCTCTAATTCACCTCCCTTCTAGGGCCCGAAATAAGTAACAACACCACAGCCTGAGGGACCAGCCCCTTCCGCATCGTTTCATGGTCTCTGCAGGCATGCAGCCTCTTCCTGTAATTTGGCAGAAGGGCTGGGGGGGGGGGGCGGGCTGCTCACTGGTTCCCACATCAAAGGCTGCCTTTGGTGACTGCTGGCCAGGGGAAGGGAGAAGAGGGGCCCCCGTGCAGAGCAGAAGGGAGCAGGACGTCTGGAAGGAGAGAGAAAGCAAACTGCAAAGGTATTTTAATAGACATGCCGTTTCCATTCTTGGCCCATGTGTTTTTCATTCTGATTTTGGTTACTTTTGACTTGAATTATGGAGCTCTGTCTCTTAGTTCAGGCAACTTAGATGCAATTGCTTTTCTATCTCAAAAATGAATACTGACTTTTGGGGCGGGCGGGGGTGCTGGGGATGGTGGGAAGTGGCTGAGACAGAGAGCGTATCTCCTTTCAGAAGGCAGGGAATTTCTCTTTTCCCTCTCCGAGCTCAGGGGACTAGAGAGCATATGTTTCCAAGAGCCCAGGGGACTTTGACAAATGCAGAGGGTAAAACACTGCATCCTCGTGGAAGGGATCGATGATGCGACGCTGCGGCCCTCCTGCTCAGAGGAAGCAGCTCCTTTCCCCAGAGGAGCAGGATGTAGAGATAAACAGCCTTCCCGCTGCAGAGACATGGCGGACCCATCCCAGGGCTCCTGCAAGCACTTCCTCACTTCTCCTCTAAGATGCAGATAATTATATTTGTCAAGGGTTGTTGTCGTGAAATACGCTTTTGAAATCTTCAAGTGGCTTCTGAATAGTTGAAAGTTGAGCTACAATTTCCAGTCTTCAGTGAGCTGCCCCGTGGCCTGTGTTGGAGCCCTGCCGCTCTCTTGACCATTCCTAGCATCTGGGTATCAGGAACTCCCTAGTTCTGTGGCAAAATACAGAAGTATCTTCACTCCTCTGGGGGCCGAGATCAGAGATGGGGAGGGAAGAGGGGCCCCAGGGACACCACTGCCTGAGTCAGGCCCATCTGAGCTGCAGGAAAAGGCAAGAAACAAGAGACAGAGAAAATTAACACTCTGATACCGAAGTCCTCACCATGGTTCCCTAGCCATCTTAGGGACACAGTGTCTACTGAGTGGAAAAATCAGAATGAAAAACAGTCACACTGCAAAGATTTTGGTATCTTGACCAATGCAACCCATAGTATAACTGATCCAGAAAATTGTTTTCTCAACCAATCAATCAATCATCAAATAAAGAGGACACAAAAATCACCCCCAAAGACATAATTTGGTGGCTGTATTAAACTGTAGGCCGTGTTCAATGTCACTGAGATTTCTTTCATCTGGGGCATTTTGTTGTCAGAGATAAGTCACCATCTGTTTGGACAAAAAAAATATTGGCAGAAAATTTATTTTCATAGTATTGATGTATTTGAATGGCTGGTGGTTCAGTTTGTAGATTCATGTCTAATCTAGAGCTTTAATCCTGTGATGAAAAAGTAAATCAAACCATGAGGAAACTGTAAATCAAAAAAAAAAAAAAAAAAGTCTGTCCTTGTCTGTGACCCATTGTTCCATCACAGTTCTGCTTCTTCAGTGGCTTTGTCTTCTCTGAGAAGCTGCAACTATCCGTCTACTGGCACTGGCCATTCCCGCACGTGTCCACACATGACATTCATCTCCACGTCCATCTTGCCACCCACTTGGGAAAGCCAGGAATTAGTTACGGTTTGTTATTCTTACCAATGACATCATTTTAAAATCCCAAACCAAAAAAGCAAACAAGTTACAAACACAAGCAAAACAACACATCTTTAAACCAAAACAGGTTCTTCTCACTATGACTTTTCCTTTCTGATCTCATCGTGGCCTAGATCACTGCTGAGCAAGCCTCATGCTGGGCGACCCGCTCGTGGGCAGCTGGCCACTCATTCTTTCCTGGGCAAGTCCTCCGGGCTGACCCTCCACTCAGCCACAGGCAGGACCCCAAGGGAGGCAAAGAGCTGATGGGGACGAAAAGGTGCAGTATTGAACACGCTCTAAATATAAAAATAGCGTGGTGAGGAACTAGAAATGTCGTTCCTATTAAATCAAAGAAACAAATCTGGAAAACCAGATCTGAGAGGGCTGAGTCCCGATGGCAGGACTGTCATTTGCAAGGCTGGCACAGGGCTGAGCCCTCTGCAGGGGAGATGCGTTGACCTCACAGCAGACATCAAGGTCATGCCAAGGGATGCCTGCGTCTTGCTGCTTAGAATGCGTTTGCTTTCTGACCTCAGGCACTGGGCTTTCTTTGGGGCAGTTGTGAACCCTCCAACCCAACGCCCAGCATCCTGTGACCAGCGCTCCTTCCCCAGGGTCACCCCGGCCTGTGACCCTGAGCAGAGCAGGACCCCACGGCGGAGCCCCAGGTCACTTGCGCCTAATCAGGACTCTGTCCATGGTGCTCCACAGGGAGCAGGCCATCCTTCCAGCCCATGACAAGGGTGACACCGGGAAACTGAGCCCTGCTGGGGTGGGCTGTGGCAGCTCCCCAACACAGAAGGGCTTTAACTGACAAGATGCGTGGTGGTACCAATGGATGTGATTTGGAAGAGCGACAGAACCAGTATTTCTAAATATTACAAAATAACCAGTAAGTAAAAGATCCACTTAAAGTTCAAGACAGACCAAATGGGTTTTAGTGGAAAAGAACATGAAAAGTTTATTGATGTGGTTTCAGATTGCACATTGGAACTAATCTTTAAGAAACTACCACTGGCCAAGCTTTGGTTTGGTAGTAAAAATATATACCTTGACAGTGACCTGAAATGGCTATGAAACGCCTCTCTTTTCTAACAACATATCTGTGTGAGGCTGCATCTACACTTCAAATAAAAACACATACCTCAAAAGACGAAGTGTAGAAGCAAATATGTGACCCCCAGCTACCCAGCTGTCTTCAACTAAGACAGACATGAAAGAGATTTGCAAATAAGTTAAAAAAAAAAAAAAAAAAGCCACCCTCTCACTATTTGCTTTGTTTTTGGAAAAGAGTCATTTTTCATGAAAAGAAATATAAGTTAACATGTAATGAGCTGATTATTGTGATTTTTGAAAGAATTAATTTTTTGTTTTCTCCATTTTAATTTTTAAATTTTTATTGGAGTAGAGTTGCTTTACAATGTTGTGTTAGTTTCAACTGTACAGCAAAGAGAATCAGTCATACATACATACATATATCCACTCTTTTTAGATTTCCTTCCCATTTAGGTCACCACAGAGCACTGAGTAGAGCTCCTTGTGCTATACAGTAGGTTCTCATTAGTTATCTATTTTATACATAGTAGTGTATATGTCAATCCCAATCTCCCAATTTATCCCACATCCCTTCCCCCCTTGGTAACCATAAGTTTGTTCTCTACATCGGTGACTCTATTTCTGCTTTGCAAATATGTTCATCTCTACCATTTTTCTAGATTCCACATATAAGCGATATTATACAATATGTTTTAAATTTTTAATGTAGTAAAAAATCTATAGGTGTAACTCACAAAAACAAAAGCCCTTTGGGATCCTGAATTATATTAAAGAGAGTGAAGGGGTTCTGAGAACAAAAAGGTTGAGAATAGCTGGTTTAATTAAACTTGAGATTGACTGAATATGATTCCACACACAGAGTTTCAATTCCCTTAATGTTCCTCACCTACCCCGTCGTATGAAACACTGAGTCACAGACTATTTTTTGGCTTAAATAACCTAGATGATTGTACTGTACATGCTGTCGCCTTCATTTCCATCGACTCCTGCTGTTTAATTTGGGGTTAAGGCCGCAGAGAAATCTTTCAGAGGTGCCCGAATCGCTTGTGCTTCTAAGAAATTTGCTTCAGTGACTATTTTTTTGTTGTTGATCTATTTTAGGTACAAATTTTCATTGGGCTTATTTTCCCGACACAGGCTAGTGCAGTTTCCAGAGACACAGTTTTTGTTCTTGCAAACGGATTATCCCACTGCCTGTTGTGAAGCCATTTTCCTTCTCTCTTTAAAAGCATTATTGAATTTTTTTTAAATAAATTTATTTATTTTTTCTAGTTTTGGCTGCATTGAGTCTTCGTTGTTGTGCACGGGCTTTCTCTAGTTGCGACGAGCGGGGGCTACTCTTCATTGCGGTGGCTTCTCTTGTTGCAGAGCACAGGCTCTAGGCGCACGGGCTTCAGTAGTTGCGGCACACGGGCTCAGTAGTGTGGCTCGCGGGCTCTAGAGCGCAGGCTCAGTAGTTGTGGCGCACGGGCTTAGTTGCTCCGCGGCATGTGGGATCTTCCCAGACCAGGGCTCGAACCCGTGTCCCCTGCATTGGCAGGCGGATTCTTAACCACTGTGCCACCAGGGAAGCCCAGCATTATTGAATTTTATTATTTAAAGACATTATTTAAACTGTCTTTGCTCTAATAGGAGATACCACATTTTATTATTCTATTTTATTTAGTAGATCATCAATGCACACGGTGCAAAATTCGAAAGGTACAAAAGGAGAAATGATGAAAAGTGGTTCCTCCCCCGACCTCCATGCTCCCGCTCCTCCACAGAGGCAGCTGTGATTGCCAACTAGAGATAGTCTAGACGTGTCTGGTGGGCACGGGTCCTTTCCTTACGCACATGGGGTGGCGTGCTCTGCAGTGATTTGCACTGCGCTCTTTTCTCTCACACCCCGCTTGGAGATTGTTCTGAGCGCACATGCTCCGTATGCAGCGAGTCTGCCTCACTCCTTACAGCTGTCGGATCCCAGTCAGGATGAGTGATTTATTTGACTCTCCCCTGCCTACCAGCATTTAGATGGTTTCCCATCTTTTGCTACCGTAAACAAGGCTTTAATGTCTTTGTACACGTGTGTTTGTGTATAATAAATATATACAAGTACAGCGCAGGGCCTGTCATACGACATCCCTAAACTACAGTGTGTCGCAGAAGGTGATGTCCTGGGTCCCGAGAGCGACTGGTAAGGAGCTGCAGGGCAAGTAGCTCTTAGCTTAGTCACTGTCAGCGCAGCTCTGGGGACAGGAGGTGGTCTTCCCTTTAAAAACACAGTGGAAAGGAAAAAAAAATAGAGCGTGGAAAGTTTCCTTCTGTGACTAGGAAGAAAAATCAGGTTTTATGCTTCTTCTTTTTTTTTTTTTTTTAATGAAAGCTTATTTATTTATTTATTTATTTATTTATTTATTTATTTTTGGCTGTGTTGGGTCTTCGTTTCTGTGCGAGGGCTTTCTCTAGTTGCAGCGAGTGGGGGCCACTCTTCATCGCGGTGCGCGGGCCTCTCACTGTCGCGGCCTCTCTTGTTGCGGAGCACAGGCTCCAGACGCGCAGGCTCAGTAGTTGTGGCTCACGGGCCCAGTTGCTCCGCGGCATGTGGGATCTTCCCAGACCAGGGCTCGAACCCATGTCGCCTGCGTTGGCAGGCAGACTCTCAACCACTGCGCCACCATGGAAGCCCCAGGTTTTATGCTTCTTGATCTTGGAAAGTTTCTGTCCGTTTTTGCCAGGAGGGTGAAGGGAGAGAGGAGCCTTGGAGAGAAAAGGGACGGGAGAGGCTTTGCCTTTCTCTTGGACGGTCGATTCCTGTGCTGGCTGCGAAGGAAGAGCTGTGAGGAGAGGAGGCGAGCCGCCCCAGGAGGCAGCACAACGCGGGCGGAGGAGCACAGGCCGTGGAGTCAACCTCGCCTGGTCTGAGTCCTGTCCACACCGTGACCTCCGATGTTGAGCACATCGCTGACCCTCGGGCTTTGGTTCCTACCTGGGCGACCACCGCTGCTGCTTCTGTTTATTCCCATCGTTACTAACCCGGATTCTTGGCCTCCTTAATCAATAGAAATTGACGAGAGGCCAGACAGGAAAGTCGGGCAAGGCTTTATTGGGGCCCCTGCTGCAGCACGGGGGGGGGGGGGGGGGGAGGGGGGCGGGGGGAGAGTGAGAGCAAACAACAGGTTCCCCTGCTTGCTCCCTCCCTGAGATGGGGACGAGCTGGTGAGGGTAGGGGTGGGTCCAGGGGTCGGGCCAGAGGGCTGGCTTAGGCGTTTCGCCCACCCCTTAGGTGTTGCTGTGTGCAGGGGGCATGCACAGTACTCTGCTTTTGTTCCTGACACCCTGTTTTTGCTCCAGGCTCCTCAAAAGTGGCAGTTGGGGTTTTCTGGTCTCTTTGTATCTTTTGGGTCCAGAATTTGCCCGGACTGCGCATGCACGCAGTTATTTTTAGTTCCATACAGTTTCTTTGTATTTTGTTGGTCAAGGAGAGGTGTGTCCGTGTGCAAGCACTGCAGCACCGCAGCAAAGGGTCCCGGGTCCCAGCCTGTCTCACTATCACACTTCTCATACCGCCATCGCCACATCCTCAGTTGCATTGACTTCAGCCTACTGAGGCTTGGCCTCTGTCCCCCTGAAATACATTTCAGAAGCCGCCAACCATCTCCACGCGGCCTCAGCCCGCCATCACTCCCGGCCACGACTCTCAGGGATAAGTCAGTCACTGGTGTACCGCCCTCTCTCCTGGTCCCCCATCGCTGCTGGACAGCCCTCCTCAGTCCTGTGCCTCCTCCTCTGCCTGCCCCGCAAACCCTGGAGCCTCCTGGAACTTGACCTTTGATCCACTCCTCACAACCCACACCCTCTCTTGGGTGACTTACTGTGTTTTTTAACTGCCATTTAGCCTCCCATCCACATCACCTGCTTTCACCTCCCCCAAGCGTTCATACAAATTTGGAAAATATTTCTATTTGGATGGCTGTCCCCAAAGTGCTTCAGCTTCAATAGGTTAAAACCCAGGAATTCCCTGGCGGTCCAGTGGTTAGGACTCCCCGCTTTCACTGCTGAGGGCTCGGGTTCAATCCCTGGTGAGGGAACTAAGATCCTGAAAGCCACAAGGCCAAAAAAAAAAAAAAAAAAAAAAAAAAGTCAAAACTACATTCATCCCCAACCAAAACTTGCATTTCCTATTTTCCTGATACTGGTACCTTCCAATTTTCCAAGCCAAAGAAATTATCTTAGACTCAACCTCAGTATTATCATTTCTACTGAGTCGACATCTTTAAAATTCTTGAAGCTGACACCCTCCCCCCACCCCAGTTACTCCCACCCTTGCTCATCACACACTTTCTACCGCGCGGCCGCCACCTGTCGCAGGTTGGGTTTCCCAGGAGCAGAGTGTGGGCTTTGTGAGGAAGTGCCCCCCCTCCACAGGAAGTGGGGAAACAGGACAGGGAAGGGGAGGGCTGAGCCAGGACGTAGTTTCAGGTCAAGTCCCAGCCACAGCCTGATCCCGCAGGGATGCGCGTGAGTGTAGACTTTGCCTCTGGTTACCAGACTTGCAGGAGGGGGCTGGGCTTCCACACCCTCCCCACTCCGGGGAATCCACACAGAAGCACTAAAAGGGATCCAAAGGGACCCCAGGGCGTCCGAGCAGAGGGTCTCCTGCACCTGCTAGATGAGCCACTGGTAGACTTCTACACCTGAGCCAGAGTTGTGTGGCCCAGGGGTCCCCATCCTGTCTGCAGCCCACCGGGCCGCACAGCAGGAGGTGAGCCACAGGCGAGCGAAGCTTCTTCTGTATTTACAGCCGCTCCCCATCGCTCACGTTACCACCTGAGCTCCACCTCCTGTCAGCATTATGGTGAGTCGTATAATGATTTCATTATATATTACAATGTCATAATAATAGAAATAAAGTGCACAATAAATGTCATGCACTTGAATCATCCTGAAACCATCCCCCGCCCCCAACCCCCTGGTCCATGGAAAAATCGTCTTTCACAAAACTGGTCCCTGGTGCCGAAAAGGTTGGGGACCATTGATGGTGCCAATCAAAGAGCTGAGCAGGGCAGGCGCCACTTCAGCCTTTTCAGAGGCCTCCAGTGTCCCAGCAGCACCCTCTGGGAACTGGCTTCCTTCCCCATCTTAATAGGAATCAGAAGTAGACAAGGGGAGGACTCGTGTTAAAATCCAACATCCCCTCCTGAACATGTGCGCGGCACACCGGCTCATTAAAGGCTCTGAAACATCCTGCAGTAAAGAAGCCTATGAACCTTGCTTAACCTGGGAATGACCCACCTTCTCTGACCTCGGCCTTGCACGCTAGCTCTCTGGTGTCTTGTGTGAGACCCTGTTACACACTGCCGTCTGCAGACCTCGTGGGAGATGCTAGCCCACAGGATAAAGCTCCCTGACAGGGCACACGAGGTTCTCCATGGCCTGGCCACACCTCCACACCCTCATCCCTGGCTCTGCTAATGCTTGACCTGCCACAGGGGCCTCGGTGGCCCATTCATGTCGGCCAACTGGCCACCTCGTGCCTGTCTGTCAAGGCTCAGATCCAATGACATCCCTTCCAGAAGCCTTCCCAGGACCCTATCTCAGTCAGTCAGTCAGTGTTCTCCAGAAATAAATCTCCAGAGATTTATTATAAAAAATTGGCTCGTGTGATTTTGGAGACCAAGAAGTCCCAAGCTCTGCAGGGTGAGTCGACAAGCTAGACCCCCAGGAGAGCCTGTGCTTCAGTTCTAGTCCAAAAGCAGGAAAAATACCGATGTCCCAGCTTGAAGGTCATCACGCAAAAAGAATTCTCTCTTACGCAGGGTAGGATCAGCCTTTTTGTTCTCTGCAGACCTTCAGTGGCTTGGGTGGGATCTACCCCCATTAGGGAGGGCAATCTGCTGTACTCTACAGATTCACATGCTAATCACACCCAAAAACACCTTCACAAAAGTCCCCAGAATAACGTTTAACCAAATATCTGGGTACCCCGTGGCCCTGCCAACTTGACACACAAAATTAATCATTAGAGACCCTCAGGTTGGGCTAAGTGCTTTTCTTGTGTTCCCATCACTTTCTACACTTGCACTTTTCCGTAATCTTTTTTAACCATCTTTGTTTATAAGTGTACAGTTCAGTAGTGTTAAGTATATTCACTGTTGTACAACAGATCTCCAGAACATTTTCTTCTTGCACAACTGAAACTCTATACTCATTAAACAACAACTCCCTGCTCCCTTCTCTTCTCAGCCCCCAGCACCCACCCTTCTACTTTCTGTCTCTATAAATTTGACTCCTCTAAGTCCCTCATATAAATGGAATCATGCGGTATTTGTCCTTTTGTGACTGGCTTATTTCACTCAGCATAATGTCCTCAAGGTTCATCCGTGTTGGATCCTGTGATGAACAGGATTCCCTTCCTTTTTAAGACTGAATAATCTTCCGTCATTTGTATCGACCATGTTTTATTTATCTACTCCTCCACTGATGAATACTTGGGCTGCTGCCATCTCTTGGCTGTTGTGAATTACTTTGCTATAAACATGCAAGTGCAAATGTTTCTTTGTGACTCTGCTTTCACCTCTTATGAATATATACCCAGGGGTGGGATACACTTTCTATATCTTAACCCTGACCCTATGGTATTGGGATTTCGTCTCTACCAAGCTGGCAACCTCCCTTCCGGTCTTGCTAGACATTAAGCTCTGGGAGCAATGGCCCGAGCTTTATTCATCTCAGTGGCTTGGTGAGGATGACTCACTCAGCAAACAGCAAGTTCCTGCCTGATAACTTCCTCTTGCACATCCTCTTCCATCCAATTGCTCTGAGAAGGATGTCATCTGAGCTTTTAATATCAAAACAGTGCCAAGTTCCAGGCACAACTTTTTCATTTCAAAGATTAGAATTCTGGGTAATTAGGGAAAAAAGATTCTAACTCAAGCCAGGAGTAAGAGATAAGGGCTATTAAGTTGTGCTCCAAACGAATCATTGAGAAAGCAATGTTACACGTGACACTTAGTTTTCTTTGAAAACTTGCTCTAAATGTGACAGCATTGATCTTTGATAATACTCTTTCTAGAGTGATAATTTGTGTTTATTTTTAAAAGTTACCCTTTTAAACTTTACCTCAAAGGTAATACCAGGAAATTATGCTAATGTCCTTTAATTTTGTCTACAGTTTAAGATATATTGGGTGTCAGACTGCCTTAATTTTAGGATCAGTTTTACTGACTGAAGTGAATGAGTTTAAATATCTATAGTGATGATATTAATGTGCATGTTTGTCCCCATAGAGGCACATTTGGAATTCTTTTATGTTGGTTCACATTACTGCTTGCCCCCCAGCCTGCCCTGCCCTTTACATTTCATGAGGATTTAATAAACAAGCCATGGGTTCAGGGCCAAAATGGTGAACGTTTTGTAAATGATGAAATGGAACTTGGAAATATTAAAATAAAACCCTTCTAGGTACTGGTCCTGTGACGTCTTACCTGAGGTTGGTTTAACATGCAGCGTGTCAGGGCTTCCCTGGTGGCGCAGTGGTTGGGAATCCGCCTGCCAGTGCAGGGGACACGGGTTCGAGCCCTGGTCTGGGAAGATCCCACATGCCGCAGAGCAACTAAGCCTGTGCACCACAACTACTGAGCCTGTGCTCTAGAGCCCACGAGCCACAACTACTGAGCCCACGTGCCACAACTACTGAAGCCCACGTGCCTAGAGCCTGTGCTCCCCAACAAGAGAAGTCACCGCAGTGAGAAGCCCGTGCACCGCAACGAAGAGTAGCCCCCGCTCGCCACAACTAGAGAAAGCCCACGCAGCAATGAAGACCCAACACAGCCAAAAATAAATAAGTAAATAAATAAACATGCAGCATGTCGCTTCCTGAGATACGCAAGCGTATTCATCACCTAAATTTTCTAAATGCTCACCTCCTGCCTTTAGCTTTGTAGCGCTGTTAACTTTTGTCTAAAAGGATCACTCATTTCACTGCTCCTCACCTAAGCCTCTCAGCATTTCTTTCCACCTGTGTGGATGCCAGCATCACAGAAGCACAAGCCGATACAAGAAGATGTGCGTCCCACACTCCGCCCTCGGGCTCCCGGTGCCAAGAAAGCCTCCTGGTCTTAGTAAGACCATCCAAAGTGCTGGTTTCAGACACCAGCATCAACTCGCAGGGTAATACACGACATGTCCCAGAGGTGAGCGGTGAGAACAGACTTCAAAAGGCCTTGCCCTCCTACATCTGCTGCCAGGTAGTTGACTGCCATTCAGAGCAGTGTCTGCTGAGGACTGGCCTGCCAGCCACGTTCCGTTAAAGTGGCCGTGGCCCTGCCGTGGATTCACGCAGTCTAACATTCAGCTTAACCCTCTCCTCTCCATCTGTCGAGACCGGCCCTGGACTCTCCAGATGCCAAGAGGAGAAAATCATTCACCCTGCAGTTATTCGGGGTTATTTCCCTTCCTGGGGCAGGTGCCTGCTTATCACGAGTACCGTGGAAGGGGGTCGACAGGCCAGGATGCTAGAAGGTGAAGGGTTCGCCATAAAGCTACCCCGGGTCTCCTTCCAGCTGACAAGCTGCTTGCACGGGGGGACAAAGCCCTCCTGCTCGCCTGTCCTTGCTGGTCCGGCCTCTCCGCCCCCAAATCACAGACTCTGCTTTCAGCTTCGCCGGGGGTAGAGCGTAGTCCGGGGTCCATCCGCTACCTCCCAGCCTGGGAACCGCCAGGCTCCTGGTGTTCCTCTCCCCTGGAATGTGCCTTCCCCTGGGTTAACTTGGCCTCGGGCCCCGTGGCAGGGACCAGGCAGGAGAAGGCTTGTCCTCCTGGCAGAGCTGCTGGGGAGGCCCCGCGAGCCTCGCTGAGTAACCTGCTCCAGGGAAAAGCGCAGCCCGGGCTCTTCCAGGCGGCTCCAGACTCCAGGGGAGGCCAGAACAGACCTGAGATGCTGCAGGGTAGATTTTTTTATCCCCGCTCTGCCTCCTCTTTCTGAGACAAAGAGCCTTGATAGGCATTAAACAATAATATCACATGATTTGCTAGCGTCCTGAGCAGGCCTCTGTAAGCGCGGACCAAGGGCCATCAAACCTGGTTAGGCCCACACACAGCTGCGTTAACCACTCCATTCAACAGAGATGCAAAGTTCACCATGAACTTGCGGCTGATCCAAACTGCCAGGTCCCGGTCCCCTTCCCCTTCCCTCGGCTGCTATCTTGCTGGGCTTAGTGTCCTGGCCTCGCTTGGAATGGCTGGAGCTGAGTGTGAAGCTAAGGGGTAGGGAGATTTGGGGGTAACTTCAGCTTCTTCCCCGGAAACCATCCCAACTGCCAGGCGTCACTGGTGGACAGTGGCCTTATTTGCCAACGTCAATTAAGCAGCCAAAGCAGCCACCTCCAGCTTCCCCAGCGGAAGCTCCCTGTCACCTGTTCTCACCACCTTCCCTCCTTCCTTCCCTCACTTCCATCTCTCTGTCTTTCCTGCCAACACTGTCCCTCCGTGCATCCTTCCCAGGAGGCCCCTGCGGCCCCTTCACTATGTCCCAAGGCCTTTCCTGCCACCATCTCCAGCTGTTTTCTGGCCCCATCAGGAGGGGCCCCCCCGTGACGGCGGCTGCCGCGGGCTCCCACCCGCGCTCTGCTCCCCCCACCCCACCGTGGATGCAGAGCCCACCTCACACCGCCTCTCCTCCTGGGGTTTCAGGGGGAGAGGGGAAGCCAGGAATCTGCACAGACCGAGTCTGAATCTCAAGCCGAATCCGGCCTCTGTATCCTGACACCGAATTAATTTTTGGAGACAGAGTTTTGGGTGAAGTAGTAAAAAGTAGCTTTATTGCTTTGCCAGGCAAAAGGGGCCACAGTGGGCTAATGCCCTCAAAATTGTGTGTCCCGCCCTGGAGGGAGTGGTGAGGAGTTTCATAGTAATGGTTCAAAGAGGGCGTGGTCAGCTCATGGACACTCTTCTGATTGGCTGGTGGTGAGGTAATCGGGAGTGGGCATCAACAACCCTCTGGTTCCAACTGGTCTGGGGTCTCCGTGCTTGTGAGCAGCAGACAGTTAACGTCTCCCACCTGGAGGGGGTTTCAGTGTCTGCAAAACAGCTCAAAGATACTGTTGTGTGCATCCCTTGAGGGGAACCAGGACCCTGGCCCAAGGCTGCACTATTGTTTCCTGACTGCTCCTCTATTGTCTCTGCGTCCCTTCCCTTCCCTGATTAGTAACTGTTTGAACCTGCCCATTGGAACTCAGGAAGGTCCTGGAGGCTGAATGAAGCCTATTTCCTGTAATCAAGAAATGGGGGACATGGAAAGGCTTTCGTGCCCAGGAGCCCACAGGGTCCTGGTCCTGCTCTGTATCAAATCCACACCCACCTCATCTTTCTCTACAAAACATTCCGCCACATCAGCAGTCAAAAACAAACAAACAAACAAAAATATTTGTTGTAACGGTGATGATGAATCAGGGATGTCAAGTTGACGTCCATCGACCCTCCGCCTGATCAGCTCTGCTCCAGCAAAGAGACGTGTCCTCTGTGTGCGCCCCGTGCCTGTGAGCAAGAGAGATCTGTCCAAAATAAGCCACTACTTCTCTCTGCAGCCCCAGCTGGCTGTGGAGGGTGTCCATCTCATAAGCACAGGCTGTCACTCTGCCAGTGAACGGTGCTGGTCCCAATCCCAGTCAGGAAGGGCTCTCAGACCCCCTGCTGGGCCCCCATGGTCGCCTCTGGCCAGGTGTGGCTGGCCACGGTCAAGGGAAGTACCAGTTTATCACTCTGGTCCACCTTTGGGAATGTTTATACATCAGTAAGATGAGCCGCACGACAGGCCCATGATAGGAGACAAGGTGCTGAGGCCAGGAATACGACTTTATTCGGAAAGTCGACAGACCGAGAAGATCGCAGACTAGTGTCTCAGATAAACCATCTTATGGGGGTCTGGATGCCAGTTTCTTTTATAGAATCAGCGATGGGGAGGAGATGAGGAAGTAAAGTAAAAGGGCCATAAGTCTTGCAAAACACCTCCTGGAATGACCAGCCTCAGGGAGGGGATGTGTTAATGTCTTCTTTTCTGCAGGCATTCACAGGAGGGCTGGGTTCCCTGAGGCAGCCTATTATGTATGATTATAATAACAAAAGCAACGAAAAGCAAAGGTTAAAGTGAAAGAAACAGATCCAAGGTGGAGTCCCATTTAGCTCTTCCCTGTTACAAGTGAAGGAAGAGAATACAGCGCTTTTCCTTCTGAGTGATTCTGCCTGAAAACAGTCTGGGGGATGGAGGTGAGCGGTTTGCTCCTCTCTGGGCCGTGTCCCGGGCCTGCTCGTCAAAGGCGCTCCTCCAGGGTCGGGGCCCCTCTTCAAAGCTCCAGCAGAGTCGCTGTTGGTAAATAGGCCACTGATTTCAAGAAGACGCTCCCACAGACGGTCTGCAACCCAGGCTCGGACAGTTATGGAGGAGGGAACCTGGCTGATTTCTGTGGGAGGGAGAATTTGTTTTGTGTGTCCCCATTTGTGTAGATGGAGTTTGCTGAAAGCGTTTAATAGGAAATCAAAATGCCCCAAGTGTTATTTAAAGACACGAATAAGGCCAGTAGGGGGTGAGGGCAGGAGTGGGTCAGGAGGGACCCCCCTCCGCCCCTGGGGAAGAGCAGGAATACCATCCCCAGAGCGGCCACGCTGACCCCTGTAGCCTCCTTTTCAGCGTCCGTACCTGCAGATGCTACACCCCTGGGCTTCCTCCAGGTCATGCAGGAAGCGTGATTACAAGTCCTCGTGTGGCCATCTGGAAGGGCAGGCCCTTCTGCTCTGCTTAATTCAAGCTGTCTGCAAGTTGCATCTCAGCGCAGAGCCCTGGTAACTGAGCCGCCCAAAGGGACCACGGGCCTGATTTGTTTGCTGCAAAGAGGCCCATGTGAGCCTGTGTATGGCGGCCTTTTATTATTTGGGGCATTTTCAGGAAACCTGATGTGAATTCAGCAAATATTGAAATATAGAAACAAATGTCCCAATCCTGGCCCATCAGGCACCCCACACAGCCTCCCTAGGCCAGGTGCTTTATCTGGGTTATACAGGGTACACTGGAGTTTGCCGGGCAGAGCAGAGTGAGGAGAGGAGTTGCAGCAGGTCACAGGATGAAAGGCATCTTGCTCCCAGGCTGCAGGGGGACCTGTGGGCGGGGCCTCGAGACCGGCTCGCCAAGGTTCTCATTCCCCACGCTCCGCTCCTGACCCGATAACTTTCCAAACACTTCTTACCTCTCAAGCATTTCCCTCAACTGATTTTAGCAAGTCCTGGGGACTCAAGGGACCAACATCGATGTAGGGAAACAGACACGCCACAAAAAAAGGTGGGAGAGAGAGCTGAGTCCACAGAAGTTTAACAAGGTTGGGGAGCCCGGTTTTGGTGAGGCCACCTGCCATGTAAAAAAAGAGTTGCAAACTGCTGAAAAGAAGGGGAAAGAAAGAAAAGAGGGAAGGAAGAAGGAAAGGAAGGGAGGGAGGGCGGGGGGAAGGGGAAAGCACCTGAAGCCAGGGCAGCTAGATGAACGTTTTGGACATCTGGCGGTTAACTTGCCCCTGGTCCATCCCTGCAGGAGGCGCATGAATAATCTGGTGCAGTTATAGAGTAATTGCTCAGCATCTAACTGTGCAGAAGTTTTCAAAAAATATTTGTGCAGTGAGGATGGCCCAGAATTTTAAAAGACGTTTTGAGGGACAAAGTACTGCCAGGAGAGGCTGAAGGTCAGATGATTTAGAAAATCTATTCCTTGTTTTTGAACAGTCCACTGTTGCAATGATGTAGAAAGAAGCCTGACTGTTCCAGAAAGCTCTGCCATGACTCTGGGGTCCGGTGTCAAAGCACTTTCTGAAATAGGTGGAAGATAGTCCTTAACTTGTTTTTCAGAGGAACGTAAATCAATTTAAAATACAGTTCTTCATCACACGCAAATCCACACCATGGTGAAGAACCATCCACGGGAGACATTCCAGAAATCTTTCAATTATTGATTAGCCATAACAGTGAGTTGAATAAAAACTAGATAATTAACCCTTTAAGGTAAGAAGTGAGGTGGTACATCCTTTGTCTCACACGTCAGGTGAGGTTGAGGGTGTCTGTTACCTGTGGCCATACCGCTCCGTCAGAGGTCCAGGCGCCCAGGCTCTTCCTGGCTAGACCACCAGGTTTTCTGTTAATGACCCTGATTTAGGGGGAAATAGTACAAAAGGACTTTGGTGACCAGGAAGAGAGATGTTGGGATTTTAAAGTTACAGGGTTGACTCATAAAGTTACTTCACAAAGAGTAACTGCGATTTCAGTGTGGTTTAAAATCAACATTCTGAGAAATAAGTGAAGCATGAAAATCTCCTTTATCAAGGATGCCAGGAAGGACTGTCAGAAGACCCAAACATGGTTCCTTTAAAACAGGATTTTGCCAGGTTTGCACAGACCTGGGACATTTATGTGTCCTTTAAATGGATTTTGGACTAACTGACAGGGAGAAAAAACACAAAAAAACTGCTGGCAAGCAGAGAAGTGAATTGACTGCTACAGAAAAGGACTGGAATCAGAGACCAAACGATCCCAAAGAAAAAGCAAGAGGCAGAGTTTTTCTGGGCCCACAGTAGAAATAGTTTCATCTGAAACAGCCCAGCGTTTCCTGATCTGAAACAGACCCAAAGGAGCTGCGGTGGGAACGGCTGCCTTTCATTGGACGTTAAGCCACCGGACAGAACCGTTCCTACTGACTTAGCAAAGGCACCCTGGAAACTTGTGTCAGATACTCAAATATGCAGGAACCAACGATGGGAAAGTCCGGGATCCCAGAGCTGCTTGTGGATTTGACTCCAAGTCAGATGTGTTTGGAGGTTTTACACACTGTTTGCACCCAGTAAGTCAAAGTTTATGGAAAGGAGCACGAAGAAACGGGATGTGGAAACTCTGCATCTTGAGGAGGAACCAAGCATCTTCCCTCCAAACCAGAGCGTGAGGGGCAGGGGCAGGGTTTGTCTTTTGTGAGGGCTGAGCTTTTCCTGAACGTCCACCAGGCACAGGAACAACACTTGGGTCCTTCAGGAGAGAGCGATCGAGCCATTGTAACCAGACCAAGATCTTTCTGTGTGCTCTGTGAGCACCCTGCCTGCCGGCCGGCTCCCACACGGTCTCCTGCGCTTTCAGTAAGAGGGAGCGCAGGTGTCCTGAGCCCCCTCCCCTCCCCTCCCGGGAGCCCCGCCGGCCTTGTGATCTGAGACATTCCCTCCCTCTCCAATCACGAGGCAACTACGGATGATTACCTCTGAATCAGGGTCAAATCATCCACCGGCTTCCTGCCCAGGGTTGGAGTGGGCGGAACGAACTGCCTGTGAGAAATCCTCTCTGCAATGGGAGAAAAGTGTTCTGAAGATCTCCGCTGAGATGGCGGGGTAGGGTAACCAACCCTCTCCTCCTGGCGGTGGTGAGGGCCCGGGTACCCGTGGGTACCCACCACAGGGGTCTGCAGCAGGCCCACCCTCCGGGCAGCTGACCCTCCTCTCAGGGCCGGGAAGAAAGAGTTCAGTTTCAGCATTTGTATCACTGAGAGGCGTCTGGAACTTCTTGCCCTGTAAGATTTCTACCTTGTGCCTCCCTCACAACAAGTGTCCGACAGCCTAAGTGATACTTGCAGTTGGATCTGAGTCCCTGGGCCTGCTCTGTGATTAGTCTATCCTCATTCCCGCCCCCATAGAAGCTTCTGGTAAATTATTGAGTCCAGAGAGGGAGTCCCTGGCGGGTATTTCACCTCAAAGCATGATCAGTCATCCGCATTACCTGGAGCGCTTTGTGCATACACAGAGCCGGCCTGAGAACGTTTTCTCCTGCCACGTTTCGGGCGATGCTAATACTTCTGGTTCCAGGTCACTTGAAGAAACACTGGCCTACCCCACAGAGCCTTCCCTTTCTTTCCTGTTCTCCCTGAACCTCTCCCTGAAACCCCCAACAAGAGGGGAAGGAGCCACTAGGGCGGTGTTGGCTGGTGCAGGAATTTCAGGAGAATTGAAATAAACTAGAGGAACTTGGGTAACCCAGCCATATTGCCACTGGATCCCTCTCCCAGGAAATATAATTTCTTAATCTTTTTCCTTCTATGAACTAGACTTGTATCTGTAGCAGAGAATTTTTCCCTCAAAAAGACCATCTTTTATCTTTAGAATAGGATCTAAACTGTAATCCTTCCTGAAGAGAATTGTGTTTCCTGCTTTTTCTTTGTTGAGATATAATTGACTTACAACATTATATTACTTTCTGATGTGCAGCGTGATTTGAGATTTGTATATATTGTGAAATGACGAGCACAGTATGTTTAGCTAACATCTATCACCTCAAATTTTTTCTTGCAAACAGAACTTTTAAGATCTGCTCTGTTACAACATTCAAGTATACCATACAGTATTGTTAACTAGTCACCACGCTGTACATTAGATCCCCAGGACTTATCTTATAACTGAAAAAGAAGTTTGTACTGTGTAACCACCTTCACATTTCCTTCTTATTCAGATTCATCTCTCCTTTACCCACAGAATAAAAGCTAATACTTACTGAGGGCCTACTAGGTACCAAGTGTGTACTAGTGGTAAGCGGTGTATATGCAGCGTGTCAAAGGATCTTCCCAACAATTTTGCAAACGATACGTCATTGGCCCATTTTACATATGAGCAAACTGAGGGTTAGGGAGGTTTTGTGGTTACCCAGGGCCACAGAGCTAGTCACAGGTAGGACAAGGATTCAAATCTGGGCCTGATTCCAGAGATCGGCTCTATTGCTGCAGATACTTATATTTTCTATAGTATTCCATCTGCTATACTATGAAATAACCTATTACAAAATGAGAGACATCACGTATTAAACAATTCTTCTGTGATCCAACCATTCATTCAAATTCTGTATTTAATAAGCGCATACTATGTGCTATGCCCTATAGTTAGGTGCTGAGAATACAGTTGGCCTTCTATATCAGTGGGTTCTGCATCTGAAAATTCAACCAACCTCAGACGGAAAATATTAAAAAAAAAAAAAAAAAATTTCCATAAAGTTCCCAAAAGCGAAACTCGAACTTGCCAGACTGGCAGTTAGTTACATAGCATTTACAACTGTTTACATAGTTTATGTATTATAAGTAATCTGAGATGCTTTAAAGTATACAGGAGGTAATATGCAAATACTACTCCATTTTATGTAAGGGACTTGAACATCCTTGGATTTGGGTATCCTCAGGGGTCCGGGAACCAATACACCTCGGATACAAAGAGACAACTGTACAGTGATGTACAAGATAGAACTTTACACAATATATTTTCCCAGAACGTCTAGTGAACTATTTTTTTAGTAGTTTGTCCTTTGGTTAAAATTGTTCAGAAAAGTACATATGTCATTAAGCTCAGAAGGCATTCCGCCTTCCTCTATTTGCTTTCTAGCAAACCACTTTTGACTTTCTAAAAACTCAGTTTAACAAATTTGTTTCCTATTTTTCTTAAAGAAGGAGCATGTGTTGCTTTAACTTTTAAAATACTTTTATTTTTGAAGGGACAATACATACGTATAGCTCAAAATTTCAAAAAAAACAAAGGATTTACAGTAAAAATCAGTCTTCCTTGTACTCCTGACCCCCAGCCACCCAGAACTCCCCAGAGGCAACCACTATTATATGTATATATTGTCTTCCGCCTTCCTTTCCTTATTAACACAAATGGTTGGTTACTATTGCCAAATTAATACATATACTTACCTGTTCTTTTTAACAGCTGCATATAGAAATAATTCTAAAATGTACCATGTGGGGCTTCCCTGGTGGCGCAGTGGTTGAGAATCCGCCTGCCAATGCAGGGGACACGGGTTCGAGCCCTGGTCTGGGAAGATCCCACATGCCGCGGAGCAGCTCGGCCCGTGAGCCACAATTGCTGAGCCTGCGCGTCTGGAGCCTGTGCTCCGCAACAAGAGAGGCCGCGATAGTGAGAGGCCCGCGCACCGCGATGAAGAGTGGTCTCCGCTTGCCACGGCTGGAGAAAGCCCTCGCACAGAAACGAAGACCCAACACAGCCATAAATAAATAAATAAATAAATAAAATTAATAAAATGTACCATGTGATATTTAATTAGGCCCAGTTGATGAACATATAACATGGTCCAATATTTTGCTATTACAAACAATTCTACAATAACTACTCATGTATGTATATGAACTTACGCATGAGCAAGTCTACCTGTAAGTTAATTTCCTTTAAGGGGAAATGCTGGGTTAAGGGCAAATGATATGTGCATTTGTAATTAAAATTTTTTTCGTTACTGAATATTTCAAGCATTCAGTAAAGAAAGAGACCAGTATCATGAACTTCTACCACATTTCAATGGTTACCATTAATCTGTGGCTGATACTATTTCATATATATATATATATATATATATATATATATATACCCTTCAGCCCAAATTATTTTGAAACAACCCCAGACATAATGTTTTTTCATTGGTAAACATTTCGGTATTATTTCTGAAAAGTAAGGGCTTTAAAAATGTGTGTGTGTGTGTATAATTTAATTATCATGCCTAAAATAAATTAATATTAATTTATTAATGTCACCATTTGTTAGTGTTACACTTCCCAAGATTGTCTCAAGAAAACTTATTTTTCCAATAGTTTGTTCTTTGATTCAGAATCTAAGTAAGGTCCATCCATTCACTGCAGTTGGTTAAGTCTTATTTATTTATTTGTTTATTTATTTATTTATTTATTTATTTATTTATGGCTGTGTTGGGTCTTCGTTTCTGTGCGAGGGCTTTCTCTAGTTGCGGCAAGCGGGGGCCACTCTTCATCGCGGTGCGCGGGCCTCTCACTATCGCTGCCTTTCTTGTTGCGGAGCACAGGCTCTAGACGCGCAGGCTCAGTAGTTGTGGCTCACGGGCCCAGTTGCTCCGCGGCATGTGGGATCTTCCCAGACCAGGGCTCGAACCCGTGTCCCCTGCATTGGCAGTCAGATTCTCAACCACTGCGCCAGCAGGGAAGCCCTGGTTAAGTATTTTTTTTTAATCTATTGGTTTCCTCCTCCATCTCTCTCCTTTCTTTTTGTCTTCTTTTTTTTTTTCCTGAGTGATATTACTGTAGAAACTGAGTGAATTTGCTTCCAGAGTCTCCATTTTGCTGATTACATCCCAATAGGGTCATTTAATATGTTCCGCTATCCTTTAGGTCAAAGGAAATATACAAAATTAAACTGTAGAATTTCTTAAAATAATAAGAAAACAACATATCAGAGTCTGTGTGGCATAACTAAAGTAGTTATTAGAAGAAAATTTATAGAACCAAATAACTATCAATTAAAAAATTAAAATAAATGAATCAAACATTCAACTCAGAAAGCTAAAAGAAAAAGTAAAATAAAATCAAGTAAGCCAAAAGAGAGCGAAAAGAAGATAAATGCAGAAATGAATGTTTCATTATTTTTTGAACTTGTTTTTACAAACTGAAACTTTAGGCTCATCATTTGAGAACTAGGAGATCATTTTGTAATTTGCAACTAAATAGACAACATACCTAGGTAACTGTCAGAGGGAAAGGCTTTTCTACACAGTTTGCCCTGGATTTCAAGATAGGGCCTGCTTTGACTGTCAGTGGGAAATCAGGTCCGGAGCCCACACTTCCGTTCTTGGTGAGAAGCTGCAAGGTTCAGGCAGGAAGCAGGCGAGGCAGAGTTCTGGGGGCTCAGGTCTGGGGCGAGTCTCAGCCCCTAGGGGCCCTGGAGTGACTGATGGGACTAGGGGTACCTCCTCTCCTGCGAGATAACAGGGCTTGGCCTTGACAGACTCCAGGTCAGATGGCAGCTGCCATAATTATTGCTCAGCAGGCCTTGAGCAAACCTCTCTGAGCTGAAATTTCTTCATCATAAAACGGGGGTATTATTAACCCCTAACTTTTAAGGGGCGAGAATCCAATGAGATGCCCGGTAGAGCTAGATCTCAGTAGGTGGTAGCTAATAGGATGGCGCTCAGGTTCCGTGATTCCGTGATGGAGGCCCATGGGGGCCGCTAAAACATCACGGGACAAAGAGCATCAAAGAAGGGAAAGCAATCAGAGCTTCCCTTCTTCTCTGAGGCCCACTGATGCTAAACGCGACACGCCTGCCCACGGTCCTTCTGCCCACCTTGCGCCCCGGCTGCACGCGGAGGACGTTTCCATCCCGGCCGCCGTGAGCTCTCCGCCTCTGACCCCCCCCCCGGCCGGGCTCGGGGGCCTGGGCTCTGGTGTGGGAGGCGCTTTCTCCTCCTCTGCTAGGTCTTCCCGGCCCGGAGGGGGCCACAGAGCGTCCGAGGAGCCCTCGGCCTGGAGTGTGGGCGACTGGTCCTTCCCCTCCCCTCCCCAGCGGGACAAAGACCCGGCCTTCCCCATTCTTCCTGCCATCGGCCGGCTCACTTGGTGGCAGAGGGGCCGCGGGGGCCGCGGAGAGACGCCCCCCTCCGCAACCCCCGTCCTCGGCGCGCCTCCCGCTCCTCCGGACCCGGTAAGTGGCCGCCCCTCCGCCGCGCGCCCCCGCACCTCCCGGCCGGGCCGCCGCGCGCTCGGGACCCGGCGGGAGCCCCGGAGCCGGCGCCCGCGACGCCGCAGGACGGAGGAAACGCCCGCGGCAAACAAAGGGCCGGGGTCCCCAGCGCCGCCCCGGAGCCCAGGGGCGCTCGCCCGCCCGGCAGCGCCGCCCGCGCCGCCCGGCGAGCGTCTCCTTATTTGGTCAAATGACACGCGGGGTTCTCCGGGCGGGGCGCGCCTCTCCCCGGGCCCAGCCGCCCGGACCTCCGCTGCCATCCGCCGTCCGCGAGACGCCGCGCGGTGAGTGCGCTCCAGCCGGGCCAGGGCCAGAGGGCCGGCAGTGGGGGCCGGGGGCCGGGGGGGCCGTGGGCGGAGGAAGACCTGGGGGACAGGGGAGCCTGGGCGGAGGGGGACCCCGGCGCAGGGGAACCGGGGGCGATGGGGACATCTGGGGTGGGGACATCTGGGGAGGGGGTGCTGGGTAGTGGGGGGACATGGGGACAGGGGAGCTGGGCCACGGGGACACCCCGGGGGCACCTTGGGTGGGAGGGACCCCGCCCCATCCCGGAGGGAGGAAGGCAGCCGTCCTCCTGGAGAGGAGGGTCACGAAGCCAGTGGTCCCAGAGGGCTGGGCGCCAAGGCTTTTCCCTGCGGTAGGAAGGAGTGGAGCTTGCCGGTGGCCTCAGGCATCGACCCGTGGGGAAACTGAACTACTGAACCACAAGGGTTAAAAAAAAAAAAGGGCTTGTTTTAGATGAACACAGTAGTAATCTTAAACTGTACTCGTGTGATACCTTAGCATACAAAATTGCAGAAAGAGAGTGTTAAATGTTTTATTGACAAATGAAGAGAGTTCTCTTTACTTTCTGATACCCATTCGGGTTTCCGTTCCCACCAGCCTAACTAGGTTAAATGAGCTGCACTGGGGCACTTAAATCACAATAAATCACAGCTGGGTCTCACAGCCGGGAGAACTCTGTTCAGAACCAATGCCAAATACTTCCCAGCCCTTTGGCGCTAACCCCCGCTTATGTGTGTTTTGTAATAATACGTTAGAGGGAGAGGCTTTGGTATCCTGAATGTGATTTCGACTAAAAAACATTTGGGGCAAGTCTGAGAAGTACAGGAATTCCTAGGCTGCCTGTTAAACTCCTATGAAAGCAAACAGTGAAGAACATTTTATTGTGCATGTATATGAATTTTTTCACAGTGTTTTTCATCCTGAATTTTTAAGGCTTATCAGTTAATATATAGAATGGGGTTTCTTCAGTGTTTGTTATCCTGGCGTGCCTCAGTGCTTCTGCACAGCTGCATGTTCAGAGGGCTGCGTTGGCTTACCACAGGCCAGGCAGTGCCAGGCACAGTGGGGTAGGCTCAGGTACAAACGTGCCACGAGGCAGGTGTGGCAGGTAGCCCGTGTGCTTGGGCTGGAGCTAGGCTGTCTGAGCTTACGTTCCCGTCCATCAGCCCCGAGCGGTGCAGTCTTGGCCAAGTCACCTAATCTCGTGGTGCCTCAGTTTCAACAGCTGGAAAACACAGATGAGATGGTGGCTTGCTTGCAGGGTTGCTCTAAAGCCTGCACGTCAGAAGCAGTGTATACAAATTGGCTATTACCCTCGTTTTTACAGATACACTGAAGCACAGAGGGATCAAGGTAACTTTTCTCAAGGCTTTCCAGCCTAGAAATGGTGACCCTGAGAGGTGACCCCAGGCAGCTCTTAACTTGAGAGCCTGAGTTCTAACCACTAAGCTATGGCGGATGCACCCGAACATTTCAGTGAGGCCTTAGTCTGCATACTTTCACCCAAGGTTGTTGTTAAACCACTTCCAGTACTGAAATGACTCTAAATTGTAGACAAAAGGGCCCACCCAGCAGGATATTGAAAAAAATCAGACTGGGCTCAGGAGGTCTGGGTTCTCTTCCTGGCGGGCACCGAGGGCCGGTTCCCCAGCCTCTGGAGCTCAGGCTGCCTCGTTATCAGCAGGGGGCTGGAGTAGGCAGGTAACTTACCTAAGCTGCTCTGACTCAGCGCCAGGAGATACCCAGTTCATTGGATACATTGGATACTTCCTGGGTGGTTTTCTCAGGACAGTTTTATCAGAGCCACATTGGTCCCGTGGACTTATTTACTGAGCGGTCCCTTCCTGAAGATGACCAACTTGAACTGAACGCACAAGCCCTTCTCTAGTGGCTGAGAGCCCAGTCTTCCGGAGTCCAGGCTGGCATCGTGAGTTTGGGGTGAGTTAAGGGACCGGCCTCTCTTGTCCTGACTGGTGGATTTCGGCGTTAGCTCTTGTGATGGTTAATTTTGTGTCGACCTGACTGGGCCACCAGGCGCCGAGACACAAATGTTATTTCTGGGTGTGTCTGTGAGGTGGTTTCTCGGTGTGGTTAACATTTTAATCTGTAGCCTGGGTGCTCTTCCCAAGTGGGTGGCCTCATCCAATCATCTGGAGACCTGAATAGAATCAAAGGCTGAGCAGGAGGGGACTGCCCCCGCCCTACTGTGCAGCTGGGACTCCGTCCTTTCCAGGCTCTGGTCTCAGACTGAAGCATCAGCTCTTCTTGGGAATTGAGCCTGACGGCTTTTGAGCTAGAACTTAAACCTCTGGCGCCCTGCTTCTCAGGCCTTCAGACTCAGACTAGAACCACCCAGTAGCTCTGCTGGGTCTCGAGCTCGTCAGCCGCTTGGGACTTCCAGCCTCCATAATGATATAAGCCAATTCCTAACATCAATAATAAACCTCTTCATATTCTTCATATAATATATCTATATCCCCTTGGTTCTGTTTCTCGGGAGAACCCTGACTACTACCGTTCCCCAGTAACTTTGCTTCCCAGTTCTCCCCACCAGCTCTCAGTCTTGTTTTTTTTTTAAGATTCCATCACCCCTTTGCTACTGGTGGTCCTCATTTTCCTTTCGCTGTAAAATGTGCTTGCCCACCCTCTTGGGTCTCTGATGAGAGGTTCAGGGCAGCCTCCGGTCTGTCCATCTTTAGTCCACTTCTCATGGGTGATTCTTACACACTGAGTTTGGACATCACATGTCACCCTACTCATCCTTGGCCTTTGTCAGCCACACGTTGCCAGCCCTGATTTAGTCTGTGACTTACAGATCTCCTTTAGGTGTTTCTAAGTGTCTGTGCCCACAGGAGAAGTGGCTGCCCGTTTTTGTTTTTGTTTTTAATAAAATAAATTTATTTATTTATTTATGGCTGCATTGGGTCTTGGTTGCTGCGTGTGGGCTTTATCTAGCTGCTGAGAGCGGGGGCTACTCTTAGTTGTGGTGCGCGGGCTTCTCATTGCGGTGGCTTCTCTTGTTGCGGACCACGTGTGGGCTTCAGTAGTTGTGGCGCGCAGGCTCAGTAGTTGTGGCACACGGGCTTAGTTGCTCCGCGACATGTGGGATCTTCCCGGACCAGGGCTCGAACCCGTGTCCCCTGCACTGGCAGGCAGATTCTTAACCACTGCACCACCAGGGAAGTCCTTCTGCCTTGTTTTTATGGGTAAATAAAACCAGTGTAAAAGAGCATCCTTGAAGCCTGTAAACATTTAGGTTTCAAGAAAATAGGTCTGTCTATGTTTGGTGGTACAACTTTTGGAACAAATAAGAATTAGCCAACTTAGGCAGCAAGCGAAGGGAGAAGCAGGAGGTGTGCACGCCTGTCGTGCCAGGGCCCTGATGGTTGTGCTAGAGAAACACCACGGGGAGCAGGGTTTCGAGGACAGTGAGGGGCCAGCCTTTCCTGGAAGTTGGGGTCATTGCAGATGGAAGGCCAGGCAGATGAGAGCAAACCGGAGCTGCCTTTTGGAGGCTGGAGGAGACGCATGAAGGGCAGTGAGGGTTTTTCCTTTTGTTCTTGTGCAAACAGACATGGATAACTGGACCACACGTTCCCAGGAAGCAGAGGGAGAGAGGGTGGGGTGCACGCCCCCCCGCCACACACACACACACACACACACACACACACACACCCCAACCCACACCACACACACACACCACACACCACACACACACACCACACCACACCACACACACACACCATACCACACACACCACACACACACACACCATACCACACACGCAACACACACACACCACACCATACCACACACACACACCACACACACCACACACACACCCCACACACACCACACACCACACACACACACACACACACACACACGTGCTAGTTACGGACCTGAGGCCAGTCGCCGTCCTAGCCCGCATAATGATGCTTGTCCTGCGTAGACAGAACTGACACGTTTCGAGATTAAATATCCAGATAGTATCTTAAAGGTGATTTAAACTCTTTGGAGCTAGAACTAAACTCTTTCGGAGACTGTGTGTTTTATCTCAGTCTCCCAGGGCCTAAGACGGTACCTAGAAAAGAGAGGTTACTTAATATATCCTTGTTGACTGGATTTAAAAGTCCGCAGGACATCAAAACAAGTGTCACTATTCTTAGTTTATGGTCTTAAGGTCAGAAATCTGACATTTGTAATTTCCCATTTTCAGTATCCAAAAGATAATTCCAAAGACAGCAGTCCACCTTATTCAAGCCTTGTCTCTCACACAAAACATTTCTTAACATGAGCATAGACAAATCAAGCTTGTTAAACGTTTTTGAAAGTTACCAGTTTATATATCAAGGTATAATACCTCCCTGATCCCTGCCTATATAGTCAGAAAAGGCTCAGTAAATGAAGCCATAAATATACAGCAGTAGGCATAGTCATTCTCAGAAGAATCCCAAAATGGATTTCAAATGAATTTTAAATACATTATAATATGTTTTTAAAAATAGCAACATCCCTCAAGCTGGTGTTCCTCTGCCTTTCACCAGAATTTTTATTTAAGAGAAACAGTTCCGCTGGACTAATGGAAAGAGTGTCGGGGTAGCAGAGCTGGTTCGTGTGTTGATCCTTCTGTCCACAGAAAAACAAACTGGCGCAGAGTGTTCTCTGGCTTCCCTTCTGGTGTGAGAGCCCCTGCCTTTGGACAGAGGGCCTCTGATTTATAGGCTGCTGCGCCCGGGTGGGACACCCGGGGCCCCGCTGGTACCTGGAGCCTGGGTCAGGGGAGCTGGCGGTTCCACGCAGGGATGTCGGGAACACCTCTTGGTGAGGCTTGTGCTTCTTGGCCTGACCAGGCCCCATCCGGGGCTGTGCAGCTGTGTGTTCACATGGGTTTGGATCCAAACACAGTAAGAACAGTTCCACCTGCTGTGGAAGCAGCAGTGTATCTGGAAGGGGGAAGAGGCCAGAGGCAGAGGAGAAAGAATGCAGCTCAGGATCTGTTGCGTTAGAAATTGTACCAGCATCGGACGCCAAGCCCCATTACATCTGGGGTTTGCTATGCACAGTGGGTTGTTCACATAAAACATTCCTCGTTTCCACTCTGGATGTTGCCTACATGTTTGTGCTCTGGGGTATTTGTGTTCCCCCGCCGCCCATCCGTGTGTCCGTTCATTCATTCCCCAGGTGTTTATGAAGCGCCTGACCCGTGTTTGTCACCTGGCGTGGCCCCAGTGATCCTAGGGCCCACCTTTGCGGGGCTTATGGTTGGGGGCTGGGAGGTGCACGGGCAGACAGCATCCTGTGGTGTCACGAAAACACTGCATTTTCCAATACATTCTTCAAAAGAGCGAGCCCACATGCAACAGACCAATTTTCTTAATTCTCTCTGAGAAGCTCTGGATGTTGGTAAGCCATGGCGTTTCCCACCTGGGACCCCGGCTGGCATTTAAAGCTGGGCGTGGCTTCTTCGGCACTGACTTACTGAGGCCGCTTCCTGCTTGTGGGAAGGCTTTGGGAGCGTTCGCAGATTCCTCTGGAGGAATCGAGGATGTTAGGGCAGTCTCCTGGAGCAGCGTGGAGAGACAAAGACGTGTGGGTTTCGAGGGGCAGGAGGCAAATGGCATCTTTGGGGTCAGATTAAAGTACGTAGTTGAGGAAAGGGAGCACTGAAGAGGGTGCTCCACGGACACTCGTGCGGCCCAAAGGGCCTTCTGTTCAGGAAACACCTGAAACTCTGTCCCTCCCTTGATTCCCAAGAAATGTTTCCGGTTAAAAGAAAAAAATGCACGTGCTTCCTGGGCTCTAAACGCCCTGCTCCCCTCTCCCTCCTCCTTGCTTTCTCTCCTTTCCCCACCTCTCCACTTCCTCTCCTCCTCCCTTTTCTTCTTGTTTCTCTTCTCTCTTCCCTCCCCCCCACCAGCCTGCAATTCCAGACACTGATAGTTCTTCAACCTGAGAAGATAAAAATAGCCCACATGTATAAGCCTGTGGACCTTGCAGATAGTCGTTATTTTCCATGGGGGAGCCCTGCGCGTTGCTGCCCACTGTGCTCTGAACCCGTGTCCTTGCCTCTGACTCAGCGCAGGTGGAGAACGGGTTTTCATCGGAGATCGAAGCTCTCCCTGTCCCGCCACCCCAGGCCTGTCAGCACCCACCCCTCACCCCGGGACTTTGCTCTCCCAGCACTGTGGTCGGTGGCTGGGCCTGTGGTCACAGCTGTAAACCTGCCCCCTAAGATCCGGGTGCTTGTTCAGAGCCGAGGGGGATGACATCAGAGGATGACTTAACCCCGGGGGAGGGGTGAGAACTCCCCGACGCTGGGATTTGGGTTTGGCTCATGAATAACAAGTCAGCAGTCACACCTGCGGTCCAGATGTCTCCTCGCTTGCTGCTGCTTCATATTCTCAGCACCTGTGCGCCAGGTGATGGGCAGGAGTGACAGGTAACCTGCGGGGAGGGATACGGCAGTTGAGAGAGGGTAAGCAGATTGTGCACAATTAGGTTAAAAAAAAACCCAAGATGTTCTGTTTTTTTTAAAAAATTATTAATTTATTTTTGGCGGCGTTGGGTCTTTGTTGCTGCACGCGGGCTTTCTCTAGTTGCGGCGAGCGGGGGCTACTCTTCGTTGCGGTGCGTGGGCTTCTCTTCGTTGCGGTGCGCGGGCTTCTCATTGCGGTGGCTTCTCTTGTGGAGCACGGGCTCTAGGGGTGCGGGCTTCAGTAGTTGTGGCGCATGGGCTCAGTAGTGGCACATTGGCTCTAGTGCACAGGCTCGGTAGTTGTGGCTCGCGGGCTCTAGAGCGCAGGCTCAGTAGCTGTGGCGCACGGGCTTAGTTGCTCCGCGGCATGTGGGATCTTCCTGGACCAGGGCTCGAACCCGTGTTCCCTGCGTTGGCAGGCGGATTCTTAACCACTGCGCCACCAGGGAAGCCCAACCAGGCATTTTATAAGATTAAAAAATGTAGTTGTAGGCGGCGTCTAATGCAAGGCTATAGCTAAGTTTTTGCCATTAAAAAGAGGCTTCAGATGGATCGTATAACTTTAAATACACAATTTTGTATAATAATTTTCTATTTGGTAGCATTTGATTAAAGAAGAATTGGTTTTAAACACTTTGTGGTGGAGGGGACGCTCTTAGTCTCCTCAGTAGCTCGTGGGCTATTGATTCTGACGCTCAGAGTTTGTGCTTCTTGTAACTTTGCCGGAAATGCGGCCAGATTTGTGTCCCCCTGCTCTGCCCCTCGTTAGTGATGGTCTCACTTTCCACCCCAACTTGTTGGTTTAAGCAGAAGTGCTGTCCTAGCCAATAAAACTGGAGTGACTTCTCAGAGGAGATAAGGAACAAGATGAGAGAGAGAGCCACCAGTGTCCAAGACAGTTCTGCAGAAACGGGGGCTGTCGGACCCTCCGGGCAGGTCACGGCCACATGGGTCCTCCTGGGAGTTGGTTTCAGTGATGGGGGCGTTGTCTCGGGGTCACCTCGGTCCCCTCCAGCCGACGTGGAGCCCTGTGTGTTCTCACAGTTGACTCTGTTAGATGACTTCTGTCCCAGTCCTGCAGAGTTGGAGGAGGTAGAAAGCATATCCCAGGTCTGAGCATCACCAGGGCCTTACCTGGGACGAAAACAGTTCCCCACTCTGATGGCTCCAGAGCACAGGAATGGTGCCCGGTGGGGTTGGTGCAGTCTACGGTCTGTCGTCTCCTTTCCCCCGCAGGGCCTGCGCTTGTCCAAACACACATGGGACCACCTTTCCAGTTAGATTGGGAGTTTCTTTTTTCTAAGTGAGCCGGCTGTTTGGGAATGCGCATATGAACCTTCTGTTTTCATTAATATTCCTGGCCTCCAGTTTTTCCATCCATAAAATGAGGTAGTCATAGATAATCTCCCAAATTGTTTCCAGATTAAAAAATTTTATGATCTATAGCCCTATCTCCTTTCCTTGTTCTTATTTCAAATCCTCAAGTCATTATTCTTTAATTTGTGTGACCGGAATAGGCAAATAAGCTTCCACAGGTAAATGGCAGCCGTTATTCGAAAAATCTATGTGTTGGAGGGACGGCGCTTAACTGCGATGAGCTAAACGATGGCCACTTTCAAGGCCAGTAACTGAGGAATTACAGGAAAGCATTGCATCTTCTGCCAACATAGCCGCTGCAACCTGACGGTGGCCTTAGGACAAAGGATATTTACATGTTGTGTTTCAGAACAAAAATTCAAACGCTCAGGAGCCTCATCCTGTGATGTTATGGCAAGAATGTCCAGACAATGTTTTCTTTAACCCCAGGAAAAGCAATTCAGAGGGCTGGCTCTCGCCACATGTGTCCAGCTGCATGCTTCGTACTTTTGGGAAAAAACTGTCCTAATAAACACAGAAGTAACCAAGTATGGATGCTTGAAAGCTGTCCATTTCTTTGCTTACAGTTGTCAGGATCTTATATACACAAGAGTACAAAATAAATAAACACTTATCAAATTCGCTATTATCTCATAAACCAGGCAGCAATATTTCATTTGCATCCTGGGGTATTATTTTGGAATTTCACTCTGACGTGGGTGGAAATGACTGAAAATGGAATCAAGTTTAATCAGAGTTTGTGAAACATCGCTCAGAGTTACACAGTCGACCTGTCTCCATATTTAATAATTTATAAAGCTTTTTCACTTGTAGCGAATCAAATATTGCCACTTGAGAAGATACTTCTAAAGAAGTTGGACTGTGTTTCGAATGGCTCGGAGGCGTTTCTCCACCCCTAGTCTTCCCAGGGTAGACCGGCTCTTTCTGGGGTAGTGCTGACATGTTTGTGCAGGGACCACATGGGGAGGGGGGGAGGGGGAAACCTCCCGCCTTCCTCTGCCCCTACCCTGTCCTTTCTGCTCAGACACACACCACACTCATCCTGGAAAAATGCAGCTCGAGGTGTCGCCTGGAGTGGCCGTTGACTGCCGCTGTCACTGTGTTTCCCACCGTGATAATCCCTGTCCTTGGAAGCCAGGCTTTCCCTTTCTCCTGCTCCCTGGATACCTGGGCTGGGAGAGGATAGTCTTGTCATCTGGGAGGAATGAGGCCCCCGGGGCGGCTCCTCTTGGGCAGGGGCCGGGCGTGCTTCCCAGTGAAGCCGGGTCGAGGTGATGCTCTGACACCCCTCCCTTGGCTTCTGTGGTTTCTTCTTATTCAAATGCATGAATCATAAAGGGGAGCTCACGGAAAGTCTTTTTATAGCAATGAGCATATTGTTTTCTATCCCTGCTGTGCTATTTTGGGGGCAGGGAGAATGGGAAGATGTGAGGTTGCGTCCCACGTTTGAAGCAGGCACTCCTTCCCGGGGGTGAGGGCTCTGATGCCAGCTCTTTCTTGGGTCCAAAACTGAGATCACGTTTTCTGACACGGTCACCCAGAATTGGGACTCTTAAAGAAGTGGAATGCACTCAGACACAGAACTGCCCCCAGCGAAGTTCTTAAAAGTATCATTGAAAACTAACACCCGCTTCAAGGGTGAGTGTCGATCGCTCACGCGGAGGATGTAGCCACCGGTGGGAAAGGTGATGGGAAGGGTGACCCTCACCGAGCCTGTCCTTTGTCTCCTCCCTGGACACGGGCCATCGAGCATGCTCACCGAGCCTGTCCTTTGTCTCCTCCATGGTAGGTGCAGAAATCTGGTGCCAGGATGACCGAGCGCTTCGACTGCCGCCACTGCGAGGACTCCCTCTTCGGCAGGAAGTACGTCCTGCGGGAGGAGCGGCCCTACTGCGTGGCCTGCTTCGAGGCCCTCTTCGCCAGCACGTGCGAGGAGTGCGGGAACCTGATCGGCTGCGACTGCAAGGTACCTGGCCCCTGGGCGTCCCCCAGCCCCGTGCCCCCCGCCCTCCCTCGGGCCTCCCAGCCCCCCTGGACACCCGCACTGGACTCCCCGAGAACCACACACTTCTCAGCACGGTTGTGCTCACGTCCTGGTCCTCATCAGCCTGGACACTCTGCAGGCCCCTCTACTGGGCTCGGACCCTCCACCGGCCTTTCCCAGCCGCCTCCCCACGGGCGTGGTCTCTGCCCGTCCCAGTCCCGCTGCCCCCGGTCGGGGCTTTTCCAGGACGTGTGCGCCGAGCATCCCAGGTCCACCTGTGATGGCCCCGTGGTCCGCATCCTTATCCAACCAGCCACCTGCCGCCCAATCCCGTGCTCCCCCGAGGGCAGCGCTCTCCCTCCTGGGCTGACTCGTGGGGCAGGTGCAGGCGGTCAGTGTTGGCGCAGTGAGTGTACACGTGGGAGAGCCGGCGCCCACCCCCGGCTGGAGGGGCTGAGAGGCCCTGCCTGCACTGGGGCGTCGGGGGAGCTTGTCTTCTTCGTGGGGAGGGTCAGGATGTGCGGCTGCCGGCTGAACAGGTAGGGCTGGATCTGCTGGGGGCGATCCGGAGTGGTCCAGCGCGTGTCTGCCCTATTTCTGTCGCATCCGTCCTTCCCATGATGGTCAGTAAGCAGCCGGCTTACTGGCGCTAGGTGTTCAGTGACAGTCGAGGGATAATTCCCGTCTTACGGGGAAGAAGCCGTTGCCCTGAGCAGAGACAAAGGGTGTGGGATGCCCCCACTTGAGCCCGAGCTGCAGCTACGTGTCATGGCTCCACAGAGCAGTGGCACGTGGAACGGAAGGGACACGGGACTCGGCATCTGTCCCGTGGAAGCCTTAAAGCATCCAGAGCCTTGGCTACGACCACGAGCGAAAGTAGCCGGTCCTGCTTGTCTGAAAGCCGCCTGCCCTCCGACCTCCAGCTCTGTGTGATGTGTGTCCGAGTCCCTCTGCGTTCATCTCCAGGCCAAGCACAAGAGCTCAGACACCACGCTGCCCCATTCCATCCTGGCTCTGCATCTCACTGGCTGTGTGATCGCGGGCCCGTGGCTTGACCCCTCTGTGCCCGTCTGCACGTTTATAAAAGGGAGCTACGGGCTTCCCTGGTGGCGCAGTGGTTGAGAATCTGCCTGCTAATGCAGGGGACACGGGTTCGAGCCCTGGTCTGGGAAGATCCCACATGCCGCGGAGCAGCTGGGCCCGTGAGCCACAATTGCTGAGCCTGCGCGTCTGGAGCCTGTGCCCCGCGACGGGAGGGGCCGCGACAGAGAAAGGCCCGCGCACCGCGATGAAGAGCGGTCCCCGCACCGCGATGAAGAGTGGCCCCCGCTTGCCGCAACTGGAGAAAGCCCTCGCACGAACCGAAGACCCAACACAGCCAAAAATAAATAAATAAATAAATAAATAAATAAGAAAATCCTTTAAAAAAAAAAAAAAAAAAAAAAAAAAAAAATAAAAGGGAGCTACAACAAGGGAGCCTGCGTCATGGGTTCTCGTGGTGTGTAGCTATCACGCAATCAGTGCCCTAAGGAGCAGCTGATGGTGTGGAAAACTCCAACCCCCTCTACTCTTCCGACTGCTTCCCTGCAATTTGCTCCCTCCCCCTGCCTCTCGAAGCTTCGCCCTGTCTCTTTATCAGTTTTCACTAGAGAAATGTCAATAAAAATGTCCGCTTTGAGGAAGAACTAAGAAGCAGAGAAAACGATTATTATTTTATAAAGGCTTTACCTGGAAAAGACATAAGTAGGTGAGAGGTTCAGATATCATTCTGACAAGCAACTGTGGTTTAAAGGAGACGTTTTGGAGATTTAGGGCTCATCATCCTTGCCCGGGGGCTAAAGTAAAAACAAAAGCGAAGTCACTGATCATTTCTTCAGTATAATTTAGTGGGCAGACCCTTGAAACTAGTTATCCTTCAGCACATGTTTTAGGAGCAGATAAACAAGAATTCCCCAAATGGGGCCAAAATCAACAAGACTGCTGCAAAGTCAGGCGTCATTCACGCTGAACTTTTCAACCCGGATAACAGTTCACTCTCTGGAGTTACGCCACGTGATTCTGCGCATGTGGGAAGGGAAAAGATGTGAACTTGCAGTTAGACCTTGCCACTTGGGGCTTCTGAATATTTGGAACGGTTTTCTTGGCTTTCAGAAGTAATTACGCAGTTGGTTTTGTGGAGGAAGTGATGGCAGGAAAAATGTGCCTGCACTTGGGGAAGAGAAGCCCCAGCCTGGCAGGCGGGGTGCTGGGCAGAGCTGCCGGGCTGGCGGGTCTGGTGGCCCTTCTCTTGTCTGAAAATAGCTGGGGCGCCACAAGCCCCACTTGGGTCTCCCTCCGAAGGACATGGGTGTATAACTTAAAATACTGCAAGCCACCGGGGATTAGGCTGATGTTGTGGGTATTGACTGACTTTCAAATGAGGTAGGCAGGACTTCAGGACGACCTGCTTCCATAGGTAGCTTACCTGTGTTTGAGCATCATTTCTACGCAGACTCTCTTTCTGTTCTTTCTTTCTGTTTAGTTAACTCTGAGGAAATGCTGTCATCTCCAGGGGTAAAAATCATTCATTTTTATGGCCAGGGGAATAGTTGACAACAGGTAATACGAATAAAAATGTATGATCCTCTGACCTTATGCTCTTCCGGAAATTTTTCCTGGACACCTGTGGATACCAGCAAAATATATATTTTTTTGCCTGATTACAGATGTTTTTCGGGGGATAGGTCTACCTAAGTCCCGGGCTTCAAAAAGTCAAGAAACCAAAGAAAAGATAAGCTGGGCCAGTACTCAGAGGTGGCTGCTGGTCCCTCGCATCAGCAAATTGGTGCCTTTAGCAAACTCTGGGCCGCAAACCTGGCTCAGACTTTGGGTTTTCCGTGTCTCTGCGAGCAGCACCATAAAGTCAGACAGGCCTCCAAACCCACCCACCCGCGTGCCTGGAGGGGGCCGCGAAGAGGAAGACGTGGTAACAGTCAAAGGACCTTCTGCAGGTCTAAAACCAGCATTGGGGGCTTCCCTGGTGGCGCAGTGGTTAAGAATCCGCCCGCCAATGCAGGGGACGTGGGTTCGAGCCCTGGTCCGGGAAGATCCCACATGCGACGGAGCAACTAAGCCCGTGCGCCACAACTACTGAGCCTGTGCTCTAGAGCCCACGTGCCGCAACTACTGAACCCACGCGCCACAACTACTGAAGCCCGTGCACCTAGAGCCAGTGCTCCACAACAAGAGAAGCCACCGCAATGAGAAGCCCGCGCATTGCAACCAAGAGCAGCCCCTGCTCACTGCAACTAGAGAAAAGCCCGCGTGTAGCAACGAAGACCCAATGCAGCCAAAAATTAAAAATAAATAAATAGTAAAAATAAATTAAATAAGTAAACAGGTCCCCTTGAGGGCACACCTGGGACACGGCTGCACAGCGTCGTTCTTCAAGGATTTGAAAGGATGTGCAGTTGGGGACATGGTAGCCTGACAGTCTCAGAGTGCGGAACACCTTTTCAAAGCGCTGAGCACGAATGACACGGCAGATCCACCGATGAGGTGAAATCCCGTGGATTTGAGGACTGGCTGGCTTGGGAATCAGCAGCTGAGCTTCCCCCAGCCCAGGAGGGATAGACAGGGTGTAAAGGAGGGTGAGGGACCCCCCTGCCCGGAGCTGCCCTCGTTAACTGGTGGGCGAGGGGGTGCTCCAGGCCGCTGACCCCCCCTGCGGCTCAGCTGAGGTCTCAACGAGGGCACATTCAAAGCAAAGCCACAAGCGCTTCCCATATTAGGAATATTTCTGAAGTGGAAAAATATAAATTCTGAAAGGAAGTGTTTGGGCCTTATCTTACCTTGTGTATCAGACATTTTACTGCAATTTATGACATTCTGCGTGCATAAGATTAGCATTGGTCTTTTTTCTGGGACGTGTCAAAGATTTTTTTTCTTCCTTTTTGTTGTTTCTCCCCTTCATGCTCTCTCTCTACAGAACCTGAAAAGCAGGGTATTTCTAGGACATTTCCAAGTTCTTGAAAGTCAGTGCGTCCATATGTCTTAGCCTTGAACCTCAGCATCTAAGTGGTATCTTTGGGGACCACGTGGCATACTCGACACATAACAGAATTAAGTGAGACGAGACTAGCTAGCTCGGTACTAAAAACCAAAACTAAAACTCCGTTTGGAGCCGTGAACACCAGAGGTGGAAAGAGCCGCTGGGAACCCAGTCTTACAGACGAGCATTCAGAGCGGCCGTGCGTTTCGGTTCAGGCACCGGGTCGAATCAACCTAACCTAACCTGGAGCCTTGGCCTTTCTGTGCCGTTTTGCGGTCCATCCCCCTGAGCCCCGAGCCCCCAAAGCCAGTGGCATTTCCCACCTCCGCGCCCACAGGGCATGGACTCTGCAGAAGTGAGTTCAGGAGGAGGTGGTGACGTGAATTATCAACTTGACTCAGACTCGCTTTTCAGGACCCCACAAGAGAAGGAGGATTACCGGGAAACCCAACAGCACAGCAGCAGATGGGGGCTTCCGTGTGTGGTCCTGAACGAGCTGCGTGACGTGGGCTTTTCCGGGGGTGCCCGCGGGGGTGGCACCAGGGGCACAGCGTCCTGCAGGGCCAGCATCCCTCATGGCCACGCAGGCGTCACTGAGCGGCTCGTGCCCGCGCGGGGCCTCACAGCCGGGGGGGCGGAGGGGCGGGGGGGGCGACGGGGCGGAGGGGCGACGGGGCGGAGGGGCGGAGGGGCGGAGGGGTGGGCCTCCCGAGGTCAGGCACGGGCACGGGGTGAGAGAGGAGACTGGGGCAGAGGGTGAGGCTGGGCGAGCGTGCTGAGACCTGCTTGCAGAGATGCCCCCGGGCCGCACGTCAGCAGGAGGGATGCCAGAAACGGGGTTCACGGCGTCTTGGCATTGTTACGTTAAACTTGCTCACCTATCAAATGGGAATAAACCTTACTCCATGGGGTTACTGTGCGGCTGAAATCAAGGAAGAGGAGACTAAGAATTTTAGGATCAGAAGGGCTGCGGAGGCTGAAAGCACTGTACAGAGCAGTGACTGAGCCAGGAGCTCGGAGCTTAGGTCAGGGCGTCCGTTCCATCCCCGTCTTCACGGGTAAATGTGATCTCAGCAAGTGACGCTTCGGGGCACCTGCTGTCACCACGAGCTGGCATCTAAGACCGACATTAATCGAGCCGTTACAATGTGCCAGGACCGTTGTCAGTGCTTCACCATCATCCCTGTTTCCCCGGGCGGATCTGAGGCTGGGAGAGGTCAGGTGACGCACCCCCAGCCCCACGGCAGGTGCGTACGTGGCAGAGCCAGGGTTTGAGTCTGGAGCCGTCCGCTTTAAGCGCTGGGATGAAATACCTCAGGCGTTTCAGACACTGTGCTCCTGGGTCCCCGAGGGCACTGGTGGTACAGCAGGTGTGCAGGGCGGTGCCCGGAGGACAGTCACCACTGGCTGCCGCTGGAACAGGGGTGGATGGTTCCAGTTCCCCACGGCCCTGCCCTCGACAGTGACGCTAGCTTGTTCAGAGACCGTTTGTGACTCACCGAGGCTTCTGAGAGCAGGAGCGTGGGTTGGTATTTGTCTCGAGGAGAAACATTTCATCCGAAGGTTTGAGAATTATCCAATGCCCCTGAATGCATATTTCAGGGCTGTGGAGTGTTAATGCAGAAACACGTGTGTGTGTGTGTGTGTGCACGCACGTGCGTGCGCGTCTGAGAGGGGCAGACAAGGGAGCAGCTGTGTGAGGGTCACGATGCTCCAGGGAAGGGACGGCTGGTGACTCAGCTGCGCCGGCATCTGGGAAGGACAGAGTCTAGCTCCCTGGGGCGGGACGGGGGTGGGACCAGGAAGGGGGGATGTTTCCCTGCGGCTGCTGTCACCAGCCTGGAGGGCTAGGCAGAAGCCAGGGCGCGAGCAGTCCTTCCCTCGAACGCAGGACGCGGGACGCAGGACAGCAAGTGACCAAGTGACCAGCAGCCTCGGGAGGGTGGAGCTGGGCCTCCAGAAGGTCTAGAAGTCCTGCCTGGGTGCTTAGGGTCTCGTCAGGACAGGGCGGTGGTACCCAGATTTCGAGGGAACTTTCTAGTGTCCGATGTCTGTCAACACATGAGCTCTTGTCAACCTAGCTGATGTGTTTTCATGCCGGAAATGTTCACCGTAGGCAAGTGGATTTCTGCAGTGCTTTTGAGCCACGAGATCGTTTTAAATGAGCTTTCCCCTGACCGTCCAGTCACCTAACGATGTGCGGCGCTGTCCTCCTATGGGCCTCGCTAACTAGGGCAACTGGTGACAGCTGGTGGCTTCGCTCTCGCGTCCGTGGAGGGTCCGCCCTGGGCTGTGTTGAAGGTCAGGCCCCCAAGGCAGATGTCCTTGGACTTGGCTTCCTTTCTTCCCCGTTCACTCGCAGCCTTGCTGTCCCCTGCCCTGCCCTCCCGGGCTCGCAGCTCAGCGGGGTGGGGCTCACGGAGGGGACCCGCTGAACTTCTGGAAGGGTGCTTTCCACATGCCACGTGATAATCAAAACTTATTTTTTAATTGTGGTAAAATACACATAAAATGTACCATCTTAGCTGACTGGAAGCGTACAGTCCAGTGGTGCTAAGTACCTACACTCTGTTGTGCGACCATCCACCTCCAGAACCATTTCATCTTGTCAAACTGAAGCTCTGTCCCCACTAACACCCGCCCTGCCCCAGCCCTGGGTACCCACCCTGCTGCTTCCTGTCTCTGAACTTACCTCCTCCAGGACCTCATATAAGTGGAATGATTCAGTATTTGTCTTTTTCTGACTGACTTATTTCACTTAGCATGTTCTCAGAGTTCATCCATGTTGTAGAGTGTGTCAGAATTTGTTTCCCTTGTGAGGCGGAATAATAGTCCATGTTTATCCATCATCTGTGGATGGACGCTGGGGTGGCTTCCACCTTTTGGCTGCTGTGAATGTGGGTCTGCAGATTCCTTCTTTTGGTTCTTTGGGGCATATACCCAGAATTGGAATTGCTGGATCATATGGTAATTCTCTTTTTAATTTTTTGAGGAACTGCCATACTGTTTTCCGTACAAGAAACTGTTAAATGCATTTATTCTATAATCTGTGTTATAACAGTGATCCCACGATCAAAAACTCCTACTCTTCTTAAATTAGGCTGATTATTGTTCTTAGTGGACAGGGCATTATTTATTTAATTATTTAAATTTTTTGGCCACGACGCCTGTATCATGTGGGATCTTAGTTCCCCGAGGAGGAATCGAACCCGTGCCCCCTGCAGGGAAGCACGGAGTCTTAACCACTGGACCACCGGGGAATTCCCAGCGGACGGGACTTTAAATGGTTTGTTCGCCTTTCAGAGTCTCAACAAAGACAGTGCTGAACTGCATTCATTCATTTGGCCTCCGTGGCCCAGCCCGGCGGGGACTCCCCCGGCCGGCTGCCTGGAGCCGCGGCACAGCTCCGCCCGGCGCCCGTCTGTCTTGCCCTCCTGGTCTGTGCCCTTTCTCTGCCCAGCTCACTGTATCCTCGGGTCTTCGACGCTCAGCTGCTGGCACCTACTGGATCTCTCCTGACCTGCTTTCCACCAGGCTGACCCAGGGCCCCATCCTCAGGCTCTGCCTCTGAGCTTCCCAGCAGCCCGGGCTCCCTCCCGCGGGGATCGCGGCCATCATCCAGCACAGCTGGGTTTGCCCAGCGTCCTCGCGGCCAGAGGACTCCCGGGGTCTGTGTGTCCAGGAGAAGCGCTGACGAGTTTCATGTGCCGTTTCTCTTTCTTACGGTCCCCAAGGGAAAGGCACTCGTTTTTCAGACGCATCTCTCGCACACACCCCCGTCTAAACAGTGGCCCCAAGAACAGCAAGGGAAGCATCCTACCTGACTCATTCCAGCCCCTCGTTGCCCATTTGCCCCCCTCGCTGTGGGTCCAGCAGAGCTCACGCCCCCGGCCCCTCTCACGTCTCACGTCTCGTGTGCTCTGGGCCTGCAGGACTTGTCCTACAAGGACCGGCACTGGCACGAGGCCTGTTTCCACTGCTCGCGGTGCAGGGGGTCCCTTGTGGACAAGCCGTTCGCTGCCAAGGAGGACCAGCTGCTCTGCACCGACTGCTACTCGCAGGAGTACTCGTCCCGCTGCCAGGAGTGCAAGAAGAGCATCATGCCAGGTGGGCACCAAGCCGCTGCCTCCCGCCCGCCCCCGAAGAGAGAGCGAGAGAGTGTGTCCGTGCACGTGCGCGTGGATGTGCGTGTGCGCGCTTCCCCCGCCCCCTCTGCCTCCGTCCCGCCCACCCCCGCAGAGCGTGCGCGCGCGGGCGCGCGTGCGCAAGTGCGTGTGTGCGCGTGCTTCCCCCCCCCCCCCCCCCGCCCTCTCCGCGCCCTCTGCGCACGCGCGGAATTCCTGCCGCGTTGGTTACTGCCGGAAATGGGTGCTGGGCCGAGAGCTGGGCGCTGTGCCCTCGTGCAGGTTACCTTCCTGGCAGGCTCGGCGGCAGCTGCGTCCAGTGCCAAGGCCAGTGATGGGGGACCTGTCTGTTGGTGGGGGAGGGTGGGACTGTGTCCCTTGCTCTTTGGGGGGACTTTCGCTTCTTTGTTTTATGGCAGAGAGGAATCTTTCATTTTAAAGAACAGAGTGGACAAAAATACTTTATGGAATTTTTCAATACAGAATTTAAAAAACGAATCTTGTTAGACACGCACACGGTGCGGGCGAGAAGAGACTAAGATTTGGACCTTGGATGGTTCATCGGCTACTTAGGGTCAAGTGACGTCCTCTGTGTGACCAGTAAGGGGTGGCTGGACGGTATAGCCTTGCCAGATTTAGCAAATAAAATACAGGACTCCCAGACAAATCGGAATTTCAGCTAATCCCACCTGGGACCTCGGTAATCTGGCATCCCTACCAGAGAGCCACCTAAAACCGGGAGAGGACTCCGTCCATTGACCATCTTTGGGGACGTGGCCCCCGAATCAGGCTCAGGCTGGGGGAGTGGGGGTCAGGGTCACAGGCCGGGACCCCCAGCTCTTAGGAAGCTCGATACAGCTGCGCAGGGAGCCCTCAAATTGCCCTGGAAGGCATCTGTCCTCAAGACAGCTTCTTTGGTAGATACGCTTCCTTTAGTCCTGGGAAGGTTTAGAATTAAGGGCACACATATAAAGAGGATCCAACCCAGAGCAATAATAGTGTGTTAAATAATCTGGTAAAGTGTGGGTGAAGTGTAGAAAAAATTTCGTCTAAAGAGTAAATTAACCTTATGATGCTGACTGAAAGCGTGCAATCAAGTAAGTGATTTAGGCTTGTGGTTTTACACTGGAATTTTCTTAATTTGTAAATGGTTTTGACGCTTAAGATATTTTAGGATTCATCATATTTATAAGTTTAATTCATTTCAACAACAATTACTTAAGAACTTGAGGGACTTCCCTGGCGGTCCAGTGGTAAAGAATCCGCCCTCCAATGCAGCGGATGAGGGTTCGATCCCTGGTTGAGGAACTAAGATCCCACATGCCCCGGGGCAACTAAGTCGGCGCGCTGCAACTACTGAGCCTGAGCGCCTCAACAAGAGAGCTCGAGTGCCGCAGACTACAGAGCCCACGTGCCCTGGAGCCCGTGTGCCACAGCTAGAGAGAAGCCCGAGCGCACCAACAAAAGATCCTGAATGCCACAACTAAGACCCAACGCAGCCAAAAAAATAAATAAAAGAAATAAAAGAGGGCTTCCCTGGTGGCGCAGTGGTTGAGAATCTGCCTGCTAATGCAGGGGACACGGGTTCGAGCCCTGGTCTGGGAAGATCCCACATGCCACGGAGCAGCTGGGCCCGTGAGCCACAACTACTGAGCCTGCGCGTCTGGAGCCTGTGCCCCGCAGCGGGAGGGGCCGCGATAGTGAAAGGCCCGCGCACCGCGATGAAGAGCGGTCCCCGCACCGCGATGAAGAGTGGCCCCCACTTGCCACAGCTAGAGAAAGCCCTCGCACGAACCGAAGACCCAACACAGCCAAAAAAAAAATAAATAAATAAATAAATAAATAAAGTAGCTATAAAAAAAAAATTAAAAAAAAAAAAAACTAATTGGATCCTATGTTAAAAAAAAAAAGAAATAAAAGAAAAGAAAAATAGGGGTTACTTTAAAAAAAAAAAAAAAAAGGAGGAACAACTTGAGGTCCAGTTTGCTAGTTGAGGCTTGGTTTGCTAGTTGAGGTTCTTAAAAGGCATGTCAAATACATTAAATTTTCAAGTGTCCTTTTAAAGGAGTTCATTTCACTACATTGGTGAATGGAACTGAACACAAAGAAATGCACCTTAAGAGTGATTTTTAAAATTCTCTGTATTCATGAATGCAGGATAAAGATGTGCAGGATGAACTTCAACTGAGGGTTTTGAATTTTCAGCTTCAATAGAATGAATGTCCATTTGTAGAAACCAAGGTGCCCTGCTGAGTCCTCCTAGTCTGCACAGCGGCTGGGGTCACACTGACACGTGAAGAGAGTCAAGGCTACAGGGGTAATTTAGAGTCAGACTCCTGACTCCGCGGGGAGACTGAGCGGTGAGGATGCCCAGCTGCCTGGACCCGAGCTGTGGGCCACGCGTTTGGGGAAGGGCACAGCTTCCCAGGGTAACAGCCTGCAAGTTCCAGATTGCGAAGAAAGATATTAACTGCCGCTTTGACAAGGACAAAATATATGTCTGTCTTAGAGTAGAAGGTGGATTTTTCTTGATTCTGGCAGGCTGGTCTCAAGACGATGCCCTCCTCCTCCCTGGGGATGTGCATCTCACCGTCTCTGCCGTAGGGGGTTTTAGGTAGAAACGGTGGAGAAGCCTGGCTGGTACCTCCTGTGACAGAGGCACAAGCCCAGAGAAGGGCAGCCAGGAAAGGGAGCCCTGGGGCCGTCACCTTTGAGCAGTCTCGAAGGTCAAGCTGATTTTAACAGATGGAGAAGTCAGGAGAGGAAACGGACCGGGCACCAGAGGCAGGGTGTCTGGAAAAGGCCTGGTGTGTGTGAAAAAAAAAAAAAAAAATGCAAGCACAAATACTTTTTTTAAAAAACCAAAAAAACAAACCTAGACCTGAGCGCTAGCTTCCTTCCTTGGTTTGATTTTAGAAAGTGCTACAACCAAATCAAGGTGAAAGCAGTGCAGACCGTCAGTGTGGCTTCTGCAGCGAAATCAGATAGAGGACAAGAGGCCCCCCGCTCAGTGCAAAGCTTGCCCGCCTGCCCACACCTGCAAGTCACCAACCGCGGTGCACGGCTCTGTCCCCACCCAGGGAGGCTGAGCCCCACCTAGCAGGTGCACCACGGCCTCCGGGCAGGGTCACGCTGTCACCAGGCCTTCACCGGGTTCCTCGCTTGCTCCTTTGAATCAGAAAACGACACCCCTTCCACGAGGCGGTGGACTGTGTCGGAGGCTCGTCCTCATCCGCAGCCCCTGAGGAGGAGCTTTGCCGCCCTCTGCTGGCGATGCTGCACAAGGACCACACGGCTGCACCCAAGCCCCTGGGGCTGCGGGGTGCCGGCGGGCGCCCTCCCACGGACCGGGGACGGGACGGTACCCTGAGCTCTGGGGTGGACAGAAGACTGTCCTTCAGAACGTGCAGAAGGCACGCGTGGTTTGGCTGGGGCCGTTAGTGAGAATCACGATGGTCCTCCTTTCTCCCTGACAGGCACCCGTAAGATGGAATACAAGGGTAGCAGCTGGCACGAGACCTGCTTCATCTGCCATCGCTGCCAGCAGCCCATCGGAACCAAGAGCTTCATCCCGAAGGACGGGCAGAACTTCTGCGTTCCCTGCTACGAAAGGCAGTATGCTCTGCAGTGCGTTCAGTGCAAAAAGGTACCTCTTATTCCCCCGGCCCTTGCACACCTGTTGTCCTTTCCGAAAGAGCGTCCACCTATCCCTAAAGTGTCTTTGTTCATCGCCCTCCTTGAACAAACAAGAAACAGCCCTAGACCTAGTGGGGGGGCGGCGGGGAGGGGAAAAGGAAACTGGAAAGGCCTGTCCCTGGGGTGGGGACAGATCCCTCGTCACACTCCAGGGCTGCATCAGGTTAAAGAAAGAAAAGCGTCCTAAGACCACAGACAGGGTGGGAAGGCAGGCTCTGGGCTCATTTTTTCCACCCAGGAAGCCAGCCCCACGGTGTCTGTTAAGCCTCTTCCTTCTTCCACCCGAGTAGCTGAGGCGGCTGTCGGAGCAGGTGCACCTGGTGCTGGAGAGACGCTCACAGGGGTCTGCCCGCGGGGGGGGGGGGGGGGGCTCAGGAGGGGCTGCGTGACATCAGATCCCGGCCCCTGCGCTGCGGTCTCCCTGCTTCGCCCTCCTGCCGGCCAGGAGGCAGTGCTGTCCCGGCAGACGCCCCGGTACCCACGTCACGAACGGGGATCCGGGGCCTGCCGCGGGGGCCTGGCAGCTTGGGGATGGGGCGGCGGGGGTGACCTTGCCGTCCGGAGGACAGCATCTCTGGGACCCGGACGCCGGTGCGGCGTGTCCTGGGCGAGGACCGCGCGTCCTCCAGAGGCGAGGGCCGGGACAAGGGCGCCAGGCACAGGCCTCCGCGGGAGCTGACGCCCTTCTGCCCGCAGCCCATCACCAGCGGGGGCGTCACATACCGGGAGCAGCCCTGGCACCGCGAGTGCTTCGTGTGCACCGCCTGCAAGAAGCCGCTGTCGGGCCAGCGCTTCACGTCCCGCGACGAGTTCGCCTACTGCCTGGGCTGCTTCTGCGACCTGTACGCCAAGAAGTGCGCGGGCTGCGCCAGCCCCATCAGCGGTGAGTGTCCCGTCCCCGGCCTGCACCACCCGCTGCCCCTCGTGTGGCTGCCAGGCTTTGGCTTGTGGACCTGTTCACGTGTGCGGACTCTGGGCCGCCGCGCTGCCCTCCCCCGCACGCTGGGCGCGCTTCCCTGCCTCCCCCCGGTCCCCGCGGCCTCTTCTCCACGGCGGCGTTATTTCTGCTTTCGGCTGGCTTCTCTCCAGACCGCAGGCTGTGGGTCTCTGACATCCCCGCACAGGCGCAGAAAAGCAGCTGCGCTGTGCACATGCTCCCCGGCCTCTGCGGGGGGCGCGCTCTGGGTCGTCCCTTCCACCCGCCAGGCGCTCGGTGGAGCAAGAGCCCGAATCTGGGCGACTACAGGGTGTGCCCCAAGTTCAGAGCGGAGACCAGATGGCTGGCGGGGCTCCGGTCCTGGAAACGCTCCCACTTCAAACACCCCTGGGGAACTCTACACACGTCCGCTGCCGGGTCATGACTTAACTACTCTGGGGGACGACCTGGGTGTTAGAATTTTTAGAAGCTGCTCAGATGATTCATATATGCAGAAAATCCTGAGACTCTCTGGCCTGAATCACTGGTTTGGTTCTGCCTCAGGGCCAGGGCCCGGGCTGTGTGATGTGCGGGTCTCTCGTAGTCATTGTGGGCCTAGGATGGGTAAAGGCAGTTTAAGATGTTTAGGGGAAGAGGCGAAAAGCTTTGCTGGTACAGCTCCAGTAGCAGAGGGAGCGTGGTATCAGAAAACTGGTCTCAGTTATACACTTATAGATTCCTTTTTTGATATTCTTTTCCATTATGGTTTATCACAGGATGTTGAATAGAGTTCCCTGTGCTCTAGGGTAGGACCTTGTTTATCCATCCTATATATAATAGTTTACATCTGCTAATCCCACACTTCAGTAAAAAAAAAAAAAGTTAAATTAGAAAAAAAAAAAAGGTCCCTATCTAGGTTTCAGATCATAAAAAAAAAGAGAACTAGCCTTGGAGACCTGGGTTCACCCCCAGTCCTGTCACTCACTAGCCCAGGGGATTAGCCTGAGGCCGCCCACGTGTGAATGGATGTAATGCCAGACGTCAGGCAGTTAAATTACAAAAGGAGCTAACTGCTGGGTGAATGACGGACTTCTCCTGCTCCTCTGAGACCTCCAACCATTAGCCAGTGTTGTTACTTGTTCTTAACATGGCAGATTGAGCCGTTATTTCTGGAAAGAGTTTGTAATCGCGAGTCATGATCCAATCCTTTCACCAAGGATTACCCCGTGTATCTGATTCCATTTTGTTTCAGGGGCCTTGGTGGCCGGACAGACCACCTGTGTTGTAACAGGTGGCCAACGTACCTTAAACGTTTGATAAGAAGTAGACATCAGACAGAGTCAGACACCCCAACTGAAATGAGTTCCTGCTTCCATTGTTTCAGTGAAGGATGGCTTTCTCCACTGCCCACACGTCCTCCTAAGCCGCTCTCACGTTCCACCACCCTCACTAGACCTCCGAGTCTCGTGCGTGGCTGAGGCTTGTTCCCGCAGCAGGCGTGCCCATCCCTCTGTCCCCCGCCCACGTAGCGTCTCTTTCGTGAGGCCGTTCTGGGCAGTTCCAGAGACGGTTCACATCTTCCTCGTCTGTGCTCCCTTTGGCGCCTCATTCATTAAATCGCCAAATTTTTGAGCACCAGACCTGAGTCACCCAGGGAAGGAAGGGGTGGGAGAAATTGGCTCTGTGACTCAGGCGTTTCACTCGGGTGGGAGGGACACACACACCCCGCAGGCTTCTTATAATTACGGCGATTGTCACGTAGCTGTGGAGTCCGTCTGTCTCTCTTTCTCCTGCGGTTCAGGAGCTCCCCGACCTGAGCACAGGACGGGATTTAAACGCGGAGCCCAGCGCTGATCACATCGCACCAGCCGGGCTTTGAACGCGTCCACGCAGGACTCCTCTCCCCCCTGCCCCCCCCCCCCCGTCCTCACCCGTGTCCTTGTCCTCCGTCCACAGGACTGGGCGGCACCAAGTACATCTCCTTCGAGGAGCGGCAGTGGCACAACGACTGCTTTAACTGCAAGAAGTGCTCGCTGTCGCTGGTGGGGCGAGGCTTCCTCACGGAGAGGGACGACATCCTGTGCCCCGACTGCGGGAAGGACATCTGAGCCGCTCCCCGACCCCCCTGCAGCCCCCCAAGCCCCTGCTCGCGCTGCACCTGGCTCCACCAGCCACCCGGGGACTCGCCTCCGCGCTGCTCAGCGGCACTCACGTCTGTTTACACCCTTCATCTACCCGTTGTGCTTGTTCTGTTAGAGGAGGAAAGCCACGGAAGCCTGAGGCGGGAAGAGGGTTTTGAGTGTTTGTTTGTAATCAGGCGAGGCCAATCAAAGTGTAAAAATCCTTTTGAGTGATACCTTTATAAACGCTTTTCTTTCACTGCATATTTAAATTTTAAGTGCAATGAATGTGTCGCGAACTTGAACGTTTCCAGGCTACGTAAGGTAACGAAGAGTTGGTATTTGCAACAGTGTAACTTTCTGTCGTGCGGGGGCCCAAAGCAAGATTATATGGCTTAAAATAAAGTTACCCAGAGCAAAATCTTTTGCCAGGTGCAGTGTGTGAAGTGGTGATGCAGCATTCAGGTTCTGAGTACGAGTAATACTTTACCACGGGTGCCACTGATCACTCTGGCGGGCTGGGTGGGTGTCGACTGAAACGGCATCACACCTTTTATTTAAGAGAAAGTCTCAGTTGGAATTTCTTTCTCTTGGAATGCAGTGCTCTGCCTTTGATGCAGTGACACAGGCCCCGCACATGGGCTAACGGCCTCGCAGGCAGCATGGGGTCACTTTTCTGGACAGAGCTCGGCGCCCTCCCATCATCATGGGTCCGGACCTGACAGTGGCCTGCCTTCTCCTCCGTAAGTGGAGGGGTGCAGAGGGACACAGGCACCTCGAGGCCAGAAATGACATCTTGGTCGCCCATGTAGTTATCAACAGCCGAGCACCTGAGGGCATCCTGGGAGATTTCAGTGAGTGTTTCTGAAAAGAAAGACAGTAAAGAGAGAATCGCTGCTATCAGGATAACACTCTTTTCCGGTAAACCTCTTAAAAATGGTTCGCTACTCCCTTGACCCAGAAAACCCCATAAAATTGTGCAAATCAAGAGGTTCAAATCTGTGTTCACTTTAGTAAGAACACGTGTGAAACTGCCCAGGCCGTTAAGGGTATGCATATCCAAAAAGCCACCAAAATATCTGCAGGCTGTCACTTGGCGGAAGCAATGTGTACCATTCCGTCGTCAGAATGGCGGAGCTGGTAGGTGGGCCCAGGCCAAACGGTGGGGCTGGACGCAAGGTCGGTGGCCCAAAAAGAGTGCTGAATTTTTACTGCACTCGCTCAAAAATGCAGAAAGTAATGCCGAACTTAAGGGCTTGGATGTAGATTGTCTGGTCACTGAGCACATCCAGGTGAACAAAGCCCCCAAGGTGTGGCGCAGGACTTACAGAGCTCACGGTGGGATCAACCCGTACGTGAGCTCTCCCTGCCACAGTGGATGATCCTCACTGAAAAAGAGCAGACTGTCCCAAACCAGAAGAGGCGGCTGCACAGGAGAAAAAGGTATCCCAGGAGAAACTGAAGTAACAAAAGCGTATGGCCCGGGAATAAATGCCATAAGAAATAAATGCCAATAAAAGTAAAAAAAAAAAAAGATTTAATATTTAGAGCCCCTAGCCTGGCAGTAGTCTGTAAACTCGTCCTGGAAAGAGCAGTTTACAGTTGGGAAGCACTGAGCCAATTTATGAGGTAGGGCATTGCACGCTTCCCTGTTTATAGTAACAGTCGTGACTTTTTGTCCTCAGTTTTCTAAGACAATGCAATATGATAAAATGATAGGCTCTGCAACAGAAACATCTGGTAGAAATCAAGTCCCATCTGTGCGGAGCATGTGTGAAGTCAGTTTCTTGACCTGAGCGCTGGTCGGTGCGGGAAACCCTTGATCACGGCTGAGACAGGCCTCTGGATGGACGGTCAGCTGGAGGCTTTGCTTAAAACGAATAACGCCCTCCATCCCTTGTGAGTTGTTTTGCCGGCTTCTTCTACTTTATGATACAAAAGTAAAAGCATTCTTGCAGATGTGCTTTTAAAAATAAAAACAGCAAAATGTTTTAGAACAGTAAAAGCTTCCTAAATCTTGGGATGGAGCATCTCACCGGCCCCTCATGATAACCACGGGCCACTAGACACAGCCAGCGTTAAATTACCCAACCTTAAATGAACGGTTAGGGGAGTTCCATGTCTAGGTAGGAGCTCCTATTGGAATAATCCTCCCACAAGTAACAACCACTCTGCACAGAATAGTTTTAAAAATCTGAGAACACTGGAGCCTGACCCACAGCGGGAGGACTCTGGAGGGGCGTGGGCCCTGGAAGAAGAGGGCAACCGGCAGGTTTCCTATTCTTACGGCTTTTAGGTCAGGGCAGGCCCCACAGGGCAGCTACAGCTCTGTTAGAAAACCTGCAGTCTCACCGGCTTGAAGAAACAGAGGCCAGGGTTTGGGACCAACAGCCTCTGGAAAGTGAGATGGAAAATTCTAGAAAAGAGAGCCCCAAGTTATGTGTGTGAAATCCCTACAGATCTCCGGCTGAACCACCGGACTCCAAGCAGCCCAGCCAAGCCTCAAAGAACTGACTTCTTCGAGAAGGAACTTTGGATGGTGGTGTGCACCACCATCAGCCCAGGTCAGCTGGGCTCAGCTGACCCTCTGCCCAGTGAAACAACTCTTTAGCTGGGGAAACTGTATACAAACTACATAACATAAAGTCTCTGAAAATGTCCCTAGAGGCATACAGCACACGGAGAAACATTTATTCAGGAAAGTCGACTGCATGTTAACAAGACCAGCGAAGTCTGTGGCATTTGAGCCCCAGCTGATCCCACCCTACCCCCACTCCCCAGTGTCACGTGGCAGAAGCTCTGCTCCAGGTTGGTGCTGCCCGGAAGGGAAGGGCTCCTATGGTCGAGGGCGCTGCCCCAGGGGTGATAGGCTGAGAATTCCGGGGCTCCAACCTCTCATGGGGTGAAGGTTCCACATTCAGAGGGGCAGTCTGAGAAGACCAGGGGCTACCCCCCCACTTCCCCAGCACCCACCTGGGAGAAGGAGTGTTCACTCTAGGAGAAGCCAACACTGTCCAGCCCCAGGGAGGAGGCAGGCTCTGTGAACCTCTGCAGCAGGGCACCATCTCGTACCAAGAATGGAGAAATCTGCCGCAGGGGACTGTCAGAAACAACAGAGATCTTGGTGGCAAGCAGTCGAGAGGGGGCTGCTGGCTCCGTGATACTAATAGCGAAAAGCAAAACGGCAGGCAGGTCTCAAGTGTAACTGAAAGAACTGGGGAAAGAGTTGAGGAGAGCGGTCCTGGGATCCCACTTAGCCCTGGGGGCCCGGAGGCTGTGGGCATGCGCTGGGCTGCACCCACCCACTCAAGAGCAGCCAGAGTGGGACGTGAACAGACTTGGAAGCATTCTCCAAGCCACACCAGCTCCTCAGCAAAGGGCAGAGGTCTTACTAGCTCAAGGTGCTTACACAGACCCTCCAACCAAACACTGCCGAACGTGTGTTATAAACACGTTCAAAGAGGGGCTTCCCTGACGGCACAGTGGTTAAGAATCCACCTGCTGATGCAGGGGACACGGGTTCAATCCCTGGTCCAGGAAGATCCCACATGCTGCAGAGTAACTAAGCCCGTGCGCCACAACTACTGAGCCTGTGCTCTAGAGCCCGCGAGCCACAACTACCGAGCCCTCGTGCCACAACTACGGAAGCCCACATGCCTAGAGCCTGTGCTCTGCAACAAGAGAAGCCACCGCAATGAGAAGCCTGCGCACCGCAATGAAGAGTAGCCCCAGCTTGCCGCAACTGGAGAAAGCCCTTGCACAGCAATGAAGACCCAACGCAGACAAAAAAACAAAAAAACAAAAAAAAACCCCCAAAAAACATGCTCAAAGAACTAAAGGAAACCACATTTACAGAACTGAAGGAATGTGCGTGAGAACAATCACGCATCAGACAGAGAATAAGCAAAAAGGAGATAAACATGATAAAAAAGAATCAAGTGGAGATTCTGTAGTGGAAAAGTATATTAGCCAGAATGAAGAAATTCACAAGAGGGGTCAATAGTAGATTTGAGTTGGGAGAAGATAAAAAACCAGTGAACTTCAAGATGGATCAACAAAGATTATGAAACTGAAAAACAGAGAAGAATAAAGGAAAACGAACAGAGAAATGTGGACATCACTAAGTGAACCAACATATGCGTAATGGGAGCACCAGGGAGAAGAGAGAAAAGGGACGGAAAAAATATTTAAGAATTAATGGCCAAAAACCTCCCCCGGGTTCAATGAAAAACATTCATCTAAAAATACACATCCAGGACTTCCCCGGTGGTCCAGTGGTTGGGACTCTGCACTTCCACTGCAGGGGGCACGGGTTCGATCCCTGGTTGGGGAACTAAGATCCGGCATGCTGTAAGATCCCTGGTTGGGGAACAGCCAAAAATATAAAATAAAAAAATAAAAACACATCCAAGAAGCATGACAAACTCAAAAGTAGGAAAAATGCAAAGGGATCCATACCCAGACACATCACAGTCAAAATGTTGAAAGCCAAAGATAAAAGGAAAAATCCTGGGCTTCTCTGGTGGCGCAGTGGTTAAAAATCCGCCTGCCAATGCAGGAGACACGGGTTCGAGCCCTGGTCTGGGAAGATCCCACATGCCGCGGAGCAACTGGGCCCGTGAGCCACAACTACTGAGCCTGTGCTCTAGAGCCTGCGAGCCACAACTACTGAGCCCGTGCACCACAACTACTGAAGCCCATGCACCTAGAGCATGTGCTCTGCAATGAGAAGCCACCACAGTGAGAAGCCCCGTGCACCGCAAAGAAGAGTAGCCCCTGCTCGCCACAACTAGAGAAAAGCCCGTGCAGAGCAGTGAAGACCCAACGCAGCCAAAAATAAATAAATAAACAAATTAGAAAACAAAACAAAACTAAGGACATCTGAATAAATCTATGGACTTTAGTCCATAATAACGTATCAATACTGATGGATTTCAACACATATACCACACTAACGTATAGCAGTAACATGGGAAACTGGGTGTGTAGTATATGGAAACTCTCTGTACTATCTTGGTGATTTTTCCATAAATCTAAAACTTACCTAAAATAAAAGGTTTATTTAAAAAAATTATATAGCAAGGCAGAATAGATATTAACAGAAGGCTTAGCTAGATGATGGTGTTTTTATATTTATGAAAACTATCTTTTACCTTAACTGGTATTTTAGTCTCTCCTAAGACTTAATTATTAGCCATATTTTTAAAATGAATATTTTAATTCAAATATGCTAAGACAAAAACAAAAACTTAGATAAAAAAATGTTTAGGTCTATTATATATACTTATTGAACTAGTCTTATTTCAGTCTTCTCATTAAACTGAACGCTTGGTTAAGTCTGAACACAGTTAACAAAGAGCTTCCAATTGCTCTTAGAATCAAATCCAAAGTCCTTACACGGCCCATTTAAGTCCTGTGTGGTCTGGCTCCTGCCCCCCTGCTTTGGGGTCATTTCACACTAGCCTCCCCACTCTCTCACTGACCCTAGCCACACCAGCCTTTCTGCCATGAAATCCTGTCCAGCCTCAGGGCTCCACTCTGCCCCTGGCTGGCATCTGAGTTATCCAGGGCTAGGAGCAAAGCACCCCAACACCTAGTGGCTTCGTACACCCCTCACTCTGCCCCCTCATGACTCAGAGTCAGCTGCCTGGGCTGGTCTCACCTGGCAGCAAGTGGGGAAGGGTGACAAGCAGTCCCAGGTCTGGGGGTTAGTGCTGGCTGCGGGCTGGGACACGTTTCTCCGGCAGGCTTTTCCCACGGCTGCCGCAGGGCTCCAAGAGCGAAAAGCAGTGGTTTGATCAAGGCAAACTACCAGGCCAGCCCACACCCAGCGGTGGGACGCGGACCCCGCCTTTGACGGCAGGAGCAATAAAGACCACGCAGCCCTTTAAAACCCACCGCGAACAGGACGCTCTTCCCGAAAGCTTTCCCAAACCGCCTTCCCTAACCACTCCTCACCCTCCCCCCTTCCCTCAACTGTTTGATGACTGGTTTTCTTCCCGTCATTACGATCATCCATCATTCGCTGAGCAGGAACTTACTAACTCACGTCTTTAGCTTTTCTGCCACAGTAGGAAAGACAACCAAGGTCAGCACCGACAGCACAGAGCACATGAGCCAGCAGAGGGCACTTCCGTAAAAAACCATCTAAATGGAAATGAGATGTTTTCGTCTCTTCTGTCCAGACAAAAAATGAAAGATCTACTTTCAAGTTCAAGGTAGAAAGTTACCTGAGGCTTTTCCAAGTTAATTAGTTAATTTAGAGCTTCAGTCTCCAACAGTAAGATACCAGTAAAAAGTATTAACTTCTTCAAGATCACTCCAAACACAAACAACCCCTCGACTGAATCTCTGGTCAGTCCCCCCCCCCCCCCCCCCCGCACCCTGGGCAGGAAAGCTTCCACAGGACAGGTTCGGGGGACGGCGTCTCCATCGCACGAAGTGCAGTGGCCGCCAGCGAGTCAGCCGTGCAGCAGGCCGCCCTGGCGACCCAGCACCTCCCGCAGGCCCAAGACGTGGCCGGACTGTTGGCATCAGGGCGGAGCCCAGCTGATCTGGGCACAGGAGGCTGTACATAAGGAATAAGTAACACTTTTTGACATAGTTTATAGTGAAACAGAAAGAGATCAAATCACTACAGAGTGCGTTACCGTTTTATTGTTTTTTGTGAATGAGAAACCTACTCAATAATTTTATTCCTTTTATTTAAATAAGGATAAGGCTCCTTAAAAGACTTTTTACATACAAAAATGTACATTACAAGGTTAAACTTTCTGTACCGAATTACAAAACCTGCACAAGCATTTAATAAAAGAGCACACTTAAGAACGTTTTGACCATTTTGGAGCCTCAGAATTACTGAGGTCCCACAGTAGTAAACAAAGGAAGCTCTTACATACATATGATTTAATCCACTGGCAGTTTCACTTAATGTAAGTTTTTAACAGGTTGTTGCTATTAAATGAGTCTCTAGATCAGTTTTAGAATCACCTCTCAAAACTTAAGTTAACCAAAACACTCTTTCAAACAATAACTGCAATCCTGAAGAATTTTAATACTAGCAGAAATATTACAGCCTCACAGCAGTAGTTGAGCCAGCCTTGCAGAGTGCCTGGCAGCCGCCCAGATCAGTGAGTGGGCCCTGGTAAACCGCCCGCCTCCAGAGCCACTGCGGCAACTCAGCGCCCGGTGCTGCAGGGCCTTGAGACTCGCAGACCCCCGCCGCAGCGTCTGTGGTCCTCAAGAAGCACGGGGCTCGCCTAGCTCCAGCCCCAGCGACAAGCGGGCTGAGCAATACGACTTGTAAACCTAAGCCTGGAGCTCAGGATCTACAGGGTGATGGAGAAGGGGCAGAGCAAGTGCACTGTGGGAGGGGAGAGTAAGAAAAAGGAAAACAGGGAACAAAGAGGGGAGGAAGAAAAGAACGAGACCACCTGCTAAGGGCAGGAAGTGGACACATGCCTATTCCCCGGGAGCCGCCTGACTCGACCGACTGCCCTTCGCTGACCCCAGGAAGGAATCCAGGCAACCAGATCAGCCCACGTTAGGGGGCGAGGGGTAGTCCAGGTGTGCGCCGTTCACATCAAGGCCTTGGGAGCTCTCAAGCTCACAAAGCACCACCTCGGAGCCCTACCACCGCCCATGGAGCTGTGTCCGCGCACCGCAAGGAGGCCTAGCGCTCGGATGTCAGTGTACGAGACACACAGCACAGGGTTGAGGCTTCCCCACTTTTCAAACTCAAGATAGCTCAATAATATGCTGCTATATGAGCACTGATTCTGAATGTTCATAATATAAACTTCAATTTGAAGCAACAATGTTACACAGTTCAGCTGTTATTACCAACCTACTCTGTAAGTTAAATACACAAATTAAAAATTAATTTTATTGAGTAACTAAAAACAAGTTTCCACTGACTTAAAACTGTCAAATGGCTAAATCTCTCTTAACTAAGAGAGAAATGCAGATGGAAGCAGAAGAGACAACAGAATGTTGAATATAATTTGTCATTCTACCCTGAAATCTGCACTTTTAAAATCTCCCTTAACACACAGTTGTGTATAGGATTATGGCTGTCCTTCAACAATATTCCAAATATCAGCCCTGCAGACAACCAAACATTTAACAATTTAGCATAACATTAACAACTTATGCCACACTCGGTGTCTTTCAGTTTCGTCTTACGGGTATGGATTTATAGTCTGGATAAAGGCAGAAAGGCTAAAAACTGCAGGGTTAAAGTTTTAGTACAGTACTTACCTGCAAGGCTGAATTAATTTTTTGTAAGGCTATTCAATAGCTGAACGAAAATGCTTGTTTTAACATATCAAAAAAGCAATGGATTGCTCTAAAAAGTGTCGAAAGGCAAACCCCATTCGAAGATCAGTCGTACAAGGGAAGAGTATAAAGTACCCTTGGCTTTGGTTAGAAATACACAGCAGGAAGTGGACACCAGAACTCGTGAACGTGAGGGCTAGCCTAGCTCCCCGCTGACTTCTGCTACACAACTGGAGTGACACCACTTAACACCAACGAAACCTCGGCGGTGCCTCCGCGGGTGACGGGCCCCTGCCCCCGTGCTGCTCTCTCGCGACCTCCGACTCAGCAAACCCCCTTCTGACGAATGCATGTCGCGCCGAGTTCCCCTCACTGCTAGGCTTCCTGGATTCTCAGGTTCTAGAATTCTACCCACCCTTCCTATCCTGTAAGCTTTCTGCCATCAGGTACCACCTCTAAAGTGATTACTTCCCCTGAAGAGTTTGAAGTCGGCCTCATTTGGAAAAGATTAAGCTCCCAGGAGACAGTGAAACCAGAGCTGAGAGGGAGGTCAGAGCCACCGTGAGAAGAGGAGCAGGGCTGCCACGTGACAGGAGCGTCCAAGGGGTGGGCCGGTCTACTCACAAGAAATCAATTCACAATAAAAGGGAAGGAGCAATAGCAAGCGCCCGTTTCCCTTTCGAGTTTATGGAAAGAGGCAACACGAGCACTTAAAGAACAGCAATTTCATCTGTATATTCCGAACAGTTTATTGGCAGCACTACTAATATGCTTTCCATGGGGAACCTTGAGGAGGAGTTTGGCAGAATTCACTAGAATATTGCGATGAACTGTTATTTTCTTTTGCTTGGGAAAAGAAATGAAAATTGTGAACTTCTAAAATATCCGAGTTTAAAAAACCTCAAATTTCCCCAAAGACCAAAAGAGACTAATGCGAATAATTCCTAAAATTCATCAAATGCTTTATACCAGACTTGCAGCTAATTATTTGAGTAGGGCCAATATAAATGACTTATACTAAACCATTTGTTTAAAAAGAAACTCTTTCCTAATAGGAGCATGAAAGGCAAGATTTGTTCCCCCCAAAGGAAGGAAAAGGAGGGAAAAAGGAAAGGAAAGGACTTTATTATTTTGAACCTAATTTAAACCTCTTAAGAAAATTCCACAATAATCAGGATCTCTGTAAATACTGTCAGTAAATGTCAGTGAACTTGTTTGAAAAACTACAGTTACAGTTATATTTACATTTTTGGAAACTTTCCTTCACGGCCATGTAACATGCTGTATCTTCCTCTTTGCTTCTGGGGGCTTCAGGTTATTCTGAAAAGACATGAGAAGAAGTCAGTTCACACTTGCAGAAATGTCAGAGAATACCCAAAGGGCACATTTTAAACCACCAAGCCTGACCACTGATGCAGAAACGGTGGGGCACTGCTGCCATCTGGTGGGGAAGGTGAGGAAAGAAGGCGAGCCCCGGGCTCCGGTTTTGCCAGCTGTGGTTCTCAGATGTTTACCCTGCAGACTCACCCACGGTAAAGTTGACCAACTGACCAACATGCCCAGGCCTGGGCCCTATCGCAGAACCAACTCAGTCAGCACCCACGGGAGGTGGCTGGGACGAGGCTCCGACTCGGGCCAGGTTTTCTGGAAGCCCCTCGAGGTGACCTCAGGCACATTCGGAGTTGAGAACCGCTGACTGCTCCAGACCTGCTTCCTCCCTGCCGAGCGCATCTCCTCCCAACCTCACAATCTAAAACCTTCATACAAGATTTAAGAGAGAAAAAAATCACACCTCTGAAACAGTAAAAGCTTTCTGAGTAGAAAAATGCTTTCCAAGAGACTGGGGGAAAAAAAAATCCTCGAAGCTCACTCTTATCCCAATATTCAAGGTCTGGACTGCTCTTCCCGCTCGTTTCCGACACCCCCGCCTCGTCCCCCAGGAGTGACGGAATGAGGGCAGAGGCAGCGTGGGGCCGTCAGAAGTGCGTCCGCTGAGGCCACACAGACCTGGATTCAAACTGCGGGCCGGCCACTGACTGACTCTGGAACCTGGACAAGGTTATTTAAATTATTTAAGCTTCTTTCCCCTCATCTGTGAAATGGGAAAAGCTACTGTACCTCCTTCACAGGGTTGCTGAAAGGAGTCAATGAAGAACTAACACAAGAACTTTGGGCGGCTCAGATACAGAGCAGCTTTCTTTTTCCAGGGTCTGCTATTTTAGTTTTTTTTTTTTTTTAAATTAATTAATTAATTTAATTTTTGGCTGCGTTGGGTCTTCGTTGTTGCGGGCGGGCTTTCTCTAGTTGCGGCGAGCGGGGGCTACTCTTCGTTGCGGTGCGCAGGCTTCTCATTGCAGTGGCTTCTCTTGTTGTGGAGCACGGGCTCTAGGCGCACGGGCTTCAGTAGTTAATGCTCACGGGCTCTAGCCCACAGGCTCAGTAGTTGTGGAGCACAGGCTCTAGGCACGTGGGCTCAGTAGTTGTGGCTCGCAGGCTCAGTAGTTGTGGCGCACTGGCTTAGTTGCTCCACGGCATGTGGGATCTTCCCGGACCAGGGCTTGAATCCGTGTCGCCTGCATTGGCAGGCGGATTCTTAACCACTGGGCCACCAGGGAAGCCCCGGGTCTGCTATTTCAGAAGGTCTGAACCACTCAGAGTTTTGCTCCCTTTGACACACAACTTGAAGATGATAATAAAGCCAAAGTATACTTACAGGAATGCTATGGACGGAATGTTTGTGTCCCCTCAAAATTCTTGTGTTGAAACCTAATCTCCGATGTGATGGTACCTGGAGGTGGGGCCTTTGGGAGGCGCTTATGTCATGAGGGTGGAGCCTCATGAAGGGGAGTAGTGCCCCCATAAGGGACCCCAGGGAGCTCCCTTGCCCCTTCTGCCATGTGAGGACACAGTGAAAAGCAGCTGACTCTGAACCAGGAAGTGGGCCCTCACCAGACACTGAATCTGCCAGCGCCTTGATTTTGGACTTCCAGCCTCCAGAACCACAGGAAATAAATGTTTATTGTTTGAGCCACCCAGTCAATGGTATTTTTTGTTATACCAGCCTGAATGAACTAAAATAAGGAATAAAAGCTATAAAACTGCTGGATGTTTAAAAGTGAAATCACTTTTCTGAGAAGACTATGGGAAGATCAAATATATATAGATATGTAAAATCTCATAATTAAACTCAAAATAAACCATGTTATCTATAGAAATCTGCCGTACGAAATCCAAGCATCCAAATGGTAAGTCTAGTAGAGCGTAACAGAGGAGACTCCATCCTTCTAAAGATAGGTACGTGTGAGGGGTAGGGGAGGCAAGGGGTAAATCCTAGAGATTCTGGTGTGATTTTAAGGTAAGTGCAAAACAGACTTAAGGTCAAGCTCTAAAATGCTACTTCATAAATGCGTGACCCTGGACAACTGCGTTAACATTCTAAGCCTTGCTAACAAGGGACTATTTCTCTCTTTTAGTTCCAAGATAGTTAAAGGATCTAAGTGAGGAAAATCTAGGAAAAGGGCCTAAGAGACACTCTCTTTACACATTTTAAGCAGAAATAAACTGAGTGCACTTTAAGAAACATTAGCTTATCATCATGGATTCCAGGGCTCAAACACACGAGAAACGAGATGTACAAGTGAGACGGATCACTGACAGGCTGGAGAACGATCACATCTCCTGTCCACACTCACCGCGGCCTCGGCCTCGGCCTCCTCCTTGGGAGCGGCTCGCTTTAACTTCACCGGAGTAGTTCCTACAGGCGACAAAGGCGGCGACTTCACAGGGCCGGAAGGACTTTTCCTATGCATTAAGTCATGGTTCTGTTTAGTGTCATTATTATTGTGTTCCATTCTATTGTTCGTAGGCAAATTGGAAGACAAAATTAGGGGTGAAACACCTGAAGAGGAATCTGACAATTTTCGAAAGGCATTACTGGTAGCGCCAGCCTGAGGCCGGGACTTGAGTCGGTCATTGTCTCCGTTCTCGCTCTTCTTCACTTTTATGCTTGTACTTGTTGAACTCCCGTCAAACACGATGAGGGGTCTTTTCCGAAACCCGTCTGCGGTGCTACTCCTGAAATCGGAGAGATGTGTCATGAAAAATACCCTCTGGACAGCAAACCAGTTCCCTGGGACTCAAAGGTAAAACAATGACCGAAAAAGATTTATTGATAAGTAGGACTACTGGAAGTAGGGCTACCAGATATGCAGTTTTCTATGTTTACTTTAAGTGAAATGATAATTTTCCAGTGCTTTTAAGTTTAAAATATTTATTGACAAAAATTTACAGTTACCTTTCAGGTATACACAGTTATTTTTAAAGCATCAATCCACCAACTAACCCCAAAACTTAAAACAGGATTTCCTAGTAACAAAAAAAATTTTTTTTTAATTTTTAAAAATCACCATCCTATTGATAGGGTTATCTTACCCATGTATCAATGATTATTTAGAAAGGAAATAGACTATAAAACTATACTAGGGCTTCCCTGGTGGCGCAGTGGTTGAGAATCTGCCTGCCAATGCAGGGGACACGGGTTCGAGCCCTGGTCTGGGAAGATCCCACATGCCACGGAGCAACTGGGCCCGTGAGCCACAATTACTGAGCCTGCGCATCTGGAGCCTGTGCTCCGCAACAAGAGAGGCTGCGATGGTGAGAGGCCTGCGCACTGCGATGAAGAGTGGTCCCCACTTGCCGCAACTAGAGAAAGCCCTCGCACAGAAACGAAGACTCAACACAGTCATAAATAAATAAATAAATAAATAAAAAAGAATGTGAATTTAAAAAAAAAAAAAAAACTATACTAAACTACCATAATGGCAGTCTACAGACAACGGGACAGGACATCCTACTCCATTCATTAAAGGTCTTTAAAGCCACGGTATCTTCGAAACTAACTAACATCTGTATAATTTTAAGTTTATAACTTGGCAAGTCTTCACATTTAGCTTCCGAAAACCTAACTGCCACTCTTAATCATAAAGATTAATAATCAAAGCATTCATTTGTTCATTATTAATTATACCTCAAATGAAACATAGATTTGTTTATTTAAAATAAACACGTTAAAAGGACTTGAGTCGTCAGGAAGGACACGGGCTTCGCCGCTCAGAGGCCAGCAGCACCAGCGCCATCTCGGGAGCTCGAAAGAATCGCAGCAGCTGGGGCTGTGATCTGTACTGACTGAGAGTCTGCACTTTAGCCAGACCCTAGGTGACTGGCCAAACTCACCAGTTCTTAGGCCACCAGTGAACACCATTTGGTAGAAGATGAAAAACAAGCTCACCGTCCACCCACCGCCACCTCCGAGGGCAACAGACAGCAGGACTGAGGGCAGGACTCTCCAGCTGGGGAGAGGTCAGCCTGACTCAGGAGCATGCTGAAGTTTGAGAAGCACTGCACCAGAGAGCCGGGCCTGGCGTGGTGTGCCCTGGGGGACATCACAGCACCTCTGGAGCTCAGCTCCTCCAGGGAAAGTCACAAGCAATTCAAAAAGGCCTGATGGTCTCTTAGATCCTTCCAGCTTTAATGCTCTGATTTGAGAGCCAAACTGTGATGTTTACAAACAGTCAAAGATCCTTTCCAAAATGATATAGAGGAATTAAGAGGGATTACCATAGGAAGTAAAACATAACAGTACTGAAAGCTTTGCTTACGACAATGTGCCTGAATGTGCAGGTCAAGAAGAAAATACTTTCTTAATAAGAGTCACCAAAAATAAATTAAAGGTATACACGGCATAATCCACAGATTTACCACAGTTAACACTCATACACGGCCTGTAACCACAGAGTTAAAATGATGCTCACCCTGAACCGAATGTGTTCCTGATCAACAGTGAGACTGTACCCATATCTATTCTCCAGAAGACTATACACAGATGAGCACACACGTCACGTTCTTCAGCTGTTCTCAGACTTGGGGAACAACCTCCCTATCAGTCATGAATTCTTCTTTGTACCTAGAGAGTAAAGCCACTAACTCAGAGCTGGCATTCTCCTCACGCAGCCCTCTCACCCCATCTCCTCCCACTTTCTCTAGTGCACTGCCTGTGACAGTAAGGCTCTAAAAAGAAATTCAGCAATTAATCAAGAGCACCCACTTGTGATAAACAGACACAAGAAAAGAAATAATTAGCCCATTTAGGGATCTTAGGATACTTGGTCCTCACTAACCAACTACACTGATTAGTTAAATGTAACTTTCTTTATAAAAGGAAATTCACTTGCTTGTGGTTTTATGAAAAATTTTCTGGAATTTAAAACTTTAAAATAGTGTACCTGAAGCTACACGACCATCTCTTCATTTCTGTTTTATTCAAAGACCTCAGAGTCTTATCTGACTCCACTTTTTTCTGACAATTCAACAAATCTTATTGGCTCTGCCTCCAAAACACATCCAGACCCCAACCGCTTCTTACCAAGTCCACTACCTCAGTCAAAGTCACTGCCATCTGCTGCTAGGATTACAGCACAACCCCTGAAGTGGTTTCCCCATGCCCCTCCCCCAACCTTAAATCATTTCTCAGTACAGCAGCCAAAATAAACCTCTTAAAATGTCCATCAGATGGTGTCATCACTCTGCTCAAAATTCTCCGATGGCTTCTCGTCTCAGAGCAAAGCCAAGGTTCTCACAACGACTGACAACCCCCTGCGCTCAGCCCTGTGCACCTCCTTCCCTGCGCTGCCTGTGACGCCCCCGCCCAGACTGACGGCCTCCCGGTTGTTCCTGGTACATCGTGTGGACACACTCCTGACCAGGTTCTCAGGTTCGGCCTGGGGCGCTGGCTTGCCCTCTACTTTCTACAGGCCTCTCTGCTGAAATGTCACTTTTCAGTGACGTTGTTCCTGGCCACTTTACGTAAAATTGTCCTCCCTTTCCCTGTTTCACTTTTCCCTTAGCATTTACCACAATGTAGCATACCTTGTATTTTACTTAACTTTTTTATTGTGTTTCTCCCAATTAAAATATGAGCAAGGAATTCTGTCAGTTTTATTCATGCTACAGCACAGTACCTGGTGCTCAATAAACAGTAGCTGACTCAATACTGTTTACCTAAGTTTATCTGGGGAAAAAAGAAAAGCAAAATTGTTTAGTCATATAAGATAAGACGATAACCAGAACGACGCAAAAGTACCTTTTCGTCTCATGTTTTATCTCATGTTGTTCTCTTTTCTTTTCCATCACTTTCCCCCATCTATTCTTTGGCAAATCTCTCTGCGGCAGTGGTATTGCATGCTGAACATAAAGATCGGTAAGACTGTCTTTGTTTACTCTCATGTCATTTTCAACAGTTATGTTCTTCTGTAGAGAAGGAAACAAAAGTAATTTCAAAACAACATCTCTCATTTCAATAACTAGCCAACTGCCTACCTAACAGGGTAAAACATGACTGCTTAAATTACAAGTATAAAACCATTTTCACGTTTAGACACATGCCTAACATTCTATATGATACTGCAAGAAACAGTATTATAGGGCTTCCCTGGTGGCGCAGTGGTTGAGAATCTGCCTGCCAATGCAGGGTACACGGGTTCAAGCCCTGGTCTGGGAAGATCCCACATGCCGCGGAGCAACTGGGCCCGTGAGCCACAATTACTGAGCCTGCGCGTCTGGAGCCTGTGCTCCGCAACGAGAGAGGCCGCGATAGTGAGAGGCCCGCGCACCGCGATGAAGAGTGGCCCCCGCTCGCCGCAACTAGAGAAAACCCTTGCACAGAAACGAAGACCCAACACAGCCAAAAATAAATTAAAAAACAAACAAACAAAAAAAACAGTATTATAAAGACGCTAAGCTCTTCAAATTTTGGTTCAGCTTCATCTTAAAGACAGTGGTCATATGTCCTCAGTGCGACAAGGACAGCTGTCCACACTGCTCAGCCCACACAGGAGGCATAAAGACCATTTCCAGGAGCAGCATCTTAACCTATGAACAAAACTGAAAATGAGGGACCTTCTGGGGAGACCAGACAAAAGAAAACAAACAATGATAACAATTACTACATCCTGTCAAAAAGTTATCTAGAGTGTTACTATCATGATCAGATTAGCGGGCTGGAGGTCTCACCCTGTATATTACTCCCCATGTTTCCCTAACAGTGCTTCTTAAACTGAAGGCCACCACCCAGACTTGAATGGCCCTATGGACGGAAGCTGCATTCCCCTTCCTGATGATGGTCCTGGTAACAGCACACACCAGAACAAGCGGCCCCTCATGTCTGCACCAGTCCTTTCAGTGGCTCCCGGTCATCGTCCAACTATCCCTCTCTGCATCACCTCACTTTCCGATTTACTCTCAACAGAAAACATATGGCAGAAGGCATAGGAGCAGTTACGGACAGAGTTGGATTTAAGAAGGAAAATAAGGATGGAAAGGAGATTGTGGGCTCAACAATTCAGAAAGGCTTGGAAACATTTGTGTTTAAAACGGACAGAACAAATCCAATCAGCCCTCTGATAAATTGATCCCCGTTCTTTTTGTTCTTCAAGATTTAAAAGCACAAACTTTACTTCTTTTATCTCTTATACTGGACCACTCTTTATTATCAATTTTCACCTGTACTCACTCTGAAGAATGGGGAAACGCTAGGGATTCTCTTGGACAACATTCCTACAGAATCCATAGACACCTTAGTTAGGGAAGCACTGCCCCAGGACAGTGGTTCTCAAACTGTGGTCTCTGGACCAGCGGCAAGAACTCGTTAAAAATGGCAATTTCCAGGCCACACCCCAAACTACTGAATCGGAAACTCTGGATGTGGAGCCCAGCAGTGTGTGTTTTCACAAGCCCCGGGGTGACTGTGACCTACCTAAAAAGTTTGAGAACCACAGGTAAGAAAGGTAACTGACATCCCTAAAATAATCTACTTAGCAGGGCAGCTTGAGGAAACCAGAGAAAGAGTACCGAGGGGGAAAAACACAAGGAAAACAACAAAACACGCTACTTAAACCCCTCCAAAAGCTTTCAGTAATCCTCTACCACTTTAAACAAAACTCATCACTTCTTTGGTCTTATTTCTCTTCTGCTATCAGAGGCCACACCAGCTGAAAAAGAGCAAACGCTGCACTGAGAGCCAGTTCGCCTGTCTGCACCATCTACCGACGGTGTGACCTCACATTAGTAATGCCACTTCTCTGGGACTCAGTTTCCCCCTCTTTGAACGCGGTGAGAGTGGAGAACAGTCGATTTCTCCGATGCCCTCCAGTCCTGGCAGTCGGGGACCGCCACCCGTCATTTCCGTTCTTCTACGACCTACCCCTCTCTTCGGAGGCCCTTGCTTACATCCAGGCCGCGGGGGTCGCCTGGACTCCTCTTTCCGAGCCATCAGGACCCAAAAACGTAAGTCCTAACTCCCGGGAGTTCCTGATATTCTAAGGACATCTCTCTCCCGGACAGGGTAGTGAGGAGACCCGGCCGGTCCGAGCGGGGCGGAGAGAGGCTCGACCCAGCGGCAGGCGCGCCGGCGGCGGGTGTGTCCAGCGCCGCCGAGGACTCCCCGGGGCGAGCTCAAGTCCCAGCGCCTCCCCCAAGCAGGCCCGCCCGCCCCGGCGCGCCGCACCTGCTCCAGGGTGAGGAGAAGGAACTCCTGGGACAGCAGCTCCGGGTGCAGCAGCAGCTCCGAATCGGGGCAGCTGCGACCGCCCACATCCCCCGCCATCATCGTCGCCAGGAGACCCCGGCCGGCTACCCACAAGGCCCCGCGAGGAAGCGCCCCGGAAGTGACGTCCCAGCCGGCGCGGCGGCCTCGGGTGCGTCGTCACTCTGGGTGCGCCGCCCGTCCCGTTCCGCCTCTCAGGGTCGGCTGGGGTGCCGAATGGGCTCTCGCCGGGGAATATCCGCGGGGGCGAAAGAAGTGAAAGGTCTTTCTGCCGAGGAAACGATTGGCGTTTCCAGTCTGGCGGGAAGAGACGGAAAGGCGAAGTTCACGGAGCGGTCCATGATTGGTCGCGCCCGGTCGCGCCTCCTGTGACGTCAGGGGCAGAGACCAATGGGAGCCCCAGGACGGCCTCGCGGGAAGACGGCGCGGGAGGCAGATAGACGTTATCCCAAATATGGCGTGGGTAGCGTCTCGGGTTTCTCTTTTTAACCGTTTTATTTGTTTCTTAATCCTCCTTCAATGTGATGTAAGGCCAGAGGGTTTAATTCCCTGAAACCCCACCGCCTGGCACATAGTAGGCACTCAAGTATTTGTTCCCTGAAGTAATACTCGGATGAAACTGCTCAAACATGAAAATAACGGCTGAGAAGCGCTGGGGACACGGCCGCACTTTTGTTTAGCTTCCGCAGCTGTGAAACGGGAATGATAACGCCACCTCACAGTGTTGTGCGGTTGGAGCCAAAGCAGGGAAAGTCCCTTCCCTGTTACCTCTATCTACCCGGACATTTGTTGTAGCCTGTTGACTGTCATCAGGGGAGAGAGGTGGCAGGACGGTGGTGTAGGTGGGGGGGAAAGAATTTGTAAGAGCCTGAAAATGTGGTTACCGGTTCTTGCTGTGTTCTTTCTCCCTGTGGTTTTCAGGACTTAACCTGAAGCCTCAAGCTCTTCATCAGCAAAAATGTTTTATGGCAGGTGAGATCTGCGCTTTTTTTTTCTCCCGATATTTTCCAGTTTAAAGCTAAAAGTACTTCCCTGCTTAAAACTAAATCCATTAAGATAACTCTTGGTGCCTCTGAAACAAACATCTCAGGATAGAGGGAGCGTCCCCTGGGCAGAAGAAAAAATAATCAAGAGTCAGAAAGGAGGGAGTAGAATTGGGTTCTAACACCGCTCCCTGCTCCAGGGAAGGAGAGACTATGCCTTTGGTAACGCCTGCCCCGGCTCCCTCCTGGGCAGAGGCTTGCAGAGTGGAGCCTCCGAGAACATGTGGTCTGCTGTGTTTTAATCAGAGTTTCTGATGTAGGAAGTAGGGCAGGGAGAATTTGCGTTTCTAACAAGTTCTAAGGTGATGTTTCAAATGTGTCCAGGCAGAAGGGCCGCCTCACAGAGATTCCTGCCACATCGAAGCAAGGAAGCTACAGGCATCCCGACCCTCAAGCCAGGCAGTTACCATGATTAGAGGGGCCAGGCCTGTCAGCTCCAAAACCAAAAGACTGAAAACCAAACCCCAGAGTGGCCAAAGAGCATCTCAGAATCTATGTGGGGACCAGGGATGCGAGGACCTGACCTCTCCCACTTCTCCTCATCTCTGGCACTTAACAAATTCCCTAACCAGACACAGTCCTGAGAAGGGGGCCGGCCTCCACTGATAAGATTATTGTCACTGCAGCCGACTGGGGGCTTAAAGTAGAAATAAAGCTCAGTTACAGAAAAAATTCCATTTGTTGCATATTTAAGTTTGTAGACTGAAGTTTATTCCTGCTACAGTATTATCTATGAGTATTATATAGTAACCATAAATGCTTAAGTTTTTTTTGTTTTTTAATTTAACTTTCCTTTTTTTTTTTTTTAAACTCTCTAGGAGTTAAGCCAGCATTTTATTTATTTATTTATTTTTGGCTGTGTTGGGTCTTCGGTTCGTGCGAGGGCTTTCTCCAGTTGCGGCAAGTGGGGGCCACTCTTCATCGCGGTGCGGGGGCCACTCTTCATCGCGGTGCGCGGGCCTTTCACCGTCGCGGCCTCTCTTGTTGCGGAGCACAGGCTCCAGACGCGCAGGCTCAGTAGTTGTGGCTCACGGGCCCAGTTGCTCCGCGGCATGTGGGATCTTCCCAGACCAGGGCTCGAACCCGTGTCCCCTGCGTTGGCAGGCAGACTCTCAACCACTGCGCCACCAGGGAAGCCCGATGCTTAAGTTTTATTATGAAAATTTTCCCTTCACTCAAAGATCATGAGGGTTTCATTAACATTTTTATTTGGTGCCTGTAGTCGACAAGAACAAAGCTGAGGGAAACCAACAAACACTGCCCTGCCTGGCATCATCACCTCACTGGGTTATGAGCTCCTCTGGGACAGGGTGCATATGTGTCCTTGGAATCTCTGCCCGGTCCCTAGCATGCGCAGCGCTTGTACTTAGGTACTCAGTAAGTGTCTACTGAATGAATAAATTGTGAACAAGATATAAACTGAGAACCTGGGGTGTTGATTCCTCTTGTTGGCAGTGTAATATTTAAGAGACTTATGTTATAAATATTTTATCAGATGTATTGTCAACTGTATCTGAGCATCCATAAAATGCTTCAAAGTGAATATAACAAAAAACAGTTCACGTTTTGGACCGATGTTTTTAGCTATTTAGACCCACAGTTCTGCTATGTGTAAGTGAGGATATTAAGTTTTGGGAGTAGATAGCAACTATTAAAGTATTCGGTTGTACCTATTCAACGCTTAATCTATTAGACCATTTTTTTCAAACTCTGTAAAATACTCTAACATGTGTAGTATGGGCCCAAGGGATATTTAATAAATATAATAAATGAAGTTAATAATTCCTTTGAAAATATTACTTTGATCATTCATAAATATGACCAATCAAAACAACATGAGAAATATTGAATTAGCCTGATGCAGATCTTTGCACATTTATGGAATAGTTACTTACATACAGCTGCCGGACATATGTGAAATAGACTCCTCAGAAAGTTCAGGAAGAACAAATGTTTCTAGATGGAATAATGAGCACATGTGGAGTTTGCCATTTTAAGAATCTTATGGCAAATCCTTTCAAAAAGGAAATAATTATTTCTGAATTACCTCCTTTTACTCCCCTTTTTTGTTAACACGTTTGCACTCCTAGATTGTTTAAAGCAGAACACAAATATTCCATAAACCATTCAACCAACAAAACTTAATTTTATGTATAAAAAATTTTATGATGTTATTGAGTTCTGGGTTCTTCTCCTTGCTCTTTTCTTCCATGGAATTTGGGAGAAGCCTTTCACTTCTCTTTGCATCTGTGAATTCGCGTGTACAATGCAGAAATCAATAGTGCCTACTTCATAAGGATATGGAGAGGCTTAGATGAGATCACTGCCCTAAGCCCCTTAGCCCAATGTCCAGCTGGCAGTCAGTAGGTGTCGCCTCTGCACCTAATCTCACGCCAGGCCATGGTAGAGCACTGAAATGAAAAAGCGCAGAGTGGACTCTAGGCCCCGCTGGGCCAGTGATGAGCTGATGACCAGTCACATATCCTCCACAGGCCTGGGCCAAACGAGGAGATGGCTGAACGTACTCCGGTGTTCTCCAGCTCCCTGGCTGCGCTAGACCCGGGAGTCCATTCATTGCCACTTGTCCTTGAAGCACACATAGTTGTACACTCTGGGAAACCCCTTCCCCGCCTGGAGGCTGGGCCAGTGATGCTGGATCCGCTGGGTCAGGGCTGAAGCACTGCCTGGGGCTGGGGCACGTGTGTGGCCACGAACTCCGAAGGGAAGGGCGTAAAAGGCCATAGAAGAGTAATTCCTGATGGTTCTTTATTTCCTTCACGTAACGTTTTTTTGGGGAGGGGTCATTTGTTTTTCTCCATTTGAAGCAGAAGACCACAGAGTAGAATCTGGTATGACTCCTGGTTCTGGAGGATGTTTTTATTCTGTAATCCCCAGGGGCTGGAGGAAAGCTGAGGTCACAGGGGACCTCTAAAGTCAGGGGAAATCATTGAGAAAATTGGGCTTTTTATAATTTATGCTGATAATTGAGCACTGACAGCTCTGGAGGGAGTTTTCTAATTTTTTCATCGTGAAACTGGATTTTGACTATATATTGAAGAGAGGCGCATGGATTCTTCGTAACCTAGGAGTCTTCACTGTGGCTTGACCCAAAGGAATAGCTATTGATGAGCTTTCCTTAAGGACTGGGTAAAATAGTCCCAGGACTCCCTGCTTCAATAAGGACACCTTGGAATACACTGCCCCTGGGGCTCGGGGCTGGCGGTGGGCCGGAAGCGGGCGGCTCATGCCCAGCAGTACATTTCGGTTCCAGGGGGGCCACAAGCAGCCGTCCACTCCTCCAGCCCGACTTCGTCAGGTGGCAGCGCCATCCAGCCTTTCCCAGGAGTGATGGATGGGTGGATGGATTCATTCATTCCTTCAGCAGGTGCACTGCCCAGCGCCGTCGCGGTGCTAGAAGCAGGGCGGTGAGCGAGTCCGGCAGGCCGCGGGGGAGGAGAAAGCGCGGCCCCGGCAGCGGCAGCCTCGCCGCGTTACCGACCCCGCCCTGCGCCCGGCAGGCTCCGCTCGAGCGCCCGCGGGGATCGGCGCGTCTCCCCCCGGACCCCCGAGGCAGGCGCGCCGGGAACCCTGCAGACACCCGGCACCGGAGGCCGGAGGGGCGCCCCCCTCCCCGTAGCCCGGCCCGGGGCGGGGTCTGCAGGCGACGCGGGCCGCAGGCCGGACGGGGCCTGGCGCTCCCGCCCTCGGCCGTCCACGTGACGGGAAGCGGCGGGGCCGGGCTGGAGCCGGGGCCGGGGCCCAGGAGCGCGCGGCCCGGGGCGCGGGGCCCGGAGCGGCCGGAGCGCGGGCCGGTGAGCGCGGGGCGGGCAGGGAGCGCGGGGAGGGTGGGGCTGGGGTCGGCAGGGGCTGGGGGTCGGCGGCCTGCGGGCAGGTGCGCGGACAGGTGCGCGCAGGCAGGTGCGCGGGTGGCGGGCGCGCGGCGCCGGGAGGGGGCGGCTGTGCGGCTGCGCGCTTTCGGGGCAGGGAAGACCCAAGGCTTGGTCCCGGTTTGGGTGGGCTTTCGCTGTTCTGGAGGGAGGAGCCCGGCGGGACAACACCCCGTGCCCCTCGCCCGTCTCCCCTCCACCCGTGCGTACGATGGTTTTGTCGCTGTGGTTGACGTTTTCTGGAGCTCGTGGGATTTGAGAGTGCAGATTCCGGGCCACATTCGGGCCTGTTTGGCCTGTACTGGGAGACGGGGCAGGGGTGCGATGGGAGGAGGGGAGACCTCGCCCCTCTTCTCCCCTGGGACGGAGGTGCGGGTGGAAGGAAGTTGAGTTCTCCGCTTCTCGCCTCCTGTGTTTTAGGGGGTGGCTTTCAAGACACAAGCTCCCGCCTGCAATTTCCCGCACCTGCCATTGCTTCCGCCACGGGCTGCTGGGTGACCATCACCCCCCCAGGCCCTGCCTGGCCGCTGGACATGGGGGTTCACCCAGCGCCTCTTAATGCACACGGACTGTACTGGGTGCTGGGGTCCCAACCTGTCGGATCAGGGTTCCATCCTTGAGAAAGCGCTTGGGGAGGGCAGGCAGCCGCGGGGACAGTGGTGGCAGGCGAAGACCCTGGGAGAATGTGTGAGGAGGGTCCGCCGCGGTGTGAGCTGGCAGACCCTGGCCCAGAGCTCTCGGCTGGAGGCGCCCCCCGAGCCCGCTACCCCTCTTCTGGCCGCGCTTCTCTGTTGGTCAGCCGGAAACTCCAGCCCTATGGTCAGGTAGGAAGGAACATCTGGCCAGCTGCTTCCTTTTCTTTTTCCTTCCATTTCTGACAGGCACGCAGCCTCGGTGGTCACTGGAGCGGCCTCTTTGGTGTGTGGCCCTAGAGGCCGTCTACCACTAGCCTTCGCAGGCTCCGTTCCTTTGTGCAAAGGGGCAGTGCTGTTCCATGGCGGTGGTGGGCGTGGAGCTGCAGGTGCAAACCCTGACGCTGCCACTTCCTAACTGGGAGCCCAGGGCATTCACTGGACGTCCTGAGCCTCAGTTTCTTCAATCAAAATAGGGGGACTATGAGAAAAGATACATGCATTCCAGGAAGAAAATGTGCATTGGGCACAGAGCCTGGCACTTAGTAGGTGCTCGATGAATTATTTTTACTAAATAGAAATGAGGATGTGGCGTGGTGGCTGTCTCAGTTTTGAAGGTGGTGGTCTTGGCTCTGAGTAACTGTTAACCCAGTGAGGGCTCTCCTCTGGGGTGAGGCTCCCCGGGGGCTCTGAACTCCAATTTGCTGTGCACATTTTACAAAGACATGGGGGACAGGTGTGGTGCTAGCCCTCGCCTTCAGGTACGTCCCCTGCCTTTTCTCTTCCACTCAGACGGTGAACAGCAGTCCTTGGGTCCTACAGGTGGAGGCAAGTTGCCGTCCACTGCGGGCTCCCAGGACGCTCCAGCCTCTGCCTGACCCTCCAGTGAGAGGGCTTTTTGTCAGGAGCCTGTTCTTCCCTCAGGCAGCTCCAGTTGACAAGCTTTAAAAGCACCGAGCTCACTGTTTAAAAAACGTGAAATTTCCAGGCCTGATTTGCAGCTAGCATTTCTGTTCATAAAAAAAAAAAACTGGTTATTATGGTTTATTCCTTCACGGTAATATTAAAATTTCGTGATCCTTTAAGAAAACTCGAGGAAATTTGGCTTAACGAGTTAAGCATCTTCATCTTGGTCTCAGTTCTCATTAGAAATACATTAATCATTTGTGGCAGCCAGGTGTTTGGATACCGCCCAACAATTTGGCCTTCATAACTCATCTTCTCTGTGGCAAACCTGACCCGTTTTTCTTTCTTAAACAATACCGTACCACAAAATGAGCGTAGAAGTAACAAGTTAATTTGGGGCTACCCCGAGTAAGCTGGAGTGCTCAGTGCAGAAGGGCAGCAGTGGTCACTGAGCGTGTTGTGAGATCGTGCAGATGATTTGAGATCAGGATCTTTCGATAGTCAGGTAGCTGCTATTGGGCAAATTAAAGATTCAGGAAAAATAACCTGTGAAAGAGGACAATTGCCTAGCATCCAGTAGGCCCTCAATCATTCTTATGACGGTTTGAAGGTCCAGTACTGAGGAAGATGTTACAGAGGGAATGCCCTGGAGAGCCTTACTCCTCCTCTGCAGCTTGTCTGCCTCGCCTGCCCTGCCCTTTGCAAATCCCTGCTTCAGTTATAACTGCTGGTGTTGCTGTTACAGGACGCATATGATATGTATACACAGAGACACACAAATGCGTATATGTGGTATGTGTATATATGTATGTGTACGTACACTTGTGTGTGTATATTTACATATATACGTATTTAAATACTTCTGATTAATATTGCCCAGGAAAAGGGTCCCAACTATGAATAGTTACATATAGGTATGTACTGGGAAAAGATCAAGATAACAAGTTAGTTGTTCGGCCTTAGCTGTATCTTTTTTCTTCTTCTGTTTTAAGATACTCTTTCAGGTCATGGAAACAGGTTTATTGTGATGTAACTAGCCTTATAATATCTCTGTCACATGAGTGCAAAAGAGAACATTAAATGGTCATCCAGTGGTGTCCTGATTTTCAAAAGGGGGAAGAGTTGTCTTTGGTGCAGGTCAGTAAATGTGTTGTGGATTCCTGGCGGATTTCAGGACCGGGTCACTGAGCATCCGGCTGTGAGAGCTGAGAGACGCACAGGGGCAGCGTGGGCTGCCGTCCCTCAGAACAGTTGACGCCACAGAAACGTGTGTCCCGTTTAGATGAGATTACCGGGCTGGCGGAGAAACGTGTCCGCGTGTCACTCTGTATCTGAGGTTGAGCAAGGCAGTGCTAACTGCACTCCATTTGGGAAGAAGCGTTTATTTGTGACACAGCTTGTTTAGGGGGCGTGGGGAGGGGGGGAGGCGTTTGGCCACAGAGAAACGTAAGAAGGGAGGGTGAGGCGGGTCCTGGGGGCCCTCTTCTAGCCTCGGGATGGAAAGCGAGGACCTACTGCTGAGGGTCCCTCGGGAGGAGCCGCAGGAGGACCCCACCTGTGGGCCTCACACCACGGTGCCCCCCGTGTCTGGGGTTGTCTGAGTTCTCTTCGGGGATCCGAAGTCACACTCGCCCCCTTTGGTCAATGCAGTAGGAAGAACATGGCCTTGGAGTCAGAAACAGAAACGGGGGTGAAGTCCCAGTTTCTTCACCTGCGGCTGTGTAGCCTCTGTGTCCACAGTGACACCCGCCTCTCGGAGTGAAGCATCCGTCCAAACCCGGGGCCCAGGGCCACAGTCAGCTGGTGCCCATCCTTCATCCAGACTCAGAGCGGCCTTGACCCCGGGGTGGGCAGTGTGGCGCAGTGGTTAGGGCCCCGCTCTCCGTGGTCCTTCAGCCTGTGAGAGCTCCATCTCCCCCTGCGGAGTGGTCGGCCACCGCGGTGAGCTGGAAGAGCCCACTTGATCCGGAGCCTGGCACGTGAGGAGCATCCCAAGGGTTATGGCTTCCCTAGGATACTGTTGTCACTACCCTGTCCTCCACAGGAGCCAGAGAATAGCCCAGAGACAGCGTGTCATCCACCCAGATTCAAGGAGGGGACAGGCCCAGAGGCTTTAGGTGACTTGCCGGGAATACACCCTCTGTCCACCTGAGTCCGTCCCAGACGTTCCCGGCTCCCCTGGTCCAGCGTCTGCTCAGTCTTCTTCCTTCCGCGAGAAACTGGCCCCGAGCTTGCTCCAGCCTCCACGGGAGTGAGACCAGGTGACCTGCGGTGTCGTGAGACCTCCTTTCCGGCCCGTCCGCTCAGCTCCGTCCTCTGGGCCTCAACTGTCTCTCCTGATCTTATGGGACCAACGTGATAACCTGTTGACGTGGGGTTGAAAACAGCCGATGAAACTTGGGAGGCTGTGTATCTCCCCCCGGCCCTTTCCTGGAACGTGAGAATGTGTGACAACTTTAATTCCCTTGTAGGTTTGATATTTTCAGACCTGATTTCAGTAGAACTGCTATTTTCAGTTTTCCCAAAGATCTCCCCCTTCTAGAGTGTTGGTATCTCAGGTCTTTATAAATGCGTTTACCCAGGTTAATCGAGAAACTTCTTACGAAACTTTTTTCTATGAAAGTCTGTTGTTAAAATGGCAAAATAAAAATTTTTTTAAAGTTGCATTTGTAGAAATACTGTAAATGACAGGCAGATTCAAGGAATGCAAGCTCTCTTACAGCTAACGCCTGAGCTCCTCTGACCAGTGGCGGGCTCTCGGAGGGTCTCTGCCACGCTCCCTGGGCCCACTTCCGAGACTCTGACCCCCAGTCAGAGTCTTTCTTTCTTTCTTTTTTAATTTCTTGGCCGCACCCTGCAGCATGCAGGATCTTAGTTCCCCAACCAGGGATCAAACCCGTGCCCCCCTGCGGTGGAAGCGTGGAGTCTTAACCACTGGACCACCAGTGAAATCTACTTTCTGATGAATGGTTTCCGTCCCTTGAAACGGTGCCCAGGGAGTGGTTTTTGCTCCCGATCTCTTTTGACAACTGGTGGGTTTGTAGAGCCCCTCACATGCTTGCAGACATAGACATGGCTTTCCAGCTCAAGTGCCTGAGGAATTCAAGGATTCAGAACTGAATGTAGCTAATAAAACAAGTGACTGATGTGGAATAATATGAATAGGTTAATGACTGTAGTTTATAATTAAGAGGAAAAATTGGCCAAGTTTACATTTTTAAGGGCTTCGCATCTTGTGATCAGTTTGGAGTTTATCTTTTAGGCAGTGGCACACTTTCCGAAGCGCTTTAAGGGGGGTGATGACGTGGTGTTTGAGATGTGAGGTCCATGGTCCTGCCCATCTTCCCGTGTTGGCTTAGAATCAGGCCTGGCTCTGGTCCAAACGTTAGAATGACCGTTTGATCTCTATTCACTTATAAAGGACTATCAGAAAATTTAAAAAAAATGTAAACTGGGACAATAGCAAATCTGCCTTTAGGTAAAGTGTCCTTTTTAAAATGTAGGTAAGAATTAATCTTTAGCTGGTCTATAGGGAAGCACCTCCTGTCATAGGGCTGTGATACCCATTGATGGGTTTTTACCTCTAAAGTGATACATCTCTGATGTACATATGCTGTGTAGGGCTCTATAGAGTTTGTTTTATTTTAAAGTGTCGATGTAATCCTCAAATGTGTGATTCTTTGCAGACACACAGGATGCCATGCCCATCTTAAGGCTGTTCTCATATTATGTGAACGTTCTGTGACAGGAGGTAACAGTGTCCTTTGGTTCAAGAAAAGTAATTATTGGCGAGGATCCCATCTTAATAAACAGCACTTTGTCATAGCATTCTTTTAGCAGGATATATTTATTTCTGGCTCAGACCGGGAGTCTATATGTATATATATATTTTTTTCTTTGTTTAATCTTGTCACCTTGGGTCTACGAGTGTCTTTCTGAGTCTAGATAATCTTTCTACTTCAAACATTGCTTTTATTCCATGTTTATTCTTTCTGCTGTGACTTTTACCCGCAGCGTGGAGCATTTCCATTGCTCCAGGTTCTTGCAAATCCCCAGTGTCATAGGACTTCAGAGGTGTTGTCCGCTTGATAGGTAGGCAGCGAGGTCTCCTTGTAGCTGCAATTTGCAATTCCAGATGGTTCTGCAGGTTGATCACTCCTCCATGGCTGCTGGCCGTTCACGTCTCCACTTCTATGAGAAGCCGGATTGCCTTTTACCTGTTCTTCTGTGAGATTCGTGTTATTTTCTTCCTGTGCGAGTTCCCTGGACCATCCAGGCGTCTTTTCGTCAGACGTGTGAGGTCAGCGTCTTCTCCCCCATCCTCATGTTTCTTCATCTTAACGTTTCACTTTCTTGATGGTATCTTTTGAAGAACGTAGGTTTTACATTTTAACGTGAATAAATTTATCTTTCTCCCTAGGGTTTGTGCTTTTTTATCTTATTTTAGAAGTTCCTCCCTACCTTAAGGTCATTAACATATTTTCCCCTATTTTCTTCTCAAAGTTTTAAAGTTGTGCCTTCCATACTTAAATATCTTCATCCATCTGGAATAATTCTGGTGTATGGTATAATGTAGGACTCTAGTTTATCTTTTTTCTAATGTGTGGATATCCAGTTGCCCAGCACTGTTTATTGAGCATGTGCGTGCTCTGTATACACCCCGTGATATACAGTGCCACCTCTGTCGTATATGCACGGTCTGTTTCTGAGCCCTCGGGTATGTTCTCTTGGGTTCGTCCTGTACCAGCACCACATTATCCTAATAGCCATCACTTTATATTTCATCTTATCTGTTGAGTCAAGTCCCCTTACCTTACCTTTTTCAGAAATGTCTTGCTTTTTTTGGTCCTTCTCCGCATATGAGTTTTATAGTCTTCTTGTTGAGTTATACACACACACACACAGATACACACATGTATACCTGTTACAATTTTATTGGAATTGCATTTTTTTCTCTGGGTCTTTTAGGGGCAAGTTTGCTTTTTTATGGAAGCAGAATTTGCATACAGTAAAATACACCGAACCTAAGTGCACAGTTCAGTGAATTTTGACAAAGCCATACACCTGTGCAACCAATACCTCAAACAAGATGTAGGATATTTGCGTTACCCCAGAAAGTTCCCTTGTGTCACCCCTTTCTTTCCAAAGTAACCACTGTTCTGACTTCTATCACTATAGATGAGTGTTGCCTGCTTTTGAACTTCATATACATGCAGACACACATATGTGTATGGTTTCTTTCATTCAGTGTTTTTGAGATTCATCCATGCTGTTGGCTTTAGCGGTGGTTTATCCTTATTTCCAAGTTGTATTCTGCTTTGTGAATACTCCACGTATGGGTACGAATGGGTAAAACTGAGCTGTTTCCTGTTTTGGGCTATTATGAATCAGGCTGCTATGCACATTCTTGTACAAGTCTTATTGTGGGTGTTGGCATGTACTCCGGAGAAATGGAAACATTAAGAGCGGAACTGCGGGGTGACAGGATATACGCATGTTTAACTTTGTAAAAGACCACCAGATTTCCAAGGCAACAGTACCATTTTATCCTCCTTCCAACAAAGTATGAGGTTTCTAGTTGTCTTTTGTCCTCATTAACATTTAGTGTTGTCAGTCTTTTTAATTGTCGCCATTCTAATAGGTGTGAAATGGTATCTCATGGCTTAAAATAGATTTCTCTGATGACTAATAATGGTGAACATCTTTTCATGTTCTTATTGGTCATTCACATACCTTCACTTTTGAATCTTTTTCCATTTAACAACTAGAGTTGTCTTTTTATTATTGGTTGGTGGGAGTTCTTATATATTCTGGAAATGAGCCCTTTGCCTGATATGTATATCACAAGTTTTTCTCCCAGTCTGGGGCTTGCCTATTCATTTCCCTAATTGTGTCTTTCAATGGATACACATTTTAAATTTTTATAAAATCCAGTTTATCACCTTTTTTTCTTTTCTGGTTAATGCTTTTTGTATCCTAAGAAATCTTTGTATACCCCGAGGCCCCAAAGATATCCTTCTGCCTTTTCTTCTAGAAGATTTATAGTTTTAGCTTTTGGTTTTAAAATAATTTGATGCATCTCAGATTAATTTCTGTACATGGTATGAGGTAGGGATAATTGAGGTTAATTCTTAACCCCATTTAAGGTTATCCACATGTTCCAGTGCCATTGATGGAAATGACTTTACTTTCCGCACTGAATTTCATTGGTGCCTTTGTCAAGAACCAATTGAATACATATGTGTGGGTCTAATTTTGGACTTTCTCTCCTGTTCCATTGATCTATTTGCCTATCTAGATATCGTAATTACTCCAGTTTTATAGCAATTGCTGAAATCAGTGTAGGTCCTTCAACTTTGTTCTTTGTTTTCAAGATTGTTTTGACTATTCTAGGTACTTGGATTACCATTTAAATTTTAAAACCAGCTTGTCAATTTCTACAGAAATGTATGCTGAGATTAAAAATCAGGTCTTCCTTAATATCTAGCAATAAGATTTTATGATTTTCTCCTTGAAGTTCTTACACGTCTTTGCTAGACAATTTCTTCATACCTTAATTTTTTTGTACTACTGTAAATGTCCTTTATTCAAGATTAAAATTTCTAATTGTTGTTTGTGTGTAGAAATGCAGATTACTTTGGTATACTGATTTTTTTGATTAAAGGATATTTCTAACCTTTTATTAATTCTAATAGATTATTTGTGAGTTTCCACGCAAACGGTACTATTACCTGTAAACAATTATAGTTTTATGTCTTTGTCTTCAATTCTTTGTAACTATTCTTTTTCAACTGGCGAAGACTTCCATTACAATGCTGACTACAGATGGTGTATTAGTTTGCTAGGGCTGCTGTAACAAAGTACCCTAAACTGAGTGGCTTAAACAACATAAATTTTTGTTGTCCCACAGTCTGGAGTATAGAAGTCTGAGATCAGGGTGGTGGTGGAGGTGGTCCTTCCTAAGGACTCTGAGGGAGAATCTATTCTAGGCCTCTCCCCGAGGTCCTCACAGCCTTGGGTGTTCCCTGGCTTGTAGATAGCCATCTTCTCCCTGTGTCTCCACGTGTCTGTCCTCTATGTATGTCTGTCTTGAGTCCAAATTTCCCCTCTTTATAAGGATACCACTCATATTGGATTAGGGTCCACCCTAATGACCTCATCTTAACTTGATCATCTGTAGGGACCCTATTTCCATATAAGGTTATATTCACTGGTAATGGGAGTTAGGACTTTTTAACATATTTGGGGAGCTATAATTCAACCCACAAGAGATGATAATGGTCTTGTTCCTTCTTTTATGTGTTTTCTCTTTTAATCTTTAAATGTGCTCAGTTAAACTGGCAGATTTTATTACCTTAAACCAATATTGCATGCCAACTTATTCATATTGTGTTCATATATACACACACACACACACACATATATATGTATTGCTTGATTCAGTGTGCTAACATTTAATACTTTTGCATGTTTATTTATAAGACTGATCTATGATTTTCCTTGTTCCTATATCCTTATCTAGTTTGGATATCAAAGTTATACTTTACACTGGCTTTATAAAATGAAGTAGGATACGTTCCTTCTTTTTTATTCTCAGGAAAATGTATTGTGTGAAATTGGAATTATGCAATTGCCAAAGGTCTGGTAGAACTGTTAGGAGATCCATCTGGACCTGGTGCTTATTTTATGAGACAGTGTCCATGGAATCAGAATATAGCCCGAGGTGTTACATTGTGTAAACGCATCAGCTCTCCCAGGCTCGGCCAAGTTCTACCAAGAGAAGTAGGGCCTCTAGAAGCCTATACGGCTGTTGTAACAGTTCTTCAAGTAAAGAACACAGAAAAACGTTTTTGAAGCTTATGGGTAATCTTAAAATCTGCTGCCCAGCTCTCTGTGTAGCAGCAAGAAGGGACTTAGTGAACTGAGGTTTCCTAGGAAACCTAAAGGGACCTAGGAAGTTGCCAAAGCAACAGGTTCTCTTGACAGTGTCTTCAGGTGTAACTAAAAGATACTGTGTACATCTGTAGAAGAAAACTAGTATTTTTTTTTTGAAAACTAATATTTTTACATTAACATTTTCAAAGACACTCAGATTCTGATTATCACTAGTGGTGGTGTGTATATTCTTAATTTGGTGGAAAGTAATCACTAATATTTCACTAATATTTAAATTTTGGCCCTTAGCACACACGTTGCTTTATACTGTTACTTGTGTAGTTTTCTATTATGTCCTTAATGAGATTGGGAGACTCTTGGGAAAGGCACAGTGTCTTGTAACTTTTTTTGCACACATACAGGTGCTTGTTGCGTATGTAATGTTATCTTTTTTTATTGTCCATGAATGTATTAATATTTTTCCATTTTTTTCTCTAGGTATATATTTTGCAATTTTGAGAAAACTGAAATATTGATCTTTTAAATTACAGCCATGCTTTTAAGGTGCAGTTCTAAGAAAAAGTTAGTTTAAATATCAAATCAGTTTGTGATCACACGATAAAGTATGAATTGTACACTTTAGAGAAATTTTTAATCTTACTACCATGTTAAAACCTCTCTGAATTCAGACCCCAGTAAGTTGGACTTAATATAGGGAGGTACAGCCTGAAGTTTATCTTTCTGTGATTCATTATTTTATCCAAGTAAATTTATCATGTGACTAGATCATGGAGGAAATTTTCCTGCTGCTTAAAGGAATAAATCATTTTTTTAAGTATCAGAATGTTTAGTGTCAGCTTTCATTTACCTCCATGTAATTCTGTTTTAGCAACTTTGGAGTTTATAATACACTATTGTTGACCTTCGTGCTGTGAATTGGCTCTCCAGGACTTATCTAGCACTAGATACACACTTGCACCCTTAAATAAAATCTCCCCAACATGCCCCCAGCACCTGGGAACCACCATTCTACTCTCTGTTTTCAGGAGTTCAGCTTTTTTAGACTCCACATATAAGTGAGATCAGTCAGTGTTTGTCTTTCTCTGCCTTATCTCACTTAGCATAACGCCTTCAAGGTCCACGCATGCTGTTGTAGATGGCAGTATTTCCTTTTTCTCATGGCTGAATAATACTCCCTTGTATAGACGTATATGTATGTATGTGTGCGTGTATGTGTGTCCATATATCTCACATCTTCTTTATCCATTCATCCATTGACAGACACTTAGGTTGTTTCCATATCTTGGGTATTGTGAATAATGCTGCAGTAAACATGGGAGTGCAGAGATCTCTTCGAACTTCTTTTTTCATTTGCTTTGGATATATATCAAGAAATGGAATTGCTGGATCATATGGCATTTCTATTGTTAATTTTTTGAGGAGCCTCCACACTGTTTTCCATAGGGGCTACACCAGTTTTCCACGGACAGTATACAAGTGTTCTCTTGTCTCCACATCCTCATCAATACTTGTTGTCTTCTTGATCATAGCCATCCTAACACCTGTGAGGTGATGTCTCATGGGGGTTTTGATTTGCATTTCCCTGATGATTAGTGATGTTGAGCACCTTTTCATGCACCTGTTGGCCATTTGGATGTCTTCTTTGAAAAAGACGTCTATTTAGTTCCTCTGCACATTTTTTATTGGATTCTTTGGTTGTTATTGTTGTTATTATTATTGATTTGTATGAGTTCTTTATATATTTTGGGTATTAATCCCTTATCTGATATATGGTTTGCAAATATTTTCTCCCATTCTGTAGGTTGCCTTTTCATTTTGTTGATTATTTCTTTTGCTGTGCAGAAGCTTTTTAGTTTGATGTAGCCCCACTTGTTGATTTTTGCTTGTGCTTGTTGCTTGTGCTTTTGGTGTCATGTTCAAAAAATTATTGCCAGTCCAAAGTCAAGGAGCTTCCTCCCTATGTTTTGTTTCAGTTTTATGGTATCAGGTCTTATGTTTAAGTCTTTAATCCATTTTGATTTAATTTTTGTGAGTGATGTGAGATGAGGTCCAATTTCATTTTTCTGCACGTGGTTATCCAGTTTTTCCAGCACCATTTGTTGAAGAAACTGTCCTTTCCCCATTTAGTATTCTTGGGTCCCTTGTCAAATATTAGGTGATTGTATAAGTGGAGGATTATTTCTGCACTCTCTATTCTGTTTCATTGATCTATGTGTCTATTTTTATGCCAGTACCATACTGTTTAAATTACTATAGCTTTGTAGTATAGTTTGAAACCAGGAAGTTTGATGCCTCCAGTTGTGTTCTTCTTTTTCATGATTGCTTTGGCTATTTGGGTCTTTTGTGATTCCATACAAATTTTAGGATTATTTTTTCTATTTCTATAAAAAATGCCACTGGAATTTTGATAGGGATTGCATTGAATCTATAGATGCTTTTGGGTAGTAAGTACCTTTTAGCAATGTTAATTCTTCCAATCCATGAACATATTCAATAGGTATCCTTCCATTTGTGTCCTCTTCAGTTTCTTTCATCAACATCTTGTAGTTTTCATTGTACAGGTCTTTCACTTCCAGCCTTTGCTGGAACGCATCAAAGGATTAGGGGTTTGGTCTCTTATGAGGCAACGCTTTTGGATACGGGAAGTGAGAAGAAGTCCAGCCAGCCTCCCTCTGACTTCATCAGGCCCTGCAGTTCTCTTTAGAGCTGCATAATCCCCCTCTCCTGCTTGGGGCTATCAGGGACTACTGGGCATGAGTCTGCTTTCTGGCCAGCGGAGACATCAGGGAAAAGCCATCTTGCTCATTTCTGCTGCCTCTTACTTTGTGGAGTGTGAAACCAGAGTCCTTTCCGGAGGAAGAAGTGGAAAGCCCAGGGTTAGAGTCTGGGGCAGTCTGTCTTCTGGTGGAAGTAATCCATTAACTGACCTGTCCGTAACCTCACAAATCCACTAAGCATCTCAACTCACCACCTGCAAGACTTGGAGATTTGCAGCACATCTTTTCTTTTTTTCTTTTTGGCCACGCCGTGCAGCATGTGGGGTCTTAGTTCCCCAACCAGGGATCGAACCCACGTCCCCTGCAGTGGAAGCGTGGAATCTTAACCACTGAACCACCAGGGAAGTCCCAAGGCACGTCTTTACTGCTCCACACGAACAGGTTTCCTCTGGGAGCCAAATATGGTGCTGGGGCAACGGGCGTACCTCAGTGGGAAAAATGCAAGGGAATTTGGGGTGTGATCCCTGCCTCTGTGTCTCCTATGAGATCTGAGGGGCAGGAATGAACCACACAATAGAGGTTGCTCCCCACCATTCACTTAGACACCGAGTCAAGTGGCTGGTGCGGCTCAGGGGAACATCAATGAGAATCGCTTTTGCCTTTTTCTGAAGTGTCGCTGTTGCGTTGTCTGTGGGGAATAGGTGTGCTTGTCTTCTACCCACAGGTGTGTTTCCCGGGAACAGGAGACGCCCTGTAAGTCTCAGCCCCTTTGAGAAGGAGCAGGGTGGCACTTCATTAGAAGCACGCGTGTGCTGTCCTGCCAGGGTCTCTGTTTGCCTGGTGGGAGGAGACCAAGTGGGAAACGTTTTCTTTCCTTCACTTTTTTCCAACAGTGTCGAATGATTTCCTTTCACTGAAATCAGAGCTGGGAATCAGCATGTGTTTATCGTGACCGGAAATGGTTCTGCTTAGTCCTTGTTCCTCTAACTTACCTTTCTTTCCCTCTCCCGCAGATCAGCCGCGGACATGATGAGCACCAAGGCCTTCACCCTGGTCCCCGCCGTCGAGCGGGAGCAGCTGATGGGCGACAGGGAGCGGGTGTCCCTGGAGTGCGTGGAGTGCTGCGGCCGGAACCTGTACGTGGGCACCAGCGACTGCTTCGTGTACCGCTTCCTGCTGGAGGAGAAGACTGTGCCCGGCGGGTCGACCACGTTCACGGCCACCAAGCAGCTGCACAGACACCTGGGTTTCAAGAAGCCGGTGAATGAGCTGCGGGCGGCGTCGGCCCTCCACCGCCTGCTGGTGCTGTGTGACAGCTCCATCACCCTGGTCCACATGCTGAGCCTGGAGCCCGTGCCCTCGGGTGCCCGCATCAAGGGGGCCACGGCCTTCGCCTTGAACGAGAACCCGGTGAGCGGAGACCCCTTCTGCGTGGAGGTCTGCATCATCTCCGTCAAGCGCAGAACCATCCAGGTGTTCCTGGTGTACGAGGACCGCGTGCAGATCGTCAGGGAGGTGTCCACTCCGGAGCAGCCCCTGGCGGTGGCGGTGGACGGCCACTTCCTGTGCCTGGCCCTCACCACCCAGTACATCATCCTCAACTACAGCACGGGCGTCGCCCAGGACCTGTTTCCCTTCTGCAGCGAGGAGAAGCGGCCCATCGTCAAGAGGATAGGGAGGCAGGAGTTCCTCCTGGCGGGCCCCGGCGGATTGGGTGAGCAGGGTGCCCGGCGCCTCGGCTCACCTCGCCCGCCTCTGCCCGCTCGCCCTGCGTTCCGTCCTTGAGTTCATGCTGAGATCGGAGAGGGGGGTGGTGCTTCTGAAAGCCAGACACTCGTGCAAACAGAACCGCACGCCCGGTGCTTGCGCAGTTTTCATTAGATTGTTTTGTGAGTGTGGGTTTAATGGAACAAAAATAGACCACTCTTAGAATCACATTTCCTTTGTGCTAAAGTAGAGCCTGAAGGTGGCTCTGGGGAGAGAATCCCACTAAGGGGATAAGTACACAAAGAAGAATCTGTAAGACTTCTCTATAAGATTTTCTCCAGTGGGTGGGTTTCCTAGCGGATTGTTTTTATTCTCCATTCTGAAAGGAGCTGAGGGAGCTCACTTAACAGATGATTTCAAAGGTGGAGGCTCCAAGGGTGTGTCCCTGATTTTCTCTTTTTTTTTTTTTTAATTAATTAATTAATTAATTTTTTAAATTTTTGGCTGTGTTGGGTCTTCGTTTCTCTGTGAGGGCTTTCTCCAGTTGCAGCAAGTGGGGGCCACTCTTCATCGCAGTGCGCGGGCCTCTCACTATCGTGGCCTCTCTTGTTGCGGGGCACAGGCTCCAGACGCGCAGGCTCAGTAATTGTGGCTCACGGGCCTAGTTGCTCCGCGGCATGTGGGATCTTCCCAGACCAGGGCTCGAACCCGTGTCCCCTGCATTGGCAGGCAGATTCTCAACCACTGCGCCACCAGGGAAGCCCCCCTGATTTTCTCTTACTGACTGCAGTTTCGTCCCACCAAAAAGCGTCTAGCAGCTAGCTCCTTAAAAGGGCTTTAGCTGTTTGGTGTGGCCTTTCTCATTCTCTGCACTGCCTCCTAAGAATCAGAGCTGGCAGTGTCATCTGTGGTCATGGTCGTGGATGGTTCATAGTGTGTGTGTCTGAGACAAGCAGGTGCTGAGATGAGTGTCTCCCTTAACACCCATAGTCTTTAACCTGTCTTCCTGTCCTCTTATGACTTTGTGATGTCCATGGCTGGATGAGTAGTGCCGGGATCCTTTAAGTCACAAGGGGCTGCCAAAGGGCAGCATTCTGTTGCTGTCCATTCCTCCTTCCTGTCTACTGGAACCTTCTGCAAGAAAAGCTTCTCATTAACTTGGTTTGCCCCCAGGGTCATCGTATAAGAAAGGCAGGAGAAGGAGCTTTTCGCAAAGATGACCCTTCTGTCTTCCCCAAGTGAAGTGTCACCATGAATCATGGGCGTAAATGTATGTGGTGTTTCAGTCCATCTGCCCTTGGGGGTGGTTTATTCAGGTCGACTGCAAGCCCCTTCCCCGCGCCCCTGGAGCTTTGGTATCTTCCTTGCCTTCGGCTGTGACAAGGTGTCCGGGGTCCCTCCGTACGTTTCCTGCCCTAGATCTGGTTTCCGCCATTTCTCCAAGGACCCCTGATGTTTAGAGACCACAGTCTGGGTGCTGGAGGTGCTTGGGGTCCGTTGTTTCTAGGCCTCTTGGGTGGACAGAGCTGGGAAGTTTGCATTATTTAAAGATAAAACCCATCGTGAGAGCGTATCGATGGAACAAGTTTGGGGCTACCGGGCGCTGACCCCGTCTGTCTGCGTGCCTATGTCTCCTCCCACCCACCCCCAGATCCTAGTAAATTCCCACCATGACATGGTTATTCCTTTGATCTGTCCCACAGGACACAGAGCTGAAGGACAGGACCGACACCACTGCGCCCGCCGTGTAATCACCAGAAAACGTTTAATTGTAGTTCTTTTTGTCCTCAGGGTGGGGGCCATGTAACCCACTAGGAACGTGCAGTCACATTTCTATGTTTAAGGTCACTGGGAATAGTTCCCATCCGTGTGGCTATGCCAACAACGGGATATACAGTTAGACGGAAGTGTTTCGTTTCACTTTCCATTTCTAGAAATTGCTTTCTCTTATTGTTTTCTTCTGTAAATATGTACAAGTTTCCACGTCAGATCCACACAGCAAGGTACATTCACCTACTCTCTCCTTTCCCCAGAGGTAACCTTTATGAGTATTTGTCCTTTCATTTTCAAACAAAAATTATAAATGAATATGTAGATATGTGTATCTCCCTCCTTCAGAGTCGCAGGCTGTCTCTCCTCTGTGGAGGGACCACCGTGCATCAGTCAGGCCCTGGTGGTGGGCATTTGGGTTTTTTCCAGTCCTTGGTATAAGTAGGAGCTTATCTGTTTGGATTTTTCCAGTGTATCTGTGGGAAATCTTTCTAAAGATTGGGTTGCTGAGTCCACATATAAACGCATGTGAATCTGGAGAGGGACACTGCCACCCCACCCCCCCCACCCCCGACAAAGGTGGTAGGTACCATTTTTTCTTCCCCTGGCGCCTGTTTCCCCTCAGCTTTGCCAGCAGCGTCGATATATTGTCAGACTTTCGTGTTTTTGCCCGTCTGGCACATGAGGAACGGTATCTCAGTGGTGTTAATCACATTTCTCCTCTTATGAGCAAGATGGAACATTTGTCAAGAATTTAAGAGCCATTTGCCTTTCTTTTGATGGGAATTATCCCTTCTTGCTAGCTGTTTACTTTAGCATTTGTTATATATTTGAGATACCAACTTGTCTGAGACATGTTTCAAATATCTCCAGTTTTTACCCTGAAAAAGCGTTTCTTACACGTTTCTATATAATCACATGTATTAACCTTTGTACTTTATTGCTTCTTTTTTGAGTCATAATTATTAGGGATGTTTCCCCCTCTCCCAGGTTGTAGACAGATTCCCCCACATTTTCTGCTGGTACTTTTATGGTTTCATTTCTTACAGTGAGGAGCGAATTCGATTTCATCTTTGTCTGTGTGGTTGTCTGTTCTCCCCACACCTGCTTCAGGAGTCTGTCTTTCCTCGCTGGTGGCAGTGGCTGCCTCCCCGGTACCGTCAGTTTCCTGATGCCGTCGGGCCTCGCGTAATGGGTTTCCTGTTTCGTTCCGTCAGTCCGATTGCTTATTGATGAGCCAGAGCCTGCTTTAGCTGTAAAGGCTTTGCTGTGAAAACATTTGACTCCAGTATCCTGTGTTGGTTTTAGTGTTCAGATTGAAGGGAAATGGTAGTCAGTCATGTTCAGGCCTCATTTTTCCTGAAACTTAATCTGTCTCAACTACCTGGACATCATGGTAAATGAACCAACCTTCTTAATTGTTGTTCTGCTTGTAATAGGTGTGATTATAAGCACATTGGCGATCCCCTGTAAGCTCTGTAATACATCACTCTATGCAGGCTCTGTGTACAACACAGTAATCACCGCCATCATTAAAAGGCTTCAGAAATTAAGTTCAAGCGAATTGCTATAATGAATGCATATGCACCATCAGACATATGAACGCTGTATGTTTTCATTTTGCCCACTGCCTTCCCCCCTGAAGATCACATGTGCCCACTCCCCTGTCATGAGAAATTGCTCTTAACTTTTTGCCTTAGTTTTTTTGTTGTTGTTTTTTGTTGTTTTTTTTTTGCCGGGGCCACGCAGCTTGTAGGATCTCAGTTCCCCGACCAGGGATTGAACCTGGGACCCGACAGTGAAAGCCCAGAATCCTAACCACGAGACCACCAGGGAACTCCCTGCTTTAGTTTAAATGGTACTATTTTAAGCAGTGCTTTGTTGAAAATTTCATAATACAATTGATTATTGTGACTTTAAACTCTATCCTTGGATAATGCTTCTTGAAGAATGCAGATAATTCAGCTACTCCTTACCCCTCATGGCCCCCTTCCCTCTCCCAGCTCAGATAAGGGGGTCCACTGATACTTAGAGGGTAGAAACCCTCTAAATGGAAAAATAACCCAGTGGAAAACAATGGTTTTTAAAGGTGTACCATTTACAAATGTGGTACATTTGCAGGTTGACAGCATTTGTGTGCCTTTGACAATATGGAAACAATAGCGCGTGTCACCTGCTTTCAAGCATAGAATCAGTGGGTGGGTGTCAACAACCGTGCCCCTGTTCCTGAGTGGACCTGTGGCACCTTAACTCTACCTGACCTGGACCCCCGGTTGCCAGTTACTGATCTGCTCTTTTATTCCAGTGAAATCCTCTGCTTCTCTTTTTGTGTGGAAGCCTCTGTTCTTGATCTCTGGTTTCTGCCCTTTGCATTGCAAGAACACTCATGTCTGGGCCTCTGCTGCACAATCCCTGGTCGGGTGATGCCCGGCCTTCGCAGGTAAGTGCGGCGATGCTGATTTAATTCCAGGGCGAGGCTGGACAGCGTTTTGGTGTCCGTGCTCCCATGAGAGCTGTGTTATCCAGAACACGGTTATTTGACCTGAAATTCACAGGCTCCTTGGGGTTGCTGTATGCTTGTCCCATCACCAGGTTACATTTGCCAAATGTCTGGGTGCAGATGGTGTGCTTTTCTCTCCCTTCAGGCTCTTTTGCTGGCTGGTTCTAAATGCTCGGAAAATTCTAGAGAGTGCGAACCTCATTTCCTCCTGCAAAGCTCAAGCTTTGCACCTCGAGTTTGTCTCCCTCCGCATGTTTCATGCTCTTTGAATACTTTGGCGATGCAGTCATGGGGTGATTCAGAACTTAGTTACGTCCTCTCTGTGACTGTACAGTATCAGAGATGCCAAAGTCGTGCCTTCACTCTTGTGCCCTCTCCATCCCTGGCGCAGAACCCACTGCCCTGTCGGCCCCTCTTACCCACTGGCGCTGAGCTTTGCGGCGTTGTCCACATTTCCAGCGAGCTCCTTGCCTCCTGGTCTGCTCTGGGAAGAAGTAAGGAGGAGCCCTCGCCAGCCTCAGGGGAACCTCCCCTGCCCATGGCCTGGCCTCGCCTGGCTCTCCTGCTGCAGGAAGGGTGCCCTCACCCCTGAGGGTGCACTGGCGCTCCAGGCGCCCCTCCCAGAGGTCCACGCCCTGCCAGCCCTGTATCCTGACCCCGGCTTGGCCTCAGACTCGCCCGATCGTGTTGGTCCTGATTCTGATGGCGCACAGCGGCCTTGACTCTCGCTCCCTCTAAGTCAGGTGCCCAGTTCCCTGATTCGCCCCGGAAGTTATCCCTCCTTGGTCAGACCCCCCCGGCTGGCCTGACTCAGGCCTCCTTCCTGGTGGCTGGCGGCCGCCTGGCCTCCCCCGAGTTTGGGTCTGTCCCTCCTTCCAGGCTCCTGCCAGGCCAGCCTTCCTCAGGCCCCTGTGACCCTGTAACAAGTTCAGCCTGACTTTCCTGGTCAGCGGTTCCCGCTCTGCCCCGAACTTGAACTTGACTCTCTGACCCTCAGCATCCCAGGCAGGGTTTGCTCTCTTCCGGGGCCACGTACCCACTTCCCTGCATCCCGGGGACCCTCGTGCTTCTTGCTGCGGGGGCCCCACTGGCCTCCTGTCGTCCTCCTGTGTCTGCTTTTTATCTGGGAGGTGGTTACCAATGCATCTCCCTGAACCCCTTCACCGCCGGGGAGCTCCTGGGCGCGGCTCAGGTCGGCTGCCGCTTTAAGCTGACGCTCAGCGTGCTGACTTACAGCTCTTCTTGTTTGTTCTCATCTAATAGATGAGCTTTCTTTTCTGTTCGTGGTGGGTTCACCCGAAGTCACGTACTCCTTCGGTGCATTATTCTCAATTTTACACTATTCTTAAAAACACCCCAGTGACCGTTGTGCTTGTCAGCTGGCCATCGATTTAAAAGTAGAATCACCAGATTAACATGTCAGCGTATATTCAGTTTTGATAAAGAATTATTCTCCAAAAGTGTTCCTCATACCTAACCAACACTTGGTGCTGTTAGTCTGTAACCTTTGGCCAATCTGATGGGTATAAGTTGGTTTTTTACTTTTTTTTTTTTTTTTTTTGAATTTCTGTTCCCCTGGTTACTAAGGAATATGGGAACCTCTTCAGGAATTTATTAGCTATTTGCATTTTGTTTTCTGTGAATTACTGATGCATATCCTTTGTTTTTCTGTTGAGTTAGTCTTTTTCGGAATGATTTTAAGAGACTTTTAAGGGTGGAAGGGAAATACTGAAGGGGAAGGAATGTGTTTCCTTAGTAGGAGATGCACTTACACACACACACAACACACACACACACACACACACACACACACACACTCTCACTCTCTCTCTAAGGCTCACTTCTCTGTCATCTTGACAGGGTTTTGGTTGGTGCTACTTACGTGACGAGAGCCAATATTTTAAGTGTGAAGCAGAACCAAACAAGTGTTGTACGTACAAGTGGCCCCTGCAGGAGGTGCCCCAGATTGTGTCAGGCAAGAGCACAGCGTGGACACGCATGTGTGATCCCACCTGATACCCATTTTCTCTTTTTATAAATTTATTTATTTTATTTTATTTTTTTGGCTGCATTGGGTTTTCATTGCTGCACATGGGCTTTCTCTAGTTGTGGTGAGCGGGGGCTACTCTTCATGGTGGTGCGCGGGCTTCTCATTGCAGTGGCTTCTCTTGTTGCAGAGCACGGGCTCTAGGTGCGCGGGCTTCAGTATTTGTAGCACGTGGGCTCAGTAGTTGTGGCTCGCGGGCTCTAGAGAGCAGGCTCAGTAGTTGTGGCTCACGGGCTTAGTTGCTCCGCGGCATGTGGGATCTTCCTGGACCAGGGCTCGAACCCGTGCCCCCTGCATTGGCAGGCGGATTCTTAACCACTGCGCCACCAGGGAAGCCCCTGATACCCATTTTCAAGAACAGCCTACTTTAGAGGAAAAGAGCTATGTTTGTACTTGATTAAGTGCAATACATTTCACTCTTTGTAACCATGGAAAATTTAGGAGGGTCAGTGATTTCATAGGCTTAGGGATTTTGCTCCTATCATATATTTGAGATACTTTCCATTGTTTTAAAGTACTGTCTGTATTTCTCTGTCTCTCTCCCTCTCCCCACTTCTCTGTTGTGTAATAGAAACCGTTTTTCTATTGTAGGAATATCTAATCATTTGCAGGCAATAGCATGCTGTTTTTTGTTTTTATTGAAGTATAGTTGATTTACATACCATGTTTTTAAAGGTGTTTTATGTCAGGCACTTTGAAAACTGACTTAAAATGGATTGACTTCACTGGGTGAATGTGAATTTTCATAAACCCCAGTATCTATGGACTCTATCCAGCTCATTTGGAAATGTCGTTTAGTGCTTTATATACAAAATAGATGAACCGTGGTTGACTGTGGAAGTTATCATTGACAAACACTTAACAGCTCTCTGTTTTCAGTTGCAAGATTGGTTGTATCCCTGCATCAGAGAGAACGTGTATCCAGAATTAGACTTGAACTCTGACAGAGACAGTTCTGGATAGGAAGCCTTGTAGAGTGCCCGGCACACAGTAGGAGCTCAATAAGTATCTGAATGAACGCGTTCAGTGTTGAGTGAATGTATAGGGAAGAGCTGGCACTTAGAAATGCAAACCCGTTGGAGGACCGGATATGGAAGCAAGCTTGTGAAGCTTCTTAAATTGTGTGAAAGTCACTTTTCCCCACATGTGAGGACATGAGCTGTACATACCTTCATGTGGGTGCATGTACACGTTTTTAACGTCTTGTTTACTTGGAAGGAAATACTGATGTAGACATCCTGGGGAAAGCGGTTCTCTTCACGAGAATAATCATGGAGGGTCCTTTGCACACGCCGCTGTTATATTATCTTTCCTAGCTCGAAATGTAATGAAGGGGCAGGTATTCTGCGTTCAGACACATCTACAGAAAACAAACAAGCAAAGCCCAGGGCTTTGAAGCCCTCCTGACCCTTCCTGTTTTCCCAGGCATGTTTGCCACGGTGGCCGGGATATCTCAGCGCGCGCCCGTGCGCTGGTCGGAGAACGTGGTTGGAGCGGCCGTCTGCTTCCCGTACGTCATTGCCCTTGACAGCGAGTTCATCACCGTTCACAGCATGCTGGACCAGCAGCAAAAGCAGACCCTGCCCTTTAAGGAAGGTCACATCCTCCAGGATTTTGAAGGTACTGGTTTCCACGGAATCTTAACAACATTTAGCTGTCAATCTTTTATGCTTGTATTTCTTCACTAAATGCTATTAAGGGTCCATTGGGAACTTGGCCTCTTGCTGAGCATGGACGATCCACAGGCAATGGTAATGCAGTCTCTGCGCTTCAGGGGCACCAAGATTAAAGGGAGATAGTGAAACAAATAGCCACAGCAGTTTGAGAGCTTGATAGCAACAAAATAAGGCCAATTGGGAGAGCAGAGGAGGAAGTATTTCCTAGAAGTATCAGGGAGGGCTTCCTGTAGGAGGTAGTATTTGAGCCAAACCTTTAAGGATGAGTAGGAATCTGCCAAGTAGATGTGGTGTGAAAGAACCTTCAGGCAGAGAGAAAGGCATGCACAAATCTGCACAAGAGGGAACTCTGGGCTCCGGGGCACGCAAGTGATTCACCGGGACTGTGGTGCCTGTTGTATGAGGAGGGCTGGCCTGGGTGAGGCCGCAGCGGACCAGGGCAGCCAGGGAGGGAGGGATTTATTTTACTTTTCCTAAATTTTATTATGAGCATCTTCCAACGTGCTGAAAAGTTGAAAGAAAAACAAAGTGAATCCCTGCCCCCCATTCACCTAGATTTCGTACTGGTTCACATTCTGCTGAGCAGTTTGGAAGTAAGTGGAGGAGACCATGGCACTTAATCCGGAATCCTTCAGCAGGCGTTTTCCCGCCTGACCACAAGCCCTTTTCACACCCCAGAAATGTGCTCTCAGCCCCTGCCTATGGTCAGATTTCCCCGGCTTCCTAAGAATGCCCTTGATGATATTCTCTTCAAACCAGGAGCTAATCTAGATCTGTGCATTGCCCTTGCCATGTCGGGATTGGGGCTCCCCAGACATTGCCCTTCCTGTGTTAGATGCTGGGGACGCAGACCTGCTGAGTCTCGAGGTCCCACGTGAAGCGTGTCAGTGCTTGACTGGGGCCCTGACACGCGTGCCGGGAGAGCTTATTCATGACAGTGTTACGTGCTGTGCGCACTGAGGGGCGGAGGTGGGCACAGGGATGGGTTGCGGGCACGCAGAGGCTGGCGACATAACCCACCCCCGGCGGGAACATGGGGAGGCTTCCCGGAAGGAGGGACGCCAGTGCAGAGCAGGGCAGAACCTCATCTGAGTGTGAGGACGGTGACGTAGGGTGACATGCAGGATAGATGATGCAGACAGAGAGCCGGGCAGGGAGGCCAGGAATGGGAGATCCAGGCGGGGAGAGACCAGGCGGTGGGACTGGGATGGACACGGTGATTCCCAAGGAGGGAGGAGCAGAGGGAGAAGAAAAGGCTCGGCTGACCCTGAACGACCTTCAGACAGACAGACAAGGTCGCTCCACTGCTTCCTGGGAACAGGTGATAGTTTACCTTAAGGCGTGTCTCCAGAGAGAGCAGAAATCGCTCTCAAAGCTTGGCAGGAGGACCTGTCTTGGGTGGCAGGTCCGACTCCCCGGTGGACCGTGCCAGGCATCACAGTGCCACGGGGCAGTGGGGAAGGGAGAAGGTAACGCCGAGATCGGGTGATTCTGGATGACGGGCGAGTGTGAAATGTTACCTTATGGTTCAGAATGTTGCGTTGTAATCTTAGTTTCCTGTAAACTGACTACCCTGGAGAGAAAAGAATTTTTCAAAAGTTTTATACGAGGGATAGCATAATTCTTACTGCTTATTTTCCAGGACTGAGCTCTATAGCCTCATTATGGAATTGTTCAACTGGTTTTAAATTTATCAGCACTTCAGAATAAAAAAAAAGCCAAACATTTTAATATCCCATACTTCAGAAATGTCGTGTTAAGAGTTCGCCCTTTTCTGATGGTGGGAAGAAGGAAAGAGAAGCGTTTGTTTCTGGTTGCTGTGGGAACTCGGGGTTGGGGCGCCGTGATGACGTGGGTCAGACATCCGCCCGTGCCCCGCTTTGGGCGAGGCGGTGTGTTTTCTTGCCAGCGCTGTGTTCTTCCCCTTTCCAACCGTGTTCCACTTCTTCCCAGGAAGAGTGATCGTTGCCACGAGTAAAGGAGTTTACGTCTTGGTTCCGTTACCTCTGGAAAAACAAATACAGGATCTTCTAGCAAGCCGGAGAGTGGAGGAGGCTCTGATTCTAGCGAAAGGCGCCCGGAGGAACATTCCAAAGGAAAAATTTCAGGTTTGTAATCAGCGGGCCCCCAGGCCGCCGGCTTAGAAAACGTTAGGATCTAAGTGCGCCAGGCCCCTGCAGACCGCTCCCTGCCTGTCATTCAAGTTTCTCTGCATCTCCACGTTGTACAGATAAGGAAGCAGGTTGCAGAACAGCCGGACCAACAGCTGGATGAAGTCACGCTGCCCGCAGAGGCCAAGTCGGGATCTGAGCCTCTGACATAATTCCCGCGCCTAATACACCAAGTTGTATTTCTAATCAGCGTCCTTCGTCCAGAGGAGACTCAGGGCACAGTTGTTACAGACGAAAAGAGGAAGCTCAGGTTAATTTGTCTCCCAGTTCAGAATGTATATTTGTTGGGATGGGGTTGAGTTTGTAGAGTTTAGGTTTATGTTATCTACAGAAAAAGCTTTGTGAACCGTACCGATAAACCATCTAATGTTGCCGGAATCCATCTAATTCATTTCCTTAGGAGAAGACTTTTAGTGCATTTAAGAAACGCTAACTTTAATATCGTTGGTATGATCAATACCATTGATGAAACAAACACAAATTATTCTCATGTCTGATGAAATCAGGTTTCCTAAAAATTGCTCCCTGATCAGTTGCAAGGTGAGTTCGGGTAACTCTATGTGTTTGAGAATAATAAAGCGTAATATTGGTGTGTGCACGCTTCACGGGAACACCTCAGTCCATCATTAAAAGTTCTAATGAGTTCATAGCGATCCCCTTCTTGTTTCTGTTGGCCAGGTTTTCAGGACGCTGTGGTTTGTGGGATGTAGCTGTGCTTTCTGGCCTCCGTGGCTTTATGCTGCAGAGGGTAGATTCCGAAGGTGGAAGAAGTCAGGACGTGTCATTTATGGTCACCGGATAAATATTGATAAACTTTCCATCTTTACTCCTCATTTTAAAAAAAAATTTTATTAAAGTATAGTTGATTTACAACGTTGTGTTAATCTCTGCCGTACAGCAGAGTGACTCAGTTATACATATATATTCTTTCTCACATTCTTCTCCATTATGGTTTATCCCAGGCTGTTGACTGTAGTTCCCTGTGCTCTGTGGTAGGACCTCGTTGTTCATCCGTCCTACAGAGAATAGTTTGCATCTGCGAAGCCCCCACTCCCAGTCCTTCCCTCGCCCACCGTATTCCTCATTTTTTAGTGAGATGATCTGTGAGCATTCAGCAGGGGGCAGCAAAAGCGCAAGGAAGAAACCCGTCAGTTCAGGGCGTGTTTCGGTGCTGAGAGCGCCTGTTTCTGCCGCGTTTTCCTTGCGCGTCCACGTGGGGGGGCGGGTGCTGAGGCGGCCTTGGCCTCTGCTCTGCTGCTCTCAGCTCCTCTCCGTCCCGAGAGCGGGCCCCGGGAGCTCATGGGCGTCTGGACGGGCACGTGTCGGGTGCCCCCTCCTTGCACACACCCATGGGCACACCTCAAGTGTGTCCCATTTTCTTACAGAGGCTGCCCGTGTTCTTGGGTTTTTGCTTTTCTCCCCCCGTTTTCCTGAGAGCAGCTGTGCAGTGGACAGTGGATGGCGTTAGTGCTTGTCTCGCTCTGCTGTCCGACATCCCAGTCGGGGTTTGTCCACCCAGCACGCTCCCCGCCTTCCCCCTGTTGTATGCGCCCCAGACGTGCACCCCCAGTGGCCTTGAACTTGGCTCTCGTTCTCATGCCCGCGTGGCTGCCGGGGACCCTTCTCCCGTTGTGCCTGAATTATTTTCACAGCCCCCTTGCTGCGTGTCTGCAGTCCGTCCTCCACGGCCCTGAGGAAGGTGCTCTCTGACGTGTCCACCAAGCCCTTAGCTGGAGATCCTTTTGCGGGCGCCTCCCTGCCCACAGTCAAGTCTGCAGCAGGTGGCCTTCGCGGCCAGGCCCTGCCCGCTTCCCCGGCCCCCCGCTGCCTCCTTCCCCCCGTGACCCGGACCTGAGCTGCCCGTCGCCTGAGCCCTGCGCTGTGCAGGCAACTCCGGGAGCCATCCTAAAACACTTCTAATCCTGAAAACAAGTCAAGAATGGCCAGTGCCACCATCCAAAGACCCACTGCAGAGATGGCTGGCCTCTGGGCATCCCTGGGTAAAGCCAGGCCAGCCTCGCTGCCCCGTCAGCGCCCTGTGCTTTCACCCACCTCCCCGCCCTCCCTGTTTTCTTTACTTGTTATTTGTGCTATTTTCTATCAGTGGAGTGAACGTCTAAACTCCACCAAGTACAGGTCTCGATACCTTGCTCAAATACGCCCTTCTCTCTGAATCCTCCCCCCATCCCTGACTGCTTGCTCTGTGCTCCCACAATTACACGTGTTAACCTGTAACCCAGGGCCCTTTTCTTCTCAGCTTCTGCTCATCCTTCCCCGGCGTCCTGGGCAGACGCCTCCCTCTTTTTTCCCTCGCACTCTGCTCGTGCCGGGGGCTCGACCACGAAGGACGCTGGATGGGCGATTCAGAGCTTTGAACTGGTCTTCAGACAGCTGGGCTCTGAATCCGGGAGCAGGAAGGTTTTGTTTAAAATAGAACCATGAGAGGAAAAGAAGACAATATTGACAAAAACGTTCAGAGGTCATTTTTCATGCATGTGTATGCATTTTCAAGGGTTGGATGCGACTCTTACAATGATTAAGTACATTACTTATTTTAACTTCAGGAGGCTTGTGACCAAATGCTAGACCCTGGGCTCAGAAAAACCAGAAAGGGAGAGAGAAAGGGACCAGAAGTTCAGGGGACTGGCTTTTCACAGGTCACCTTTCTCTCCATTAAAGTGAGCATCAGTTTTGCTTCACTGAGTTCTGAACCAAGGAGGGATTTATCAAGAAGTTTAACTGTGGAACTTGGATTAAAGGAATATTCCTTCCATAGATCCAAAGGGCGAGAGAGCTTAGATCTTTAAGGAAGCCGAGCTTAAGCCATATTAAGGTTTGGGATGCCATACAGAAAGAGACAGTAAGGACACATTTACAGACACAGGTTTGGGTCAAACAAAAGGTTTGCTTGGTTTGTATCATGTAGTGTGGATGGTATCATGTTTAAGTTTGAGCTCTGATACCTGTTTGTTTGTTTGTTTTTTCTATTTCATCTAAAAAAGATTTCACTACGTATGTTCCAAAGACAAGAAAGCCCCCTTTGAAATGTAACCATCACATAAGTCTCCAAAATCAACACTAATTCCTTCCTAGATTGGGGTGTCCCATCTGCCCACATTTCCCCAGTCATCCTGTGAATGTTTGTGTCTTACGTCCTTTTTATCCTTGGGGAAAAACCTGCTAGGGCTGTATGGTGAGATTTCTCTGTTTCAGAGTCACGTGGGCCAATTCTTCTCTGAGTGGTTCTGCCACCAACATCTGACTTTTGTTTCCATTTGAATTTGTTTTATAGGGATTGCTTTTTAAAATCTAATTTCATTTTATAAATATGTTAAATAGGTACATAATTCAGAAGTCAAATCAACAAGACACAATATATTCAAAGAAGTCTGTATTTTCTCTCCCCCTTCATCCAGTGTCTTTGCCCTGCCTGACTCTTTCCTCCTCACCATCTGTGTGTCTGTCTTCTTTTGGTGTGAGGGTCGGTGTTTTGTTCTAATGGTTACCCTAACAGTATTAGCTTTGTAAAAGCCCTTTGGTTTTCTGGGTTTTTTTTTTGCAGGGGGTGGAGGTGGAGCTCCTATTGTCTGTTGTTTCCCCACTTCGAGCCGTATTTGGAATTGGCTAGTAGCCTCTTCCTCATCTTTCCCCCAGCATCTGCGCTGATGTAACACCCCTCTATCCCAGTTAATACCTGGCAGGCAGCCGGCAAGCACAGTGTGCTTTCCGTGCGATCTCCCCATCCTCCCCTAACCTTGGGGGTTCTGCTGTCTCCCCGACTCAGAGCGCATGGACGCCCACACTGTGCTGTTCCCCTTGTACCTGTCAGTCCTGCTTCTCCAGGCGCACGCGCATTGAATGCTCACCGTCACCTCTCCTGTTGACAGCTCTGCAGTCGCTGGTTTCTGAAGCAGCCCAGGCTTCAGTCAGGACGGGCACCTGGGGACATGCTCCCCGTGTGTTTGCATGTCGATTACGGCTCCTCTGAAGCCTTTGTACAGCCTTGAAGGACAGTTGGGCTGGATAGAAAATCTTGGACTCCTGTCATCTTTCAATGAGAAACTTAAATAAGTTCCACCATTATCTTTCTTTTTTCTTTAATAAATTTATTTATTTTATTTATTTATTTTGGCTGCCCTGGGTCTTTGTTGCTGTGTGCAGGCTTTCTCTAGTTGCGGCGAGCGGGGGCTACTCTTCGTTGCGGTGCACAGGCTTCTCATTGCAGTGGCTTCTCTTGTTGCGGAGCACGGGCTCTAGGTATGCGGGCTTCAGTAGTTGTGGCACACGGGCTCAGTAGTTGTGGCTCACAGGCTCTAGAGCGCAGGCTCATTAGTTGTGGTGCACAGGCTTAGTTGCTCTGCGGCATGTGGGATCTTCCCGGACAAGGGATCAAACCCGTGTCCCCTGCGTTGGCAGGCGGATTCTTAACCACTGCGCCACCAGGGTAGCCCCCCACCATTTTCTTTGGGCATAAAGCATCTGCAGTCGAAAATCGGTTGACAACCTGAATTTCTGTCCCGTGTGGCAACTTAGTCTTTTGCTTGAATCCAAGGATCTTTTCTTTGTCTTTAGAGTCCGGTATCTCAGTGCTGGCCCTTCCCAGCAGATGGGGCCTGGGCAGTCCTTTTCACTCCCCACTGTGTCTCAAGGGGCCCCCAAGCTGCCCAGTGTCTCCTGGGGGGGACCTGGGGACCCACGGCCTCTTTCTCTTCTTCCCAGTCCCTCCCACAGTTTCTGACCCCACCCAGGTCCTGTAGCTAGTGGTGGCTTGTCCCAGTGGCTCGTACTGTGGGTTTGTGGGCAGGCCTTGTTGTTAGAAATGGTGTCAGTGAGCTTGTGATTTTCTATCTCAGTGGTTTTGTTTTGTTTTTTAAACTCGTGATAAAATACACTTAACATAAAATTTACCATCTTAACCATGTTTCAGTCTACAGTTGAGCGGCATTAAGTACATTCATATTGCTGTGCAGCCATCCCCACCATCCGTCTCCAAAACCCTTCTCATCTTGCAAAACTGAAACCCTGTCCCCATTAAGCCGTGACTCCCCGCTCCCCTTCACCCTACCCCCGGCGCCCACCCTCCTGCTCTCTGTGGATCGGACTCTTCTGGGGACCTCGCATGAGTGGAATTGTACACTATTTGTCTTTTTGCGTCTGGCTCATGTCACTCAGCGTGATGTCCTCCAGGGTCATCATGTCGTAGCAGGTGTCAGCCTGTCCTTCCTTTTCAAAGGGGAATGATTTGCGGGAGTTGAGAAGTTTGTATTTCACCTCGGCAGCGCATGTTAAGGAGGGGCCAGGAGATGAGGTACACTTTGAATCTGGTGCCAGAAAAACTGTTCTCTCCAGAAGCTCTTGTGTGATATGCAACTTAGTACAACCCTGAAAGCAGGTTCGGAAATCTCTAGAATACAATCTTCTGTTTCACCAAATTTCCAGTTCCCCGAATCACAGACAGTAGAAATGTCAATCCAGGAATAAAACACTAGCAACGTAGGTGTGACTTCAGCCTCACCTCGCTTCCAGAATGCAGGCGCCCTTTACACCTGGCTGGCATCGGGCCCACAGCCTTGCACGGAGCAGGTGCGGAGTGGCGCTGCGTAGAGGTCTCTTTTGTTCGTTTTCCCTCTTCACCCGAGAGTTTTGGCAGCCCCCTTACACTGACGGACACACTCGTAAGTGCAAAGGACAGCTGATCCCGTCGTGAGTTAGCTCTGATGTTGGGGGTCTCGACAGACTTTCTGGTTCTCTTCCCCACACACCCCCACGTGCTCACCCCTCCCCTCCTCCTCCTGCCGGCCTCCCTGGCCCCAGGTCTTGTAGTTCAGCGTCCCCTGAGCAGGACCAGGAGGAGGTGTCAGCCACAGGGGACGCTCTGGGAAGGAGGCCGTCCCTTTCAGAGACCCAGGAGTTGGCTGCGCTGGGTACAGGTTCTGATTCAGTGGTGTTCTCGCCACAGCGGCACGGCTTCAGCATCCAGGATGAAGGAATCTCTCTGGGCTTCTTCCAAGTCTACGTAGAATCCCCGGACTAGACTATAGAGAGCGACCCCCACACTCTTGGAAGTCAGGAGTGTTAGCAAAAGTAGTTTTTGTTTCCCTTTAGGAAGGAGAAGAGTGGGTGACATTTGAATCCTGCAGCCACGAGGAAAAATTTGTCATTCAGCGGATTTCTCATCAGCAAGCCTGGGTGTGAATGAGAATTCTTCTGCCGCAGCTGACGGGTCCTTTCTATCCTTCTTGCTAAGTGGTTGGCCTTTGTTGCTTCTCCTTTCAGAGACGGAACTGGTATTCCCTCACAACAGAACCTGGCCTCGCTCCTGTCTACTTATTGCTGGCGGCATACAGAGGCCAGTTTTCCCCGTCAGACGTAGCTGGTATCGGGGAAGAGAGTCATGAAAAAGCAGCTGCCTTTCCTGCCGTCTCTGCAGGAATTGCTCTGCAGGGGCGGGAGGAGATGCCGCTGTGCTTTGGAGAACAAGCCCCTCTGAAAGCTGATCGGAAGGAACAGCCTTTCGGTGTCTCCACCTCCCTCGTTTCTTCAGGGGTAACAGTGTTAGCCGCCTGCTGTGTAGCTGGGAGAGCCAGTGAGCGGGAAGAACTGGGCTCTAGAAGCAGGAAGGTCCGGGTTTCAACCCTGGCTCAACCACTTACACGTTAGTAACTCTGGGCTAAAAACTTAGCATCTCTGAACAGGATGTTCCTATCTGTAAAATGGGCTCAGCGAGTGACAAAGTGGAGTTTCATAAAAACTGATCAGGTCAGTAGGTGATTACTTAAACGGCAGGAACTCTGCCAGGGTGCGGGGATGCTGAGATGAATCATGTACGTGCCTTCCAGGAATTTATGGCATTTCAAACGGCGGGATGGATGGAAAGGGGAGGAATTGAAGTCCTGGGGTCTTAGGCACAGTTAGAGTCTTTAGTTGTGAGGTGGTGAGGGCCCGGGCTGGGGTGATGGAGCCAGTGAGGACAGAGCAGAGACGGGTCCACAAGGCCTTTCAGACAAAGGTGGACACAGCTTGAAGCTGACCGGCTGGATAGCGACGGGGACGGGGTGGAATTACAGACACCCCAGGGCATCTTCCTTAAGTGCGTTGCTATTTCTGGAAGTTACCAGAACAAAGGGCTCTGTGGTCCGGGAAATTTGGGTAGGACTGGATTAGACACAGATCAACGGCACTTTTATTGCAGGAATCCTCGGGCTGCGGTGTGGATGGGGCTGTGTATCACCGGTGCGGGGAGGGGACAGAACGCAGTCTCCCAAGCTTCGGCAGGAAAACCTGCGTATTTATCTGTTTATCGTTAAATGGGATGGGCCTTGTGCTCTGGGGGTGTGCTCAGAAGTGCTGGTGTGAAGAGCCAGTTCCACGAGAGTGAAGAAGGATGGGCAGCTTCTGGGCTCCCAGGGACGCTGGCGATGTTCACATCCGTCCGAGCACCAGAGGTGGAAGCAATTGAGAAAGCCAGGGAGTGTGGGAGGAGGGACATGGGTCGGGATGGATGGGAAATCCACAGAGAAGAAAGAACGATGCTTAGACAGAGAACCACTTGGTCTCAGGAATGAGGGGCTGATTGACATGTAGACGTGTATATGTTGAAAATCATTTCGTATAAGCCTCGTTTTCTCCTTACCTCGTAACTTCAGGTTTCCATGTAACAGTTAACAGTTAGCCTGGATTATGACCAGAAACTTCGTTCCTCCTCCTGTCGTGGTTCCAGGGCAGGTCAGAGCGATGAAACGTGTCTTTCCCTGCAGGTCATGTACCGGCGGATTCTGCAGCAGGCGGGCTTCATACAGTTTGCGCAGCTTCAGTTCCTGGAGGCTAAAGAACTCTTCAGGTAATCTGAGGTGTCGGTAGCCAGCCTTGCAAGCGTCCCTCCGCGGTCAGACCTCCGCTGTGGCTGTGATGGGAAAGGCTGCCGTGGGTGCTGTGCGCCGGGGAGAAGTAGCGAGGCCGTCGTGCGTACACCCCTCGCGCCCCCTGCCCCCCTCAGCCTGAGGGTCACTGTCCTGTGTCTTGAAGGTGGGGCAGATAAGGGGCATACAGAGTGGTCCTCTAAGAGGAAAAGGCAATTCTTTTTTTTTTTTTTATAAGGAATGTGGAATTTTTATTTTTAATTTATTGTTTTATTTATTGATTTATTGATTTTGGCTGCGTTGGGTCTTTGTTGCTGCGAGCGGGCTTTCTCTAGTTGCAGCGAGCGGGCTTCTCATGGCGGTGGCTTCTCTTGTTGTGGAGCATGGGCTCTAGGTGCGCGGGCTTCAGTAGTTGTGGCACGCGGGCTCAGTAGTTGTGGCTCGCAGGTTCTAGAGTGCAGGCTCAGTAGTTGTAGCACACGGGCTCAGTAGTTGTGGCTTGCAGGCTCTAGAGCGCAGGCTCAGTAGTTGTGGCGCACGGGCTTAGTTGCTCCATGGCATGTGGGATCTTCCCGGACCAGGGCTCGAACCCGTGTCCCCTGCGTTGGCAGGCGGATTCTTAACCACTGCGCCACCAGGGAAGCCCGAGAACGCAGTTCTAAAGAGCGTGTTCGATGCCCTGTGAAGGATTCCTAGGAAAACACGATGGCTCACTTTCCCTTTCCTCCAGAGATTTTACCAAAAGCTCTGAGTTTAGAGAAAGAGCAGGTGCTTCTGGGAAGACTTGAAAAACTGTCCTTCTTCTGAGGACATTGTAAACGGCGTGCTCCTGGTCCACCGTCTTAGGAAGCTGAGGTCCCTTGCGCGTGGCATGGATCCTGCACGTGTGGGCCGCCCCCTTCACCAGCACCCACCCCACCCCTCTCCCTCCCCAGCCCAGGCCTGTCTCAGCCCCTCCCCCCTCCAGCAGCCCTTCCTCTGGGCTGGGGGTCAGGTGCGCCCTGGGAAGCAGTGGCTCTTCACGCTCGCTCAGAAGATGAACTTAAACCCGCTGTGATTGCCCTTCAGTGTCCCACGAAGGCATCGCCTGTAGAAGTTTTCCAAATGTCCACGTAGAACAGGTTCTGCACGACTCAGAGCCGTGAAGGAGGAGGTGTACACGGGGCCTCCTCCGAGTCTGCCTTTGATCAGAGCGGCTGTGCCTCCTGCTGTCCCCCCCCCGCGCCCCCGCCTGGGTTTGCGGGGACCCACGTCCCACCGCAGCACTGGAGGGGCCGCGTCTGCGGCCGCCGAGCCCGCTGCTCTGTCGTGCGGTCTGGGGGTGGGCGGTGCCTGGCTCGTGGTGCTTTGCAGCCCGTGCAGCTGCGGACGGCGTGCAGGCAGCGCGCCCGTCCAGTGTCGTCTTGTGTGCCTACGTGCACTCTCTCTCTCTTTTTGCTTCATTTAGTTTGACACTGTAATTGCAGAAGCGGCCAGCTCGACGTGCGGGAGCTGATCTCGCTGTACCCCTTCCTGCTGCCCACGTCCTCCTCGTTCACCCGGTCCCACCCTCCTCTGCACGAGTTTGCAGACCTCAACCAGCTGACCCAGGGCGACCAGGAGAAGGTGGCCAAGTGCAAGCGCTTCCTCATGAGCTACCTGAACGAAGTCCGCAGCACGGAGGTGGCCAACGGCTACAAGGAGGACATCGACACAGCCCTGCTCAAGCTGTACACGGAGGCTGACCACGACAGCCTGCTGGACCTCCTGGTCACCGAGAACTTCTGTCTGCTCACCGACAGCGCCGCCTGGCTGGAGAAGCACAAAAAGTGAGTGTTTCTGTCCCCCGGACGCTCCCCCCGAACCCAGGGCTCCCTGCCTGGCCCTTGCCCGTCCCCGCCCACGGGAAGCTGTCGTGCACTGAGGCGCCAGCGTGACTTCTGAGCCCCAGGCGTTCATCAAGGGACCACCCGGCGCCCTCGGGATCTATCAGCCTCATCACGGTCTGCAGATCCACCACAGGGGTCTTAGAGGGCACCAACTCTCGTGCCAGCTCCTTCACGACAGATCGTACAGTCACAGGCCTTGTTAGGCAATGGTGTGCTTGTTCCGTTTCCATCTGGGTGGGACTCCGCTGTGCGCGATGCCACATGCGTGTCGGTAAAATGATAGCGCACTTCGGCCACTGATGGCCACACTGAATGGACAGGTGGGCATCTGGATAAACAGATAGAAAGGGAGGCTTCTGGATCTCGTGGATAAAAGGTTACGGGGTCAAACTCCTTCATTACAGATGTGAGCTGGTTGGCACCCACCCCCTTGCCGACCGGCCACTGGGTACGATGGGGGCCCGTCTGCAGTGATGACGTGATTAGATCTGGCAGCTTCTTCATCCTGGGGGCAGGCGGTGGTCTAACCCTTCTAGGCCTGGGGGTGGGTGTTGAGTGCTCCCTGTAAGATTCTTTGTCTGTGACTTTTGGTATGCGTTTGACATGGCGGAGGTGCTGGTGAAGTTCCACGGAGACCCAGGCTCACGATCCAGACCCTGTTCAGATGCAGGACGTCATGGGCTGGTGACTGACCTCCACGTGGGAAGTGGCTCGTTCAGCCGTTTCCCTCACTTTCCCGAAGGCACTGTGGAATGGAGTGATTTATTTAGGAACCAGAAAATGCACTGACAGCTCATGGCAGTGACTTGGGATGGCAGGGTCTGGCGGAGTCAGTGTAACTTCCTAAAAGCTTTTGGGAGAAGAGAAGGGTTCTAGGGAATAGTTCAGTATCTTGAGAGGTTGCTCTTTGAGGGAAGAAATCCGACGACCCCCTGGGGCAGCTTGATCCGGTCACCTGCTGGGGAAGAGGACCAGGAGAGGACACACCTGTGAGCGTGGGAGGGTGGCAACAGCTCACGGCCCGGGTGATGCCCGTGTCATCACTGATCCTGTCTGCTTATAAATGAGGAAGCAAGGGCCAAGGAAGTAACCTACTTGCTCAAGGTCACACAGTCCCTAAGTAATGAAGCCTGGATTGAAAGTCAGGGCCTGGAACTCTGGGTCCCCCCAACCCGACTCTCCCTGACCTTCTGTTCTCTGCAGTGCCTGCGTACTGTTGGCATTTATTGCCGTTCAAAATCCTTACCCCAGAATGGCTCAGACAGCGTCCCTTCCAAACAGTCTTAATACCTCGTGATAAGTTAATAATGGTTAACTGAAGAGATGGCAAATCATACTAGTATTTGAAGCAAGTTGCAAAGCAATTCCAAGTGTGATTTTCCATAGTATCATTATAGTTTTATTTTTCAGCTCATCTTAGATGTGAATACGGTCCTTTCTGGAAATTGATAGGGAATACATTTTCAGACTATAAGTAAATAAACAGAAAGGAGGATCTTTCTGGTGCTTGAAATTTTTTGTTGAACTGAGTTGAATAGCACATGTGGGGCTGGGGGCCCAGGGCCGGGGGCATTGCTATGGGGGTACTGCCCGCAGTGATTGGTCGGGAGACGGTGCACTTACCCTGAGTTTTCTTGCAGGTACTTTGCACTGGGGCTGCTCTATCATTACAACCACCAAGACGCTGCTGCCGTTCAGGTGAGTTCAAAGGCATCTCAGCACTGTTTAAAAATCACCACCATTTAACTTAGCAACTAAGTTGCTAAGCAACTAAGCCCGTGCACCACAACTACTGAGCCTGTTTGAAAAAAAATCACAAATTGATGGAGACCAGTCTTGCCTGATCTACAACCTTTTTTACAAAACAAAAATAGTACTGTTTTAGAAAGCTAATCCTTGAGAAATGTTGGCCAAGGATTTTCTTTTTTTTCTTTTCTTTTCTTTATTTATTTATTTTTGGCTGCATTGGGTCTTCATTGCTGTGCGCAGGCTTCTCATTGCGGTGGCTTCTCTTGCGGAGCACGGGCTGTAGGCACGCGGGCTTCAGTAGTTGTGGCTCGTGGGCTCTAGAGCGCAGGCTCAGTAGTTGTGGCGCACGGGCTTAGTTGCTCCACGGCATGTGGGATCTTCCCGGACCAGGGCTCGAACCCGTGTCCCCTGCATTGGCAGGCGGATTCTTAACCACTGCGCCACCAGGGAAGCCCCAAGAATTTTCTTTTCTTCATCTTTCCATCTCTTTAAAGAACATTGTCAAGACTGAGTTGTTTAAAATGTAAGAAAAATAGGATTTCTTACTGAGCCACAAGGCCTGTGACTCCACTGCCTTATCAAAAATTAAGGCTGTGAGTAACAGGTTGTAATTTCCACTGTTAATGACAATAAGTCTTGCCAGAGAGAGAGCTGGGTTGTCATGTCATCTGTGACAAAACTAAAGCTGATCAAGGCCAGTCACTTGCCCGGGTGGCATCCCTGGTCAGCAGGAGAGCTGGGGACTGAGCCAGTGCTCAGGGCCCTGGCAGGGGCTCTTGCGCCCAAATTTCTCATCTTGTCTCTTGTCTTGCATCTTCTGTGAGTGGCCAAGAGCATCAGCAGTGCTCACCAAACTCACCAAGCGTATCTGGTTGCTTTGAGAAATTACCATGGTAACATGATTGTGGAATAGGTAAAAAAAAAAGAAGTTCCCATCAACATACACCCCATGGCTAAGAGCAGATTTGGGTGTCAAAGCTAAAATTTTTATTTTTTTAAAACACCATGTTCTGAGAATTACAGTTTGTTATAAATGTGTTAATAACATTAGCAAAGCTATATAGACAGGAGTTTACAAAATTGAAATAATACGGAATAAATCACCATATATGGCAGAATTGTTTTAATGACACATTTCAATGGCTGTGTGAATAGTTTGTTTGATTTGGGGAATTCAGCGCTGAAGAAACTAGCAACATAAAAAACATTGGTGCGCTGCTACCAGAATTACGGCGTTTACACTGCCTGCCTGTTTCCTGGGCTGCCTGCTGGTGTGGTGTGGTTCAGAAGTCAGTGTGGACACGCGGGTGCGGTCCACGGCACGGACGATGGTGCGGGGGCTCTCAGGCAGCCCCCATCTCTGCCTCACCTCCTGATGCCACTTCATTCTGAGGCTCTGAAAGTAAGATTCAGTTTATGGGGACTTCCCCGGTGGCGCAGTGGTTAAGAATCCGCCTGCCAATGCAGGGGACACGGGTTCAAGCCCTGGTCCGGGAAGATCCCACATGCCGCGGAGCAACTTAAGCCCATGCGCCACAACTACTGAGCCTGGGCTCTAGAGCCCACGTGCCACAACTACTGAGCCTGCACACCTAGAGCCCGTGCTCTGCAACAAGAGAATCCACCGCAATGAGAAGCCTGCACACCGCAGAGTAGCCCCTGCTTGCCACAACTAGAGTAAGCCTGCGCGTAGCAACGAAGACCCAACGCAGCCAAAAATAAATAAAATAAATAAAAATTAAAAGAAAAGAACAGTAGTACATATGCACAGTGGAGCATTAAAAAAAAAAAAAGATTCCGTTTACACGGCAGGGAAGTGTCTGGATGGATGAAACAGCAAAGGACTTTATTATTAAAATCTACCCTGAGCCCCCATGCAAAAGACAGTAGGAACACCAGGGCACAGGGTCACCAGAGGTTTTGAAAGCACATCAGACTCAGACAGTCCCAAAAGGTCTTCAAAATCAGAAATTCCTGTGACAGAGAAGGCTGAAACAGCCCGGCTGATGGATGTAAGTGAATTTCTTCTGTGTCCAAACATTGTCAGTGATGATTTTATTTCAGGAAGAGACATTTTTTAATGCATCCAAGTCTCCTCATATACTATATTTACTATTTGTATTACTGTGATCTCATTAAAAAGGAAAGAAAAAGAACTTGGTGCTTTATGTTCCTGATTTCTTGGACCGTGTCCCCTCTTTTTTTTTTTTCGTGTGTGTGAAAAAATTAAAATGGATTTAAGCCTCTAAAGTTTCTCCTGCCACTTTGAAATATTGAAAGGCCAAACAAACACCTGCCCTTTCTGAGTTAATTCTAAGAGGTGTGTAACCTTCCCTACCTTCTTTTCTATTCCTCTCCAGCTGTGGGTGAGCATCGTGAACGGGGATATTCACGACTCCACGCGCTCAGACCTGTACGAGTACATCGTGGATTTCCTCACCTACAGCCTCGACCCGGACCTCGTGTGGCACTATGCTGACTGGGTCTTGCAGAAAAATCCGGAGGTTTGTGCTTCGTAAACGCATTCGTTCAAGGGGAGGCAGTGGGGCTGGTGAAAATGGACAGAAAACTTGATTCTAGGTGGGAAAACAAGCTACACTTTAACCCTTCTCTCCGCTTCCCCCCCCCCCCTTTTAATACATGGCTTGAGCCGTCTGAATCCCAGCTCTCGAGGAATTTCTGCATTTCAGTGCTTCTGCACACCTGTGTCGGGGGCAGGCCACTGTGGAGGAAAGCGGAAGGCACCGCAGGTCAGGTCTTAGCATCTTCTTAAACACCTGTGTGTTGACCCCCGCCCCTAATGGCATCTGGTCCCTCGTTCTCTGTGGGCTGGAGCAGGACCAGACTGTTGCCCTGCAGGGCATGGAGCTGGGGCTGGGCCACACCAGGCAAACCGTCGCCCTTGCTTCTATGTCCCCAACCCCCTTTGGGGGGGGTGGGTTGGGGACATAGAAGGGCCTGTTTTTTTTGTTTGTTTTCATCAGTCATTTTATTAATCCTTAAGGGAAATGTAAATCAAAACCATTTCACACCCATTAGGATGGCTAAAACTTAAAAGACAACAATAGTACATGTTGGCAAAGATGCAGAGAAATTAGAACTCACATTCATTGTTGGTGGGAAAGTAAAACAGTACAGTCATTTTGAAAGCAGTCTGGCAGTTCTACAGATGGTTAAACAGAGTTATCATATGAGCCAGTGATTTCACTCCTAGGTATGCATCCAAGAAAAATGAAAACCTTTATTCACATAAAAACTTGTACATGAATATTTATGGCAGTACTGTTCACGACAGCCAAAAGAAAGAAAACACCGTGTCCATCACTTGATGAATAGATGAATAAAATGTATATGCACAAAATGCAATATTACTTGGCAATAATAAATGAAAGGGGTTTTTTTTAGTATTTTTTTTTATAAATTTATTTATTCATTTATTTATTTATTTTTGGCTGAGTTGGGTCTTCGTTGCTGTGCGTGGGCTTGGGTCCCACGTGGGTAATGCACACGGTGGGTATGGGCGTTTGGAGAATGGAGTTCACTGAATCTTCAGCCGCTTGTATCTTCTTTCACTTACGATCCAGCAAGTGACCGTCCTTGTTTCGGATGATCTAAATGTTACAGAGTTGTTGCTTCATGGATTGCCAAAACCTACCACCAATAAATGTTTGGGTCCTTAGTTTCCAACCCTTTTAGAAGGAATTCCAGCTGGAGCTCTGCGGCATTTCCTGTCTCTGTCAGTGCTTCATCTGCACTGTTTTTCCGAATCATCATGTCTTTTTGTTTTTTTTTTTTAATGTGGACCATTTTCAGAGTCTTTATTGAATTTGTTACAATATTGCTTCTGTTTTATGTTTTGGTTTTTTGGCCACGAGGCATATGGGATCTTAGTTCCCCGACCAGGGATCGAACCTGCACCCCCAGCATTGGAAGGCGAAGTCTTAACCAGTGGACCACCAGTGAAGTCCCTCAAATCATCACGTTTTTAACAATGATTTTACCCAAAGCGTACAGTGCTCAGAATGAAGATAAGATGAGGTGTTTGCAAATAAATAAATTGCTATTCTTCTTTCAGGTCGGAGTTCAAGTTTTCACCAAGAGACCTGTGGACGAACAGCAGAGTAGATTTAACCCAGATGATATCATCAGTTGCCTTAAGAAATACCCGCAAGCCCTGGTTAAGTACCTAGAACATCTGGTCACGGACAGGAGACTGCAGGTGAGGCCCCAGAGCGCAGGCTGAGCTGCGTGGGCTGCAGTGGCATCACCGGGACCTGAACTTGGCCCACGGGTCTAATGTAATGTCTCGTGTTCCCGGCGCTCAGTCTGTACATGTGGGAGGTCAGGGAGGGAGCCGGATGTTTGTGAAGGAGACCGGCAGCCTAAGTAGCTTTTTTCTCACCCTCCATCTCTTGTCCCCTCCGCTTATATTTTCTTCTCTTTTCCTTCCTTGTTATTCTTTTTTTTTTTTAGTTTTTTTTCCCTTGTTGTTATTCTTAAAGGAAATGAGGAAAGCTGTCCCTTTTTTGGAGAATACCTAAATCCCGTGGCCCTCACTTCTCAAAATGAGATATTTTCCCATAGATTTTAGATTCAGCTTCTCTGTGTCGTGGTTTCTGAAAGCTTTTGCCCCAGTACGCGTGTTCTGGGGCTGTCCTGTAGCCCCCGCTCACCTTGCACGTCCCGTCTCGGGCACCTGCTGGCTGGTTGGTTGGGGGGCGTTCTCTGGGCTCCCCTAGCAAATGCTGTCTGTCTGCCTGTCCCCCTGTCCTGCAGAAGGAGGAGTACCACACGCACTTAGCCGTCCTCTACCTGGATGAGGTGCTGCAGCAGAGGCCCAGCGCCAACGGCAAGGAGGCGGAAGTGACCGAGACGCAGGTGAAGCTGCGACGCCTGCTCCAGAAGTCCGATCTGTACCGAGTCCACTTCCTGCTGGGTGAGTGGATCTCGCTGGATAAACGTCACCGGCGGGGGTGGGGGGGTGGGGGCAGGGACGGAGGCCTTGGCATCTCTTCGTCTCTATTTGGGGGGAGGGGGGGTTCGTGAGCCGGTGTGGCACAAAGTCAGCCTCCTGGAGGGCAGGCGAGGCTCCTTGTCCATCCTCCACCGTCTGGGAACGGACAGGGCCCCTTAGCTGATGACGCGAAGGCTGCCCTGGGCGTTGGGAGGTCTGCATGTCTGCTGAGCCAAGCTGCTTTGAACTTGCTCATTCGCCTTTGAAGCCCTCGGGTCAGTTCCTTCTGAGGCTCCAGCTCTGGTCACGGCTTTGAGGGTGGCACTGCCCCCAGCAGCCCACTCGGCTGCCCCAGGCTTGGAGGAAGGCGGGGGTCCTGGAGGGGGTCTGGGTTTCATTTCCTCCAGGGCAGAAACCTCAGTGTCCCTGTTGTGTACGAGCCTCAGAGCAGCACCTGGCACGCTGAACTTGTCTCTTGCCGTTTCGGGCACCGTGGAATTTCCAGGTTGTCCTGACTGGGTTAATACATTTCTCTTTGGCAGCTTTTAACACCACTCTCTGACCATTAACTACACCCATTCTCATTGTTCGCGGTAGTTGTGTCCTGTAGAGTCTCCACCACTGAGTTCACGGACACTGAGCCATCAGACCTGGAGGGATGCAGGGTCAGGCTCCTGAGAACCTCTGGTCACATCATTTTCACCAACCGATCAATATGTAACCTTGTTTATGTGTGTTTCTGCTTAAAGACACCTTTTTTAATGTATGTTGTTGATTTGATGACACTGAGCTCGTGGCCAGCAGCACACGACTCAGACCTGAATGATGCTCGTGTGACACATGTACTTTCTCCGAAGGCACGTGGCAGCCCTCCTGGGAGGCTACGTGGGCACCCCTAAACTCTGCCACCCAGGCCAGGGCGTCCAGGTAGCCTGGGTGGCAGAGTTCAGGGGCGTCCAGGTAGCCTGGGTGGCAGAGTTTAGGGGTGTCCAGGTAGCCTGGGTGGCAGAGTTCAGGGGCGTCCAGGTAGCCTGGGTGGCAGAGTTCAGGGGCGTCCAGGTAGCCTGGGTGGCAGAGTTCAGGGGCGTCCAGGTAGCCTGGGTGGCAGAGTTCAGGGGCGTCCAGGTAGCCTGGGTGGCAGAGTTCAGGGGCGTCCAGGTAGCCTGGGTGGCAGAGTTTAGGGGCGTCCAGGTAGCCTGGGTGGCAGAGTTCAGGGGCGTCCAGGTAGCCTGGGTGGCAGAGTTCAGGGGCGTCCAGGTAGCCTGGGTGGCAGAGTTCAGGGGCGTCCAGGTAGCCTGGGTGGCAGAGTTCAGGGGCGTCCAGGTAGCCTGGGTGGCAGAGTTCAGGGGCGTCCAGGTAGCCTGGGTGGCAGAGTTCAGGGGCGTCCAGGTAGCCTGGGTGGCAGAGTTCAGGGGCGTCCAGGTAGCCTGGGTGGCAGAGTTCAGGGGCGTCCAGGTAGCCTGGGTGGCAGAGTTCAGGGGCGTCCAGGTAGCCTGGGTGGCAGAGTTCAGGGGCGTCCAGGTAGCCTGGGTGGCAGAGTTCAGGGGCGTCCAGGTAGCCTGGGTGGCAGAGTTCAGGGGTGTCCAGGTAGCCTGGGTGGCAGAGTTCAGGGGTGTCCAGGTAGCCTGGCTTGCTCTGCCCGTTTTTAAGCGCGTGGCCCATGCAGTTGCGGCGTTGGATTGGCACCGCCTGGCGCGGGCCCTGCCGTTTCTAACCAGCGGTCCCGCCTCACAGACCGGATCCGGGGTGCCGGGCTCCCCATGGAGAGCGCCATCCTGCACGGGAAGCTGGAGCGGCACGAGGAGGCCCTGCACATCCTGGTCCACGAGCTGGCCGACTTCCCGGCGGCGGAGGACTACTGCCTGTGGCGCTCCGAGGGCCGCGACCCACCCGCCCGCCAGCGGCTCTTCCACCTGCTGCTGGCCATGTACCTGGGCCCCGGCCCCTCTGCACCCCAGCTGGCCGTGGCCGCCGTGGACCTCCTGAACCGCCATGCCGCCGAGTTCGACGCGGCCCGGGTCCTGCAGCTGCTGCCGGGCACGTGGTCGGTGCAGCTGCTCTGCCCGTTCCTGACGGGGGCCGTGAGGGACAGCGTCCACGCCCGGAGGACCACTCAGGTGGCTGTGGGCCTGGCCAAGTCCGAAAACTTGATCTACAAATACGACAAGGTGAGAACCCGGCCCTCTTGGGCGAGACGTGTGATTTGAGGTCGGTTTTACCCGTGGAAAAATAGTCCTTGTCCGTTTTTTCTCTGTAACTTCAACACACAGGATTTCTTCACACAGACACAGGTGTGCGAGCCCAGGCGGGAGCCGGGCCGGCAGGTGTACGGTTGGGGCAGCTTCCGGCCCCTTTTAGACACTGACGGTCCCGAGAGCCGCGCTCCGGGCCCTGGTCCACGCTGCACGTCACGGTGTCACTGCATCCGCACCGCGCTTCCAGGCAGAATTGCCTCCCCGTCACAGAAGGGGGGCAGGGGCACCGGGAGGTGACACAGGACACAGAGGAGCCCGGGTGTGGACCGCAGGCCGGTTCAGAGCTCCACGTTCCGGGTCCCCATCTCTGTCTCGTGGGCTTGCTGTGACTAATAATAAGAAATCCCACAGGCCGGGGGCTCAGACGACACACATCCAGTTCTCACCGTCTGGGGGCTGGGAGCCCGAGATCCAGGCGCCGACAGATTCGGGGCCCCGTGAGGCCCCCTTCTCACTGAGCTCGCGGGGCCGGGAGCCAGCGCTGGTCTCTTCCTCCTCCATAAGGGCCCTGAGGCCATCCTGGGGGCCCCGCCTCCAAACACCATCCCACTGGGGGTCAGGGCCTCGACATTTGCTGAGAGAGACGGGCATTCGGTCCATAACACCCCCAAGCTCATCCGGAGGAGGCTTCTCTCTGGTGAGGCCCAGACGCCCCGCAGCCAGCAGGGTGTCCTTCCAGAGCGGGAATCCGCCGTGTTCCTCCCGCTGGGAAGCCTGCATCGACTCCCCAGTGGAGAAGCCGAGGCCGGGAAGATTCAGCCTCCCTCCTCTGGCCCGTCCCTGCCCGTCCCAGGGTGCTCAGAACCTCCCAGTGGACTTGCCGTTTCGTACGTACGGCCTTTGAAGCCACCGTTGCCTCTGCCTGAGACAGCTCACCTCTTCCTTTTGTGCCTGGTGAACGCCTGCCTACTCGAAACCCCGCCTAAGTCTTTCCTTTGTGAAACCGTCCCATCCCTCTAAGCAGACGGGCGCCCCGTGGGCCGACTCACGTGCTGCATCCGTAGCTGTCCCCTCCCCTGTGAGGCTTTGGGTTCTCTGAGGGCAGGAACTTCCTTTACTTATTTCGGTACTCCTGAGCCAACCTGGCATCTTGAAGGCATTGAATGTTTGTTGAATGACTAAAGATACTAATGAGTAGGGCGAATTCACTAAGCCGTCACTCCGTCCTGCCACTAGGCTGACTTGCCGGGCTGATTCACGCGAATTGTGCAGAAAGGCTTTTAGCTTGCAGAACTCAAGTCCTGTTTATCAGACAAGAAATAATAAAGTTCTGTTAGTTACATTTAAAGAAAGGAAATGACATTTCCTGGGACCGGTCAGGAACGTGCCACGGATCGACCCCATGGCTTTGACCCAGTTTCTTATTTGGGCCTTAACTTTTCTTGTTTGCAAACGAGGGGAGCAGGGGATTAGATAGCTTTCATGGTCTTGTCAGCTCTAACGCCCCATGATTCTGTAATAGGCCTTGCTTGAATAGATCAGAGCTCAGAGAATGTTTGAAAGAAGATCTTGGGGAGAAATTCCTCCGCCAGACAAGCAGCAATTACTTTTGTAAAATAAGAAGGCAGTTTCGTAGCTTTTTTGACTTGTCCAGTTCCGAGGATGTGTTTGTTTATTTTCACCGCTGATACTCTGTTTCGAGAAACTGATATTAAAGCTGTCCTCACCAGTGATAATAACAACCCGTGGGGTAATGCGTGTCAGCTCTGAAAACCGGTGTCACTTATGTCACAGGCGTCCCTGCCTTTGTTTCTTTTTGCAGATGAAGCTGAAAGGAAGCTCAGTTCGGCTCTCAGACAAAAAGCTTTGCCAGATGTGTCAAAACCCCTTTTGCGAGCCCGTGTTTGTTAGGTATCCGAACGGTGGTCTCGTCCACACCCACTGTGCGGCCAGCAGGCACACGAACCCCAGCTCCCCCAGCCCCGGGGCTCGGACTTGAAGAGGCTGGGCCGAGGGCTCCTTACCAAGCCGGCCGGGTGCACAGAGCAGGAGGCCGCGTCAGCCGTCATCAGGTGCTGGGGGGGCTTCAGTCCGTGGGAAATGGGATGCGGCCGACCTCCTGCATCGGATGGAAATGGATAATCCCCAATATAGAGACATGCCAGATTCACCCGTCCAGGGACATCGCCACCCAAAACAGATGTCTGCTCTGAAAGGAAATAAGCCTTCCTGTGCCACCCGGACAAACCGGACCCCGCACCCCGAGCCCCGATCTGTAGACACGTATTTGCACTGGAAACGTTTGCTCCGGTGGCACGGAGGGGACCGCGTCCTGGCGGGCGAGCGGCCAGGGCGCAGAGCTCTCCATCCTCCCCGCCTGGCCACCGGTCACCCTGCGGGCTCTGCCTTTGCCCTGAGGGACAGCTGACCTCAGGGAGGTATCTTTGTTCCTTCCCACTTCCCATCTGGCTTCCAGCCCCTAAAGATCTGCCTGGCTACCCAGGCCCTCCCTTTGGGGTAAGTGCATTCGCTCCTGGCTGCCTCGCAAGGGGAGGCCCCGAGAAGCTGTGGACATGCCAGGAGGAGCCGCTCGCAGGTCTGGAGCCGGCGGCGGGGGCAGGGCACACGTCGCATCGCCCGCCGGTTTGTAACTCCATGATTAACATGTTCAATTAGAACTTTTAATTTGGCGTTATAGCCTCTCTGTGATTTTTCTCTCTTTTGGAAATTCACCTCCGTCATGTTCATTAGGGATGTTTTTCTTTGTTACCCCCCATTGATTCCTCGAGAAATGAAAAGGGAAAGGTCGTGAGCACAAGCCAAGCGTGTTTTCCGGGGCGGCTGGTGGTCACCTCCACGCTGGCCAGGGCGGGCCGTGGGCGACGGCTGCCCTGCGCGACGGGGGTGTCACCCCTCCCGAGGGAGCGCCGCCCCCAGAGGAAGTCCAGGCAGGCTGCCTTACCTCTAGCACTTTACACGCCTGCCCTGCGGCTTCCTGGACACACGGGACAGACACCTCCCGCATCACAGACCCCGCGTCCATTCCGCGTCTCTGCCCAGCATCGCGGAGAAGCTGACGCTGTCGTTACTTCACTGCCCTCTCCTGAATTTCTTCCCGGTGATTATCGACTCTATCAGGGACTAAGAAGAAAGATGCCGTGACGCCTGGCAAACGTGCGTCGGCTCGTGCGTGTGACGAGGGGACCCCGGGACCCGGCCCCTCTCCTTCATCCCAGGCCTTAACAGACAGGGTGGAGAGCTCGTCCTCCCTGCTGTGAAAACGCTTTCTGTACTATCACGGTCACTGTTCTCTCTCCTCTTGTGATTCCAAGGGGGTCCAGAAACTCTTCCCTACGGTGTCTCGATTTCTGAAGAATAAATGATGAAGGAGTTCTTGCAGCTCAGCCGTGTGCTGTGTAAGCTGGTGTGAATGAATGCCCAGTCACGAGTCTTCACCCTGCCGATGGCTGTGAAGGAACGGCCGTGTGCCTGGGGACGTTACCATCACGACTCGTGGGTTTGGGGTTATCCCTCAGAGAACAAGTGGCTAGGACACAGAAAACTGCACCTGTAAAAGCACTGTTTCTCTCCACGAGATGGGTACAATCCTGGAAAAGCCTTCGGATTGTTCCTTTCTCACTTGGGGGCACTGGTCTCTCTTTGCTCTGAACACTGATCAGTATTTTGAAATGTTTGTTAGCCTTTAGAATAATGGGAACTGAAGTCGAGCAGTTTTCTATCTCTACTCTAGAATCCGCTAATGCAGCAGAATTCTCTGACCCTGTGCAGGATTGTTAAAAACCTTGCCTTTCTCTAACTCCCACAAGGCCCTTTTCTCAAATCATATTTTTAAAAGAAATACGTGGTTCTTTCTAAAGACCTGCTCTCTTGTGATTGTGCCACTGGTTAGAGGAATTGGAACCATCACTTGGCCCTTGTCCCCCTGGGTCGGTTCGATGTCACCATCCTAGTTAAAATAGCATGAACTGGACTCAGCTGACATTAGTATTCTCTGGGCAAGACTCTTCAATTTCATGAGCTGGTTTTCTGCTGTCGCTTATCAGGTATCCGTGTGGGAGTGGCACGTGGGCTATGGAGCCTTGAGCCCGCGCTCAGAGCTGGAAGGCCCCGGGCCTGAGCCCCGGATGTGCTTGTGGTGGGGCTCCAGGGGCCCTGGGTACCACCCTTGAGTCACTGCCTGTCACACAGCCAGGGTAACCTGGGCTTCCCCCTCGCCCGCCTATGGAAACCTGGTCCTTTCAACTTTACCCTCTGCCCCTGGTTGGATCCCAAATACACAAGATGTACAAATGTAAACTTGTTGATTTTATTAAAGTTCTTTTAATTCTTTGTCCCTCCTGTAATTGTTTTTTTTTTTTAAGAATTTCAGTTTATTTATTTATTTTTGGCTGTGTTGGGTCTTCGTTTCTGCGCGAGGGCTTTCTCTAGTTGCGGCAAGCGGGGGCCACTCTTCATCGCGGTGCGCGGGCTTCTCACTGTCGCGGCCTCTCTTGTTGCGGAGCACAGGCTCCAGACGCGCAGGCTCAGTAGTTGTGACACACAGGCTTAGTTGCTCCGCGGCATGTGGAATCTTCCCAGACCAGGGCTCGAACCCGTGTCCCCTGCATTGGCGGGCAGATTCTCAACCACTGCGCCACCAGGGAAGCCCCTTGTAATTGTTTTTTAAATAAAAGTTATCTTGGTGACGTGATGGTTTCCGCTGGCAGGGCACCTAGCCCAAGGGGCCTTAGAACTTAGTCATCTGCCCTGGTGGTGCCTTCCCGCTCCTGCAAGGACTTGCATTGGTCGCTCCTCAAATCCTTTGGTGTTGCTTCACTACATTTTAAACAATGCACTTCTGACTACCTCCTGCATAATCTTAAGGTGCTCCTGGATGTATGTGGCCTTCAGATTAATCCTGCTCTGCGGAGTTTAACGAAGGAGCTCTCCGGTTACTTCTCCGATATTTCACCTTTTAGCCACATGCTCCCAAGGAAGCCTGCTGCCCTTGGATTTGTAGCCCCGAATATATTCAGGGAATAGAACTTTGTTTAAATCTCACCTTTTAAATGTGAATTCATCCCTTAGAACCCCGTTCACAGCAGGCCTTTGAGAAATCCTGCCAGGTGAATGTCATAGCCCTCTTTCGTGTTCTTTCTTTCCTTGTGGGTACTGCACTAGCCCGAGGATGGGGTGTGCACACAGCTGAGCACCCCTGACTATTCTTAGCCCCTGCTCCATGTCAGTCGGGCTGGTCAGCTCCACGTGTGTGTGGGTGATGGGAGCCGTGAGCTGTCGTGAGTCTTCTGGATTCCAGGCTGAAGAAGCCGGGGTACAGATGGTTGGGGTGGTTTTCTTGGAGTTTGAGTCGCACCGGCTCAGAGCCGTGGTCCCCACCTGTGCTTCACTGACCACGAACAAAAGAGAAAACCAGAAGCCAGCCTGCGGTGACTGTTCAAGCGCAAAGTCCCAAAGCAACAACTACACTCCTTTTCTCCTTCCTGCACTATTGCTATTTAGGGTCGTTAGCATATTAGGAATTAAAAGGGGGGCTTAGGCAGGCAAACCTGACTGGAAGGGAAAAGGCTGTGGATTCACTGCCTGTGAGAATACGACAGGGCCGAGTGGCTGAGAGAGAACAGGAGCGTGGCTTGGTGTCCTGATGGAGGTGAAGCCCGGCACCCGACTCCGATGAACGGGCTGTGACTCGTGTTGGGAGTGATTAGATAGTAACTCATACCCCGTTTGCTCTGAGTGGGTCTGTCACCCTTAGCCTGTGAATGAGGATGTACGGGAAACTAGGCCATATGGACAGAAGGCCCTTTCGCCGCCAGAAAGCTAACTGGCTAGAGCACCGCCTACAAGCACGTTAATACCTCGTTCAGAGACAAGCACCGGGGTCGGTGACGCCCGCTCTCTGCAGCTTGCAGCTGGGGAAGGGAAACAGTTACAATTCAGCCTGCAATCCAGAGTCGTAAATTAGTGCAACAAGACATGTGGTAAGAAGGAATTAGAAAGCAACACACCCAACTCCGCAGACCACGTGTGACTTGGGAAGCAAAACGCTACCACTAGGGTGTCACTGGGCTCTGGCATCCTCCGCTGTGGCCCTGGCAGGCCACCTCCCCTCGGCCGTGGTGTCATCCATAGCCTGAGGTGGACCTGGGTGGTGGCCGAGGGCCCTCTGGGTGTTGGGCCTCAGTCCCAAGCCAGGAAATCAGGACACAGCAGTGGGATGGTCCAGCCTCGGATACCAAGTGCCGCTCTCTGGGATCTCGGGTCTCGGGGACGCACAGGAGCTCCTCTGCAGCGGCCCCACGGATGTGTCTGAGCGCCCGGGGTATCAGCTGCCAGAATCTCATTGCGTTGCTGCAATCGGCAAGAAGGTCCCTCTGTGCGGCCCACGCCCTTGCCTCCAGAGCTGTGCCTGCAGCCGTGGGAGGAGCTGGTCTGCGGCTGCCCTTTTCTTTTCTCCTTTCTTTGTAATTGATTTTTATTGGCGTATAGTTGCTCTACACTGCTGTGTTAGTTTCTGCTGTCCAGCAAAGTGAATCAGCCCTACGTGTACATATATCCCCTCTTGGATCGCCTTCCCAGTCAGGTCACCGCAGAACACTGAGCAGAGTTCCCTGTGGTTCTTGAACCTCTCTTTACACAAACCTCTAACATCTTTCAGGGAGGGAAGGAGATATGCCCGTCCCCAGGGCCCTGGTCCTGCCCCTGCTTAGGTGATTGGTCCTGCTATTATGGCTCAGTTCCTGCCTTCAGGTAGGTCACATAGCGTGCGCGTGTGTGTGTACGTGCGTGTGTGCGCCTGCGTGTATGTGCAAGCATGTGGATGTGTGCGTGCATATGTGCACGTGTGTGGGGGTCTGGGATGGTGAGGACTGCCGTCCACCACTTCTTCCAACATGCTAATCAGGGAAGCAGGGAGTTAGACCAGCCCCTGTTTCCTGCCGCCCGGCTTCTTTGTCTGCTGCTGGGAGGAGTCGGGTGCTGTTCCCACACCTGCACTCAGACCTGTGTGGCGGGTCACCTGCACCAAGGGTTCCCTAATTGCAGGTGGGCAGCTGGCTGTCCCGGCACGTGGCACGTGTGAGCCCCCGTAACCCAGCATCACCTCTGCTCCTCTGACCGTAATTTCATGCAACCACGTGCTGGAAACGTGCAGGGGCTGTGTCACCCTCCCGTTTGTGCTCGGTGTAATTTACTGGTGTAATTTCCAGGTATCCGGTGTTTGTACAAATACTAGAAAATACGCTGCTTTGTAGCAGCTGACAGAGAAGCGCAGCCATTCCCAACCCGCCTCGGCCGTGCCAGGGTGCACACCCACCGGGCCAGGAGCTGAGGGGCTAAAAGACTCACCTTACCAAGAGCTGTACGCAAGGTGCTCAGGGGGTGGTCTTCCTTTTTCAATCCATGCATTCATTTATTCATATATTCATTCATTCATTCATTCCACAAGTATATATTGGAAGATGCTCCGTGCCAGACATCGTGCTCTGTTCTGCAGAAAAACTGGTGAGAGACACATCTGGTCTCAGCCCTGCTGGAGGTAATGACAGCCCCGGGGGACAAATGCCGGAGGACGCAGTGCCGGTGGACCAGATGCACGGAGTTGGAGGGAGAGTGCTGCAGTCAGGGTGGGGGGTGAGCGGGCTTATGGCCCCGTGGGGATGGAGAGAAAGAGGATCCAATGACTCTGCAGCCCGGGAAGGTGGCAGGGGACAGTGACAGATGAGGCTGGAGGCTGAGGCTTCATCCCGGTTCTGGGCGGAAGAGGAACACGGGTGTCTGTGCTGTAGAGAGACCAGCAGTCCCCCCATCAGGGGCAGCCTCAGCCAACGTGTCCATCTGGTATTGGATCCATACATCTTGGTCTTTACATGGTTTTTAATTATATGGGAAAGGACTCCCGCCCCCCAAAAAAGAAACAGAATGTAGTGGCCAGTTTATTTGGAGAATCCTTTGTATTAAAATATAGTACATGGAGGGCTTCCCTGGTGGTGCAGTGGTTAAGAATCCACCTGCCAATGCAGGGGACACGGGTTCGAGCCCTGGTCTGGGAAGGTCCCACATGCCGTGGAGCAACTAAGCCCGTGCGCCACAACTACTGAGCCTGCGCTCTAGAACCCGCAAGCCACAACTACTGAAGCCCGTGCGCCTAGAGCCCGTGCTCCGCAACAAGAGAAGCCACCGCCATGAGAAGCCCGTGCACCGCAACGAAGAGTAGCCCCTGCTCGCCATTAGAGAAAGCCTGCGTGCAGCAACGAAGATCCAATGCGGCCAAAAATAAAATTAATTAAATAAATAAAAATTTTAAAAAATGTTAAAAAATAAAATAAAATATAGTACATGGATAAAAAATTGGAGGTATAGTAAGGCCAACAGATCAGGAGACGATTGCCACTGAAAAGACAGTTTTTATGCTCACGGATCCCGGAGACCCTCCTCACAGGGGAGAGGGCACGCCAACCACATGGGGAAGCACCAGGGCCAGGCAGGAGAGACAGGGCAGGTCGGGGAACGTGGGTAGGAGCCTTTATTGTGGTTTCCAAGGGAAGGAGGGGGTGAGGCGGCTGGGCAGGCTTGGGGCTGGCTAGTTGGAATGATTTCCATGGGCTCTGGGCCCAGGGGCTGTCCCTGGCTGTCTGGCCCTGGCCCCGGGGGATGAGAGCAGGCGGATAGCAGCTCGGGGTGTGAGCGCCCACAGAGGAGGCGGTGGGGTGTGGGCGCTGGTTGGGCTGGTTTGTATTTGAAGGGGCGCTCGCAGGCGAGTTGTTTACTGTCTCCAGGAGCTGGCCAGTCCTGGGAGCGGCAACCTCTCTAGGCTCGGCCAGGGCCCAGACGTCAAAGCATCAGGATACAGAAAAGCAGAGACGTGGTTAATACAGATTTTCGATTAAACCACTGGGGTGGCCACATTGTGCTCTGCTTCCCAGGACAGAGACTTGAACGTGACAAGGTTAACGTACTTCTAACAGCAAGATAGGAAAGGCTGCTCAGAGTAGCACAGGGTGAGGAACAGGAGAGAGGATGGTCTGGAAACCCTTCCCAGGCCCCGCCTGCCAGACGTGTGTTGTGGTCAAAGGGTTTCTCGAGCCTGAGTGACTCAAGTTGGCTTATACTTGCCGTGAATAAGACTTTCAACCCAGATTGGTTTCTAGAGAGGTGTAAGATGCCTTTAATAGTTGTTTCTCTGTATAGCTAGTGTAGAGCACAGGGAATAATACTCAATATTTTGTAATAACCTATAAGGGAAGAGAATCTGAAGAAGAATGTATAATATATATATATTCTGACTATAACTGAATTGCTGTGCTGTACACCTGAAACTAACATGATATTGTAAATCAACTATACTTCAATTTAAAAAAAGGAAAACATGAAAATATAGTTGTTTCTCATGCTTTTCTGTATATAATTAGTGAATATATATGAATTGGCCGAAGCCTTTGCAGCACTGTCAAGCTCTTGAATAATTAACGTCTCCTCCATCAAACGGCTGTGGGCTTTCTCTCCCGGGCTCCTTCATGTCCCAATTCATAATCCAGCCTTGGCCCAGCCTGTTGGCGGACGACCCGTTGGTGACTGCTGAGAAGAGCTTCACAACCTACCTTAAGAGTTTCCCGAGTTTTTGGTAACTCTCAAGCACAGCTGGTTAGAGAATAAATTGCCATGACCTTTCCAAAAAAACAATTTTATTATGGCATCAAAAGCCACCAATTCCACTTTCATAAGTTTATTTTAGGAAAATAATCAGCAGCTAGGTAGGAAGATTTATGTCAGGGATACTCATTACAGGATTTTTTTTTTAAATAGTGGAAAACAGAAAAAAACGAAACCAAACAGGGAGTACTGAAGTAACTTAGCTTCTGGTGCAGTCACATAATGGATGACTTCCAGCCACCAGAAATCACTTCAAAACATGAACAAAAACCCTACCAAAACACTAAGCTAAGTTGTGGGATAGTATGATCCAAATTTTGCAAAAGAAATACACATTTTTATATGTAAGTTTAAAAAACTAGAATATCTTTAATTTTCTTTATGCGTTTGGGTAAAAAACAAGTTTTCATTTCTACAAGGAGCAAATTACCTCTATAATAAAAAATCATCAGTAGATAGGATTTTTAGGGAACATTTATTCCTAAGGATGGAAAGTACTCCATTCTCTAAATCTAAACTTTAAGGTATAGCATCACCTCACGTCTAGTTAAGAACTTACCCACATCTGCTTATTGCATCATTTGAGAAGGAAAGATTCGAGGAAAACAGAGCAGGGGGTCGGGGAGTGAAGAGGATGTGGGGGAAGAAGAGGGTCTGTAGGTTCACACGAAGGTATCATGGCGATTTAGACTCTGGGGACAAAACCCCGGTGGACCCGCACACGTTGGGGAGCGTCTGAGCGGGTGCATCTCAGTGGTCCCAGGGCTCCCTGCCGGGAAAGCGGTTCCTAGCAGCCTGGACTGCCTGCTTCCTGAGAGGCCCGGCAAATCCCGTGACAATCGAAGCCTTGGGGAGACAGAGCCTCCTGCTCCCCACAGAGTTTCTCCCTTCACGCTTTGCAAGCAAATTACGCTTTGCGCTTTTCCATATGCATTTATAAAGTTATTCAGTCCTGTTTGTCTTTTATGGTGAGGTGAGTGACCCTTTCTTCATGGTTTAATAAAACATCCGAAGTCTTCATGACACCACAGCAAAGCACCGCAAGGAGGGGAGACTGCAGCAGCATTTCAATGAGGGAGGAAATGAGAAATGAGTCCCCAAAGGACACTTAATAAGGAACAGCAAACCTGTCTTTTCAAAAATGCTTCTGGAAATGAGCTTGGCTGTTTTTTTCCGGCTGGATGGTTGGCAAAGGGACAGCAACTGCCAGAGGCAGCAGGAGAGAGCGCTGGGGAGCTGGAACACGCAGATCCCTGCAAGGGACCGGCCTTATTACCCCGGCCTTGGGGATGGTCAGACGCTTACCTGGACACCTCCAGGCTGAGCTGGCATATCAGCACCCTCGGATTCCTGGTTGCGGAAGGTACCGTTCTGGTCACACCTGTGCGTTTCTCATACAGGTGAGTTCTTTCTGTTCCTATCACACTAAGTAGGAAAAATCCCTCTGTGCTGCAGCCCCTCCCTCGTTCTCTCTGAGCCAGGTGCTCGGGCACCTCTCCTATTCTTAGATCACCTCGTCCCCGGCTCCTCCAGGAGAAAAGGGCAGAGGGCGGAAGGTAAACCAAGACTGTCTGCTACAGTGCCCTCGCGCGCCCGCCCCAAATAACGTGCGCACACGCGCACACACCATGCTATTGTGTTCCAACATCCTTTTATTCTTACACAATCCAGATGTAACCACCCCTAGGGTCCCCAGCCCTGTTTTCTTGAGCTGCTCAATCGCCATGGCCTGGCCCCGGCCCCCATCTCTGCAGGTCCACCTTGCCATCAGCCACCGGTCTGCACCTTCCAATAGGCGAAGCTTTGAAAGTATACTCTTTCCTTTAACATAATCAAATTCTTGGCAGACTCCGTCTCAATCGCTGTTGATTGTGGTTTTAAATTATAAATTTTGTATCTTGGCAAAAGTCATCTCTTAGTGGCTGCAAATTTTCAAACACCTTTTGTGCCTAAAAGGTTAAATGTGGCAACTCTCTTCTCGGCCCAGTCATCAACGCACATGCAATTTCTGTGTCTGGACGCACATCCCCAGGCGCTGGGGGCTAGAGGCAAAGAGAGAGGCACCATCTTGGGTTGATTGTGTTTATTTTACATCGAGAAGAGGCTCGGTTATGAAATTTGCACTTAGGACTTAAGAATGTCTGTGTGTGCGAAGATCGCTCACTTTTCAAAATCGTGCAGTCTTGGCAGAAACTGCTGGGAGTCCCCCAGCTCCTCCTCTCCTTCTGTGCTGAGAGAGCCTTGACTGGACACGTGGGCCCCTGACTAGGGACTCAGTCTCCCAGCCTCCTTTGCAGCCGGCGTGATCATGTGACATCTCCCAGCCTCCTTTGCAGCCGGCATGATCACGTGACTCATCCCCCAGCCTCCTTTGCAGCTGGCGTGATCATGTGACTCATCCCTCAGCCTCCTTTGCAGCCTGTGTGATCATGTGACATCTCCCAGCCTCCTTTGCAGCCGGCATGATCACGTGACTCATCCCCCAGCCTCCTTTGCAGCTGGTGTGATCATGTGACTCATCCCTCAGCCTCCTTTGCAGCCGGCGTGATCATGTGACTGGGCTCTGGACCAGGGAAGACCAGGGGAGTGTGGATGTGCCTTATCCCACCCTCCTGCGCACTCTCGCCTCCTGAGGAGCCAGGACACAGACCTGGCTGCGGCCTGCACTGACCCCAGAGGTGAGGACGAGGCCCCAGGGACAATGCACACCGAGATGGGCGGAGCCTGAGTCCCGAACGAGCCGGTGGGCAGGGAGCCCACCTCACAGCTGGACTTCCGTGAGAGTGGGCGGGGTTACTTTTTAAGGTTAGCGCTGGGGGGTCTGTTCCAGCAGCTCTGCCCATTTCCCCTAGCCCACTGCCTCCCTCCCGGCCTCCCTCCCGCCTGCATCCCTGCATTCCCGGCTCCGCCACCCAGCTGTCTGCGGCCCTTAGAACCACCGAGAACAGTGGGGTGTGACCTCAGGCTGTCTCTCCAGCCTGGGAGTAGGGTGGCACTACCCACCCATCCCTGCCCCTAGCAGCCCAGGGGGGCTGACTCACAGCCCTGGGAGCGTTTTGAGCGGAATGAAGTGGTCATTTCAGGCCACCGAGTCCATGCTCCTGGCTTCAGTAGCTGTTGTGTTCTTGTCAGCCGACCCTGAAATCTTACAAGCACATGAAGACAAGGAAAGGACAGGACAGCCAGTTTCTGAAACACGTTTTTACCCTTGCCCCAAGCAGACAAAGCTGGGACGTAAGCAGGTTGACAACACGACTCTAGCGATTACTGCCCCGGTATATCCAGCCCAGGCGTGGGATTAGGTCCTCATATACATTATGTCATGTGTTCCTCTCGGGGGCCTCTGGCTGGGAGTGTCTCCCTCATTTAGGAGGCCAGGAAGCTGGACACAGAATCACTTGCTGGAGGCAAGGCTGCTGACTGCGTGAACAAGGGGAGCACAGCAACGTTGGAAATACTTCACATGGCAGATTTTTAGTCCCAGAGAAAGCGTGTCCTGTTAATCATGTCAGGGGAAACTACGCCGGGGCTCAGAGTAGCCAAGTAGGAATTGATCTAGACTTTGCTCTTCATCTTGGTTGTCAGAATGTCCTAGAGAACCTTTGCCTTTATTTCACCCCAACAGCAGGGGGCCGAGATTCATGACGACGAGGTAGTGGATTTCCCCGGGTGGTGAGGATTAGGGTGACACTTCTGAGACTTACCGTGTCTCGTTTTCTGAGGCAAGGCTCTCCCACGGGCCGTCACCACCACAGTCACTGCCCAGGACCCCACAGAAACAATTCAGCTCCCAGGGTTTGGGGGAAGTCCAGGGCCAGAGAGAAGATGAAAACATAATACAGAGAAGCAGTGGTCGCCCTGCAGGCATCAGGGAAGGAGACAAGAACTTGCTATTTATGTAGTATTTTAAGAAGTTCCTTGAAGGCCCAGCGAGGCTGGAGAGAATCAGGAAGTCAGCAGAGTGAAAGTCAGAGGTGAAACTAAGTGGCTGGAATTATCTAGCAGGGTGGGGAGTTTTTAAAAATGTGGGCGCCCTGTTGTGACCCTCACACTGCTGAATCTGCCCTTTAGTCATTGCAGCTCGGCTAGTGGCTTACAGGTTCTGGACTAGACTTCCCGAAGTGGGTGTATCTCAGGAGGTGTCCGACCCCAGATTCCTGGTGTACTAGTCGTGGCTCTGGCGCTAATTTTGGCAAGAAACACAGTCTTATACACTGAAAGAGCAGTAATACTTTACTTAAAATATATACAAAATTATTACTTTGAAACATATATATTACTATCCAACATACATCATGTAACACTGCTTGATGTAAATTTTGGTACCTTCATTCGTTCAGTTTTGGATTTCTCTTTTACACGAGGCTCCTGAAGAACGTTCATTTAAGAATGCCCACCGGAGGGGAGGTGCCCAGAGGCCTGGTCCCCGTGGTGGTCTGGCTGTGCTCTTGGACACCACTGAGACTGTGCAACTCTGCCTCGCGGGGGGCACTCGGGACACAGAAGTGAGGGGACCCACCTCAATCAATCACATGCCATTGACCATCTTCAACCAATCTCTATCTCTCTCCTCTCTCATCTGTCTCCCTCTCCTCTCTCTGTCTCCCTCACTCTAGGTATACAACGGTCTGGGGGGTCTGGGCCTGGGTGTAAAAGGAGGGTGAAGTTGGTGAGAAAAAGTGCCGATTATTTTCTGGAAAAGCCCTCGTCTGGACTTAGGTTAATGTGAATTATGTTATCCTTTTTTTTTGCTTCTGTCACAGGAGGAAAGCATGGGAATGGGGAGCTGGTCTCTTCATACAACCTTGGAAAGGAAATGAGAAGAAAAACACAAAGGGGAGCGTCTGTGCTTGAGTTACAGTTATCCTGAGATAAATCAGACATCTGCCTTTGGGCCCAGCCTGTGCGTGACTCATCACCATCCCCTACAGTGCCTTGCATCTCGTAGGCACTTAATAAATGCTCACTGCATGGATGGATAAACGAAGGCAGGGGATCTGGTGACTACAAGTGGAAAACATGCACATGGCAGGGACCTCGGCAGGGATGTGGGAGACCCTCTAGGCCTGCTTCCTCGCTTAGCAGATGGGGAAACCGAGGCCCAGAGAAGTGGGGGTGAAACGAGCAAGGTCACGTGACTAGTTCCTGATGGAGTTAGACTTAGAACCATATTTTCTAAATTTATCCTTAAATTTCCCACTCTCTTCAGATCTGAAGCTGTAAAGAGAGCTCCGTGGACTCAACCGTGTGCCCTGACCTCAGGAAAGTCACCCCCACCATCAGAAGCTCCCAGTGGTAAAGGGGGCCCTGGGTGTAGAGGCTGGGTGTACGAGACAAGCAGCAGGTCCCCTCTAGGCAGCTGCCCTCCTGGGATCCCAATCCTGCCTGGGCTGGGGGACCAAGGTCCTGGGGGGGTGGCCCCGATGGCAGCGGTCAGACCCCTGCGGCCCTGAGTGAGGTAGAGGAACACAGAGGTCAGTGGGAGCGGGTCGTTGCGTCCCCGCCGCAGGTCCTGGGACGGGGTGATGCGGCAGCGTCAGCGCGTCCAGAGGAACATGTAGACAAAGCCCCCGACTGCTTCTGGGGCTGAAAGCAAGTCGCCACAAGTGCTTGCTGGAAAGATGGATCACAGGAGAAGGAGCGTGGTTCCCGCCCACGGGGAAAGATGGAATGAGGACAAGGGCGGCCCGGGGACCAGAGGCGAGAGAGAGGGAAGGGGCAGGGGCTGTCAGGCAGGCAGGGAGGCGACAGGCTTCAGGGTGAGGGGCGGGTGGGCCGGTCCAGGGGGGAGGGTTGAGGATGTGCGCTGGGGTGGGCTTGTCATTTCAGCTGAGCGGCCCCCGAACATCCTCTGGGCTTCAAGCCACCAAGGCCTCCCACGTGTCACACGGGGGCAGCTGAAAAGCCCGGGGGCTCCTCTGCTTCCCGCGTGGTTTTGGTTTATAGAACGGACGATTTGGCATCGTCCAAAATGCACTTCTGACCGACGTAAAGAACCTGGCACGTTCCCACGACGTACGCCACAGACACAGACGCCCCTGAAGAACGCTGGCGCCCAGTGCAGGGCCTGATGACCCAGAGGCGAACCCACTTGGGTTTCTCGCGTCAGAACATGGTACCACGGCTGTCTCCGAGGCAGATCTTGAGAGCGCCCTTCAGACAGAGCCGTCCTCCTGCCCCGCAGCCAACCTCCCTCCCTGCTCCCCTCGCCTCCCTAACTCCTTCATCACCCACCCGTTTCCCCTTTTGTCGTGACTGCCGTCCAATTTCCATCAGACCCGCCGGGAGAAACAAAGATAATTCATCGTGCCAACCCGGCAGCCGCAGCTCACACGGTAACGAATGAGTCCCTTTGTGCTTAAGAGGCCCCCCCAGGTGCTGACTGCACGGAAGTCCCAGGAAGCCGAGCGGGGGGCAGAGGGCTCACCGCCACCCCCTCCCTACACGGCGGACTGGTTTTCGGTGCACGCGTAGACGGTGCTCGGCTGGATTCGCCTCCGGATCCGCTCAGGCACTTTGGGGAGGATCTGGAAGGTCTGGGGCAGCAGCTCCAGGCAGGCCTCGCGGAACTTCTTGATTCGCCAGCAGTAGACGATGGGGTTGAAGACGGACTTGAGGTAGCTGAGCCCTAGGATGCAAGAGCTGGTGGCGTAGAACGAGGGGCCGCAGTAGAACCTCCGGCTGAACACCGACAGCAGGCTGTAGACGGAGTGCGGCAGCCAGCACAGCGAGAAGCCCACGAAGAGGATCAGGATGGTGGTGAAGGCCTTGGTTTTGAAGCTCAGGTCCAGGCTGACCTGCTGCTGCCGCTGGAGCCGCCGCAGGCCGGCGCGGGGCAGCCGCCGCAGGTCCAGGCTGTCCGACTGGTTGTGCACGCGCACGGCGTTCTTGCGCACCGTGTGCAGGATGCCCAGGTAGGAGCCGAGCATCACGGCGAAGGGCGCGAAGAAGGCGGCGCCCAGCAGCGCCAGCACGTAGGCGCGGCCGGCCGGCAGTTCGGTGTAGCCCAGCACGCACTGCGGGGCCCGCGCCGGCACCTCCACCAGCGGCCAGGCGGCCAGCGACGGGGCCGAGACGCAGAAGGACAGCGCCCAGGACGCGGCGATGATCACCTTGGCCCTGCGGGGGTTCAGCCTGTCCTGGCGCTGGACGATGATGAGGAAGCGGTCCACGCTGATGATGAGCAGGATGGCCACGCCCTCCAGGACGAAGAACCAGTAGAGCGCGGCCGAGAGACGGCAGAAGGCGTCCCCGAAGTGCCAGCGGACGGTGACGAGGGTGACGGCGGTGAAGGGCATGCAGCACAAGGACAGCATGATGTCCGAGAAGGCCAGCGTGGCCAGCAGCAGGTTGATGGCGGAGCGCATGGCCGGCCTCTGGTACACGATGACGCAGACCACGGCGTTGCCGAGGAGCCCCACCACGATCATCAGCATCATGAGGGCCGCCAGGGACATCCTGAGGGGCGCCGGCGGGGCGGGGGGCCCGGGGTCTGCCGCGTAGCTCCCGTCGGGCAGCGGGTGTTCGTAGGTCTCGAGGGACGAGCGGTTACAGGCCATCGTGGAGGGCAGCCTGGAGCCGGGGCAGAGGGGAGAGGAAGGGCCTCAGCGCCTCGGGGGCTGCGGCGTTCTGCCTGCCGGCTGCAGCGACCGCCCGGTTGTCTTGGATCTGGAGGGCGCTGCAAGGGCTGGGAGGAGCTTCCCTCTTCGGGAGCAACTGGCTGGGCTCCGCGATTCATCCATCACAGCCTCCGCATCTCCGTGACAACCGACGGTGTCCTCAGCTTTCTACTTGGACGCTCTCAGGGGCCTGGAGCAAAGAAGCACGAAAGAGAACGGGGTTAGACCTTCCAAGCGCGGGTTGGATAGAGCAGTTTTTGCCTTTTACAGGTATTTTAAACATCAGAGTGGCGATGACTCACTTACTTACCACGTGGCACAAGGCTTGGTCTTCACAAATACGCCGAGCCTTGTCACATCACCCAGGAAACCTGATTAGACCCACCTTGTGGGGGACCAGACTTTGTAATCAACATTGCCATAATCAGCATGTATTTTATAACTTGAATTATAAACAGCCTGATCCAGTGACGCTTTGGACAAGGCAACCCCCCGTAGAAAGCCAGCTCCATGGGGGCAGGGTTTGGTCTGTGTTGTTTGCTGTGTCCCCAGCGGAGAAGATGCTCAACAGAAATTTTGTGGAGTAAATCAATGGTAGTTGATGCCGCTGCTATTTGTTAAGTGTGGAGTCACGTGCAGTTGTAAGAAATAATCCAGCAAGATCCCAGGTACCCTTCCCCCAATTTCCCCTAGTGGTAACACTTTGGATAACTGCAGTGCTGCTAGACTGCTAGAATGTTACTTTTGGAAACGCTGATGAAAAGGAGGACACTCTCCCCCGAGATAAACCCTTTTAAAGGGTGCTATTGGGGCTTCCCTGATGGACAGTGGTTAAGAATCCGCCTGCCAATGCAGGCGACACAGGTTCGATCCCTGGTCCAGGAAGACCCACATGCTGTGGAGCAACTAAGCCCATGTGCCATAAGCCTGCGCTCTAGAGCCCGGGAGCCACAACTACTGAGCCCGTGTGCCACAGTGAAGATCCAGCACAGCCAAAAATTAAAAAAAAAAAGGATGCTGTGGGGGCTTCCCTGGTGGCGCAGTGGTTGAGAGTCTGCCTGCCAATGCAGGAGACACGGGTTCGAGCCCTGGTCTGGGAAGATCCCACATGCCGCGGAGCAGCTAGGCCCGTGAGCCACAACTACTGAGCCTGCGCGTCTGGAGCCTGTGCTCCGCAACAAGAGAGGCCGCGATGGTGAGAGGCCCGCGTACCGCGATGAAGAGTGGCCCCCGCTTGCCGCAACTGGGGAAAGCCCTCGCACAGAAACGAAGACCCAACACAGCCAAAAATAAATAAATAAATAAATAAAAATAAATTAAAAAAAGGATGCTGTTATCTTTCATTTTGTGTTTCGTTCATGGGTGTGGCAAGGATGGTATTCTGTAGCTCAGTCCGAAGTCAGCTTGCCTGAGCAGGTGAAATCCACCACTTTCCCACCACTGGGCGCCTCCGGAAGGCTGCTTAACCTCTGCTGGTGTGACCTCCTCGTCTGTAACATACAAATTCCATAGCTTCCCACGGAGCGATGACTTGGCAGGCTGTCCACTTGAGGCGGAAAGAATGTCCTTGCAGAGACTGGGAGACGTCGCTCCTGGCATTCAGCATTGCTGGGGTTAGGTTGGCAGTGGATTTGATTCTGTTCCTTCACAGGTGACAAGTTATTGACCCTTGAAGGCTGGATATTTTCTTTCTGAAAAATGTTTACAAGGCAGTGTCTAGATAGGAGTCTTTTCTTGTTTGCTGTGCTGGGTACTCAGAGGGCCTTTCAAATCCAAAGTCATGTGCCCCTCAACTCTGGGAAAGTTTCTTTTTTCACGTCTTTGCTAGTTTTCTACCTTTTGATCTTTGTGGAGAATACTTAACAGGTAGATGCTGGACCTCACTGATTGGGCCTTAATTTTTCTTTTCTTTTCCTTTATTTTAAAAAAAATTTTTCATTGAAATATAGTTGATTTACAATGTTGTGTTCCCTTGTGTGTGTGTATGTGTGTGTTTTTAATTTGTCTGCTTTGGACTCTTTTTTACACTGTGCTCTGAGGGGGTTTTTAACTTTGTGTTTAGTCTTATTTAATTTCTGACTCTGGCAGTCATGTTTTTAAATCTCAGAGTGTTCCTGTCTTCTGTGTCTTTTGTGCAGCTCTTCACGCATTGAGGGATGTAGTCTCGACACTCTCCAGGTTCCTAGAGGTGGTGTTTTAAGTTCTCTTCTTTTTTGTCTGAACTTTCTCTGGCTCCTCTGGAGTCAGGGCCTCAGTTTCTCTTTAAGACTGCTGGTCCTCCTCATGCTAGCGATCCTGAGTCCTGATCCTGCCGCGTCCCCAGGGCAGGGGGGCCGCTGGGGGCAGTCTCCCACCCTCTCACTGTGTGGCGTGCCCGGGGGTGGTCCAGGGCGGGCCGGCCTTGCATCAGGGTGCACGGGCGCGGAGCCAGCCCCAAGCTGAGGGCTTCCCGTGCTGGGAAGAGGAGGGCTGCCCTCTGGGACCATAAACCTTCATGACCGCCAAGTGCATGGTCAGTGCATTCACTGAAGTCTTCTACTCTTTGCCTAAAGGAGGAGAGATAAATATCTATCACTTGACTTCACACAGGTTGGACCTCCCCTTTTAAAAAAGTGGTTTGAGTGGGTCTCTATTTTTTCAGTGCAGATGTTAAATAAGTATTTCACATAATCTGTAAGGATTATACCAACCTCATGACTCATCTTTAAGAAGTGCTGGGGCTTCCCTGGTGGCGCAGTGGTTAAGAATCCGCCTGCCAATGCAGGGGACGTGGGTTCGAGCCCTGGTCCGGGAAGATCCCACATGCTGCAGAGCAACTAAGTCCGTGCACCACAACTACTGAGCCTGCGCTCTACAGCTTGTGAGCCACAACTACTGAGCCCACATACCACAACTACTGAAGCCCGTGCGCCTAGAGCCCGTGCTCCACAACAAGAGAAGCTGCCACAATGAGAAGCGCGCGCACCACAATTAGAGAAAGCCTGCGTGCAGCAACGAAGACTCAACACAGCCAAAAATAAATAAATTAAAATAAATAAATTAAAAAAAAAAGAAGTGCTAAGTATATAATAGGGTATAAGAACCCAGCCCAGGATTCAGATGGATCCTACCAATGGATGATTTTATTTCTTAATTTCTCTAAGTCTTTGTTTCTTCATCTGTAAAGTGGGGATAACAACAGTGCCCCCCGGGGAGGGTTATTAGGGGGAGCACAGGAGGGGACGGGCCCACAGTGCTGGAAGCACGGCAAGCAGTGCACCGAGCTAGCTGCTCATTTGTTTTCTTTTCGTACCTGAGCTTTATTGAGATACTGTTGACATATAACATATGTAAGTCTAAGGTGTACAATGTGATGATCTGATACACGTGTAATATTGAGAAATGATGACCACAATAAACTTAGTTAACAGTTCCATGCCCTCATGTAATTATCTTTCTTTTGGTGTGTATGTGGTGGTGACATTTAAGATTTACCTTCTTAACAAGTTTCAAGTGTATAATACAGTCTTGTGAATTGCACTCACCATGCGGGACATTATTCACAATAGCCAAGACATGGAAATAAGCCAACTGCCCATTGGTGGATGAATGGATAAAGAAATTGTGGTGTATATATACAATGGAAGAAGCTTTAGAATTATTAACAATATATCATTTGGTATATACTTTGTTTAAAAATTACCTAAAGGTATAATACAATTTTTAAAATGTAAGAATCCAATGAACTAACAGTTTGACTAAATTTTCTTTTTACAGGCCCAATCTTTATTTCCTTTGAGAAATAAATGTTTCATCATTTCAATAAAAAGAATGTTGCAGTAGAGAATGTAGGTGACTAGAGTGGCCATGGAACCAGGAGGCTGGGCAAGCAGCTTCGGGCCGCCCCAGGCCCCCGGGAAAGTCCCACTAGCCACGGGGAGGGATCACGTGGGCAGTGATCAGCTTGGGCTGGTGCAGGCAGTGCCCACCAGGAGCCAAAAGAACACACGTGACCGAGTGGAGATTCCTGCCGCAGGTGGCGGTCCGGGAACGAAAGCATTCGAAGAAGACTGGAATGGTTTCTTCTTTCCTCCACCTCCTGCCAGAGACAAACTGTGTGAGCCGGGTGAGTATCAGACCTGTAGAAGCTTCCAAAGACGCCTCAGCTGATGCTTCTCTTTTGTGGAAGCCCTCCTGCTTTCCACTTACTCATGCCTACTTCTTCCTCTGTGCTGGCAAGAAGCATCTCTTTTTCCAAGTTCCTTAGAGTCGTCCTTATCATAGCGATCTCAAGTTGAAGGGCTGGGGTGATGTAGGAATCTAGGAGGCCTCAGACCACTTAGTCTAAAGGCTCTGCGGGTGGCAACGTCTTGGTGACGTTAGCTCAGGTCCACCCAGCCCCCGGCGCTCCAGGTGTAGACCCTGCCTTGGCCGAGCATGCCCGGAACGAGTTCATCTCTGTGGTGGGAATAGTCATCCAGACTCGTGGAGGCTGAGCTGTATAATCAGAGATCTGGCGTGTTATTTTATAAGTGAGAAGTATCTCTCTGCAGACGACAAATGCTTGTGTTAGCACGATAACAATACTTCTGTGCCTCAGTTTTCCAATCTGTGAAATGGAGATAACTACACGTCTACCCCCAGGGTTGTAAAAACATGTGCAAGACCTGGTACAAAGAAGGGCATTAGTAAATAATCAACTAGTAGTTAATACATTAATCCACATCCCTCATTGTTTCAAGTTTATGGATTTCTGTCTCTTGGATTACGGAGCAAGAACCATGACAGGCATGCATGAAGCCCTCATGGATTAAGTCCTTCTTGGAGCACAGAATAAGGGGTCACTGAGTAAAAGACACACCCCTGTGTGTCCATGTGTCTGTCACTCCTGGCTGAACCCTTCACCTGCTCCCTTCTCTGCGCTGTAAGAGCGGATCTTCCCTACAACATAATTACAGGGGGTGATTTCATGCTTAACCAAAGGAACAGATGGTGCAAGGAATTTTTTTTTTTAATGTGTGTCTTGAGGTTGAATCAGATTAAAATTGTTTGGGCTTCTGGGCAACAACTTGTCTCTGATATTTTAATTTAGTGTTTTGGTCACGGTCCTGTTGCTAATACCCAAATCAACAGCACTTTTCTTACCAAGCGCTCAGGCACACTAAAGATCAAAGTGAGGGGTAACAGGCGAACAGGAAATGTTCCGGTACCTTCTTGAGTGTGACCCAGCACTACCGCCTCTCTGGCGGTTTTCACTCGAAGGGGTGGGACCGTGATGGGAATTACAAGCCAAGGAAGAAGCAAGTTGGGAACGGAACCATTTCAAGGTACTTACTGTAGTTCCCATGCCATCAATCCCACCTTGGAGCTGGGCGGTCGTGCAGGTGTTGAAGATAAATAAGCATCTTGAACTGAGGTTTAATTTATGAGCTAAGGGGAAGAGACCAGCCTGTGCTGTGGTGTAAGCAGGGCTCCGCTGACCGTGTGCTCAATGGACCGTATCCGCACAAAGGACGGAGGGAGCTTTCGGCCGTGCGCAGGGAGGAAACACTGCCATCTGTACACTGAACTGACCACGGCATTGCCTAACGCCCCTTCCGCCACTCCCGCGGCCCTGCCGCTGCTCTGCGCCGAGAGCTGGCCCTGCCCGCCATCCACGTGTGCGCTCAGGTGCATCCACGAGCAGCTCACCTTCGCAAAAGTAGTGCCAGGTAGAGCCAAGGCCCGAGGCCGGTCTCCGGTGCTGAGGCTGCGAAAGAGGCGCCCGACGTTGGTAGGACCAGAGCGAGAGTGAAGGCAGTTTCTTGTCCGTGATGCTGACGAGCATAGAGAAAAGACAAACAATGCCTCCACCGGACCAGCCAAGATGAGATGCAGAGAGCCCTTAGGTGAGCGCACAGCTTCCAGGAGGTGACGGTGGAGGGTGGTCATCTGTGAGGGTGAGGGAAGGTGTCTTTCTCTGCTCCGTAAGTATGACAGCTCTGCGGGGGACCACCCGGTGGTACCCTGGGGGTTTACCTGGGCCAGGGGCCGCCGCGGGATGCTGTGAGGGCCTGGGACCTGCCCTGCCTGCCTGCGTCCTTCCCTTCCTTCCCTCCTTCTCCCTCCCTCCCTCCGTCCTTCCCTCCTTCCCCCCCTCCCACCCTCCCTCCTTCCTTCCTTCCTTCCTCCCTCCCTCCTTCCTTCCTTCCTTCCTTCCTTCCTCCCTCCCTCCCTCCCTCCCTCCCTCCTTCCTTCCTTCCTCCCTCCTCTCTCTCTCTCTCCCTCCCCTCCCATCCCCTTCTCCTCTCTGTCTATCTCTGTGTGTGTGTCTGTCCGTCTCTCTCTTTTCTAGCTTTTAAAACTTTTTATGACGGTACATTGCAAACCTATAGAAAAGTAGAAAAATTAGTATAACAGAGCCCCATTTGGCCAAGCTTTTGAGATATGTTTTTCCCATTTCCTTCCATTGAAGTGGGAGCAGCTCTGCACGTCCTTGTCACCAAACAAACACCTCCTGTCCTCGCTTTTTTTAAAAAATAATTTTATTTATTTATTATTTTTGGCTGCGTTGGGTCTTTGTTGCTGTGCACGGGCTTTCTCTAGTTGTGGCGAGCAGGGGCTACTCTTCTTGCGGAGCACGGGCTCTAGGTGCACAGGCTTCAGTAATGGTGGCACGCGGGCTTCAGTAGTTGTGGCTTGCAGGCTCAGTAGTTGTGGCTCAAGGCTCAGTAGTTGTGGCGCACAGGCTTAGTTGCTCCACAGCATGTGGGATCTTCCCATACCAGGGCTCGAACCCGTGTCCCCTGCATGGCAGGCAGATTCTCAACCACTGCGCCACCAGGGAAGCCCCTGTCCTGGCTTTTGTTTCCAATGTAAAACCCGGAGATTCTGCTGGGTTTTCTTGGAGAGAGGAGAGCAGGCTGAGAGGCAGAGGAGTGTCCTGATAGACAAGGAGAGGAACACCAGCCCAGGGGAGGTTCCTAGGGGACAGGGCCGGCGGGGAGTGGGTACACGGAGGGCTAGGGGTTCTAGAACCTCTCCGAGCTGCTCCAAGGATTTGACCGTCCTAGTAATGATGGTCCTGCAGCCAGAGATCAGTCCCCAATAGGATGTCACTGACTGTATTGCAAACGTGTAGCTTCAGGTGACAGATCTCCTCTTAGCTGGTAACATGCAGCTCTGAAGGGACAAAGTCTGAAATGTTTTTCTTCCTTTTCCATTTTCAAAGTCCGACATGAAGAGACCATCCAGGCTGTAACCTGAGATGGAGATCGCTAGAACCCAGAGGGGGAGGGAACGCAGTGTGCAGGCAGAAGCCCCTGGATGGGGCAGAGGGTTGCTGGGAGGGCAGCAGGGCCGGGCAGAGGGCAGAGCTGAGCCAGGGGAAGACTTCCTGGCAACTGGCAGGCTAAGCACCAGCATGGGTTCTCGGTGGAGGCTCTTATCTCTTTCCCTGTTGCCCCTAAAACAGAATGGCCTGAAGGCAGGTCCACATGGAGGCAGCAGGGTGTGTCATCACCTGTGTTGTCTGAAAAAAACAATGCACAACCTAAACGTCGAGAGTTATGTTTTATTTGGCGGACAAAACTGAGGACTTAAGGCCGGGACACAGCATCTCAGATCACTCCAAGGGACGGCTCCGAAGAGGCAAGGGGACAGGGGTGGGGGGCGGCCAGGATATACGGGAGTTTTTGCGACACAGACCAAGTAGTTGGAAGATCAGAGGGTTACTGTTAATTAAAGAAAACCAGACATCTCAAGTGAAGGAATTTAGCGCTTTTCTGTGTATGGGAAGATGCAAGAGTCTTGACTCACTGAAGTCATTCCTTTGATGTGCACCTCAGCCATCTGGGGCCAGTATCCTGTGCTTCTCATCCTGAGTCTCCTCAGGGCGCACCTTCCGGGTGGCTGCGGTCTGATGGCTGCTAGATGGGGGGCATCCCGTTTCTATCCTGAGTGCCCTCAGGGCTCACCACTGGGGCGGCTGTAATGTGATGGCTTGATGGCTGCAGCATCCTTTGTTTACTGACATGGCAGGTGCACTTGTAGTTCACACGTTTGAGGTCGGCGCAGCCCAGAAAGCCCGCGTCACTGTTGGGTGTTCAGGGAAATGACGGCCCCTCCCCACACGATGGCAACAGCAGCTGTTCCCCCATCTTCAGACCCCACCCGCCGTCTCCTCGCGGCTCCCCTGTGCATCTCTGTGTCCTCTGAGCAAAGGCCGGCGCTGGCCTTCCTGGGGCTGTGCCCTGGGTGCTTGGAGAGTGTCCCCTGGGGCGGGACCACCGCCCACATCGAAGAACAAACCCTCAAAGCACTGGGTCGGGGACCAAGCCCTTCTTAGGGAACTGCTTTCCAGAAATACTAAAGTCAAGTCCTCACTACACACAGGCACATCTACATTTTACTTCACAGACTTAGAAATATGTATTTAATCTCCAAGAGAATTTGCCATCTCTTCTGGTGGGAAACTTGGTGGACTCTTTCTCTGAAGTTGTGGTTATTGCTTCAGGTAACCAATTGGCGTCTGAGATACTGGACTTTTAATTCTTACTACGGAAAAACACAGTGGTTCACAAACACCCAACCTAGGGAATGAAGTCGGCGTGGGCAGATGGGGAAGTTTGCTGTGGGAACAGCGTGACTCTGTCCTTACCTGCAGCCACGTCGCCTGCCCTTCTGATACAGACTCTCAAACAGATGGCATATTCCAATTTCAATAACTTTACTGGCAATGAAAAAATATGCAAGAGCCGCCAAAAGTAATTCATCAATAGCCGTGCTTAGAAACAGGTGTTGGGCTACGTGTCTCAACTTTTAAGAAAAGTGAGCTGAGAGAGACCAGATTGTTTGATTTCTCAAGTCAGGCAAGACTCCTGGGGGGAAGTTTTTCAAATAGAACAGAATCAGGGAGCCTTTTAAGGAAGCACATCTTTACTGACTATTTTTAGCTACACCTGAAATGTATTGTGTGCGCGTTACTGGCGGCTAGGCTCGGTCCTAGCTCGGTGGGTTCTCTGAACCTGCGTCAGCATCACATAGGAACTTATTAAAAATGCAGATTATCAGGGCCACCCAGACCTACTGAGTCAGAACTCTGGGGATGGGGCCCAGGAAGCTGTGTTTTAACCAGAGCCCCAGGGGATTTGAAGTTCTCAGTTGTGGGAGCTACTGACACAGCCTACCCGCTGGAACCCTGCCATTGACTTGGTTTTACAGACAGAAGTTCTTGACCTAGAAATTCATAAAAAGACACACCTGCCTTGGGACCCAGGAGGACTGGTTTAACCCTGGACTGTGCCACTCCCGTAAGATGTAAGTGAGAGTTCATGGCAGTCTTTTATATTTGCAACAAGTTAGTATTTCGGGGCAAGAGCGACAGAAACAGAAGAAGGAAGGAAAGTGGCTCAGAGGCTCCGTAGGACCAGCGAGGGCCAGAGTGCGGTGGGAGCACGGCAGCCGTGGACAGGCCCCAGGACCCCGGCTGCCCTCGGGCTCATATGACCTGCACAGGTGAGCTCTCACAGGTGCTTCTGGAGTGATGTGGGTGAGTTCTCCTTGTCCCCCCAAAGTTAAATTCTGCTGGCTGGAGAGAATGTAGGATTCAACGCTACATTGGCGGGAGACGCAGGGTAGCCCCGGGATTCGGCCGCTGTCCACTCTGTGGAATCCGCAGTGCCACCCCCATGATACGTACAGAAAACATCCATATGGCCCCGTGGAGTGACCAGGCTCGGGGCCTGAGAGGGTTAAAGCCTCGACATGCCCGCAGCCCATCCTACGGAACTAGCTTTCAGGATTCTATGAGTACACGGGGGCTAAGACACACTGAATTTTTGCTCTGACCAAAGAAACAGTAATAACACCTAGTATCTGGATAAAACTTTAAAATATTCAAAACGTTCCCAGAATGTGCTCTTTATTTCCTTCTCACAGCCACCCGATGATACATTAATATTCCCATTTACGGATGAGGAAACAACCAATACATGAAGTGATTTGCTTGAGGTGACACAAGTGGGCAGAGGGGCTCCGGTCACTTCTCGCCTCCTCTCAGGCCCTGAGGCTTCCTCTGTCCTGGGGGCCTGGTCAGTGGTACCCACTCAGGGTGCAGGTGGGTTTCATCGTGTGGACAAATTCCTTTCTACAGACTCAGATGCCGACTCGGATACACTGACTGCCCACACTTGCTCTGGTTATGAGAAAGAATAGCTGGTAATATAAGTCCTTCTGAAAAGTCCAAAGAACCCACCCAACCTTCACCAAATACCTGTTTTTTGCATCTTTATGTTCCCCTCTTTCTTTAGAGGAGGCCGAAGCTTATGGCTCACGTAGGGACCTTAGTTTCCAAGTGAATCCTTGAAAATTGTATTTGTGCATGTCACTGTTAAAAGGCAACTTTTCCCCCTTTCTGAACTAGTTTAGAGGTGTTGTGTCTAAGGTGGAGTTTTTAAAGTCCCGGAATCATGTATGAAGATTTTGCTAGAGGCACAAAGCCTACGGTGCTTGTTTAAAATTAGTTGATGTTTTAATGAAATCTGAGACACTTAGCACTTTTTCAAGATGCTAAAAAATAAGACCTGCCAAGGTCAAGTTTCTCCAGGTAGAACATGTGACGTCCCAAGCAGCCTGTCTGGGGCTCCAAGAAAGCCCACCCCGGGGCTCCCAGCGCAGCTGCACCTCCTTTAAATTCGAGGAACCCCGGGTGCCGGCCCCTCAGACTTCTCAGCCTTGCAGCCTGGCTGCTTTGCAAAACCTTTTCCCTCCTCCAAAATCACATCTGCAGGTGCCCATCCCTCCGCTTTGACTTGTCTTTCTCAAAAACTATTTTTAAACTCTTTTTTGGTACCTTTGCAATTTTTCTAACATTTTAATGCCCCTATTCTGAAAAACGAAAACCCTGACTCTGATCAAAATATGCTTTTTCACTTGCAGTAAAGAAAACAGACACAGCTGATGTATTCGATTAAAATGATTTTTGATGATATTTTAATGTTTTTAACAGCTTTATTGAAACACAATTTACATATGACAAAACCTGCCCATCGTAAGTTTACAATTCAATGAATTTTATACAATTAATACTGTTGGGCAACTGTCACCACAATCCACCTTCAGAACGTTTCCATGGCCCCCAAAAAGACCCCTTGTGTCTGTTTGCAGGCAACTGGTTGCATTTTTTTTTTTTTTTAGAAATTCAAATAGGAATTATTTATTTATTTTTGGCTGTGTTGGGTCTTCGTTTCTGTGCGACGGCTTTCTCTAGTTGCGGCGAGCGGGGACCACTCTTCATCGCGGTGCGTGGACCTCTCACTATCGCGGCCTCTCTTGTTGCTGAGCACAGGCTCCAGACGCGCAGGCTCAGCAGTTGTGGCTCACGGGCCCAGTTGCTCCGCGGCATGTGGGATCTTCCCAGACCAGGGCTCGAACCCGTGTCCCCTGCATTGGCAGGCAGATTCTCAACCACTGCGCCACCAGGGAAGCCCCCGGTTGCATTTTTAATAGTGCCTTTGTTTTTGTTTTTGTTTTCTGGCTGCACTGCACAGCTTGCGGGATCTTAGTTCCCTGACCAGGGATGGAACCTGTGCCCTTGGCTGTAAAAGCATGGAGTCCTAACCACTGGACCACCAGGGAACTCCGGATTTTAATAGCATTTTAAATTTCCAAAAAAGAGTTCCTAATACCGCCCAAGGATTTGACAGTTGTATGGAGGGCTGTTAATGTGGCAGCCCCGTCCTGACATTTCCCCCCTGGGTCCCCGGCAGGAGGAGGGAAGTGGTATTGAAATTTGTGATAAAGATGAAATAGCATTGGAATCATTTTAGTCCTTCGGCCCGGGCTCATGTGGATATTCGTGACTCCGAGTGAACAAGCGTCAGTTGGGCAGCGAGCAGGGCAAGCTTAACTCCTTCACCCCTATACCTGCAGCAAACCCCTGCCCAACCTAGAGTCACGATGGACCAGTGAAGCACAGCAGGCCGTGGCGCTGGGCTGGTCAGGGAGGTCCAGATCCAAACCACCGTCCTGCCTCTGCTTCTCAGCCTTGGAACTTGAGGACCGTTTGCAATTCTTCAGCCTCTGCTTCTTCTTCTTCTTCTTCTTCTTCTGTACCAACCCCACAGGGTGGCAGCAAAGATTAAACAGCATCTTGCAAGTCACAGGGCGAGCGGAGGGACGGGCCTTCATCAGGGCAGAGGGCAAGTTCAGAGGCATCATGCAGCAGAGCTACTCGGGAAACACCTGCCTGGCCCTCCAGGAGGCGGATCCGGTGTGGACGGCCCCGCAGGGCACAGGGGAGCGAGGGGCTGGATGGAGAAATGGCCGCTCGTGCTCGGTCGAGTTCCTGTTCTGGAGAAACATTGTCAAGAGGAAGCTACACTCCCAGAAGCCCCATCAGACCCAAGATCATTACCGTTTCCAGATTAACTGTCCTGCATTGTGTTCAATACTATCCACGGTCCCTCCGAGCATCTGGAATGACTTGTTCAGACTTGTTTCATTTACGACGCGTTACAGTTTAGTTGTCACATTAAAAGAATTGACCTAGAAATTCCACCTCCAGGAATTGGTTCTAGGGAAACAATTATTGATGGTCACAAAGATTTGGCCACACGAATGCTTAGGGCAGTGTTGTTTCTAAGAGGGAGACCGAGTGTAAGTTTAGTGACAGGAAGGCACTCAGGAGACACAGGGCCTGTAGTCGCAGCTCTGGGTTACATGTTGACTCTGCTCTTGGTGAGCCTCTTGGCCTCAGTTTCCTCATCTGCAAAATGGGCAAATGAGATTCCCTCCCTCACGTGCTCTGGCAGGAGCAGCACCGTGCATGGGACCCGGTGCGCACTGGGCACAGGCTTCTGCTTTGCCTACAACGTCCTACAACAGAACTGTGTCCCGCAGCAAAAATAACCCTGCAGGCCGGTGCTCAGCAGTGCGGAAAGATGTTCACGAGATAGCAAGGGGGAAATGAAGGTTAGAGCATAGTTTGTAGAGTTTGAACCCTCGCTAATAAATGCACGCGTTAAAAACGAGCATGGGAAGTAAGTGCATGTTTGCATTGGTCTCTCCGGCAACTTCCCTGCCTCCACCCCTCCCCCTGCAGCCCCCCCTCCCCCTGCAGGCCCTCCCACCCCAGCGTAGCAGCCAGGATTCCTGGGGAAACGGGAGTCAGAGCAGGTCTTCTTGTGCATCTCCACTGGCTCCAAACTCACTTGGAAATGGGCATGAAAGCCAAACTTGTTCATGGGGAGCCCACTGTGGTGGTTTCCCAGCCCTAACCTCCCTCTGTGACACCCCCAGTCTCCCCTGCTCCCGCCCCTGCCCCTCACACTGGTTTTCCTGCTGTGCCTACTTGGTGTCCTCTGTCTGGAATGTTCTCCCCCTCCTTCCGCACCTCCTGCAAGTGCTTCTTCAAAAGCCCATCTCAGTGTGTCCTTCCCTGCTCACTGGTGATGACAACCGTCCCACGGAGAGCTCAGCCTGCACCCTCCTCCTGGCCCTTGTCACTGACATGCAGGACCCTGCCCACGCTCGTCCTCCTTTATCTCCAGCACTTACAGCAGCTTCTGGAACTTAGGGGCTGCTCCTCAACATTCATCGAGCGAATGAATGCTTTGACTTTTCTTCCATCGCGCACCTATACGTTCTAAGCTTTCTGCAGTTAACATAACATTTTTCTTTTCATAAAAAAGTCAATTTTTAAAAAATGAGTATATAACTGAATCACTTTGCTGTACACCTGAAACTAACACAACATTGTAAATCAACTATACTCCAGTATAAAAATTTTTTTAAACGAGTAGCATTTTATACATATGCCTCAATTTTACACCATTTCAGTTTTGAACTCAAGATTCATGGATGTGATGGGCAAGGGTGGGAAACAGACAGCGAGACGGAGGCGGGGAGAGGGAACAGGCAGAACCCACTATTTCAGGCCATTTCCTAGATGGCAGGCAAATCCTTTGCTAAATCAAAGGGCTGGAATTTAATACGACTCCTTATCAAGAAAGGCAACTTACTAATTTAAACCCAGGGCCAGAATATTTCCATTCCATCTGCTATAACTTCTAATAATTCCCAACATCTTTTTATTGTTCAGGATTTTAATAACGTCAAACACATCTTCCCCAGCACGAGGAACACATTTAGTTCAAAAAGAGCCAAGCTGGAAAACATTTGAAACGCACAGCCAAGCCACAGGGCAACTGGGCCCGCAGGTCAGTGGTGTCCACGTGGGCTTGCCCCACAGTTAGCCAGGAGAAGAGGTTCGTTTGCCATAAGGGAGGCTCGGTTCAGGTTTCTTGGGATAATGGTTAACGATCCACTCAAACACACAGGCCTGTTCTGTGTTAAGCTCCTCGGGTAATATTACCCAGAGGTCTGGAGTGTCTGGAAGATGATGACTTGATTCTTACTTGGGGACAAAGATGGTGCTCGAGCAGGAACTGTGGGCGTCCCAGGGTCTGTCCTTGCTGTTTCCCCACACTCTCCCTAAGAGATCACTTCTCTTCCAAGATTCCAAACACCCCCAAGACACTGCTCAGACCCAGTTCCGCAAGCCAGATCCGGCTCCCTTTCTTGACTCCCAGGGTCCACGGAAGATCAGCTCTTGGCTACTTCACACCCAGCGTACCTGAATCGGAACTCAGCGTCTTCACCCCCAGTGGGGTCCTCCCCCATCACCCCGCATCCCCAAAACCAACCCCCACACCCTCCAGTTACTGAAGCAGAATCTGGAGTCAACCTTGACCCCTCCCTGCCCCTCATGCCGTGCCTCCAAACAATCATCTACTCTCTTAAGAACCTCAGAACTCAACCCACTTTTCTCTGTGCACACTGCCACTGCTCCAGTTTGGGTGCTGCCATCTCTCAACCAGGTCACAGCCACCTACCGGCCCCAGGGTACCCCTCCCCTGCCCACCACAGCCCTCCCTCTGCTGCCACTGGAGTATCTCCCCGCGAAGGAAATCAGACCAGGTTGCTCTTGGCTTAGAGCCCATCAACCGCTTCCTACCGACCTTGGGATGAAGTCCAGCCTCCCTACCCGGACTTACAAGGGTGTGTGGAGACTCATCCTGTGAAGGTTGTGAAATCAGCTTGGGGGTCATAACCAGGACTGACAAAATTAGAATAAGGTGGAAATGGAGCTCTTCGTGCAGGGTAAGGGGAGTATTGCTGGTGACTGTTGGGTCATACTGACATGTGTGTCCTGAGCTATGACGTTACATGCATTTCTCACTGTGGGTTGTAGTTGAAGACTGGTTTGGAAAACGCTAGTGGGGACTTCCCTGGTGGCGCAGTGGTGAAGAATCTGCCTGCCAACGCAGGGGACACGGGTTCGAGCCCTGCCCTGGGAAAATCCCACAGACCGTGGAGCAAATAAGCCCGTGCACCACAACTGCTGAGTCTGCGCTCTAGAGCCCGTGAGCCACAACTACTGAGCCTGCGTGCCACAACTACTGAGCCCATGTGCCGCAACTACTGAAGCCCGCGTGCCTAGAGCCCGTGCTCTGCAACAAGAGAAGCCACCGCAATGAGAAGCCTGCGCACCGCAACGAAGAGTAGCGCCTGCCTGCCGCAACTAGAGAAAGCCTGTGTGCAGCAACGAAGACCCAATGCAGCCAAAAATAAATAAATAAATAAATAAATTCATTAAAAAAAAAAAAAAGAAAAACGCTAGTGGGCAAGACCTTTGGTGAGCTGGCCCTGGCCCGACTGTCCAGGCCCCTCCTCCTTCCCCCCTGCAACCTTCTCTAGTCACCTGCAGGATCTCACATACCCAGCTGCCTGCTACTTCCGGCCCTTTGCACATGCTGTTCTCTTCCCCGGAAGTGCTTTGCTTGCACTGCCCTGGCCTTGTTACGTCTAGTTCTCGCTCTTCAGATCTCAGCCGAAATGTCTGTCCCTCATGGAAGCCTTCCTTGACCCCTAGGCAGGGATAGGTCACCTGCCCCATGCCTCCCTGTCGTCCTGCCCTTCCCCACTGCAGCCCACGTCACAGTGTAGTGCAGTGTAGTGGTTTGTGTCTGCTTTCCTGCTCTTGGCTCCACTGGGGCAGGAGTTACGTCTGTCTTTTCCTCTCTGTGTCCCTGGCACAATAGAGCAGGTACTCAATGACCATGAGCTGAATGAGCCCATTCATTAACTCAAGGCTCATGCGTCAAGGGTTGCTTGGGTCCCTCTTCTGCGCAAGACCTCGTGGACAGACGGAAACAAGCAAGGCAGCACCATCGCCTGGAATTCGGAGGTGACATTTCCCTGATCTCTGCAGCGGGACTGCCGCTCCGCAGGGGACGGGCAAGTTCAGTTGCACAGCGTCCTACGGGTGATGCTAGAGGGTTAAGGAAGATTCTCTGGGACCCAAAGTAAACCTAACAAAACCGCCTCCACATCACGTCCTGCATTTCAGCCTTGACTTCCAGCTTGGGAATAAATGTCAGTTATTCACACCACATGACTTCATTAATTCACACTCATTCCTTTTAGTCCGTATGAAATAAATAATGCTGGGCCAAAGGAGGAGGCATTCAGGGTTCTGGACCCCGAGGCCAGGGAGAAGGAGGAGGAGGGGGTGGGGAGACCCAGGGCTTGGGGTCCGAGCCTTGCCCAACCCTGCCTGCCTGGGTTGCCCCGCTCGGGGCACTGAATCTTCCCGAGTCACAGTCACTTACCTACACAGAAGGGCAGTCACACCCGCACCTAAGCTTGTTGGAAGGATGAACACAGACAGAGCTTTGAGGCCAGCTCTGCGGGTAGGTTCTGGATGCAGGAGCCGAGGCCAGGAGGCCGCTGGGAAGATGCCCTCAGGGTGACGAGGGAGGGAAGTGGGGTCTCTAAAACTGGGGGTCCTCCAGCCCCCAGGAGACCCCACTGCGCGGAGCCTGGGGTGGGGTGGGGAGCTGGGACCAGGCAGCCTCTCTAACCGGGGCCTGACCAGGGGCCAGAGCATCAGCGGTACCAGGGGAGCCCAGAATCAGGGAGTAAGAGGCCCTGTTCAAACCACAGAGCAAAGGATGCATGTTCCGCATCGGTTTCATTTTCTTTTTCCTTTACGTATACTGTGAGCTTCTGTGTCCAAACACATCCCTCGGCAATAAAGTGTTTTCCTCTGTGACCACGTCAGTGCGGGGAACCGACTAAAGGAGGGAGTGACTACTGACTTCTTATCCCCCGTCAGCCTCCGAGTCCCGCTATCGGATGTGAATGCTCCTGCAGCACCCCGGCCGGCATTCCCCACTTCCTGACGAGCTGCAAGCAGGAAGGGGGGCCGGCTGGACCTGGGGAATCCAGTACCCCTCACCCTGTTCAGAGTCACTGTAACCGAAGCGTTGGGGAGAAACACTGATAGAAGCCACACGAGGGAGGCCTTGCATCGCCAGACGTTCAACATGAGACATGCACAAAACAGCCAATGGGCTTTGCAAGAAACGTGGTTTGTATTCCTCAGAGAAAGTCTGGAGATCAGATTTTCAGGGAGTTTCTATAAGAAATGTGTGGAAGTAAGGAAAACGAGGGGCCCCCTTCACTTTTTTAGATTAAAATGCTCAACAGTAAGCTCTTAATTTTCCACATCAGTGGCAGGAACCTTTTATAGATAGCATTAGTAGAAATGATAATAATACTAACAATAATGTAATAAAAACAACAAAAATAACTAGGACCCAAACAGCTAAACGTTAAGTCCTGAAACCATAAAACTCTTAAAACATAGGGGAAAAGGTTCATGACGTTGAATTAGGCAATGATTTATTGGCTATGACACCAAAAGCACTGGCAACAAAAGCACAAATGGGCAGATAGGGCTACATCCAACTAAAAACTTCTGCACAGCCAAGGAAACAATCAACAGAGTGAAAAGGCAACCTACGGAATGGGAGAAAATACTTGCAAATCATACATCTGATAAGTGGCTGATATCCAAATATATAAGAACGTTACAACTCAACAACAACAACAAAAAACCAGATTGAAAACTGGCAGAGGATTTGGATAACGATTTCTCCAAAGAAGATACACAAATGGCCAAGAAGCATCTGAAAAGATGCTCAACGTTGCTAATCATCAGGGAAATGCAAAAAAAACCCACAAAGAGATATCATCTCATACCCATTAGGATGGCTCCTGTCAACAAAACAAAAGAGAAAATAATAAGTGTTGGTGAGGGTGTGGAGAAAATGGAACCCTTGTGCACCTGCTGGTGGGGATGTAAAACAGTCTCTATGGAAATCAGTATGGAGGTCCCTCAAAAAATTAAAAATAGAATTACCATATGATCCAGCAATCTTATTTCTAGGTATACATCCCCCCCAGATTGAAAGCAGGATCTTAAAGAGGTATTTCCACACCCATGTTTATTGCAGTATTATTCATAATTGTCAAGAGATAGAAGCAAATGGACCCAAATGTCCATTGACAGACGAATGAATAAAGAAAATACGGTATATACAGACAACAGAATATGATCAAGCCTTAAAAAAGAAGGAAATCCTATCACATGCTACAATGTGAATGAACTTCAAGGACATTACGCTAAGTGAAACAAGCCAGTCACAATAAGACAAATACTGTATGATTCCACTTGTGCGAAGGATCTACAGTAATCAAACCCAACAAAACAGGAAGTAGAATGGTGGTTGCCAAGGCTGGGGGGAAGGGGATGTGGAAGTCTTTGGTGGGTACAGAGTCTCAGTTTTGCGAGGTGAGGACGGTTCTAGAGATACTCTGCACAAAATGTGAATGTATTTACTACTACCAGACTATGCACTTAAAAATGCTTACAGGGCTTCCCTGGTAGTGCAGTGGTTGAGAATCTGCCTGCCAATGCAGGGGACACAGGTTCGAGCCCTGGTCTGGGAAGATCCCACATGCCGCGGAGCAACTAAGCCCGTGAGCCACAACTACTGAGCCTGCGCATCTGGAGCCTGTGCTCCGCAACAAGAGAGGCCGCGACAGTGAAAGGCCCGCGCACCGCGATGAAGAGTGGCCCCCGCTTGCCGCAACTAGAGAAAGCCCTTGCACAGAAACGAAGACCCAACACAGCCAAAAATAAATAAATAAATTAATTAATTTAAAAAAAAATGCTTACAATGGTAAATTTTGTGTTGTATGTATTTTACCATTAAAACAATTTTTAAAAAAAATTTTTAACTAAAAAAATCCCCCTACTACCATTTATTGATCACTGCATGCCAGGTGCTGGACCAAGCTCCCTACATATATTCTCTCCCGTAATCACGACAACGCATCCTGCTGAGGTGGGGACTACTAACCCGTTTTGCAAAGGAAGTAACTAAAGCTGAGCGGGCGGGTATCGCACCCAAGGTCACAGGCGGAGAAGGCTGAGCAATGTGCCCTAGTGGTCCAGGGAATAAGCGGCTGAGCTGGGATGATGAGTCTCCCTCCAAGGCCATTCCCGTAACTCACACGTCTGTGGGGCTGCAGGACGACCTGGGCTGGGGTGACATCCTCCCACCAGGTGGGGGGCTCGGGCCTCTGGTACAGCTGTGAGGGGAGGCGGGTGCCGGGAAGCAGGCAGGCTGCCAGGTCGTTAGTTTGGAACCAGGGGTGAAGGATGGTTCTGTGGACCATGGGGAGTATACATTTCTATGTCAATGCAAAGCATTTGGGAGAAGGCAGTGGACACGGAGGGACCCAGTTTCCAACAAATCAGAGGTAGTTTCCTACAGCCCCACCTTCTGAGCAGCCCGTATTGGGATCACTAAGAAGGGGAAAAGGAGAGCAGCGTTCACGTGAGCAAACGAAGTCATAGAGCCTGTGCTAGGGGCTGTACCAGCCTCGCTGAATCCTCAGAAAAGAGTTAGGAATCAGATGAGGAAACCGAGGACCCGGGGAACTTGCTGAGGTACCTGGCTGGTGAGTGAAGCATTGGGACCAGCCGGGAAGCCGGGGATGCTGGGCTGTCTCTGCAATTCGTGACCCAACCTCCAAGGCCATCAACACCCTGCCCTGGTCCACCTGGATGTCCTCTCTTCTAGAACCAGCTCTCCCTCCGGAAGTCCCGTCACTTCCTTCCCATCCCTGTGCGTGGCATCTTGCTTCCTACTTAACACTCAGCAGAAGCGATGGAACAGAACCTCCCCAGGCTGGCCGGAGCCCACGGAGCTCACTGCATCTGTGCACAGACACTGCCTCCCCGACGGTTGACCTGTCCTTGGTCCAGAGGCCACGGCCACAAACCTCGTTTCTTCTCCCTCCCTCCCTTCCTCCCTTCCCTCCTTCCTTTCTTCCTTCCTTCCTCCCTTCCCTCCTTCCCTTCCCTCCCTCCTTCCTTCCCTCTTTCCTTCCCTTCCTTCCCTCCCTCCTTCCTTCCTTCCTCCCTTCCTTTTTTAAAAAAATTTTTGTTGGAGTAGAGTTGATTTAACAATGTTGTGTTAGTTTCAGGTGTACAGCAAAGTGAATCAGTTATACCATATATATCCACCCTTTTTCAGATTCTTTTCCCATATAGGTTATTACAGAATATTGAGTATAGTTCCCTGTGCTATACAGTAGGTCCTTATTAGTTATCTATTTTATATATAGTAGTGTGTATATGTTAATCCCAATCTCCTAATTTATCACTTCCTCCCATGTTTCCCCTTTGGTAACCATAAGTTTGATTTGGAGATCTGTGAGTCTGTTTCTATTTTGCAAATAAGTTCATTTCAGCAAAACTTCCTGCCTCTTGCATTGTCCATTTTCCTTCACTACTGGATCATCCCCACTCCAGCAAAACTGCTCTTTCTGTGGTCACTCAGTGACCTCCACTGAGAGGCATTCCTGGCATATTTCACACCCAATCGGATTGATTTTAACAATCCCTGGTCTATACAACGTAATTAAATTCAGTAATAATCATTGTTTTCTTGGTTCATTCTCTAGTTTTTTTTTTTTGTGCTAAATAAAATTTATTTGCTAATTAAGGTAGAAAAACTTCACTTTTCCATTTATAGATAACAGATGCATTCTCTCTCTAGTTTTAAGGCAACAATTTAAAAAAGAATAAATTTCCATTGCAAAGCTATTCAAGTTTAGTATATTCATGACTAAAATTTGCATTTATCAAACAGAAATACGACACCTTGCAGTTTGCAGTCTATTGTAGTGTTCTGAAGTTTAAACACAAATAAAAACTTCATTTGATCACATGGAATGACAGAATTGAAGTCACCAAGTTCTGTTTAGAAGAGTATACATTTCTAAGCCAACACAGGGTTGTTTTGACAATCTCCCTGCTACCCCTGCGCCCACGTCAAACCTCCTGGTTGAATTCAGGAATGTGTAGGACCACCAGGCCTGGAGACAAGGAACTGAGCTCAAACAATTCTGGACTGTTTCAGATGACTCTGAGTCCGTATGTGTAGGGGCTGACTCTATAACTGGTAATTCTCTGGAAAATGCCATGTTTATTAAAAGAAAATAACATAAGTGTGCACATCTGAAGCTTTCACATGTGTTACTAAAACTCAACAGTCTAATTCGAAAAAGATACAGGCACCCCCATGTTTATAGAAACATTATTTACAAGAGCCAAGATGTGAAAGCAACCCAAGTGTCCATAGATAGATGAATGGATAAAGAAGATGTGGTGTATCTATATACAATGGAATATTACTCAGCCATAAAAAAGAACAAAATCTTGCCATTTGCAAGAACATGGATGGCCCTAGAAGGAATTATGCTAAGTGAAATGTCAGACAGAGAAAGACATATACAGTATGATTTCACTTATACGTGGAATTAAAACAAAACAAATAAAGAAACAAAATAAAACAAACTCATAGATACAGAGATCAGATTAGTGGTTACCACAGGGGAAGGGGGGTGGGGGGCGTGGGCGAAATGGGTGAAGGGGGTCATCCGTATGGTGATGGATGGTAACTCGACTTGGGGTGGTGACCATGCGGTAGTGTATGTAGATGTTGGATTATAATGCTGGACCCTTGAAATTTATATGTATAAAACTCAACAGTGGGCTTCCCTGGTGGCACAGTGGTTAAGAATCCGCCTGCCAATGCAGGGGACACAGGTTCGAGCCCTGGTCCGGGAAGATCCCACATGCCACTGAGCAACTAAGCCCGTGCGCCACAACTACTGAAGCCTGTGTGCCACAACTATTGAAGCCCGGGCGCCTAGAGCTTGTGCTCTGCAACAAGAGAAGCCACCACATGAGAAGCCTGCGCACCGCAACAAAGAGTAGCCCCCGCTCTCAGCAACTAGAGAAAACCTGGGTGCAAGCAAAGACACAATGCAGCCCAAAAAAAATTAAATAAAATGAATAAATTAAAAAAAAAAACCTCAACAGTAATTGCAACAGTCTTTAGAAACTAGACCAACAAAAGCCTGTTTGTCACTGACATTGTTCAGAATGAGCACTGAACGGTGATGATAAAAAGCAGACTCTTTAGTTGACTAATTATTATTTTTCTCTACAGAAAGCGCCCCCCTTATTACCTGCACCTGGGAAAGAGTCCGCCCACCCCACCTTCCCAGCACCAGCCACGCCAGGCACTTCTTGCTCCTCACTGACCCCAACACACTGCCCACCAACCCCCTCCTCCTGCAAAGCTGTCCTCCTGTGGCCTCTGGTCCACCTGTGTCTCGGGTTCTCCTCCCAAGGCGCTCACGGCTGGCCCTCAGTCTCCATGTCCCATCCCCCACCCCAACTTTCCCAGCCTCTAAGCATCAAAGTAACAGGCTCGGGGGCCTCTCACCCCCTAGGTGATCTCAGGTCCCAGGGTTTTAAGGACGTCTGTGCGCTGATAGCTCCTGAAGTTACATCTCCAGGTGAGACTTCACCCCCGAACTCTGATACCTAAGTGTAACAAATCTGTCGCTGACACCTCCGCCTGGATGTCTCTCTGGATCTCATCCTCGCCCCATCCAAATCCTGCTCCTCTCCTAGTTCTCTCTCTCTCTCTCTCTCTCTCTCCCTCTCTCTCAGCAGACAGCGACTCTAGTTTTCCAGTGGCTTAAACCGAAATCCTGGCAGTAATCCTTTCCTCTTTCCCTAACACCCCACATCTGACCATTAACAAATCCTGTTCGCCTTCCCTTTGAAATATTTCCAGAACCACCTGCAGTTCCGGCCCACGTAACACCTGGCTTGGAGCGTTGCAGCAGGCTCTCACCCCCATCCCAGCCCCTCTAGTATTTCCTCACATGCAGCCAGAATGGTCTTTTTTAAATGTAAGGGAGATCTTCACTCCTTTGCTCAAAACCCTTTCCCCATTTCACTCAGGACAAATTCCAGAATCCTTACCAAGGCCTTTGAGTTCCAACACGCTCTAGCACAACCTGACCCTCACACCCACTACTACTTCCCCTTGTTTACTGCCATCCTCTGCCTCACCCACTCTCTGCAGCTACATGGCTCTTCTAATAGTTCTCAAACTCTCCCCTACACTCCTGCCTCAGGGCCTTTGCACCAGCTGTCCCCTCTGCTGGAATGCCCCCCGCCAGAGATCTTTGAGGTTCACTCCATCACTTCCTCCCTCTTCCTAACCATCACACGCCTGGCAGGGCCTTTCTTGACCAGCATCTTCCCCATCACTCTCTAGGCCCTTGTCCCTGCTGCAACGGGGTGTCTTAGATCCACTATTTATTTAAATGTCTGTCTCCACCCATTAGAGGGACTCTATTTTGTCACTCTTTGGGCTGCTCCAGAAAAGGTCCCAGACCTCCTTGCTATTCTCCGAGCTCGGGGAGAACTTCCAGAGCCACTGTGGAAAAATCACTCAGAAAAAAAGCAACAAAAACTCCCAAACACAGGTGCTTGATTTTGCTTGTTTCTTCGTGGAAAACAGCCCAGGAACGTGCCCGATTTCTTGGTTGAAGACCTGTGACAAGGCTTAGGCCTGCGATGGCAAGTTTGCTGCGTGGACTTTTTCCACGCTCGCCTTCTGAGGTCTCCGCAGAGTCTGTGTTCAATCACGGCCTCGGGCACGGTCTCCCGAGCCTCCGTGAGTCACCAAGCAGCCACTGTTGGCACATGAGATGGCGTTGGTCATCCCTGCTTTAAAAATAGTTCAACATATGCATCTTGTTCCCGTGCTGGATTCCGAAGGTCTAGCTGTAGTTCACCGGAAAGGTTGAGAATCTAAGACAGGCTGGGGTAAGGGGAGGTGTCGGCTCCAGAGCCCCTCACAGCCCCTCCAGAGATGGCCGACAGCTCCAGGGTTCCCCAGAGGTCCTCAGAGTAGCTCGGGGCCCCTCATCACCCACAAGTCTGCAGAACAATACTCTCCCCTGAGGGCAAAGTCTCCGCTGCTCTGATTGTCACCTCTTCTCACATCTCTCAAAGTCTTCCCTGCCGATCCACATTCATGCTCTTCTCCTTGATACGAGGGCCCCTCAGCAAACGCCCCACGCCCACCGACTGCAAAAGCCAGAGACCCTCGAGGTCAGGCTGGACACCACCCTCCCTGCCAGTTCCTCACCAGTGCCTGCTCGTTTCACCCCGGTCTCTTTCACCATCCCTTTCTCTCTAGACCACGACCCCAGCATGAGTTACGACCTGAATCAGCACATCAAGACCCTGACAGGTCCTGCACGAAAGAAACCCTTGACTCGGTGAACCCAGCCTCGCTGAACCCTTTGTGGCCCAGGAACACTTGGTCCCTTCACCACGTCTCCCAAGACCATGCACCGTGGGATACTCCTCAGGAGACACCCTCGACCTCTCCTGGTGGGGGACCTAGCATTTCTACCCTGTCCTTATCACGAGCTGCTTCCTTCTCTAAACCCAGGCATGTCCACCACTCCCAGGGATGGCCTGGGGCCGCCTCTCCCCCTCAGGTGTGTGGCTGCAGGTGTGAGAGCAGAGCCTCTCCCTCGGGACCACTGGGATGTGCTTACAATGCAGACTCGAGGTCACCAGGTCTGGCGTGGGACCTGAGGATTGGCTGGTTTGGGTGATTTGGGCGGGCTTTGGGGAGGGGGCGTGGCCTCCGGTTCTCTGGTCCCTCTGGGACCACGGAGGCAGAGGAGTATTTCCTGCTGGGGGGCAGGGGCAGAGGGAGGCGTCTGGCTCTGGGTTGATGAGTCTGAATGTCAAGGGCATGATCCTGGCTGGCCCTGGGAGGGACAGACAGCCTGCCACCCTCTGACCCTCGCCCAGGGCGTGCTGGCTGATTGGATGACGCGGGGCACGTGTGTGCACGCACGCGTGTGCATGTGGCACTGCCCGGCCCACGGCACTCCCCACGTGGCTGCGGTTGCTGTCATCGTTTTTATTATTCTTGCTCAAAGCTTTCCAAACCCGCGTGACTAACAGAAAAGGACTCCCTCCTACCCCGCACCGCTGTGAATTTCAGAGCAAGATGCTGAAGCCTTGATGGAGCCGGCGTCCCCACGGGCTGCTTCCGCCCTGGGGAGCCCGAGCTGAACCCCGGCCCCCTCCCCCCCGACCCGGGTCCCAGCCCTGAGTCCATCCTCCCAGACCCTCCGCCGAGAGGAACAAATTGTGATGATCTCTGAACTTCCCTTCCTGTTTGCTTGTAAATTAACTCGCTACCCGAAAGGCTGAGAATCTCTGCCTGTCAGATATTTTCTTCCCAGTTGACGAGAAAGTGCTCAAAAATAGAGCTGCCACCTGACACATCCTGGAGCGAATTGCCTTATACACAGCAGGCAGCTCAAGGCACGTTCACGGCTCACCTTCGCCTCGTGGACCCCAGTTCACGGCAGTGGGCAGACAGCAGGGTGCGGGAGGGCTGGGAACGCCCTTTCAGGCTCCCCCCACCCATCCCGTCTTCTGCTTGAACTGCAAACGTTTCAACCAAAGACGAAGCAGGCGATCGAACCACCCACCAAACCTAATCAGCAGGTCCACTGGCCCCAGACTTTTTAGCGCCTGCCCGCAGGTTCCACCGGCATCAAAACGCGAAGACATTCAAAATCCCCACGGAGGAGTTTTAACAGGGCGTCACCCGTAAGTTACAAGTGGCTACGTTTCCCTTTGGTGTGTTTTGGGACAATTTTCTTCCACGGACATGTGTCACTTTATTTTTTTTTAAATATTATGAAATATTTCAAACTACAGAAAATTACAGAGATTATTAAAATGAACACTCATGTACGTTATCCACATCTTGTTTTCCATTTATAATCAGAGAAAATCCAGTAACCCTACAACAACAAAACCCCTAAATTCATCCTCTTTCCCTCCAAGTCAGTCCTTCCTGACTTCCGGTTTCGGATGATGGTGACCTAGTAATTCAGGTGACACAGCAATCAACACGAAGCCCTCAGAACTGTGACTGAAGGCAACCTACTCGCTGACCCACAAGTCCAACTGATGGTACCTCTGTGCTTCTTGAAAAAACCCCATTTTTTCCCCTTCCTGTTGCTACTTCAACAGCCTCGATTACGTTGATTCTCTTCCTCTTTCTGGTCCTTTTAGGTCAGTACTTCAAGCTGTCATCCCATGTCTCTGGCTTCATTATGACTGAGGAATCAGGCATCAGCCCGGCTGCAATTCCTCTGGGTACAACCAGTGTTTTCCTCCCTCCCTCTCTGGATGGATTTAAGATCTTTTATCTTCGCTCTTCTACAGTTTCTCTGTTATGCTCAGATGCAGATGTCTTTTTAAATAGTTCAGTCTCCTGAAGCAGAAGCAGCTAGTTTTCCCATCGTTTCTAGAAGTTCTCCGCCATTACGTCATCGCATTTGCTCTTCCCTCCTTCTCTCTTTCTTCCTCCCTACCTTATTAGACTTGGAGGGACGTTCCCACGTTCTTCTCTGCGTCCCCTAACCTCTCATATTTTCCACAACATCATCTCTCAGTTTGTGCCTCCTGGGTGATTTCTTCAGGTTTTTCTTCCAGTTTACAAAGTCTTTCTTTTGCTGAGTCTATTCGGCTATTTAGTCTGTTCAGGAAGTTTTAATTATGATGGTTTTCATCCCCCTGTTCCTGGCACAGAGCTTTACAAGCGCTCAGGATTTGATAGGAGTGTCTTTGTGATGCTACGGATGCAGCTCAAGGCGGGTCCCTAGATGGGTCGGGATGAGGCTGGTCACTGGAAAGGCAGACCGTGTGATTAGAAGGTAGGGGGTTTGGGCCATCCCACCTCCAGGGAGGAAGGGAGCTGGAGACTGAGTTCAATCACACAGACAATGACTCAATCAATCGTGCCCACCTGTGAAACCCTGATAAACACTCTGGACCCCGTGGTTTCCTGTTGCTGAACACATGCCTCAGAGCTCACCTCTCTGCTCCTTTTATCTGGCTGGTTCTCCTTACCTATGTCCTTTATAATAAACTGTAAATATAAGTGCAGCACTTTCCTGAGTTCTGTGGGCTGTACTAGCAAATTATTAAGCCTGAGGGGTCATGGAAACTCTGGAACTATAGCCGGTCAGTCAGGGGTCCCAGTGGCCTGTGAAACAAGAGTGTCTTGTTGGGGACCAGGCCTTGACTTGTGGGGCCTCTGCTGACTCCAGGTGGTCAGTGCCAGAAGGACACTCGGCGTGTACAGCTGGGGTTGGAACAGAATAGAATCCCAGTCCTCCTACTTGCTGTGTGTGAGACTCTGGGCAGGTCACAGAGCCGCTCTGTGCCTCAGTTTCCTTGTCTTAAAAATGAGGGACTTCCCTGGCGGTCCAGTGGTTAAGACTCCGAGCTCCCAATGCAGGGAACACGGGATCGATCCCTGGTCGGGAACTAAGATCCCGCATGCCGCTTGGTGTGGCCAAAAAAAAAAAAGATCATGGCAGCACCTGCCACATAAAATGTATGAACAATAAACGGGACACTCAGCATCCAGCACATCATGACTCCCCTGACAAGTGGGAATGCCCCGGTCTCCTGCTCAGATGCCACGTATCCAGAAAGCCTGCGGCGCGGCCTGCAGTGGAGGTCACTCCTCTTCCCCTGCACTGTGGGTACCCCCATCCCTCTCTCCGTTTTATTTCTGTTCGACCTGACACCTGTATTAGGCAGCTCTTCCAGTGACAATGCTCTGTAACAAATCACCCCTCAGACTGTCACGTCCAGAAGCAAGCCTTTACACTCACGCTCACGGGTCCACAGGCTACAGGACTGGTTGATCCCGGTGGCCTCAGCTGAGCAGCTCTGCTGCCACCTTGGATCTGCTGGGCGGGTCTCCAGGCTGCAGGTTGGGGTCAAGTCGGTGCCACAAGTGTCCCATTATTCTGGGACCAGAAACTACTCAGGGCATGTTCTCACGGCAATGGCAGAAGTACAAGAAGCAAGCCAACACCCATGAGCATATTGGAAGCCTCTGCTTACATTGCCCACCAATATCCCACAGGCCCAGGTGCGTCACCTGCCACATCCAGTGTCCAGAGGCCAGAATGGACTCTGTTTCCTGGCAAGGAGCTGAACTGTCCATAGCAACGTGTGATGCTTAATTCTAATATGAGCAGGCTTTGGGGAATCCGGGAACAATGCTCCAATCTACCACTCTCCTTGGCATAGTGTATTTTTACTGGTTTTTATCAAGAGTACTTTTCCTGCCGTGTAATAGAAGCTCCACGAGAGCAGGGACATTGGTTCTTCTGTACACAGTTCTCTCCTGGGCCCTTAAACAGTCACTCTTCAGCAGGTGTCTGTTGACTGAATGCGTGAACAAATGAACAAATGAGCCGGGTGAGAACAGTAGTGATAGCAGTCACACTGCTAACCTTCTATGGTACAGCTGGGGATGAGCCGTGAAATGGCCAGAAAGAGGTGGGCAGGTGGGGCTTCCTTAATGCTGCAGGGAGGGGCCATGCAGTGCTGTCGGCCAGTTGCCTCCTTGTACCAGAAACTGGCCATGGGACAGTGGAGTCACAGGTTCCGGGCCAGGCCATGGTTCATCTATGTGGATCACTTTATATTCATCCTCAAAGCCAGATGCTAAAGCAAGAGCCACACCACAGGTACCCAAAGCCAGTGATGAGACATCACTTCAGTATCTCAATGCCCCTGGTTTTCCAACCGTTTGTTGTAAGAAAAAGCTCTAGTACCGAGTTAACTTCCCTAAAGTAATACTTACCAGCTGGCTGACCACAGAATTACCAGCCTCATTCACTAAGTAGGATTCTACACCCAGAGGTGGAAACATTGAGTTCAGCCTACTTTTATATACGTATTTTTTAACTTTCCTTGTTAAGGAATGACACCATGAATGGAAAGAGCCCTAAAAATACAAATTCTCTACAATTTAGCAAATGCAGGGACAATGAAAAGTCTAATAATAAACTTGAGACAGACTAAATACCACATAATTAGCACACTTGAACCAGAGGCAGAAGAAAAACATGTAATTAAATCTGAATACTTTAGGAAGAAATAAAAATGGTGCAATAATAGCTAAATCAACCAGAATGAGAAAGGTTATAAAAAGAAACCTCTGATTGATTTCCCCAGTAAGAAGATGATTTGGGACCAAACAGCAAAGGCTGGAAGAAGAGGGGGAAATTCACTACGGATACAGAAAAGTGAAGCTGATGTAATTTCCAAGAGCAAATGGTTGCTTCTCCAGAAGCACCCTGAAGGCTGAGTTCTCTTATGGTTGGTGAGAACAGAAAACACTGATGTGTAAAACTCCGTTCACATGTAAGTATTAATTATGTAAAGCCCTGTGGTTCCTGGAACAGCCAAGAGCGTTTCTACCCCAGGGCCTTTGCACTGTGGTTCCCTGCCTGGAGAAGTTTCCAAATTATGGCATGACTCACTCCTCACCTCACTCCCAGCTCTGCTCAGATGTCACCGTAGCTCCCAGGGGCTCCTTGTGCTTCTACTAGGCTTGATTTTTCTTCAAGATAAAGCATAACCTCCACTCAACACTATATTATACATCTGTTTATTCTTTTTTTTTTTTGGCCTCAGCACGCAGTACGTGGGATCCTAGTCCCCCAACCAGGGATTGAACCCACACCCCCTGCATTGGAAACACACAGTTTCAACCACTGGACCACCAGGGAAGCCCCTACAATTGTTTGTTCTTTGACCTATCCTCTGTCTCTCTGTATGCACCACGGGGGGGGAGGGCTTGGTCTTTTATTACCCACCATCCCACCCCAAGCACCTGGCTGGAAGTACATGAGTAAGAAACCTTCATTGACTGACTAAACGAGCACAGCACCCCAGAGGACCACACAGTAGATCCTCCCAAAGGTGTGAACAAACAAACCCGTGGAATTTTTTGACACGGCTAAAGGAAAGCACACCTTCATCCTCAACATCACTGTTACAGAAGCTGTCGTTGAATAGTAGTGGTAAGTATAGCTGCCCTCAGCCTGCTCGTGGCACTGAAAGGTACTGGCATTGAATCTGTTTCTCACAAGCACCTTTCTGGGGAGGTCCACGTCAGTGGGGGAGAAGGGGGCCCCGGCGCCCGGGGTGCTTAGTGCGAGGCCGCTCAGGACCGCCCAGGCTGGCGGGGAAGCCGAGGGAGCCGGCGGGCACCACGTCTGCAGGAGCCTCTCCAGGAACCAGCAGGTCTGGGACTGACAGAACGACTCCTAGTACTCTGGCCTGTCTCCAGTTTCTGCGCAGAAAAAATGCAATTACCTTCTTCCCCCTCTGTCTGCTAAGAACCCGCAGAGAGAGGATGGCTGGCTTTCCAGGGACCCTCCGGACTCTGGCAGCCACAGTGACTCCCAGCCCCGGGCACAGGAGAACCACCCGGCGAGCTTAAATAGTAAGATGCTCAGGCCTCACCCGCTGGCATTCCGTTTGCACTGGCCCGGGGCTGGGCCCAGGCATCTGCATTTTTTTTAAAAAAGTGCAACAATTGTTTCCACTGTGCAGGGGGTTGAGAGGCGCTGGGGCCCCAGAAGAGGTGCAGGGTGTGGAGGATGGGGTGATGGTGGGGGAGTGAGGTGCCCCACTTTCTAAACAGAGACAGGATGAGAAGTACTGCTTGTCCTTTTGCCTCGGGCTCTGACCTGGCTCCACACTGGTAATAGTTCTGTCTTTATTTAAACATTTTGCTACTTTGCTTGTCGTGGGTTTTTTGCATTAATTTTTATTTTTAAAAAATGCATGGAAATTTTATTTCTGTTGATTAGGGAGGTGTTTCGGCACCTCGTTAAATTTAGTGCCTGAAGCAAGCGCCTCAGGGCTTCACCCTGGGGGTTTGGGGAGGTGGGATGTGGCGGTGCCCGTGCGAGGGGGCAGAGACCTGCCAGAGGGTGCATCTCCTGATGGGGACATCTCATCCCGTCACCAGAGCCTCCCTCGGGGAGACACCCAGACCTCGGCTCTAAACACCATCTTCATGAACATGGTATCTCCGTCCGGCCCAGACTCCTCACCTGACTTCCTTCCTGACAGTCCCACTTGAGGATCTGAACACGTCTCAAACTTGTTCAAAGCTGGCCTCTGCGTTCCAAATCCTTCTCTGGCCCAAAGCAAAACAACGGCAGCAGCAAACCCCGGTCCTCCTAGACGTGCCTCTCAGTTTTGTTGGGGCCCAGGGAGGGCTGCCCCAAAATGTGCCTCCCTGGCATATTGATTAACCTGAATTAAAGTTACTGAAGAAACGGCCGATGCAAGAGGGTCACTGTGACCCTCCTCTCTGTCTCCCTGAAAGCAGGAACTAAATCCTCCACGTGAAGGGCCACCCCGGTACAGGAGGAAGAGGCATCCTTATCACCAGAGATGGGGATTCAGGGCTGAGCAGCCGGGATAAACAAACCTTGTTGCTTCTTTACTAATTTAGTACCCAAGCCCAGAGCTTAAATTCCTTGCTAATTAAGCACCCAAACCGAAGTTTCTTTGTCCTGTCAATTCCTCCCGGCCGCTTCTCAGGGCCCATTTCTATGAGAATTTAGATCTGTGTGCGGGAATTAAATGTTTCTCTTTCTCCCGCTCATCTGCGTTGTGTCGATTTTATTACTGGTCCCGCCAGGAGAACTCAAGAGGGATCAGAGGGGGAATTTCCCCTCCTCCACAGCACCGGTTCACAGGCCAGATGCTCTGGCATCCGTCACACCGCCCCCCCCCCACCCCCAGCCCCTCAGCACGTCCAATCCGCCAGCAGTCTGTCGACTCTGCCTCTGCACAGGCCCAGAAGCATCTCCTGTCCGTCCTCACTGCCTCTCTCCTGTCATCTCCTGCCTGGACCCCTGTCAGCCTGTCTCCCCCCAGCCTCCAAGCAACCCAAGCCATTGTTCTACACCCAAGATCCATCACTAAGCTCTGTTCACACCTTGCCATCAAAAACAGAGCAAACCCGGGGCTTCCCTGGCGGTCTAGTGGTTGGGACTCTGCGCTTCCAATGCAGGGGCCACGGGTTCGATTCCTGGTTGGGGAACTAAGATCCCACGTGCCAAAAAAATAAATAAATACATACACAAAAGATTTTTTTAAAAAATAGAGCAAACCCCTTCCCACAGCTTTCCCTGACAGACAGACACACCCTTTGCCTCGGCCCTTGAAGCTCGGCCTGACCAGCCGTCAAGCTGCCCAACCCTGCTGCCCACCACCCTCCTCCCCGCTCACCGTCTGCAGCCGTGCTGGCCTCCCTCCTGGCTCTTCCACAGGCCCAGCTGGCTTTTGCCTCGCGGCCTTTGCACCTGCAGTGTCCTGGTCTGGACCGCTCTCACCCCTGGAGCCTCCCATGGGGGCCCCAGCGTTTAGGTCTTTGTTGAAATGTCACTTCTTTAGAGGGGACGTCCCTGACCACCCCACTGGTCACTCGTTATCTCATCTCTGCTTTCTGTGTCCCACTTGTCTGTCTCCAAGATCATTTTAAGGTACTAATATTTTGCTTGTCTATTGTTTTTCTTCACCACTAGAATGTATATTTCATGAAAACGGCGGCATCATCTGTGTCGTTTGTGCTGTGTCTCTGTGGCCTACAAGAGAGCTGGCTTATAATAGGTGTTCAATAAATACATGTTGAATTAATAAATTACTGAATAAATGAATGGATAAGTGAGTAACTGAATGTTAATAACAGAACTTTCTCTTGGAAATTCCTAGGACCTACAGGCTAGCAGGATGACTTTTACACTTCAAGGTAAAGAACCAAAGACATACAGCTAAGGAAGTCCAAGAACTATCCATACAGCTAAGGAAGTCCAAGAACTATCATGTACAGAGTCTCTGTTCTTCTTGGAAATCCTTCCAGCACCTTCAGTGGATTTGAAAGGCAGGCCCCTGTGACACGGTCCATAAGTAGCAGAATAACGGCCCTGCCAAGAGGCCGGGACAAATCCCTGGAACATGCGAATACATCACTCGACGTGGCGCAGGGGAGTGGAGGGTGCAGGTGAGCTTGAGGTTGTCAGGCAGCTGATCTGGACGTGGGGAGGATCCCGGCTGTCTGCGCGGGTCCATTGTGATCACAGAGCCCGAGGTGGGAAGAATCAGCGTCCGAATGGGCAGCAGAAAAGGACCCACTGGCCAACGCTGATCTTAAAGACGGAGGCAGAGGCCACAAGCCAAAGAAGGTAGAGGCTGGAAAAGGCAAGGAGATGGACTCCTTCCGAGCCTCCAGAAGGACCAGATCCCCGCTGACGCTTGACCGTAGCCGAGGGAGACCCGTGTTGGACTCTGACCTCCAGGACCGCGAGGGAGTAGACTTGGTTTGTTTTAAGCCACCCCATTGGTAGCGGTGTCACCGGGCCCTGGGAGATGAACACACGGTCTGTCGGTAGAAGGTGGTCAGGGCAGTGCCCTTAGCCCTCTCTCATGTCTACGAAGACTAAACTGTGCGAAACCAGGAGATGCAGCAGGGCGGGTACATTCCGACCCTGAAGACCAGGCCAGGGATACGGCAGTGTCATGAACGGGCCCGTGGCAGACTGGCCAGGGGAGGGGAGTGGCCGTTTCCTGAGAGCCACTGCTGGGCTCTTGGCTTTTAGCCATGTCCTCTGGGGGGGCGGTGGGGGGGGGGGAGCACGCAACAATTGTCCACCACCATTCATTCTTCCACTCACTCGTCTGTTGCAAATGCTTCTGGACCATCAATGAGGTGCCAGGCACTTTGTCATCACTGTGGCGACAATCATACCAAAGGTCAGGTTCAGGAACTGACTACATTTTCATGGAAAATTGGCAATAATAATAACAATAACAATATGCACCACTTACTAAGAAGTTACTATGTACCCGGTCCACGCTGGATACTTAAAGAACACTTTGTCTCACCTTGACAAGGTAGACAGCAGGTCCGTCCTGCAGATTCTCAGAGAGGTGTGTTTAATGACCTGTCGACAGCCACAGGGAACAGGATGTAACTTAGATGCCTCTCTTGCCTGAAGCTTGTGCTCTTTCTGTGACATCATACTGACCCTCAAGATAGAAAAAGTTTCCATTGTTTTACTTTATCGCATGCCCGAGACTCTAACAGTATTATCTGTAATCTTCACAACAGCCCTATGGGGAAGGTATTGTCTCCACTTTACAAATGAGGAAACTGAGGCTCAGGGATATTAGGCTTCTCGTCCCAAATCACGTAAGTCATAAATGTCAGAGCCAGGGTGGCCCATCTCCACATCTTGTGTTTGGTCCACACAGCCGGCTGCCTTGGGCAGATCCCGCTGCCCGAAGTCTACAGTTTTAAAACTACATTATTTTCACTCCTCCAGCTTCTGTTGTCCATTTACATCTCTCTTCTCTAACAGAATCTCATGCAGTGCCCGCCTTCACTTTCCCTGTCTCACTTCTGCTCCTTCGCCTGCCTGCCCAGATTCTGGCGTCTACACTGGGCTGTGATGGGGAAACTGTTTCCACTGGAAAATCAAGAAGGGCAGCTGAGGCCTTTGGGAGAACACAGTGGAGACAGGCATCAGCCTCCTGTCAGCAGCCGGGCCCCCATTGGAGGGGCTTCAGCGGATGCTCTGTGTGGGGCAGCTGGTCCTTAGAGGTTTCCATGGAGACCCCTCTGCTCTCTGATTCGCTCACCAGACCCTTGGCATCACGATGGAGACCACTGTCCTGAGGACCCCGGGCCTGCCTACAACAGGCCCCCAACGAGGTGCCCCTTGCCCGGGCTGGGGGTAAAACAGAGACCAGGCTCACATCTTGTGCATGGAATTTCCCAGAAGTGGTTTGCCAAGCAGATTATCCTTAAACTAGTTTTACTTTCTATAGGAATAAAGCTGTTGTTAATGCCGTGATCCCGGCCAGGACTGTCTCCGAAAGCCGTGGTTGTGACCCTGTCACCGACGTGGCCAGGGAGCTGGAGCCCTCCCTCCCCCATCCCTACCAGGCATCTCTCCTCTTCTCCCGCCAACAGAACTCGGATCTGGTCCAGACACACCTGGGCATCCGTGCAGGTGGGCAGGGCCCGGTTTGGGGACGTGTGACCCAGCCCTGACCAATGGGATGCGAGGGGAGTCACTCGTGGGAAAGATCTGTGCTCCTGCTGCCAGGAGCAGCGGGGGCCAAGCCATTCTGTGCTGCTGGGGGAATGCAAGGCTGAAGAAAAACCAGATGGGCCCACGGAGTAGAGGGATGTGAGGCCCCCAGGGGGCTAACCGGCCGCCTGTCCAGCCCCGGAGTGTGAGCCTTTAGTTCCCTGAGTTAACCGAGTGTCTCTATTGCTAAAGCCGCCTTTGGCTGCATTTCCTGCTCCTTGAAGCCGAGCACATAGTAACGGACAGGCCCCCATCCAGGCATAAGAGCAAAGGGAGGGCTCTAGTTAGTGATGTCAGGGATCTCGCTGCCTGAGGGGCCCCTGGTTTGTCCAGCCCGGCACCCTCATTTAACGCGTGAGGACCTGAGGTCAGGGGGTGGAATGTCCTGCCTGGGCCCCCTGGCTGGTTGCAGAAGAGCCACTACGAAGGTTTGGGGTGTGGGGACCACCGACATCCAACCTTGCAGCCCATCCCGTAAGCTCTGCGCCTCAGCCAGCCCCCGCGCACCCCAAAGGACAGGATGGCCTCCGGGGACGTGCCTGTCTGAACTGAGTCCTCCTTCTGGCTCCCTGAGTCTCCTAACTGCATCCCGTCTTACAGCGCAAGACTCTAATAAGCTAGCTCGTTCTCACTGGGGTGGTGGGGACTTCCTGAGTTACCACCGATGCTTCGAAAGATGCAAGTGCAAAGTCCAGGATAAACAGAATAACTTCCTAAAGGATGCAAGTGCAAAAACAGAATTTCAGGACGTGTGTTTAAGACACACCAGTCAGGCCCTGCTGAGTCTGCCCTCCACCTGTCAAGCTAGTTCACTGTCTTCCTGGACTTAGAGAAGGCAGGACCACCTCGTGCTTTCCGAGCACCGACTTGGCAGCTGTTACAATGCTTTGAGGAGCCCGGGAGACTGAGGCACCCGGCTCTCTGCCCGCACTGGTCACTCAAAGCAGAAACAATGCTTCCATGTGCCAGGCACTGGGCCAGTGTTCCCATAAACCATTCCATTTACTCCTATGATAATGCCGTGGAACAGAAAGGGTTAACCTTTCACAATTCAGTGGATGACTCTCAGGCCGGAGAACCAGCTCGCCCAAAGCCACAGGCACTGGTTTAAATGGCGCTTGAGATGGAATCCTGGTCCGTATGGGGCCAAAGCCCATGTGCTGTTTCTGTCCCAGAGCATCTATCAGGGCCGGAGTTCTCGGGGCTGGTCCAGGCAGCTGTGGCTTACAGAGGACGTAGGATCCGAGCTCAAGGGGAAACTAGAAGGACAGGCTGAGGCCCATCAGTGGCCTTCTATCTGTATGAGGTACAAAATAGTAATTCCACGTATGCCTAGAAGTTTCAAAAATCTTAGGAGGGATGAGAGCTAATGCACGAGAGGAAAAGAACATACCTAATCTTCAGCTTGAAATAGAATGCTTCTCGGACGGCGTGTCCACTTCCTAGGGCTGCCCTGACAAGTTCTCACAAACTGGTGTCTTAGAACTGCAGGAATTTAGTCTCTCGTGGTTCTGGAGGCCAGAAGTCCAAAATCAAGGAGGCGGCAGGGTTGGTTTCTGGAAGCCCAGCAGGAGAATCTGTTCTCTGAGTCTTTGTGAGCTTCTCAAAGCAACATATTTATATTTATGCAGTTGCCATAAGAAAGAATAAAGGTTTTGCTTTTTTTTTTTTTTCCAGCCAGGCAGAGGGAGACAGTCTGGGAAAGCAGAAAATGCGGTACAGGACGGCAATGAGGGCTCTGCCCCCGGGGGAGAATCTCAGCGCTTGTTGGGAGGGGCGGGAGGGGCGGGGCGATGGGAAGGGCGAGGCTGTGGTTATTGGCGCAGCCACCAGGAATTCCCGGTGGGTCTCCGGCCGCACCGTCGCGTCGCCCTCTCCGCTCCCTTGAGGCTGAGCGCGGCAAGTGGCCCTCGTTGGCCAGTAACCGTGAGGGGTGCCCTCTGGCTGATGCTGAAGGGCAGGTGCGCCCCTGACTCCCTCGGCCCTCCTGGCCCTTGATGCCGGAGCCTTCCCCGCCTGAAGGTGACGAAGAGGAGACCCCAGCCACCCTTGGCGACCACGGAGCAGGAAGAACAAGCAGCCCTTTGCTGCTCCCCGGGGGTGTCAACACCACGTGACCTCGTCCCCCAGCCACACAGCAGGCAAGGACTCGGGGTTTGGGTCACATCCCTGCCGCTCCCTGGGGCTGTGGGCAAGTGCGTTGCCCTTCCTAAGATACACATGTTAACGCCTCCAACAACCTACAAGAAAGCGTGTATGAGGCTCAAGTGACGGACACACAGGGAGCAGCCAGCGCCGTGCCAGGTCATCTCCGTGCTCAGCAAAGCTCAGTCTCTGATCCCCTGGTTCTCTCCAAGGCCTCGGTTTCTCATCATTAAATGAGGCCGTGAGGTTGCGGGGGACGGTCCCCGAGGGCCCTTCGTGCCTTCTCTAGGATAGGACTGGCGCCTTTCACACAGTCACATTGTAGAGTCCCGGCGCGTCTGCGTGTGTCTTGACAGTGACGGATGATTGAAGGACACGGACTACCCACCCGTGACGCCTTCCCTCTCAGAAGAGAGGAAAGATCGTTTCCCTGCCCTGAGAATCATGTATGATGGTCACAGAGCCTTTGGCAACCCCCGGCAGTACATCAGCGGTCAGAGTCACTGGATGTGGCCTGAGGCTCAGGGATGTACCCTGGGGAGGGGACGGGAGACCCCGGAGAGAGCCACACCTCTCTCCCCACCTTCTGATCAGCCACTCCAGACACCAGCTGCTTATTTTTCACTTGCTTATGTGATTAGATCTGCTTGGCTGACGGCCTTCCAAGGCTCCGTTCTCAGGAAAACCGTTCTGCCATTTAATAAGCCTGGGTAGACCGCGGCTGCGCGAACCACAGGGCACCAGGTCAAGGCTGACCTCCCCCCGCCGCAGCCTCGTCGTAGCATTTTCTTCTCCATCAAGTGCTCTTCTGCGGCAACACAAATCCCCATCCCCCCACCCCGCAAGTTTTCCTTCCCCACCGGATTCCTTCAAACAACAAATAATGACTGTGTGCTGGGCTCTGAGCTGGGAGCTGGGATGCAGCTCGGGGCTTGGCTCATGGAGTCCAGTGGGGAAGAGGCTTCATGGAACCATCAGGAAACTGCTGGAAAATGGCAAGGCTGGAAAGAGCTATGGAAGCAACATCCACGGTGCAGGGACCACGGCGGCGCGGGGGCCCCTCCTGCACGTGCCCGCTCCCCAAGGGTCCGCAGGCCTCCACCTCGCCCCTGCCCGGCTGACACGTCCCCACCGTGCTGCAAAGACTCCCTAGTCTTGACCTCCTGCCCCTTGTCTGAGCTTCTGGCTTGTATTTCCAACTGCCAGTTACACAACTTACAGCTGTCTCTCGTTAAGAATAAAATCAAACGTGTACCAGCACTTACTGTGGGTGTGTTTGACAGGAATGTATGCAATCCTTCTTAGGAGTTCTCTTACTGTTCCGATTTTACTCGGAGACAGTGGTGTGCAGAGGGGTCATACCCTTGATCAAGGCCACACGGCTTAGAAGTGGCAGAACCCGGATTTGAACTCTGAGCTCTGACACCAAGCCTGGGCCCTCACCACCGTCCACTCCATCCACTGCCACCGGGGTGACCCGTGGCATCTCGTATTAAAACATCTAAAACCAAGCCCCTCTTCCTCCTCTCCACCGAGCCCCTTACCACGCACCCTGTGTGAGCTCTGTCCCTCTTCCTGTCTTTTCTAGAAATGACATCGTCACTCTCTCAGGCACTTAGACTGTCACCTCCCCCTGCCTCTTCCCTCCTATGTAATCAGTTGCTAAGTCCTGTGGCTGTCTGCAAAGTCTTCTAGGTCATTATAACAGCTCCTGAATGATCCAGTTTCTGCCTTGCCTCTCTCCAACTGACCCCCAAAATAACATGTAACGTTTGTCCCCCTACATCTGTTTGGTTCCTCCCTTGATCAGATACGTTATGGCTTCCTAATGGAACTCATGAATCCTAAGTCCTGAGACCTCTCTTCTGGGTTGCACGTGTGTCCCCTGAAACTCACCCCCGGCACCTGAAGCTCAACATGCCTCCAACCACACCTTCTGCTCTCACCCTCTCCATCCTCCCGTTCTTCCTCTGGTAGCAGAACCCCAGAGAGTTAGCGGGACACAAGACAATGTTTCCCATTTTCCCTGCAGCGAGGTATGGCCAAGTGACTAAGGTCTAGCCAAACAGATGTTTAGCAAAAAGGATGTGGGAAACTTGTGGGCCATGACCTGGGAGGAAAGAGGCACGCTTTCCTTCCACTTCCCTGGAGCCAGGTGGTCTTGGGGGTGTGCCACCTTGGACCACCTGACAGATGACAGAACAAGGTAGAAAGAGCCTGTGTCCCAATACCATGGAGCTACCCTATTAGTTCTGAATTGCTTACACTTCAGCATCTATGTAGAAGATAAATAAGTGTCTCTTTTGTTTAAGTCATTTTGTGTGTCTGTAGTAGGGGGGGAAATACCTTTCTAAGCTCTTGACTGGGGCCCCTATTGTGAGAAACAGACGAACAAGAGAAGGGCATACACATTTACTTAATAAACTTTCACATGACACAGGAGCCTTAACAAGGAAATGAAGCCCCAAAGAAATGGTTAGATCTGAGTGTTTTTATGCTGGGTCTGATGAAGAGTGGAAGGCTGTGGAAAGATATAACAGGACAGAGAATGCAAGCTAAGTATAGTAAACTTGAGGAAACAGAGCAACTTCTCTTCCTTCAGATTCATCTGTGTCCCTTTCTATTCCAAGATAAGGATGCCCCTTTCCTGTGGATATAGGGAGGGTACCTCGCACATGAGGGTTTTATGACCTGCCTCGAGGGAAGTTCAGAAAGTGTTTTTTACTGAAGACCTAAATGTAAGACCTGAAACCATAACTCTGAGAAGAGAACATAGGCAGAACGCTACTCAGTGACAACCCCTCCAAACGGCGCTGAGCCCATTTGCTTCCTTCTGTCTCCCCCTCTAGAGCCTGCACTCCTGGGACATGGCGGTTATGACCCCCGGATCGGTCCCCAGAGGCCTAGCACTGCCTTGGTCCACGGTAGGGGATGTTTAATACATGAACAGAATGAGTGCAGGAGAAAATGGCTGAGACAAGGAAACGGTCTCTTCCACCACGGATGAGATGCCAGCGTGCCGCCACTCCTCTGAAGAAACGTGGGGCAACCCGGTGGAGGAGGGCTTTCTGGTTGTACGTGGTCACCTCTGGTCGTTACAAAGAGGGGGAGGGGTTCCAGCAAGACAACAGGCCTCAGATGGAGTCGTTCATGCTAAGTCACCAAGCCGAGACTCAACTCAATGACAGTTTCCGCTCTCCCAGAAATGGGATCTTAACCCAGTCCGTCAGGAGCCGCCTGACCAGCACTGGCCGCCTGCCTGGTGGACCCCTGCCATCCGGCCCCTCCAGGAAAGCGATCTTGCCATACCCAACCTGCTTTTTTGCCAAGTATAAGCTTCTTGTTGCCGTTCCCTTCGGCCTATAAGACTGTTTCATTTGGTCCAGCTCCTGAGAGCTCTTTTCTATCTGCTGAATGAGATGCTTCTTGATTCATAAATCTTTGAATAAAGCCAACAAGATCTTTGAAATTTACTTTGTTGAATTTTGTTTTTTAATGCTAGGGACAACATTTTTTTTTTAAGAGAGACACTAATCTTGCCTGCTGAACTTCTTTAAAAGTGAGAACAGACCATGAAGACGCCTCTGCTGAGAATCTGCTTCTCCAAGATGAAGACTAGAAACATTGCCTCTTCCTGGAAGCCTCTGGCACCTCCGTCCACCCTCCTGAACCTGAGCTCCTGGACTGGTCAGCACCTCTATTCTGTTCTGTCAGCAGAAGAAAACGTCTGAGCAGCAAGGTGGGAGGCTTCCACCCTCCAGGAGACGGAACTATGACTCTCTCTGGAGACAGATTTCTCCATAGGGAGTAAGAATGGAGACATTTGTGATTAAAAAATAAGGCAGAGTCTTGTAACTCTTTGGTGAACAGGATTTCAATGATCCTCCCTTGCCTTTGGGCTCCACAGTGTCTTCTGTTTACAATTGCTAATAAACCCTTTAACTCTGCAAAGTTCTTCTCGAATACACCGCCATTTCTCTTTGCTCTTTCACGAAGGTGGAAATAGCACCTAGAGGAAGGCACACCATTCCCTTCCTGCCCCAATGAATGAAAGAGAAACCACCAAGCTACCAAACACTCCACGTCCTGCTCAGCCTCTTCTCTGAGTCGGGACTTGAGAAGGTGGAAATTATACTGAATTATATGAGACCAAAAATGTTATTTACTGGATGCAGGTCAGAGGTCAGTTGTGATGCTGAGGGTTCTCTTGGTGGCATGCTGGGCGCCAGGATGCAGCCGTGAATGACACCCATGGAGCCCATCCTTGGAGCGCACAGTAAAGCGGGGGGGCTCAGACACCGACCACTGTGCTCACAGCAGCTCACCCAAACCAACCCAAATATCTGGGGACAATTTGGAAATAAGTCATGGAAGAAAAAGCAAACTGCAAATCAGGCCAAGCTTCCAAGGACAAGCCCAGTTTTTAATCCTTCACCACCACTGGCTCCTTTCTCAAGGCAGAAACAAATGTTTGATGAAAGAATGAGTGGATGAAAGAGATGACATCTCGGTTAAAAAACAAAATCATTTTTTGGTCCTCATGGCCTTGGTCATCTGGTCTACCACTAGACTACCACTTTTAAAATTAGTAATCACCTAACAAGTAACTCCACCCCCCAATGGCTATACTCACAACAAATGCCACATACAGAGTGGGGGGAGGGGAAGGGAGGGGAGGGGTTATTTATTGAGTATATGCTACATGCTTTACAAATGCTGTTTTGTTTAATCTTATGTCAGCTCCGTGAGGCATTTTTCATTATATCCCTCTTTTACAGAGGAACAGATAGAAGTTAGAACTGGTTACATAATGTGTACCAGATCATACAGAGAGAAGGGAGTCGTTGTGCAGACTCAAATCCAGGTCTGTCTGAGTTCCGAGTCCTGCTCTTTCTGGAATGTCATCATTTTTCAAACTTACTCCAGATGAACAAGGAAGACTTACTTGGGGGACTTTCACTGCTAAAATCAAATAACAATTTATAATGACAGCTTTTTTCCAGTTTGCAGCAAAAGTTAATTGAATTTTCTTAATTTCATGTTTTTTCTCCTATTATTTTTTTTCCTAAGCCTTTGGCGCCTGCTACCCCTTATCTGAGAGTGACAGCAGCAGTCCTAAAAGGAATGAAAAATTAGGAAAGGATCATTAACAACGACTCATGCTTCAGTCAGGAGATTTTTTTTTATTATGGAATGAGTGCTCTCAATTTTGATTTTACATTGAATCTGTGTTCCAAGAGCCCTGGAGCTCACGGGAGAGTTACACGCACGAAGCTCACTGAAAAAGGTGTTTGGACTGGATGTCCTGAGGAGGGCTGTCCCTCTGAGGGAGAACATCAGGATGAACCCAACTCCACATTAGCAAGGACACACCAGGGGCGATGAAAGCAATTTCCTATTCAGAGGTAGCTGGTCCTGTTCCTTCCAGCAAGCAGCTTGTCTGTACTGGCTTCTATTAGGAACAGAAACAGTCTTTGGTCACTCAGTAAATCACCGATTTCCCACAGAAGACATGTCCTTTTCATTAAAGAAGGAGGGAAATTAGACCACTGCCTTAGAGCCACAGAACAGTATTGTTACACTGCAAACAATTATATAAAAGCCAGGTCTCACTGAGAGGCAACCTTCCAGGACAATAAGAAAGAAAGAGCTTTTGAAAGCGGTCAGGTCTGAGGCTCTACAGCCTGCTCAGAGGCCAACTTCTTCTTTCCAGGAGCCATTTACTCAGTCACCTCTTTATTTATTTCTCCAACATTTTTTCAGCCCCACTCTGTGCTGTGTAGTTCTTTGCAAAGCCCTAGGATGCATACGAACGTCCTGCCATCCATCTGGTGCGAGACAAGAGTGGTGGAGAGAATTCATACAACACTGCGTCCCACAGGCTCTGCTGGGTGGGGAAGGGTGCCGGGTGGGACCACAGAGGAGTGTAGGCGTCAAGGACAAAGGATGTTGTGTTTCCATGTTGTGATGATGCCCCAAGGAATCTCCAGATTTGACGGAAACATCAACAGAAAAAAATAGATTGGATTTCATCAAAATTAAAAACTTTTGTGCAGCAAAAGACACTATCAACAGAGTGAAAAGGCCATCGACGGAAAATGTTTGCAAAGCATACACACAACAAGGAATTAATACCCAGAATAGATGAAGAACCCCTACACCTCAACAATAAAAACAAACAGCCTGATTCGAACATGGGCAAAGGACTTGAAAAGACATTTCTCTGAAGAAGATACACCTATTTTCATAGTGTTCAGTTTTCCTTTTTTTTGTACTGTTGTTTTCTGGTTTTGATATCAGAGTAATAATGACTTCATAAAAAGGACTGAGAAGTTTTCCTTCGTCTTCTATTTTCCAGAAGACATTGGGTAGAATTGATGTTTTTCTTTAAATGTTAGGTATAATTCTCCAGTGAAACTACCTGGCCTGGAGATTTTAAATTAGGAATTTAGGGCTTCCCTGGTGGGGCAGTAGTTAAGAATCTGCCCGCCAATGCAGGGGACACAGGTTCGAGCCCTGGTCTGGGAAGATCCCACATGCCACGGAGCAACTAAGCCCGTGCGCCACAACCACTGAGCCTGTGCTCTAGAGCCCGTGAGCCACAACTACTGAGCCCACGTGCCGTAACTGCTGAAGCCCGCGTGCCTAGAGCCCGTGCTCCGCAACAAGAGAAGCCACTGCAATGAGAAGCCCGCGCACTGCAATGCAGAATAGCCCCTGCTCGCCACAACTAGAGAAAACCCGCGCACAGCAACAAAGACCCAATGCAGCCAAAAATAAATAAATAAATAGATTAATTAATTTTAAAAAAATGAGTAATTTTATTTCCTTAGTAGTTATAGGGTTATTAAAATTATCCATGTCATATTGGAGTAGTTGTGGTAGTTTGCACTTTTTAAGGAATTGGTCCATTTCATCTAAGTTGTCAGATTTATGTGTATAGAGTTGCTTGGACTATTCTATTATTACTTTTTTGATGTCTGCAGAATCTATAGTGATATGCCACTTCCTTTCTGGTATCAGATTCGGCATCTTCTCTTTCTTTGTCAGTCTTGCTAGAGATTTGTCAATTTCTTTATCTTTTGGAAGGGCCAGCTTTTTGTTTAATTGATTTTCTTTTTCTATTTTTAAATTCACAGATTTCTTCCTCTTTCTTTCTTTCTTTTTTCTTTCTGTCTTTCTTGAGGTATAGTTGATGTACAACATTATATAAGTTTCAGGTGTACAACATAGTGATTCACAATTTTTAAAGGTTATACTCTATTTATAGTTATGATAAAGTATTGGCTATACTCCCTGTGTTGTACAATATATCCTTGTAGCTTATTTATTTTATACATAATAGTTTGTACCTCTTAATCCCCTCAAATTCATAGATTTCTGATTGAATATCATTTTCTTCCTTCTACTTGCTTTGGGTTTATTTTGCCCTTCTTTTTTTTAGTTTCCTGAGATGGAGGCTTAGATTATTGTTATGAGACTTCTCTGCTTTTCTAATGTAAGCATTTAATGATGTAAATTTCCCTCTCGGCATTGAATTAGCTGCATCCCACGAATTTTGATATGTTGTATTTTCATTTTGATTAAGTTAAATGTGTTTTTAAATTTCCCTTGAAACTTACTCTTTGACTCATGAATTATTTAGAAGTGTGTTTAGTTTCAAGGTGTTTGGATTTCCTTTTATCTTTCTGTTATTGGTTTCTAGTTTGAATAATAATGACCATTATTGCCTTGAGCACTTTTTCAGTCCCACCCTTTATCTCTTCTCCTAGAACTCCAACAACATGAATGTTAGATCTTTTACAGTCTCACAGGCCTCTAAGTCACCTCCTTCCCTCCCTCCCTCCCTCCCTCTCTCTCTCCCTTCCTTCCTTGCTTCCTTCCTTGCTTCCTTCCTTCCTTTCTCCTTTTGTCTATTTTTTCTTTTATTCACTTTCGGTAATTTCTATTTATCTTCAAGTTCACTGATTTTTTTCCCTCTCTCTCCTCCATTCTGCTGTTAACTTCATCCACTGAGATTTTTTTATTTATTGCACTTTTCAGTTCTAAAATTTCAATTTCATTCCTATTTATATGTTTTATTTCATCACTGAGATTTTCTACTTTTTCATTTGTGTAAAGTGTGTTGATAATTGCTCAGAGCATTTTTATGATGACTCGTTTAAAATCCTTGTTGGTAATTCTAACATATATATTATCTTGGTGTTGGCATCTGTTGGTTGAGTTTTTTCATTCAAGTTGAGATTTTCCTGATTCTTTGTATGATAAGTGATTTGGGGTTGAAGCCTAGATGAGTTGGGTATTGTGTTATGAGACTCCGGGTTGCAAGAGGCGAAATAAAACACAGGGAACTCACTGCTGTGTTATCCTTCAAGTTCTAAGGTCCCTGGTGGATCTGTCTCCTTTTCTCCACTTTTCAGAGTCTTCTTTTGTTTATTTTATGCATAATGTCCAGGGATTTTGAGCTCTACTTAGCAGGAAGGGTAAGAACAATCACTTCTACACCATCTTTCTAGGAGCAGAAACCCGTACTTCTTTTTTTTTTTTTTTTTTTTTTTTTAAATTTTTTTATTTATTTATTTATTTATTTATTTATTTATTTATTTTTGGCTGTGCTGAGTCTTCGGTTCGTGCGAGGGCTTTCTCTAGTTGCGGCAAGTGGGGGCCACTCTTCATCGCGGTGCGGGGACCGCTCTTCATCGCGGTGCGCGGGCCTTTCACTATCGCGGCCCCTCCCGTTGCGGGGCACAGGCTCCAGACGCGCAGGCTCAGCAGCTGTGGCTCACGGGCCCAGCTGCTCCATGGCATGTGGGATCTTCCCAGACCAGGGCTCGAACCCGTGTCTCCTGCATTAGCAGGCAGATTCTCAACCACTGCGCCACCAGGGAAGCCCCGAAACCCGTACTTCTTTGAATCGAACCACCTTTCTTCTGTTTTAGGAGTCATGTCTCGCTCCTTCTTACTCCTATTGCTCTAATATCAGGACAGTATGTGAAGATACTACCTCCTTAATGATCCCTGAGTTAAGAGGATGCCCCTTTCCATATTCCATGCCTTTCCCCTGTTCACACACTCATTATCTCTTGCTCGAATTATTTAAATGGCTCCCTAATTAGTCTCCAAACGGACAGCCTCTCCCTTTCTTCTAGTCTCCTCTGTCCTGCAGATTGCGGGCAGGTTGATCTCCTGAGGCATAAATCTCTGTCCTTCCTTTCTCTTCCTCCCTAGCTTTAGACCACTCACCACTAGCTTCATCGTAAAACTCAAACTCCTTAGCCTGGGGTTCAAAGCCATCCATACAACGGCTCCACTTCCCGTGGACAGCCTTCCCTTCCTCTGCTCTCACATACAATCTGATACCGTGGCTAAAATGTCTCACTTCCAGAGTCCAGACACGTGCTGTGCAGTTGGCCCTGGGCCTTCACTCATGCTTTTCCTCCACTTGGAATGCCCCTCCTTGCCCACTGTCTCAAGGAACTGTTCCTTGATCACCCAAGGCAGAACTGACAGCTTCTCATAGCCTTTTGCTCACATCTCTCTTTGAGCATATTTTCAGTCCGTGTCATAGTGACAAGGCAGAATGTATGCTCCTGGCAGGGGGTCTCTTCTTGTCTAAAACCAGGTCCTCTTGGCTCAGTAGTCCAGGGAAGAGAGCAAGCCCATCAGCGGATGGAAGGCCAGAGCTGGCTTCACCCGGAGGCAGGAGGTATGGCAGAAAAGCCTACGCTTACTTCTAGAATACGTGCCAGTTTCAGGAGATTCTGCTCTGCCCTGGGCTCCTCTGAAGGTCCAGGAAGAACACTTTAGAGATACATTCACCACACTTGTCTTGAAGTCAGTTGTGGAGACCCTCTAGGGCAAGGCTCCTCGCCCTGCATTAGATCTACCTATTCTGTCTGTGATGTGGACAGTCCACCCTTTGGGGTGCGGCTGCTTTCTCTTAAGGGGGGTGCTGGCAGCGTGAGGAGTGAGGGAACGGAGAAGTTGCTGGGGCTTGAGTCTTAGCTCTGCCACTTACGAGCTCTGTAAACTCTGGACAAATTATCTAACTTCTTTTTGTACCGCAGATTCCTCATCTGCAAAATGGGGATAACTATAGAAGCTGCAGAGAATCCCATTCAAATGCTTAGAACATCTGATGGCGCTCCATAAATGTTAGCAGTTACCATTTTCAATGTTTTCCACCAAAGCGCCCTGAACAGTAGGAGAATATGAGTGAGGATCTGGGGGGAGAGCCCAAATTAGCCTCTATTTGCTCGACGTTTCTTTTAAGCATTCTATTTCACGTTAAATATTTATGCAAGTTTTGCATTCTACTCTATTATAAGGTTGAGTTTGTTTTAATATCTGGCTAATATTTCTTCTGCAAATGTATTTAAGAAAACATACATTCTAGAAGGACGCCTCCGTGTTTTCCCCTCGGCACAGGCTGGGGCTTCCCAGTGTGAGGGGCTCAGTCAGTGGGCCTTGAGCCAAAGATGCAGAGGTGTGGCGCCCAGGCGGGCACCGGAAGGTGTGTCTCACTGGTGAGTGCCGTGCGGGGCCAGTGCAGCTCCGCCACCCCATTCACTGCTCCTCCCGAAACAGACTCACAACCTCAGTCCATCTTTTCTCATTCCGGAGAGCTGGCCTCCGGCTGGACGCATGGGATATGGGGAATGTGGGCATGGAAATAAAAATCTTGGCTTGGATTTCCTGAGCTATGATTATCAATAAAATAGGGCAAAAGAGAGCTATAATCTAATGTACTATATTACTGTAATTAGAGCTTCACGCATGGAGCTCTCGCCCGCCCTCCCTCCAAAATAATGAAACAGTTTAGCATAAATAGTAGTGACTTTATTCTCCATCATGGGGTGTTCAGTGATTGGGTAATTATGGTAACAGCACATCCAGTTAACGGGTGTCGAGTTCAGAATGTAAGAGAAAAAGGACGCGGAAAGGCACACGAAGGAAGAGAACCACAGAATCACAGCACTGTAGCGTTGGGAAGAATCCTGGCAATTGCGTACCTTCCATCCCACAGAAGAAGAAACGGACACTCAAGCCGGGGGTGTTACGTCGGGGGTGAATGACCTGCAAATGTCAGATGCTTAGACAGAGGTGGAGTCAGAACCAAAACCCAGGCCTCTCTCTCCTGTTCCAATTCTTTTCTACTGGGGCTTCCCTGGTGGCGCAGTGGTTAAGAATCTGCCTGCCAGTGCAGGGGACACGGGTTCAAGCTCTGGTCTGGGAAGATCCCACATGCCGCGGAGCAACTAAGCCCGTGTGCCACAACTACTGAGCCTACGTGCCACAACTACTGAAGCCCGCGCGCCTAGAGCCCATGCTCCGCAACAAGAGAAGCCACTGCAATGAGAAGCCTGCACACCCCAATGAAGAGTAGCCCCCGCTCGCCACAACTAGAGAAAGCCCGGGCGCAGCAACGAAGACCCAATGCAGCCAAAAATAAAGAAATAAAAAATTCTTTTCTACCTACGTGTCTCTGGGAAACCACATAAGGCAGAATATTCTAGAAAGCTTTCTGTAGGGTGAGGAGTCTTTGTTAACAAAATCTGCAGACGTAGAAAACAATGTTCTTTCGTTGTCTGTGGCTGAAAGTCATGTCCACTGAATGTCAACAGCAATCAGCAGTAAAGGTGTGAAACGTGTTTTGTTTTGTCCATTTTGTTCCTCTGACATAGTAGACAGGAAAAATGAGCAAGTGCACCCATTAACATTTTGTTTAACTTACAATCGAGGAGGCTAATTGTTTATTTTCAGTTAGATTTTATTTCTGTTATTACATTGAGAGCATCAGATAAAAAATATACTTTCCCATAAGAATATGTACATTTCTTAGTCCTGCACTGCATGTAAGGGGCTTGGATAGTCAATGCTTTTAGTAACGAAGGCACAGGTTTCCTAAGGAAGCAAGCTAAGGGTCATCACGGGACAACCAGGGGGCAGAGGCCAGCCGGCAGATGGGTCACAGGTTCACACTGACACAACTGTGCACCATCTCCGCCTAGTGTGTAGACACAATCACAGCCAGTCATCCACATGACCGCCCTCCACTCTCCTCCTTCCTGTGGAAAAGGAGAGGCTGGGAAGTAGTAGGAAAGATGCCACTGGCGGCCAGAGGGAGCCAGTTCCCCACCAGTCCCCGCGGCCTCTGTCCTCTGCTCCTCAATCCCAGGAAAGCCACCCGAGGGGCTGGGGCCAGGGGGCTTCCTCCTTCCACTCTGTCCAGTGACCACCCAACAAAACACGCACCTGCCACCGCTGGGAGCTAAGCCCGGCTTGGACGGGGTGGACGGGACAGTCCGATTCTGTCTGTGACGGGAACAGGGGCCACTTGGGCGAAAGCTGCTGTCACGGGTGGTCACGGGCCACTTGGCAGGAAGCAGCCGAGCAGCTGGAAAGTTACTTCGCTTTGGAAGTTCAGTTCACACCATCACATCCACAGAGAGATGCCAACACCACTATTTCTCACCATTTCTTTCTTGCTCCCATTCAACCCTCCCCCAGCCTCGAAACGCAGCCGGGGCCCAGACGTCTTGCTGGACAGAGACACTCACAGTCAGACTGCAAGATGGGATGAGGAGGCGTGGAGACAGCAGCTGAAGCCAGTGGTGTGACGTGGGAAGACCCCTTCCCCTGGGCACCTCGGCCATCAGCGGGCACGCAGCCCGGCCTGGGAGGCGCGTGCTGTCCGTGGCTCCACCGACGTGACACCCATGGCCCACTTTCCCACCACGAAGTACTTCCTCAGCCAAAGTTCTACGTGAACATCCCCAGGAGTCAGCTGCCCAGGGAGCGGTACGGTGGGGACCGGCATCTCCATTGGCTCGGGAGGAAAGCGAAGCCAGGGCAGCTGGCACACAGCCAGAGAGAGGAACGACTAGATGTGCGCTGAATGTACTGCAGGACGGCTCTGTACTGCCTTGGTTATCTCGTCTGTAAAATGGGGCTGATAACGGGCCCCCCACCCTCCAGAGGATGCTTCAAGGATTAAATGAAATAATGCAGGAGACGGGTTTCCCGTGGTGCCTGGGCTAGGGGAGCCTTCAGTTTAAGCGTTAGCTGACCCTCCAAAGTCCTTACAAGTGTCTCTGTCTTACAGATAAGGAGACCGGGGCACAGAAAAGAAAATGACTCACCAGCACGGTACATGGCCTTGTTAGCCCTCAAAATGCAGACCCGAGTGACTGCTAAACTTGCCCTCTTTCCACTCAAGAACAGGGTGATTTCAGAACTCAGGTTGCCTGTTTCCAAGTTCTGGCACTTTCACCCTGATTTGAGACAGCTTCCTATAGAAAGTGTTGTGACCTGGTTTGACCGCCACACACAAGCCTTCTGCCTCAGAAAATACACAACAATGTGCTGCCATCCGAACAAAAATCCGAGCACCATGTTCCATGATGACTTTGATGACATCAGCAAAGAAGCTCTCGTCAGAGCCCCTGAAGCTCCAAGAGGTTCTGTAGCAGAGTTTAGCGTTTGAGGCCAATAATGAACATGAAAGCCAATAGGATGTTCTCATCAGTATTCCTACAATTTCAAAAATTCTTTTTCTTTATGACATCATTTCCATCTCTGTTCTCTCTTTTTTTTTTTTTTTGTAAAAGGTTAAGTGGATGCAAAGAGAAAGATCATTAGAAAAAACCTTTCTAATTCCTAAGGCTTTGTGCACGCAGTAGGCATTCCATAGATGCTTGTAGAATGTATGAATAAATGGATTATATGAATGAATGCATCTATTTTCTTCTTGTGAATTGGCTCAAAGAGCCAGTTTTACAGAGACTGGCTAAAAACTGCAACCTGAGAGGTCTCAAGTATCCTTTGCTTTGCTAAAAAGCCCACTGTCTTTACATTTTAGATGCCCCCTGAGGCACGGATGTCCCCCACGGGAACCGCCAGAGGCTCATTCCTGCTTGGTAAGCATTCAACGAGAGCTTGAATGCGAGAGCCTAGGAGGTGCCCACACTTAGGCGGGGACCCGCAGCCCAGGCGGGGAGCACACCTTCCTTTGGGCGTCGTGTTCACTCCGTGCCCTTTGCTGGGGGCTGGGCAGTTCTGATCCCATTTCCACCCATTTGATGATTCTTGAAAAGAACAAACACGCAGACGAGATCAGCAGGCTGACACCGCTGAGACACGACACAGGCTTGGCTGGGAGCTACGTTAGGAGACGCTCTTGGGTCAGAGGGACCTGGGCCTGAGCCTGAGTCTTGGCTCTGGGGTCTCATCAAGGAACCACGGAATATTCCTCCTCCTTCCCGACCTGTAACGCGGCCCTGGCGACACTCATTAAACAGAATGGTGGGCACAGAAAACACTCGGACTCAGTGAAGAGACAAGCTGGCCTGACTCAAAGGATCACGCCAGCAAACGGAGGGGCAGGAGGAGAGCTCGCTGTGGCCACTGGAGGGCCCTTGGCTCATGACATGTTCTCAGCAGCCAGTAACTTCAGATGATCACATGCACCACACTCTCAGACAGGTTAAACTACAGGCACCCCCGAATTGGCCGTTCATGCACCTGCCACCTTCCCAATTTCTGCTACATAGAGTGGAACATCACCGCTGTTATAATTTGTCTATATTTCCCCTTACATCAAATTTCTGTATGTTTTCATCTTGTTGTAATCAATAAATCCCAGGTTTGACATGCTGGTACCATGTGCTTCTATGTTGCATACCATGCTCCGTGAACCAGTGTATTAAGCCAAAGACTGTTCTATTGCCTGATCCCGATAGGAATAAAAGGGAGCCCGCGGAAACCTGTGTGGGCCGCGTGTCCCCAAGGCTGAGCAAAGCGCAGTCCTAACATATTTAAAATCCATTATCTGACCACACGTAACAGGAATTATTTACAATTTACACGTTACAGCGTGAACACCACATTCATGGTCATATACAGTCTGGTTCTGAGCACAACACTGACAGCAGGTGGGGTGGCCTACAGTCCGTTGCACACAAGGGGCTCAGACATGTTAGAGGATTTTGCAAGATCACATTAGAAATAAACCCTCTACACATCTTCAGCTCATTTCACTGTACGCTCCACAGGGGGGAACAATATTTTTTTAAAAGACTGCTTTCCTCTTTTTAGGCAGATCAACTCTCTCCTGCCATCTTTTTACCCATCCACTCTTCTACCTTCCCATCCATTTATCCATCCAGCTACCCATCTATCCACTCATCCATCCATCCATTCTTCTATCTGCCCTTCCGAACACGTCTCCACATCCCTCCATTGATCCATCCAACCATGTATCCCCTCCCCCATCCATGCACCCATCCATTCATCCATCCATCCATCCTTCCACTCAGCGTTTGAGGACCTTCTTTGTGCTTGTCACTCTACAGAGCACTGGAACTACCTACCAGTTTTTATTCTTTTTTTTTTTTTTCAGTTTTTATTCTTATAAAAAGTTTTCATTTTGAAAAAGGGATGGCAATAAAAGTAATTCAGGCACACCTCCTTGTACTGTGCTTCCCTTCATTGTGCTTGGCAGATACTGTGTCATTTACAAATTGACGGTCTGTGACAGCTCTGCATTAACAAGTCTATTTGAGCCATTTTTTCCAACAGCATTGGCTCACTTCACGTCTCTGTGTCCCATTTTGGTCATTCTTGCAATATTTCAAGCTTTTTCTTTACTATTATATTTGTTACGGTGATCCGTGATCGGTAATCCTTGACATTACTTGTGTAATTGTTTTGGGGTGCCACGAACACTGTCGTCTCATTTTAAGCGATTGTCACGGCCACCCCAGCCTTCAGGCACCACCACCCTGATCAGTCAGCAGCTGTCAAATCAAGGCAAGACCCCCCGCCAGCAAAAAAGACTATGCCTCGTTGAAGGCTCAGGTGATGGTTAGCATTTTTTAGCAATAAAGTATTTTTAAATTAAGGTACACACATTGTCTTTTTAGACACAACGCTAATGCACACTGAATAGACTACAGGATAGTGTAAATGTAATTTTTATATGCACTGGAAAACCAAAAAATTTGTGACTCGCTTTACTGCGATGGCCTGGACCCGAACCCACAGCATCTTGGAGGTGTGCCTGTATCTGCACCAGTGTCTTCTCATTTGAAAATCGACCAAAGATTTTCCCTGATGATAGAAAAACACAGTAATGTGCTCTCATTCTTCCTGTCAAGTGAAATAAAATACTTGGGAGTCTGCCAACAAAAGAGCCAGGAAAAGACCTAGTTACTAAGAGGCTTCTTCCTCATAAGTGCACGAGAAGTACAGTCATTAGGGTTATGTTGTTGGACCCCTTTAGATGAAAAGGGCGCACATCCAATTACTTCACATGATAACGAGTTCAAATAATTAGAAACACATCCCTGACAGAGTCTTGGAACTTTGTGGAAGAGCTAATTTAAGCGTCTAGGTGTTTTCTCAGGCTGCCCTTCAGAGTTGAGATTCACTTATCTTCACTATTGCACTCTGTTTTGCCATTTTAATTCCTCCATTTCAGAGTTGAGGGCAGTGAACCAATTATCAATGATGTAGGTGGCCTTACAGATAAATGGAAGTGTTTCAAAGTAGATAAAAACATAACGCCCACAATCATACTGAACAGAGTGAAACAAAACATGAATCCATTATCAACTAGCAGATGAAAGGAAAAAGCTCAAACGTGCAAAAGAAAAAAACATTTGAAATTTCTAAATAAAAAAAAAAAATAGAACAAAACTAACACTCCTGTTAAAGATTTTTAAAGTTTGCCTAAACAGGCTGTAACTCCAATGAAATCACTTTCACCAAGTCTCCCAGGCACCAGTGACTGACTTTCTTACTGATTAATGCAGTAAAGCAGTGGTGCTCAAACTTTGCGGAGCATCTGTATCACCTGGAAGGCTGGTTAACACACAGAGTACTGGGTCCCACTCAGAGTTTCAGATTCAGATTCAGGAGGTCCAGAGTGGAGCGCAAGAATTTGCATTTCCAAGTCTCCGGCTGCTGCTGCTGGTCTGGGGACCCCACTTTGAGAAGCACGGGAAGAGACCATCCCTAGTCCTCATCTTACATAACTTCTCAGCTGCGGGTGGCACTGGGGACCACTCCCTAGATCCCCGAACACCACACTTCTCTTGCTTTCTCTGCCATCTCTCCTTGTCTCCTTTTTAGTCTCCCGGTATCCCTCGAGATTTACCCTAGGCTTACTGCTCTTTCACTGAAATCTTACCGAGCAAATTCATTCACTCTGAAGCCTTCATCACCACCTACAGCCGGCAGCCCCGAGGCTGCAGCTCTGGCCTGTTACACGTGAGCTTCACAAGGACACGGGTCCACGTCTCGTTCACAGCTGCAGCCCAGGTGACCCGAGCATGCCTGGCACACGGAATGTGCTCCGTAAATACCTGTTACAACTTCCTGGTAGATATTTCTACCTAACTGTTCCACAAGCTAACTGGCAACCGAGATCAAATGTATTCGGAAAGACATATATCAAAAAAAGGATATTATATAAACTAGATTCTCCGCCCACCCCACCCAATATTTCCAACGGTACCATCATCCACCGGTTTTGTAAGATCTAAGAAAGCTAATGGTCATCCTGGAATCCTCGCCTGTCAAACGCCAAGTTGTGCTGGTTTTACCTTCTAAATCTCTTCCAAGTCCATCTGTTTCTTCCCATTGCCACTGCCTGGCTAGGCCACCTCCGTCTCTCACCCGGATGCCATGGCGCCTGTCCCCGCCCCCCGCGTGCCTCCTGTAATCTCCCCACCACAGGGCGGTCGGCTGACCAAGCAGGTCTCAGCCTGCCTGGGTCCAGGGATCCCCCCTGCCTGCAGCGCAGGGCGTCACTGCGGCCTCAGAGTCTCCTGATGGGCCCCCACTGCTTCCCTGGCTGTCCTTCACCCCCTTTTCCCCCAGCCTGCGCTCCAATTGGCCTTGACTTATTTTTGTTCCTTGAACACTCCACGCTCTCTTCTTTCTGAGCCACCACTCGTGATATTCCTCCCACTTGGAATAGACTTTCCTTTTCCTCTGACTACATTTTACTGATTACCTCCTGCTCATTTTTCAGTTCCCAACTTAAAAATTCACATCCTCCAAGAAGCCTTCCCTTTCCCCCTCAAAAAAACGGAACAGAACACCCCAAAAATGGGGATACGGCCTCCCTTGCATTCCAATAACCCTCTGTATCTGCACACACTGTGTTATCTCTGCTTATTTAGTTATCTGCCGTATCTGCATCTCCGGGGAAGGCTCCTGTCTATGCAGTGCCGGGCCCAGGGCCTGCACCCAGCTGCATTTGCTAAAGGAATAGGCCAACCAGATTTAATGGGGGGAAATTTAAAAGAAATGATTTCAAATGAAACTATTTTTCTATGTTGAGAACAGCCAATGGAGCGGGAAGGGGCACAAAGGGACATTTGGGACCATGGAGGTTTTCTGTATCTTGCTCTGGTGGAGGTTACATGGGGGTGGACATAGGCAAAGATCCATCAAGCTGTACACTGAAGAGCTGTGGGTTTTAAATGTGTAAATCATACATCAGTAAAAAGAAGTAAGTTATTTTAAACTTATAGCATAACCCATACGGGGATATAAATATTCCTATGGGTTAAACAACTCATGTGGGATATAACAATAGAATTTACTAACAACCAAAGGCATAAAGGTCCCTTAAGGAGCTAATTATTTCCCAAAGATCCAGAACTAAAAACATGGTGAAGTAATTCCTTAAGTCTTTGTTCTGGAATTGAGATTGTTTTACAGTGACCATGCCTTACTCAAAGTTGAGGCCCTGAAATATTTTCAAGGAAAGAAATTATTTCAAAGTCATTCTCTACAGAATCACATAGATTATTTAAAAACCCCATTTCCAAATCGAGTTAATGAAGTATAGCTACATTTCAATGTTTGAGAAATCTTTAACTACGGTAATGGCAACAGCTGCTCAGTGGGGTCCACAGTGTGCCTGATATTATCGTTTCCTTCTTGAATTGTAGGAACAGGACACAGCGTGAACCGCTACGGCCCTATTAAAAAGGAGCCCTGCTATCCTGACTTTTGAGCAAGAGAATTTTCCAAGCATATCAAGAAATGTAGAACTGTCTAGTTGTCTGTCTTGGACTAGAACACAAAACGCGGACGTCCAGGGTTTGTCTCTAAGCAGTAGTAAGTGGAGGGGACTTAGTGCCTGTTTTCTGGAAGTTACTTTTCATAAGGAGGTGGTCCCTGTGCTTCTCACGCTGGGCTCCCCAACAGTCCCCATGGCTCTGGAGATGTGTGCTTGTTCCAGTTGCCCCCCGGTCCCTTGGACCAGGTAAAAGCCAGTGGTGAAACAGCAATTAAAACATTCTTCAGGTAGGGTGAAAAACACCCAAGGGACACTACATGCATCCAAAGTAATGAGACTGACAGCCACGAACCACTAAAGGGGCACTTTCTACGCTTCAGATGGGACTCATTGCCCTCTGCCCACTTGGGTGATTTTTCTACAAAGGACATCTTTTGCTCCTATTCTTGGTATTATTTTAGTGAAAGTTTCATTTTCCTTATGTCTCCATTTACTGCTGGTATTTTCACACTCAAAAATTAAAGGAGAGAAAAATTTTAAACTCCTGATTATCTAATTTAGTGAGGATATTACTTTATCATCATCATCAACATCATCATCATTACCAAGTGAGGGAGTTTTTGGGTTTTTTTTCAATTTACCAAACCGTTCCAGAACCAGAGATAGAAAAACTGAAAGCATCGCTGCCTGACTGCCCCTTTTCCTGATGGGAAAACGGAGGTAGCTAACGGACAGACGACGGATAGCCTGCCCCCCGCAGACGTGCTTATGCCTAATCTGAGTTACTCTGTCGCTCTTTCAAAGTATTACCCATGAAAAGGAAATAATCTGATAAAGTTGGCGTTACACAGGGGAGGGGCGGGAGGGGGTATGAGAGCGACGGTCAGCGCTGGTGATGGTGGTGGATGTGGTGACGGTGGTGATGGCGGTGGCTGATCGTGATGGTGACGCCGGCCCGGTCCTCTCCCGTTTCTTCATCACCGCCTGTCTTCTCTGCCTCCCGCCTCCCCGCGCGGCCTCTGCCCGGAGGAACACAGCCGACAGGATTTGCACCCAAGCCGCACGTCCGCGGGCGCAAGGCTGCTGCGCCCAGCGAAGCGGCACCGCTCGGCTGGCCCCGCGCCCCTCTCGGCGCCCCCTCGGCTGCGGCCCCTCCGCGCGCCCCGCGCGCCGGCACCGCCTCGCGTGGCGCGCGCAGCCCGAGCCCCGGACGACCGGGCCGGCCCGCCCACCCGCAGGGAGCGCCCGCGACCCCGGCCCGCTCCCCGCCGAGCCCCCCGGCCCGGCCACCGGTCACTTACGCCTGCGCTGGGCCCGCCGCCCGGCGGCCCCGAGACAAAGGCTGCGCGGCCGCTGCGCCGCCGGCTGCTCCCGGAGCTGCGGCTGCCGGGGACCGGGAGGAGGATGGGGCGGAGGAGACGGGGCGGGAGGGGGCCGTGTGGGAGGGGACCGCGTGGGAGGGGCCGGCGCGCCTTGGTCCACCCGCTGCGGCCGCCCAGACCCGAGCCCTCCTCCCCCGCCCGCCGCCCTCCCGGGTCCTCGGCCGAAAACCTCCCCCCAGGGGCCGGGGTACCGCCCCTCGGGGGGCGAGGGAGAGGAAGAGGAGGGAGGGAGACGGAGGGGGGGGGAGAGAGAGAGCGTTCCTCCTTCCTAATCACGATCCTCTCCATCCACCCCCGCGTCCCCAGCAAGCTTCGGAAAAGGCCAGACTCTGCCTCACCTGGGCAACCCTGGAGACGCTCCCACCCACCCACCTCCTTCCACCGCGCGCAGCTCTCCCAAGGATGGACGTCAGACCATTTCATGGAGAGCAAAGCCGAGCCTGGGAGGTTAAGTGCGCCAAGGCGCGGCGCCAGGAGGGGCTGCCGCGGGAAGAAGGCCCCGGGCGCCAGACCCACCTCTTACCTGTTTCCCTCCCCGAAGCCTGGCACCTGGCAGACCGGCAAGGTTGCAGGGTGGGGGCTGCGCACTCCCTCTCTGGGAGAAGTAACTTCTGTTTGGCTCCGAGATTTACATCTTGTTATGAACAGTAGCTATGATTTATTTTTATTTTTAAAACTTTTTTACTATGGCATTTAAAAGAATCAAAAGTAGAGGGAATAGTATCATGAACCCACAACTGCTCAGCTCCAGCCTGAAAGATTGTCAACATTTTCTCTTTTTTTCCTTTCATCTGCTCCCCACTTCCCTATCCCTGGAGGCTAAGGACCTAAAAACAAACAAACAGAACAAAAAACAAAAAAAAAACCATGAGGGACTTCCCTGGTGGTCCAGGGGTTAAGACTCCACACCGGCTGGATCCCTGGTGGCGGAACTAAGATCCCACATGCCACGCAGCAGAAAAACAAAACAAACAAACAAAACATGATCACGATATCATTATCCCATGTTACAAAATTAAGAATAATTCCTTGATATCTTGTGACTATGGTTTATTCACAGCTGATGGTTGTCACCCGCCTGGTCTTTGTGTTTAGTGCTTCACCTGTGCCGCTCAGCCTAGGTGGGCCCTGACTTCCACCAAAGCTCGTGGTAGCGCGGAGGTGAGCTGGTGGTTGCTGGCCCGCAGTCGCTGATGGAGCAGGAACAGGTGAGCACTGACCCCCCAAGGCCCAGACACTCCTTAGTGTCCCCAAACCCCTTGAAAATTTTGACTGAAGCCCATCCTTCCAGGATAATGCACACGTAGAATTGTGATTTATATTCCAGGGGTTTCAATCCAGTTCTCACAGTCTGTGTGAGAATGGCGGAGCCGAGGCATGCCCCTCGGCCCCCGGCTTAGGGAGCATTGCTGAGAGGTGGCGCAGACAGCCAGGGTGCAGGTTCTGACTCAGACTGCCTGGCTTTGAACCCTACGTGTCTTGCTAGCCTAGTGGCCTTGGACCGCTTACTTGACATCTCTGTGCCTGCTTCCTCATTGGGAAAAGACGGGGCTGTCATTCGAGGTTGTCTAGTTGGGCTGCCAGGGAGCTTTTGTGCACGGACAGTGCCTGGCACCGGAAGCACGGGGGGACGCTCAGAGCGTTCTTGCGGCTTGTGCCCTCTGAGTGGTTAAACCCAGAAGGACCGCGGCTCCAAAGGATTCGCAGCCTTACTTGAAGCAGAGGGAAAGGGCCCACGCCTGCTTTCTGCTGCAGCAGAAGCAGCGTATACACATACACACGACAAAGACAAAGCGGCCCTTCTCTCTTTGACGGGGGCGGGAAGGATGTTTGCCTGATGGCCAACGTGGAGTTCTTAGAACTGTGCGGGTCACGTGTACCGATGAGGCTCCAGGAAATGATCTCTGAGATGCTGGAAGGATGCAGTCATTCTCTATCACCCACGCCAGCCGAACCGGCCTCAGTTAATGGACCGAGACGGTCCCCGAAGCCTCACCTCCTCTCCGAGGTGGCCCCTGACAGCCTCGGGCAGTGGGCAGTGTCCCCAGTCTGAGCCCCTGGGCACCGGCCTGCTTTAGTGACTAGGGCTGTGGGTCGCTGTGCGTGATGTGTCGGCCCATCTAGACTGTAAATGTGCAGAGAGCTGCAATTGTAACGCAGGGTCTCAGCATCCCCCAAACATCTGTCCATCGTCCACCCAGCACTGGTGCAAGGGGTATGCACAGAGATGTCAAGTAAGGGTCCAAGGCCACTAGGCTAGCAAGACACATAGGGTTCAAAGCCAGGCAGTCTGAGTCAGAGCCTGCACCCTGGCTGTCTCTGCTACCTCTCAACAATGCTCCCTAAGCTAGGTACCTAGGGGAAAGGGACTCTCCCTGATTATGGCCCCCTGGTTCTGCCTTTTCACCTCCTGGTTGCTCGGTATCCGCATCCGTGAAGTGGGAAGCGTGGTTACTTCCCCCGCGTGTCGCTGGGCTCCCGGGACCTTCTGACGAGCGCCCACCTCTCTCTCCGCCCCATACTTCCCCTTTCTCTCTCTCCCACTTCCCTTCCCTCACTCCCGACGCTCTGTTTTCCTTTCCTATCTCACAATATGGATTATATGATTTTTAAAACCGTTTGATGGAATTTGCTTGTATCAATGAAGGATGATGTAGGTGAATAAAATCAAGACTAAAGCTTTTGTAGAGTGAGATGGACAAATGACAAACAGCGTCTACTTCTACTCAGGGGAGAACGACCCAACTGTAGGTCTTCAAACAGAAGGGAGAATATTTGAGGGATACTCAGGCCTTATGGGTCTTCTTGGGAATAAATTTACCAAAGGACCCTGAAGTTAAGAGAAAACATAACAGCGAGTGTTACTGGCATCTACTTGTTCTTTGGGGACAATCTGACACTCTGGGCCAGCTCTAAGAAAGAACAATTACAATGACAAAGAACTTTAGTCATGGTAAAGAAATAGGGTTTGGTTTAGCTAAATGAAGACCATATGAATGTGAAAGGACAGCTCTTGGTGATGAATGGATTTCGCGGCCCTAACAATCAACTTACAGAAGATTAATAGAAGGAGAGCTGTATCTTATCTGGGCGTCCAGCTGTTGAGAAACCTAAACTTATTGACACTAAAGATAAGCTTAGATAAAAGACATTCAGTTCAAGTGGAGACAAAAGTACTTGAAAATAAGCCCAATGCTAGCAACTAAGTGCAGGCAGTAAACATATCTGTGGGTCCAGCCCACTGGCTGTTGTAGAGACGACAGATCATCGTAAGCAACAGCGGATTATTAACCACCAAGTGCTCTGTGCACCATGGCGATGTGAGCCGCTCACTCTCCCACCTCAAAGGAAATCGGCTGCCCTAACAAGGAAACTCACAGCCTAGTTGGAAACTAAGAAAATTGAGGAGATCACAGGGGGTGAGGTGTGGTCTACGCGGCCTCCTGTGGAATCTGGATGGGCTTGGGGCTGCCTCCACCAACAGAGAAGGGAGGGAGGGTCCATCTGTGGTCTCCGGGGACTAGATCATCAGAGGTATGTAGCTTCCATCTGCCTCGTTTGGAACAAACGCTCACCGTCCAGTGCTTCCTCTTGGGATAAGCCCACCAGGCTGGGAGAGGTCCAAGCCACAGGTCACGGAGAGGGGCCCAGGTCAGTGGTCCCAGCCTCTGAGTACCCCCAGCCCACGTACCAGACATATGAATGAAGATGCCGCCCTATGATTCCAGGGCCCAGCCTTCAAGTTCCCTCCAGTTTTCCATCGCAGACCTCAGACGTCATGGAGAAGAGATTAGTCATCCCCTCTGTGCTCTGTCTGAATTCCTGACCCAAAGAATCTGGACATAATAAAATGGTGCTTAATGCCACAGAGTTTGGGTAGTTGTTGTGTAGCAGCAGATAACAGGAATATCAAACAATCTGCCAGATGCATGAGGCAGATTTTGCCTTCAAAGAGCTTACAGTCTTAGCAGGGATGGGGGGTGGTATAAGCTGAGCAAGAAGGCTGGGGGCTTCCAAGCGGGACCCTGCCCCTCCTGGCTGCGTGGCCCTGGGGAGTGATTGTCTCTGTGCTCCGTTCTCGTCTGTAAAATAACGGTAAGGACAGTACCTGCTTCACAGGCGAGGTGTGGAGAGAGGACATCCCTGAACCACGTAGAGCCCCGTGGACACTGCACTGGGGCATAATGTTGTCACGCCCCAGGCACACGCACCTGTGACACCACGCGGGAGACAGCGCTCCCGAACCCAGCCTCAGCGCCAGGTGATCTCTGTGTCAAGGGAAGCGGATTCCTAGAACGGATTTGATCAGTAGGCTCTATGGTTTTATAATGAGTTCACAATGGCTTCCTTGAAATCAGAGTTTTACAATCTTCTTTGGACTGTGACCCACAGTAAAAAAATACATTTGCTATTGTGACCTAATACACACAAGCATCCACTGCTATAAAAACCACATTAAGGGACTTCCCTGGTGGCGCACTGGTTACGAGTCCACCTGCCAATGCAGGGGACACAGGTTCAAGTCCTGGTCTGGGAGGATCCTACATGCCATGGAGCAACTAAGCCCATGCGCCACAACTACTGAGCCTGCGCTCTGCAACGTGTGAGCCACAACTACTGAGCCCTCAATGAGGAGTAGCCCCAACTCGACACAACTAGAAGGGCCCGCACGCAGAAACGAAAACCCAACGCAGCCAAAAGTAAATGAATAAATAATTAAATTAAAAAAAAGAAAATCGGTGAGTATTAGAAACAATATTAAAAAAAACCACATCAAGATGTTCATGAAACAATACTTGCCCTTACCCTGTGCAATGCACTCTGATATTTCATATTCTGTTCTATTTAATTTTGCAAAATCCACTAAATTGATTTTGTGACCTGCTAAATGGGCTGAAATTTACCAACTGAAAAGCAGTGTCTTAAATAACAATTTTTATAGTTTCCTTGTCCTAAATATTTCACTGTTTTTTCCTTCGTTCATCTAACTCATGCTCCACTTTCTGGAAGCAGCCCCCCTTCAGGACGCCCACCCACTGCGCCCCATCCTGACTGGCTATGCTGGGTTCCGGCGGAGCCAGGGGCCTGTCCGACTTGGTGACGCCACACCTCGTGCTGTGTGCGGCCCCGCGGGTCCTGGCACTGTGCTGCCACGTAGCGGGTGTCAGCAAGGATTTCTGAATTGGTCTTAGAACAGGGATACTAACTTTATTTTTCTGCTCGCGTTTTACGTGTGCGAAGCACTTAGCTGGTTCTCAGATGATTTATAATTTGAGGCCATTATTTGGTGAGGATGCGATACGCCAGGGAGAAGGGACCCGGCCAGCATCCCTTTCCCGGGTACCCTAAACCAACACGCACACAGTTCTTAGTCCTCACCCCGGTCACAATGCCGTAAAGCTGTTGTCACTTTATAACCACAGGACATGAAAATCAAATTCCAGAAAGTGCCTCGCAAGTAAAAATTTACACCGCCTGGTGCTGCAGACCAGCTTGGTGACTGCTTTTGGTCACTGCCCGTCATAGACAATGACTCTGGCACGCGTTCTGCTACTATAGTCATTCCCCCAACGCACTGTCCTGCTCACAGGAAACAAGCAAGCATCTGCTAAGGTTTTGTTTTTTTCTATCTTGTTTTGCTTTTTTCTTCTGCAGAACCTCATGATAGGCAATAAAATGAGCCAGTGGAAATTTCAGAGGAACGTGAATTAGAGCCACAGATCCTTCAGGGGCGTCTACATTTAGCTCACAGAGCAAAATATTTGTGTCCACTCTTGGGCTGCTGTGTCGGCACAATGAGAGCGTATTTGCACAGGTGACACACCTTAATTCCACTGTATCTGTAGATAAAGGGAATTACCTTCTCTTCAAGGGGAGTCATGTGATGGAGTAAAAAGGTGGTCCACAGACGAGGGTGTTGAATCACAGCTCCAACATTCATCACCTGAGCGACTGGAAGCCAGGAGCTTCAGCTTTTTGAGCCTCAATTACCTCATCTGTAAAATGGGGATAATAATATACCTCTCAGGGTCATGGTGTTAGACAAAGGTCCATGCACACCACGGGGTCAGAAGCCACTCCTCGTTCATGTGGGTGACACGTGTCTTGTGCCACGGCGTCCTGCCTTCCGGACCAACATGGAAGGGGCCAAGGACTGATGGCTGAGCCAAAAGCAGCCCCTGCAGGCGGGCCAGAGATGCCTCGGCCTAACTAGAAGGTCACTAGAGAGTGATCAACAAGCCCGATCAATTAACTTTATAAAATAGCTTTATCCAAAGAAATGATTACCAAAAAGTCTGTTTAGTGGGTGTAGCAGACAGAACAATGGCTCCATAAAGATATCTATGGTTCTAATCCCTGGAATTGTGAATACGTTCATGTTCCATGGCAAAAGGGACTTCACAGATGTGATTAAGTCAAGGGTCTTGAGATGGGGAGATGATCCTGGATTATCCAGGTGGCCTTGTGTAACCACAAGAGTCCTTATAAAAGGGAGGCCAGGGTTTCCCTGGCGGCACAGTGGTTGAGAGTCTGCCTGCCAATCCAGGAGACATGGGTTCGAGCCCTGGTCTGGGAAGATCCCACATGCCGCGGAGCAACTGGGTCCATGAGCCACAACTACTGAGCCTGCGCGTCTGAAGCCTGTGCTCTGCAACAAGAGAGGCCACGATAGTGAGTGTCCCACACACCACGGTGAAGAGTGGCCCCCACTTGCTGCAACTAGAGAAAGCCCTCGCACAGAAACGAAGACCCAACACAGCCAAAAATAAATAAATTAATAAAAAAAGAAAAAAGAAAAGAAAAAAAATTTTTTTTTAAGAAAGGGAGGCCAGAGGGTCAGAGTCAGAGAAGGAGGTGTGAGGACAGACATAGAGGTTGGCTAACGTGGGGTGACCAGAAGTGAAGTGTTGTGTGTGTGACGGTGTGAAAGTAGGAGAGACGCGCAGGGGAAAAGGACAGGAGGGAGGATGGAGTTCTTCTCTACTGAGAAGGAAAACCGGATTTTTCCAAGTCAGGAGGTAATTAGGTCATGAAGGTGGAGCCCTCATCGTGGGATTAGTGCCCTTATGAAAAGAGACATGAGAACTTGCTTTCTCTCTGCATCTTTGTCTCTTTCAGTCTCTCTGTCTCTGTCCCTATGTCTGTCTGTCTCTCCCCACCACGTGAGGACACAGTTAGTTGTCTACAAGCCAGTGGATCTGCTGGCATCTTGATCTCAGACTTTCAGCCTCCAGACTGTGAGATATAAGTATCTGTTCTTTGAACCACCCAGTCTTTGGCGTTTCTTGTCATAGCGGCCAGAACAGACTGCTGCCCCCAGATAGCTCATGATGGAGGGTGGGGGGTCTCAGCTGTGGCCCTGGGACCGAACGCAGCAGGGTGGCTTCTCCCTGACATCCCTCCCGGAAGTCCCCCTCAGGGATGGCGGCCCACTGGGAGCTGGCTACATGGGCAGCGTGGAGCTGAGCGGGGCTAGGGGTGGACTCTGACGGGCGTGGAGACGAGCCACCTGCCTCTCGGCAGCGCCCGTGCCCGGGGTGGGGAGCCCGGGGCGCAGACAAGCCCTGATCGCCAGCTGCTCATGGGCCCACGTCGGCTGTGAGAGCCACCTGGTGAGGCCGCCCTACGAGGCAGGGCAGCCCTGCTCCGTGATGAGCAAGGCGGAGCTCGAGGGCAGGCTCCGGGCTGCCGCCCGGGGTGGCTGAGGCTCTGCGGGGTTCACACCGTGTTCCAGCCTCTTTCTCTGCCCAGCCCCTTCTCCTCCCCTCACGGGTGCTCATCTCTGCAGGAGTCGGCTTGAGCTGTTGTGACACCGTGCCACGGACCGGGGGCCACGGACCGGGGGCCACGGACCGGGGGCACTTAAACAGCAGAAACACATTCTCTCACAGTCCTGGAGGCTGGAAGTCCAAGCTCAAGGGGTCAGCAGGGTGGGTTTCTTCCGCGGCGTCTCTTCTCGGCTCACTGGTGCCCATCTTCCTCCTGTGCCTTGGTGGTGTCCTCCCTCTGTGTCCTCATCCCCTTTTCTTACAAGGACACTGAGTCCTATTGGATTAGGTTCCACCCTAATAGCCTCATTTTCACTTTTTAAAAAAAAATTTTATTGGAGTATAGTTGCTTTACAATGCTGTTAGTTTCTGCTGTACAGCAAAGTGAATCAGCTCTCCCTTCTTTTTCCTTCTTGTCTTTCCTTCCCCACCCCACTCCCCAATAATTTTCGTTTGTGAAACTTGACTTGTCTCTGATACACATCTGATGATGTCACCTGCCTGCCACTACTCTCCAGTTCTCTCCTGGTGGTAAAACCCCAGCACAAACCTTTGTCACAAATAAACCTCTGCAGTTTCTAGAAGGGGAGGCGCGCGGGGCAGAAGGAAGCTGGGAAGGACCGTGGTCTCGCCACGGAGTTGCTGGGTTAGCGCCGGGACGAGGGTCCCGACGTGGTGAGACTCCAGGGAGTGTGCGGGAGACGGAGGGCCCACGCGGAGTCACCCTCACGGACTGACCGTGTGCACGGGTGTCTGTTCTACCTGATGAGCCCGCTCTGGTGGACAGACTGCTTATAAACATAGTAACTGTGATGCAAAACAGTATGCAGGGTCCTCAGAAAACTAAAACTAGGACTACCATATGATCCAGCCACCCCACTCCTGGGAATACACATGGACAAAGCTATAATTCAAAAAGATACATGCACCCCAGCGTTCACAGCAGCACTACTCACAATAGCCAAGACATGGAAACAACCTAAACGTCCATCGACAGAGGAATGGATAAAGAAGGTGTGGTACATATATATACAATGGACTATTACTCAGCCATAAAAAGAACGAAATAATACCGTTTGCAGCAACATGGATGCAACTAGAGATTGTCATACTAAGTGAAATAAGTCAGACAAAGACAAATACCATATGATACCACTTATATGTGGGATCTAAAATAGGACACAAATGAACCTATCTACAGAACAGAAACAGACTCACAGACACAGAGAACAGACTTGTGGTTGCCAAGGGGGAGGAGATGTGGGAGAGGGATAGACTGGGAGTTTGGGGTTGGTAGATGCAAACGATTACATTTAGAATGGATAAACAACAAGGTCCTACTGTACAGCACAGGGAACTGTACTCAATATCCTGTGGTAAACCATAATGGAAAAGAATATGCAAAAGAATGTCTATATGGGTATAACTGAGTCACTCTGCTGCACAGCAGATACTGGCACAACACTGTAAATCAACTATACTTCAATAAAAAATATATATATATAATAATTGTGGAGGACCGACTCCAGGGTGGTCCCTGTGATGGCCGCCCCCTCGGGTAGGATTTGCTCCCCTGAGTGTGGGTGGGACAGGAAGGAAAGACTAGATGAGCATTCCTTGGACACGTGCAAAGCAATCATCCTGGTGGCCAAGCTCCCGCCCCAGATCTCGGCAGCACGGACTGTACTTGCTCTAAGCCGAAGAGCAGCACAGGGGGCGCAGAGCACCCAGGATACCCAGTTAGCGCCGGCTTCCCTCGCTTCCGCTTCCGGGAAGAGGGCGAGAAGAGGGTGGGCTTAGAGGGTCTGTCTGTCTTCTGTCTGGAGTCCTGTTTCCTGTCCCCCGGGCTGTCAGTGAGCTCGGGACCCGGGGGAGCCGCTCACACTTTTCCAGTTAGATGCTTATCCTGCGACTCGTTTATTTTGTCTGAATTGAATCCCCAGAATATTAAATATACGCATAATCAAATGTAAGTACAAGCCCACATTTGAAAGTCAAATATAAAGAGTTTCTGAATTTTTATCATTTTGCATTATCCAGGCCTCTGCTTTCATCCACGGGAATGAATAAATAAGAGTTGTCTGAGACCAAAATAATTTTCTGGGCAAAGAGGAATAAATGTGTTAAAATGAAGGGGAAAAAACTCCTCTGAAGATGAAAAGGTTTTCACCCAAGATTGAGGTGGGAGAGATGGAATCTGCCTGTTACTTTCCATTTCAATCATCCAGCCTTTTGTCATCAACATAATAATGGGGCAGCACAGAACATCTTAGAGGGAGAACCAAGGCCAAAACAGCAGCCGCCAATGAGTCCAGAGCCCTGGACACGAACCTCAGAAAACATGAGCCTCTAATCAGTTCTCCTCAAGATGCTAATCAAGTTCCTTTTTATGAAAGTCAAACTTCGTTTGATAACATTAATATTTTCAGAGGAAGCCTGAGAAAGCCACCCACTTAAGACCCTAAGTTAGCTGGATGTTAATTCAAGTGAAGGAGATTCTGCAATTCGTTTCCTCTTTCCATTTTTAGAAAGGAGTAGACATTTTCTAGCTCAAGGAATTTTTGAAGCCTTCTAAATTGAGGAGACAAAAATTAAATTATTAGAAAACTGTTTCTCTTCTGACAACTTGGTATTTCTCATCTTGGCTTATCTAAGAAGGCCTATCTGTATTTTCAAAAACGGTTTTCTGGATAACATTTATGTAAGAATTAGTTTTATTTTAAATTACATAGGCATTTCCCCTTGTCAAATACAGTAGGCTCTTTGATTAGTGAAATGGCATCAGTGGATTGAAATAGCATTTCTACATGGGATACTTGCATTTTTGATGCTTCTCTGAACACGGGAGGGGCACTTTTTATCGTGAGATACATCTGTACAGGCACGTGCAGATGAACGGATAGTTCTAGAGGGAACACTGGGTGTAATCGCCACCGAGACCAAGAAAGAGAACTTTATCAGCACCCAAAGCCCACGCCGGGCTGGCTCCCCACCCACTCTGACTTAGTCAATAGTCCTTCACTTGCTTCTCTTTATGTGTGTACTTCCTGCTTAAGGATCCCCAGATATGGACAAGCTCCCCCCTCTCTCTTCTTATGGCCCCTAGATTTTTATGTATTCCTTATTTTATAGTCATTGTTCTGTTTGATGCTTAGATTGCCCCGACTGGGACCAGAGGAAGTCCATCAACGTGGCTTCTGGGTCCTTGGGGACCCCCTCCCGCCATACCTTCAGTCTTTAAAACTCAATTTCATTGCAATATTATTTACAGAAAATAAAATGCACCCACAGTAACTGTGGAGGGTGGGAAGTTTCACAAAGGTGCACACCTGCGTGACCACCGCCACTCATGCAGAATCTCCATCATCCCGCAAAGGTTTCTCCTGCCGCTTCAGTCAGCTCTCCACCGCCGCAGCCCCATCAGTCAGTTTCAGCTTTCTCCAATTTCATAAAAATGGAGTCAGACAGCATGCGTTCTTTTATATCTGTTAGTTTTTCACTCAGCATGATGTGTTTGAGGTTTATCCATGTTGCCGGGTGCGTCTGTGATCCTTTGTTATTTCTGGGTAGTACCGCCCCGCAGGCTAGACCACAACTTGTACATCTATTCACCTGTTGATGGACATTTAGGCTGCTTCCAGTATGGGGCTAGTAAGAGTAAAGCTGCTACAAAATTTGCCCACATACAAGTCTTTGTGTGGACATAGTTTTCATTTCTCTTGGGTAAAAACCCAGGCTGGTACCACTTGGCCATATGGTAAATGGATGGTTAACTTTATAAGACACTGCACAAAGCCACCCAAGGTCACCCCGTACATTCCCTGCCTTGGTCAAAGCAGTCACTTCTCCAACAAGCCCTGATTCCTTTTTAGTACAAAACAGAACTTAGAAATCAGGGTTGGGTATGGTCATGCTCACGGCTGCGGGCAGTGGCCGTGTCAGCAAGCACTGCTTCCGGTGGGTCATTTTCGGAAAAGGTGAATCCCTGTCCCAGCACTGCAGGGCACCCGGCATCCTGGCCTCTGTGCAGCAAATACCGGTGTCACCCCTCAATCACTGAGAAACACATACACACCCTAAAGCAACCACACATTTTCCATCCTGGAAAGACACACTGGTCCACACAACTTTCCACCATCAAATGCATCTGTGGTCTGCATCTACACCAATGTGCTCTTGGTTCCCTGCTGTTTCAATGGAAAAAGGGAAGTTTCTCCTGTCTGGGGTTATTTCCTCGCCTATCCTCGCTTCCCTGGCATCCACAGGGCTTCTCTCCCCCACTTTCGCCTCCTTCCCTAACATCTTCATCTCCTCCTCCACTTTCACTTCTCCCCCATGTTCAATTCCTCCCCACCTTCACTTCCCCCATCTTCACTTCCTCGCCCAACTTCACTTCCCCCATCTTTACTTCCTCCCCCAACTTCACTTCCCCCCACCTTCACTTTCTCCCCATCTTCACTTCCCCCAACTTCACTTCCCCCCACCTTCACTTTCTCCCCATCTTCACTTCCCCCATCTTCACTTCCTCCCTCACCTTCACTTCCCCCATCTTCACTACCTCCCCCATCTTCACTTCCCCCATCTTCACTTCCTCCCTCACCTTCACTTCCCCCATCTTCACTACCTCCCCCATCTTCACTTCCCCCATCTTCACTTCCTCCCCATCTTCACTTCCTCCCCCATCTTCACTTCCCCCATCTTCACTTCCCCCATCTTCACTTCCTCCCCCATCTTCACTTCCCCCATCTTCACTTCCCCCATCTTCACTTCCTCCCCATCTTCACTTCCCCCCACTTTCACTTCCTCCCATCTTCACTTCTCCATCTTCACTTCCTCCCCCATCTTCACTTCCCCCATCTTCACTTCCTCCCCCATCTTCACTTCCCATCTTCACTTCCTCCCCATCTTCACTTCCCCCATTTTCACTTCCTCCCCCATCTTCACTTCCCCCATCTTCACTTCCTCCCATCTTCACTTCCCCATCTTCACTTCCTCCCCATCTTCACTTCCTCCCCATCTTCACTTCCCATCTTCACTTCCTCCCCCATCTTCACTTCCCCCACCTTCACTTCCTCCCCATCTTCACTTCCCCCATCTTCACTTCCTCCCCCATCTTCAATTCCCCCCATCTTTACTTCCTCCCCCATCTTCACTTCCCCCACCTTCACTTCCTCCACATCTTCACTTCCCCCATCTTCACTTCCTCCTCCATCTTCAATTCCCCCCATCTTTACTTCCTCCCCCATCTTCACTTCCTCCCCCATCTTCACGTCCTCCCCCATTCCATTGGAATTTGTACACACTCCAGCCTCCTTATCTCAGAACAAAACCAAGCCTTCGGGGCCCAGGCCCTCCTTCAGCTACAGCCCTTTGGTCCTCTTTGCCTGGCCCCACCCACATCCTCACCCCACTGCACTGTGGGTTCTGTTCCCACCACCCTACCGCACCCGCTTTTACTAAGGTCACCAATGACCTCATTTGCGCCAAATCCAGAGGACACCCTTCGGCCTTCACCTGACGTCTCTGCACGGTGTAGATTCCCCTCTCCCTTGCCAATGGTGAGATTGGTTTTCTTCATTTGTCCTGGCTATGGCAGGAAGTGCACAGAAGTGGTCCAGGGTTTGAGAAATGGTCCTGGGGTGACTGCCTGGAAGGGCTCCGCATGCATTTGGAAGTGTTAGCTCCAGGTTTGTTAAAATTGTAATAGAACAGACCTGACCTACTGCATTTCTAACACCATAGACTCCCCTAGTACATAAACTCCCTCCACTGCCATCCCAGCATCTCATGGGAAACTGTTGATAAAGGGAGAAAACAGAAGGAAAATATACAATATTTGATTCATCTAACCTTACATTCCTCCTCCGAAACAAATACTGCTGTGGATCTATTATCAAAAGATGAAACTATTTTTGAAAAAGTACCACAGCAATTCAGCGGAGGAAGACAGTCTTTTCAACAAATGATGCTGGAGCAACTGGACACTCCCAGGCAAAACATCCAACACCCTCGACCCAACACCACACCTTATTCAATGAAAATTATATCAAAATGAATCACAGACTTAAAAAACATAAATGTAAAAAACGTAAAATTATAAAACATTTAGGGAAAAAGAAGGTCTTTGGGATCTAGGGCTCAGAGAAGAGTTCTTAGACTCGACACTAAAAGCAGCGTCCATAAAAGGAAAACAACCTCCTCGAAAGGAAAAACCTTTGCTTCGTGAAATATCCTTTTAACAGGATGAAAACACAAGATATCAAGTGTGAGAAAATGTTAACAAACCACATATCTGATAAAGGGCTTGCAAGCGGAATGTAGAAAACCCTTAACACTCCACAGTGAAAAGCAAACAATCCAGTTAGAAAATGCGCAAAAAACGTGAATGGAGACAGGACATGTCTTCATGGAAGAAGATACACAGTTGGCAAATAAACACATGGAAAGAGGGTCACTGTCGTTTGCTCTCAGAGAAACGCAAATTAAATCCACACTGAGATAATACTACATACCTGTCAGAATGGCTACAATAAAAAAATGGTGAAACACCAAATGCCCTCAAGGATGCAGAGACGCTGGGCCACTCACACATGGCTGGAGGGGATGTAAAACGGTTCAGCCACCCTGGCAAACGGTTCAGCAGTTTCTTATAAAACCAGACAGGCAACAACCACGTGACCTGCAGGCTTGGACCTCTGTCTAGAGAAGTGAAGACTTAGGTTCACACGAAAACATGTGCACAGATGCTCGTAGCAGTTTTAGTTGATCTCAAACTGGAGTAAATATATATATATTTTTTAATTAATTAATTAATTAATTTATTTATGGCTGTGTTGGGTCTTCGTTTCTGTGCGAGGGCTTTCTCTAGTTGTGGCAAGCGGGGGCCACTCTTCATCGCGGTGCGCGGGCCTCTCACTGTCGCGGTCTCTCCCGTTGCAGAGCATAGGCTCCAGACGCGCAGGCTCAGTAGTTGTGGCTCACGGACCTAGTTGCTCCGCGGCATGTGGGATCTTCCCGGACCGGGGCACGAACCCGTGTCCCCTGCATTGGCAGGCGGATTCCTAACCACTGCGCCACCAGGGAAGCCCATGGAGTAAATATATTTTAAGTTAGGGGAAACTTAGCCATATTCATCAGTGCTGGCAAAAACACCGCGTCACCCCCGCCAGCCATTTAACAAAATAAAGTAAGCAGCTTAAAAATGCCTTTTACGAAATTCTTTCCTGTTTTGTAGTTGATGCAAATCAGTGGATAATCAGGAGTTCTTGTATGTTAAAAGGGGAAGTTTTCAATTTAAATTATTAATATTCCAAGGCTTTCTAACCCCTGAAATGACTTTTGAGACACAGAAGTAGAGAGAAACCCCTCCGGTTTAAAGGCAGAGGCTCTGCCACACGCTTCCTCCTTGACACCATCCTAATGCCTCTTATCATACAGATGAATCATCAGAAATTGCCACTCAGCTTTATTTCTTGCCTTTCTCATTAGAAAAACTCATAAACTTTACATTTTACTTATGCTAATGTTTCTAAACAAACTTTGTTGTCTTATTTGCATAATATCAAAATATTGTTTGAAATCTTACATTCATTCGTCTTAGTTAATTTCAAGCTCAGAGACACACGAGCACCAAGTGAGCTAAAACCTCCCGTGACCCCAAACCCCTCCACTCCGTGAAGCCTGGGCCTCTCTGCCCCACACTCGCACACCATCATTACTGCTCATGATGCCAACGATGGTGGGAGAAGGGTCTCCAAAGGCCAGCCTGTGCATTACTTCTTCCAGAATTAGAGATATTTCTCCCTCAATTTAGTGCTGAATCGAAGACTCATATAACTTACTATGCGCCAGGCACTTTCTAAGCATTTACACATGTTAATTAATTTATTCCTTATAACCACCTTATGAAGCAAGTAGTATGGTTATCCCATTTTACAGATAAGGAACGTGAGGCCCTGGGAGGCAAATAACCTGCTCATATCACACAAATAGGTGGCAGAGGCAGGACTCAGATCAAGCAGTTCAGACCTGGACCCTTAGCTAGTCCACCTCCCAGAAAGAATGGATGGATGGGGCTTCCCTGGTGGCGCAGTGGTTAAGAATCCGCCTGCCAATGCAGGGGACACGGGTTCGAGCCCTGGTCCGGGAAGATCCCACATGCGACGGAGCAACCAAGCCCATGTGCCACAACTACTGAGCCCGTGTGCCACAGCTACTGAGCCCGTGAGCCACAACTACTGAGCCGGTGCACCTAGAGACCGTGCCCTGCAACAAGAGAAGCCACCGCAATGAGAAGCCTGCGCACCGCAACGAAGAGTAGCCCCCGCTTGCCGCAACTAGAGAAAGCCTGCATGCAGCAACGAAGGCCCAACACAGCCAAAAATAAATAAAATACATTTATTAAAAAATTTAATAATAATAATAATAAAGAATGGATGGATGGATGGAGGGAGGGATGGAGGAATGGATGGAGTGATGGATGTTGGAATGGATGGATGGATGGATGGACAGATGGATATACAAATGATTGAATGAACTAATGAAAAAGTTTGTCCTGTGTGGCCATAAGGTGCAAATGGGATCCGCATTGACCTGGGAGCTCCCTGGTTCTCAGGGCCTGTCTGTGGCCTCTGCATGGCAGCATCTGGCCTCAATCCCAACTTAGGACTTGCTTTTTCATGAACACTGTGATTGCCAAGGTGTAATATCAGGAGCGCAAAGCTGGGAGGCGGGAAACCTGCATTCTTATGTTGCCTGCAACACCAACCTGTACGCTCTCAGGTACACTGAGGACCTGCTTCCCCATCTGTCAGTGTGAGGGTTCAACCAGAGTAATTTCTAATACTTAACAAGTCTATGTTGTGATCTGTCCAAGTGAAAGTCCACTGGCAAGACCGGAAGTACAGGAGGTGGGCATGAATCAAGACACTGGAGCACCCGGCAGAGGCTGGGCGTGGTCCAAGCTCCTGGCCCAAGAGTCGGCCGCAGTGCCACGTGGCTGCGGCTCGGGGAGAGGGAGGAGGTGAGGCCGGAGAAGAAGAGCTGAGACGGGGCCTCGGGAGCCTGCGGCACAGACCGTGACGCTGCAACTCCGCAGGCCACGGGGAGACACGGAGGGCTTTCACTCATTGATTTTGTGATACGTACTACATACAATTCTATCCTTCCGCCCATTTTCACACGCACAGCTCAGTGGCACTGAGGACATTCACGCTGCTGTGCAGCCATCCCCACCATCCGTCTCCACAACTTTCTCATCTTCCCAACCTGAAACTCTGTCCATGAAACACTCACTCCCCCTCCCCCTGTCCCTGGCCTCCCACACCTACTTTGGTCTCTACGGATTTGATGACCCCAGGGCCTCAGAGCATTTGTCTTTTTGTGACAGGCTTATTTCACTGAGCATAACGTCTGTCAGGTGCACCTATGTTGTGTCACGTGTCAGAATTTCCTCCCTTTTAGAGGCTGAATAGTACCCCATTGCATGTATGGACGACACTTTGCCTATCCATTCATCTGTCGATGGACACTTGGGCTGTGACCACCTTCTAGCTACTGTGAATAGTGCTGCTATGAATGTGGGTGGACTCAATCTGTCTGAACGGAAGGGTTCTGAGTAGGATACTGGTTGGGCCAGAGTTTCCCTTTGGAAAGATCTCCCTGGTGGTGCAGAGACGACGATGATGATGACAGCAGTGACGTTTAGTGGGTGCTTTCTATGCGCCAGGTACCGTCCCAAGTACTGGACGTGTACTCACTCACGTAACCCTCATTCCATCCTCACACCTACTCCTGCGAGAAGGTGCTGTCTCCACCGTACATGTGGGCAAATGGGGAGAAGTTGAAAGCTCTGTCCAAAGTTATGCAGATAGCAAGAGACAGAGTCTGTACCTGAACCCGGGAAGCCTGCCTGCTCACGCCGACCCCGGCACCGCTCAGGATGTGCGGGGCGGGGAGGGCTGCAGGATGGCGGCCCTTTGCGGGGCGTTTGGAATTATCCAGGCAGGAGCTGACAAGGGCTGTGAACGCAGGCAGCAGAGAAGGATGGTCGTGAGGGGAGAGGTTTGAGAGTCTCGGGGTGGGACGGACAAGCTCCCCGTGAGTGAGTGACCATGGATGTGAGGCAGGGGAAGGGGGCTGAAGTGGTGGACAGCTTTTGAACTTGACTGCATACTGGAGAGAGGTGTCATCACTAAGAGAACATGGGTAAACCTGAAGGGAGGGGAGGGCGGGGACAATAGACAATGATTCTATTCGGTACCTGCTGAATCTGAGATGTTATGGGGCATTCAGATAGAGGCAGTTATATTAGAGACAAACTCAAAGGAAAGACCTCGCTGGGGGCACAGACCGGGCAGTTGTTAGCGTGGGGAGGGTTAGAATCTTAAAAGCAGATGGGCTTGTTCATGGGTTGTGTGTCTAGAATAAAAGGGAGAGACTGAAACCCAGGGACTGGGGAGCCTCAAAGCCGGGTAGAGGGCACACTTGGGTTTGTAAATTTTAGAACCGACACGACAGCGTGGAGAGAGGGGGTGAGGCCCCACTGCGTTGCCCCGTGAGCCACCTGCTCTATTCGGGGTACGCCAATGGTTAGGAGCTGCATCAACAAAGAGGAGAGAGAGGACACTTACAGAGAAGCGTCAGAAGGGTAGGAGGATGTGGAATCCAAGGCGGGAGAAAGTTTCCAGAGGCATGGGGTCCAGTGCCTCACAGAGACCAAATGAAAGGGGCCTGAAAGATGTCCCTGACCTCTGCAGTTAACGTTACTGGTGGCCCTGGAAAGAGCCGATCGGTCAATGTGGTGGGCCCGCCCTGGGCCGGGCCTGGCGGAGTGGAGTGGAGGCGGGGTGTGGAAGGGTGTGGACAGGCGCCGGGATGAGGGGGGCAGGGCAGGGGCTGGGGAGGGGCCCTGGGGACGGCAGGCTCATCCCCACCGAGGGAAGGAACTGTGCAGACGTCCCAGGCCTGGGAGGCCGGAGGACGGGGTGACCAGACAAGCGGGGGGCACCTGAGAACAGACAGGGGCAGTAGGAACGGCTGGCGTCCACCGGGCAGAGACCCTGGAAAGGCTGGAGCTCTTGAAAAGGGAAATGCTCGGTGCTGATCTTGGCCGCGGGGCTGGCACGCGCACCCCGGAAATGGCAGAGGCTCTGCGGGGTCACTGGCTACCGGTATAAAGTCAATTCGTGCCTTTGACTTGATAAAGTTAGTTCTGGGAATTGACCCCAAGGACGAATGAGAGAAAAAGCAAATATGCTGGTGGTACATTATTTACGGTCTTATTTTTAAAAAGCACACGTGGCTAACGGTATGGATACTAGTTAAGTAAATTGGGAAACATATGCTCGATGGATGGAATATTCTGAGGTCATTAAAATGATAATTATGAAGCTCAAAGTGGTTATCTGATAGTAAATGGAAATCAGTTTTAAAATGGTATGTATGTTCTAATTACCATGATGTAAAATATGCTTTCACGTGAAAATATACATACTAGAATTCCTAAAAATGCTACTAGCTGTTGGTTGTGGATAATGGTAAGATTACGGGTGGGTTGTTTTCTTTCTGCATTTGGTAAACTCACTTTGACTCTGAATGCTACAGCGCTGGTTAGAACAACAGAAAAGCAGCCTTGAATCTTCTTAGTTATCAGCCTATTGAAAAGAGAACATAGCTGAATATTTCCCCTCCATCCTCTGACGGTACGGAGGTCTAAGAAGATGGAGTTGGGACTTCCCTGCTGGCACAGTGGTTAAGAATACACCTGCCAATGCAGGGGACACGGGTTCGAGCTCTGGTCCAGGAAGATCCCACATGCCGCAGAGCAACTAAGCCCGTGAGCCACAACTACTAAGCCTGCGCTCCAGAGCCCGCGAGCCACAACTACTGAAGCCCACGTGCCTAGAGCCCATGCTCCGCAACAAGAGAAGACCCCGCAATGAGAAGCCCGTGCACCGCAACTAGAGAGAGCCCGGGCACAGCAAGGAAGACCCAACGCAGCCAAAAATAAATAAATAAAATAAATAAATTCATTAAAAAAAAAAAAAAAAAAGAAGATGGAGTTTACGTGATACAGCGATTCCACTGGAACCCTCGCACTCCACGGTGTGGAGGCTGAGTGTTTAAGACGAGGGTGGTCCCCCTGCCCCCGCGGCAGCCTGGGTCACCCCGCAGGCCACAGCGCGCCTGGATGCTGTTGATAGAAACGTGCCGGCTAAACTCAGCCTGCATGTCCTGCCAGGGTGGGGAAGGCGGGGAAGGGGAGAGAGGGCTGTCCTGGCCAAGCCCGTAGCCAGCACGAGGCCCGCGCAGCGCCTGCGCCACCGGGCAGGTCCCTGGGGGCCACCCACACGCTCTCATCCGCTCCCACCCCCGGCACCTCGGTCTCAGGACGGAACGCCCCGTCCCAAACGCGTTGGTTTTGCTTCTCAGTCTCTTAATAGTGGTCTTCCACTATTCTGAGTTAAATTCTCTCCACTTTTTCCCTTTTCTTGTAAACTAGCATTTAGAGAGTTTATTAATACTCAAAACACTGATGTAAATGTATGTTTTGAAATAGCAACTCGAAGTCAAAGGGGAGCCAGTCTACCCCAGGGGCAGAGGCTGCAGGAGGAAGCAGGGGTGTCCGGCCTCCCGTCTGCAGGACTCTTCCTTGCCTCCCTGCGAGACACTGCAGCCAAGCCCTATGACTCGGCTTCTGGTCTTTTCCAGCAATCCGCCTTTCATAAGACGACTCGAGTCATCCTCATCACAGGAGAAATAATTTTTCTGGTAACTATGTATGGTGACAGATGTGAACCAGACTTATCATGGTGATCATTCTGCAATATACAGGCAGACCTCGGAGATACTGTGGGTTCGGTTCCGGACCACCGCAGTGCAGCGAATATCGCAATAAAGCGAGTCACACAAAATTTTTGGTTTTCCAGTGCATACAAGTTATGTTTATGCTATACTTTAGTCTACTAAGTGTAGCATTATGTCTAAAAAATGCACATAGCTTAATTACAAAATACTTTATTGCTAAAAATTGCTAAGCATCCCCTGAGCCTTCAGCAAGCCTGATCTCCTCGCTGCTGACTGGTTGGGGGGGTGGCAGCAGTGAAGTCTGCCACATCGACTGACGACTCTTCCTTTCATGAACGATTTCTCTGCAGCCTTCAATGCTGTTTGATAGCATCTTCCCCCCAGTAGAGCTTCTTTCAAAACTGGAGTCAATCCTCTCAAACCCTGCTGCTGACTCATCAACTAAAGTTTATGGAATATTCTAAATCCTTTGTTGTCACTTCAACAATCTTCACCGCATCTTCATCAGGAGCAGATTCCAACTCAGGAAACCACCTTCTCTGTTCATCCGTAAGAAGCAACTCCTCATCCGTTATTCTCATGAGGTTGCAGCAATTCAGTCACATCTGCAGGCTCCACTTCTAATTCTAGTTCTCTTGCTGTTTCCACCACATCTTCAGTTACTTTCTTCACTGAGGTCTTGAACCCCTCAAAGTCATCCATGAGGGTTGGAATCAACTTCTTCCAAACTCCTGTTAATGTGGATATTTTGACCTCTTCCCATGAATCAGGAATGTTCTTAATGGCATCTGGAATGATGAATCCTTTCCAGAAGGTTTTCAGTTGACTTTGCCAGATCCATCAGAGGAATCCCTATCTGTGGCATCTATAGGCTTATAAATGTATTTCTTAAATGATAAGACTCGAAAGTTAAAATTACTCCTTGAGTAATTCCATGGGCTGCAGAATGGATGCTGTGTTCGCAGCATGAAAACAACATTAATCTCATTGTCCATCTCCATCAGAGCTCTGGGGTGACCAGGTGCATTGTCAACGAGCAGTAATATTTTGAAAGCAACCTTTTTTTCTGAGCAGTAGTTCTCAACAGCGGGCTTAAAATATCCAGTAAAGCATGTTGTAAACAGATGTGTTGTCATACAGACTTTCTTGTTCCACTTATAGAGCACAGGCAGAGTAGATTTAGCATTATTCTTAAAGGCCCTAGGATTTTCAGAATGGTAAGTGAGCACTGGCTTCAACTTAAGGTCACCAGCTGCATTAGCCCCTAACAAGACAGTCAGCCTGTCCTTTGAAGCTTTGAATTCAGGAACTGAGTTCTCTTCTTTAGCTATGAAAGTCCTAGATGGCATCTTTTTCCAACAGAAGGCTGTTTCATCTACACTTAAAATCTGTTGTTTACTGTAGCCACCTTTATTAATTACTTAGCTAGATCTTTTGGATAACTTGCTGCAGCTTCTACATCAGCACTTGCTGCTTCACCTTGCACTTTTTATTTTTTATTTTTAAAGATCTTTTGGCCTCGCTGCGTGGCATGTGGGATCTTATTTCCCCAACCAGGAATCAAAACGTGCCCCCTGCATTGGAAGCGTGGAGTCTTAACCACTGGACCGCCAGGGAAGTCCCCACCTTGTACTTTTATGTTATGGAGGTGGCTTCTTTCCTTAAACCTCATGAATTAATACCTGCTAGCTTCAAACTTCTCTTCTGCAGCTTCTTCACCTCTTCCAGCCTTCACAGAATTAGAGAGTTAGGGCCTTGCTGTGGAGTAGGCTTTGGCTTAAGAGACTGTTGTGACTGTTAGAATTTTCTATCCAGACACTACAACTTTCTCCACATCAGCAATAGGGCTGTTTGCTTTCTTATGTCTGTGTGTGTTCACTGGGGCAGCGCTTTCAATTTCCTTCAAGGACTTTTCCTCTGCATACACAACTTGGCTAACCGTCTGGCACAAGAACCCTAGCTTTCAGTCGGCCTTGGCTTCCGACATGCCTTCTTCATTAAGCTTCATCATTTCAAGTTTTTGATTTAAAGTGAGAGATGCGTGAACCTCCTGTCACCTGAACACTAGAAGCCACTGTAGGGTACTAATGGGCCGAATTTCAATACTGTTGTGTGTCAGGGAGTACGGAGGCCAGAGCAGAGGGAGAGAGACGGGGAACAGCTGGTCGGTGGACAGTCAGCACACACACACATTTATCCACTAAGTTCACCACCTTATATGGGTGTGACTCGTGGGCCCCCCAATTACAATATAGTAACGTCAAAGATCACTGATCACAGATCACCCTAACAAATATAGTAATAATGAAAAAGTCTGAAATACTGCGACAATTACCAAAATGTGACAGAAATACACACAGGGAGCAAATGCTTTGGGAAAACGGCACCAACAGCCTTGCTCGAGGCAGGGTTGCCACAGACCTTCAATTTATATGCATACATAAAAAATGCAGTATCTGTGAAGCACAGTAAAAGGAGGTATGCCTGTGTACAAATATCATTATGTTGTACACCTGAAACTAATATAATAAAAGGGAACCAATTTAATAAGTGAGATCATTATAAATTCAAATGTAAGCATGTGAAAAATAAATCAGAATTTAGAGATTCACCTGCAATAGATGGATTTAAAAATATAATTAATATGCCTGATGTTTCCAAGGGGCATTACAACGTACAGGAATCACCTGGATGAAATTAGGGAAGAGGGCGGGAATCTCACCCCCTTCGCCTTTTCTGCATTGAGTAGCCTATTCGGTTGTAAACTACTCCACCTTGTGGTTAAACCAGGGTACTAATCGCTAGAAATCCGGACACTTCAAGGCGAAATTCACTATTTTCTGTTATAAAAGTTATGAATGAGCTTTAAAAAGTTCAAACCACACATGAAGGAAGAAAGTAAAAAATAATCAATAATTTCACTGCATAAAGATATCTAGACACAAACAGATTTTATAAGTCAAATACAGGCATAAAGATATCTAGACACAAATACATTTTATAAGTCAAATACAGGCATGTAATAATACATGAATATTCTTTGACAGAAGAGAAGTAGTTACCACTTGCTTTTTTCACTTCAAATGAATCAATGTCTCAACACAATTCAGGAATGAGAGCTAGTCCGTATCTGATCACGTTAGCAGGCTGGAATAAAAACTCGGAATCCTTTCACCCAGCAATTAGGGTAACCTCCGTGGACCTCTGTTAAGGGTGGGGGGGGGTGTCAGAGGCTGCACACCAATGGGACCCTGAGTCCGGCCCCTGACCCCTGGGGCCCGGGGTCTCTCACTGCCCAGCACGCGCGCGCGGCCTCCCTGGGGAAGCCTCTGGTTGGTGACAGCTGGACGGAGAGCCCTAAGCTCCCCTCTGCTCGAGCCGCGTGATGACGCGGTCCCTTCCGGGGGACGCTTCACACCTGGAGCAGCGTTTCCCCGTGCGTGGTCCCCGGACCGGCTGCAGCCGCATCGCCTGGAACGAGCTGGAAATGCAAACTCAGCTAGAAATGCCTGCTCTAGGCCTCCTGCAGAAACTCGGGGGGCGGGGGCGGGCCCGGAACGTGTCTTAAGTCCTCCAGACGACTTTGACTCTGATGCCCGTCTGAGAACCACGATCTGGAACACTGACGAAACATCCCATTCTTTCTTATTCACTTGTCTCTCACCTCCTCATTATTAACCTCGAAATGTTCCCTCCACACGGGATTGGGCTACTACAGTTCAACTGATCGCAATAGGGGTTACACTATTCACTGACCTGGTAGTTACGGGTCACCTTGACAAAGTAACGGGATGGGATGACATACACTTTACATAAATCACGAGTGACTTGATCTTGGACTTAAGCTTTCAAAACCCAGGGTCTGAGCCCTCTCTCCAGCTCCGCTGCTTGCACTCTGGTCCCAGCCACCAGCTACGTCACCTGACTCGGTGCACCGCCTCCTGCCTGAATTCCCTGCTCCACCCGAGGCCCCGAGTGCCCCCTGAACACGAGGACGGTCAGATGCACGCACAGGGCGCGCCAGCCTCCGCTCAGAACGTGCATTGATTCCCGTCTGCCGCCAAGGAAACCATGGCCTTCAAGCCCTCCCGGTCACCCCGCCCGGCTCTGCCCCGTCCTCTCACTACCCTCCTCCCTCTGCTCTGCCCACACCTGCCAGCTCCCGGGGTTTGGCATTACGCCAGCCCCTCGACTGGGGCCCTCCGGTGCCAAGTGTATGAAGCTTGCTCCTTGCTGCCTTCACGGCTCCCTGCAACAGCTGTCACCCCCCCCTCGCTGTGCCAGTCCCAACCCCCCTTCCCTGCTCCAGGGCACCCTCCACCACGCACAAGGCCAGCCACGTAACACTTTATTGTCCCCCCACGCCGGCACACAAGCTTTTGTTTCTGCTCCCTAAACCTCCTCAGCACTCACCGTGGGGCTGCATATATTAGCATCTGTTGGGTCAATGGAAGAGCGTAGGGGTCTGCGAGGGACCCTGCGCCTTTGCTCTGGAAGGCGTCAGCCCGCTTTGCACCTGGGAGCTAGGCTGGAAGTGCTACCAAGGCCCCAGGCAGGGCATGTTCTGAAACCCAGCCGGCTCCAGGCAGCCGTCCAGGAGAGAGGCGCAGAGAGTAACGTGTGTGGGAAAAGAAACTTTCATTTTTTGGTTTAAAATTCGCATCCCAGGATACGTTTCTGAAAATAAGCAAGTCTTCACTGGCAGAGCCATCAGACGGTGTAAAATTGCCCACACGAGCCTTCCCTCGGGCACTGGCTACAGAAACGTCCGAAGAGAAGGCTGTCCTGAGCTCCATCAGGGATTCAGGGCACAGATCTCTTCCAGAAGCCCTGCCTCCTGTGACTCACTCGGGGACCTCTGAGTTCCTGCGCCAGCCTCATCTCCGACACTAACCTATGCTCACACTTATTACTTTTCTTTCTTTCTTTCGGCCGTGCCACGCGGCACGTGGGATCTTAGTTCCCCAACCAACCAGGGATCCATGCCCCCTGCATTGGAAGCGCAGTCCTAACCACTGGACCGCCAGGGAAGTCCCCTGTATTAGTTTTCTATGGCTGCTGTAACCAACCACAAGCATAATGGCTGAAAAACAGCACGAATTTACCGCCTTACGGTTCCGTGGGTTAGAGGTCCAACCCCGAGGGTTTACCTCACTGGGTTAAAACCAGGGTGCGGGCAGGCGGCGTTCCTTTCTGGCGGCCCGCAGCACCTTAACACTAAGGCTAGGGTTCACTCGCCTGATTAGATTAAAAGTACAGACTATTCAATGTTTACATTTTTTAATTTTTCTCATTTAAAGGAAATAGATTTCCTAAGCCACAAGCAAGTTATTGTTACTCTATTCATTGAGCTCTGAAGTAAATCATTTAAGAATATTCTGAAAGACTTGGTGCTACGATGAAATGAGTAGTTACAGCCACACACTAGATGTCTTAGAAATTCCCTCCGAGCCACTCCTGTCTGCCACCTCTCAAACCGCCCTGTGTCGTGCACCCTGCCCAGCAGGACATCTCTATTCTCATCCGCGTAACCCACGAGTGGGGACAGCTAAGTTTGTAACTTAAAGATCCGCTTTGGAGTTTGGGTGGCTTATTGTAGGTCTCCAAATTCTCCCTGCAAACCCTCTGAGATCCAGAAAGATTTCTCCCAACATGCCGGGGAGTCTCCGAGGCAGTATGTGGACACGAGGGCAAGATGACGGCGGTGAGCTGGCCCCTTGCCCTATGGACCCCGCAGATCCCAATGCGGGGGGCGGACAGGGAGGGAGGAGGGGGAGGGAGGGCAGGAGGGTGGTCGGCAGGGGAGACCTCAGAGGGCGATGCCGCACAGGCAGTTAGGAACGCCCATCCCATCCCACACGATGATACTGGAGCTTATGTTTAGGAAGCTTATATATAAAGACCAAAATAAGCCCACTATGCTCTTTAAACAAGTAATTTAAAGGTAGGAACAAGAAACCCAGAAACTAAAACTAAGATGACCATAAAGTTTTTTTTTTTTTAATTATTTATTTATTTATTTTTGGCTGTGTTGGGTCTTCGCCTCTGTGCGAGGGCTTTCCCCAGTTGCGGCAAGCGGGGGCCACTCCTCATCGCGGCGCGCGGGCCTCTCACTGTTGCGGCCTCTCCTGCTGCGGAGCACAGGCTCCAGACGCGCAGGCTCAGCAATTGTGGCTCACGGGCCCAGTTGCTCCGCGGCACGTGGGATCCCCCCAGACCAGGGCTCGAATCCGTGTCCCCTGCACTGGCAGGCAGACTCCCAACCACTGCGCCACCAGGGAAGCCCCGACCATAAAGTTTTGAATTCTTCCCATCATTGTCATGAACTGAATGGGCATTCTCAGCGAGGTGCTGTGCAGACCCTCAGGCCAGGAATGGACCTTCGGGGTTCCGTGAACCCCTCAGCATTACAGGATGGTACTCTTGTATACGCCGCCTTTCCAGGGTGAGGAGCCTTTGTTTTCATCCAATTCCATTGCTCCAACATGGATTAGAATTTTTACACAGTTTAAATTCACATCATCTTGAAAGAGCACCAGTGCTGATGATGTGCGGGAGGCCCTCCGGCTTGAACAGCATTCGTCTGCAGAGCTGTTTCTACAGAAAGCCTCCAGCACCCGGGTGTCGGGCCGCAGCTGGCTGACGCTCCCGTCACCGCCTGTGGGCAGCCGGCTGGGGAGAAGAGAAGCCAGATCCAGGAGGGCCCTTGGAAGAGGGAACATCAACAGGAATTCCAGCCCGGCCGGCTGAGGCCAGCCCATCTTAGGGATGCACGGATGCCCACGCGCAGCTCAGACAGTAACACAGCTGGTACTGCCTCCCTGTCACTTCTTCCCTCAGGAAGACCAGGCCCTGGGGGATGTGCAGGGGGGCGGCTACCAAGAGTAACTGGGGCGCAATCTCTGAATGCTGCCCGCCGGGCAGGGCCCACGTCCTCCTCGAGGCAGCTTTGACGTTTTTGGTCAACGCTGGCAATGGCAAGTCACCAGGACCTGCTGCCTCGGAAACTGCCAGGTGTCTCACCCCAGTTCTGAGTGGTCTGCGGAGCCCTGGAAAGCAGGGATCCTGCCCCCATCTTTCAGACCAGAGGGTTGAGGCTCGGTGTGGGCGGAGGGCGGTGGTCTCCGGAGCACGTGTCACCCCAGGCCTCGCAAAAGCTCCCAGCCGTGGTCCCCTCCTCAGCTCCGTGTCATTATTGCTCAGTCAACACTTCTCAGCAGGACCTAATTGCCTTCTAATTGTTTTCTCTGTTTGTTGTTTTTCTAATTAGAGATGCAAATTCTAAGCTTTGAGGACAAAAACTCTGTTGACTACTTTTTGTAACCCCCTTCCTTTATCTGCGAATCGCCTTGAAACACGCCTCTCCTCTACCACCCTCCCCTCGCTTCCAGGCAATACTCTGAAATTACAGAAGAAAATTCAGTGTGATAATGGGGGACCCTGAGAGGGAGCAGTGACGACGGTGTCCTCGGCGGAGAAGTTTACGGGGTTCGAAACGCCATCAGGAGAGTTTGTGTGACTCTTTCATTCTCGACTCGGAGAGAAGGACCTCACACTGTGAGGCTGGCTCCCCCGGGGAGGTTTCAATCTTTCTTAGGAGAAGTACAATCAAGTCTTGGGAAAATGAAAAAGGAATAAATTTGGAGTTCTCGTGAACAGTTTTCATAGAAGATCCAACCGTGGTCCTAACTTTTGTTAAAGCTAAAGTAGCAGTGATTTCATGAAAAGTAACAGGAATTTACCACTTTATTAAAGGGGTCTCCTCCCATCCGTTAAAGAAAATTTCCTAGAAGGAACCTGTCTGATTTGTATTTATAACTTGTTAAATAAATGTCTGATGAATAAAAATTGAGTAAGAAAAAGCACTAACACAGCAAGACTAGGACCCCATATTTTGCTACTGCAGGAACAGTGCCTGAAAGGCTGAGGCCCTGAGTAAAACCCAGGTTTTATCAGGATCAGGTATGAGGAGGCCAACAGGCCAGCAAGTGACTGCCTGAAAGGCGCGCGGCAGGCGTGCGGTTTACCGTCGCCAGGGACCTGCTAACCCTGGGAGGGGCCCTCCCTCCATGCAGCAAGGCCCCAAGACATCTGGAAACACATGGTTAAAGCAGGCCTTCACTCCAAAAATCATGGCCTTTAAGTACCTTCTGATTCTAATGAAATACCTAATTCTACCTTACGGTTCCTTTTTTGAAATATATATTATAAATGTTATTATTTAGTTTAAAAAGCTAACGGCCTGTGCTGAAGGAAGGAATACACTGATATGACTTGAATTGTTTTTTCCCCACATTTTGCACCTCTGTAGTAATTTATATTTTCCGAGAAATGACAGAAAAAAATCCTTTGACAATATTTTGCTCAGTGTTGAAGCTCAGTAGTTTTTGTATCTTAGTGCTCAAAGATTACTTTCAATTTTCAGTAATTAGCTTACTGTGTCTTAACCAAAGGCTTACAATAAGAAGAAAATTTTCTGTAGCCCACAAAGTTGGTCACCAAAGAAGGTGGCAGTATTTCTGTGCGATGATGATGATGACTTTTATGGCTCCTGGACTGTTAATTTGGGGGAATGGGTCGCAGGCTTCCTGGTAGAGGCGCCTGACATCAACGCCCGTGCACACACAAGGTGCTGGCCCTCCCTTATGAACACTGAGAGCTCCTGGCCGGCTGCCACCTCCCGTGGTGTGTGAGGGCCGAGCACCTGTGTCTGTGGGGCTGCTGGATCGAGTGCAACCTGGACGACTTAACAGACACACGGAAACACTCGGTGTACAGCGCTCAGCTACCCCACACACAGCATCGTGTTTCTGTTTCTTCTGAGGAGTCGAGGCGGTGAACTGTCATTCATTTTCAAGTTAACTGCCTGTTTACACCATGACCCCCACTCCTTCCCTTGTCCAACTGAGATCCTGTGCACTTGGGTTTAACCAAACGACAGGTTAAGGAGGGTTTCTTGAGGAAAATCACAACCAACACTGATAGAGGACCTGCTCTGGGCTCCGCGGCTCCTGTGGATTTTACTGAATCCTCTAACCCTGGGACAGGGCAGGGTGTCCTCCCCTCCTCACGCGCGACCACCCAGCTGTAAGGAGGTCAGCTGCCCGAGATCACACATAAGCCCCGGAGACTGTTCTCAAGCTCGTACGTCCCGACTCACGGTGGTTTTTCATTCACTTTTATCATAAAACGGTTCATAATAAAAATCACACGTATCACATTTGAAAGGTATAGTAAAGCGGACACTCATGTACCCTCCTCCCAGCCAGATAAAGATTATGACCAATACCCTTGACCCCTGCTCCCACCAGGTCAGGCCTGAGATCTCACCATGGTGTCTGCTTCACCTGCTGGATCTAGGGCTGCACACAAAGGGCGGACTTACTGCCCTTGAAAAACCCCCCAAACCCTCCTCATGCCCGTGGTTCTCAGTATCATAGGGAGGGACCCCTCTGGGCATCTTGTGAGAGCAATGGAACTACGTAGCCCAGAAAAAGTGACGCATGTATAGAACTCTGGACCTATTTCAAGGTTTCACAGACACGCTAAAGCCAGATCCTCAGAACTAATTCATACTGTAAATGCAAGTCTCTACCCAACTTGGAAGGTACTATGCTAAGTGAAATAAGCCAGAAAGAGAAAGGCAAACTCGGGCGTGGTATCACTTATACGTAGAATCTTTAAAAAAAAAAAGAGTCACACTCAGAAGCAGAGAGTGGAATCGTGGCTGCCGGGGGCTGGGGGGGACTGGCCTGTTGTCTTCCGCAGAGACTCGGCTGGGCTCCGGACAAAGATGCTCCACGGGCTTCACTCTTCTCAACAAGCCTCTCGTCCGTCAGTCTTGAAAGATATGCCGTAACAACTGCTCTCTGGGAAAACGACCGAGTTAGGGGGAGTGAGTCCAAGTCCGTCCTGACATTAGGTTAGCAGTGCGGCTCTGGTGGGGCAGATCTGTGGGGCCGGGCCTTTCTGTCCGCAAAAGGTGGTCTCTTGATTGGATTTTGCTGAATGCTCCTTTCAGGTTGAATATGCCAAGATTCTGAGTTATGCTTCTAAAGCTCTCTTCTGAAAAAGTTTTAAAAGTAAAGCAGCAGAACAAAGCTGAACAGTTTTAAATAATTATTTTTAGAAGGTAACCTTTACAACATTGCATTTTCGAGTAAATCATCTCACAACTCAAACGTCTGATGGTGCTGCTTCACCCCAGCCAGCAACCGTCTCCTGCGCGTCTGCCGCGTGCCAGGTGCACAGTGGCCCTCTCCTTGCCCGCCCAGAACACTCAGCGCTTCTTCCAGGTGAACTTCCTGCGGGCTCCCTCCTGGCCTGGCTTCTTCCGCTCTCTGACACGGGGATCGGCAGTAAGCAGTCCCGCTGCAGCATAAAAAGAGACGCCTTTATGAACCACGGAAAGCGCAGGAAAGCAGGAGAACCGTGTGAATTGGCACCTCCTGCTGTCAGAGGAAAAGCACCAGGCCCACAAGCAATTCCCAGCCTCATATACAACTCATGACAGCAGTCTGCTTTCACTCTCCTAAGCTATTTTCCCAATTTCTGAGACAAACACCAGGTACATTACTTGAGTCTGCTTTTCTTCTCCTATGAGAGATATGACTCCTTTTTGGTTCTTACACTTGTTCAACTTAAGACAAAGCTGCTCTGGTGTGCCAGTCCCTACTCACTGCCAGGGAACTTGCCCGGCACACTTACTATTACAGATGTGAAAGTTTCAAGAGGCAGAAAAGAAAAACTTCCTGGGGGGCGAAGTGTGTGGAAGTATACAGACACCATACAGTAACAGTGCCCGTGAATATACTGACACATAATATGACTTATCAAACGTATCTGAGAAAAGAAACTTATTCTTCTCATTTGTGTGATAGTAATATTTCTTGGTACTTTGTTTCAGAATCTAAAAAAGGTTTTAGAGTTGTGTTCTCAGCACAAGGCATCGGTTCCAGAAGAGTAAAGTCACTTTAGACTGGAAGCTCCCGGTCTCCCACCATCAGGAGTAATTACAGCTTCTGAGCAATAAACGAGTCACTCAGCATACGGCCCCAATGGGTGCGCCCAGCGGTGGTCCAGCCGTGGGATGTTGTAACTACCACAAGAACACCAGCGACGAGAAAACTCTTTAACTGTGTTTATAAATATGTAAACAGACCGGAGTTTCTCACTGTCTTTTTCACCTTTCCAACACTAGCACTTCTCTTCACTGTATGCGAGGCTTCTGTATTTTATTAGGGTACTTTCAATGGCCACACAGCAAAGGCAAAATTCACATTTTACGCTTGTCATATACCCATAGCTCTTGCATTTACTTGTACCTAGGGGGCACGGAATAAAACAACGTTTTGTGTGGAATGCAAACAAGACCTGTCTAAATTCTAGTTTAAATGATTAGTAATGATGCTTTATTACTTTTCATTATGCACAGAAACTCAAACTAGCAGAATTATTAAGTGAGGTCCTATCAAATGATTTTAATGACTAGATATGAATCCTACAAAATGGTGAACTGTTTATAAGCAAATGGATTCTTAGAGGCTTAAAAAAATTAACTTGCCTAAGCTACGGGTGGCCCTATCTGCAGCATGGGATCAGAACCCTAGCGGCGCAGTGGGAGGGCAGGGGCAGGGCCCACGTCACTTGCCCAGAGGGGCTCCTGGACCCAGAGGCGCCGGGGGCCTTGCTGAGGCCACACAGCCGGTCGGCAGTGCCCGCAGTGCTTTCCTCCTTCACAAATGGTGGGAAGACACTCCTCAGCTGGAGCTGCCCCGACTGACTGTGAAATGCGGACGCAGGGCCCTAACGAACATGTTGATCGTAGAACCCTTCTCCCCCTGTGCAGAGACTCCTGAATTCACGGCTAGGTGACGGGGTCACACAGAGTGAGTAAGGGAAATGAAATTCGAATATCACAGTGGAAAAGGAATCTCCAATAACTCTGGAGAGAAACACCTTAGGGGTCCCATCATTAAATCGAATAACGATCACAGATTGCTATGACAAAACAAAAGCCACCGCCCACGTGCCCGACACAAAACGGAGTCGGATGAAGACTCGAGGGTGAGCCGGCCCCGCCCACCTGAACTCGCACCTTGGCGCATCCACTCGACCTGGTCCTCGCTGACAAAGCTGCACAGGGCTCTCGCCGTCGCCAAGCGGATGGCCCCCGCCTGCGCCGCCCGCCCGCCCCCCGACACCGTGCAGGTCACGTCGTGCTGTCCAAGCCGGTCGAGGAAGTGGAAAGGGAACATCAGCTGCTCTCTAAGGCACAGCACGAGAGGCAGAGTTAAGTTCACCGCGAAGATACCCAACTTTACAGGCTGCTCACATTCTGGACGTTTGTAAGACCCGCACTAGACGCAGGAACACGAGCGTCTCCGGCACTCAGAGGCTCGCTGAGAGCAGGGCTGGGCCTCTTTCTCTCGGGCGCGACAGCACGCCCCAGCTGTTTGCTGATCCTGCTTGCCTCACGAGCATTTTGCGAGGCTTGAACATAACCTCATAAAGAAGTCTGAAAGCTGGGAGAACTCCTTTAATCCACTGAATCCAACCTCTCTGGATTCAATGATCAGATGTAATATTAACAGGCCTTCCCAAGCAACTATCAAGTGCCATTTGGGTTCACTAAGTAAAGTGTACTATGATGTATCTGTATAAGGTTTGTGCTCGTCCAGACACCGTGAGTTTTAAAGTCACTGAAACCACACTCGACGTTTTCCCACTGAGACACGCACTCTGACTGCAGCTCCCTCGGCTGCAGGGTGCTGCCCGGTGACCCCCCACAAACCAGTGAGGCCTGCTTCCCCCCACAGCCAGCGAGCACCCACGCGGTCCAGGCAGGGCCAGAGGCTGGAGCAGGCAGACTGCCCTGGACCTTCTTCGCACTCACAGACAAGGGACTGCTTTTGCCTTGATAGCTCTGTGAATTTTACTTAGAAAAGCTGATGAATACTGAATACCGCATTTGCTCGTTTGGTCTGGCACCGTAGCTTTCTGGACCCCCAAGTAAAGGTTATCGTCACACAGTGACGCTGAGAGGTGGATGTTATTACCCCCGGACCACACACTAGCGGAGCAAGCCCCGGTGGTGTGGACGGACACAACAAGAGCTCGGAAGGCAGAGTTAACTGCAATCTGTCACAATACTGCTTCACCAGGGATGCAGTTCCAACAGGAGTGAAACAAGCCCTGCAACAGAAAACAGGCATGAAATGACCTAAAGCTAGTGTTGTTTTCTTTGAACAAATGTTCCAAAGCAACCAAATGAAAAGCAGGGATGTTACAGAAGTAGTACTACAGCTGACCTTTGCACGACATGGGTTTGAACTGTGCAGGCCCGCTGACACGTGGACTTTTTTCAACAGTAAACACGACAGACCTACACCATCCACAGTGGCCGAATCCCTGGATGAGGAAACTCGATACACAGAGCCAACGGGAAGGTTATCCTCAGATTTTCCACCGTGCTGGGGAAATCCCAACCTCCACATTGTTCAAGGGTCAACGACATTATAACTAATAGCTGTATGATAAGAGCTAAAGAAAACGTAGAGGCTGATAAGCCACCCCCACCATTTCCAGCAGCCAGGGCACCGAGGTCAGTATGGAGCCTAAGGCACTGTCTTCGGTACGTCACGGGCCCACGCTGCCTGACGCGACTGCGCAGGCGAGTGACGCCCTGCTCGCCTACTCGTTTGGGAGCTTGAACGTTTATCTGTTTTAATTCCTAAAACTTTAAGATTCCCTAACAGATGCTATTATAGATTAAAAAACCGAGACTAAAATTTGGGGAAAAAATTCAGGCTCTATGAGAGCACTTGAGTCAGGCTGGTCAAGGCGAGAAAGGACCTGAGGAAGCGGAGTCTGCACGGTCGGGAAGCTGGTGCACACTGAGCGCGACACTGAGTCTAGGAAGAGAGAAAGCAACACCCAAAGGGTGCAGTGGAAAGCGATGACGTACCTATCGGTCTTAATTAATCTGGACTCACACTCGTACACGCAGAAACAGTTACAGGCATGAAAATACTTCACAAATCTCTCCTCTCAGTGACCTCAGATGACATCCTGAGCTAAAACAATCAATTTTATTTTGCTCTTTGTTATATAATCAAAGTTATTTTGAAAAAAAAAAATGTCCTCCTTCAATCTTCTCTGAATGCCACTCCTACGGCGCTAGTTGTGCAGCACATAACCTGGTACATATATAAAATCACGTAGTCTTATTTTTCTGTGACTGCTTAAGATGCTAACTTGTCTCCTCTATTCCACGGTTAGTGCCATGTGCGGAAAGCACTCCCTTCGTACAGGTGATCAATTAAGAGTTGCCTCACTGGCGGAGCGACAGAGCAAAGGCCTTCCCAAATCAGAAAGCACCGCTCTGTGTACCCCACACAGCACCAGGCACGTCGCGGTAAGTGTCCGCTAAGAGAACGAATAAACACAAGATTTCTGACAACGCGAGGAAGGAACACAGTCCACACTCCCAATGACCTGTTTGCTGTCTGTGTAAAAACAGCCTAAAGAAAGGACCCTGGAAAGAAAAGCAAGCAGTTCAAACTGACCTTCAGGCAAGCACCTCAGAGATCATCAAGTCCAACTCCCTCCTACCATTTAGGGAGGTGACCTTTAAGCATCTTGGCTGAGTTCACACAGCTGGAAAACAGACCTAGAATCAAGATCACCGATTCCTGGCTCGGCCGTCTCCCTACTACTGGTCAGTGGTCACCTCCCTGCTCATCTGTAAGCTCGTGAGCCACTCGTGCAGGAGGAAAGGCCAGTCCCCGAGTAGCACGGCTGCTGTAAATCCCGACAGCTACTGAAAGACGGTGAGGCGGTTTGGGCGCCTATCCCACCAAGACTAGCCTCAGGCTTCCCAATCAGATAGGGAGTTTCTTGACAACAGAAACCGTATCTCACATAGCTCTGGTATCTTCGCAATGCCAAGAACAAGCCTGGGCACACAGACAACCCTTAGCAAATGCCTGCTGCATCAGACTGAAGAATAAGTTCTAAGGGTGCAGTTTCATTGTGAGATAAAGCCAAAATTGAGACCTGCTATTAAATCATCAGGAGTTACATCTGAAAACAAATGAACAGCTGGTTATTGATCAAATGCCATTCCTTACAGCAGTCATAACGCTGAAGTTACGGGTCTCTCTGGCTTTTGGTAAGACAAATAAGAGCTTCCTCCGTCAGCTTCCCTGAGAGGATGATGGCAGAATTAGTCTAATTCCTACTAAACAGACTTAGAGTGGGCTACTTCTTGACGCGCACACACACACACAAATAAAATACACATACATTTCCTGAAGTAATTATTCCGTCCAGAAGCTTACACTACACTGGCAGGGTCCTCTTTCCTGACATAAGCGTTGGGATCATAAGAGCCTTAACCCTTCTGACCCTAAACACCACTGCAGGAACCAGGAGGAGATTAGGAAGAGAGGAACGAACCGTGCAGAACTGCTGTGACTTGTGCAGGACGACACTAACGACTGGGAAAATCGTAGCCATCTCAAGAAGGGGCCTTACACAGTGACTCAGGAACGCATCTCAGATGGGCACGCTTAGTGGGGCTGAGCTGTAACACCGACTTATAATTCATGTCTGTTCCTCCACGGGATACAAAGTTCAAAGACTAAAACGGCCATATGTAGCCATGGGAACTCAGCAAAGCCTGAGGAGCTCTTATTTTAATATATAAATGTCAGGTTTCTTTGCTTGCTCAGTATACATATATATATATATATATATATATATATATATATATATATATATATATAAAATTTTCTGTGAATAGAAAAAAATCCAAAGTGATAAAGCGAACTTTTTCTAATATTTACGATGGTAAGTGCCAAACAAGGTTGGTTTTCATTGTTCTGCGGCTGCCCATCCCCAAACCCAGGAAGCAGAGGTGGCACAGTCTGCATTTCAGAACATAAGACCCCGAGGCACTCAACTTCTGGTATGATCTGATGAGAAGGGGAGGAAGACACAATTAATGAGGAATTCTAGAGATGCTTTCTAAAAATCTGGAAAACGACATAAAAAATAGTGACAGCATCCCTCTAGCTAGTTTGATATATTCTATTAGTAAAGAGAAATAATCATGCAGACAAATATAATCAGAAAATCATAAGCCTTAGTTGATCGTGACATATGATAAAGTACATTTTCTTTAAAAACAAAAAGCAAAACCAAAACAAAGACCTCACCTGTCCTGAGTCACCGGAAAGTAGAGCAGGTAGTCGACCCCATTTACTTCTATCTTCCCACTTCCATGGTCATAAACGGCCACTTCTGCCTTTGCAGTCTTTCTGTTACCTTTAAAAATATAAGACATCTATTAGTGAACATCTTGAGGACCAATGCTTTGACAGAGGCAAAACTATATTAAATTTTTTCCCCCAGAATAACAATATGTAACACTCTATACAAGAAAGTTCTATAATTACTACAAGTCAAACAAAAATAGAACAGGCAAACTACACAATAATTGATGTAATAAAGCTTACTATGGGGTGATTTTGTTCTTTAATCCCATTTTAGAAACACTACAATGATTTTAGTTTCAACAAAGTAATTCAGATTTATTTATATTATTAAAAAAATCAATTTACATAGTGTTCTTTTTAAATTAATAAGAATATATCAATCGTATAATTTTTAAAATATATGAATAGTAAAATAAAGTATAATTGGTAGAAATAAAAGGAATCCTTAGGAAAGGTCACACTTCTTTGAAAACATTAACTGAAAATGATAAAGGAATGATGTAAAATTTTTTAAAGTTGCAGATGTATCATTTAATAACTCAATTCTTTAAAGTTACACCATGTCAAATGTCTCTGTACACCTTCAAGGAAGATGTGAGTTGAGGACCTAAAGTTTTTAACATTTTGTAGTTTTAGCATCTGACGTGCAGGTTCACCGAAAATTTTCATTTAATATAAGAAACTTTTATTTAGAAACCTAAACCTTTATAACAAACCTACATTTTGTTGTTTCTACCAGTTGAAAATGTGAAAATACAAAGTGTTAATATGATTGTGTAGGTATGTGTCCACATTTTTTTCTTGCAACATTATAAAGTTCAGTTTTTAAAAACGTCAACAGAACCTTAATATTCGGAAATCCAGCGTAGCAGCAGCAAAAATAAACAAACAAAATGAACACCAAAGGGCAAGAGCAAATAAACATCCGGCCATTTCCCAATCCTTGGCGGTGGTGGGGGCGGGGGGGGTTCTCTCTCCACGGGTGCGTTACCTCGGCCTGTGCTGAAGGCCATACCCTTCTCGTCATACTGCACAGGCTCAATCAGCTGTTTTTTCGATTGAATGGTTACACTCCTGCGGAACCTGCCCACAAATTCTTCTTCAGCCTCGTCACACGGCAACGCCGATAACCTTTCCAGCAGCCGAATGAACTGTGCGTACTGCAGACAATAGAAATTCATTAGGAGATGCAAGTGTAATTGCATTTGCTAATTTTTTTCTATTTTTATATACTTGATCTTTCCAATGTTGCTTTTCTTGATGAATTTTGACAGGATGACACTTCCGCAACTTCATGTTGCTTTTAAAACAGCGTGCAGATGCAGCACTTTCCCTGTGTACCTTCAGTGCTCAATCTTTTCTTTCGAGAAACAAAGAGATTTATCATTCAAAGAAAAATCCATTTCTCTGTATCAGGATTACATGAAGGTGAAATTTAAATTCATTTTCAAAAAAATACTTAGATGATCTTTAAGTATAATTTCTACTCTTTTATTAGAACTGTATCAAGAGGCGCTTCATAAATAATTTCCAGCAAGTTTCGTACAGTAAAACGGGAAGAGTCTGATTTTGAGAAAACGTACCTCTTAAACTACATTTCATAATACATTTGGCAAATGTATCTTTAGCTGTTCAAGCTGTGTTACTTTAATGTTTATGATTTCCTTTAAAACCGAACAATCAAGCTATTTAAAAATTCAAGAGATACTTGACTTAAAGGGCAACCTCTTGAAATAAATTACCCTTGCTACTCAGTGCATTTTTTTTTAATAGTTCTTGAACATGTGATTAGAAAGTAAACAACTTGGTATTAACCCCTTAAAATTAGAAGCCAGAGTAATCACTCTAAAGTGTTTATGCAGAAGGAAACAACTGATACTTGAGATCCTTAGCATGGAGAGTGAAACCCAGTTTTTGATAACCTTATTTATGTTTTGCCAACCCTAAAAATCATACTCATCTTTGTTACCACTGCCTTTACAGTGAAAATCTGCCATTAATAATTTGAAATATATAAAAATCTCACAAGTAAGATTAAAAGGGCTGCTTCAAGTATTGCCTCCTGTGATGTAACAATACTAGAGAAGGCAACTGTCTGAGGAAGAGTGAACTACTAGCCACCTGCGGTACCCAGCCTGGTAAAGCTCCATCACCTTCATTCACAGGCCTGTCCTTCCTCAGCTGTTCTCAGTTCCTCTGCACCGGCTGTAATACCCTCGAACACACAAGGAGGCAACTACAGGTATGACACAGCCTTGCTTATGAACTGGGATCACGGTTCAAGACATCACTGACTACCCTTGCCTTCCTCATCTTGACACCAGCCATCAGCTTCAGGATTTCTTCCAACATCCAGCTGCCCAAAGTACAAAGATACCTATATATCTGGTTGTTTTGTTTTCATAGCTGCACACCTATAACAAAGTCCTTAGGATGTTTTCAAAATGAAAACAAACAAACCTGTATTATAAAAATCAAAGCAGCCAGAAAACAGGAAACACTGAAATGATTCATTCAATGAAGAAGCAAAGAGAGGTTTTTCAGTTGGATCCAAGTGCAGTGATACTGACTTGGCAGTTAGGATATTAGAAATTAATTTCAGATCTTCAACTCACCAAATGCCTGACACCTTAGTTAAGCAAAATGCAACTTTTCCAAAACATTAATTTCTACAATATGTTAAATGAAGAAAAGAGCAATTTAAGCATATGACTTGAAATCTACACGGCAGCAAGGTATTAACAATGTTACCCACTGCCATGGAAGGAAAAAACCTTTCTTGGAACAATTTGTGAAATTTTTCTATACTCCCCTCTTCCAGAAATAATTTAAATTTAGAACATCAACACACTTAAAACATCAAATTTCCTGTGGTAATACTGGCATATATTAGAACATTGAGCAAAAAAAGAATCAGACTAAGACCTAAAGCAGGGGTCACCATATTCATAGGCTTTAACATTCACTGGGGGAGCCTGCTGAAACTGTGAATTCCTGGGTGACACCCATGGAAATTCTGCGTGAGGTCTGAACCTTGGGAACTGCATTTTGTAACCAGCATTCCAGGTGATTCTGATACAGGTGGTTTTGCCGATTCCAAGAGGAAACATACTGGCCGTGTGGATACTGCATTGGTAAGCCAGGAAAGTAACCATGCGCTTCATTTCTTTTCTACTTAACCTGTAACAACCCCTTACACTTATCATTAGCTTGTAAAATTAGCACCCGCTTTACTGAAGGAGGTGAAAAATGACAGCTGCCATGCTCCCCTGAACAAGGGGCAGAGGATGCAAGCGCACTTGTGGAGGAGGGTCTGGGGACCAGGCACGCCACCTACCTGGCCCTCCCAGGGCAGAAATCAGCTCCACGTGTCACTTGTGGAGGAGGGTCTGGGGACCAGGCACGCCACCTTCCTGACCCTCCCGGGCAGAAATCAGCTCCACGTGTTTTAAAAGGAAAACCGTCTTATGAACACCTGCCTCTGAGGAATGTTACTATTAGGATCCTAAATACAGCAACTGTCTACAATCCTACGGCACAGGTCCCCTTAAATTAAAAAGATTAATTACTCACATCTTGATCTGACAGTTTTTCCACTAACATTTCTTCCAGTTCCTCCTTAATCAGCCATCTGCTGCCAATCGGGTCTCTGTTAAAATATCACATTATATTCTCTTTTAAATTAACCATGCAATGAGTTATATCACAAAAGATCCCACAAGTAGTAGCGATTCTTGATTGGGAAACACATTTTTGTACTATATAGCTGTAAAATTTCACCCAAGTAAATGATTTCTGAGACACATTATTTCATTTCCTCAATCTACTTTAGAAAAGATACCCAGTCTAGCAAATGTTCCATTCGCAGAGTTAGACATGGCATTGGGGAACCCATTTGATGATATTCAAGTCACTAGGTTTCTCAAAAATTAAAACTGTGCTTGCTTTTCATAATTTACTTTAAAGGGTATGTTACGGACACAGAGTTAATCTGTCAATGGACTAAAGTAGTAATGAAATCCAAATAAAAGCCTAGGGGTAGTATTTACAACTAAAACTAAGTAAATTCAGAAACTTGTGTCTTTTGCATAGGAAGAAATATGTGAATAACCAGCCCCAAATTTAAAACTGGTCGGTCAGGTCAATGGATCTAATCTATCACTGTTTGCTAAATGGAAGCACAAACCTTCAAATACAAAATACACACACACACACACACACACACACATATGTATATATACGGGCATATAAATGCACAGTTACATACACAAAAATTCTAAAGAAATAATATTCAAATACAGTAAGTGCCACTTAACATACAAATCTAGAATGAAGTAATATAAAAATAATAACCTTAATATTTACATCCTCCCAAACAAAAAAGAAATCACCTATTATTTGGAATTTTAATGATTAATGCTGAAATAATGAACAAAATTTTAGGCTTTTAGGTATGCCTAAAAAACACCAATGATAAGTGGTATGTTTTTAGTTAATTTTCTCATATATTTTAATGCAAAAAAGAACTTACTTGGCTTTAGTTTTTTCTGAAAACAGACCTTTGGCTCGCAGCTGGTCTTGACGGTTTTCTACATCTAGTAGCTTTCCGTATGCTCCCTGTGGCAAATAACACACACATACATTAAACCAAGAGAGACGGCGCACCATTACCTCCCTTTAGGTCTCCCCTGAGCACCTCATCTCAGAAGCGCCCTCCTCAAGTCACAGCTGCACAGCAAGGATTACTGAAAATGTTTTTTAACAATGCTATTTCTCATTCAAACTAAAGAATGGTGGAGTAATTTCAATGAGAATTTAGTATCATACACAGTAACACACTTAACTTCAAATGATTTTTAAAAAACTCTATAGAAGGTTTACAACTCAGTGAGGTTAGTAAAAACAAAATAAAGTTATAAGCTATTTATTTTCCTTAAGAGTTCCACAAAGAGAACCAAAACTTTTCCTTAAAAAAATCATAATTTATATAGCAATATGCATTTAAACTTAGAGAATTACCAGTAAAAAATTTTAACATTTATATAAGATGTCTTTACCATGTAGTCTGTATCTTAAAAAGTTTTCTATTAATATTTATTTTTCATTATTTGATTTCTATTGATTTACTTTCTAACAAAGTCTGTGAATGTAAATCATCACCTGTTAAATCATAATGCAAGTAGGAGAAAATTTACCATTTTGTAAGCACTAATCTGGCAATAACGGTTATCAATGAAATACGATTTCCAGGAAATGAGTTTACAATAAGCAGAATAATGCAACTGTCTCCCAACTTTTTTGACTGAGCAAACTTGAGGACTCAAATCCAATCTCTGTGTATTCATTTATAATGTACACATAACCTACCATACTAATACCTAAGGGACAGACGTTTTCAAAGGATGAGCTAGAGATGATATAAACATTTTTTCTTGCTTAATCATGACACCGTCCAACACCATCAGCCAATCTCAGAAGACACAACTTGTTACTCATAGAGGTGTCTATCCATGTTTAAAACAGTCTTCATCATTTCCAGTTTTGGGGACAACCTCTTGTGGGTGCTGATTAGAGCGTCATACTATATCAAAATGCTGCTGATGAAGAGTCTGCTCTAAGACTACACGTGCCCCTCTGCGACTCCCTTTGTATTTACCAGTGCCTGCATTTGACTATCTTCATTCTGCACCCTCTTTTCAGGAATCCATTTCTCTCAAGGGGAAAAAGAATGTAGGAAGGGAGGGAGGGAGGGAGGAAAAAGGATGTAAAGACCGAGCCTTTGAGTTTCATAAATATAGATGAGAAAAGCTGAGATTATGCTCCATGGGCCAGGACTTCTTGGTGAGAAAAGGATAAGTTCATTTCCTGTAGTCGGGAGACTCGTAAGAGTGTGTTTTGTTTTGTTTTGTTTGTTTTCAGTAAGGGTAGTAGGACTGATAACTTAGAAAAGAATAAGAAAAGCAGCAGCACTTAGAAACAGTAAAACTGGGCCGAGCATCTCCGACAGAGTGAAACGATCACTATCAATAGTTCAGTGATTCTAAAGCTAAGCTCCCAGCAGAAGCAGACAGCAGCAGCATCTAGCCCAAGCACTAGGTTAGAAATGTAAATTCTCAGGCCCCAACCCAGACTTTCCCAAGAGGAACCTCTTGGGAGGGGGGCCCAGTGATCTGTCTGAACGATGCCCCCAAGTAACACACCCTGAAGTTTGGATCTAAACACTGGAACTCTGGGGACAAATGAGGTTAATTCAATTTTAGGGTACAGATTAAGAATAGCTATCTCTACAACTATACTCAAAGTATAAATCCATCACCTGTAGCAGCAGAAAAATGTATCTGACAGTTCAAAACAAACTGTCCACTCTGAAGAAAGCAAGAACTAATAGGAACCATCCACATACAGAACGTGTCCCTGCTATGCAACTTAAAACCATACAACTTGTCTCCCGAGAACTGGTAAGCTGCATTTGACTGTACTTAGGGTACCTGAAATTCATATTTAAAGGCTAAGATAGTGAGTTGTAAGCCCAACTGAATAGTGTATCAGAAAAATTTCTATGTGCCTATTTCTAGAAAGCAATTCTGAAGTGCTCTGAACAGGTAAAACAGAGGGAGAATAAAAAACCCCACAAAATGAATCCTCCCCGCCTTGCACGAAGGGGACAGACGTGTGCAAGCAGCATCTCGCTGTGCACCTGCACTGCCCGCCCCGCCCCCGGAAGCCTGCTCCCGCTGGGGTCTGTGGGAGCAGGATGGCATCAGTCTCCACGTCTCCACGCTGGGCTGCTCCAGAGCCCTGAGATTCTGGGAGTCCTTAGTCAGAGATGTTGTATCTTTCAACTCTATCTTAAAAATATGAATCCAAGAGAACACCAACAACAGTAGTAAGACACCCTACCTGGTTATAGGGGTCTATTTAATTTTCTGAAATAACCAAGGCAACTAAAACAAAAATAATTGATCTGCTTCATAGGTGAAGTTTCAAGTCAAAATTTGGGGTGCTAAATTTGTCATCATTTTCCAGTGATTCTGAGCAATTTTTAAGTCCATATTTTTCTTAAAACTTTCTTGCGCTCTGCTACTACCTTCCAGTGTTATATTTAGCTCCGTAATAATGCATAAGTAGGGTAAGTAACATCACCAGAAAAAATGTGGAATTTGAGAAACCACCCATGAGGAGTACACGTCAAATTTCGAGCATGCTGAGTTCTATTCGTTTATGGCGCGGGCTTTGCTGGCTCTAACTCATCAAGTTATGTACTGCTCCTTAAGCCCCTCATACGCTTCTTTAAATAGGAAAATATATGTAAAGCACTTAGCATACTGCCTGGCCTACAGTAGTGGTCAAGAAATGATACAGGGGTGAGGTATGGCATTCAGGAGTCAAATAATCGAAAACAGTTTTACTGGTGCACTATTTCTATTTTTCTTTCTTCTCTAGATAGTAAAACCACTCCTGAGATTCTATCTTGGTTAGTCAGAGACAACAGTCCTCTGGGAAGTACATTCTATAGCTTCAACTCCCTGAAGAGAGGTGCACTAATTTACATCAAAAAATCCTTGAGGGTATAAAATACGCCAGGAACTGTCAACATCACAGATTATCAGTGCTAGCTTCTGGTATACTGTTAAATTTCCACTTAATTTTTAAGGGACCCTAGAGAATTAGCATGACCCCACCTACACTAAGTTTATATATTGTATTTAACAGTATAATTTTCAAATATGACAGGAATAACCCAGATGTGAAATGCTGAATCATTAATCACAGCTATGATTAATATTTCATAAAATCAAAGCAAGCCTATCCACCCCTCATGTCATCAGATTTCCATAATGTATGAATCGAATTTAGAAGGTGCCTAATTTGGAAATACCAGATGCTCAGGGTACAGGAGAGAAATGCTTTAACTGAACTCTCCCAACAGCACGAGCAGTATCATCTTCAGTCTCTACCAAATCCTGCTTTGGTTGTTATTAACCGTGCTGAAATTCCAATTTTAGGAAGGGTAAACAAAACAACATTTCTTAGGAGGGTGGTATAGATAAAGTCAACTGTATTTTGATATACAAAATATGTAATAACTAACCGTAATGATCATCTTAGATACTAGTTCAATACAGAAAAAGTAAGCGACTTAAAATATGTTTGTTGAAAAAAAAAATCACAGAAAATAAATTTTCTAAATAACAATCTTCTCAATTTTTTGGCTACTGGCATATACAAAACCAACTGGAATAAATATACATATAATTCATTTATCATGGTTTTTATCATGCTATTTATCTGAAGCTCCAAGTGACATACTTCTATGGTAGACCCTAGCTATCACTTTGTAAATACATTATGCTATACAGCGTATACTTCGTGTAATGCTACTCAACATAAAAAAAGGAAATAATCTCACATATAGGTCATGTTAGACAAGTACTCTGGGAAAGTACGCACCCGGGAGTAATTACATAGAAGTGGTTGTGACTCAGATACCATATATTTTTACTACTGAAAGCTCCATCATATATTATAAAAACAATTTTGCCATTATAAAAGAAGTAATCTGATTAAAATCAACAGAGGCAATAAGTTGAATCAGTTTTTAAAAATTAATTTTCCCAACTGTTACACTTAGAACATACAAGATACACAATGGTAATTATTCATATATCAATATGAGGAAAATGTATATTAAAGATACTTCTAGAACAGCAGTTCGTTGCTGAATTAGTTACTGAATTAACTCCTGCTGTCAAGAAAGAACTTAAAACAGCACACAGACACATGTCAGCACTGGTCTGTAGCTTTCTAAAAAGAAGCACTTTACACAGTCGTAGTTATTTTACAATACCTCACTGTGGGAAGGGTCACTACTTTAATTCCATTTTTAAAGAGCACTGCTTCAAAAGTTTTCAACATTCACCACCAGGGGACAAGGAGGACGCAGAGAATCCTGTGATACGAAGCCTCCGGAACTTCTGCTTGTTGACTCTGGAACCTCCATACAAGTGAGGCCTCAGACCCCTCCCTGGGCTACTGTGTGAACACGGAAGGTTTAAGTCGCTTAAAATAAACTGGAGAATTTCTAAATAAGCCAGGCAAATGAATCCTGTTTATACACACATTATTAGGATTAGAATTACTTTGTACTTTTTCATATTTTAAACTTTTCCCCCCAATTCAGCAGAATAGTTTAAGTACATAATGATCTACTTATTCCTTAATTTTATACTTTTTAGGGTAAAAATTTCATCTGTGGCCGTATAATTCCTTCAATTTATAGAAACACTCTGAAAATACTCCAATGTTTACTGTAAAACTAGTCCTAAAATATAAATGAGGTTTCTATAAGATGCTAAATTCCCAGTATAGTTTTTAGACATGCAGAGCCTTATCTTAAACGTTGGGGTAGGTGAGCTGATGTAAAATGTCAATAGAAGCTTAATGTTTCTGACAACTTACAGTGTCTCCAATGTTTTATACAGCTTTTCCCAAGCTCTGGTTTCATGGGATGTTAAAAGGTGTTTTGGGTAGAAACAGTTCCGTGATCCAACACATTTGAGCAGCAGTGTTTCTCTACTGAAGGGCGTCACGGAGCTTTTATCACGCTAAGTGTCTCCTTATTAGTTTCCCAGTGCTGTATACAATATGCAGCATTCCCAAATGAGCTTAATTTCAGAGACCCTTTCTTGAAGCTTTTATAACCAGGGTTCCTCAGAAAGCACTTTGGGAAAGGCTATATTACGGCCATGCCCTGTCTTAATGAATCATATTTTACAAAAGGATTCCCACTTCAGAGTCAAATAATCACCTCCCACAATGAGTTTAAAACAATTTTCAACTCACTTTTAGTGAGTTTCAAGATATTCAGAAACCTAGGTGTTGACAGGAGGAGTGAACGGGAATTAACATTTCTCTTAGGATTAAAGGACCTGCACAACTGCCCAGGTTGCGACCGCCCCGTTCATGAAGGCAGCCCCTCTGCCTGCCCGCCCCGCCCGGTCGCCTGGGCAGCTCCAGCTGTGGCGGGCAGGGGTGCCTGGGGCAGCTGGGACCCAAGGGCACAGCCACCGGCCTAGCCCTTAGCTGCGCAGGCAGGTCTCCTCCCCCACCCCCGGACACGCAGCTCAGCTCTCCTCTGGTACAGCACCTGCTCCACTTCAGACACACACACCCTCTAAAAAGTCTTCCCTCTCTTTTACATTTCAGTTCAGTTGTTTCTGGAAACTCCTTTTACTCTTTCTTCTTTCTGCTCCTGAAACGCTACGCTGAAACTCTAAATCATGTCTGAGAAGTACACAAGTTCCACTGGTTACACGGCTGTTGAGGAGATGGAAAGTCACACATTTGGGGTAAAAAAGACGGATGAACAGGGCCATCCAGCCCGGAGGCCCCTCAGTCCTCAACGATCCTTTGAGAAACCCCGTCCAGCCCTTATTTCTTCTTAAACTACCTTTCACTGTTTAAGAATTTACTTGTTAGTACTATTTCATACTTCATCCATTACATATGTACACCCTATTTGCTATTTTGTAAAATAAATGGTTTTTATTGACCTTCCCAGGAACCTGAAGACAGGTGTATGGTTGAGGCCACAGGAAGGTGGCAATTCCAGCCAACCTGACGATGAGCCCTTAGAATGTTACACACTCAGAGTGTGCGACCCCAGCCCCGTGGATCGGCACGTTTCCCTTCACCTTGTGCTTTCCCATCAGCTTCATCTCTGGGCGGGAACAATGAACCGCTTCTCTCTTCTCATCCTCCTCCTCCCTCAAAATCCTCCCGACTTCTCCACAAAAAAACCTGGATGGACTAACCACGGGTTAACTGGAAACAGTGCTCACTTAAGCACTGCACGTTACCCTTAACCGGAAGCTGCATCAGGCCCGCCTTTTATTCGCTGCTATAATGTATCACACAACTTTAACACGCAAGCAGTGACCAAGTGCTAAAAAGCAGCATTGATGTTATTACCGAAGATAAAGGTTAAGGGACATCACAAAGGCCTCCGGGCAGAACTGCAAACATGCTGAGAGCTGTGCTTTTCTCACAAAAAGCATGGCCGTGACGGCCACATCTCACACAATCACAGCCGGTCCAGGACATGGAAAACAGAGTTTGCCTTAGTGTCTTTCACCCCGTCACATGGGAAGAAACTGCATCAACAAAAAGCAACGGCAGCAACCACGATTCACTTCCCGCCCACCTGCCACAGTCTTTGCGGGGCTGGTTCCCTTGCTGCAGTGGGATGGTGGCGGGGCGGGGGGGGATCACCCTCCCACAGAACGGAACGGACCCCCCCCCCACCAAGAGAGGGAAGAACCAAGGAGGGAGCCAACATGGGGAGCAGCTTCAAGTTCTACCGTCTTATTTTATATGCGATCCCTGATTCACTACGAAACCACTCTTGTGCGCTGAACAGTGAATATTTAGTCACATACTATTTCAGAGTAACAAACAGCACCTAGCATGATGCTGACCTGCACCAGCCAGGCAATGACCACAGCTGTGAGTAATAACATCTGCCACACATGAGGCTCAAGCGATTGGTATATATTTAGGAAAACATTTATCCTTTTTCCATACATGTAATTACTTTGAAGTTCCGTAAGATGCATTTTTGAAAATACAAGGGTTTATTAATTACCTGAATTAACATGCTCAAGTTAAACCAAAATATCTGTAATTTACATGTGTAAACTGTTCCGATGAACAATAAAACAAATACCAAACCCACAGTGTTCGGGGGTCAAACTATGCAACAAATGGACAGACCTAAATTACTGAATTTAACTAACACATAGAAGCCCAAAGAATTCTCCTATATGCAAGGCAACTATATGACGCAAAAAGACTGTTTACAAACTGGATGTAATTTGACATTCTAGTCAAGAGTGGGGTAGAATTTTATCCACTGAGAAACCGACCAATTTCTTGAGCAATCCCTTTTAAAACTCATAAATAAAGTTAGGCCTCTTATACAATGTGTAATTTCTTCATTATGATGAAATGCAACAAAATATCTTGCCCTTGGGTTGCTCAGTTTCAGCCAAAACAAATGCAAATGGCTTGTCAGATGACAGCTGTTTGATAAGGCTCCTCTACAAGACCCGCATGCTTTACTTTTTTCCGTGAAACTTGGGATGAAAGGCAGAAGGCAGGAAGAGAATTAATGTAGCATACAGTCTAAAGGCAATGCTACAACCGTGATTAAGTAGAAAAGTTAAAAGGCACAGATTTTCCACAGCTTCGCTGCGTGCAACCCATCCGTGTAACAAGTTGACAGGCCTAGCGCGCCAGGTCCATCATCCCCTCCAACAGCTAAAGCGCAGCGCTGCATCCCTTTTCAGGGGAAATTTGCGTCTGCACCATGAAGCGTTGTACATTATTTCTCAGCACTGCAGGGGGCTCGAGTCCATATGGAACCTTCACAAATATTACCACAGATCAAACCAGCGGCGTCGTGAGGCAGATTTGACATACCTATTTAAATGAGCAGCAGGGGTCCCTGGGCAGCCTCAGGCTGTGCGCAGAGCCTGGGCGGAGAGCAGAAGCCCAGCTCCATTACTCAGCAAAGACACTCTCCGCATCCATCATTCATTTCATTTCTGCCAGGGCAAGAAGCTCATTTGCCCAAGGTCAACAAAAAGTGAAAAGAAGGTTTTCTTTTTTTCCCCGAGAAATAAATGTACCTGACAAGTGGGGATTCTGTCCTCTGGGTTTGCGGAGCACAAATAAACACCAGCCAGCTCGACAGAGTACACGTGTGCTTGCGAGCCAAGCCGCCCGAGAGCTGACTGTGGATGGGAAGGCCCAGGGACAACTTCTGTGACTTGTAAAACTCGTATATGAATAAAATAAAACTTGACACCATGTTCTAAAAATAAAGTGGGTTCTGTTGTTTCAAACTGGGTATTAGCATCCGGGCTTTTGTCACGGTAACTGTAGGGGACTCCCCAGTGTGCGCACCATCAACCAACTCACGGCTCTGCAAGAAAATAAGACCTATCCCCAGTACACACACACGCAGCTGGAAGGCAACAAGTAATAAAAGCACTTCCTAGGCCTTCTGAGCCCAAATTCTAGACTCATACACGACACTGACCTATGCAAAGCAAAAATCGTATAGGAATAACTAAAGGGTAGAGAGAAGGACTTGCCTCTCCCCCAAGGTGAGCGCCCCATCACCCTGACAGCCCCTTTCCTGATTCAGGTCCCACCTTGACGCACACCCATGCACTGATACTGAGCTGAGCATCTATCTCCCAATATGACCTCAGTTTGTAAGTAAAAGCATTTTAAGAACAAGCCATTCTGACATAAATTCTCTAATGCTTACCTTTAGCAAAAATGAATTAATAAAATATAAAGCCTTTCAACATACTGTCTTGCCTCTGGAAGTCTTATTTTTTGTCCATTATGAAACACACTAGGTAAATTCTGAAGCTGAGGGAAATCTCTGCTATCATTAGTTACTTAGCTTACAGTTCATATTATTTACCATAAATGTAATATACTTACATGCATTAATGAATAATATGACTGTTTGCCAGTATAAAAGAGAAAATGAAATGGGCGGCCATCTTCTCCCCACTGGATTGCTAATAAAAACAAATAAACAAAAATAAAAATATACAGAGACCAAATAGCTTGTATTTAATTGCAATTCATAATTCTGCAATAAGACACATTTTTAATTCTGATTAACTTTTAAAATAACAAAATCGCATTAATATTTAGAATTTAGTTTGGCAGGTTTAACATGTAAATATTTAGGATATTTAATATTTCATACCCATTAATACAAAGCAACGTTTATATTTGATAAAACATTCCTAAATATTTCACCATGAGAATTTCTGTAATATGTTTTAAATAAACACACAAAATACCAAAGTCATCTTGCTAGAACAAAACAATTTATGTTTGGCTGTAAATACAACGCACTCCCATGTTCTTAAAAAGGAAAACTGATAAAGTCAATTATGTAATACAGTTAGGAAATTAGAGACAGGAATACTATAAGAAAGAAAAAAACAAAATGGATTTTTCCGTGCCCCGTTATTTGTTTCAACTCTGTGGTGAGATACCTCCAAGAGTTTGAAACGTTTAAAACAGAAGGGGCCCCGCAAAGATGTTATGTGTAATTCCTTCTGAAATACAGATGGTCGTTCACATCTAACAACCACCCAACAAACTGGGAAACGGAGCTGCTGCAGTAAATAAAGCAAACACCAGCTCCATGTCCTCTTCCCGTATCTGTACTGAGCTGTTTCTCTGTTAACGTGCGAGAACTCCAAACACGAAGACTGCACTCCTCTATTACATGAGTTGTAAACTCTTTTCTCCCAGTCTGTCACTTGCCTTTAAATTTTGTTTGTGGCGTCTTTCATAATCAAGACGTTTGAAGTGTATGTGTACAGTAGACTCTGTCACTTTTCCTCTACGGCAGTGCTTCTCAACTGTTTTTTCATTATCATTCCTACTAAGGCACCTTTTCAGACACTTTTCTCCCTAATTGCCTGCCTCCCCATGAAATCTTAATACCGCAGATACACTGCATATCCGCTGATGTATACTGTGGCCCTTTGGAGGGCCACAAACATTGTAATAGCTAAGATTTTTTCACCTCCTGCGAACCAATTTACACCCCCTTGGGGGCAATATCACCCCCATTGAGAAAACCTGCTTTAAGACTTTGGGCTTTCTAAAAACTATTTTCCCATATTTGCTTCTGGAATTTTTGTACGTTTTCATGATCAGAAATTTAATCGATCTGAAATTTATGTCTGTGAGGCAGAAATACAAACATGCATTATTTTGTCCAACAAAGAGAGTCATTACTCCATTATAGTTTTTTGAATAATACACTCTTTTCTTTTAAAACATCACCTGTACAATATGTAGGGTATCTTCCTCTTCTGGGGTAACTGGATTACACACAGAACACTTTAAGTGCATACATTTAAAATGAAGACCAAAATTTCATAACAAATGGTGAAAAATGTCTAGATACAGTGCTTGGCTTGAAAAATAAAAACACATTCTTATTTGCCAATGGCTTACTGATGAATTAAATGGTTCTCCAACACCACTTTCAAAGACTTCATGGAATCTTGTATATTTTCCAGTATTTATAACTCTACTATGCAATTTTCAGTATACTGTGAAAGTAGAGAGTGATCAAGAAAGACAAATATCATGGTTGCAGATAAGACTCTACTGAAAAGCTTGGAGGGATTTTGGAGTTGGGTCTCATTCCATGTGTGTACATGATTTTATAATATGCATTTACGTGCGTGTGTGTATATACGTGTGTGTATATAATTTCATTCAATCTAAGATGTCACAGATTTTAAGACGCTCCATCACATATCTTATACAAAGAAAGAAAGAAAAAAAGCAAATGGTATGCAGTATAGTTTACATAAATTGTAAAATGAATCCTGTTTGGTAAAGGTGTTAAAATTTGAAAAACTGTGTCTTAGAATTCACAAAATATGGCAAAAACAAACATATGCTGATTGTGAATAATCTGGTCCACTAGTCTGTCTGTTTGCACCATTACCACCATTTAATTAAAATCAGTTTTTTGCTGCATTTTGATACTTGGTAGGGTAACTTCCTTCATTACTCTTATTTCTTTTAAAAACTTCTCGCTGCTTCTTGTACATTTACTCTTTCAAAATAAACTTTGAAAGTTTTTTTCCAAAAGTCCTACCAGGACTTTGAAATTACATTAAATTTATTAATAATTTTTAAAGTAGCAACTCTGCAATATTATCTTTCCTTACATGCAAGTGAAATCTTTTTTCCAGCTATTCAGATTAACACTTATGATCTTTAAGTTTTACGATTTTCTATATAAATCCCTTACATACTTTTGGAGTTTCATTTGCATTTTAGCTTCTGTTGCTCTTGATACTGTCCCCTCAGTTATCTGTTTTCTATAAAATCAACTTTAATTACACAATACACTTTTTTTTTTAATAGACTTTATTTTTTTTTAGAGCAGTTTTAGGTTCACAGCAAAATTGAGAGGAAGGTGCAGAGATTTCCCACATACCTCTACCACCCCCATTATCAACATCCCCACCAGATGATCCTACACTGACACATCATAATCACCCAAAGTCCATAGTTTACATTAGGGCTCACTCCTGTGGGCACTGTATGTGTTTGTACAGATGTATAATGACATTTATCCACTGCTCTAAAAAGCCTGAGCTCTGCCTATTCCTTCCTCCCTCCCCCACGACCCCTGGCAACCACTGACCTTTTCACCAGTTCCATAGTTCTGCCTTTTCCAGAATGTCACAGAATTGGGATCATGCAGTGTGTAGCCTTTTCAGGTTGGCTTCCTTCACTTAGTAATATGCATTTAAGTTTCCTCCATGCCTTTTCAAGGTGTGATAGCACCCTTCTTTTTAGTGCTCAACAATACTCCATTGTCTGGATGGACCACAGTTTAATCATCCATTCACCAACTGAAGGACATCTTGGTTACTTTCATTTTGGCAATTCTGAATAAAGCTGCTATAAACAACTGCATGCAGGTCTTTGCGTGGACATGTTTTCAACTTACCTGGGTAAATGCCAAGAAGCAAATACCAAACTGCTGGATGATACGGAAAGAGTAGGCTTCGTTTTGTAAGAAATCACCAGACCATCCTCTAGAGCGGCTGTGCCACTCTCCTGTACCCCTATCGGTAAGGAAGAGGGGCTCCTGTTGCTCCACATCCCCACCAGCATTTGCTGTTGTCAGAGTTCCGGATTCTGGCCATTCTAATGGGTGTGTAGTGGTATCTCATTGTTTCTTTAATTTGTATTTCCATGGAGCATCTTTTCACATGCTTATTCTTCATCTGTGCATGTTCTCTGGTGATGTGTCTGTTAAAGTCTTTGGCTCATTTTTAAATCAGGTGGTTGTTTTCCTATTGTTGACTTCTAAGAGTTCTTTGTATATTTTGGATAACAGTCCTTTATCAGATATGTCTTTTCCAAGTATTTTTCTACCATCCTGTGGCTTGTCTTTTCATTTTCTTGACCACGTCTTCCACAGAGCAGAAAATTTTAATTTTAATGAAATCCAGCTTATCAACTCTTTCTTTCATGGATCATGACTTCGGTGTTTTATCTAAAAAGCTATGGTGAAACCCAAGTCTTCTAGGTTATTAATTATAGATTCAGTTTCTTTAATAGGTATAGGCCTATTCACATTGTCTACTTCTTGTGTAAGTATCATACTATTCCATAGTATGATTCTCCAACAGTTCATCTAGCTACCCTACTGATGAACATTTAAATTGTTTCTAATTTTTTGCTGACACAGGCTATTTGCAATTTCCAGTCTGATGAGTGATAATGATCTCTTATCCTTATTTTTTTTTTTTTTTTAAAGATTTATTTATTGATTGATTGATTGATTGTTATGTTGGGTCTTCGTTTCTGTGCTAGGGCTTTCTCTAGTTGCGGCAAGCGGGGGCCACTCTTCATCGCGGTGCGCGGGCCTCTCACTGTCGCGGCCTCTCTTGTTGCGGAGCACAGGCTCCAGACGCGCAGGCTCAGTAGTTGTGGCTCACGGGCCCAGTCGCTCCGCGGCACGTGGGATCTTCCCAGACCAGGACTCGAACCTGCGTCCCCTGCATTAGCAGGCAGATTCTCAACCACTGCGCCACCAGGGAAGCCCTCTTATCCTTATTTGACAGACATTATTTCTGATCTGACATTTTCCAATGTTTACTGGCTACTTTTATTTTCTTGATTTATGAATTACCTTCTTTCCCTTTTGCCCATTTTTCTATGAGGCTGTTTTCCTTGTTAATTTTAACAATAATTTATTCCAGACATTAGACCTCTATTGTGTTTCAAATTTTCTCCAGTCTGTTGCTTGTTTTTTAAATTTACTGTATCTTTTTTTTTTTCAGGGAGAAGTTTTACATTTTGAAATAGAAAATTTATTGATCTTTGTCCTCTTTGTTTGTGACTTAAGGGCATAATATTTGTTATTTAAAAATACTGATAGTTGTATGATTATCTTTCAACTGGCCACTTTATCTGATTCTATTCTAGAGTTTCAATCTCTTAATTCCAAAATCATAACGTACTTTTAAGTCTTGACCCAACTCTGTCATCTTCTGGATACAATCTATTTTTTAATATTCCATTAAGTGGATTAAGAAATAGGAGATTTCTGTCCACAGAAATGCAGAAGCATGTTTCCACCAATTTTTCTTTAAGGTTGCCACAAATTTAAAACAGAAAATGAGAATAATCCAAATGTACCGCTGATGAAAATTCATCCTCACCAAAACCAATGGCAGAACAGAAGGAAACTGAAATGCAACACTCCAAACTGAATTAAATATCTTTAAGTAACCCTCTGGAGTTTCTGGAGAACACTCTGAATCAAAAGTTCAAAACTGAGAACAAATGGACAAAAAGCTCAAAGAAATGAAACAACGTGATTAAATTCAGGGGAGAAACAGAAAAAGTTAAAAGAATCAGAAATGTAGACTAACTTATAAGTAACCCAGAAAAGAACAGCCTAAAAACACAATAAAGGACATTAAAAAAAAAAGTAGGGAAACAACCAAAAAAATGAAAATGACATAAAGAAGTTAAGAGTCAGAGAGATGGTGATTGACTTGGAAGACGATCAAGGAAGGAATAACATTTATATAATTGGAGTCCCAAGGAACAAAAACAAAAAGTGGAACAGAACTAATATTCATAACTTAAAAAAAACTATTTCTGGATGTAAAGACTTGAACCTACCTATTTAAAGAGCTCACTGTCACCACTGTAATCTAACCCTCAATAATCAACTCGATGCCATATTTTCATAAAGCTACTACATAGTTTTAGAATAAGAATCCTTAGGATCACCAGGGGGAAAGATAACTAGACTAGCACGAAACTTCTCAGAAACTACAGACAAGGCAAGGCAACGATGGAGCAGCATTTTCAAGAAACTCAAGAAAAGAAAGTATGAACCAAAGATTTTCCCCTCCAGCCAAGCGGTCCTTCAAGTATCAAGGCTATAAAAAAACAATTTTAAAAACATAAGAACTCAGGGAATTTATACCTATGAGCCCTTTTTGAAGAATCTACTAGAAAATGAACTCCATTCAACCAAGAGATGACCAGGGAGACCTTAGCAAAAGGAGTTATGGACAGCATTTAATAAGCTAATTGTAGGCTTAAAACTAAAACAAAGACAAGCAAGAAGTGCACAGAAGAAGATGTTAAAACCCACAAGTACGTATGCGTGTCTGTAGGTATATATTTGTACAGCTGAAATTCAGTGTTTTTAAAATGGTTCTTGTCCACCAAGATACATAAAGGCAGAGAAAGTTCACAACTTGTTTGTAACCGAGGAGACCATCACGTTACTTAGGTCATCAGTACACTCCATGCCACACTGATTTCTTTGCGTGGATTTGGCCACCATGCTGTCATCAGCTGGCAGGAGGCTCACAGGATCTCTGCATGACTAGCATTTCAGCTTCACCTATACTCTGCCATGTTTTTATAAAAGAGTATCATTTTAACAAATTTCAGAACAATTCACAGTTTGAATGTTTCCAGTATACAGATATCCAAATAACGATATTCTACTGTAATGCTTATATATAGCTTTTAGTTTATAGTTTTGTATTTTCTAAGTGGGCACTCATAACACCTGTGCATATTAAGTGATTTATTCCTAATTTCTTTGTCTTTTTTAATCATACTGGTTAAGACTTTCAAAATAACAATGAGTACCAGAGGCAAGTGTAGGCATACTTGCCTTATTCCTGAACTTAATGTAAAGGAATCCAACGATATGTTTTTTAATCTGATGTGTTTCTGTTTCTCATGATAGTCTTTCTCAAACTAAGAAAATTTCTTTCTATTTCTAGTTTAAGAGTTTTTACCAAAAAATAAATGCTGAATTTTGTTAAATAACTTCTTATTCATCTTCGGAAATATTTTTTCCCTGACTCAGTTAACACAGAGGACTACATTAATAAATTCCTAATGGTAAACCACCCTTATATTCCTGGGGTGTGGGGGGCAGAGATCCTATTCTCTTAATATAATGCTGTATTTGGTTTGCTATCATTTAATTTAGTAAGAATAGAGTGTAGGTTTCTTTAAGGTGAGCTTATAAGTTTATGTTATCCTTCTTCTGCTCTGCAGCAGTTCAAATAATATAAAAGTTACAAACTTTTTCAAGGTATGACAGACCTCACCGACAAAACTTTCTGGGCTGTGTGCCTCTTTGGTTAGGTCTTGATTACCTTTGACTTCTTCTCCAGCTTTTAGTCTAGCCAGCATTTCCTAATTAAGACAATTTTGGGAACTCTGTTTTTCTTTAAGTTGTGTGAGTGGGGTTTGAGCAACACTCTGGACCCACGACTGCCTGGGCCCACCTACGTCCTCTGCCTCGGCCACTTCCCAGCTATGTGCCCTGGGTATGTTTACCCCACACATCTGAAAAATGGGGCAAACAATATTATCTACTTACGAAAACTGCTGTGAAGATTATGAGTTAATGCATGCAAAGCACTGAGAACTGTGCCTGGCCTGCTCTAAGTTTTAATAAATACTAGTTACTATATTATTTAGGATATTTTTCAGATTAATAAGAATCAAGTTACCCATAACAATCTTACACTTTTAAATATCCTCTGGGGAAAAAAATATATATCCTCTGAATATTATTATGTAAAATTATTAACGTTGTCCTCTTATGTTTTCTCTTTTTCCATTAACCAGACTTGCTAGAATTTGATCAATTCCACTGGCTTTTTCAAAAAGTTAGTTGGTTTTATTGTCCTACCCCTTCTTTTAAAAATCTTTACTTCATTCATCCATTTCATTCTTTTTCTGCCTTCTTGAACTGAATACTGAACAGTTCATTTATTTCTAGTCTTTCTTAATAACTAATAAATATAGGTTTCCCTCTCCATAAAACACTGCCTGTATCCCATAGGGTTTAATATGAACTGTCATATACTTCTAAATAGTCTAAAATCTCAATTTTGATTTCTCTTTAACCCAAAAGTTTTATGGTTCTATCAATTTTAATTCAGAATATCTAATCTACAAAATTTCTATTTTTATAATTTGTTAGGTTTTCTCTACAACCTATTACATCATATTCTATTAATATTCCATTGGCATCTGCACAGAAAATGTATTCTTTGTACTTGTATCTGTAACTATAAAATCATGCTGTGTTATTCAAATTCTTTACAGCCTTAGTTAACAGTTTTTGCTTTAAACATTTCAATGCTAAATGCTTGGTGCAGAAAGGTTCATGGTCTTCAAATCCACTTAATGGATATTAGGTTTTATCAATATAGATTAACATTCTTGTCTCACTGAACCATTCCTGAACCGCCCTGAATTCCATTCTGTCTGGCATTAGGTGCTACTCCTTGCTTCTGTCATCAACCGGGTACATATCCTTGTTTTTCCCAATATTTTTATCACTTACTTTAAAAGTAGAGAAGCTTTCTTATGTTAACTCAATCTGGAAGCTTCCATCTTGTAATAAGGGAAGTGGTGGCACATTACAAGTGCCATAATCTATTCAAATCTAAAGTTCACTGATCTTTTCAACATAAAAAATCAATTTGTCCTATTCACAAAGTACAGCAAAATTGGTAGGTAGATGGCAAAAAGTACTCTGCTCATTCTAAAGGCATACTGTTTAAACACAGTTAAATATACTTAACTGAAATGTAAGAAAATCCTATCAACACTGACATATTTCCAAAATAACACACAGGCATTCTGCAGGGACACACGGACATTTCAGTTTTTACATTCCAGCTGATAGTAGTAACAACTTTCTAATATTCAGAAGCTGGTATGATCTGAAAGAAAGAACCAGTCTCAGAGGGGCAGATATCCAAGAAGAGATGCAACTAGTAGAGATACACAGAACAAAGAGAGGAAGAGACATAAGTGAGGAGACTGAGAGGTTGAAAAATGGGGGGGGGAAAGTGATTTTTTTTTTCCCCACTAAAAAAAGGGGAAAAAAATCACTATCATTACAAACATTTACAGAAAAGCCACTAAGTGTAAGTTACTGTGCCTTGTGCATAGTTTTATTTCTAGGAAACTGAGCTGCATCTTTAAATTTGATGTGTACTTTTAATATAGCCTTCATCTATTATCTTTCCAGAAGCTATTAATTGAATTGATGTCATAGTTTATTATCAACCACATCTAAGAATTCAGAAAATATAAAAGACAAGAATATATTTATTAAAAGATTCAAAATACTTTTAACAAGATTCAAAATAAAAATTATCATGTAAAGAGAAGTAGAGAAAAATGACAGAATGCCTAGCTTTGAACAAAGGTGACTCAGCAAAAACATCAATGCAAAACAAATACATTTTTAATAAAAATATCTGCTCTCTTACCAATCTCTATTTATCAGCTCTGAAACACCCTAATGCTGCCTGTAAACTGAGCATCTGTGGCCAGCAGGCGACCCTCCAGTGTATCCACACACTTTCGCTGTTGAGTTACACACCTACTAAGAGTCAACTGTGTTTATTTCCAAACCTGTTTATTAGAATTGTACTTATTTCTGTAAATACATGAATCAAGTATTCCATAAACAGATGAAACATGGGTGGAAACAGAAAAGACAGCTGATGCTTGTATCAAAACTAAGTTGAATGCTTTAGAAAGATTCAAAGGCAAGTTACTAAAAAAAAAAAAAGTCTGCTCAACTTCTGTGTAGTCGGGGGAAAATCGGTAGAAATATAAAAATATTCTGCACTCAGATTCCTTAGGAAGTTTAAGTTCTGCACTCCACTGTAAGGAAATCAAAACTAAAAACCTCTGATGCTGCATCTCAGGGGCAGAGGCACGCAAAAGAAACGAGGAAGAACAGATACGTCCTCAAAGAAAAACCCTCTAGGGCTACAGCAAAAGACTGATGAATATAAATTTATATTTGAGTGTTTTAAAGAAATGATTTCTGGCTTTAATACTTTTTAAAGTAACTGACAATGCCCCCCCCACCCCCAGCTTATCCAAGAAGCTTCTAACGTAAATTAGAAAATAGTAAATATGTTACTTTCTGGTGACCTTAAAGCTTGTCCTACGTTCTCAAGATTTTAGTTTACACATTTAAAAGATAAAGAGAAAAATCTTGGGCTTCCCTGGTGGCGCAGTGGTTGAGAATCTGCCTGCCAATGCAGGGGACACGGGTTCGTGCCCTCATCTGGGAAGATCCCACATGGCGCAGAGCAACTGGGCCCGTGAGCCACAACTACTGAGCCTGCGCGTCTGGAGCCTGTGCTCCGCAACGGGAGAGGCCGCGACAGTGAGAGGCCCGCGCACCGTGATGAAGAGTGGCCCCCACTCGCCGCAACAAGAGAAAGCCCTCGCACAGAAATGAAGACCCAACACACCCAAAAATAAATAAATTAATAAATTTATTAAAAAAAAAAAAGATAAAGAGAAAAATCTTAAAAGAAACCAGAGAAAACAGGGGGCCAGCTAAGAATGTTGGCTAACTGCTCATCAGGAACAACGCAAGGCAAGAGACAACAGAATCACATCAATAAAGTAATAAGAGTCAAAAAAGGGGGGAGGGAATCTATATTCAGTGAAAATATGCTTACAAATTGAAGAAAAATTTTAAATTTTCATATTAAAAAAAGTTGAATTTGTCTCCAGATCTGTACCCAGCTCTTCTTCAAAAAGGCATATTAGAATGCAAACAAATTGACATTAGTATAGGCATAAACTCTAACCTGATCTAATTTTAATATTATTTAATTAAAAAGAAAGTTCGTAAACTCCATTCATTATTAGTTATAAAGTACTCCTGACTTATTTCACGACTACCATGACCTAGGAGGGCATCTCCGTAACACCTGAGTGACTGCTGATACGTAACACAGCACTGTAGGAAAGAAAGAACTATCTGTTTTATTCTTGAACAAACTTACCTCTTTGTTTTGGAAAAATCTCTTCAGGATGCTGTAAAATAAATTAAAAATGCATCAGGTAATTGCTGTAACATATAAACCTAAGTGAAATTTGTAAAAATATTAATGAAGATAACTACCTTCATTACTGGCCGGGCTCGCTTCTCAAACAAACCACTGGGAAAAAGGTAAGCAATCGCTCTCTGAAAATACACACAAAGGTTAATTAACAGTTGCTATAACAACAAGTTCACGTTATGACTAATAGTAACCGAGTGCTTACCATGTGCCAGATATCGAACCAGGAGTTTCACATACATTATCTCACCTTGTAATCTTCTAAATGGGATAATAAAATTACCACATATACATTCCCCAAAAGAAAAAAATTTGTAACTGCTGAACTAGTTATTAACAAAGTTCGAGTGTCCGCTTCAAACACGAGTGCGCCAGCACAGATAACCCTTCTCTCTCCTTCTTAAAGGAAACTGGAGGAGCCCCTGTGCGAGTGCTGGGCGGGGGCCCAGGAGCAGCCTCCCAGCCCCAGGTGGCAGGCGGACGTCCTCATACAGAAGACGGAAAAGGGCAGGCCCTACATCCCACCCACCGTGATACCGGGATGCTTTCAGAAGCTCTTTGAACGTTTCCTAGAACGTGGGAGAGGGTTTTAAACTACATGTTTCCAAACATGTTCTCGTCAGTGTCTGTCTTGCAATGGGGACGCTCTTGACATTCTGAATGTGATGCTCCCCTGTAGGCAACTTCCCCTACACGGCGGGTCATTTAACATCCCCGGCCCTTTCCCCAAAGTCCGTGCCAGGAACAACCCCAGTGCTTGTGACAAATCTCACCCCCACACGTGTCCAAAGGCCCTTCACCTCCTGGGAGCAGGACTGCCCCCAACTTGCCTAAGCCCCTACAGCCCCCTCCTACACCCACCCACCATCCCACCCACAATTAAAAGGAAAAACAAACACAGAGGCCATGCGTTTTCATCTCTGTGGGACGCTGGCAGGCGCAAAGTCAGTGGCCTTGGACCCCAGCCCCTCTCTGAACTCTAAATGACCCAGCAGCTCCTGCAGACCCAGTGCTGCTCTTTTAGGGCCTGTTCTCTCCACGCAGCCAATGTGCTGGACCAGGTTCTACTCCTGGAAGTAAGGGCCTATAATTTGGGGGTATATTCAATTATATTAGGGAGCCCAGCTGTGTCTCTGGGTCAAGCATCATTCCTTCAGCCTTTTGGCAATAAAATTGACACTAAAAAACAACAACAACAACAACAACAAACTTGGCTCACACATCAGAATGCTAACTTTGTGAACTTTTTTTTCTTTTTGAAAAACCAGGGACTCCTCTCCCTTCCTTCTCTGAAGAAGAAAAGGTGGACTTTTTATTTAATAAGTGATGTTGAGACAACGGATTGCCATTTGAAAAAAGATAAAACTTGATCCAAACCTCACACCATACACCAGAGTAACTCCAAATGAGTCAGAGAGCCAAACTTGGAAAATGAAACCAAACAAGTACCAGAAGACAACATGTATGAATTCCTTTACAACCTAGACATGGGAAAGTCCTTCTTAACTACCACCCAAAATTCAGAAGGAAAGAAAAAAAAAAATTGACCAATTAAACTACAGAAAAAAAAAGAAAAATATGGCTCAAATATATTCAGAATAAAAAAAGAGCAATTAAAACTACTGAGATAACACTTTTCATCTAACAGGACTAACAAAAATTCGAAAGCTTCACAGCATACTGCTGGCAAGGTTACAGAAACACCCTGATGCCTTGCTGGTGGGAGTGTCCAACCTCCAGGGTTGGCAGTTTGCTAACATCTAACAAGACTACATATACATTTCCCGCAGCAATTCCACTTCTACAAATTTACCCTGAAGATACACCCCCACGAATATAAAACAACACAGCATAGGCTGTTAATTGATTTATAAGAACACAATACTAGAAACAACCAAATTATCATACACAAGAGGTTAGCTGAATAAATGAAGGTACATCTATGCCATCAAGTACTCTATAGCCGTAACAGAAGACTGAGAAAAGCAAGATGCAAAAGAAATATACTTAGAGGGCTTCCCTGGTGGCGCAGTGGTTGAGAATCTGCCTGCCAATGCAGGGGACACGGGTTCGAGCCCTGGTCTGGGAAGATCCCACATGCCATGGAGCAACTGGGCCCGTGAGCCACAATTACTGAGCCTGCGCGTCTGGAGCCTGTGCTCCGCAATAACAGAGGCCGCGAGAGTGAGAGGCCCCTGCTCGCCGCAACTAGAGAGAGCCCTCGCACAGAAACGAAGACCCAACACAGCCAAGAATAAATAAATAAATAAATAAAATTTTTTAAAAAATTAATTTTAAAAAATAATAAACTAAGAAACACCCAACCTTTCACAAAAACAAAAACCAAAAATACATGTATCAGTTGGGACTCAATTAATGATTCTTCAAGAAGCTTTAAAACAGTATTACTAGCCTAACATTTTTATTTGTTTCAGGCTTAGCATTTGTTTCAAGAGACCTATTCTCAGTTGAGGAACCAGACTTTAGATGTGGCCTGTAGGTAAACACACTGGTATTCAAACATCATCAATATCCATGAACATATACCTGAAATAGACACTAAACCTTGCCTTACTCTGATTTAAGGTTGTTGCTGCCTTAATCTTTCAGTTTTACATTCACTCAGAAGAAAATCTGAGCCACAGGAATAGAAAACAAAGGGCATTTTCCTACAGTAAGCTCTAGCTTAATTTCCTATATTAAGTTCTGGAATTTGTATGGAATTCAACTTGGCGAAGTTCTCAGGTGTTTTAAAGTAATGTCACATTTGAAAACATTGTTAGACATATGTATGGCTTAGGTTCAATGGTTGGTTGTCACAAAAACAAAAATCATAACACAAAAAACCTTGGGGCTTCCCTGGTGGCGCAGTGGTTGAGAGTCTGCCTGCCAGTGCAGGGGACACGGGTTCGAGCCCTGGTCTGGGAGGATCCCACATGCCACGGAGCAACTGGGTCCGTGAGCCACAACTACTGAGCCTGCGCGTCTGGAGCCTGTGCTCCGCAACAAGAGAGGCCGCGATGGTGAGAGGCCCGCGCACCGCGATGAAGAGTGGCCCCCGCTCGCCGCAACTAGAGAAAGCCCTCGCACAGAAACGAGGACCCAGCACGCAAAGGTAAACAACAACAACAAAAAAAAACAAAAAACAAAAGAACAAAAAACCTTGCTTCTCCCAGGGAGGAAAAAAAAAGTGGAGTACACATTTAGTGACAAGTATAGAACCCTTTAGAAATTTATTAGACTATGGCATGGTTTACCTGAATCCAAAACAAAAAAAGTACTGATTAAAATAAAAGAATGTAAACTAAAGAAAAAAAATTAATCCAAGTAAGTCACAGAATAAACTAATTCTCATTTGTAAACATGTTGTTTACATCTTTGGATTTTCACTAGAATACTGGTAATTCAAGTGTTCCCTAAAATGAAGGCAAAGTATTTAACTATATTCTTAGGCTTATGTCAAAGTATAAAAGGACTGCAAACTCAATCCAAGAGGAGGAAGGACTGGGTCAGGAATGCAATCTCTATTAATTAGGTATCCCAGCTGGGCAGTGGGTTTGCAGCTGTTAACTTGATCAATGACTTACCTAAATGTCATCTCTACTGATTCGCTTATAAATTACCAGCAAGTGAGACTAATGTACAGGTGCTAATTTATTTAAACTGTTCTCTACAGTTCTACACAGCTTTATAAACTGCATCTGGCACCTAATGTTAGCTGTCAGTTGTACTTAGACATGCCTGTCCTAACGACTCTGTTCATTAGAAGTGAGCACAAATTATGAAATATTGTGAAAAATGATACATCAAATGGAATGGGCACAGCAAATCAATTAGAGAAACTTCACACGGCATATTCACACTTTGGAGAACAAAACATTCAGGTTTCGGAAGGAGGTCTATAATACCAATCAAAAAGTAATTGGTAGACGTCAGCAGTATTATATATCAATTTGCTGGCTTTTTTCCTGAAATTCTAGAGTAACGCAGAACTTAACTTTTAATTCCCAAATAAAGACATTAGTAAATGCAAGTGCAATTCTGTATCCATAATATTTAATATAACCGAAATGTCTCCAACTTAAAATTTATAAGCTTAATTCAAAAAGGAAAATGCAAATATCAGCGGTCCTCAACCTTTCTGTGTTTACAGCACGATTCTGAGAAAAAGAGTTTTGATGGTACACGTGAAAGGACGCAAAGGGCGAACAACACTACACAGACGTGTCTACTCCGGCACGGCGGGTGTGTGACGATGTCTGTGGAATTCCAGGGCCCTGACCACTGGCCAGCCCTGAGCCTTGGGTCAAGAGTTGAGGAAAACATCTGTGCCCACCTCTGTTACACACTATGGGGCTACTTCTTACAGTTCCCACACACACAGACTCTTCTTTTGACCAAACTGTAACCGCTTTACACTGAATTACAAGCCCCATCCAGCTCGATGTTCACCGGACAGACTCCGCGCAGTAACACACACTGTCTCAGACAAGAATACTTTTCACACACTGATCAACATCTGGCCATCACCTGGGGAAGACTTATGGCACAGGAGTTGAGAAACACGGCATTAAGACCTATTTTCAAAATATTCAGCATGCACCTGAGTACTTTCAGCAAGACACCAAACACACATACACTACACTGCTTGGCAGAGGGACCTGTCTGTCCTCCCATCAGATCTTCTGGGGGCTACCACAGCACCAGTGATTCACAGGGAAAGCGCAGCAGGCGGTTCCTTTCTTTTCAATGTAACTTAAGACATCAGGCAAAAATTAAACTATTTTGAAATGGAGAAAATCTATACCTAATTTCTTTTTAGTTAATTTGCTATTTCACCAACTAGAAAGGATATTTTTTCATATAAATTTAATGCCATGATTGAGCATTAAACATTTTGCAAAAAGAAATTTCTAGCAGATACACAACGCTGTACCTTTAATAATAAAAAAAACTTCTAAATAATGTACCTTTAAATATCAACAGTGACAAGCAGAATTATTTTTATTTGTAAACTTTACCTGTCATATTTCTTTTTCTTTCACTAATCCACATCAGTATTCTTTTTTAAAGGCTTATTAAATTAAGGGAGCACCAGCATAAAAGATTACCTAGGTGTAATTTTCACACATAAGTTGTATACACTTCACTCAGTGAGGCCAGAGGCCAGATTTCTATTCAAGCTCAACCTTCTGGAATAAAGTTGTAAACCTAGAAATCAATGCAAAAGGCCTATGAAGAGCGGAAGTGGCTACTATAAACTCATGATTTCCTCATACTGAGTCCAGTGGCTCCTAGTTTTAACCCACACGCCTAACAACCTTAGCTACGCCAGAAGGCCAGCAGGCAAGGGGAGCGGCAAGAGGCCGAGACAGACACCTTGATAGGAAAGGAGCCAGGGCAGAGCCAGGCCACTCAGTACAGGGACAAACACACACTACGGGGCACCGCAGTTTAACAACCACCCTAAACAGGAACATCCTGAGGCTCTCAAAGGTTAAATTATACTCTCTATATTCTACTAAGTAAGGCTGGGGAGACCGCAATTTATTTTAGAAAATGTTACCAAAAAATTTAATCTTTGAAAGTGTGGAAAAAACAGACTTTGGATACAGCAACACCGTGCACAGCTTTGATTTCCTCAACAATAAATACCTACTCTGTAGGCTTTTATGAAGATTAAATGTGCGAATGTATATCAGGCTCCCAGACAGCATCTTGCACATACATACAAGGTTTTCAGTAAGTGGTGCTATTTTTCTTTTCAAATAACAATTAAAAATAAGTTTCTCTCATCTAGGAAATTCCCTTTTGTAGAATATCTAATTTCCTGATCATATTATTAAGAGACAAATTACAATGCCTAGTTTTAATTTATATATTAAAAGTCAACATATTATAAAAACCTTTCACGATATCTAAATACATAACAGCAACCATAATGTTCTTCTGAAGATTATCTGGAAACTTAAAATATTTTCCTGATTTTGGATATCAATTATTTATTTTTGTCTTTAGAAATAACCAAGCATTTTGTCAGTATGGAAATGTTAAATAGGACTTAGCTATACTGTCTCTCTTTCAGGTTATATACACAGCCAAAACTGTTACAAAAATAATAGTTTCAAATACATAAATGAAAACAGGAACTATAAAATGATAAATTCCCATATATTTTCAGTGCTTTGGTAACAGTTGGCTGTCATTGCCCTCTTTTGCTTTTACATCTACTCAGAAGTCAAAGAAGGTCCCCGTAATTTAATAAAATGCCAGAAGAGTTAATTGACATAAAATGTGAGACTGAGTGAAGCACATCAATCATTTGTAGGAAAGTCGGGCACAGCAGAACCAAGTCGCCCACGTCAAGGAAAAGGGATCACACTTCCACACGGGCCTTCAGACATGAGCGAGGTGAGACAACACACCACCCTACAGTACAATGCAAACTCTGGCTGAAGTGGCTCCTGATAAATCAATGTTCCCAAGAGGACTGCAGATTCTCCTCCCCAACATTGTGTCTCATGGAAGACGTGTATGACCAAGGCAATTAGAAAACTAGTGACTGATTCAAGTCACGGTAGATTTTATTTATTAGAATAAAATCTGCCATAAGAACAATAACATAACGCATTAATCTCACGCTCCTTAGTTATATTCTGAGGTAGGCAAGCAGCTACTATTATTTTAGAGATGAGGAAACCTAGTGACTGTGCTGTGACTTGTCAGACATCACGACGCGAGTTAGTGACGCTGCAAGGACTCTCCTAATGCCAGGTTCTGCATCTTTCTAGGACGTCACTTCAACTACAACAAATTTATCTTTCAAAAGAAGATTAATTTAACCACAAAGTTCTACGTGTTCTGCATCTATATTCCTCACAAGTAATGCAGCTTCATTTTAAAACATTTTACATATTTTAAAGAAGTGATTGGATTTTTTTCATAACAATTCATGATTTCATTACTTTACTGGCTAAATCCAAGGAAGATTTTTATTATGTTCTATTAGCACAATGACACAAAATAACATCAACTTACTTTCACTACACACACACACACAAACACACACACACATACACACACAGTTTTACAGAAAAGCTGTCACCTCACATTTACTGTGTGATGTTAAACACATCTTCTCTGGAAAACAACTCAATATTTTAAGAAGCAGAACTAAAAATATTGTTTCTACCTGACTGAATGATAGAATCTTTTAGATTTCTCTAAATAATACAAAAAGGATCCTTTAGATGAAGACACCAATGTCTGTTTTAAACCCCTTAACGAAAAAAATTTTTAAGTATTTTAATATACGAAAAAAACTGTTTTAGATCTTCAATATTTTTGCCTAAATGCATTTCACAGATGACTGCAGCAATCATTATTTTAGCAATTGGTTAGTAGCAAGGAAAAACCAGTTTCTAAAATTCATAAAATAACAAATGGTTTAATCTGAATACAATGGCACTTAATTTACCTACGTGAAAATTATACAGCAAACCTAGACTTTTAACTAGGTAATTGAATTAAATTATAGGTCATGTCTACTCTGTAAAAATTAAATCCTCATGAAAATAGTTTTAACATCTCAAACTAGCATTCTGATTAAACAGCCAAACAATGAACTCACACCATTCTAAACAACATAATTCATATGTAATATTTACGTTGTGAAAATGTTCATCCCTTCAGATAGATTTACAAAACTACTGAATGATTCTGTTTCTCTCAGTGAGCTAAATATATTCCATGTACACCTAAAAAGGTAGTAAAGAGATGCTCAAAAATGCCTTAGTGGTAAAGTCAGTTAGGTAGTGGGATCCTCTTGCTGAGAACAGTTACTCAGGAACACACAGGTCACAAGGAGAGAGGGGAGGACCATTTTTAAAAGCAGACAGTAATTATCAAAAATCAAAAGCAGAAATACACACACAAATCCCAGGCCCAGAGGCCTTCAGTGATGAATTCAACCAAACATTTAAAGAAGAATTAATACCAGTTCTTCACGAACAATTCCAAAAATAAAAGAGAACTTCCCAACTCATTCTGTGAGACCAGTATTACCCTGATATCAAAATCACAGACATTACAAGAAAAGAAAAATACAGATAAGTATCAATTAGATGCAAAAATCCTCAGCAAAACACTAGCAAACCAATTCCAGAAACACATAAAAAAGATGACCCACCCAGACAAAGTAGGATTTATTCCAGGAACACAAGGTTGGTTTAACATCTAAGTCAATTACTGCAAAAAATAATAAATAAATAACCCATATCCTTTAAAATATAGTTAAAATCTCTGATTCTTGTGAGTCTTAACTGACATCTAACACTTTGTTTAAAAGGGTTGGCTGTTAAGAAGTAATGTTTCATTGAATAATGTTAAAAAAACAAACAAAAATCTTCATTTGCTTCCAGGATTCCCAGGGCAAATTACAGGTAAAACAAGTTTGTCCTTTATGATTGACTTTGTGATCTGCTATGTCATAAACTTTTTTTGGGTTTGTACTTGTCTCTTTAGTCCTAAGAACAACATGGAGATAGTCATCCCTATTTTAATTTAGTAAATAAAGACACAAAAAAAAGATAAAGAAGATAGATAAAGAAAATGAAAAAAAAATCAAGTAATGTGATATACCACACCAATAAAAGATACCATCTCAGTAAAAGCAAAACAAACAAACAAAAAAAAAAGTTGACAAAATCCAAAACCCCTTTATGATAATAATGCTCAGCAAACTAGGTTTGGAAAGGAATCTCCAGTACCTGATAAAGAGCATCTATAAAAACCCATAGCTAACATCATTCCTGATGGTGAAAGACTGAAGGCTTTTCCCTAAGATCAGGAACAAGGTGAAAATGTCCACTCACTATTTCTATTCAGCTTTGCTGGAGGTCCTAGCCAGGGCAATTAGGCAAGAAAAAGAAATAAGAGGCATTCAGATTGGAAAGAAAGAACTAAAACTATTTCTATTTGTCAGTGGCAACATTTTATATGTAGAAAATCCTAAGAAATCCACCAAAAAACTACAAAACAATTCTATTTACAATAGAGTAACTTTAAAAAGCAATTAATGCTCAGAAGTAAACTTAAAAGAAATGCCAAATAAACTCTGAAAACTGGAAAACATCACAATAAGAAATTAAAGAAGATCTAAATAAACAGAAAGACATCCCATGATCACAGATCAGAAGACTTAAGATGGCAATACTCCCAAAATTGATCTAGAGATTCAACATAATCCCTACCAAAATCCTAGCTGGCTCGCTGAAGAAACTGACAAGCTCATTCTAAAATTCATATGGAAATTCAAAGGGCAGAGAATAGACAAAATGACCTTGAAAAAGAGGAACAAAGTGAGAGTCCTAGCACTAGGTGGAACAGAAACAGAATTTTAACCCTACTCTCAAATCACTTAGAACATGCCTTCACTTTGCAAATTCAAATATATAGTTAGGCTGATAAAAACTCTGGACTTGGGTTTACTTATGGGATTTTTCCTATAAACTTACCATTTGTTTTATCATTTTGTAAGAAAGCTGAGTTTAAAACTACACAACGGGATAAATGTTTCTAAATCGTGTATAAACATTCATAGTGGCTCCTGTGACGTGGACTCAAGGAAAAGTATCCACTTCTGGTTAAAATCTAAACCTCACTATACTTTATAATGCTTCAAATACAGAGTAGCATCTCTCTGAAACCACAGTTCCAACTTGCAAAATGGCAGAGTGGCATTTTTCCTTATTCTGACAGTCTGACAGCTTTCGGTATTTAAAACTCTACAACAATTACTTTTCCAACAGAGTAACTGTACTTACATCAATATCCTCTTGGGTAAAAGTTTCTGGATCTTCTCCCATCATGTTGGCTAAGTGTCTCTTTCCTATGTTGAATTCTTCAATCTGCTTTTTAATAAAATCCACTGTGTAAGTTTCACGTCTTAAGGCTGTAACATTTTTCCTTGTTGTTACAACTGTGGTGTGTCTTAACCTTAATATCTAGCAGAAAATACAAACGGAAAGAAAAGATTTTAAATTAAACAATGATCTTACAGGCCACTGTCTCTAAATAAAACAAGACATTCAAACAACTCTCTTTTTTATTACGGTACTCAACTGGCAGGAGTCTGGAGACTAGGTAAAGGCTTGTTAAGACAACTGTTCCCTGCTAGAAAGCTTGCTTTTAAAAGCTTCTGTTTACAAAGTAGTTGAAACTACTGGCATTTCAACACATTAAAAATAATAATAATAAAAATAACTGTGAGTGATGTGCTACCTCCGTGTCTGCTACAAACATCCACATTTGATACCGACTGGTCAAGGTCGGCTGCTGTGATATTTGACGCACAACGAATGAAGAGTAAAACGCCACTCCCTTAAAAAGAGGCAAGTGTACATGCAGACAGAAACTAGCAAACAGGAGACACGGACCTAGTGACTTGCTTCTAAAGAACAGAATACCACTAACATGGTAGAACGTCACTTCTTAGATTAGGTTACAAAAAGACTGTCTTCCCCCTTTTTCATCCTCTCTTGACCAACCTGAGGGAAGCAAGATGTGGTGAGCTGCCCTCCAGAGCTCCACAGGGCAAGAACTGAGGGGGGCCCCAGCCAAGAGCCAGCCCAATAGCCGCCAAGGATGTGAATCCTGCTGACACCCGCACTGAGTGTGCAGGCAGTGGACTTCCACCCCCGGCCCCGAGATGACCGTAGCCGCCGCCAACACCTGGGCCGCTGCCTTATGGGAGACCCTGAGCAAAAGGCCCAGTGTAACCGTGCCTGGAATCCTGACCCACAGAAACCGTGAGATAAATATCTGTTGTTGTAAGCTGCTAAGTTTGAGGGTAATTTGTTATTCAGCACTAAATAACTAATCATTCAGCACCCCAATTACAACAAGAAAGGAGGGTACAAGAGAGTTCGCTTACCCAGTTTCATAAGCAAGGAGAGGTGGGAACGATGGGCGTAGCTATTATCAAGCTTTTTTTAAGTAAGAACTTTTTAAACTACATAAGGAAAATGCAAATTTTAATATCCCAGTATTTTCCATAATTAAAGCAACGAGGGACACACTAAATCTACCCTTAAAAGGACAGGATGAGATCTCACAGGGTGTTATGCTACCAAAGGGGTTTTCTTTTCCACTGCTAATAAACTGCGATTTCTAAAAGTCAAAAATTATCTGGGGGGAAACACAACTAATTTATAGAGCTGTATAGTATCTGATACAAACCCCAGTCAATTTTTAAATTTGCTTTTCAAAGAGTTTTTAGCAATTGCCAGTAGTTTATTAAGACCCTACTGTAAAACCAATTGGATGCTGTGATAAATATAGAACATTATAATCTCCAGGAGCCCACAAGATGAGAGATGAAAAGAACAGATCCTTAAGACAGACAGCAATGTTTTTACAATAAAAGCAAAATATACAAGGGCTAAGGCATCAAATGTTATCCATCATCATTCTCTGGCAGACAGTGCAATTCGACAAAGGCATATTGGCTCAGTAAAAACTGAACGTTTGAGCACTAAGAAAGTGCTTAGTAGAAAATAAAGAGGACATATTGATGTTTGTAGTAATAGTTTTCAAAACAGAAATTGGTCTACTGCTTTTTCTTACTATGAAAGTCATAAATATTACAGAAAGTAAATTGGCATTCCTACATAAAATTATATTGACAGGCGTTAAGAATTCATGGGTAACCTTTGTATCACACCATGACTGTCAAACTGCTTATAATAAAGCCAAAACTACTTTCATTTGTGACAGTTAAAAAAAAAAAAAATTCAAGTATCTTCACATAGCCAAACACTTTCTAATCCCACCACTCTCTCACCAATTATTAAACCAATTATAATTGCTATAACCAATTACTTGTTGTTGCCAGAATCCACTGACTCTACACCTCTGTCCCTTGTGGACCTATTACATCTTCCTAGAACAGAATACCTCTCTTTTCTCACGTAACTCCTGACTGACTCTCCCATCACCTCCTCTGAAAAGCTGCCCACCACCCTACCCACCACAACTCATTTGTATTCGGCACTGCGCTTCTGTGCTTTTCTGTATTTACCTTTGCAGATCTCACAGTACACTGTGTGTAGATCCTTGATATTCACGGGTTTAAAACCAGAAAAATTTGGCCACTCCCAAGTAATATTCCCTCCTCCACCCCAAACTTGGGACACTCAGATATCTGCACGTGTACTGAGGCACTAACAGGAAGCGTGTGCGCCACAATTCTGGCAGGCAGGAGAAGACCTGCCGGAGAGCTTACCAACTGAGGAGCCAGGGGCCACAGCTTAACAGCGCTTGTTCCTGTTTCCTTTATTTATTTATTTATTTATTTATTTATTTATTTATTTATTTCTTCGTTTCTATGCGAGGGCTTTCTCTAGTTGTGGCAAGCGGGGGCCACTCTTCATCGCGGTGCGCGGGCCTGTCACTGTCGCGGCCTCTCCTGTTGCAGAGCACAGGCTCCAGACGTGCAGGCTCAGTAGTTGTGGCTCACGGGCTTAGCTGCTCCGCGGCATGTGGGATCTTCCCAGACCAGGGCTCGAACCCGCGTCCCCTGCATTGGCAGGCAGACTCCCAACCACTGCGCCACCAGGGAAGCCCCTCCTGTTTCCTTTTGCATCAGTGTCTCCCAGACATTTTTGACTGTGACCCACAGTAATAGCTACTGCTTGTATCACCCCCTAGGACACACACACACACATATATACATAAACAAAAGGCAAAATACCCTGTGTAAGATGCACTTTGATTATTATAATTATTCTATTCTCTCCACTCCCTTCTTTAACCTCTTATGAGATTTCATAACTAATGGGTTATGACCCAAAATAAACAAAAAACAGGTGTACTGTTTCAGCAACTCATAAAGTGATTAAAAACTTTGTTGTTTTACGAAACATGGCCCCTAAAAGAAATATAATGATTAATATTGGAGACGGAAGTGAAGAAATGCTAATATTTAAGACAGATAAGCTCTGTGTCAGGAAAAAAGCTTTATAAATGTCTTTAGCCATATAGAAGGAACCATTAAGGGTCGGATGGGGTCAGTTAAGTCTTTCAGTTGTATCTGAGCTGTACTGCATGTGCTAACACATGTGCTGTGGAGGTATTCAGGAATTTCGGGATTCAGCATCTCAGGACCATCCCCTGAGAGTGCTAAGGGTGGATACCGTCTAGTAATTGCTTGACTTCAATGATTTGTTTACTTCGCAGTGCCTGGCTCAAGTGAAGTGCTCAGTAAACATCTGCCATATGGGTGAAAAAAAAGAAAAGCTTTATTTATTTCAGGAGTGGTCAGGGAGGTGAAATTAAAGTAACAAAGAGAAATCATTTTTCACCCACCTTACTGAAAAAAATAATAATACCTAATGCAGGTGGAAAGAAGGGCACGCTTTTACATCAACGATGGACTCTGAATTGCTACAGCCTTTCTGGAGAACTATGTGGAAACATCTATTAAATGTCTACTGAGAAGTACACATCCTTTGCAGCAATCACCTCACAACTGGAACTCTCTCCTACAGAAATAAAAGCATCATATGGAAGATATTTGATGCAGTAAGAATTACACCAGGATGTTTACTGAACACTTTATTAGTGGGAAGAAAAAGGAAACAAAGCAAATGCCCATCAACTGTTAAATTAACTTTGATACATTCATACCACAGAATATTATGCAGCAGTTACACACGTTAATAGGTGACTTGGAGAGATTTCTGCTATACATGTAAGTTAAAGAAGCAAAAAGTAGAACAGGATCTATTTTCTGAAAGTATGCATATGCATGCATGTCTATGCTTAAAAGAACATCGAGAAAGACACAGAAGGATACATACGTTCAAAGGTTTGGGAGTTCCAGGGATGGAGCAGAAGTTAACAACTCTCTGTCACCTCCCCCACTTTGTGGCAACAATAACAACATTCTGTATGCTACAGTCCCTTTTATAGGAAATTATGGGTATACAGAAAGAATACACTCAAAAGAGGTGCATGAAAAAAAAAAAACTTCCAACCTCTTTTCCAGCTAAACAACAATAAAAACAAATGTTTGATGGATAAATGGATGGATGGATTGGTTGATCTGAGTTAAAACATAAAAGAAGGGCTTCCCTGGTGGCGCAGTGGTTGAGAATCTGCCTGCCAATGCAGGGGACACGGGTTCGAGCCCTGGTCTGGGAGGATCCCACGTGCCGCGGAGCATCTGGGCCCGTGAGCCACAACTGCTGAGCCTGCGCGTCTGGAGCCTGTGCTCCGCAACAAGAGAGGCTGCAGTAGTGAGAGGCCCGCGCACCGCGATGAAGAGTGGCCCCCGCTCGCCGCAACTGGAGAAAGCCCTCGCACAGAAACGAAGACCCAACACAGCCAAAATCAATCAATCAATCAAACATACGCATCTGATTCAAGATCCTCATTAAAAAAAAAAAACAAACATAAAAGAAAAAAGATTTTTTAAAAAGATGGCACTCCTTTTTCAACAGTTTTTGATCACAGTACTTGACTTCTTTACAGTATTTGGTACTGTCAATCACTCTCCCTCCTCGGAACATTCTCCTGTTTTCTACGCCTCCACACTGCCTGGGTTTTCCCCTACTTCTTTGGCAGGTCATTCTCAATCTCTTTGGTGGCTCTTCTTCCTCTGCTGTTTGTCCTTCAGGGTCCCGGTCCCTCTGCTTATTCCTCATTCACTACAACCTCCCCTAGATGATCTAATTCATTTCCAAGACCTCAATTACCATCTACAAGGTAACAGAGAACTTGTAAATCAGCTTTCTTCCTTAACTTGCTTATCTATGGGTTTACGGGAAATCTCCACTTGGACATCCCCAATATAACTATTTAATAAACACAATTATATCCCAAACTAAGCTCGTTTCCTTCCCTCTCAAATCTCGTTCCTCCTACTCAGATCCCATGTCAGTAAATCGCATCATCGTCCAATCAGCTGTGAAGCTAGAATCCTGGCTTCCCATTGCCCTCAGGATTAAATTTAATTTAGAAGTTGTGATCTCCATCTCTCAGAGACAAAGTACCGGGAAAATTAAGAAAACGGAAACTGCACAGATGCAAGACACTTTCAAACTGTCACTCTCTGTCCTCTCCACTGTGCGACTTTCTGCATTAAGTCTTCGGGTCCCTGCAGGGGTCCAGTTCTCATCCACCTCCGCCCTCCGGACCGCGGGGCTCGCGGGCAGGGCGGGACCCATCACCCACCCGGGCGGCGGGTCAAGGCAGGGGTCGCTCTAGTTCCGTCTCAGATAACGTCCCCCTCACTGCACCCTGAGAAAACCAGCAACAGCTTCCAAGGTGGGCACCAGAAGGCAATCCCACTCCTCTCTCTACCTCAGACCGCCGCTGAGCACCTAAGACCCCAGGGGCCCCGTGTGAGGGCGCGGAGACGCCAGGGGACCGCGACGGCGCCGGCTCCACACCCGCGTGCTCCAGGGACCAGCACTCCCACCTCTCTCAGGCCTTACCTGGCACCCGAGACTTCTCTGCAGCTTAGCAGCCGCGGCTTTCCAGAGGCCCTGTCCCCGAGCAAAGCTAACCCTACCCCCAAGAAAGAGCCGGTACGAAGCAGCTGCACCGCAGGACACACCGAAAGCCGCCATGTTGGCTGCGGGAAGCACGGGCAGTAGGACGAAAAGGCGTGGCTTGCGGACTGCGCAGGCGCTGATGGGCTCCGAGTCCTCGAGGCTGCCGGGAAGGGGCGCTGGAGCAGGGGGCGTGTCCCGCGGCCAGAGGCGGCTCGTCGCTGATTGGGGGCGGGAGCCCGCGGGGCGTGTCCGACCCCGGCCCGGGGTCAGCGTTGACCGCGCGAAGGGTAGTGGGTCCGCATCCTGGCCTTGCGCATCTTCTGCGCGTCTTGTAGTCGGTTGCTCCCAGAGTCTCCTTGGAACGACTGCCACGTGGCTGTCTCGCCAGCCCTTCCGCCCTACGTCCAGCCTGCCCTAGCGCCGGCTCCCCTGCGCAGCCCTGTCTTCACGCTCCGTCATCACCCAGCTCCTCTCTCCGCTAGGTAGGACCGAGCTCTGTGCCTCTGCTCCCAGCAGACCCCTTCCTGGCATGGGCTTTACCTCCTCCTCCCTTCCCACGTGGATCGGGGTCCAGTGTCTCCACCCTCCTCCGGAAACTGGTTGTTTCCTAAGTGTATGAAGCGCAGGCTAACCCTTAAACCTGCGAGGACAGACACTTGTCTTTGCTTGTCACCCCCTTACTGTTACTACTAAGCCTCCCTGGAAACTCAGTCAGAACTAAATAAATGGGTATGAATATAGATGAGCATGGCTTGCCTTCTGGGGCTTTTTTACTGTTTGCTCCAGACGGTAACTCCCAGGGCGCTTTCTACGAAATACATATTACAGGATGTAGTAAGCCGCTCTTAAAGGGTTTCCAAACAATTAGATTCGAAGGATCAGTAAAATTAATACGCAAATACACACATGCATATGGAAAATCTGAGGTCAAGTTGTCAAGCAAATAAATGTCATCTACTATCATCACTATTTCGTAAAACACAGAACATTTTAATATTAAGAAGGTAGAAGTGACATAATCTTGGAATGAAGTGTGGTCCTTCCAATGGAGTGCATTTATGTGTACGCAAAGCTCGCTCTCGTTCTTTTTGTTGTTACCTTTTAGGCTAGCGAGACTTTCATCAAAAGTTGGCAGAGACCCATGAGCTAGTATTCGGGAACCACGACTTTATAACTTATTAAAATAGATGTCTTTAAACAGCAGTTCCTACACATTGTAAAACAAAATTTTTAACTTAATTATGGAAATTTCACCAAGACAATCAAATAAGTATGTAGAAGCAGAATTTATATCATTTTTAAAAAGTGACATGTTGGAGCATATGAAAAATACATTAAGTACTGAAATTAAGATTAGGAATTGTGGAAGTTTTTTTCTCTTATTTTTTTCTCTAAGATTCATGTTAGGATCTTTTACTAGATTACAGTAAAGCAAATGTAATACATCTCCCACCTCTAGGGGCAACCCTTGGACTGCTGCTTTGAATTTCCTGTGTAGCCTTTGAGTTTGGGAAGAAATATGTAACTGTAGGTTGACACTGGCTGCATAATTTGGAGACAGAAGGAAAGATTGGAATCAGGAATGTACTGATAAACATTTAAAATATGAAAAAAATGTAATTTTACCAAACAGCTACAGCTTAGATTCATTTAATTTTTCTCTCGTTTACTGAGCACCTGTTATGTCAGAGGCAACAGGCGTCCTCGGTCCCATATCAGGATCATAAAATCCCAACAGTCCAACATGGTGGAGTCATGTAAATGTGAGGATTTGGTTCTAAGAGCAGCTTCTAAGGTAAATATCAGGAGAGTCGAAATGTTGGACAAACAACACCAAGTGTTGCCGAGATGTGAGAATGCAGGAAGTGTTAGATGCTGGTGGTGAGGGTGTAAATTGATATAGTTTTCCTGAAATCAATGAATCAATGATCTAAAGTTAAGATGCACACACCCTACAATCTATTGATTACATTCCTAGGTATATATACCCTGCAGAAATTCTTGCACAGTATATCAGGATACCTGTATAAAAATGTTCATAGAATCAAATTCTTTTGTAACAACACAAAAAACCTACACACATTTTTAAAGGATTCCTAGAAAGGGTCCCTGGAACTGCAGAGCTTTGTCGATCAATATGGAAAACTTCAGTCTAGAAAAAACATGAAGGCTTGATAGGTCCACAGACAACTGAGATCTTCAGAGAACTTTGAATCAAAGATGACCAAAGAACGAAGTAATGCCGTTTGCAGCAACATGGATGGAATTAGAGATGATCCTACTCAGTGAAGTAAGTCAGAAGGAGAAAGACAAATACCACATGATATCACTTATATGTGGAATCTAAAGTATAACGTAAATGAACTTATCTACCAAACAGAAACGGACTCACAGACATAGAGAACAGACTTGTGATTGCCAAATGTGGGTGGGGGCAGGATGGAGTGGGAGTTTGGGGTTAACAGATGCAAACGATTATATACAGAATGGATAACAACAAGGTCCTACTGTACAGCACAGAAAAAAAAAAAAAAAGATGACCAAACACCGTATGCTTCAGGGAAAGTGCATAAAATGTGGATCAAGAAATCAGAGTTCCCCTCTGAGCCCTGCCAGGGACTCACTCTTGACACTTGGTCATTTCGCTTATGGAAAACCTGCATTTCTCATCAGTGTACCAAGAGTGTATTAGACCAGTGATCCTCAGCAGTGCAGCCCCCAGAGCAGGAACTTCAGCATTACTTACTAAAAAAAAGATATTTAGACACAGAGACAGACATGTACAGAAGAAAAACAACATAAAGACACAGGAGAGGATGGCTGTCTACAAGCCATGGAACCCCCGAGGCCACCAGAGACAAGGAAGGAGGATCTGGAACAGATTCTCCCTCACAGGGAAGAAGCTAAGCCTGCTGACCTTGATCTTGGACCTCCTGCCTGCAGATTGTGAGACTATACAGTCTCCCTCCCGCAGAGCTGCACCGGCTTGTTCCAGAACGGGTGATCTGCCTTTCCTTTCCTTGACGGGATGTGAAGAAAACCAGCATCGCTTGCCCTTAAACCATTACCACAGAAGATTTATTACCCCGACTTTAGTTTACTATGCTTCAGTTAAAAAAAATTATGTGACTAAATTATTTTGATTTCTAAAGATCTTTAAAAAAATCCAGTAGCTTCCTTTTTAATTAAGGTTTCCCAAATGAATGGGGTTTTTTTTCCAGAATACCTTAGTGAGGGAGGCACCAGCTTACGCTGCAGCGTAATCCCTCCCTGTGCTGTCCACTGCCCCCCGACAAAACACACCTCCCCTTGCTGGAACCGGGAATTCTACCTGCTGCTGTCCCGCCTTTGCACCCCTGCCCTTGTCCTTCTCTCGCCTGGAATGCCCTTCCTCCCAGCAGTCCTGGTGATGCACCCATGGATTGGGTTTTAAAACATTCACAGTGTTTTAATACTCGTCCCCTCAAGAGATGGAGCCCTGCCCTTGCACGTGAGCTGGACTTAATGACCCGCCTCTGAAGGACAGGATAAAGTGGAAGGCTGGTGGACACTTGAATTCTAGTCGCTGTGGCTTCCTGCTTGCTCACTCTTTCTTGAAGTGCCCACTCCGGGGGAACTCAGAGTTCTGGACCACAGAAATTATGAGGTAACAAATATGTGTTGTCTTAAGCCACAAAAATGTGGGACAATTTATTCTCTAGCAACAAATAACTAAATCGCCTGGGAATTTGTTAAAAATGCACATTCTTGGGGCCCAGTCCAGACTTATTATATCTGGGGGTGAAGCCCAGCCCTCCAAATAATTCAGGATTCTTGTTTTGTTTTATTTTTTGAATTTATGATTTGTTACTTAGTAGGAGGTCAGGTTCCATGACATTTAATCCAGTGACAATGCCCTTTTCCATCTCCATCATCTGGCAGATTCCTACCCATCTTATGTGTGTGTGCGTGTATGTGTGTGTGTGTGTGTGTGTGTGTGTTTAAAAGATACGTAACATAAAATTTACCATTTTAACCTTTTCTAAGTGTATAGTTCAATGGCATTAAGTCCATTTATATTGTTGCGTAACTATCACTACCATCCATCCCCAGAACTTTCTCACCTTCTCCAACTGAAACTCTGAACCTATGAAACAATTCCTGTTTTCCCTCTCCCCCGGCCCCTGGTAACCACATTTCTACTTTCTGTCTCCGTGAATTAGGCTATTATATTTACCTCATCTAAGTGGAATCATACATTTTCCCTTTTGTGACTGGCTTATTTTACTTAGCATAATGTTTTCAAGGTTCATCCATGTTGTAGCATGCGTCAGAATTTCATTCCTTTTTAAAGCTATGTACTATCCCATTGTATGCATAGACCACATTTTGTTTATCCGTCTGTCAAGGGACACTTGAGTTGTTTCGCCTTTGGGCTTGTGAATAATGGTGCTATGAACGTGAGTGTACAGTATCTGTTCAGGTCGCTGCTTTTAATTCTTTGGGGTATATACCTAGAAGTGGCGTTGCAAGATTCTTGTTTTTAATGTGGCCAGATTTTTAACTTAATCTACACAGGCGGTTGCCCACAAAAGATAACTTGATAATTTAAATCTACAACATAAAAAGGCTCTAGTTATATAGACCACTCCCAGCTAAACAAACAGTATACATGGGGTATGAAAATGAGTAATGTAAATTTCACTGGCATTTAAAAATATTTATATGAGGTAATTTTAGTACATAATTAGTATATATCAAGCTTCTCTAACAGTTTAAGAACTGAATCTGTCTCAGCCCACAAGTAAATCTATTCTCCCAAAGTTCATATATTTTATCATATTGATTGAATTTTAATAAATAAGAAATAGAACAAATATCTTCTTTGCTTTTTACCCCACTGTGTTCAGTGTGAACCCCATCCATTTACATATGCTCTTTACCTACGAGCTGTCATTTATGTCTGCTATAAGAGAGACAGCACTTAAGGAGCTGTCAGTCAATGCTGTTATGATGCTTCAAGAATCATTCCTCAAGGCTTCATTATCAAAAATAAAACAAATTTACATGGAACATAAATGTGGATTAATCGCACGATTTGCTGTGCATTGAAAATGACTTCAAACGCACACAAGTTCACGCGGCAGTATGTTTGGGCCAGTGTCTCCTTGACCATGTTTGCAATTACTTTGCATAGATTAAGTCATTTTTCAAGTGAATTTAGACAGTAAAGGTAGTTATCCGGGTAGGGTGGTCGAATTATAAGTGGTTTCCCTGCTTGAAATAATAGTGTGTAGAAAATGTTCTGTGACATTATAGGTGTCTCTTTCACCCATGTCCGAGGCATGAATTTGGGCTCAATCCAGGACTCCTTTGAGGATGCTGAGTGAAGGTATAGCAAATCTAGAAAAAAGGAACTAAATGAACAAGATATTAGCCTGGATATAGTCAAGGGTCTAGGACTTGCAGAATGAAATAAAATTGGAATCAATAAAATCACTAAGGGCATGGTTAAAATAAACAGGCTTAATAATCAAATTCCAGAAAACTAGAACTAAAGTGAACTTCTTGAGGCATAAAAGAGACTATTTTAGGACCGATAGAAGAAGTACCACTTTACACAGCAGGGAGGCAACTTAAAAAGTGCATTGCTCCTCAGAGGTTGATGCAGTCTGAAAATGTAAATAAGTAGAAGATTGTGATCCAGACCTGAAAAATGAGTGTTCTCATTCAAAAACGCACTGAAGTGTGATCTTACTCTTTTGCGGAAGTAAAGCTAAGAACAAATCTCTAGAGTCTGTCAGAGAAAGTGTATCGATTTAGGCGGACCGTGGGGTATGATTCTAAGAAATATAAAAAGAATTGTATAAATTATACACGCGTGTACACATGAACACACACATGCACATGTAAGACATTACAAAGTGTAAAGAGAATTATATAACATGGCATGAGTTGAGCTCTGTTCTAAGTTTTTTCTCATTTAATCATAACACCCCTATGAGGGAGACGCTGTTATTACCCTCTTGTGAGACATAAGGAAGGTGCCGGTTGGACGTGTTAGATGCCTTGATCCGGTCCCACGACCAGGAAGGGAGGGAGCCAGACACCGTGCACTGGAGCACGTGCGTCTCTGTATCACACCCAGTCCTGGGCAGGACTGGCGTCTTTACCAAGGGTGTCTTGAGAACCTCATTCTCACCCTTCTCCATTGTCCCTGCTCCCTGGTACCGTTCTCTTCCGGGACCCAGTCCACTCATCCGCCTGCTTTAGCACCAACCCACTTAACTCCGTCTGCAGCTCTCATGGTCCTCACCCATCCCACCATCTATGTAAGGACACAAGGCTACGTCTGCTAGGTTGCTCTTCGCCGGTCAAAAACTGGCTGCCCTTCGGACATGTTTTCTTTGGCCTGCACAGTGATGTGTGCGTGTGTATGTATGTGTGTGTGTGTGAAATTTAAATGCGGATGCTTTAGGTTGATCACCACCCTCCTTCATGTCCCCACCACTCTCGGTGGCCTGCTTCGGGCTGCTCCCGTGTTCACGTTACAACCCTGCCTTCTACAGAGGGCACTGTGAGGGCTACACACACGCCCTGATAAATGCTTCCCCATATAAACGTGAGCCCCCAAACTATTCAGATTTTGTCTACTCAAAGATAGCTAGGAATGTTCAGGCTCTAGGACCCAAAGGATTTTTCCAGAAAGGCCAACCTTTCTGGACACTGAATACTTCATGATTTGGAGACATTGGATAAACCTGCCCAGCATCTCTGCTGACTCTGCCGTCCAGCTGGAAAGTGGAGTCTTGGTACTTTAGGAATTAAAGTACGAAATTAATCTACACAAAAACTATTTTATCTTTAACACCCATTATTTATTGATACATACTTTGCAAAGCTCTGTGATAGAGCTATCTGGGTATTAAGATGATACCTGTCTTTCAGGAGCTTATAAACGTACAGGGAGAAAAAGATATTTACACAAATCTGATCATTCTGAAGAGACTGTGATATAGTCATGAAAGAATCTCAAAGTAATTTGGGAGTCTGAGAAAGAAAACAGTACTTCCTGTCAAATGGATCAAGATGGTTTTATTTCCTAAAAGTTTTATGGAGCTGCAAATCAAAATAAGGAAACCATTGAACTCATTTCTTTACCACTATGCAGAACCACTTCTAAACTCTCTCTGAAAGCAATTAAACTACCCTTTTTATAAATCTGACAAAGTGGAATTTTCTTTCTCAATTTATCAGATCAGGTGATTAAAAATTATTCTTCAATATCCCTAAATGACTCTCAAGCATTTGCATGCCACCTTTCTTATTTGCACTGAAGAAACATTCCTGGCCCATTTTCCAAGTGTTTTCCGAAATAAGTATCATATCTGAAATCTGAAATTGTGTCCAATTTCACTGAGCAGATCACAGCCTAGTGAATGGCTAAACTATCACATCTCTTTATGAATAAAGTTTGCTGTGATTAGATTGTAAACACCTGCATGTTGTTATTTTAACTTTAGACTCAAAAGAACATTTTATCCTGGGAAATGCAGATACCTGAAATAAGCATGTCAACTTTCAAACGAAGCTATTAGAGTTCCATTCTTAATAACCTTGAAGCTTAGAAATAGCTCTGCTTATACGGTAAATCCATGATTTCTTGTTGTTTTATTTATGTGCCCGGCACTCTTTAGATATGGGTTGCTGACCTCAGGGTACACACATGTCAAATATTCATGTTCTTTATGACTTCGTATCTAATCACAGCAATGTGTTTCTTTATGCAGTCAGAATTCAAGAGTTCAATTTAATAATTCAACCACTCGTGAAGTTTATAACAGGGAAGATAAAGTTGACAGTACGAGTCTGCTTGACTTCCAGATTTTATTTGTTATACATTTGATCTATTGTTGGAAAGAGAAAGCAGAAGGAAAGAAATGGGATTTTGGTTTTCATCTTCTGTTTTTTATACTTGCACAATCAATATTGTAGAATCACACTGGGAACAGCAGTGGAGAGGGGTTCCTGCTAAACCACAGGCACAAGCTTTGGGTTATTAACGTTGTATCGGTCTGTGCTCAGCTGTGGCTGGGATTTATTACCTGGTATTCACTAACTTACAAAATCGTGGAAGCACCATCTCCCCTGGAACTACACTGATGATACTGATGCTACGTTGTGCACCAGCCAAGTGGACGCCTCATGCCCTGCCCATCTAGAGCCACTTAATACAGTTCCAAATCTAAGCCTCACGTGGGGGCCTCTGATTGGCAGAAGCTAAATCATATCTGGAACTCTAGATGCAAGGAGTCATTAACTTTCCAGCTGGAGAAGTACAGGAGGGATGTAATTTGTTTAACCATTTTGCTTGCTGCTCTATTGCTATCAGTTTTCCAGTACCCAGGAACAGTACCCAGTACCTAGAACCTGGAACGTAAAAGTCTGTTGAGGAAGGAAATTGGAAGTTAATCCATGGTTTTCGACACAACCACTCAATGGGGATGTTGCAAAGGCGGCTTAAGCATCTACAGATACCTAGATGAGATGAATTTCAAGTCTTTTTCAAATCCCTTGAGGACAGAGTCCGTGTCCGTTTTGTTCACGTTGTACCCCAGCTCCACTGTGCCTGGTACAATACGAGGCAATCAATAAACTCTTGTTGGTTGAATGACTGATGATGTAAAATATAAGTTGTCACTTTCTCCTCTCTCCATTATTCTTCAGGCGTCAAGATCCACATATTGACTATTCTCCAGTTTTTGTTTGCTATCATGTAGATATTATATTTGATAATGTTTTCATTTGATTTCCTTTTCCTAAATTGAGGATGTGTACAAATTGAGGATTTGTGACTTGCTCTTCATGCTGACAGCTGAATTTATTTCGATGCTCAGTTAACTCAGAGTAAGACTGGCCATTACAATAACAGTGCTGTTGTCTACTGGGTCCTTTTCTATTTTTATTGCACAGAGAAGTATCATTGAGGATTTTTACCCCCATAGAAGATGCCTTCCTTCTAACCTTAAAAAATGGCACCTTAGCTCTTGAATTGAGGCCAATGCAACATGATTAATCAGAAAATAATGACCATCCTTTCAGTGTTCCAAAAGCGTATCCTTGCTGTGGCTTTATTTCTACGATTGGGGGTGAAGGATAATGAGAACTGCCAGTTGTTTGGCAAAAGCGTTCCTCCCTATTCCTATACTCACAAGAGGGGTTTTCTATTTATCTTTTTATTCCTTATTTTCATTTTTTATTTTTATTTTTTTAAACATATTTATTGGAGTATAATTGCTTTACAATGTTGTGTTAGTTTCTGCTGTATAACAAAGTGAATCAGCTATATGTATACATATATCCCCATATCCCCTCCCTCTTGCGTCTCCCTCCCACCCTCCCTATTCCACCCCTCTAGGTGGTCACAAAACACCAAGCTGATCTCCCTGTGCTATGCAGCTGCTTCCCCCTAGCTATCTATTTCACATTTGGTAGCGTATATATGTCACTGCTACTCTCTCACTTCGTCCCAGCTTACCCTTCCCCCTCCCCGTATCCTCAAGTCCATTCTCTACGTCTGCGTCTTTATTCTTGTCCTGCCCCTAGGTTCATCAGAACCATTTTTTTTTTTAGATTTTATATATATGTGTTAGCATGCGGTATTTGTTTTTCTCTTTCTGACTTACTTCACTCTGTATGACAGACTCTAACTCCATCCTCCTCACTACAAATACCTCCATTTCATTTCTTTTTATGGCTGAGTAATATTCCATTGTATATATGTGCCACATCTTCTTTATCCATTCATCTGTCGATGGACACTTAGGTTGATTCCATGTCCTGGCTATTGTAAATAGAGCTGCAACGAACATTGTGGTACATGACTCTTTCTAAATTATGGTTTTCTCAGGGTATACGCCCAGTAGTGGGATTGCTGGGTCATATGGTAGTTCTGTTTTTAGTCTTCTAATGAACCACCATACTGTTCTCCATAGTGGCTGTGTCAATTTACATTCCCACCAACAGTGCAAGAGGGTTCCCTTTTCTCCACACCCTCTCCAGCATTTATTGTTTGTAGATTTTTTGATGATGGCCATTCTGACTGGTGTGAGGTGATACCTCATTGTGGTTTTGATTTGCATTTCACTAATGATTAGTGATGTTGAACATCCTTTCATATGTTTGTTGGCAATTTGTATACCATCTTTGGAGAAAAGTCTATTTAGGTCTTCTGCCCATTTTTGGATTAGGTTGTTTGTTTTTTTGATATTGAGCTACATGAGCTGCTTGTATATTTTGGAGATTAATCCTTTGTCAGTTGCTTCGTTTGCAAATATTTTCTCCCATTCTGGGGGTTGTCTTTTCGTCTTGTTTATGGTTTGCTTTGCTGTGCAAAACGTTTTAAGTTTCATTAGGTCCCATTTGTTTATTTTTGTTTTTATGTCCATTTCTCCAGGACGTGGGTCAAAAAGGATCTTGCTGTGATTTATGTCAAAGAGTGTTCTTCCTATGTTTTCCTCTAAGAGTTTTATAGTGTCTGGCTTTACATTTAGGTCTTTAATGCACGTTGAGTTTATTTTTGTGTATGGTGTTAGGAAGTGTTCTAATTTCATTCTTTTACATATAGCTGTCCAGTTTTCCCAGCACCACTTATTGAAGAGGCTGTCTTTTCTCCATTGTATATTCTTGCCTCCTTTATCAAAGATAAGGTGACCATATGTGTGTGGGTTTATCTCTGGGCTTTCTATCATGTTCCATTGATCAATATTTCTGTTTCTGTGCCAGTACCATACTGACTTGATTACTGTAGCTTTGTAGTATAGTCTGAAGTCAGGGAGCCTGATTCCTCCAGCTCCATTTTTCTTTCTCAAGATTGCTTTGGCTATTTGGGGTCTTTTGTATTTCCATACAAATTGTAAGATTTTTTGTTTTAGTTCTGTGAAAAATGCCATTGGTAGTTTGATAGGGATTGCATTGAATCTGTAGATTGCTTTGGGTAGTAGAGTCATTTTCACAATGTTGATTCTTCTAATCCAAGAACATGGTATATCTCTCCAACTGTTTGTACCATCTTTAATTTCTTTCATCATTGTCTTATAGTTTTCTGCATACAGGTCTTTTGTCTCCTTAGGTAGGTTTATTCCTAGGTATTTTATTCTTTTTGTTGCAGTGGTAAATGGGAGTGTTTCCTTAATTTCTCTTTCAGATTTTTCGTCATTATAGGAATGCAAGAGATTTCTGTGTATTAATTTTGTATCCTGCTACTTTATCAGATTCACTGATTAGCTCTAGTAGTTTTCTGGTAGCATCTTTAGGATTCTCTATGTATAGTATCATGTCATCTGCAAACAGTGACAGTTTTACTTCTTCTTTTCCAAATTAGATTCCTTTTAGTTCTTTTTCTTCTCTGATTGCCGTGGCTAGGACTTCCAGAACTATGTTGAATAATAGTGGTGAGAGTGGACATCCTTGTCTTGTTTCTGATCTTAGAGGAAATGCTTTCAGTGTTTCACCATTGAGAATGAGGTTTGCTGTGGATTTGTCATATATGGCCTTTATTATGTTGAGTTAGGTTCCCTCTATGCCCACTTTCTGGAGAGTTTTTATCATAAATAGGTGTTGAATTTTGTCAAAAGCTTTTTCTGCATCTATTGAGATGATCATATGGTTTTTATTCTTCAATTTGTTAATATGGTGTATCACATTGATTGATTTGCATATATTGAAGAGTCCTTGCATACCTGGGATAAATCCCACTTGATCATGGTGTATGATCATTTTACACCATGTTGGATTCTGTTTGCTAGTATTTTGCTGAGGATTTTTGAATCTATGTTCATCAGTGATATTGGCCTGTAGTTTTCCTTTTTTGGGACATCTTTGTCTGGTTTTGGTATCAGGGTGATGGTGGCCTCGTAGAATGAGTTTGGGAGTGTTCCTCCCTCTGCTATATTTTGGAAGAGTTTGAGAAGGCTAGGGTTAGCTCTTCTCTAAATGTTTGATAGAATTCGCCTGTGAAACCATCTGGTCCTGGGCTTTTGTTTGTTGGAAGATTTTTAATCACAGTTTCAATTTCAATGTTTGTGATCTGTCTGTTTATATTTTCTATTTCTTCCTTGTTCAGTCTCAGAAGGCTGTGCTTTTCTAAGAATTTGTCCATTTCTTCCAGGTTGTCCATTTTATTGGCATATAGTTGCTTGTAGTAATCTCTCACGATCCTTTGCATTTCTGCAGTGCCAGTTGTTACTTCTCCTTTTTCATTTCTAATTCTGTTGATTTGAGTCTTCTCCCTTTTTTTCTTGATGAGTCTTGATGGGGCACCAAAGCTTCCCCCCGCCCCCCCGTCTCCACCAGTGAAGGGGCTCCTAGTGTGTGGAAACTTCTCCTCCTCCACAGCTCCCTCCCACTGGTGCAGGTCCCATCCCTATTCTTTTGTCTCCGTTTTTTCTTTTTTCTTTTGCCCTACCCAGGTACATGGGGAGTTTCTTGCCTTTTGGGAAGTCTGAGGTCTTCTGCCAGCATTCAGTGGGTGTTCTGTAGGAGTTGTTCCACATGCAGAGGTATTTCTGATGTATTTGTGGGGAGGAAGGTGATCTCCACGTCTTACTCCTCTGCCATCTTGAAGCAGGTTCCTATTCCTTATTTTTAAAACTCTGACTTTTCCTTTCCTAAAAAAATCATTGGTGTTTCATTTTCTGTTCAAATATCTATAGAAACCTCCATTTTATTTTATGTGCACACCTAGAATCTGCATATTTCAGTAAGTGAATTACTGTGATGATTATTTAATCGAATTACCCAAAGTTCAGCACCTTTAGGAATTAATTAAAGGGAAGTTATTGCACATTATACACAACTCCATGTTTTATTTTACAAATTTCCACTTCATAAGACTTTTTCTTTCCAAAATTAGATTTACAACCATATCTACAGCAAAAAGTATACCTTATATTTATTCAATAATATATTTTTAAAGCATTTTTACATATTTTACCTCATTTGATTCTCATAACAACCTAATTATATTTTTAAGCATACTAGAAACTGTGTCAAGTTTGGATACACTGGCTTGAATATTTTAAATGCTAAAAGCAGATATCAACAATGGAAAAGTGTTATTTTATCTTTAGAAAAAAACCCCCACATATTAATACCGTGAAAATAAAATAATTCAAAGGAAAAATAAAACATATCTAGGTAGATTGGTTGCAAAAATAAAATTGCCTCTTAAATTTCTTAGATGTTCTTAATTTCTACACATACACACACACACAGAGTAAATAAAAATTACCCTGAATAAGATGAAATAAATCCTTTAATGATTTTTGAAATAATTCCATCACCACAAACACAAATTTGCCCTAAGTATTGATATCCAGTTCCATGAAATGCTCTTTTGGCCAGGGGTTCAAGCTTATTTTCCAAATTCAGAATAAGAGTGAGTAAACAAGGATTCAGAAAACAATTGGCTGAGATATCACTTCTATCACTTCCCTGCCATTTTCCTTCAGTGACTTATCTTTCTCTCCACGTAAACCTTTTCTCTCTTAGTTTGTTAGTGACATCTCTTCTTTTCTTTTTGTGGTAAAATACACATAACATAAAGTTTATCATCTTAACTATTTTAAATCTACAGTTCAGTGGTATTAAGTACATTCATGTTGTTGTGCAGCTATCACCACGGTCCATCTCCAGAACAGTTTGCATCTTGCAAAACCGAATTCTGAACTCACAAAACAGCAACTCTCCATTCTTCCTTCTCCCCAACTCCTGACAACAACCTTTTTATTTATTTATTTTCTTTATGAATTTGACTACTCAAGGAACCTCATACAAGTGGAATCATACAGTATATGTCTTTTTGTGGCTGGCTTATCTCACTTAGCATGATATCCTCAAAGTTCATCCATGTTATAGCATATGTCAGAATTTCCTCCCTTTTCAAGGCTGAGCTGTATAAACATACCACATCCTGCTTACCCATTCATCTGTCAGTGGATACTTGGGTTGCTTCTACATTCTAGCTATTATGAATAATGCTGCTATGTAGTTACTATTTGCATGGAATATCTTCTTCCATCTTTTCTCTTCAACCTATTAGCATCTGTGATCTAAAGTGAGTCTCTTGTAGATAGCTTATAGGTGGGTCGTGTGTTTTTATTCTTTCTGCCAATCTCTGTCTTTTTTTTTTTTATAAATTTATTATTTGTTTATATTTTATTTTTGGCTGTGTTGGGTCTTTGTTGCTAAGTGTGGGCTTTCTCTAGTTGCGGCGAGTGGGGGTTACTCTTTGTTGCAGCGCGTGGGCTACTCAGTGCGGTGGCTTCTTTTGTTGCAGAGCACAGGCTTTAGGCCAGGCGGGCTTCAGTAGTTGCAGCACACGGGCTCAGTAGTTGTGGCTTGCGGGCTCCAGAACGCAGGCTCAGTAGTTATGGCGCACGGGCTTGTGGGATCTTCCCGGACCAGGGCTCGAACCCGTGTCCCCTGCATTGGCAGGTGGATTCTTAACCACTGCGCCACCAGGGAAGTCCCAATCTCTGTCTTTTGACACTTTTGATTTACACTTAAACTAATTACTGATGAGGAGAGACTTCTGTCATTTTGCTATTTGTTTTCTATATGACTTTTAGCTTTTGTGTACCTCAGTTTTTCACATTACTGTCTTTTTTGTGTTTGATTTTTTTTTGAAGTGAAATATTTTAATTCCCTTCTCATTTCCTTTTGTGTATATTCTATAGATATTTTATTTGTGGTTATCATGTGTATTACATGTAACACCCTAAAGTGGTAACACTCTAATTTGAATTTATACCAGCTTAACTTCAATAATATACAAATCTGTCCTCACCCCCTTTTAGTTATTGATGTCAAAATGTTACAGATCTGTCCTCATCCCCTTTCAGTTATTGATGTCACAGTGTCCAAGAACATAAACAAATAGTTGTAGTTTTAAATGCATTAGTCTCTTAAATTATGTAGAAAACAAAATATGGGGTTACAAACCAAAGTTAAAGTAATACTACCATTTAGACTAATATTTTTTTAAAGGTATTAGCCTCTTAAATCATGTAGAAAACAAAAGGTAGAGTTACAAACAAAATAACACTATTACTAGCTGTTATAATTGCCCATTATTTAACTTTACTGAGATCTGTTTTTCTTCATACGGCTTTAGGTTACTGTCTAGTGTCCTTTCATTTCAACCATGACTCCTTTTAGCATTTCTTGTAGGGCAGGTCTAGTGGTCCATGAACTCCCTCAGTTTTTGTTTATCTGGGAATGTCCTAATTTTTCCCTCATTTTTGAAGGACGGTTTTGCTGAATATAGGATTTTTGATTGCTAATATTTTCTTTCAGCACTTTGAATATATGAGCCTACTGCCTTCTGGCTCCAGAGTTTCTGATGAGAACTTTGCTGATTATTTTATTGAGGATCTTTATTTGTGAAGATTCACTTCTCTCTCGCTGCTTTCGAGATTCTCCCTCTGTCTTTGGCTTTCAACAGCTTGATTATAATACGTCTTGTAGTGGGTCTCTTTGGGTTCCTTCTGCTTGGAATTCATTGAGCTTCTTGGATGTTTCTATTTATGTATTTCATCATATTTGGGAAGTTTTTGGCCATTATCTCTTCACATAATCTCTTTGCCTCCTTCTCTCTCTTCTTCTGGGACTCCAAAAACGCATATGTTGATCTGCATGATGGTGTCCCACTGGTCCCTTAGAGTCTGTTCACTTTTCTTTAATCTTTTTTCTTTCCTTAGACTCAATATTTTCAATGGTCTCATCTTCAGGTTCACTGATTCTTTCTTTTGCCTGTTTAAATCTGTCTTTGAATTACTCTAGTGAATTTTTCATTTTAGTTATTGTACTTTTTTGCTCCAGGATATATTTTCTTTTTCTTAGTGTTCTCTTTATTGTTATTTTCATTTTGTTCATACATCATTTTCTTGATTTTCCCCACATCTTCCTTTAGTTCTTTGGGCATCTTTAAAACGGTTGTTTTAAAGTCTTTATCTAACAGGTCTGCCAAAGTGGTCTTTCTCAGGGACAGCTTTTATTGGGTTTCTTTCTTTCCCTTTTCAATGGACCATACTTTTCTGTTTCATCGTATGCCTTGTGATTTTTTGTTGAAAACTGGACATTTTAAACTAATAATATGGTAACTCTGGAAATCAGATTCTCCCTCTTCTCCAGGATTTTCTGGGGTTTGTTTTTGTTATTGTTTTTATTTTTTGATTGCTGTATGCTCTCTCTGTGTTGGGGATCAGCCTGAGGTGTAAACTTAACGTCTTCTGTGCCTTTCCTTGGGCATGCATGATGACTTTCCAGATTCCCCCATATACACAGTTGCTTTGGGATGTCCTAGACCCTAAATGTTTGGCTCTCAAAAGAAGAAAATGAGAAGGGAAAAAAAAACTAAAGAAAAAATTAAAAGACACTGGCACTTTAAATCCTCTGACAGTCATTTTAGTGTGAAGAGGAGAGTCTTATAACAGTGGGGGCAGGAGTGCAACAATACCTCTGTGTCTGCACTCTTGTCTGCACCTCTGTGACCATAAGCAGCCGTCAGCGATCAGAGCACAGATCCATGATCCATAATACCCGCCCTGTCTCCCTCAAGCTGTGTGCAAGCTGCTTCTAAAACATGTGCTCAGCTGCCCGCTGCGGGGCTGGGGGACGGGAGACGGGTACTTGCCACCATGAAACTGACTGAAATTAAGTGCAATTTACCATCCAAGTCTTCCCCTGGAAGTTGCAAGCCTTCCATAGACTCCAGAGTTCCAAATAGTTACATCAGACAGATTCTGCTAGTGCAGTTATTGTCTAGGTGGGGGGTGGATACATAGTGCCTCCTATTCTGCCATCTTCCCAGAATCCTCCCTTTATTTTTATGAGATAAAAAGTAACTTTCCTAGTATTTCTTGAAATAATCCTCTTTTTTTAAAAAATAAATTTATTTATTTTTTAATTTATGGCTGCATTGGGTCTTCGTTGCTGTGTGCAGGCTTTCTCCAGTTGTGGCGAGCGGGGGCTACTCTTCATTGCGGTGCGTGGGCTTCTCATTGCAGTGGCTTCTCTTATTGCCGAGCACGGGCTCTAGGTGTGCAGGCTTCAGTAGTTGTGGCTCACGAGCTCAGTAGTTGTGGCTTGCGGGCTCTAGAGCGCAGGCTCAGTAGTTGTAGCTCACGGGCCCAGTTGCTCCGCGGCATGTGGGATCTTCCCGGACCAGGGCTCGAACCCATGTCCCCTGCATTGGCAGGTGGATTCTCAACCACTGTGCCACCAGGGAAGCCCTGTTTTGTATTTTTAAAACAATAGAAATTTCCCTGTCAATTTCTGCAAAACTGTTAATAGCTTGCACCTGTTAAAAAATGTTTAAATAAATACCAAATAGTATATTAATGGGGAAAAAGGCTGATGTTTTTGCCAAAAGCAAGGCATTTTCCCAGTAACATGTTGTCGTATTGAGGTACAGAATGTTTTGTTTTACAGATTACAAACAAAAACCACTTTAAGAAAGGCAACTACAGGGACTTCCCTGGCACTCCAGTGGTTAAGAGTCCATGCTTCCACTGCAGGGGGTGCGGGTTTGATCCTTGGTTGGGGAACTAAGATCCCGCATGCTGTACCACACAGCCAAAAAAGAAAAAGAAAAAAAAGAAAGAAAGAAAGGCAACTACATTCTTTTGCAAGTGCCATCAACGTTGAGATCATGCTCTATCCCAAAGATTCTTAACATTGGCTGGATGTTGAAAAAGTACTGATGTCTAGTCCCAGGCCCAGAGATACTGATTGAATGGTCTGGGGTATGACCTGGACTTTGAGATTTGTAAAAGCCCGCCAGGTGATTCTCACGAGCATGGGAATCTCTGCTCTATGCCTTCGTCCTCTCATGGCAATGAACGTGCTACTCAAAATATGACTGCTGAGACACTTTAATATTCTTCAAAGACTAGCTCATGATTTCGGAATGAGCATTTACCCTCACTTTACAATCCCAGGCATCTTGTCTAACATTCCTACTTGTATTGTACCTGTTGGGGCTTGGCCAGATTCACTGGATCTCTTTTATTTTTCTGCCCCCATCCCCTGGCTTCTGTATGCTTTTGCTTCCACCTCTTCACACCTGTGCCTTTCTTTGGAGGTCTGCCCCAGGTCTGGGGAAGCCACTGTGGCCACAAGTACAGAAAGCAGGACAAGCCTGGGAGTTCACTTCTCATGGGAGGCTTAGCCAACGGCTAACTGGTGGGACCAGTGAAAGCCCAGCTCTCTTGCCTCCATTTGGGAAAAACTGAAGTAAAACCTACGGTCCAGTTCTCCTGCCAGATCAGACTGGTTCTTCTCTCCAGCAAACTTAGCCTGAGATCATACTCTTACTTCCTTTTGCCCTTTCTGTCTTGCTCCCAACCCCTACCTCATCCCTGGTTGGTTCCCCCTGGGAGCACTTCCTGAAAAAATCATTTGCACCTACATTCTTGTCTCAGGATCTGTTTCTGGGAACCCAGTGAGGTCACAGCTCCTTGGTGGCCCCACAGAGTAACTATCGGTACAAGAACGTGATTTAAGAAATGAAAGAGAAAATAACACAGTGAAACATTAATTGGAAGAAAAAAATAAACTTATTCAGCCATGCTTGAAGAAGGTGCAGAGTCACCAAAGAGGACTTTCTATTTTTAATCTTCATTTGAAAGTTAAAAGATTATTCTGTGTGTTTTTAAAAACTACCCAGAGATATCATGCCATGAGTGATATTTCCATCTATTAGGGGACAGCACCAACAGCAAAATAGTTTCATATATTTGATCATCAATATCAAATTTGCAGAGATGGGTGGGTGTATGTATTCTGCCAGGATGACTTAACCAGGCAGACTTGTGCAAACTGACACACCCTGATTAGATCCTTTGGCTACTGGCATGGGACAAATTATGACATGCCCATGCAGGAACATGGTTCCATGAAAAGTCAGAGCAGACAGGGTTTTTCTTCCATTCTTGGAAAGAAAATACTGGGTTACTTTTAAGTAAGTGATGGTGGTTCAAGAATCATTTTTGGACCACTTGAGAATGGAAAGACAAAGTGGATTCAATCCAGTTTCAGACACATGAGGCTCCAGAAAGCACTGCTATAACAGACACTCATTTTTGCTCTTAAGGCTGCAACCTTGGCAAAGAAGCAGATGCCAGATCAAGGTCAAAAGTGACCCGAACCTTCTCTTAAGCAGTCGTTTCTCTAGCCTGGAATTGAGGCCAGAGCAGCATGAAAGCAGCTCCTTTCTGAACACACGGATTCTGAGGCTGAAGAAAAGGCTTCATTTTCCAGAGCTGTCAGTCTGATGCCTTTTTTGACAATGAGATTTACTAAAGAATTTTATAGAGAAAAAAAAAAAGAGAGAGAAATTAAGCAAAATGTCCAGATGTCATCTGTTAAAAATGTTTTATTGAGGCAATAAACAAGTAACATCAACAAGTACTAAAATTTTAATTAAAATATGATTTACAGTGTTGCTCTGTACCACTAGAAGCATCCTTATTGATGGGAAATAAGATTGCACTGCTTTGTGTCCTGAGGACACTCAAACATCACATTTGACTTTGCGGGTCTCCCTCAAGTTGTGTGATCTCATAACGTCTTTTCCACGCCCATGAGCGTGAACATGTTCTATAACACTTGAAAACACAATGGCAGTATCAATCCTTCCCTTTCATTGCCGGCTACATCACTAAATAGATGTATATTATGTTCTCTTGCCTCCTGCTCAGAAAAATCTAAGTATTGCATTTCTGTCAATTCATTGATTGAAGAGCTTCCCCCTCAGAATGTTGACAGCTGCTTCCGATGTTTATGAAATAACTTGGGTAACAGCTGCCAGTAGGTTGGCTGAAGAAGATCTGGAACCATGTAATTAGCATACATCAAATGTGCACATTTCCTTTGAAAAACCTCTTCAGCCCAAAGTTGACTATCAGGAAGCTGATGATTCTTGTCAAGTTCACAACAGGTCTTGCTAATGCTTAACTCTCCATTAGCTGATTTTACATGGAGCATATTAATATAGTTACTATTGGATAAGTTAATATTGAATGCTATTTGTAACTAATACTGGTTTAATTTTTGTTCTTTAGCCAGCAAACATCCGTGTGAGAACCGTCTCTTAACGATATAATGCACTGATTAGTCCGTTGTACTTGAGCGGATGTAATTCCTAGATTTAAAGTGGAAATAAACCCAGTCACCTAATTCATTACCCTTATGGACGTACAAATATTCTTTGCAAGAAACAACATGGATATGTATTGCAGTCACCACGATGTTAAGGAGTGCATTAAAATCCTTGAAGTAAACACCAAAATATCAACGGTGGATGTTCAGTGTGGCATGCCTGTGAGAGATTTTTCCTCCTTCCTGTCTATTGCAAATATTTTATTTGGACAAGCAATTCTTATATAATCGAAAAAATGAACTTTATATTAAAATGCTTTGAGTACTTAAAGGAAGCTACAGGGGTACCTTCACAGCCAAAGGGAACACTAGTCTTACTTAACTATCTTGAAAGGACCTGGATGTAGAAAGAACTTCCCCAGGGACTATGTTCTTATAGCTATAGGAACAGATACTGCAATGTTTGCAACATACACACAGCAGTGTATAAAAAGACTAGCATCCTACAAAGAATGAGGACACATAGGCTCATGTTAAAAAATAAATCAAAAATAAATATTTGATTAGTAACATGACTACAGATCTAAATATCCCTAGAGCAAAGCTTATGCTATCTAGAGGACGGATACTGCTTTTAAACCCTTTCCTGAAAGCACATCCACACCTGTGCGTTCGTTCATATGGTCAATCTATCAGGTATTCGTTCCTGATCTATTTCAATCTTCCAGGGTTCATTTTGAATGTTGCTTCTCCCCTGACCTCGCCCCTCATTCCAGGAAGAGGTCTGCCTTCTCCTCCTTGACCCTACCTCTGCTCTTTGACCTTCTCTAACACACTGACTTGCCTCTGGCTTCACCTGTCTTCCTGGACCGGGACCGTACCTCTCACCGAGTCCATTCTCAAGGGAGAGTTTTCACAGGCAAAATCAGCCTCCTTCATCACCCACCACAATGTGCTATAATCTTTTTAAAATTTTCATGCGTGATGCATGTATTTATTTTAACTTTTTACCCAAAGATAGTGACTAATAATTCTCTTTTTCTACAGTTTTGTTGAGGTATAATTGACATACATAAACTGCCCATATTTAAAGTGTGCATTTGATAAAATTTAACACATATGTCCATCTGTGAAACCATCACCACTATCACAATAATGAACAGTTCTATAATGACCAAAAGTTTCCTTGTGCTCTTTTGTCATCCCTCCATCTAGCCCTGGCCCCAGGCAACCACGGAGCTGTTTGCTGTCCTTATGGATGAGTTTGAATTTTCTAGAATTTTGTATAGATGGAATTATGTTGTATGTACCCTTTTTTTCCAAGGCAAGGTCGTGGTTGCTTTAATCCAGACAATTATCTAAAAATTCATCCATACACTTTTATATCAATAGTTCATTTGTTTTTATTTCTGAGTAACATTTCTTGGTGTAGGTTAATCATAATTAATTTATCCATTCTCTAGTTAATGGGCACTTGGGTTGTTTCCAGTTTTTGGTTATTATGAATAAAACTGCTATGAACACACGTGCAAGTTCTTGGGCAGACATGTGCTTTCATTTCCCCTCATTAGATAAACACCTAAGAGTGGAATGGCCTGGTTGTATGGTAGATGCATGTTTAACTGTTTAAGAAACTGTCAAACTGTTTTCCAAAGTAGTGGTGACATTTTACACCTCTACCAGCAGTGCGTGAGATTTGCTGTGGAACTTTGCCAACACTTGGTATAGTCTATCCTTTTACTTTTAGCCATTTTAGTGGGTATGTAGGGGTGCCTCATGGTTTTAATTTGCAATTCCCCAATAACTAATGATGTTGAGCATCTTTTTATGTGCTTATTTGCCATCTGTATATCTTCTTTGCCTAAGTATCTGTTCAGTCTCTTGCCTGTTTAAATAATTGGTTTATCTTCTTATTCTTGAGTTGTAAGAGTTCCTTATACTTACAGGTCTTTATACATACATAGAAGTTCTGTATACATACAAGAATATATTTGTAAATAATTTCTTCTAGTATGTGGCTTGCCTTTTCATTTTCTTAACATTGTCTTTTGAAGAGCAAAAGTTTTAAATTTGGATGAGGTCCAATTGTTTTGATTTTTCTTTTTATAGTTCATGCTTTCAGTGTCACATTTAAGAACTCTTTGTTGAATCCAAGGTCACGAAGTTTTCTCTTATTTTTTACTCTGGATGTTTTTGGGGTTTGTGCTTTTATGTATATATACGATCCATTTAAAGTCATTTTTATGTGGTGTGAAGTAAAGGTTGAGGTTATTTTTTGCATATCACTATCTAGTTGTTCTAGCACTGTTTGGAGAAAAGATTATCCTTTCCCTGATGAATTACCTTGACACTTGTGTTGAAAATAAATTTACCATATATGTGTACGTCTATCCCTAGAATCTATTTCATTGATCTGTTTGTCTAACATCAATACCACCCTATTTTGATTACTGTGGCTTAATTATTATAAAGCTAAAACAGTTTAAGTCCATCATCTTTGTTCTTCTTTTACTATCACATTCTAGGGCCCATGCATTTCCATATAAATTTTAAAATGAACTTTTTCTTTTTTTTTTTAAATGAACTTTTTCAATTTCTACAGCCAGTAGAAATGTTGACCATGTCATTGATTCTATAGATCAATTTGAAGTTTTTATTTATATCTTAATAATATTAACTATTTTGATCTATGAACAAGATATATTTTCTCATTAATTTAGGTATTCTTTGATTTCTCTAAGTGCACAGGCTTTTAAAATCTTTTTTTTCCCCCCCTTGGAAATCTGGATGTCTTTCATTTCTTTTTCTTGAGTTACTTCATTGATTAGAACCTCACGTATGATACTGAATAGAAGAGTTGATAGTAGACATTCTTGCACAGTTTCTGGTATTGGGGGGAAGCATTTCATTGTTCACAATGTTAGCTGTAGGCTGTTCACAGATGTGTTGTATCAGATTGAAGGAGTTCCCTTCTACCTCTAGTTTGCAGAGAGTTTATCAGGAATGGGTGTTGGATTCTTTCAAATCCTTTTCCTGCCTATACGGAAATGTTCATATAACTTTCCATTGTCGTTGGATAGTACAGTAAATTACATTGACTTTTGACTTTTCAACCATCCTTGTTTTCCTGGGATAAAGGCCGGTTGGTCAAGAGATAGATAGGAAATTATATTCGATTTTCTAAAAAATTGTGAAGAAGTTTTGACTCTATGATCATGAAGGATATTTTTTTTTAAACATCTTTATTGAAGTATAATTGCCTTACAATGGTGTGTTAGCTTCTGCTTTATAACAAAGTGAATCAGTTATACACATACAATATGTTCCCATATCTCTTCCCTCTTGCATCTCCCTCCCTCCCACCCATGAAGGATATTGATCTGTAATTTTCTTGTGATGTCTTTGTCTGGCTTTGGTATCAGGGTATTCCTGGCCTCATAGAATGAGTTGATAAGTAGTCCTTCCTCTGTAGTTTCTGGAAGAATTCATTTTAAATTGGTGTCATTTTATCCCTAAATGTTTGGAAATTTTTGCCAAAACTTAAGCCATCTGGGCCTGGAGTTTTTAACTACAAATGTAATTTCTTTAGTAGAGAAAGAAATCACCCTTGGTATTGTTTATTTATTTACATTTGTCTTCTGTCCTTTCGTCCTGATCAGTCTGGCGAAAGATTTATCAATTTAATCAAAGAGCTCTCTTTGGCCTCTGGGTTAGGTATTGGTTACACTTTGCATTGAACTGTGTGATTGCATGCCAACTGATGATGCTATTTCTGAAGTCAGGGGGTTAGGGAAGTTAGAGATCTCCCCTCAGACCTCATCCCAGTTTCTAACCGTATCCCTCTTATTATTTTGTGTGCCCTCTTTTGAAGAAATTTGGACAAATTCCTTTTGAACGGGTCTAAAAGAAATATAAGTGGCATTGCACACAAAAAAGTTTAGGCCTCCACACAAGATTGCCCTTACTTTTGATACCAGCTGCAAGTGTGGGAGTTTCCAAAACCATCCTCAGGTTTGATAATTCACTGAAAAGATTCACAGACCTCACCCAAAGCTTATACTCACAGTTAATTTACTACAGATTAAAATCAACCAAGGGAAAAAGCAGCACATAGGGCAGAGTCCAGGAAAAGTACCAGACGCAGAGCTTCTGTTGTCTTCTCCCCATGGGTCAGGGGGCACTGTTTTCCAGCATCCATGAGAGACGGTATGTGCACAGCTTTGCCAACCAGAGGTACCAACAGAGCTTCAGTGTCCAGAGTCTTTATCAGGTCTTCATCACAAGGCATGGCTGATTGACTACCCATGTGGTTGACCCCAGTCTTCAGGTCAACTGATACTGGGCGGCTGCAATCCAAAAGGAGGGAAGTAAAGATTTGAGGAGGGGTAGATAAAAGGGATGCTGGTTGGATGGTAAAATCTGGACTCTACTTGGGATACAAAGACTTATTAAAGTCCACAGTGGCAGTATTATATAAATGGAATGATGCAATATGTAACATTTTGAGGGTTTTTTTCTTTTTTTTAACTCAGCATAATTCCCTGGGGATTCATTCGATTTGTTTGTTGTTTGTTCCTTGCTACTGCTGCGTAGTACTCTGTGGACGGCAGTTTCTCTCTCACCAAGGATGGTCATCTGGGGTGTTTCCAGTTTTCAGCTATTATGCTATGAACATCTGTGTACATATTTTTGTGTGGATATGAGTTTTCATTTCTCAGGAGTGTGATTACTGTTTGTACGGTAGTTGCAGGTTTAGTTTTATAAGAAACTGCCAAATTGTTTTCCAGAGCACCTGGACCATTTCACATCCTCACCAGCCATATATGAGTGATTCAGTTTCTCTGTATCCTCACCAGCATTTGGCACTAACACTATTGTTTATTTTAGCCATGCTGATAGGTGTGTAATGGTATTTCACTGTGATTTTAATTTGCATTTCCCTGATGACTGACAGATTTGAACAGTATTCCGTGTGTTTATTTGTCATCTCTGTCAAATGTTCATGTATTTCACCTATTTTCAAATAGGATATTTTTTCATGATGAATTTTGAGACTTATTTATATATTCCAGATATAAGTTGGCTATGTGGGTTTCAAATCTTTACTCCTATTATGTAGCTTGTCTTTTTATCTTCTTAATGGGGTCCTTAACAGAGCAAATGTTTCTAATTTTGTTGAGGTCTAATATATTAAATTTTCCTTTCGCAGATCACAGTTTTGGTGCCAAGTATAAAATGTTGAAGATTTTGTCCTATGTTATCTTTTTTTTTTTTTTTAAATTGAAACTTGAGTTATACATATGTTAATGGCATTTTAGGACAGTAATTAAGATTTTTGTTTAAATTAATTAATTAATTTAATTTTTGGCTGTGTTGGGTCTTCGTTTCTGTGCGAGGGCTTTCTCTAGTTGCGGCAAACGGGGGCCACTCTTCATCGCGGCGCACGGGCCTCTCACTATCGCGGCCTCTCTTGTTGCGGAGCACAGGCTCCAGACGCGCAGGCTCAGTAGTTGTGGCTCACGGGCCCAGTTGCTCTGCGGCATGTGGGATCTTCCCAGACCAGGGCTCGAACCCGTGTCCCCTGCATTGGCAGGCAGATTCTTAACCGCTGCGCCACCAGGGAAGCCCTGTCCTATGTTATCTTTTTTTCTCAAAGTTTTATGGTTTTACTTTTCACATTTAAATCTGTGATTTATTTGTATCTCTTTCTAAAGGTAAGTAGAATTGATGCTGAGTGAAGCCCAGCCCACCACTGGTCCTGCGAGTAGAATGTATTGGGTGTCATCCTATAATGTCTTCTTCCTCTTACTACCTGGTTCTCTGACATATAGGACTGATGTGATGTCGGAAAACCTATAGCTCCTAGGAATATTTTCAAGATGACTAAGCTCAGAAATAGTTCACCGTCTCTGAGAGTCAGGTGATTCTTTGATTCTTTTTTCAACTGCAGTTTTAGGACACCAAAAGCAAACGTTGAGCCAAAGTGGGTAGCACACCAGTGCATCCCATTTGGATGCAATACCTAAACCGCCCCCAGCCACTGCCTCACTCTAACTCAGGAGCTCTGCCTGAAAGCAGAGGAGCAGCTCCAGGCTGAGAACCAGATTCCTCAGATATGCCGTCCTCGCTACAATAACCACCTTTTAAAATTTGAGTTAATTGAAAACCGGAGTCTTCTGCACGGAAGCTAAGGAAGTGGAACGCCAGCCTTCCCTCTCCTCTGAGCTCTGGTCCCCATTGCATCCGAAATCGGAGGGAGCAGGAAGCAGAGAGTGGTGGTTCAGGGTTTGGGGGGAGGGGGGAGCAAAGCCTTCCTGGTCCTTTCCTAGGAGAGCCTTGTGTTCTCTGATCCTGGCAGTTTTAAAACTTAGCCTTTATTTTGTGAGGCACTTCTGTTGATTCTTCGGAGATTCTTATTACTGGGGACCCTTAATCTGTAGTTCTTTCAACCCAGGAGAATGCTTTCCTTTTGGTTTAATCTGTAGAACAGACTAGAGTTAATTTTTTGTTGGCCAGCCTACCTTATCTAGAGAGACCTTTTGATTATCACAACTAAGCTTGTCTCCTTAAGGGAGATAAAGCAGTGGCCGATAGAATCACCTGCGGCAGGTACGAACCTGTTAGAAACAGTCTCCCTCCAACGGAGAGGATGACTGAGGAGAGGGAATCCCTGTAAGAGAGCTGGGATGGGGTATCCCTGCCTTTTCTGATGGTGCTTGTAACAGTTATCTACTGCCGGGTACCAAGCTACCCCAAACTTAGGCAATTTGGGCAGAGCTCGTGGGAGTACCCTCTGGGTCGTTCCCAGTCTGGCTTTTCTTGGCAAGGCTCACTCACACGTCTGGGGCCTCAGCTGGGAAGGCTGAGACAGCTGGGCCTGTCTCCATGTGGTGTTTCGTCGTCCAGCAAGCCAGCCTGGGTTTGTCCACATGGTGGCAAAATTGTTCCTAGCGGCAGGAGAGCCAGCAGCAAGGCACCTTGACGCTGGGCTTGGAACACACACAACGCACTTCCACTGCGTTCTGTTCTGCAAAGCAAGTCACAAGCACCCCGAATTTAAGAGGAGGAGAAACAGGCTCCACCTCTTGGTGAGTGGAGTTACAAATAATACGTGGCGACATTTAGTAATTTACCACAGCGCTTTAAGACGTAAATGCCTTTTTCTCAATGTCCTAAGAGAACAAGCCACGTAACAGAAAACAGAGGACCAGCCACAGCCAAACCAGTCCACATGAGAGGTCATCAACATCACCTCTTTGACCACTTACAACCAAGAATGCCCAGATAATGACACAGCTGCTTTGGACGAGGAGAGTGAGAATAGAAAGATGGGCGATTAAATGCCACTTGTATCTTTTCTTTTCGGTTCACAATATCAAATAATAAATAGGCCTTTTGTTTCCTTTCATAAGTACAGTATTCTAAAACTGTTTCATTTGAGCTCCGGAGAAGTGAAATAAGCTTTCTGTAAACCCAAGCTGTTACCAAGGACATTGTTTTGTGATAAAGTTTAAGTCCAAGTTCAACTACACATAGTGAATGCCAGGTGCTGTAATGCTTCACAGTTGTGTGACACTCCAAGTGGGTAGAGGGGGCGTATGTAGCATGATTACCATCTCCCATCCATGTTTTTTGAAATTTTGGAAATTCGTTGCCACGAATTCATTGCGCTTAAGTTTAAGAATATATTTGAGTTTTCCCTGGCCTTGCATCCACAGCAAGTGACATTTTGAAAAATGTACTGAAATGGACTTAATCTAACCTTCATGTGTACCAGTGAAGGTTCAATGCAAAACAATCAGTATGACAAACATTTCAGCCTATTAGCCTAAGTATTTAGGGCTGTTTATTTTGAAATGTTTTCAAGGTTTCAAGAACGTAAACATATCAGCTGGAAAAGATACATTTCTACCCATTTCCATCCACCCACTCAGATGGAAAAGCCAGTATATTTTTATAGCTCAAAAAATCAGTTATTTTCCCAGGCAAATACACGGGTGGAATTTTCAAGGCATTTTCCAATGTTACACCTGTGGACTGGAGAACAGAATCAGGCTCTTTGTGTGTCAGGAAGGGAAAAGCATCAAGTACTGAATACCTCTTGGCTTTGGCACAAAGACACTATTTAGTATGATATGTGCTTACATTATAGATGCGAACCAGCATTTAGGCACGTAGCCAATATATAATCACTCACGTTATGGCTGAAAGAGCCATATAATGTGGTATAATGTCATGATGGAAACTTGACCCTTTCCGCCTAGATTTTGGTACCCTGCTGATTGGATATTGCCTATGCTAACTTCTCTGGGTAGATAACAGAATTGTGCAAATTGTTAAAAAAATACAGCAAGGGCAAGCTTTACTCTTTCGGCTACTACATAGTAACACTTGGTAGTGATTTTAGAAGAGAACTGTTCAAATAGCTACACTGTTACGTGCTGAGTTCATAAAGTGTTTGAACATACCTCTTGTAGACCACTGTTTCTCCCACTTCTTCTGGGCTGTCTCATACTCTCCAGAATGAACAGAATGCTTTCAATACTGCAGATGCTGAACTCCCTTTATCCATTTTCCTTTAAGTAGCATGATATTCTTTAGGTGAGCAATTCTTATTTTCCCAGGAAGATTTTTGTGAGTAGTAAATAGAAAGTCATTTATTCTTTTTTTTTCTTTTCTTTTTCCCCCTTTCTTTCTTTTTTTCATTCTTTTCCTTTTCTTTCTTTTTTTCTTTTCTTTCTTTGTTTTTTTTCTTTGTAAAGTATCAAGGTGCAAAGGGAAAAAAACATGGGCTTTGCTGTCAGATGCAATAATCCACCACGGCCACTTTCTAGCTAGTTAGTTACAAACCTCCTTGATCCTCAGTTTCAAGGTCTGCATAATCAGGGCAATAGCCCCAGCTATGCAGGTGGATGGTGATAATGAGCAACATGGTATGTACATTTCTGAGCAGCTTGTAGGTATGTTATAAATAGTCAAAATTATCATTGTACTTTGCATAGTCAGGACGTGTCTGTATTTATGTCTGTGGTTCATCTTTTAGTTATGCATGTTGAAGTGTTCTTTTATTATATAAAACATTTAGTTTATACATCGACCTGGTTCCCATATTCTTTTAGGCACGTTTTATTACTATTCCCGATAACAGCTTAACCAGCGGTGTTTACGTCAGTTGGGCACGAGGTGGATTCTGGGGGGACTGAGCTCTGAGGCACAGCTGGTCTACTCCCTGTGCTGTGTTATGGGGAAAGCACTGCCCTCCAGGGAGGACACTTGTACTTTTGTTCTTAAAATGATAAACTCTAGTTGATAATATTTACCTTGACCAGCCCACACAGTAGTATATGATGAACTATGACCACTTTTTAAAATGTTCTTACTTAAAATGTGATCTTAAGTTAGTTTTAAAATGCTGTTTTTAAGAATTTAAAAATGATACTTTAAAATATTACTATTTTAAATACCTCACATAAGTGGAATCATGCAGTATTTGTCTTTTTTGTAACTGGCTTATTTCATTTAGCATAATGTCCTCAGAGTTCACCTGTATTGTCACCTGTAGCAGGATTCCCTTCTTTTTTAAGGCTGATAGTATTCCACTGTATGTTTAGTCCGCATTTTCTTTATCTGTTCATCCATCAGGCAATATTTAGGTTGTATCCACACATTGATTTTTATGAATAGTGCTGCAATGAACGGGGGAGTGCTAACAATCTCTCTGAGATCCTGATTTCCATATTTGGGGGATAAATACCCAGAAATGGGATTGCTGGATTATATGAAAATTTTCTTTTTAATTTTTTGAGAACCCCCCCATACTATTTTCCACGGCAGCTGCAGCATTGTACACTCCTACCGACAGTGTACAAGGTTCCAATTTCTCCACATCTTCCCCAATACTTAACTTTCAGTTTCACCTGCTCCAACTGTGATCCCTGCCCCTCCCCCAGCGATGCTCCAGTTCCCCTCTTCCCTGCCTTTCCAGAGCTCAGACCGAAAAACAGAGAGTCATCCTTGCCTTCTCCTTGTCTCACACCCCATATCCAACCCATCAGGAAATCCCACTGAGTCTACCGTACACATACACCTGGGATGTACCCACTTCTCACCACCTCCCAGCCTGGTTCAAGCCACTCTCTTATCTCACCTGGATTGTTGCAATAACCTCCCAGAGGGCTCTGCCTGCTTCCACTCCTGCTGCCTTGAAGTTCCAGTTGGCCTGCGTCCTTCTACCCAAGACCTGCTAATGGCTCCCATCTCGCTCAGAGTAAAAGCAAAGTCTCCAGTGATCTGCACAGGCCCTGCAGGACCTGTCCCCCTCCCCCACCCCGCAGTTCACTTACCTGCCTCTCACCTCACCCTGCTCCAGCCACATTCACTCTTTTTTGCTTTTTCTCCAATACGCCAAATACGCTCCCGCTCCCACGTAGGGCCTTCCCCCTTTCTCCTCCCTCTTTCTGTGGCCCCCTTCCCTCCTCAAAACATTTGCAAATGTCCCTTCTCCCTGAGACTTCCCTCCACCACATTGTTTCAATTGCAGCCCCCACCTTTATCCTCCTTCACTTTTTTCTTCTCCAAAGACTTATCCCCTTCTTATCAATTCTGTACTCATCTGTTTTGTTCATGGCCTGTCTCATGTAGAGCAGGAGACTTGTAAATGTACATGATTTTCTCCCCACTGCTGTATCCTTAGTGCCTAGAACTAAGACCCTCCGTGAATATACGAATGGATGGATCAGTGAATGGAAGCATGTGTTTCCATTGACTAGAGTGACAGCCCTTCCTCATGCAGACGAGGGATAAGTATGTAACCGTGCTCTTGAAAACATTTCCAATGTTAAAAAAATTTTCCGAGTCAGAATCTCTACAATGATTATTGCTGTAAATATCACACTACAGCTTAAAATGTAAAGTAAATATTATTTTCATCAGAAAGAAAGCGGGTTATTTGTGTGAAGGCCTCGCTCACCTAGGTGTTGAAGGGTAATTAACAGGGTACATCCAGTGCCTCTGTGGAGCTTGAAAGGCAAGACGTCGGATTTTTGAGTCTATGGCTTGATGGTATGGATTTGTCATCTTTCTCCACTGCTCACCAAATGAAGAATGAACTGAAACAGTTTTTACAACAGTTCCTTGCATTGAAGAAGTTTTAAAATGTAGAAAGAAATGTGTCTTCATTTTTCAAAGCTCTCCATAGTGAGGAATTCTTAATTTTTGTGTCAACTTGAGCTCAGAATGGAATTTCAACGATGCGATGAGGGTTGCAGGCAATGTGTTCTGGTGGAAAGGAATTTTTGTTTGTTTGCTTTGTTTTCTTCCCCTTCTGTCTTTGCCAGTAATTGGCTCCGAAGTTTCAATGAACTCCCATCACGTTTCTGTTTTCAGGCTGCAAAACAGGAAGGGGAGAAATTACTGCTCTTTTATAACAATGTTGTCATGTTGTATAAACAAATGTTGGGAAAGGTAAAAATACTTTAAAGTGTGAGGAAGAGATTTACAAGTTCGGGTAAAGCGCTATTATGTATTCGACATGTACGCAGAGAGGTAGTGCTTAGGACTTATTGTGTGAACCCCGGTGATTAAAGATTTCCCCAGGGAATTGCCCCACCAGGTGCAATCCTTGTCTACCTTGAAGGCCAGATCCACCTCTGTACTTGCACACTCTAAAAACTTTGTTATACAAATGCAAGGTACTATGTTGTTACTAAGTTAGGTATTCTTTTTACTTTAGAAGAACTCCTTGCCAGTCTGATGGACCTGAACGTTTACAAAGCACTTTCTAATATGTTAATCTGTGCTTGAGAGGATCAAGGGTTTTAATGAATCTACTGGTCTGAATTATATGTCAGCATTTTTAACTATGAAATTTGCGCGTGTGTTGGATGTTGTTCTAATGCAATTGAGGCAGGAGATAGATGGCTCCAGGCTAAGCAGCTAGAGTTCATCCCCTGTGGACAGACACTCCAAAGTAGCAGGAGGGAGGAGAAGCTGAGCCCTGCCCAGATAAGAGATAGAAGACCACATGTTTCTCCTTCTCGAGGTCAAGGAGACCTTCCCGACTACACGTGCAGAAAAGCTCCTCGGAGGTCAAAAGGGAGCGGGCACCACCTCATAGAAGGTGCTGCCAACCTGCCCACAGGCCTCTTCGCTGGAGTCCATCCTGGCTAAGGGATGCACGTACACACAGGGGAGGACCCTGAGATAAACCAAGTACGGACTCAGAACCAGGCAAAGCAAGATGACCGGCCAAAGGAAACCCGGAAGAAATGCCCCATATAAGTGATTCAAACTACCACGGGGGCACGGGGCTCTCTTCCTGAGCACGACCCTGTGAGTCTATTCACACGTACTCTTTTTCCTCCTAATAAACACTTTACTTGTTTCACGACTTTCCGTCTTTGTGGGGATTCTTTTCTGCAAAGCCGAAGGGCCAGGGCCTGTCACTGACCGCTGGCCTAGTAGCCAGGATTCTGTGCTCTCACTGCCCCGGCCCGACCTCAGTCTCTGGCTGGACTCAAAATCCTGCTTCAAGCCGCTGTAGGCTGAGGCCACCCGAGACCACAGTGGTATTTCCATTTCCATATTTTACACAAGCATCTACAAGATTGGGATTTGCCCAAGGTCACATAGCTGGTAGTTGACAGAAAGGAGATCCTGATGCCGAGCAGGGCCCTGTGGGGCTCCCGGGCATGGAGGCCTTTTTGTCCCCCATTTCTTGTAGGCAAGACTCCAGCCTCCATGACCTTCCCTGAGTTCCAAAGGGCAGATTCGAACAGTTGGTAATCAAGGGAGAAGCAGCCGAGAGACCACCTGAGGCAAGATTAAAGGGACCAGGGAAGCTCATCAAGATTAGGAGACCGACCACCTGAGACAAGATTAAAGGGACCAGGGAAGCTCATCAAGATTAGGAGACCGACCACCTGAGACAAGATTAAAGGGACCAGGGAAGCTCATCAAGATTAGGAGACCGACCACCTGAGACCCTGCACACACCCCAATCTGGTCAGCAACCCCAGCCTTTTGAAATTTTGCCGAAGAAAGAAGGATGTGAGACTGTTACTGCCTTGATCCTTATCACATACCCCTGACCGTGAGTCTTGGCTATATAACCTCTCCCTATTCCCCAGGGAGGGGGGCACAGTTCTTGAGGCACTAGCCTACTGTGTTCCCTCTTTGCCTGGCAAAGAAATAAAGCCATTCTTCCTTTCTCCTCCATAACTCTGTCTCCGTATTTCTGTTTGGCATTGGTGCACAGAGAGCCAATATTCTGGCAACGATTCCAAATTAGATGTCTTGACTCCTTCCCATTCTGTTGCCAGTACTCGCTGCGCGGACGGTCCAGGTGTCTGGCCATGGGACATGTTTACACTTCTAGTCACCCCGATCAATATTATTCCATTGCAGTTTTTTCTCATCAGCAATTAAGTATTTCAAGAAAGGAAACCCAGTGGACTTAAGGTTCACTCATGGGTGTTCTTGAAAAACCACCTCTTCAAACTCTTCAAGAGAAATGAACCTAGATTTTATTTTACAAAGGTACAAATTCCAACTCAAATGTTTTTTTGTTTTTTTTAAATTAATTTATTTATTTATATTTATTTTTGGCTGTGTTGGGTCTTCGTTTCTGTGCGAGGGCTTTCTCCAGTTGCGGCAAGCGGGGGCCACTCTTCATCGCAGTGCGCGGGCCTCTCACTATCGCGGCCTCTCCCGTTGCGGAGCACAGGCTCCAGACGCGCAGGCTCAGTAGTTGTGGCACATGGGCTTAGTTGCTCCGTGGCATGTGGGATCGTCCCAGACCAGGGCTCGAACCCGTGTCCCCTGCATTGGCAGGCAGATTCTTAACCACTGCGCCACCAGGGAAGCCCCAACTCAAATGTTTTCAAAGCACCTCGTGATTGTCAATAGAAAGCATGATTATACTGTCAATGCTCTGATACTGTGTATCTTCAAATCCCCCATTGCTGACAGATCACATGCACTCAATCACTGTTTCTGAAGGTACAAATGCAGTATTTCTGTATTCGTTATTGGCACAGACATATGTGTTCAGTGCGTTCGCCTATATTGTTAGTTACCTTCACGTAGGTGTGTATCTCGCCTTCCTTCCTTGAGGGCAGGACCACTGTCCTGTTCTTGTTTCCTGTTCTATCCTGCAAGCAACACCCACTTTCGGCGTCCCCAAACCTTCAGCAGAGAATATTACATACAGCAGTTTTGGAGAGTAAAGGAGGAGGGGGCTGCATCTCTGAGGCAAGAGGTCCGGAGGGTGTTCTTGAGCCACGAGACGTGCACAAGAGAGAAGGAGAAGTAGGGAATTACATCTTTCCTTGCTCCAGAATCCTAGCACTTAGGAGAGAGCCCTGGGTGTCTCACCACATATGAGTTGGGGGTGAGAGTCGTTTTATTCACTTATTAAAGGACAGGGTGACCCTACTGGGCCAGAAGACTTGACTTCATTCAGGCTACATATTGGCCGCTGCTTATTTGGGGTTATAACCCTTTAATAGGCAGCGTGACTAGTTCCGGAAACCCTCCTGCCCGTCGTGTTGCCTTCTACCTCAGCACTTGTCACACACCTGTCGTATGACTTGGTTCTGAGTCCTGCTCATTTGCCTGGAAACTATGTCCTTCCCAGAGGAAACAAACCTAAATGACTTTTTTTTTTTTAATGTTTTATTTTATTTATTTATTTGGCTGCACCGGGTCTTAGTTGCAGCATGTGGGATCTTGTTCCCTGACCAGGGATCGAACTCCGGCCCCCTGCATTGGGAGTGTGGAGTCTTAACTACTGGACCACCAGGGAAGTCCCCTAAATGACTTTTGAATAAACTATAATGGAAAAGAATATGAGGAGAATATATATATGTATAACTGAGTCACTTAGCCATAAAGTGGAAATTAACACAACATTGTAAATCAACTACACTTCAATAAAATTAAAAAAAAAAAGACAAAGGAAATCTTGTTTTGCTTTCACTTTGACTTGGCCCAAGGGTCAGTGGTGGACATGGTGGCCAGTTTATCGTGGCCCCCTGGATTCAACGGGTGTCTGGCTCCACCCTTAAGGGCAGTTTTTTTTCGTTTTTTGTTTTTTAAAGGGCCAGTTTTAAATGATGACTAAACAACATCAGAACGAAACTTCTGGGTCTCAAAATTCTGACATATTTTAGAAATGGGTAGGAAATTTAAATCATCAGTAAAGGGAATGAACAAGAGGATTCTGAACCATGGAGGCCTGTTTTACACTGACAGCAGCAGGCTGTTTTTACTTCCCCATTCTTTTTTTCTCTCTCTCTTTCTCTCCTTTTCTCCTTCCCATTTACCGAGTAATAAGAAAAACTGATGTCGATAAAAATTTTCCTCTTATCTCATCTGACTGATCAGTATGTGTTCTCTCCTGATCAGTGAGTCTTGTGGGGTTTTTGCTGCAAAAACCCTTTTCCCATCAGTTTGTTCTAAAATGCTGCATTCTCCTGCGCTTAGGCCAGGATAGGGGTATTGTTCCAGTTTACATAGGCGGAGAAGTAGCACTGATCTCATTTCGACAGTAAACAATTGATAACTTCAAAGTACCTCTTAAAATCAAGACTCCTCCTAATAAAACATCCTTTAAAAATTCTTTTCAGTTGCAGAACGGGGAATTAGCCAGCCTCTGTACCGCTCAGGCCTATCCTGGGCTCAGCTCTGAAACACCACCTTTCTCCCCGCCAAATGCACAGAACTGGGGACGCAGGTGCATGGCCAAGGCGTTTGCTCAAAGGTGAGAAGCCATGGACCCTGCCTTCAACGCAGTGTAGAACCAGATGACTTGGGAAGGACCTCGGGTTTCCTCTCTGCTCCTCTTTCCTGCATGGAGCTCACCAGAGCACAACGAGAGCAAATAGCTTTGAAACTGAGGTGCTTACGGAAGTTCCAAGTGTGATGCCCCACGTGGAGTATATTTCCTAGAAAAGAAAGCCCAACTGCCGACCACCGGCCAGAGTGAAGAGCCCCAGCCTTTCTGATGTGGCCGTGCCAAACATTTCCATTTCCTGGTGGTTTAACGGTGGTGTATTCTTTCCCTGTTTCTAGGGCTGACGAATTCCGCCGCCGTCTTTGCTGCCTGCAGGATGCGGACCACAGCAGGTTTCTTACAGGGGACCTTGCTCCCATTACCGTGAGTATGGGACTGTGTTCCGTTTAAGACTTAGAGTCTGACTGCGGTCAGAAGAGAAAAGCACATCTGATTCTTGTTGGAGGGATTGTTATTAGCTTAATACCAGTTAATAGTGAAGTGTGAGCTCTTCCTCGGCTATTAATCTATAAAACCTTAAACTTGTGCTCCTTGAACTCTTTTTTTCGGACATATAGTCATCCTGCCACCCAGAGAATCGGAGAAATTGCTGTTGTTGTTAAGGTAAAGAAGGCTCTCTTGGGTATATGCGGTATTTTTTTTTTTGGCTGCGTTGGGTCTTCGTTGCTGCGTGCGGGCTTTCTCTAGTTGCGTCGAGCGGGGGCTACTCTTCGCTGCGGTGCGCGGCTTCTCATTGCAGTGGCTTCTCTTGTTGCGGAGCACGGGCTCTAGGCGCGTGGGCTTCAGTAGTTGCGGCTCGCGGGCTCTAGAGCGCAGGCTCAGTAGTTGTGGCGCACGGGCTTAGTTGCTCAACAGCATGTGAGATCTTCCTGGACCAGGGCTCGAACCCGTGTCGCCTGCATTGGCAGGCGGATTCTTAACCACTGCGCCACCAGGGAAGCCCTAGGCAGTATTTTTTTGTTCTGTGTGTGTGTGTAAATGTAATCCTTCCTCACCTAGTGTAAACTATTTTCCACGGCATCTGTGTAAGGCCCACAGCCCTTAATTTTAAAATGTTGTGGCATATTTTAGTGGAGTCTAACAGATCAATTTCTTGCTGAAAATCAGAATTTCCTGCTGAAAATCCGAAAGGAAGCCCTCCCTTTATTCCATCACTCACTGGAACGCATGGTGCGCATGGCAACGGCCAGGTCTGTTTGGTGTCCCAGAATCGTGCTGGCTTTTTGCATAAGTGAACACAGACCCCAGCTTAAAATGCCTAAGCTTGTCTCAATTCAGGGGTAAAATTCCGGTCCTCTGACCAGTGTCTGGCTGCCTGGGTTCAGACACCACCCATAGACCACACGTGTGATGGGAAGTAAAATTTTTCATGACTCCAAGAGGTTGCTCTGGAGATTGAACAAGGAAAAGAACTTTAAAAAAACAAACAAACCCATTTCCCCTTTATTTACAGAAACTAGTGTTAGAGGAGCCCTGGCTAAGGGCAAACGCTCAGTTGAGGGGTTTTCCAAGTGGTGTTAAAGGGTAGAGGCCAGAAGAGTGGGCTGATAATTGGGCAGACCACCGTAATAAAATCTGGGATGTGGAAAAGCAGGTCTGGTGCTTAGTTTAGGGTCCACGTGAGAGCAAAGCTCATCTGAGGCAGAGAATCAATTAGGATGACTTTAGTGTCAGCAACCAGCAGCCAGTGAGGAGAGGGAAAGTGCCTGAGAGGGAAGGTGGATTGAAAAGGTACTAACAAGTTGGGCCCAAAGGGATGAACTTGGCCTTCTCCATGTCAGGGGATGACACACCTTTGAGGACAGCTTTGTCAGTGGGTGTTGTGGCCCCACTAATTCATCCAGCGGACACTAATTCAGCAGCTGCTGCATGCCAGGCTCTACGTTAGGCACCAAGACAAGACCCTTACCTTCCTAGGACTTACCTTGTCGTGGGCAGCAGGACGTTGACTAAATACATGCACTTGGGTTGTGAGTTTTGATGAGGATCAGGAAGGAAATGAACACGGGGAGCTTCTCTGAATTGGGGAAAAGGGTAGAACAAAGGTGTCTTTCCTGAGGAAGTGACGTCTGAGCTCAGGCGTGAAGAATGAGTAAGAGCAACTTGTGCAGGTCATGGAAGAAGGAACTCTTCACAAAGAGACGGGTGTGGGGAAGAGCGTCAGGTGAGTGTCAGGTGCGCAAGTGGGCAGGGAGGATGCCAGATAGGGTCCTCAGGTTGGATGGGGATGAGGTCTCATGGGGCTTGTAAGTTCTGCTAAAATTCTATGATTTCAGTCTACATGAAATGGAAACTTCCAAAAGCTTTTTAAGAAGGGAGGGGCATGATCCAGCTTGAGTTTCTAAAAGCTTACTCTGCTCTCTAAGGAGAATGCTTGGAAGGGACAAGAATAGGAGGGGGTGACAGGTGGAGGTGATGCTATAAGGACGGGGGTGGGGCTGAGGAGACAGGGTGATGACGGCTTAGGCTTAGGGCTACATGCGTGTTCCTGCACATCTGCCCTCACCTTGATTTAACTTCCTGCAGCACCTCTGCGGTGGGATTGCAATAGGGAAGAACCTTTTTTATTCTGTTATGAGTTAATCACTAAAGGGATGTTGCCGATAAGCTTAAATTCCACACAATGGCCCATCTCGGACCCCTGCCTCCGAGAGATGAAGGTAAATGAGCATTCAGCTAAAACACCTGTGTTTAGCTCCCAGGGAACCTCCTGAGCAGGCCCACCTGTGAATGCCTGCACGAGGGAGAAATTAACACCTCCCCTCCGGAGGCTGACGGGAACCAGGAAGTGCTTGGCTTTAGTCCCGCCCCTTGTAGTATAAAAGGAGCCTGAATTCTAACTCAGCAAGACGGTTCTTTGGGGTACGAGTCCACCATCTTCTCGGTCTGCTGGCTTTCTAGATAAAGTCGCTACTCCTTTAACAGGATCTGGAGGATGCAATATGCCAACCACCCACATGCTGAGTAGAGGAGAGATGACAGGTCCCGGTCCATCATCTGGGTGGCCAGTGAGTGAAGAGTTTCCTTCCTTTGTGCTGAGCCATTGCCTATGGGGATCACTGCCCTCTCGCCCACGTTCCTTTTAGAACAGACGTACACAGAGAATGCCTTTGGATGGTGGATCCTTTCCACTGGGCACTGCTTGAGCTGCTTCTTGGCTTATTACAGCTTTTTACCCATCACCTTTCCAGGAATCAGCCACCTTTCACACCATTTTGCAGGCTAGCAGGTGTGTGTGTGTGGTTTCCCAGTGCCCACAGTTTGGCCCCCTCCTTCCACCAGGGTTCCCTTACAGTATTGACCCAGAGAAGCCCCCCCAAATTCCACAGTAAGAACTTGGAGTTCAAGGCAGGGAGAAGACAGAGCAGGGCTGTGAAAATACCCTCTAATAGTAGGAGAAATGTAAATGAAAAACACTTACCAGGAGATGCCTTTTATAGCATCTACATTATTACACTAACAGAAGTAAATTGTATTTTGATTGTGGCCGGTTGAAAACCACATCCCACACGTATGAGGTATATAATCAGCCTAATCAGTTGCTGATCCCAGGACAATTTCATCCCAGTGTACGGGGAGAGTGCAAATAACATAGAGTTTATTCCATTCTTCTTAGTAATTTAAATGTCACTTTGTTAAATGAACTTGAAGACAGATTTGCATTACTTGAATGCAGGGTTTCCAATAATAACGTAACACTTTTTTTCGTACGAAGGGAATGGCTTCATATAAAAAGTAAGTGGTTAAATTCAAAACATTTTCCCAAAGGAGCGTCTTTTGAGTGCTATGATTTTTAAATTTTGGGAGGGTTTCTGGTGTCAACTCTAAAGTCTCAGTATATGTGCCAGTGACTAAGCTATTGTCTCTCAACCTACTTGTATGTGTGTTGCTCTATGATCCCAGGGCTGGGACTCTGCAAAGCAGACTTGAGCTTTGCCGGCTGCTTCCCTGATAGTCGCTGCCAGCAGGGGGTGCTTTGGAGGCAGAAGGGGGATGGCTCCCCTCCCCAGCCGGCCTGTCTCTTCGTTCAGGGAGCTAGGGTTCATCCAAGCGGTGGCGGTTCAATGTGGTTTGTCCAGCGCTCACAGAACCTGCTTTACCTCACCCCATCAGAGAGAGGCAGCTGGGTTCCAGCTCAGCGGAGTCTCTTCTTCAAGCTCCCACACTTACATCATCTCAACCTCCAGTCCTGCAATTGTTCCCTCCATGACACCTTAGTGTCCCTTTTTGCCTTTTCAGTTGCTCAATATCTAGGTAGCGGTCGAATTATCTCCCTTAAATAGCCGATGTGCTTTCGGTGTCCTGGCGGTGCGGCCACCGCGAGGGACTGACCTCTGCGGGGCTTCCGGATCTCAGCCTCTTTCTGAGTTCAAGGCTGCGTTGCTCAGGCTCGGGGTAGCTGGGATGTAAGCACCACAGTCCCATGAGTTGGAAGTGCACTTGCCCGCGGGGGGCCTCTGGTCCTGCCCGACTTTGCTTTACACTCAACAGGCTGACAAAGTCCATGCAGTAGAAGCATTGGGGGCACGATAGAAATAGAAGCCATACAAGTAGCATTTGCCAATTTTTCCAGCTGGACGCTGCTGAGAATTCTTACATAGGAGAATAAAGAGATATCTTTTCCTAAAGGGAGCTGCTAACAGAAAAGAAATTTAACTCTGGGTCTGAGGGACTGTGGCTTAAAGCCCTAAGATGCCTTTTAGAAGCTGTTGTGCTTCTTGTAGCCAGAGTTGCACCCTGGGACTCGGGGACTACGCCCAGGTGTAAAGTCTTCTCCTTCTTCATCTGTAAACACTCTGACAGCAGAGTGCGAAGAGGAGCTTACAAAAAACCACCTGAGGAGAAGAATCTGAGAAAGAATCGATAGGTGTATATGTATAACTGAGTCACTTTGCTGCATACCTGAAACTAACACAACATTGTAAATCCACTAGCCTTCAATATAAAATAAAAAATTAAAAACTATAATCAATGACAACTTCTTAAATAAGCGATTAGTCTAAATAAAGAGATGTGGGGTAAAACAACAACAACAAAAAACACCTGACCCGCAGCACGGAGGTGGGGTCAGAAAGCCGCGGTGTCTGTTTCTGGCTCTACTATTTATAAGCTGGGTGATCATGGGCCAGGCGTGTCCCAGCTTCCTCATCTCAAAGCACACAAAGGTGACGCCTGCCCCGGATGGCGGTTTTGAGAATTAAACGAGATCACATTTGTAAAGCAGTGGGCCAGGGCTTGCACCCCTTAAGTGGCAGTCTCCAGCCAGCATCCGCTCCCCTCCCCTAAGCCCTCACTGGGCTGACCCCTCCTCAAGACAAAGCCACCGGGCTGGGGTGAGGAGGGGGTGCCGACTCGCCGTGTGAGAGGATTCCCGGTGGTCCTTGGCTTACAGGGTGTAGCTTTGCCCCCTTCCCCAGTCACACGTCCACACGGTCCTGTAACAGACAGAACCAAGACCTTCGTGTCACAGCTTACAGAGCGAGTTTCACGTCCCACCTGGCTTGCGACACTTACGCATTTCTTTGCCTCCCCTGAGACTTGAGGAAGCTACAGGGCAGCGTGGCAGAGAATTTAATCAGCCCGAGCTTCCGCCTCCAGGCAGCCCTGACTGCCCTCTTCATGTGGGCTGAGACTTTGTGCTTCGGGACGATGGCCCCTTCTCTGGGCATTTCAGAGATCTCCACGCCTCCCGTGCATCCTTGGTGTCACCTGGAAACAGGTCAGTCCCTCCTGATCTGGTCCACAGAGTCCCTGAACCAGTGCTTTAAAGAAAACTCAGATCAACTCCCTCTCCTGCTTAAATCCTTCAGTGACTCCCACTGCCTGTAAGATAGTAGTTAAGCTTCCGTCTGATCTTCAGAGGTGTGCCCACCATCGGTTGCATCTCTGGCAGCCATGCCCTTGTGTCGTTGGCCCTGAGCTGACAGCAAGCCTTTCAAGGCTCAGACATAAGAATCTTTGCAGCTTTGGTCTTGTTCTCTTGGAACACCCACTCTGGCGGAAGACAGCTGCCACGTGAAAAGTCCAGCCACCCGACACCACCGTCCCGTGGGGATGGCAGAGGTAGCCGCATGGCAGGGCCCTGAGGCCACGTGGAGAGGAAGAGAGACCACCCCGTGACCCCGCCAGGCCTTCAGGGGACTCCAGCCCCTGCTGCCTACTGACTGCCATGCATGAGGGACCCAGGGAGAAGAGCAGAAACCCCTGGGGCTGGGGCAGCATCTCTCTCTCTGTGATGTCTGAGGGCTGCATCACGTGCTCTCCAGGTGGGCTGCCTTGGGCTTCCTCCAAACGTGGAGTCAGCATCCGAGAGCAAGCCACCTAAGGGCCCAGAAGTGAAGCTGCCCGTTCCTGAAGGCTTGGAAGCGGGCACAGGGTCACTTCTGCCGTATTCTATTGGTCAAGCTGTCCCAGAGCCCAGGCTCCAGGGTGGGAGACACAGATCTCCTCTCTCGATAGGAGACATCTCCAAGGATTCAGGGGCCACGTTTATAAACTGCTACAGTCTGAGAGCTGGCCACAGATTATTTCTGTTTCTCTCAGGTGCAAAATATACTCGCTGCTCCCCTCTTGACACACTCCTACCACTGCGGGCATCACACCCTTTTAATTAATTGTTTACGTGTGTGCCTGCCCTCTGGACTTCCGTCAGCAGAGACAGGGTGTCTTATTCTTCTCTGGATCCAACATGGCTGATAGGCTTATGACCCAGCATATAACATATATCCAGTAAAGCCTGAACCACCGTAAATTACACTGTAGACACGTACAGTAAACAGATTGTAACCCACATAAATTTAGAAAGAATATCAGCTAATGGTTGGATTAAATACTGTATTTACATATTTCCCAGATAGATCTCTCCCTCTTTTCAATTCATTATGATCATCTGGAAAATTAAAAATAAGTCTGAAAAAATTTGGAAGTAGAAATGGAACTAGCAGAAGGATTATAAGTCTTGCTAGGTGAGCAAATAATTATATTAATATTCATTATCTTGTCCCACCTGCTCATGTTTCGTCTTTATTTTTGCCTCCCTTTTCTACTGAGCTGGGCCAGGGTGACAGTGAGAGTCAGAAAGGCCCACCCCCTGGTATGACCTTAACCACCAGCTTCTACATCACTCTTCATCCCTCATCAGAAGTACGGATTTGGGAGTAACACACTACTATATATAAAATAGATAAACAACAAGGACCTACTGTAGAGCACAGAGAACTCTACTCAATATTTTGTAATGACCTATAGTGGAAAAGAATATGAAAAAGAATATATAGGAATTCCCTGGCAGTCCAGTGGTTAAGACTCCACGCTTCCACTGCAGGGGGTGAGGGTTCGATCCCTGGTCAGGGAAGCTCCGCATGCCACATGGTGAGGCCAAAAGAAAATTACTAAAAAAAAAAAAAAAAAATGTATATACACACACACACACACACACACACACACACACACACACACACACACATATAACTGAATCACTTTGCTGTACACCTGACACACAGCATTGTAAATCAACTATACTTCAGTAAAAAATTAAAAATTCAGGCAGAAAAAACGAAGTACTTTGACCTCACATGTAGGAGGTGCAAACCAAGGCAGAAGGTCAGTCCTGGCCCTCAGCCATCATGGACAAGGGGGAGGGAAGGAATATGAGGAGAAGGAGGGGGGAAAACTTTGATTTAGATTAAACAAAGCAAAACACAACCCGGGAGACATCCCAGTGGCACTGGGTCTTTCCTAAACTGGCAGCAAAGGGGACCCAGCAGGGAGTTTTGAAGCCTGCATGTTGTGATGCCAGCCTCATATTTATAACCTGGAGGGGGCATCCCGCCTCAATCCGTCCACGCGGGACCTGGGGCAGGGTGGTGTTCCAGGAGATGGCTCCTGCAGGGAGGCAAGGGTCCGGCGATGAGGACCCAGGGAGGGCCGAGGGAGAAAACCATTCATTCATTCTCTCACGATCAGGTATTTACGTGCAGCCCACTGTGTGCCAGGCGCAGGAATAGGATGGAGCAAAGACAGCCGGGCTTTCCATGCCTGGAGAACTTGCCTGGCAGTGAGGGGCACATGATGAGGGTTTTAGTTAAAACCCACACGCTGCTTGTGTTGTGGTGAGTTCTGCAGAGGAAACCCACCAGGGCTCTCAGGGAGCTAAGTGGATGGGGCAGTGTTTTAGGCAAGGTGGTCGAGGAGAACCCTCCTGAGGAGGGACCACGTGAGATGCGGGAGGAGACGCAGCCTGCAGGCCCGGAAGCTGCAGGAACCCCATGGTTTCCAGGGACGGACGGAGGTGGGCGGGGCCACACCCTGCAGCCCTTGTGAGCCAGGTTGGAGAATGTGGGGTTTCATTTTAAGGGCCATGGGAAATCACTAAAGGTTTTGTTTTTTTAAAAATTTTATTGGACTAGAGTTGACTTACAGTGTTGTGTTAGTTTCAGGTGTACAGCACAGTGATTCAGTTATACATATACATATATTCATTATTTTTCAGATTCTTTTCACATAGAGGTTATCACAGAATATTTCCTGTACTATATAATAGGTCCTTGTTGGTTATCTATCTTATACATAGTAGTGTGTGTATGTTCATCCCAAGCTCCTGACTTATCCCTCCCCCCACGTTTCCCCTTTGGTGACCATAAGTTTGTTTTCGATATCTGTAAGTCTGTTTCTGTTTTGCTAATAAGTTTATTTGTGTCATTTTTTAAAAATTAGATTCCACATATGAGTGATATCATATGGTATTTGTCCTTCTCTGTCTGACTTACTTCACTTAGTGTGATAATCTCTAGGTCCATCCATGTTACTGCAAATGGCGTTGTTTCATTCTTTTTTATGGCTGAGTAATATTCCATTGTGCATATATAGGTATATACCACTCCTTCTTTATCCATTCATCTGTTGATGGACACTTAGGTTGCTTCCATGTCTTGGCTATTGTAAGTAGTGCTGCAATGAACATTGGGGTGCATGTATCTTTTCTAAGTAGAGTTTCCTCCAGATATATGCCCAGGAGTGGGATTGCTGGATCACATGGTAATTCTATTTTTAGTATTTTAAGGAACCTCCATACTGTTCTCCATAGTGGTTGTACACTAAAGGGGTTTAAACTGGGGAGTAGAATAATTATGCTTTAGGAACCTCCACCTGGATGCCACGTGGAGTATAGAACCATCAGAAGACTGCAGGGTCTTGAGAGGATAGATAGGAAGCAGCTTAGACACAAAGGTGGCAATGCGGATGGACGGGAGTGGATGGCTGGGAGGTGCATTCTGGCAGCAGGACCAACAGGACCGACTGAGAGATGGGTGGGGTGAGGGAGGGCGAGAGAGGGCTGAGGAAGACATTCAGATTTCTTCAGAACTGGGGGGTCCTTCACAAGAGCCAGTTCAGGTGGGATCATCTTAAAATGCCTACAGACCTCCAAACAGAAATGTCAAGTCCGCGGTTGGGTACATGAGCCTGGAGCACAGAGGACAGTTCTGGAGATGCTAGCACAGAGACGTAACCATGTGAGAGCACGGCGCTCGCAGATGCAAGCACGTGGCCGAGGATGGGGGAGACCTCGGGACCAAGGGTGGGGCCTCCGATGTTGGAGACTGTACAGAGGAGGAGACAATGACAATGGTGAGTTTAGTCCACGTTATCAGTCAGAATCCTGTCTGATGGCAGACTTAGGGCTGGGAAAGTGAGCAGAGCTTCTTCATAAAGTGATTCTTTACAGAGATGCAGGCGAGGTTTAGGAAAAGCAATGAGGGATGGTGGAGCACCTGCAGCTACAGCAGCTGCAGCTTTTCACACCTGCACGTGAAAGGGGAGCCACTGCTGTGTGTGTGTGTGTGTGTGTGTGTGCGTGTGTGTGTGTGTGTGATGGGGCGGATGGGCTCGTGGAAAGTATGAGTGTGAGTGGCTGAATGGAGCGAGCTATCTGACGGGAGTTGTGGCCATTTGTGGGAGACACTGGCTTAGCCAGGAAGATGTTCCTTCACCCTCTGCCCTCCCTCTGCCCTCCAGCCACGGTCCTCTACTGGCTGAGCCCACACTAGCCAGAGGACGATAGAGCCGGGGATGCAGTACCTAGAGGGCAGCCTCCCTGATCACCGGGCATGCTGAAGGCTGATGATCTGGAGGGACGAACGGAAGTTTCCCAGCCCAGACCACGCCGGATGCTGTCACATCTGCAGGATTTTCACAGGCCGATCCCATGTGTGTTCTCTACCATAAAGACTCGGGGTCAAAAAAACTACCTGCTCTTCTCGAGGCCCAGGACCTCGTGACAGAAAGGCACCCGCAGGGTTGAGGTCTGTGCCTGCAAAGGCAGTCCTCTGAGAAGCGGGCAAGGGAAAAAAAGAGGGGGGGAACTCATAGATTCAAAGACACTAAAGAGACATATCAGCTAGTTGCAGATTGGACATGTTTCCATCCTGATCGAAACAAAGTAAGTTTTAATAAAAATTATGAGACCATGTGGAAAATGTTAATGATGCTTGGGAATTTGATAGTATAAAGGAATCTTTGTTAACTTTGCTGCATGTATTTATTGTTATTATCTTTTAGGGATATATTTTGAAATACTTATGGACAAAATTATGTAATGTCCAGCATTTGCTTTCAAATACTCTGGTGCGGGTTGAGGGCTGGTGAGTGAGTGGGGTACAGATTTTTGGCCTTGTGTAGATAATCACTGACGCTGGGTGACGGGTACAGGGGGGCTCATCACATTTCTTTTTCTACTTTTGTATATATTTGACTATTTCCATGATAAAAACTTATACTTAGAAAAAAGGAATATTCTCCTACAAATATTCTTTCATCCACTGTCAGCAGGGCAGATGCATTGCAAGTGTGTTTTTTTTCTTAATACCATCTGCAGGTCTGAATTTATGAATTGGCTGGCCTGGAAAAGGTGCAGTCCCTCTAATAGTACTTTCTTTGTAGGAATTACTTGATTGTTGTGTAGATTTCATCATTTTCCCCCTCCCTTTTTTTATAGATTCATTCATTTGTTAAATAAATAGCTATTGAGCCTCTCCTATGTTCCAGTTAAGTACTTACCCCTGGGAATACAGGAGTGAGGTAACAGGCAAGGGCTGAGCCCTCTTAAAATCTATAGCCCTCGAGTGAGGAGGGCACCACAGGGTCCAGGATGGTGCTGGGAAGTTCAGGCTCCATCACTCTCCTGAAACAGGTCCATGATGTCTCTTCCTATCCAGAACTCAATCTCGACTCAATTGCCAGGTAGAAATGGACCATCAGATCTGAGCTTGCCCAAGTCACATCTCCAATGACGATCAGACAGGGGAGAATATAAAAACGTCCTTTTACAGTTCATCCCGAAACAGATGTTTTCCCGCTCATTTCCCCTCACCAGACTCAGAAGGTTAACTCCTATCACATAAGAAAAGTTGTATCTTTTGCTAAAAGTTGTATCACATGCTAATGTGCCAGGTCGTTTTAACAATCTGATCACAGCGAGACCTGGAAATTCAATTACTGGCTTGTATCCTGTGGAAAGAGAACAGAACGGGTATCCAGAGCTTTCTGTTGAGAAACAGAATACAGGCAAAATCAAAATGCCTTCTGTATTTAAAATGGATAACCAACAACCAATAAGGACCTAGTGTATAGCACAGGGAACTCTCTCAATATTCTGGAACAACCTAAATGGGAAAAGAATTTGAAAAAGAATAGATACATGTATGTGTATAACTGAATCACTTTGCTGTACACCTGAAACTAACACAACATTGTTAATCAACTATACTCCAATATAATAAAGTTTTTTGAAATGCCAGACTCTACAACCTTTATGCTTATGACAATGGATATTTTCATTAAGGTTCTGTGTCCAATGTCACACACATATTCAAGCCTTTACTGCCAGATTAAGCACCCTTTCTTCCCTCTAGACTAGAGACTACAGTTTTTTTTCTTGAGTACATAACTTTCTCTCTGCTCTCTTTTTCTCCCCACCCGGCCGCCTCTCCCCATGCGGAGCCATCTGTCAGGAAGTTTTGGTAGGAAACCCTTGTGAATTTGGGAGACAAGGGTCTTCAGATACAGAAACCACAGGAGAGAAGGGGTTGGGGTGATGAAATTGAAGGGAGCTCGTCAACAGCAAGAGAGCAAACGTCCAACCTGTTCCTTTTTCCTTCCACTCTCCGCTCTTCCCAGACCTCTAATGTCCAAAGCCTGGAGTGTCCGTTCATGGGCTTATCTGCACCCTGAGGTTTGACATATATGTGTGTCCCAGGGCTTCATGTTGTTCAGTGGATTCAATAGAGAAAAGAACTTTTAAAATACTTTTCTGTCTAAGCAGTTCATGAGCCCTCGGGTGGGCGTCTAGGGAGTGTGCCTGGGGATAACCTGGATGGCACAGGCGTGCAAATGACAACTGATTGTCACCCACCTGGCCACGTCCCACTCCAGGAAGGTTTTCACCACTGAGCAGGTTTAAATCACTTTTATTCGTAGTCCCATACTGTGTAGAGAAAGCTTGTATTTGGCCATTTGACTAGAAAGAGGAGCGTCGGGGACATTGATATTGCAAAATAATTATTAATAAGAAGCACAAAATGGCAATGAGCCTGCAAATTCCTCTCAGTAGAATCTGCGTTGATCTGCAGATACCTCCTATTGCACCTGATTGTGTGACTAGTGCTTCAATATTTAATGTTAAAAACATAAAATATATCAAATTTGGCTTTTACTTCACCAGGAATTAAACACATAAAACTATTTCTACAGTCAACGTGTTATTTGCAGAGTTTTTACAAATATTAGTGTGAAATGTTCTCCCTTATTTGTCATTGAGGAAAAAAAAAGCAAAGATTATAAAAACAAGTCAGTTAATTTTTTAAGAGCAATATGCAAGATTTCTAAATATCGGGCCATGAAATGAATTTTTAATATAAATGACACAGTAATGTGTGGTTAAATTTCAACCTGCATTTTAATATCCATTCAGTCTCCAAGGATGAGAAAATATACCATTTTAAAATTAATTCACCAATCAATTCTAAAATTGTTAAAGTGAATGAAATATCCTATGTCATCTCTATCTTGATAAGATGAAGATGTTTTATAGGTAATAATTAAAGATTGTAAAATATGAACCATAAGATATGGTTTTAAAAACAGCGATATAAAATAATTTTTACTTAAAAATCACAAAGCAGTGAAGTTATTTGGAGAAACGACTAAGAGCACACAAGGGGTTATTTATTACCATCACAGGAGTTTGCAATAAAAAAGAAAAAGGCCTCTGCTTGGTAGGATCCCCACTGAGTGCCCCCTCCTCCAGGTCTTTCCTGGGGGTCTGAAGATCTCAGGGCATCAGGCACGCCACAGAATTGATTGATCACCAGGGGTGGCTTAGCCGCTGCTGCTTGGAGCTGGCTTTCTGGCCCTCTCGGTGCTCCAGGCATGGCTGAGCAGAAAACCTGTCCTCCTGAGAGATTCTGGGAAGGACGTAGGGTACACGTGGGACTCGGAGGTTCTGCTCGGCTTTGTGGGGAGTGGGCTTTGCACCTCGATGAGCCCACAGGTCAAGCAGGGCCATCAGGCTGCAAAATGGAATCAAGAATGACTTTCTCTGTTGATGAAAAATAATTCGCAAAATGAGTAGGGGAGACATATCTCGTTCCAAATGAATAAAGTGACCTTAGTGAAAAAACCGGAGAGAGCTGTATTTAGTCAACAGGACTGGACTGGTTTTACTTTCTTAGTTTTGACAAAGCTGCCACAGTACTGTGAGTCAGCAGCTTTAGGCGCAGGCAGGTGAAGGGTAGGTGAGGGTTCTCTGGATGACCTTTCTGTAGGTTTAAAATTATTTTAGGGACTTCCTGGTGGCGAAGTGGTTAAGAATCCGCCTGCCAGTGCAGGGGACACGGGTTCGATCCCTGGTCGGGGAAGATCCCACATGCCGCGGAGCAGCTAAGCCCGTGTGCCGCAACTACTGAGCCTGTGCACTAGAGCCTGCAAGCCACAACTACTGAGCCCGCGAGCCACAGCTACTGAAGCCTGCGCACCTAGAGCCCGTGCTCCACAACAAGAGAAGCCACCGCAATGAGAAGCCCGCGCACCGCAAAGAAGAGTAGCCCCTGCTCGCCACAACTAGAGAAAGCCCGCACGCAGCAACGAAGACCCAACGCAGCCAAAAATAAATTAATTAAATACATTAATTTTAAAAAATATTTTAAAATAAAAGGTTATAAAATGAAGTGCTGAAAATATCCCTTTTACAAGGAGTGCTAGAGATTTTGATGCCGCATGGAGAGTGTTTGCGCAGCTCAAATCCAGCGCCTCACTTGAAACATTTAGCGTGGAAGCACCTTGAAAACCACACTCGGATGCGGGGCGCACACAGCTCACTCTTCGGGGGGGTGGGGGAACGTTCTGGACCCCGGATCAGGGTGTCCTCATGTAGCCCGTTTGCACCTGGAGCTGCCGGGGCAGTGCCTGCCCCATCTCTTTTATGTCCTAATAATGCCGCCTTTCCGGCCACCCATTGAATCGGGTTCCTACTGCATTTCACACTTGGATTAACTCAATCATGCAAAATGATGTCAAGCCTAAAAGAAATCGGGCTGTGGGCAAATAAGAAATGCTAATAAACACTGAAAATACGGCTCAGAGTGGGATGCTCCTTTGTGACACTGCAGCCCGCGGTCCTTAGATTCCTGTGCTCAGGCCGAGCAGGGGTTGGGAGCTGTAAACAGGTTTGAGTTCTAACATAAATAAAAACCACAGGGCTAATTAGACTCCCAAATCTTGATTTCACCTCTTTTGGTGGAATGAACTGCTTCCAACAAGATTAGCAGGATAAAGTTTCCCATGTAAAGCATTCCTTGGAATATTTTTGTTTGTCCCTAGCAAGCGGAGATTTCCAGGGGATGCTTTGTAGGTTTCCTCGGGTTCCTTCCTGTATAAACACCATGATGTCTTGGCCCCAGGGCCCTGGTCTCTCTATTTGGAGGGCCCTCTATCAATCACACTTGCCCAGACCCTAATGGCCTTTGAAGGCCCAGTTGAAACAAAATCTCTTAATTCAGAAAGCTTTCCTGATGGCTTTCAAGAGAAGGGCTTCCTCCCTGCCCTGAGCTCTGCCCTGTTCTGCTGGGTTACCAACCCTTACTGTCTTACATCCTAGGCTTTTGTGCACATGAAGCTCCTTTCTGCCTGAAATGCAGTTTCCCTGATGGAGCAGCATGCCATCAAGGCATCTCCTGCAGATCCACCGTCACAGCTTATCCTCACCATTGTGGGTGGGCAGCAACTATTCTGAGAGGATTTACCGGGAGTTTAGGTGGTGGATGAAGAAAGGACCACAGTAGCGGAGGCCGATAGAGTCCCTCATCCTGTTCTGTTCACATGATTTGGTTTCAATTCTCCCCAGGCAGAGAACATTAGGCAAAGAAAGGGACCCACTGTGTATGCTTCTAAACAAAAACCAGGGAATTCCCTGGCGGTCCAGTGGTTAGGGCTCCACGCTCTCACTGCAGGGGCCGGGGTTTGTTCCCTGGTCGGGGAACTAGGATCCCGCAAATCGCGTAGTGCAGCCAAAAAAAAAAAAAAAACCACCCCAAATTTTAAAAATAATTTATTTATTTTATTTATTTATTTTTGGCTGCGTTGGGTCTTCATTGCCCCACGCAGGCTTTCTCTAGTTGTGGGGAGCAGAGGCTACTCTTCATTGCAGAGCACAGGCTTCTCATGGCAGTGGCTTCTCTTGTTGCGGAGCATGGGCTCTAGGCGCGCAGGCTTCAGTAGTTGTGGCATGCAGGCTCAGTAGTTGTGGCTCGTGGGCTGTAGAGCTCAGGCTCAGTAGCTGTGGCTCGTGGGCTGTAGAGTGCAGGCTCAGTAGTTGTGGCACACGGGCTTAGTTGCTCCGTGGCATGTGGCATCTTCCCGTACCAGGACTCGAACCCGTGTCCCCTGCATTGGCAGGAGGATTCTTAACCACGGCGCCACCAGGGAAGTCCACACACCAACTTTAAAAAGAACCAGATGTGCACAAGGAGGCGCTGGGCCCCCCCGGAGACACTCGGAGGCATGATTCCTGCCAATCCCGGTCTCCAGGGGGTGAACGCCACACGCCGAGGTGCAAGTGTGACCCCTGCTCCCTCCTGACTCCTCACTCTGGTCGGCACCGGCCTCGCTCCAGGGTTCACCTACTTTGCTTTAAAGCTGTTGACCTAAGGCTGCCTTCACAGAAAACTTCCTGTGTCCAGGAACATGAAGTAGGTTTAAGCTTATTGAACACGGACACTACACTCAGAACTTCTCTGTATCATTCACAGCACCCAGCCCAGAATGGAGCTCAAAATGATTAGTTGAAGAATTGCCCCCACCAGTGGAATAAGTTGACCTATCTGGACCTCTCTCCGTCTTTTCTCCCTTCCTTCACCTCACATGCCCATGACCTGTCGCTGGAGAACGCAGCGTGGAGAGAGCACAGCTTGGAGTGAACAGTGCCGTCCGTAAAGGTGACGATGAGGTCACTAGTAACAATTTTTTAAAATTGAAATCTAGTTGATTCACAATGTTGTGTTAGTTTCAGGTGTATAGCGAAGTGATTCTGTTATACATATGTATACATATTTATTCTTCCTCAGATTCTTTTCCACTATAGGTTGTGATAAGATATTGAATATAGTTCCCTGTGCTATACAGTAGGTCCTTGTTGGTTATTTATGTACATAGTAGTGTGTATACATTAATCCCAAACTCCTAATTTATCCCCCCCTTCCTCTTTGGTTCCCCTTTGGTAACCATAAATTTATTTTCTATGTCTGTGAGTCTTTCAGTTTTGTAAATAAGTTCATTTTTGTCGTATTTTAGATTCCACGTGTAAGTGATACCATATGATGTTTACTTTTCTCTGTCTGACTTACTTCACTTAGTATGATAATCTCTAGGTGCATGCATGTTGCTGCAAATGGCATTATTTCATTTGTTTTTATGGCTGAGTAGTATTCCATTGTGTATATATGTACCATATCTTCTTTGTCCATTCAGCTGTCAATGGACATTCAGGTTGCTTCCATGTGTTAGTTATCGTGAATAATGCTGTTATGAACATAAGGGTGCATGTGTCTTTTCGAATTAGAGTTTACTAGCAACAATTTTGAGAATAACTTTTACTGAGGGCTTCCTATGGGCCAGGTGCTGTGCTTAAGTGACTGACACGCATTATCTCATTTAATCCTTCTGACATCCTGTGGCGCAGGAGCTAAATTATTGTCTTTATGCCTCGTACACACAAGGAATCTGGGAGAGTCAGAAGTGTGACTTCAGACCCCAAGCCCCAAATCAGCAGGAAAAACTGTTTCTCCTGGTCCTGTGGTCCTTCTCACCAGGAAGGCTGCATTGGGTACAGAGGCAAGGCTCTGAACATCCATTTTCTTAAACATGATCACCGTTTTCGACAGGAGGACTGGAATGCCACTGGTCCCTTCCCCTGGCTTGATGTAAAGAGCCTCACCTCCATCTCTGGGGAGGCGACCGATGCCTGGGGATTACTTCCCGGAGGACTTCGTTTCTGTGACCACATGCAGATGTCAGGAGTCTGCAGAGTTCATCCGAGGATCTATCTCCAAGAGCCGTGATTTTCATAAAAGAGCCATAATAGTAGACTTCATGCCACATTCATTTTTACCTTTCTGCCCCTCTGTGAGAAATACTGTCAATAAAACTCTCCACCATAATCCTTTTCATCTTAAGCCCACTCACTTATACTTAATGTCCACCAAACTAGGTGGGTTAAAAGTAGCCTCTTGTTCTCTCCCCTTCACGGTGATTGGCAACCCCTTTCCATTCCAAATGAGAGAGAAAACCAAAGCTCAGCTGTGAACCCCTTCCAGAGGCTTGTTGGAGCTGCACACACACCCCTGACAGATACAACAGGGATTAATGAGCCGTGACCAGAAGTTTGATTTTTCTGTCAAGTGCTCCCATCCGTTTTTAATAAACAGAAGAACAACATAAACTCCATTGCCTGCTCTGCACGGCTTCCGCCGAGCGGGTTGCTCCTGGCACCATGAGTGCTGAGCTGAGCTGTGATTCTAAACAACCGACAAATGCTTTTACGAGCCCCTTTGGTCGGCTACTCTGGCGACTGGCTCCGCTCCCCCAGACCCACTTCTTTGCCTCTGTTCAATATGGGCCTCTCCGTGCTTTGCCAGGGGAAACCGTCAAGTGTAATATCACATTTACAACTAAATGGCTTCAATTTATTGTCACCGGTGTGAAAATGCCAAAATACCCACTGTTTTCCCTTTAAGCCACGCTGTGTGCTCTTTTGCAGAAGGCTGTCTCCTGCAAGTTCTGGATTTGGAGCCAAGGCACAGAGAACTTAAGTAGCAGATGGTGGGAACCAGGTACAGTGGCGGGGCGACACCTGACATCATGGCACTCATCCTCTGTTTGGATGAAGCTGTATTTTGTGTCCGTGTGATATCTATTCTTACCAAAAATACTGCTTACCAGAACTTGCTTTTGTCCACATTCACCAAAAAATTGCGTTGCTCAGAAAAGGAGACGTCCGTGTTGTAAAAATGATTATGAGTTCAGCATGTAGTTCTTTCTTTTTCTTTTTGGTTTTGCAAAACACACTAGGATTTAGGTGGGGACTTTGCTTCTTTATTCCCCAAGATAGTTGCTGAAAAAGACTGGCTGCCTTAAACCCAAGTGACCACAGGATGTCACCAGAGTTCCATGAAAATCCCACCGAAAGGGCATTTACCTGGTAATGCAAAACTTGTTTCTTAAAGAAGAAAGGTCAGAGCACACACGTGTGGCCACACCTACAATTTCAAATAAAATCTGGGTTTGCAGAGGCTGCCTTGGCTTCATCACGTGAAATCAAAGCCAATCTGAACCTTGACTGTCCTTGAAGAAGACATGCCACCTACTAGTAAACCAGTAAACTTAACAGCCCAGAGCTGCTATTTAATTGTCCCTGAAGAGAAGTCACCCTGAGGTGGAGTTAATAACCAATACCAGATCTTTTTTTTTTCCCCCTCACTTTAATTTTCTTTGAAAGCTTCCTGCTCAGGCAATGTGGTGGCCAATAGCTAATGGAATTATGTGCTGCTCAGGTACCTTCCCCGGACTGGGATATTTAGCAAATCCCCAAAGAAGAGTCTAAAAGAGCCCGGAAGAGGAAAAATTCAAAAGGAACATGAATAGAATCTGAACTTACCAAGGGAAGAAATTTCAAAATGGAAATTAGTTAAATCACGAGGCTGATCCTGTCTTGCACTGAGGCAGGAGGGACACAGCGGTGGTACCAGGGGCAGTTATGGACAAGGTGTTGGCTGAGCGGTGAACACAGTGGGAAACCCTGGGCCCATCGGTCACTGAAAACGAGGCAGCAAAGTGAGGGACTCTACGGAAGACATACAGGTGATGGGATGGGGGGAGCCAAGCCAGCAGGAGACCAAGGCAGAGCCCCAGCTCCCTTCCTGGCGGGGAGGAACCCGGTTCAGGAAGATTCCCGTTGGTTTATGGTATCAAAGCCTCACTGAGTTGAGTCAACAAGTGTCTCATCCTCACCGGTTCCACGGGCGTCATCCTAGTACTCACCGTTGTTTGACTGTAACCGCCTACAGTCTGAGGGGGTCCGTTCTTTTCGGAGAAGCGGTCAGAAGACCCACACCGCTTCATCCTAGGGATGGTCCATCGGGAGTTTGGATGGAGCGCGTCTCCCAGCCTTTCGTTTGTGTGCCCGTGTGTACAGATCTGAACCGCTGTGATTTGTGAAAACTTAATGCAGGCAATGCTTTTCCTGGTACGGAGGCTGCTATGGGCGGAACGTGTCCGCCTGCCTGCCCTGCTCCCCAATTCATATGTTCAATTTCTAACCCCCAGGGCCGCAGACTGTGACCGTGTTTGGAGACGGGGTCTTTCGGGAGGTGGTAAGTTAAGATGAGGTCACTAGGTGGGCCCTAGTCCAATAGGGCTGGTGTGCTTATAAGGAGAGGTTAGGACGCAGACAGGCACAGCGAGAAGACCCTGTGAAGACACAGGGAGAAGACAGGAGAACCAGCTCTGCCCACACCTGGTCTCGGACTCCCAGCCTCCAGATCTGTGAGGACGTACATTTCTGTGGTTTAATTTCCCCCCCACCGCCCCGCAGTCTGTGGTCATTTGTCATGGCAGCTGTAGCAAACCAATACAGGGGCTAAAATATCTCAGCGTGGCAACATTAGTTGTGTAATTCTGATGACAGTCTCTTTGGTTAAACGCAGCTGCTACTGTAATCACAACGGCCCACACCAGCTGAGAACTTGGTGAGTGCTGGGTAGTTTACCGAGGGGATTACACACGTCAATCGTGTAATCACCACGGCAGCCATCGGAGGCTGTCATCCCCACTTTTCAGATGAGAACACTGAGGTGAGGGGTCCTGCCCCGTGGGGCTCCGGGGCCCACACACCACCTCTACGAAAGGTGCTCCATCTTGCAAACCATGGGGAGGAAGGATCCCAGAAAGGGGGCTTGGGAGTAGGGAGGTTGTGGCGTTTTCTTCATAGTCCTGTCTTTGATTCACAAATGTCCAACAGACCATTTTAACCTTGTGTGGGGAGTTTTGAATAGGATACAGCTGCCCCAGGAAGTACGTGGGTTACCCAGAGTCAAGCTGGATGCCCATTCGTTGAATCACAGAGTGGCCTTCCTCCCCTTTTAGGGCACACTCACATCCACAGGTGGTACCTTCCAAGTTACCTAACCCCACCAGTTCCTGTGAATTGCACTGAAAGGCCAGGCTGGCCGGAGTGACCGGGTGCAGGTGACGTTTAGTGAGTGGGGTCGGACCCTGGGGCGCAGACTCAGATGCTGGCGAATCCAGGGTTCACGTGGAATCAGAGCGCTGGGGAGCCCGATGGGCCCCGTAAGCCCTCGGGTCCATTTAACTGAATTCATGGCTCTGTTGCAGCGTGGACTGTGGGTGCTGTTAAGGCCTCCACCTCCCCAGACACAAGCTTCCCCGCTGGGCCCTTGGGCTCTGTCTACACGGCACATTCTTAGCGCCCGCGTAAGGGCCGTGAGCCCCTCCTTCAGCTGCCGTGGAAGCTGGGCCTGTAACTTGCCTGGGTTTGCACGGTGAGGGGCTGGACCAGCCCAGAGGCTGGCTTGTCTCGTGGTCAGTGCCTCATGCAAATATCCGGATTTATTTTTAAAAAGAAAAGAAAAAAAAGATAAGCTGATAAGTAATTGCTCTCACCACGGAGGAATTTGCTGCCTAAGAAGAGATTCACCGTGGAGGCTCCTTTAAATAGGAAGCTCCCTTGGTCCTGGAAATACGATTGGCTTTACAGAAATTCAGTTTACAAGCCTTTAAAACGCACCTATTTTGTAAAGGGACAGGGGCACCCAGGGACTCAGCACACACCAAGTGGGTTCAATAATCACCCCCGGGAGGGTAGCTGAGGGAGGGGTCACGGGCACCTGGGGAAGGGCTGTGCTCCACGGCTCTTGAATTTGAGGGGAGATGTGCTGAGCGCCCCACGTGCATCATGCCGCAAATCTCATCACAGCCTGGTGAGCTGAGAACTGTCCCCATTTCACAGGTTGGGAAACTGAGGCACGGAAAGAATAGGCAACTGGCGTGGGGTCAGGTCCCTCACGGACCCAAAGCACTATGAGCTTCAGAAGAAAACAGGGACATTAGCTTAACTGTGAACTTGGAATTAAACAAATAAAAAACCGGCAGCTAGACATTCACTGACTCAAAAATAGAGAACACATTGACCTTCTGCTTTTGAAATTGTTTAGTAACGGGAAGCTGGTTTCAAACTTGACTTGGCAGAGTTTGGAGGAAGACAGGCTTATTTTTAAAAGGCACTCGAGGTGTTTTCAAGGCAACGCCATCAGTCTGACGTGGGAGGGAAGAGATGTGAAGGAGGTGTCTTTAAACATCTTCTAACTAATTTGTGTAGAAAGTAAAATATCAAGAAAATCCACATCGTTTTGATAATTGTAGAGTATTACCCCCTTTTTAAGGATTAGGAAAAATATTCAGGCCATTATTTGTTCAACTCAACCATTTAATTACGTGAATGTCTTTTTCAAAATATCCTACTAGGGTCTCAGCGGATACGTGTGAGTGTTCTGCGCCATGACTTCTGTATAATAATAATAAGTGAAGAGTAAACACAATTTGGTGCTTAAATAGCTTTCCTCTTTTCCTCGGCCATCCGGGCCTTCACTTCATTTAATTACTCTGTTCGCTGCTGGGGCATCCCCCCTCTCTGTGATGCTTTGGGATGCTGGAGATGTCCCACGTGCAAAGGTGCAGTCCGTGTGACACTGGGCACTGGATCCTGAGGTTGAGGTGCAATCTTTCTGGACACATACTTCCCATACCTGGGTGTGATAAGAGATTTGGTGAGTTGTTAGTGGCTTCTGCCTCTTTTAAGTATCCCTGGTGTATTTCTCTCTGTGCTGGATTCACCCGCTTAGAGAAAGCAAACGATTTATAAAAATCACAAAGCACAGTGCAAGGTACGGGGACGCGGCTGGATGTGTTCTGCAGTTTGCCGCTGTGTTGGGTGTTAATTTCTGCAACCGAATATTTAAGTCTAGTAACTTGCTTGGGCTTCCGTGTTGTTCTTAATGCACCGAGCAGCTACACTCACCAGGTCCTTCCTCTCTCCCTTCAGCTGTGTGTGTGTGTGTGTTTCCTCCCTGACCATCCCCTGGTAGAGAATCGTGGGGCTGGGGGGCCGGGTGGAGGCCGAGGGGGCACAGGCCTACCTTTGATGCCCTTTCCAGCGTGGTGCTCTGACTAATGAACAGAGACTGGGTCTCCCCTTCTCCAGAGATGGAGCCCATTGGCCCCTGGGTCCCCACTAGCCCACGGGCACCCAGCCTGCGTCCCGAGTGGATGACTTCTGGCTCACTGTGCCCTCCCCGTCCTGGTGCCAGTGGCCGTGAATAACCTTGCTTTTGTGTGTATTTATTTTATTTTGAATTTCTCCACCCTGCTTCTTTCCACCCACAGACACCCACCGCCCACCCCTGCTCACCGGCCCCACGCGGCGATTTCTTGAAATGTTAGATTCTTTCTTCCTCTGTCCCCCCATTCCAGTTCTGGAAGCATTTTGTTTCTGTACTGCTTTGTGAAGCTGGTGCTGAGTCCAGATCCTTGGGGCTTTAAAGTTGAATTAATTATTAAACAGGAAGGGAGCAGTGCTTTCAGCAGACGCCAAGTCACTCTACTGCAACCTGGCACAGCTTTTCCCCACCCTTATGCTGTGGTTTGCTGAGGGCGGCTGGCGATTTTTATTCTAGTTTTCATCAAGCATTTCTGTAAGTTTTCAGGCAGTTAAGGTCTGGCAGCCAAGGGCTGGGGCTGGGGAGGGGTCAGTCCTCATCACCTTCTGAGCACTTTGGCCAAAAAATTTTTCTTTGTTTTTAAATCAGAAGCACTTTCCCAGTTTGGAAATCAATCTGAAATCGCCCACTCCCAACTGTTCACCTTTCCTGAGAACGGGGTGGGCTTTTTCTCAAGATACGTGTGTGTGTGTGTGTATAGATACACGTTTTGCTATACATACATCTACATATATAAATATGTTTATATTAGTTCCTATTTGTAGAGAATGTGCTTTTCGAATAAAACCATCAAAACACTGACTTCGTTGCCACGTGATTCTTATAATCATTGCTTTAATTTAGGGGTAAGTTGATGGTATCACACCCTGTATTTAAAAATAATAATAAAGACACCTGCAGAATTTCTCAATTTCCTGAGTCTAGGCATTGATACTTCTCAGAAACTCACAACTCGTCCGCGTGGCTGGCCCGCTTGGCCCCGGTGCCGGGCATGGGCGTCCTCTCGGAGCTACAGGAATGAGACAGTGCCAGTGTTTCCCAGAGAAACCCAAGCTCATATCAAAGGATCAATGTAATTGCCTGAAAGGGCCAGCTGCCCTCATGCCGGGCTCCCCATTTCTTTCCAAGGGGCCTTTCCCAGTCTCGGCCGACTGGCTTTCCGCAGGAAGCCTCATAGGAAGTACGCTCAGCTCCACTGAGCTTGGCTCCGAGGCCGGGCGGACGGCAGTGCCGGCCGCAGGGTCGGGGGAGCAGGTCCGTCTCTAGGTGCAGCTGGGCGCGTAGGCAGGAGCATAGAGCATCCTTGGGAGGAAACGGAGCAAAGATTTGGTTAAAAATCTCAATGTTCATGCATGTAAATTTGGAACAGGGTTAAAAACAGAAAGCCCAACACACACTCCTGCAGCCCTCCCAGGGACCTTGGGTCAGGGCTGCCTGGGAGAATGCCAGGACGTGAACCCTTTACGGCCAAACTCCCTCACGACGTGTCCGGGGAAACTTGCGCTGTGCGTATCCTTTATAGTCTCAGAACTTTGTAAAAATGGAAGATGTCCTGTGAGCCTTGCTAGCCAATTATTATTTTGAAATGTTTCGTTTCCCTTTAGGGATTAAACAAAACAGGATTCTTGCCGACGTTTTTTTATTTGTTTAAATATATAAAATGTTTTCCTCAAGTATATTGTCTACGTCTTGACTGTATAATTTCCATCCGTCAATACATTTAACTACAATAAACCAATACATTTAATTACAATTAAATGCAAAAAAGTGTGCTCCATTGGTTCCTTTGGAAAGGTTACTTAGAAGAAGCCAGATAAATGTACACTTCCACAAATTTAACTGAACTCAATATTTCAACAACCTCTCCTATATTTTCCCTGAATCGCCACCTTTTCCAATGACGGACCCGCTCTCACCGTAACGCCCTCTGACTTCTGACCTCTGTGCTGTGGTGGATTTGGGGGCTCCCACCCCCAAGGTGTCCTGTTTGGTCATATTATTTAGGATTGTGTAATGGCCATATCGTAGTCACTATGCTTCTAACCACAGTAAATTATTTAAAACCCAGATTAAAAATGACATATTCCTCATCAACCAATATTTGGAAAATATATGTATTAAATGAACAACTTGTGTCCCGTTTCGATCTTTGTGTCCCATTTTCCTTCTGGAAAATATATTATGAGCTGGGTTTCAAAGTAAGCGATAATATTTCTGGTCTTTGACTAAGCAAAGATCCTCGTCCTTTTTGTTTAAAAATGGGTGGACACATGAAACACCCACGGAGAGTGTGCAATACAAAAATTTCAGAAATAGTTTATTTAAAATAACCTCCCAGAATCTAAAAATGAGTGGATACATGTATATGTATAACTGATTCACTTTGCTGTACGCCTGCAACTAACACAACATTGTAAATCAACTGTACTCCAATAAAAAGTTTTAAAAATCAATAAATAAATAAAATAAGAAAAAAAAAAAACCTCCCAGGAGCTGGCCTAAGTCTTCTGGTTTAGATATTATAGCACACTTGAAAAACACTTGTACTTCGTTGGACCGTCAAAGTAGCCAATCAACACTGTCAACAAACAAAACAACAAATAAAGAAAGAATGCAGAGAATATTAAAGACGTGCATGGCTTTTCCAACACCTTTTATTCCCCCAGCTTTAAGGAGAACTCCAAGAATACCGTGTGTCCCAACCTACAGTTTCCTGAAGTCTCTTTCCCTTGACCTCCAGAGAGAAAGTTAGGAAATGTGTGTTTCTGTCAGATTTGTGTCAAATATGTTCCAAAAGAAAAATGAGGCATTCCCTTCATCATGAGGACCATTTACTGGACAAGCTGTCACCCTGCCTTCCTTGCTATTCTGAGCTGGTGGCATGGCCTCTGTGCTGCGTGAAAGGCCGGATTCCGGGCAGAGCCCAGCCTCCTGCCCTGACGCCGGTGGTCTCTGCAGGTGTATGGGCCACAGCCCTAGGCAAGGCTGTCCCCGCCTTCCCCAAAGGTCTCCGAGCCCTTCTGCAGCCCAGATGGTTCCAATTTGAGGCCTCCACTCAGCGCTGGAACTGGATTGAGTTTCTTCCCTGAAACCAACAAGACCTGCTTCAGCATTTTGCTTGGATTAAAATATTTGTCCCTTTTTTCACAGGGCAGAAGGAGGACTCCTGAAGCCTCCGAAGGAAGGAAATCATTACAGGGCCCTACAGAAGTAGGTCATGTGCTACAGCTGCTCATAGTTTAAGAGGAAGAAACATCGGACCTCAAACCCGGAGCACGACTCTTTCCAAATGCTTGTGAGCAGCCCAAGAAAAACATCCTTCCGAGGCTTATCTAATAACCAGCATCTGTAATCGTCTCAATGTGCGCTCAGGGGTCCTTGGAGTTTGCACCTACTTGCACCAGGGCCGCCGAGATGCTGAAACAGAAAACAGCAACATTTAACGAAGGGGATTTAATAGTTTGTGTTAAAGCTGATAGGGCCCATTAGGGGCTGTCATTTTTGTAAACAACGAAGACACGTTACCCTCTTCTTGGGTGTAAAGTTGCTCCGCGCGGGACCCGCAAACATTCGGTAACGATCTGTAGAACATGCAGGAAAAGACAATTAAGGCGCCACTTGAAAAAGTCTGTTTTCCTCACATATTTGGTTTCTTGCTAAGTAAACTCATAAAGATCATACATGTGGAAGCATATGCTTACATTATAAAAAATAACATGAGTGTGCATTTCATTAGCAAAAATCAAAGAACAGACATCCTATAAGTGTTTTGGGTTCCTATAAGCTTGGGAAATATCAGAAGTGATTAGTTAAATGAAGAGCACAATTCCTGTTCTTCAGTTCGTATTACAATAATAGAACGGCCACTATTTTACGGTGCTTTAGGGCACATAAAATTAACAGCTTACAACGCCACTGAAGTCAGAGTGACAACCTTTGAAAGCTGGAAATAAAAAAGTTTCCATAAAATCTATTTACTGCAGAAATAGAATATTCTGCTTGCTGGGATTCAGATTTTGTTTGTTGGCGTTTATTTTCGCATTGCAGCAGGCACCAGACAGGGACAAGATCTGAGGAGCCGTACCCTTTTCGAGACTAACCGGATGCACTTGAGAAATGAAATCTACTGGACTCTCCGACTTTGGAAGCGGAATTTGCTCGCTTTCTGTCCCTTTTCTTTTAAAGACAAATGACTCTTTTGGATAGGTTTTAGGTTTAGCTGCACCTGACTTTCTGTGCACAGAGGGAAAGGTTTGGGGGTGGGGGGAGGTCCAGATTCAAATTATTCTCATTATTCACAGAGCCTCGACAGCCCCCCAGTGATGCGTTTTGAGAAGTAGCCTCGGGCAGAACTTGCTATCAATGAAGGCCAGGAACAAAAAAACATTTAAAAGCAGATTACAAATCCCTCCTAACAAAGCAAAATCAAATCACTGATCAATAAGTGCAGCTGGGTTTAAGTTGTTTCCTTAAAAAGGCTTTAAAAACTTTTCTGAATGAGAGGCTGGAGGCTGAACCTTTTATGCTTTGGTGCAAGCTCCTTCTGGAAAAGTCTTTCCCAGCTCTTTCCAGCGAGGCCTCTCTTGGGACGAGCTGGAGCTGCTCTCTTTCTGCTTAACTCGGGCCCTGTGGCTGGAAAGGCTGGCAACGGGGTATCCAAGAAAGGAAGGATGTTCTTTGATGTATGTCAGGCGCTCCAAGATATTTTAGCTGCTCATGCCAACAGCATAGCTGGATTCCCCGTGGTCATCTAGGAACACTTTGTGAAATGCCCAAACTGGGTGACTATTATTGCTATAAAATCAACTTGGAACCTAAAGAAAATTTTCAACAAAAAAAGGCCCAGCGGCTTCCCTGGTGGCGCAGTGGTTAAGAATCCACCTGCCAATGCAGGGGACACGGGTTCGAGCCCTGGTCCGGGAAGATCCCACATGCCGCGGAACAGCTAAGCCCGTGCGCCACAACTACTGAGCCTGCGCTCTAGAGCCCGCGAGCCACAACTACTGAGCCCTCGTGCCACAACTACTGAAACCCGCACACCTAGAGCCCTTGCTCTGCAACAAGAGAAGCCACGAGAATGGGGAGCCCGCGCACTGCAACGAAGACCCAACACAGCCAAAAAAATAAAAACAAACAAATAAATAAATTTATTAAAAAATTAAAAAAAGGCCCCAGACTCTTAGGTCACTTCAGCCACAAAAAAGCACTGGCTAGATTGTGGCTCGTTATCTAGATCAAGGTCATGTGGAGGACGCGGAGGGGTACCTCGCAGTGTCATACGTGACTCAGATGCCTGCTCTTTCAGGGACTAGATTCAAACAGGCTTTTAAAAACAAGGGGAGAGAGAAAAGCGAGAAAACCAACGAGCAAGTGGAGTTCAATTTAGTCACATATGTTCCAAATGGCACAGAAATAAGCAAAAAAGAGTTCTGGTACATTTTAAAAAATGATTTCATTATCGCCAGACAAGAATTGAAAGATTGTCCAGATGCTATTGGAAAGATAGAAACATGAGATTAAATTTTAAAAATAATAATAATACCACAAATGGTTTCTTGCCCCTGTAAACAGCCGACGTATGCGATCTTTGAAGTTAGGCCGATTTGCAAATCATTTTACAAAAATGGAAGGTTGTGATTCGGTAGAAACGTTTGCTCTTGGCCTGGCCCTCTGGTTCTCTCTGTGGACATCACTCGGCTGGGGAGGATGGTCGTTTTAGCAGAATAAGTGGGGTAACCAGACGGTGGGAGGCTCCGCTCATACACCCCTCGCCAGGCTGAGCGGTGGTGGAGGAGGGTGCTGCCCGGCGGGGCCCCTCAGACGGCCCGTGTCACACACACAAGTGTGAGTCGCCGGTGGGGACATCCTGTCCCAAGGACCAGTGCTTGGGCTGCAGACGTGCTCCTTCCCAACATCCTACTTGACTCAAAGGGCTCCCTCCTTTCTCCCCGGCTCCTCCTCCCCATAATATTCACCTTGAAGCAATGCACCTGCACTATTGCAAAGCCCTGCCCCGCCTCGTGTGAAGAAAGCTCTTCCTTCTCTGAGGTTCCTCTATTGCTCGTGTGGAAATGATTTACTGCCTAGAAAACGGAGGCGTTATCTCTTTACTGCTGTGGGTGCGTCATCTTTCTAAGAAGATGTTAAGCTTCCTGAAGGTGAGGATTACAAAGTCTCTGGAAACCTGCTCAGGGCTGCGATGGCCCAGTTGCTCAGTAAAAATCGGTCTATTACTGGATGGTTGGTAACGAAGCTGAAAATAGATGCAAAATGAACACGCCTCAATAGATGCTCAATGAGGTTAAACTCTCATCCGGGGACTCAAAGCCTGCTCAGTGATGGGACTTTCGCAAGCGCCCCTCGAAGCAGCCTCTCTCTACGGAGTGATGGGAGCGAAGTCAGCACCCCTTTCACAGAAATCCTCTGAGAGTGTGAATTTCAATCCGTCCCGGGATTCCAGGTGAGGCTTCCAACCACGCAGCCATTTCACTCTGTTGAGCTAAGACCTTCCATTATCTGGTAAAAGGAGTCACACTCTCGTTTTTCTGAAAGTACTTGAGTTGTTACACAGAACGGACCATTCTCATCTCCTGCTGGCATGACAGTTAGTTCCAGGGCTTCAGCCTTTATTCCTTCCGCAGGACAAATGCTGAAGGTCACGCTGTTTCGTGGCCAAAGTGTTATCTGACCTACTCGCAACCCCAGGAAAATTTCTCCAGCAACAGCCTTGTTTCCTAACGTCATAAATAATCTCTCTACACAAAAATGTACCTGAACACAATAAAAATCAGTACAGATACCTGGGCTTCATAGTTGAAAATTTTTAATGGATACTTGCAAATTAGGGTCTCAAAATTCTAACAGCATCCATTGGTCTTTTCACTTTTAGGTCTTTAAATTTTACCAAAGGGACCTATTTCTTATTTCCGGAAATGGAAACAGACACACTACGTTGAGATGTGTTTATTCTATGAAGCGTTGGTCACGGGGCTGCCCGTGCACCCCAAAACTTTTGCCTTTGCTCTTGGCGTGGCTTGCAGGGCGAGGCTCTCATCCATTAACCATCTCAGCTAATGGTTGCGCCACTCAAGTCCTCTGTGTGTCGTACAAATCACATTGTAAAGAGGCAAATTAATCTCTTTTGTTCAAAAACAATTCACTAAATACCTAATACGTGCAAATGCAAGTGGCGGAAAAGCTACCCGTAAAGCACATCAGTCTGAATTCGATCCCGCTCGGCATTCCTTGTTTGTATCGATAACTGGCCCCGTTTACACAGCTGGGCCGCCGTGTCCCTCGGGGGTTCGTTACCTGTTTAAAGGCAGGGTCGTCCCCGGATTACCACAGTCTCAGGCAATGCACACGTATCCACTAATAGGGGAGTGGAAATGTAAAATGTAAATGAGCGCTTGGGTCTTTTCTCTCTGCCAGATGCCTGCTGATTTTCTGCTAAATGGCTGTGCTTTGAAGATCTTGGAAGTAGAGGCTCAACACACCTCCTTGCAGTGTCTCTCACTTTGACTAATCTTTGGTTTGGGCAACTGCCTCTAAGCGGCTTCAGGGAGAACATATACAAAGCGAGCGTAATCATGATGTGAAAATGCCCTGTGGCCGCTGGAGCGCTTCTACCTGATTTGAAAGTCCCTCCTTCCACCATCATTTATCCTCCTGGAATTACCTGCCTCGTTCTCCACGAGTTCTACCCAGACAGACACCCGCGTTCTCACCAACCCCAGCTCCCTTTCATTCTTGACCAGCTCGTTCTGGCCTGGAAACTTTTTCCTGTGTCTTTCAGTCTCCCCAGAGCCTCCCCAACCTGTAACCTTTTACCCTTTCCCAAAAATGACTGTTTCAAGTTTTCATGTAAGTAAAAAGTCTAGTAAGCGACTGGTAAGCACTGCTTAAATAACCGTTGTGAAATAAAAATTATTTCATCAAACTTGGCGTGACTTCTCTGATGACGAACTATGTTATTCAATTTACTACATTTCTAGGAACTCTCCGAATTAGCTCCAACCTACATCTGGTCCCTCCACTTTCTGAGGTCCTCTCGGTTCTTAAGTACTCAGGTGGTCCAGCTTGTACCACATTCATCTTCTGATCTGGAACACAAGCTGCATGCCTTTTACAAGTTTCTGCATGCCTGTGTGCTCGGCGGCGAATGTTAAATTTGTGGACCCCATGAATTCCTGCAGGAGGGCAAGAATATCGTCATCTTTTTCTCCTTCTTTTTTCATCCTGAGTCGCAGTATCACCGAACATCTACAATCACAGAAGTCCTTCAATAAATGTCAAATTACTGGTAACTTTTTTAGGCAAAATTCTCATGACTTCAATAAAAACATTGCCTGGGAAGAAAGCTAGGGTACAGCAGCCTAGTTCTGGACTAATTCAATCTACAGCATGCACGTTTAATAAGAAAGCCTGATTTAAGAAAAAAAAGAATCAAGAAAATGAGTAGTTTTAACTGTAAATTTTCTTCAATTTACAATTTCTAATTCTAAATAGGTTTTGAAATGGATGACATGGTTTGGTTTGTTATCAGGTATCAAGTTTAGTTGAAGCATTTTTTGTGTGTGTTCTAGGAGGGTCATTCAATGTTTACCGAAGATATCACTTGATTATTTTATTTTTTCTTATAAGTGTGGATAGGTTTTTAATTCCATTTTTTTCTCTTAAAACTCTCTTGTCTAGGAATTGGACTATTACACACACAAACATGTTAGAACAGAAACAAAGGGTACACTATTTTTTCTTACATTCAAGACAACTTATTTTATTCGGAAATGAAGAATTTCTGCATGCATAAAAGATGAGAAAAGAAAATACTGGAGTCATCCACGAGGGCGAGGTGGAGGGAGTGAGTTCCCATCAGATGTCCTGGGAAGGCTTCTGAATTTGAGTTTTGAAATTCACGCAGGTGTATTGACACAAAGGCCCGTTGGAGAGTTAACAGCGTGCCGTGGCTTAACCATTCGGGCGACAGCTTCTGTGTCTAGCAAGGGAGGGAAGACACGCACAAACTCTGAGTGAAGGAGGGCGCGGGCTACGATTCACGCACGGAGAGATTTCTGTAGGGAGATCTCTGCAAGCTTCAGTCCGTTATCGCAAGTTCTGCAGGGACGCCTAGTAAAATCTCCATGAACTGGTAACAAACCCAGCTCCTGGTACATCTGATGCCATGGTATTTACCTAGTAGTCAGCAAAAGGAAAAGCAAAGTACTCTTCTTTTCCTAAGTAAAAGCAAGTGAATGAAAATCTAGATCATCCAAATTGCGCCTCAAAAAGGCATACTTTGATAGAAAGTAACAGTGGAAACTGCCTAGTCTGTTGTCTGAATTAAATACGAATTTACACACCCAAGTGACTAAAATAATGAAAGTGATAGATTAGTGTATTGCTGCTTGATCACTGTCTGCAATGCAGGACTTATGAGCAGCCTGACTTTGAGAACAATTACTTGTAATTAAAGCTGTGCGGGTTACCAAAAAAAAAAAAAAAAAAAATAGAGAAGTCCTTTGTGTATAACACCAATTAATTACTTTTTTTTCAGTGAGAATAGCTCAAGTATCTGTGCTGCTATTTATATCTGACCACATCAGGAGTGGTGGGGATAGGAAATACGCCTCGCTTAGCAGCATTCTTGGGATGTGATTTGCAACTCACGCTTCTCAGCCAGATTTCCCCAAACACATAAAAAAAAAAAAAATAACATCCATAAGACTCTAACATCAGAAGGCTATTAAGATTCCTGTTTTCTTCATAATTAATAAATACAAATACCCAGGCCTGGCTAGACAGCTTGTAAGTCTCTTTCTCTTGCTCTCTCCCCACCTGCAGAGGAATTACAAGCACAGGGATGCCCCGGCAGCACTGCCCCTTTCCTTGTAAGGACCCACGCGTGAGTGTATTTGATTCAGCCTCACGACAGTCCTGAACTTGTGTGTCCATCCAAACTGAAAGGCGTGGTTGGCCCTCCTTGCTCTTGGTGATATGTAGGGTCAGCGGGCTGGCAGAGGATGGGGAGAGGCTCTGTCGCTGGTGTCCAGCTGCTGCCACCGCCGTGACTTGGAGCCCCTTGCCCTGCGGGAAGGCCACGCAGTCACATCACTTATTTCCTCCTCTCCCTCAGTTATAGAGCAAGTTCCGGATTTTCAGGACCCTCCTTGCAGACCAGTTCATGACTGGTTGTACGACCGACAGCAACTAAATTCCTTTCCCATGGTAGAACTTTCTGCATGTGAATGCACGCACAAAACAGGCAACTAGTCAGGAGTGGGGTTCTGTGTCTTGATTTTGAGTTTAGGAAAGACAGTCACTGTAGGAAACGTCAAAATAAATGAGGATATGGATTTTATTGGGGCAGGTGATCACTGAGGGGCGTTTGTCTTTATTTTCACTGTTTTCCCAAGAGGCCTGTGACATTTCTGGAATGAATGGTGATCTATTGTGCTTAACGATGCAAGATGGGAGGGGTGTCCCACTGTCTAGGGGCAATTCCTGGCTCCATCCCTTGTGCTGTAAGACTTTGAGGGTCTGACCTTCTCCAAGGTTCCCACAGGTCCTGTGTGTGAAATTACAATAATATCTACTTCATAACTCTGTTGTGAAATTAAGTAATATATATAAAGAAATCTTTACTGTGCCAGAGCCAAATGAATTGCTAGCAAGCCTTAGCTACTGTCATCAACTAATTGGATTTTAAAAAATAATAAAAAGTCAAAAATAAATTATGGCTTCATGGTATTGTACCTCCAGTTCTCATAATCTTGATCACTCCTTTGGGTTAAGACTCTATGGCAGGGCTTCCCTGGTGGCACAGTGGTTAAAAACCCACCTGCCAATGCAGGGGACACGGGTTCGAGCCCTGGTCCGGGAAGATCCCACAGGCCACGGAGCAACTAAGCCCGTGCGCCACAACTACTAAGTCTGCGCTCTAGAGCTCACGAGCCACAACTACTGAGCCCGCGAGCCACAACTACTGAAGCCCACGCGCCTAGAGCCCGTGCTCCGCAACAGGAGAAGCCACTGCAATGAGAAGCCCGTGCACCGCAACAAAGAGTAGCTCCCACTCTCAGCCACTAGAGAAAACCCACGTGCAGCAGCGAAGACCCAGTGCAGCCAAAAATTAAATAAATGAATAAATAAATAAATTTATATATTAATAAAAAGACCTTATGGCAGAAGATCCAAATTAAACATAGGCTTGGTTATATGCTTAGGACATTTTTCTGGAAGGACACACACAAAACTGTTCATAGTGATTTCTTCTGTGGAAAGAGGTGGGCTGGGGGTAAGAAGGGAAACTTTTCTTTGTCTTTTACAAGTTTCTGTAGAATTTGAATTTTTACTGTGCACCAATATGTTTTTTTTTTTTTAATTAATTTATTTATTTTTGGCTGTGTTGGGTCTTCGTTTCTGTGCCAGGGCTTTCTCTAGTTACGGCAAGCGGGGGCCACTCTTCATCGCGGTGCGCGGGCCTCTCACTATCGCGGCCTCTCTTGTTGTGGAGCACAGGCTCCAGACGCGCAGGCTCAGTAGTTGTGGCTCACGGGCCTAGTTGCTCCGTGGCATGTGGGATCTTCCCAGACCAGGGCTCGAACCCGTGTCCCCTGCATTGGCAGGCAGATTCTCAACCACTGCGCCACCAGGGAAGCCCCACCAATATGTATTTTACTTCACAGGAATAGATGCATACTTGGAGATGCCCTTTTCAGATTGACTATCAGAGCCCAGGATTCTGAGACAAGGTTGGTGTAAATGATGGTGGAGCCCCTGGACCCCCTAAGGGCACCATGGGGACATGTAGGGGACACACCATGCCACTGGAGCAGTTCTGGGCCCCAGACCCCATTGCTGACCTCGGCACACCCTCATCCAGGGAACACAGCGCATGTGACTGGGGCTCAGTCAGACCTGACGTCCAGACACTGGGAGCTGTGTGCCCTGGGGGAAGATACTGAGCCTCTCTGTGCAGCATTTTCTTCACTGGATTCTTTTTTTTTTAAAGGAGGATCATTTGAAAAGGATCTTTCTTTTTAAAAAAAGAGCCAGTGAGGATACTTTTTCACTACTGCACGTCTCCACTTCCACGTGTGCCGAGAATGTTCCATTAGCTCTGCCGTCAGGTGAGGTGGGCTTCCTCCTCTCCCCCCCCCCCCCCCCCGATTCCCCTTCCAGCCTAGTCATGAATTTTTTTTTTACTTTAAAAACATGCTATATTTGCCAGAGTTCAGTCCTTTTCTTTCTCCCCTCCTCCTCCTCTTTTTCTTTCTCTTTCCCTTCCCTCTCTTCTCTGTGTTTGCATCTTAAAGCTACCGAAAGGAAGCGTTCCCAACCTGGTCCACAATGGTTTGATAAACAAACAAAAGAACTCCCCAGCCGGAAACTCTACCTCAGCCTTGGAACCCTTTGTGTCTGGGTTAATTTTCTCCGATTCTGTCGGAGTGGAGGTTCAGAGCTGCTGTCAGGAGCTACTCTTCTCTCTAAATGAGAAAAATTAATAGACTTTTCTCTTTAACCCAAATTCTAGGCTAAATCATCACTAACCAATCAGCTTTCCTTTGTGGCCTTACTTTTTGCAGTTTTAACGTTATTTGGGGGCTTGAGGATTTTTCTCTTATGCCTTCTCTGGGTTCCGCAGGGTGCACGGTTTAACCTCCAACGCCACACATTCTAGGGAGAGTCTGGTTGGTACGGAGGGGTCCTCTCTGCCTTCTTCTGCTTCTGTTTTGAGGATTAGAGTAAGGGGTGAAGCCCGGGGAGCCAGAGGAAACCTTGGGCGTTTATCACCCACCCCTTTCCAGTCTTATTTCCAATCTCCCAGCACATCCTTCCAACACCCCCCAGGATGTGTCTATTCTCACGGAAGACTCTTCTCAATTTATTACCATGCAGTGACCTGATATGCAAGTCACCAAAAGCATGTGTGGATAAACACATAAAGTCTTCCCTGTCCCAGCACGAGGGGTACCCCAAACCCCCCAACAAGGTGAAGTCTGGATTGGCTGGGGCAGAAGTTGGTGTCCCTGGTTCTTTGTCACTTGTAGGCACGAGTACAAAACCCAAAGCAGGAAATCCCACATTGCTCCCAGGTAGATGGGGGAGTGAAGATTCGCTTTTTCGGGAATGACCTTCCAAGGGCTTTGTGGTGACACTTGGATAGAAATTCCCTCCGCGTGCTTAGCTGCCGGACTGCAGTGTGTCTGCAGTGCAAAAGTGGCCTTATCCGTCATGTCCCGTACTTTATAAAAAGCGTGCTGCCCTTAACAGACACACAGGGCTATGTTCACGACACCCTGGATTTAGGAGGAAGATGTGTAGAACTAATCGCTTTTCACAAACTGGCAAAATTTGGATGTGGTTTCTGGAACCACTGAGCGGTGTGAGTGTCAGGGCCTCCGTTTCATAATCACACACGGAGAACGGCGTGCAGCTCAGAACTGAGGCCAAGAGATACAAGATTTCAGGAGAGTGAAAAAGCAGTTCAAAAAAGAGGAGGATGGGTCAGAAGATGGAAACGTGAGGTTACGCAGGATCGGAAGTGGGAAGTGACTGGGAAACGGTTTGGGGTAAATATCGCAAAGGAGGAGGCTCAGTGATGACTTCATTGTATTGAAAACCCTGTTAATGGAAGAACAGACAAAACTGTGAGATGTGACATTTCTTGGAGATGAATCTGACTCTTAACCCAGAGCAATGAGAACTAAAGCATTAGAGGGAGTTGGAAGGAGGCCATGCGGAGGAAGGGAGAATTTCTACATCCCCTAAGTAACTGTGCTGGAGACAGAAGATAAGGGTTTGAATTTACCCACCCCCTCCCATCAATTTCCTACATCGCAACCAATACATGTCACCAAAAACCCAGTTATGACCATGGCCCTCTCCAAGTTAGAATTGTCCGGTAACTGCTCATCCTTCTAGAAATCCTGTGTCCGTAACATGATCTACTCATGGGAGACCTACGTCCAGGCTCACCTGGGGCCGTCTGGTTGGTGCCTCTTGTCCTGGTGTGACTTCTGACAGCATCACCTTCACGTCCACTAGATCCAGCCTAGACACGACCCATCAAGCCTGTGCGATCGGCCTCCCGCACGGCCTCCCCGTCTACCACGGCCGTCCAGCTGCCTCTGAGGCAGAGTCTGCTGCTTGCTCTTCTTTGTCTGAGTAACAGAACCTCCCCCGCTGCAGTTGTTAGCTGGACCCATGACCTCATGGAGGAAGGTGACTTCTCCTCCCCAGCAACAAGGTGTGGCCGTGGGATTTAGTGCCAGGCAGTCAGATGTGTGCCGACGTGATGGAGGCAAGTTCCAGAGGAAGTCCTTAAAAGGAGAAAGTGTGTCTGTCCTCTTCCCTCTTCCTTATCCTGCTGCCCGGAACAGGGATGTGGACGTGAGCCTTCCTGGCCGCAGAGCTAAGAGGTGACAAGGCAACTGTGAGAAGCCAGACGGAGCAGAACCACCCCCGGCCTGTGTCACCTACCTTTGGATTTTACCTGAGGATGAACGCCTGTCTAATTTAACCCGATTGTATTCTGGATCTCTTTTACAGACATGCATCATGTCCAAATAAAACAGAATTTGGTACCAAAAAATGTTTAAAATAAGCACATTGTCTTTGTGGTGGATGCCAGTTTCAAGAACTCAGAAACTGCAGGCCGGAGGGCCGGTGACCCTTCCCACCGACGGCAAACGCTGGACAAAATCATCTCCTGCAAACACCTGGCAGGCAGATCACAGAGCATCACGTCATAGCTGGAGGGGAAAGTGGGCGGGGAAGTTGAGAATTCCCGTGGATATTGGCTGCTTCTTGCTGCTTTTAGCAGAGGCCTGAGAGAGAGAGGAACTCAAGCTGGAGGTAGGCAGCTGGCCCGGGGCGGGGGTGGGGGGGTGGGGGGGTGGGTGGATGGGGATTTTGTTCTGCAGAGGGCAGGACTCAGTGTCTGCAGCATAAAATCTGGGTTGAGTGAGAGACCAAGGTAAAAAACCAGGTGTTCCGGTGGCCCTAAATGAAGCCCTTGTAAGGCTTTTTCAGGAAACTGGTGATTTTTTTTTTGGTTTTTTGCCAGACAATGAGAGGGAGAGAGAGAGAAAGGAGGAGGGGGACGAGGAGGAGAAGGAGGAGGGGAGAGAGCAGGGCCAGTCCAGGGTCAAACGCTGGATGGGAGGGCACGGCCTCCCTTTCAAGCCTGTTGTCTCAGAGGGGCTCAGATCGCTGGCGCTAAGTTGAGCGGAGAAGTGGCTAGAGCACAGGGCTGGTAATGAAAAGCCAAAGGCTTGGGGCTTAGGAACTATTGGTGGTTAGGGTTATTTGCACATGGCCTGACCAGAAGCAAATAAACCAGAAAACGATGGGTTTTTGAGGTCACTGTATTGCCAAAACCTGCGACCACTCAGCCCCTGAAGCCACTCCTGGGCCGCCAAAGGGCGCTGGTGGGAAGTGGGCTGTGAGAGCCCACGGACATCTCAGACCTGCTGCGGAGGAGAAAGGTGACTTGCAGAGGGCAAAGGCCAGGAGCCCAGGGACGGGGCACGGGGCTCCCCCAGACATGGGCCGGGCCGCAGGTGGATCCACAGTGCACACACCTATGAGCACACACGCGCACACACACTTTCCTCCATGCAGGGTGGGTCACTCTACAATATGTTATGAATGAATGACCACTGTAAATTTCCCATCTTTCTCTTTCCAAATCCAGAGGGCTGTTTGGGTTACTCTGTGTATTGTCAGTTTGATAGGGCGCCCTAAACATATCACCACAGATGTTTACTGTGTCCCATTTCTGGAGGCCAGGAGTCCGAGGCCAGGAGGTCGGCAGGACTGGGTCCCTCTGAGAGCTCCGAGGGAGGGATCCGTTCCAGGCTCCTCTCCCGGCTTCTGGAGGTTTGCTGGCCATCTCTGGCTTCACGTTCACGTGGCCCAATGCCTAGACGAACGCCTGCACAGAGGAGGCTGTCGATGAACACGAGCTGAATGAATGATGTATGAATGAATGGGTTCTCTAGTCAGGAGCTCACGTGAAGCACCCAACCTCTCAATATCTTGAGCTCTTCATGGTGAAAGTGAGTTATTTATCTTAAAATGAGGATTAAATAAAGTCTTCTGCATGCAAGAAGAATAAACTTATAACTAAACTTATAAACTATAAGACATGGCACAAATACTGGATTTACTTAATTATTTGTGCTTTCTACGTGTTCTGGAAGTGACCTGGGGCCTGGGTGGTTTTGTTTCACGGGAAGGGCAGCCCTGCGGTCAGCACACCCTCTACCATGTTGCCTAAGTGGTCATTGACTTTAAATCGTTCACTATCAGCCATGGGGTGTGTAGTCTATGGGCACATTTGCTTTCAATGAAAACCCTGGGAGGGGCTCTTGAGCATTTAAAAGACCCTAATCAGAAATGGACACCCGAGGGTGATTAGTTATAAGGTGAGGACTTTGACCAGGAACCCAGACTTCAGAGGCAAAGTCTTCAGATTTTGCCTAAATCTGCTCTCCAAGATTTGCCAATGAGCATAATAGATGTTAGAAACAAGTTCTCATTGGCTGTTTCTACTGAGTAGCATCTAGGTGTGTGGCTGGCATGAAGGACTGGGGGCTCTCCATCACCCCCATATCAAGGAGGCTCTGGAGACGTTTGGGCCCTGGTTGCCCCACCCCGAGGAAGACCCGGGCCGCTGAGCTGACTCAGAGGCCAGTGGTGCTGCCGTTGAAGCCGATTCCGGCCTCTGGACCCTGAAACTGAATTAATTCTCAGAGACAGAGTTTGGGGTGAAGTAGAAAAGAACAGCTTTATTGTTTGCCAGGCAAAGGGGGCCACAGCGGGCTAGTGCCCTCAAGACTGTGTGTCCCACCCTGGAGGGGAATCGAGAGGAGTTTTATAGTAATGGTTTCAAGAGGGCGTGGTCAGCTCGTGGACACTCTTCTGATTGGCTGGTGGTGAGGTAATCGGGAGTCGGCATCATCAACCTTCTGGTTCCAACTGGTCTGGGGTCTCCGTGCTTGTGAGCAGCAGACAGTTAACGTCTCTCACCTGGAGGGGGTTTCAGTGTCTGCAAAACAACTCAAGGATATTGTTGTGTGCATCCCTTGAGGGGAGCCAGGACCCTGCCCCAAGGCTGCGCTATTGTTTCCTGACTGCTCCTCCCTTGTCCCTGCATCCCCTCCCTTCCCTGATTAGCATCTGTTTGAACCTGCGCATTGGAACTCAGGGAAGGTCCTGGAGGCTGAATGAAGCCCATTTCCTGTAATCAAGAAGTGGAGGACACGGAAAGGCTTTCATGCCCAGGAGCCCACAGGGTCTAGCTCGTTATCACCATGAACACCACATGCCAGCCACAGATCGAAGCTCTCACCTAGAGTTGAGGACAGAGGACAGGGACTTCCCTAAGCTCATCAGGATGGGCCTCTATGATACTTGTTTTCATCCTGAGTTTTAATCAATATTTTGCCTGAGTCTTGCTCTCTGTGTAGCAAAGGATTGTGGGGCTGGAGACAAACAGCCTTTCTCTACCTTTGATCACTGCTCGCTCCCCAGAGTCCCCATAAGGCCCTGACCTTGCCTTGACCACTACACCGCTCCTGGTTAGTTCACAGAGCTGAGCCTGGGCGCCGACTGCCTGAACGGCAGGGCCACCTGGACCGCAGTCCGCTCCCCCAGACAGGGTGCTCTGTCGACACTGCTAAAGACAAATGCAGTTTGCAAAGCGAATGAATTATTATTATTTAATGAGCTCAATTTGCCCTCAGTTTCCTCAGACGGTCAATCTGGTAGGGATTTATTTGCTAGAAATAAGTCAGATTTCCATCTCACCTCCGCCTTTATGCAAGACCTCAGCTTGCGGCACGTTGGCCCCGAGGCCCACCGACCTCCTGGGTGACCCTGGCGCTCAGCCATGTCCATGGCCCACCACGCATCCTCCGGCAGGGCAGTGTCAGCTGCCCCCCCATGGCCTCTGGTTGTGAGGGTGCCTCCCTGTGCCCCAGGGGCTAAGGGCTCCACAGAGAGGCTGGCAGGATGTCCCTTCCCCAAAGTCAGTGTCACCTGTGTCACCGGAGCCCATGTCCCTCCCCGACTGTAGCTTGTGCTGATGGCAACACTGTCAGGGATTAGAATGCATCCTTGGTGGGAGAAGAGGCAGGAGATGGACTTGTCTTTTCCCTCCCTTTCCCACCCCTTCTCCAGGGAACTTCAGGCCACGGCACCCTCCCCCTCTGTCTGCCCCAGCCAAGTCCATGTGCAGCTCAGCTCTGCTCTGGGCTGTCTTCCTTCAGATCACCAGACATCCCCAGATACAACCCTCACCATGGACACAGCCCAGGCAAATGCTGAAATCACTGCTCCTTAGTTAGTGCGATTTGATAGACAATATACCAAACACATCAAATCCAGAAGTTACGCAGAGATAGGGAATTTTCATGTTAGTTTTTCCTCATAAAAAGGAAGCTTTACTCCTGGATTCCTTCTCCCCTCAACTTCCATGGTATAAGCTTCTGAAGCTTGAGAAGCAGTGATCAGTTACCATCACGAATCAACCCAGCGGAGGAGCTAGGACATGGAGTAGAGACGGATTCCTCAAAAATGTGAATAACACAGAAAAGTGGTGCTAAGATTTAGCATCAATAGTTGGCCCTCTATCAAGTCAACAAGTGGATTAACACCATTTACAAGTATGAACCCAAGAATGTGTTGGGAAACAGATTCTCCGAAATGTATTGGGACAGAGCCGTGATAACAGATTAACAAATTCTGGCCAACAGACCCAATATTCTGTTGTTTGACAAACTTAATAAAACAGAGATGCTCAGTGAAACTGCTTTTCTACTAAACAGAACTATCCCGAGAACATATGCAAGGAGGATAAATAAGTATGTGGCTTTGACAGAAGAGCTGGAATGAAAGCAGAATGTGAGGGACAGTAGAAAATCTAGCTGTCATTTCTGCACCCTATGTAGGTTTCAAAAACTGGACATTCATTGTAAATGATCCTCTATTCAGAGACAGAGGTTCTGTATATATGGGCACTATTTTTTTTCCATTTTTATGATGGATGATCAAACCCTGCTTCGCTTCTGTTAATATTTGAAGTATATAAAGATCTATTAATCCAAATAACAAGAATAAAATAATTTTGTGAAAATTTATCAGGCTGTACACCTAGGACACATATTTATGTGTTTTCTTTATATATATTACACCTCTGTTAACAGTTTTAAAATATACCAATGCTGACAATCTCAGCTCTTATTGAGACCCTGGTAAATCAACCTTATTTATATATATCTTTGTAAAATGCTCCTTTCGGTACTATACCCTGCAACAGAGCTCCGATTGTTTAATCCCTGGACTAGGTGATTACTTCAGAGCTGGTGACCTAAATGTTCTCATAGGATGTGCTTTCCAAGCTCTAAGAGGAGGGGAGAAAAGTGACAGTGGCATTAACGGCAGCTGGGGACTCTATCCTTTAAAAAACCCAACAAGCCCACTCTGCTCGTCAGGGTGACAAAGCTCTACCTCTGGTCTGTGGGCCGAAGGGCAAGGGGAATCAAGCCTTATTTGAATTGTGTAGCATCTGAGACATTGGAAATCCTTTGGAAGGTCACTCATTAAGCCCCACTACTTTTTCTCCTCTTCAATTTAGGTAAATGAAATAAAACCAGGAACGTTGGGAGTCATAATTCAAGTATTACAATTTATTGGGTAAAAAAAAAGACCTGAAGATGAGTAATACTTGAACACATTCCAGAATCTTCCATCTAGGGCAAATCCAGACCAGCCTCAAGGGGATGATGGCCTTGACTCGGTGAATGTCATACAGCTCAGAAGCAAAAGGATGCTGACATCATTACATCCTCAGTTGAACTGTGAGTGGCATGTATCGCCCTGGCAGGCAAGGGGCGTCCTCAGCAAACGGGAAGATCTCACATTTATGCTTCATCCTGTGATACCGCAGGTATGACCCAGCCCACACACAGTTCATTGTTCAGGGCTGGAGTGCCTTTACACCAAGTTAAACTAGGTAAGATGAGATACAATAATAAAATAAATAAAATACACATCTTGAGTCCTGTTTTCAAATCCTAAAGAATGGGCAGAAAAGTGACCCTTTGGAATCGTGAAAGAAAGAGAGGAAGAATGGCCAGTGTGCCGTGTACTTGATTCCACCAGAGGCCCCCTGCCCACCTCCTAGCGACCCCTGTGGGGGTCACCCACACCCTACGGTTTTAAAAATTGTTCTTTAATTAATTAATTAATTTATTTTTGGCTGTGTTGGGTCTTCGTTGCTGCGCGTGGCTTTCTCTAGTTGCAGCGAGCGGAGGCTACTTTTCACTGTGGTGCGCGGGCTTCTCACTGCGGTGACTTCTCTTGTTGCCGAGCACGGGCTCTAGGCACATAGGCTTCAGTAGTTGTGGCACTCGGGCTTTAGTAGTTGTGGCATGTGGGCTCAGTAGTTGTGGCTCGCGGGCTCTAGAACGCAGGCTCAGTAGCTGTGGCGCACGGGCTTAGTTGCTCCGCGGCATGTGGGATCTTCCTGGACCGGGGCTCGAACCTGTGTCCCCTACACTGGCAGGCGGATTCTTAACCACTGCGCCACGAGGGAAGTCCCTAAAATTGTTGTTTTAGACGGCACTCAACAGCATTGGGGTGGGGACACAAAGACTGATTAAGGGTGGGTGCAGGGACAGCCTTGCAAGTGGACGGGGTGGCCAGTGACATAAGGGGAGAGAGCTGAGCTCTGGCCCAACCCCTCCTTTATTCAAACATCAGGCGCCAGCTAGTTGCTCCAATGAGCTCTGTCCTGTGCTCGGCACCTCCCCTCCCCCTCCCCACCCCTCCAGCGCTCCGTGCAGTGACGACCAGACCCAGCACCCAGCACCCCCAGAGAGACGGCTCTGTGGCTGAGCTCGCCCTGGTGCTGGGCTCGGGGAACTGAGGCCAAGGTCAGCAGGGCCTTTGGAACCCCTGTGAGCCTGAGGGCAGCATGAACACCCACCCAAAGGATGGAAAACGGGACTTTGTCAATCACATGCGCAGTTTCATTGATGGGTTTGGGTGTAGGGTGAAGACCTTCTGAAAGCTGACTCCTAATTCTCTATATAATAATATTATATAACAGCTTGTACTTGTATATTAACTTAAACAAAATCATACCGGTGCTTTTCTGATTCTGTGGATTGCCACCTTTCCCCCCTACCTTGCTTTACCAAAAGTAGAAGAGAGAATATGCCCCACATCCGGTGACTGAGAGCTCTGCTCGCCTGGGGCTCTGATGAGCTTGGGTTCCCAGACTCTGCTTTTCACGTGCCCAGCTTGGCGGCTCCTTCTCTCTGTGCCCCCTCCGCCCCTCTCTTCCACTTTTCATCCTGCACTCTCCTCCCAACCTTCCTGTTTAACCTGACTTAAGCACCTGGGGATAAGTCAGGGTTTCCGAGTCATCAAACTAGGAAGCCTTCCCATCCGCCACTTCCAGGCCCGGGTCCCACCTCCCAGGGACGCACTGCCACCCGACTATCACCCTGTAGCATCATGGCAGAGACTTCCTTCCCTGCACCCCTTGCCATTTTTTGCGGCTGTGAGTGATTGTTCACTGCGTGTCAAACATACACAGTTGACTCTTTGTTGGAGTCAACTGGGTCTCCATTCGAAAAAAACACAAACGCTATTTGCTAAACTCTGAATGAATTCAAGACCATCCTTCCATTTGAAGAGCTTTATCCTCTCCTTCAGGTGCACGGGCAACCGTGGCTGGTGGTTTTGGGATGCTGTGTCTTTGGCCGGCTTCTAAGCACTTCCTATCGCAGTAGCTGAGAAATAATCTCTCCTCTAACTCTCACTGCTGTCCTGTGGGGCAGTTACTATAATTTCGAAGCTGAGTGAAATGAGACCCAGAAAGCTGAAGCGACTTGGCCACCTGACGTGGCTGTAAGGGGAAGACAGAGGTTGACCCCTGGGCCGCGGAGTGGGTATGGGAAGGAGCTCTGAGGGTGCTTTTTCTTTCCTTCCCACCTAATTCACACAGTAGAGAAGAGACCACGTGCAGATATGTAGTTCTTCTAGGTCTTAGGGAAGCCGGAAAGAGCTAGAACAATCACCAGTGCCCAGGCTTGACCTTGACGTAACCTCCAAAGAAAACAGAGCAGCCCAAGGAAGACAAGAGCTTCAACTCTCTAAAGGACCTCCAAGTCTCTCCATTAAAGCACATTTTTTACCTTTAATTCTCTCATAAGGACTATCATATTTTCCTCAGATATTTTATTGTTACCAATATGAAGTTTTTTCATCACAAATAATGTCATTTTTAGACCATCTATATGATAACCAAAATGGATGGTGAAAAACTCAGCCAAGCACTTGGTTGGACACTTTTTTTTCTGGTTTACATAACACCAAATAAAGTCAAATTTAATTTTTATAGAACGAGCTGGGCCTAAGTTCTTCTATAAAAATAGGTTTTTCAGGGAAAATGGGAAATTGACAATTTCCCCAAGAATTTCGTATGAAGAAGTACTCTCTCTTAGTTGAATAATGACTTGAGATTAAGCACTCCTGTATTCTTTTTTCTTCCCTTTATTAATGAATTAGAATATACAATTGATTTAAAATTAAATAAAATTCTCATAAGCATCATTCACGTCTTCATGACCAGTCACTCGCGCTTTGTAAAACTGGATTTCCATTTAAATGGTTTCATGTCAAAATGGGCTGCTGGGGCCCCAGCTGGGAAGCAGCCTGACCCGGCCCAGCCAGCACCCTCCAGCCAGCAGTGCAGGTGGAAGCCACGGGCATTTTATCAACTGTGGTTGAGCTTTAGGATATTTCTACAAAATCATAAATTTTTTTTGCCATATTATAAACCTGTGTGATGATAAGAGTTCTGAATCCTCTCTTCTTTTTCCTTCTCTCCCTCAACTTAACTTCTAGAGATATTCTTATTCCAAAGTGTGTTCATCAATGACAGCTCTAGACCGGGAACCGGACGCAAGTAACCGCGTACATGGCTGGGCACTCATGCGTATCGCTGCAAGATCCTGAATAAAATATTAGCAAAGAGAGATGGCAGTGTATTAAAAAAAAGATTGAATGGAGTTCACTCCAGAATGCAGTAACAATTCAATAATAAGAAATCAGTAGGGGGGGTGGGAGGGAGATGCAAGAGGGAAGGGATATGGGGATATATGTATACATATAGCTGATTCACTTTGTTACACAGCAGAAACTAACACAACATTGCAAAGCAATTAAACTCCAATAAAGAGGTTTAAAAAAAAGAAAAAAATCAGTAAATATAATTCACCACTCTATTAAATTAATCACCAATCATTTGCTGATCTGAATAAATGCTAAAACATGTCTGAAAGATGATATCCAGTCCTGAGTTTTAAAAAACCTTCGTGTAATGGGTCTAGATCCATACTTTCCTAACATGATCAAACCGCACACACACACACACACACACGCACACACACACACACACACATTCATTCTGGTGTCAGTATTATAGTGTCATGTTTTGTGGTGAAACCCTAATAAAGAACTACTTCTATTAAAGTCAACACCAGGTCAAGGGTCCCTGTTATCACCAATATTATTTAAAATTGTTCCAGAAGTACTTCTTAAAGGAATTAACAAAATAAGAGGTGTAAGTGGTAGAAAGAAGGAGGCAACATTTTTCTTATTTGCAGATGATCTGATATGATTGTACACCTGGGAAACACCACAAGAGTTAAAAAAAAAATCATATTTAAAAGCAAAAGAAATAGGTGGCTACTCAGTAAAGAAAAAATTAATAGTTTTTTCCATACAAACATAAGAGACAGGGAGACAAGACTGTATTCATTTGTTCAACACAGTTTTCTGGAGAGCCGTTTGTGCTGTGCCCGGGGGACACAGCTGTAAGAGGTCAGAGTCTTGTTCTCTAGTAAGTTGCCCTGCAATTAGAGGAGATAGAACATAAACAAGCAAACACATAAACGAACAAATAAGACTTTCAGATGGTGGTAAGTGCGGGGAAGGAATTCAGGAGAAGAACGTGATGGAATCGTGGAATTAGAGAGGCAGGTGTCACACAGAGGGGTCTGGGACGGCTTCTCCAAAGAGGCGGATCCAAGCTGAGACAGGAGGGATGAGAAGTAGCCTGTCAGCAGAGACCCAGGGGGAGGAAACTGCAGGAAGCAGGAGAGGGGGAGGACGGGGCCTGAGCAGCATGGCAGGCAGCCCTCAGGAGGCTGGAGCTTATATTCAGCGCTTTAAGGGGAGGAGTGTTGATGTGATTAAATGTACCACTGAAACATTTAACTCTGGCGGATTCGGAGAGACTGGATTGTGGGACGTGCGAGCGGAAACAGAATAATCTTTATTTATTTATTTATTTGGCTGTGTTGGGTCTTAGTTGTGGCGTGTGGGCTCAGTGGTTGCGGCACTTGGGCTTAGTTGCCCTGGGGCATGTGGGATCTTAGTTTCCCAACCCGGGATCCAACCTGTGCCACCTGCAGTGGAAACGTGGAGTCTTAACCACTGGACCGCCAGGGAACCCCAGTTCCGTGGGGTTCAGTCCTATCTGCTCATGACTTTCGAAGGCTATCTCCAGCCACATATTTCCACATTGTTGTGGGTTGCATTGGTCCCTCCAAAAATCTGCTCAAGTCCTAACCCCAGAAACCTGTGAATGTGACCATAAGTAGAAATAGGGTCCTTGCAGGTGTAATCAGGTTCAGATAAAGTCTGGATACTGGATCAGGATGGGCCCTAAATTCAATAACCGGTGTCCTTATAAGAAGAAGAAAATTTAGACACAGACACACACAAAAGGAAGAGAGCCATGGGAAGACAGAGGTAGAAACTGGAGTGATGAAACGGCAAGCTAAGCCGTGCCAAGGAGCGCTGGAAGCCTCCGGAAGCAGGAGAGGGACACGGAACAAATTCTCCCCTGTGGCCCTGCTGACACCTCAATTATGAATTTCTGGCCTCCAGAACTGGAAAAGAATCAATTTCTGCTGTTTGAAGCCCCCTAGTTTGTAATTCGTGACTGCAGCTCTAGGAAACTAATACACACCTTAATGTCTAATATTAGGGCTTATGGAACTTAACTTTGTTAAAACAAAACTCTTCTTCCGTTACCTATTAACATATATATATATATATATATATATATATATATATATATTTTAAAATAACATACATCAAACGGTAACAGTAGTCAAGTGTGAACAGTAAGAATGAAGGGGCTTTGGCTCTATACCTATTTGTATGGTCTGAATATTTTACAAGCTGCATGCCTTGCTTTTGTAATAGAATGAAATTTTCAAAGAAAGAAAACGTACAGTGAAAGCCGGCCAGATTGCCATGAATGGAATCCAAAAACTTCAGTTGTGTACAATGAAAGGTCATGTTTTTGGGGGATTAGCAGACCACGATGACTCTGGGCGGCCGGCCAGCTCTGAGCTCCAGGTGCCCAGCTGCTCATTTCTAAACCCATCGTGGTCCCAGCCGGGCCTCGTGGCCGTGATGGTGGTTGTCTGTGCTGGTTAAGTATCCACGAGGCTGATTGCTGGTCTAGGCGCTGGCTAGGATTCCTGGGATAATGGCTCCATCCCTGCAATCTCCCAAGTTGTTGGCACCTGTTTCGTGGGTCCAGCTGGGGAGACTGGGCCTGAGGAATTCAGCCAACACAGAGATCCAGCCTCACCCTCTCTCTTCCCCAAACTGCATTGTTGCCCAACTGCTCGGCTGCCCAGTCCCTCTCTGGAACCATGGAACCAGTCTTGCGAACTTCAGCCTATCCCCTTTGGGAACTTGGAGTCATAAAAGTCAGGGACCAGTAGCCAATCTCAGTACACAATCTGAGTTTGAATTTCTACAGGGCGTGCCAGGAAGTGTGTGTACTGTATTACATATTGTACCAGGACTTGTATAAGGAATAATAGGAAACAGAAGTAAATTATTATCTCTCTGGTCTCACTGAGGCAGGAGATAGATGGGCTCCAGGCTAGACATTTACAATGGGCCTCCTGTTCACACTTCCTGGGATGAGAAGAAGATGGGCTCCAGGCGGGACATTCATTACCAGCCCCCTGTTTACATTTCCTGAGGCAAGAAGCAAACGGGCTCCAGGATTACATATTTAGAACCAGACTCCTGTCTACATTTTGAGATCTGCACCTCGATATAAAAACCAGCAACAGAAATAGGGTAGACAACCGGCTGTTGGACATTTTATGGCAGGGACAGAGTGGGACTAAACCCTGTTAAAAGATCAGGAGGTCATATATTTCCCATCCCTGGGACAAGGGAGACATTGCACATGCGCAGAAAGGCTCCTTGGGGGTCAAAAAGGAGGGGGCACCACCCCATAATAGGCCGTCCCATAGGCCTCTGGGCTGTAATCCATGTTGGAAAGAAGTTGCACACGCATGTTGGGGAGGGTGCTAGGGCAGGGCAGGTGCGGAGAAAGAAACCAGATAATTGGCCAGAGGTAAACAGAGACCCGGAAGAGCTGCCCTATATGCATGACCTAACCGCCCCTTTACTGCGCTCCTCCTCATTGGGGGGACGCCCACACCCTTCCCCTCCGGGTGTGCATCTCTGCCTTGCTTCTGTCTTAACTAAACAGACTGTTTCTCTGTGTGCTCTCCCACTTGTTGTTGTGCTATGTCTCTAATAATAAACTTGTACCTGTTTTTACAGTTTTTGCCTCCGCGAGAAATGTCTTTTTCACTGGGGGCAAGAGCCAGGGGGTGTGGTGGCTGGGATTCCTGGTTTTCATCCGGGTTCCCCAGGTTCAATTCCTGGGCGGGGAATTAAGATCTCCCGTCACGCCACCACTCACTGCTGCCTCTCCGACATCATCACTATTCTAATGTTTTAGACTCCCTTTTCACAAATTATTGGTTATCAACTGGATTCATTCCACTGTATTGCTATTTGCCTTATATGCTCATTAATACTTTTTTTTTTTTTGGTAAATTTTTTGTATATAAATACAAAGTCATGTTCCAGGACCTTTTGCTTTATCCATTTCAATTCTGTTTGATGTGCACCTTACATTGGGCCTGTCAGTGGCATCAGAGAGGCTATACTCTAGTGAGCTCAGATAATCATTCAACCTACGGTGATTAAAATGAGCCCCAAGTAACTGGCCCTGTAACAGCCCCTCAACAGCAGCTGGTACCAGGCATTCCTGTAATGTGCCCCTCTAAGCTCCCAAAACATGGAGAATCCCAATTGCTGACAATCACTCTTCTTCTGATGGAAACACGAGTTTTGCAGAGCTTTGTAAACGCGTTCCTACAGTTTCCCACCCACCCTGTTTCATACTCCAGGCCCTCTGGAATCTTCCCCATCCCAGAACGCTGCGGCATTCGTGACGCTTAATTTTAAGTGTCAATTTGACTGGGCTAAGGGATGCCCAGATTGCTGGTAAAACATCATTTCTGGATGTGTCCATAAGGTGTTCTTGGACGAGATGAACATTTGAATTGGTGGCCTGAATGAAGTAGCTGGCCCTCCCTGACGTGGGTGGACATCGTCCGATCCACTGGGGGCATGAGGAGAACCCGAAGGTGGACGAAGGGAGAATTGACGCTGTCTCTCTGCCTGATGGCTTGAGCTGGGACACCAGTCTTCTCCGGCCCTCAGACTGGGACTCATACCGCTGACGCCCCTGGTTCTCAGGCCTTGGGGCTTGGACAGGAGCTGCCCCGCTGGTTCTCCTGGGTCTCCAGACTACAGATGGCCGATCAGGGGACTTCTCTGCCTCCATAATTACATGACTACATAATTACAGTCCCTTCCTTATAATAAATGTGTGTGTGTGTGTGTGTGTGTCCCACTGGTTCTGTTTCTCTGGAGAACCCTGAGTAACACACCATAGACACGAGGCCGAATTCTCCCTAAGATTTCCAATCATTCCACCCCCCTGCAGCCTTTCTACAAATCCTTGAACAAGAGGGACCCAGAAGTATTCTGCCACCCACTGGGCTGACTGGAGAATCAGAGCAAAATCAGAACCACCAAACCAGCTTCATGGAGCTGACACAAGGCAAAGAATGGGAGGTCCTCTTGCCCCCAGAACCTCAGAGCCCCCCCAAAGACAACTGGTCTTCCAGGAGAGTGGTTACAGAAAGGAGAGACAGAATTTATTAACCGTCTCCTTGGCCTGCAGCTCCTGACTTCCTTTGGGCTCACCAGACGTCGCTAGGCGCCAGACACATATGCACGCTGCCATTTGCGTGTCTGTGTTAAAGTTGACTTAATTAGGAGAGTTTACCTAAAATAAATGCTTAAATGAATTCTCTTAGTGGTGCAACATTTTTGTCTACTGTCTATAGCTGTGCCTTGTGGCTGGAAAAGGACAGGACACATGAAGTGTGCAGCCGCTCTGAAATCATGTTTACACGCATTGATGTGCAGTCAGCAAAGAGAATGGGACTGGGGTCGAGTGAACTCCTGTAGGATAAATAGAGATAAATAATTCAGATTCTCATTAGAATAGAGGCACAGGGCTGCGGTGCATGGGAGTGCCCTGCCTTTGTGTGAATTGCTATGCAGTCAGAAGCCATAGCATGTAATCGAGCATTAATATGAACATAAATCAGAGGCAGGAATTAGCAATATTTCTCAAGTCTTATAGGGTAACTGAATTCGCACTATATTGTTTCGTCCTCCTGGGCATTTTAGTAATCGTGTAATAGAAATGTTGAGGTAGTTGAGATATTCTTTCTATGACTCTGTGAAAGGATTTTTAACACAATGTCTTTGGTAGACAGTTTTGATAGAATGCGTGGAACAAAAAGAAATATGCCTATTTTGGTAATATGGGTATGTTTCATTAGCTCAGCCTGCAGCGATATGGCATTACATTCTAAAAGGAATACAATTAATAACAATGAGAGATTTTTAGCTCTCAGAGTGTAGCTGGAGGAACGAAGCCCCGTGTCAGGGCAATTAAGCGAAGGCACTGCATTACCTTTGTCTGTATACCCTGGAACATCACCCGGTCTCAATGTGTTGAATTGTCATTTCTTTAGCGTAGAATTTGTAATTTATTTTGATGTTTCCTGTAATTCAGACCACCATCAGAAAAAAAATTATTTTTCCTCTCTTTTTTACGCAGGTAAGAAAAAAATCTTTTAAAATAACAAGTTCGTAGAAATAAACGTTTCTTTGCCTGGGCGTCGCTTCCATTCTTCTAGAAGGGAATGAATGACTGCAGGTGAGATGCACCCAGTAACTGCTGGGGACGAAACCGAATAGAACCATCCCATTGGTGCAGCAGAAACGTATTTTAAAAACCTCGGAAGCATGCCTAGTCCCTGCTGTATAGAAAAACTTCTTCAGGAGAAGAAGTTGTACTTGGAGACCATTAAAATAATCAGCCAGGATATTATTTTATTCAGCGTTAACCTTTATGTTTTATGTTAAATGACAGTGAAGGTTCTGGAACACGACGAATCCCCAGAGTCCCGGTAGCCGAGATTTCTTTTATCTCTAAAGAGGTTTCATTTCACTCTGCAACGTGGAAACTGCTCCTGGCTCCTTTCACTGGTCCTTTTTAATAGGCATAGCAAAAGATAAAATGGTTTGAAACATGAAAACTCTGGTTTCAAAACAGAGGGTATGAAGAGGCTGGTTGAAAGCCCCATTTGGGTGTGTCCCGTCTGCGTCCAGCTTTCTGATCCTGGATCTGTCCGGGCAAGGGGGAGGTCGCAGGGGTGGAGAAGGTGGGGAGAGAGAGCGAGAGGGCGTGCCAGAGACCCCCAGCCACTGGTCCTGCTGCCCCAAATTGATCCTGATGGACTTTTCCTGGCGACCGTCCACAGCCCGTCAGCAGGCGTCTGGCTGCAGAGCCTCAGCCTGGGAGGGATTAATGCCTGACTCCATTTCCACTCATGAGTAATGTATTAAAATTTTGTAGCTAATAAATTCTTCATCTGAGAGGCTCCAGGTTACTTCTGACTTACACGGCGACCTGGTTAATGTCACACCAGCCTGTGCTGGGTTCCCAAGGCTTCTGCACGCAGCCAGCCGGACTGCCGACTCCCTCTTCCTGTGACCACCGGTTAGTTCCTGCATAAATGCAGAAGCACACACCTCTTCAGACAATTAAATCACACCAAACTGCCGGGGGACTTAGACCTGCGAGGGTTATGTGAGCGGTCCCCCTCCCCGGCTAAGTATTATTGACAAATCCATCAAGGGCAGTGATGCATTGGTTTCCACCCTACCTAGAAGGACACTGGGGCAGCGGTGACATGCTGTCACCGTGGTAACTGCGGCTGAAGTGAACAGCCTGTTAGGACGGGTGACCTCTGTTGGCAGTGAGCCTAGAGATGTCGCACTTGCCTGCCTGCCATGTCGCGGGGACTCCAAGGAGAAGCCCGGTGCCCTCCGATTGATTCATTAGGCCCTGAACGTATCGATCGCTCCAATTTGCAGGAATTTATTATATTGATATTGGACTGATTAACATTTTGTGCCAGACTGGTTTGGTATGCACTTGTAACAGCTTTTAATGATTAATTGACTTTTATGATTCCATCTCAGGGCTGTCAGTGAGCTGTGAACTGTGGCAGGCTCGCTGCTGGGCTCTCTCTCAAGTGGCACGGGGCAGTGATTGAAGACCTGGGAAATTAGTGTCCTTGCTGTCTCATTTTACGAAAGATAAATGCTATGACATTTCACGCAGACCTTAATTTCGAACAGAACTAAGCAGATCATTTTGCAATTTGATCCTAAACAGGTAAATAGCACAACTTGTTTAGCATTTTCCAAGTTAAGCACGCAGAAAACAGAGGCAGTCAATGGGAAGCCCGCAGAAGGTAAAATGAAACAATATGGGCTGGACCGCGCAGCATTTTAATAATCACGTACTATGTGACAGTCAACATCAGAGCCCATTTTTCAGCCCAGAATATACTGCTCTCATTCACTCGGTGCTGAGCCCAGGCTGCACCATTTGGCAGAAGCTGAGAAGTTAGCATTTACCTTCCCGGCTGCAGGCAGCCCTGCAATATCGCCTGGTGAGTCGAGGAAAACACATTGACTGATTTGCCACAAAAGTAAATAGCAGAGGAAGGGACGGGCTCTCGTTTAATACGTGCCCCTGACATGGAATAAAGGGAATATCACACTCAGCGCGGTTTATGTGGTGCCTGAAACAACTGTAAACATTATGAAAAGACAGCGGGAGAAGACGAGAATTTATTGTGTTCTCGAAAGACGGCGAGAGAGGGGCACGCGGGCTGGGGCTGCCAGCACACGGCTTCCCGCATTCATATTTAAAGCATATTTCCTTTCTTTCATTTTAATTAAAAGACTTAAGTTAGGGAGAAACTGTCTAAACATCATGTCAAATTATTCATGTTTGTACATATGAGGAATAAAATGAAATGGTTCTCCCGTGCACGGCTCTTTCTTCTTTACCCGTTCCGGATTTTTCTATCACGTGACATACAGAGTAAGGACACCTTTTTTTTGATGTGCAGTTGTCAGTTGCTAAGGTGGAACCCAACGTATGCGTATACATATTTTATGGCTCTAGTCTGAGATACACGCAAACCGTAGCATCTTTATTTTCTCCAGGCCCCCCACTGGTGCCAAGCACGGGGGTCACGGAGTCAGGTGCCCCAAAGACACCAGAAACTCCATCTTGTTGCCTCGCTCATTTCTGACAAAGGCTTCTTCCTCGGCTTGTAGACAAACTACCCTAATCTCGTTTCCACTTGTGGATAGAACTACGGCTTTGTTTTTGTGATTCCTTTATCCGGTGGAAAGCAGAGCTCGCTCGGCATCTTGATCTGTGTGTATTTACACATGCACATACACAGGCGGTCTCTGAATGTAGGTAGGTCACCTGCGTGGTCCGCAGCGCCTTCACCTGACTCTCCCAAATTCTAAGGCTTGCTCGGCACTGGTTGCCGTCGGCAGCACCTCAGTCGTCCCTCTCGGCGCACAGAGTATAGAGGAGGTGAGAGCGCTGGAAACCCTCAACGTGCCTCTCTCCTGTTTGGAAATTGAGAAAGCAGAAACATAATTGCTTTTGTTGGATCACAATCCTGAATAGCAAAAGACGTTTGAAACATCTGCCCTTCCTTTGATTGGCTTTACATCTTCTCTCTTTTTGGCTACTGTTCATTATTCTGCATTTTATTCATTACCGAGAAATGCTTTGCAAGCCAATATTTTCATATGCTGAAGGCTGACTTGGATTCAAGGTATTTAATCTGATCCAGCCCCACACAAACCCGTAATAGACTATGACACACCACACATAGATAAATTCTGTAGAGAGAGCTGGGTTTCATGCCCAAGGATCTGATTCTCTCCATTGTGCCAGAAATACCAGATCCCCAGGCACGGAGGAGGGAAATGGGTTTCTCTCCAGTTTCTTCCTTTTATTGGAAAGGGGAAAGGGAAGAACCTGGCCCCATCTGGAAGTCTGTCCTGGGTTCATGCTGCAAGGCTGCAGCAGAGTTTCCCCTATGTTTGTAAATACACAGGCTCCCAGGCACACACACCGATACCTCAGACCCATCAACTGTATGTCAATTCTCTGCCATCGGTGGGGGGGGGGAGTCCATCCTTTTGGTGTCTCATCAGTATCATATGGTCTCAAATTAGAATTCAGATTTCTTAACTTGCTCAGAACCATTGGTTTCCTCTCACCTGCATTTGTTCAGCAAGGAGAATTTTCAGGAGTCACTGAATACTCTCTCGCCTCTTTCCTTCCAATCACTAATCGAATAGCTTTCTGTATCTATTTTATCTTCTGGTTCTGCTGTCAGATACCTGTCACACTATTAGCAGGAATCCCCCGAGTGGACGACTGGAATACATTCTCTCCTTATCCCATGGTTATTACCCTTCAAAATGCTTGCCTTTTAGTGAACATTTTAACTCAGGCAGAGAAAGGTACAGAAAGTGTGGGAAATGATCTTATTCTAACACCTTAGGAAAATGTTCAAAAGTTCAAGTAGAAAAAATCAATATTTTGGGAGACTTCCCTGGTGGTCCAGTGGTTAAGACTCTGCGTTTCCAATGCAGGGGGAGTGGGTTAGACCCCTGGTTGGGGAATTAAGATCCCACATGCCGAGCGGCGTGGCCAAAAAAAAAATATTTTTTTATCTGCACGTTTTATTAGTAAGATCTACCTAAAGAACCACAGTGGCATACTTTATTTTATAGTCATAAATATGACAACAATCTGTATTAGAGTACTTACATGTAATAGAAATGCTAGTATCAACTATTTTATATTTTTGATACTAGACTTTCTACTATAGATTGAAATTTTTTTTTTTTTTTGGTTGTGTTGGGTGTTTGTTGCTGCGCTCGGGCTTTCTCTACTTGTGGTGAGTGGGGGCTACTCTTCGTTGCTGTGAGCAGGCTTCTCATTGCAGTGGCTTCTCTTGCTGCTGAGCACGGGCTCTAGAGGCAAGGGCTTCAGTAGCTGCGGCGTGTGGGCTCAGTAGCTGTGGCTCGTGGGTTCTAGAGCGCAGGCTCAGTAGTTGTGGCGCACAGGCTTAGTTGCTCCGAGGCATGTGGGATCTTCCTGGACCAGGGATGGAGCCTGTGTCCTGTGCATTGGCAGGCAGATTCTTAACCACTGTGCCACCAGGGAAATCCCTATAGATTGAAATTTTACTTAACGATTACTGCCTTTAAAATTGAAGGTGTAATCCATCACAATGGTATGATTTATTATTTTATAAGCATATTTGTATGTCTCTGATCTAAACAACATCTCCAGTAACAGGTGCATGTATAAATATATTTTCATTCAGTGTCTAAGTCTGGCTGCTCTAACAGAATGTCATAAACTGGGGGGGGGGCAGTGTTTATAAACAACAGAAATTCATTTCTCACAGGAGGCTGGAGGTTGGCAATCAAGGTGACAGCATGGTTGGGGTCCGGTGAGGACCCTCTACTGGGTTGCAGCTGGCGAACCTCCTGCTGTGTTCATACTTGGTGGAAAGAATAGAGACTAACTCTCTGTCCTCTTCCTAGGAGGGCACTAATCCCCTTTGTGAGGGCTCCACCCTCACCACCTAATCACCTCCCAAAGGCTCCACCTCCAAATACCATCACATTGGGGAATAAATTTTCAACGTATGAATAGGAGGGTTGGGATACAACCATTCCATCCAAAACGTAGGAAAACACACATTTTCTCGGATATTTCAGTAGCCACATGACTCAGAGTTTTAAACCTCACCACTTTTAGCTCTTCACCTATCTTCTTAAGGCCTCAGAAAGGAAGCTTTTATTGGCCTCCATGTTTGGTCTTTGAAGGGACACAGATGTCAGTTAACATCCAGTGTTTCCAAATATCTAAGCATTGGCTGAAACGCATTCAAAACATCTGGTTTGAGGTGGTGCCTCACTTTTATCTCAATGTTTCGGCAGAGTACCGACAAAAGGACCAACTTCCGAGTCACTGCTGCCTGATCTTCTATTTTTTTCTAGAGCCTGAGACCACGGGGCACATGGATTCCCTCCGTGGTTGGCAGGGCCAGGCTGGCCGGGCTCTGGGTGGGTTCTGGCCTTTCAGGGGGAGTGGAGGGTCTCTCTCCACTGTGTGGGTTGTGAACTGACTGGCTTGCTGGCTGTATGGGGGTAGCTCCCCTGTCCTTCTCCCGGTTCCAAGGTCGAAATAGGTGAGCAAAGGGGAAATGGAGAAGCTCTTCTTTCTTCTCTCCCAGGTGCTTTCTACCAAAATGAATCATTCCTGGGCACCTGCCAGGTCTGGGAGCAGAGGCCCAGCGCCCCAGTGCTGCGTGGAGGGGCCCCAGCAGCTTCTGTGGGAACAGAGGCTCACAGTGGCAGACGGTCTGGCCTTTCACCCTGACTCTTATCAGCAGCGGGATCCTAGGCGGGCCCCGTTCCCTCGCTGGCATCCTTCTCTTCAGCCCTAAGTGACGTCCTTTCCACAGCGCTCTGCAGCCTTGCTGTCCCACTGCTGCTCTGGTGGTTAGCTCTCACCTCCACCTCCGCCTCAGTATCACCTGAAGTTTCTGACCCACATGCTCTGGGAATTTAATGGCGAGCTTGTGAGGAGGAAGGAGGAAACAGGGATATTTAGGGCGGGAACTCAGAAGCCCACTCTAGATGTAAGGCTGGCCCTAAAGAAGGGTGACCCACAGAGGCCAAGATACCGGACACCCAGTTGCACTCTGGGCTCACACCCACCAAGGGTCTAGCCCAGGGCTGGTCCAGGTGCTGGATTCCACGGGCAGTGCCTGTAGTCAGCGTGACCCCATCATAATTCTGCCCAGGTCCATCTTAGTGGAAACAGGCCTCCTTCCAGGAGATTCTGGGCACAGAGCAGTGTACAGGCCTCACCCAGGTCTAAGGAAGGGTGAGATGGAGAGCAGAGTCCCAGCGGAGGGGCCGGGCAGGAAGCTGGCACTGACTAGGTCTCCACTGTAAACCAGGCTCTGGGCCAGGCGATTCACAAACAATCTCAGTGTGTCCCAGGCTGTGCTTCTTGTGTCCCTGATGGCTGAGGTTGTGAGGTGATTTCAAAAAATTAAGTAAAGTATATTCAATACAAAGTGTGGGGGGGAATGATGCAGGGATCCTTCAGTTGACTGGACTTGGAGAGACTTGGCATTGTCTCATGTCATCTTCATCACAAGCTGCTGGGGTCTCAGGGTCTTTGACTTAGGATCATACAGGGCCCTTAGTCCAGCTGGAATCGGACCTGGTCTGGCCCCAAACCTTTGGACCATGCTGTGCTGCCCGGGCCGTGCCCCAGCCTGGAAAGAACACGTAGGTGTGGAGGGTGTGCAGGTGACAGGGACCGGCAATCCAGCCAGAGGCAGGGCTGAGGCAGCAGGTGAATTCAGGGCCCCCCTCCCCAGCCAGGTCGGGGCCTAACCTGCATGGGACACAGGAAGCCTGGGAGACATACAGCCTGAGGTCCCTGAGGTTCAGCTAACCCCCCGCAAGCACCTCACACTCATTCCCGCCTTACTCTCAGACACTGGCCTCTGCTTCTGGGTCCCCTGCTGCCCAGGCCTCCTGAGCTGACTGTCCATCTACCAAGCCCCTCTCCCTGAACATCCGCCCCAGCGATCACCTGCCAGAATACACTCAGCTGCCCACCTGAGGGTCAGGGCCGCCCCCCGGAGACTATTCCTAGAGAGGCACCCATACTCCCCAGGACCACCTGGTCTTCAGCCCAGTGTCCTGGACCGGAGGCTTTGATGCCTGATGATGCCCATCTCATACAGTAAACCTGATATGGTTACAAAAATGCTCAAAACCCCCAGATGGACAAGCTTTCTCTCCAATGTGTTTATCCACTGGAACAACCTTTACCTCTGAGGTTAAAAGAAGCGCTGGGCATAGGAAGTGGCCGGTAACATAAACAGAGGTGGGAGCAGGGTGGCAGACTTTCTCATGCGTGGTTGTTTGTCTCCTGTGGCTCTGCTGTTTCACCCTGTGTTTGGATATCTGGGCATGGATTCTTCAAATTGCATGTTAATTACCTCATTTGTGACTTCTGTAGTATCAGACGTTTTCAAGAAACATTACAGTTATGATTTCCAGATTAATAAAACTGGAGACAAAGTTGACCCAGTGGACATAATTTACTGTACTTTTCAGAAAGCTTCTGATAAGGCCGTTCATGAAAGGAAAATAAACAACCATACGGTAGAGAGTAAAATCCTATAAATTACAGCATCTGAAAGAGCCGAACCTGGTGAAGAGATTCACGGAGACCTGGCTGTGTCATGTTGTTTATCCAAAATACGTGGGCAAATGGAAGGGAAGAAATTTTTAAAAATGATAACCCTTGAGTTTCCATCAAGTCTGATTGGCTCTGAAATGGTCAGACTGTAGAGAAACAGACAGAACAGGGCCTCTGAAGTGCAGCTGCTGGTGAAAGAAGGAAGATGCTTTAGGGCCGGACCGGGAGGAATAGCCACAGTCTGGGCCGCTAGGTCTCATTGACTGGGATTTTTTGGTCAAGCTCTAGATAAAACCCCTCAGGCTATCAGCACTTTTAGGGAGAAAGGTGAGCACGTGCCCGGAAAAAAGAAAACCCCAAGCCCACCAATGGACCCAGCGGCCCTGGGGGAGGCCTGGGAACCCCCGGGTTCTGCTCCTTCACACACCTGTGGGGGGGTAGGGCTGGGGGTGTGAGGCCGAGCCTCCAGGACCACACGGGGTGAGGCCGGGCCTCCAGGATCACACGGGGTAAAGCCGGCTTCCCCCCAGCCTGCCAAGGGGGTCCTTTTGTCTCTGTAGATGTTACAGACACTCTGTTTTTCACTGAAATGGCCAGATGCTCTCCTGAAAAGAACCCTTATTGTCTATCTGTCTGTTAATTCTGTCCCAAAGAGCACAGCCCAGCTCCCCAGCAGGTTCCTTGGGGTCCCCATGTCAGGAGCTTCTGGATTGACCGAGGTGGACGAACGCGCTGCCCTTGCCCCCGACGGATGCAGACCGAGCGGGGGGATGGGGACAATGCAGGATACAGGCGAGGAGGAGGGGACCTGCCACCCATCGTGGGCTGTGTGACCAGGGAACTCACTGGAACTCACAGGCCTGAGTTTTCACCTGTAAGTGGAAATTCTTGGACCATGTATCTCACAAGAAAAAAATAAATGAGCCCTTTCATTGAAGTGTACAAAAAAAGGTTTGAAAAGTTAAATCGTTAGATGAAAGCCATGTGACAGTATGATAAATGCAGAGGAAGATGATTCCCTGTAGAATGATTCATTTACTAATAATGCTGCACATTTATTGAGTGCTTGCTGTGTGCTAGGTATTGCTCACCGGCTGTACACATCCGATCTCCTGTAATCCCCACGGAAGCGTCTGCAAAACCACGTTGGACTCACAGGATGATGAGGCATGGAGAGGCTGAGAGGCGGGCTCCAGGCCATGGAGCCAATCGCCAGGAGGAGAACTTCCGCTTGGACAGTCGGTTTCTGGAGGCACCACGTGACCCACCGTCTTCCGCACCAACCATTTAGCATAAACATTATGCTAATACCTATAGCCCTATCATTTCATATGATATATTTTACGTTGTATGTATAACTATGCCATAAGAGCTAACATTATCCAAGCATTGTTAATGTAATTCCTTGGTGCAAATTCCTTCCCAGGCACTACCTCTTTCAATCTTCATTCAATCTGTGAACTGTCATCCTCACGGAAAGCTGTGCAGACCGTCTGTAGGGACAATTTTGTTCCAAGATATTTCTTTCCTTAAGCAGGAGGTCAGCCACTGCCCTCTGTGGATAACCCAGAGACTGCTCCACCCCATGCATGGTCTCAGCCCAGCGTCTCTGTTCTGGGCTTGCTCCATTTTCCCTACGGTCCAAAGACCAACCCAATCAAAAAAAAAAAGGGCAGAAGACCTAAATAGACATTTCTCCAAAGAAGACATACAGATGGCCAAGAGGCACATGAAAGGATGCTCAACATCACTAATCATTAGAGAAATGCAAATCAAAACTACAATGAGGTGTCACCTCACACCGGTCAGAATGGGCAGCATCAGAAAATCTACAAACAACAAATGCTGGAGAGGGTGTGGAGACAGGGAACCCTCTTGCACTGTTGGTGGGAATGTAAATTGATACAGCCACTATGGAGAACAGTATGGAGGTTCCTTAAAAAACTAAAAATAGAGTTACCATATGATCCAGCAATCCCACTTCTGGGCATGTATCCAAAGAAAAACATGGTTCGAGAGGATACATGTACCCCAATGTTCATTGCAGCACTGTTTACAATAGCCAAGACATGGAAGCAACCTAAATGCCCATCGACAGAGGAATGGATAAAGAAGATGTGGTACATATATACAATGGAATATTACTCAGCCATGAAAAAGAATGAAATAATGCCATTTGCAGCAACATGGATGGACCTGGAGATTATCATGCTAAGTGAAGTAAACCAGACAGAGAAAGACAAATATCATATGCTATCACTCATATGTGGAATCTAAAAAAAAAATGATACAAATGAACTTATTTCCAAAACAGAAACAGACTCACAGACTTCGAAAACTAACTTATGGTTACCAAAGGGGGAAGGGATGGAGAAGGGATAAATTAGGAGTTTGGGATTAACATATACACACTACTATATATAAGATAGATAACCAACAAGAACCTACTGTATAGCACAGGGAACTCCGCTCAATACTCTGTAACAACCTAAATGGGAAAAGAATTTTAAAGAGAATAGATACATGTATATGTATAACTGAACCAATTTGCTGTACATCTGAAACTAACACAATGTTGTTAATCAACTATAATCCAATATAAAATAAAAATTAAACAAACACACAATCAAACAAAAAGCAAAGATCTGATCTGAACAGCTCTCTCCTCAGGGTGTTGGCCTAGCTTTTTCAGGGTAAAATGAGACCCAGTGAGTGCAAGGCCACCCCACCGATGACCGACCTACCCCTGGGGATCATAATCTTTTTAAGGGTGTTCTAATTCCTCTTTGCCCACCTGTGTTTATTTCAGTTCCAGAAAGCAAGGGTGAGCCTGGGATCACTAAGTGACTCCAAGGGTCCTGACATTCAACCTTCACACTAAGGCACGTGTAAGTAGTGTATACATTGTCCATTGTCTATAAAACCTAATTCTTTGGAGCCAACCACTCCTTACGCGTTTGGAGTTTTCTGTGACTAAGCGAATCATTCTAATTGATTGAAATAGCATTAGTGTTGATGACCTGAATCTGATCATGGCATGAAGGTTACACGTGCAGGTAAACCTCTCAAAGAAGCCTGTCCTCTTTGACCTTCATCACCCACCTGCCCTCATATCAGGCTAAAGCTTGAGTCTCTGGGTTGGCTGAATCTTCACCACTTAGATTATTAAGTGCTCAGGTGACTTGAAATGCTCACAAGCGACAGCTCCTCTAATTCTGCACCCAACCAGAGGAAGTGCCTGGGGAGGCATTTTGGGTGTCAAGTGGGCGTTCTCGGTGCCCGGAGAGGTGAGCAGATGTTTCTAAATTCTTGCCTCTCCCAGGGTGGCTGTCCTCACTATCAGACTTGACAGTGAAAAAATGATGGAGTTAGAATATTGAATGTATGGCTCACTCCCCCGGTCCTGCCATCCTGTAGGTGCAGAGTCCGTGGCCCAGATCCCAGGGATCCCAGGGAAAGCTCAGGCCTCCTTCACAGCCCCTGGGCCCAGGCTCACGACCTCAGTGGGTTTGCTTTGAGCTCAAGTGTATACCAGAGTCACCTGATAGGAAAATTTTGCTGGTGATGTTTTTCTCTTTATTCCTCAGGAAGGCTGTGTTCTTCATGAACAATATGCATGATGTGCTTTAGACTGTGTCTAAATGATGTATTTCTCCAACCCCAAAGTGAAACATTTAGATGGTTTGTACCATATTTTGATATATTTAGAAACAGCTGGTTGATTGATTGAATTTTTAATTTTTCACAGAGATGTTTGATGTTGGGGAGACTGTGCCCTTTAAGTCCTCTGAGGACAGAAAAGATTTGTATAAAGTTTCTTTTTCCATAAATATTTTATATTTTGATGAATGACTCTGAGCAGAAACTCCATGATGGCTGAGACAACCTTGTCCCACACGCCAACTAAAGGTTCATTTCTGTCACTATGGAGAACAGTACAGAGGTTCCTTAAAAAACTAAAAATAGAATTACCATATGACCCAGCAATCCCACTAGTGGGCATATACCCTGAGAAAACCATAATTCAAAAAGATACATGCACCCCAGTGTTCACTGCAGCACTATTTACAATAGCCAGGTCATGGAAGCAGCCTAAATGCCCATCAACAGACGAATGGATAAAGAAGATGTGGTGCATATATACAATGGAATATTACTCAGCCTTAAAAAGGAACAAAATTGGGTCATTTGTAGAGACATGGATGGACCTAGAGACTGTCATACAGAGTGAAGTAAGTCGGAAAGAGAAACACAAATATCATATATTAACGCATATATGTGGAATATGAAAAAAATGGTACAGATGTACTGGTTCGCAAGGCAAAAATGGAGACACAGGTGTAGAGAACAGATGCATGGACACCAAGGGGGAAGAGGGGTTGGGATGAATTGGGAGATTGGGATTGACATATATACACTAATATGTATAAAATAGATAACTAATGAGAACCTGCTGTAGAGCACAGGGAACTCCACTTTGTTGTACAGTAGAAACTAACACAACATTGTAAAACAACTATACCCCAATTTAAAAAAAAAGCTTCATTTCCCAAAGTCATGGCCCCCACCCCTACTTTGGGAGTCTGCCCCTAAGTCCTTCAGAATTCAGTTGTCATCAACTCTTCTATCCCACTTTGGAACTGGTTTTCAAACTCATCTGTGACCATTCGCTGCCATAATTTTTTTTAAGATTTTTTTTTTGATGTGGACCATTTTTAAAGTCTTTGTTGAATTTGTTACAATATTGCTTCTGTTTTATGTTTTGGTTTTTTGGCCCCAAGGCATGTGGGATCTTAGCTCCCCGACCAGGGATAGAACCTGCAACCCTCTGCACTGGAAGGTGAAGTCTTAACTACTGGACCACCAGGGTAGTCCCTGCTGCCATAATTTTAAATAAGCAAGACTGAATATTCTATCAAAATGCTTCAGTCCCCTGAGCTGCAAAAAGTAGGCCATTACTGATGTTCATGCCTTGCACATAATAGACGCCCAATATTTATTCATTAGGTACATATTCGATCAATATTACATACGTATTAATTTTTAATATATGAAAATATTAACATATATGTGTTATATAGTAAAATAATATTCATGTAAATTAATATATATTTAATAATATAAAATATAATATATTAAATGGAATTGAATGTATCCCTCAGGGCTAGTAGCTACGGAGAAGTAAAACGATCCTAATATCTACAAGACCCTGGATGGGCAGGAACTAATATTTACTGAATACGGAGTAGGTACCAAATGCTTCGCAAATGATCTCAATTTGATGTTCACAAAAACCCAGAGGGTACAGCCTACTTTCTCCAGCTTCCAGGTAGGGACACAGAAGTTTCAGAGAGGTGGAGGAACTCCCTCAAGGCTGCGCAGCTCACAGCTGCAGGAGCCTGAACGTTCCCAGCCAGTCCGGCTCCAGAGCCCACACCTTCATCCCCTTCGTGCTCCCTTGAAGCTGCTCTCTTAGTCCTCCCGCAGTCATTTCTGCCCGGCTCTGGAAATTCCACAGGCGGCTTGGCCGGATGGGGAAGCAGAGCCAGGCCTCGCCGCCTCAGCCCGTGATGGGTGGGATTCCTGGACCTGGGGCAGCTTGGGCACCTGGGCGTGGAGGGGTACATCAGATGGCCCCTCACACTTTTCGAGGCCCAGAAGGTTTGAAATGACGGGATCGGAACTTCTCAGAGTCATTGAAGAGCTCTGACTCAGGGCAGGAGACCCAGCACAGCCAGAGAGAGAAGAGAGAAGAACCCAGGCATCTTCCACTAGACGCCTGTGAGCTTAGAAAGAGTCGGGGCTGGTGGCATCGCTTCCTTCCCCGGGTGCTTGGTGTCACGTCCCCTCTCTCATCAGACTGAGGCCGTTCCCGACACAGAGTTGGGCTGACGAGGTCCCTCTGATATCTGACTGTGGCCACGAGAGGAAAGGGCAGCAAGGAGGGCGATCCTTGGGGTGTGAGAGCACACGGGAGTCAGTCACCAGGAAAACACGTGGAAGGGGTGCCCCTTGAAAGCCAGGGGCGTACCTGACCTAGGTGAGGAGGAAAGGTACCAACAGGAACCAGCTCCCGACCACACCCAGGCAGGACCCCCAGTCCAGTCGGTGACCTTCCTTGTGGATTCTGATAAGTCAGTGAGTAAAAAGAGAAACGATGATTCAATAATATATTTGCTATACATTAGGAGTATCTATTGATTAGACATGTCAAACTTCTTCCTCACACTAAAGACTTAGGAGTTTTGCAAAGATTGAAAACGAATTCAATTTTGCAAGCATTACCCAGGCATTTGCTATATGTCCTGCATGGTGCTAGGTAGAAACACCAAGGGGAGAAGGACAGTTACCTGCTGGGTGGTTGAGCCACAGTGGTGGCCCTTTCGGTGTGGGTCTCGGGCTCAGAATCCTGGCTCTTCTGAGAGCCTTATGGGAGGGCAGGGGTCCACATGAGGAAAGGGTTCGGACGTCGAAGGCACAGGCCCCAGGGACTAGCTATGAGGCCTCCACCAAGTCACCTGACTCCTCTGACCTTCACTCTTCTTATTTATAAAATATATAAATACTCTCTTTTTTTGCATGCACATCTGAGGATCCAACAAGATCATGGGTGGAAGACGTTCAGTAGCACAGTCTCTGGCTCTTAGCAGGTGCTATTGTTATTTTTAAAAATATTTATTTGTTTATTTATTATTTATTTCTTTTGGCGGCGCCAGGTCTCAGCTGCAGCATGTGGATCTTTAGTTGCGGCCTGCGAAATCTTAGTTGCGGCATGCATGTGGGATCTAGTTCCCCGAGCAGGGATTGAACCGGGCCCCCTGCATTGGGAGTGCGGAGCCTTAGCCACTGGACCACCAAGGAAGTCGCAGGTGCTTTTGTTATGATTCCGGCCGAGAAGGTGGGACCCTCTTACCTCTTAGGCTGAGCTCCACACGCATCAAACAGATCGAGTCCTCAACAGCTTGTTTTAAAAAAGCGTTATCCAAATTTGATGAAAGATCACCAACTAGGACAACTGAAAACAAACGTTTTGGGTCTTTGCAGTATAGAGGCAAAAAACTTTTCCCCCTCTTTTCAGCGCTGACTCAAAGTGTTTGGATGGTGAGAGGGAGGGTGGAGGTGAGGAGGAAGGAGGGGGGCACTTAGCCAAGATTTGCAGGTGTTACATGGAAACCCCAAATTGGTTACTGAGACTCTCCTGAGATCGGAGAAGGAAGCGGGTGGGTGGACAGGTGAGGAAAATAGTGACAAAATCAGGCTGGAAACCACGGGCTCCATCTGATGAATCTTAGCAAATATTCCCTTCGTATTTCCTTCCTTCTCCTGGGGGTGGGATTTACATAAGCATTTTCTGGAGTCCAGATAACAAAACCATGCCTTGAGAGACATTTCACTTTTGCTGCCCATAATCCAGGCTGATCCCTTCCAACATGCAGAAATCCTTGATCAACAACAACAAAATATGTACTCACCCCATTCTGAAAGTTTTCCAAATCACGGCGCAAAGGAGGAGGAGGAGACGTACTGCCCACCTGGCATCCCAGCCGCTCTTTCATCCTGGAATATTTTTCTCTCACTCGCGTCCTGTTCAAAATCCACATTAGCTCCTTGGTTTTTTGCACAACAGAAGGTACTCGTCAGACCTTCCTGATGAAACTTAACCCTTCGCAGAGTATTTGTTTGCCCCCTCAGAGCGTGTAGAAATATGCCCATTTGGCACGGGGAAACAGGCTGCCCCCAGGAAGATGCAGGGGTGCGTTTTTCAGAGGAAAAGGTGTCTTTTTCAAGAGCAGCGATGTTTATATACGGCAGGCACGTTACCTCTGAAACGGATGCACTTTGATAAGTAGTGAGTGCCGGCTCCTCGTCGTCGTCAGGACGGCTCTGCCCTCTTAGGAAAACGGTGCTGCGTGCCAACCACAAACTGGCACGTGCCATCTGCCTCTGCAAGGATTAAGTCACAAGCTGCTCTGACCGCTGACCTTCAACACGCCCTGAAAGGAGTTCAGGGTGGAGATCAGGAATGAGGCCCTCTGTGCTCTGGGACAACTGGCAGAACAGCCCTTCAGATAGTTAGATATTTTCAGGGGAAGATTTTATGAGCCTGAGTCTTGCATCTCCTCGTATCTAGAAAAGCACTAAGACCCTTCATGGTGACGTCTGCTCCTCGTGATTAGCGGTAACCTTCACGAGACTAGCGGCAACCTTCTGCCAAAATGTGTGCTTGATTGCATGGACTCTCCCTTCACCAAAATCACACGTATCCCAACCTTCCCCCCGACCTCTTTGTAAGCAGTTCCTCAGAGCTATCTGAAATGCTGTCTCCCGGGCTACAGACCTCATTTTGCCCCAAATAAAACTTAACTCACAGCTCTCACGTTGTGCATTTTTTTGTCGACATGCACCACCTTCGCTGTGATCCTACCAAAAAAAAAAAAAAAAAAAGAATTCTACATGATTGAAACACCTAACTGTTCCTGATTGTTATTCAGCAGAAAACGTTGTGCTTCTTAAGTGTTTCCCCCTTTTGTTTTTTAATTAATTAATTAATTTTTGGCTGCATTGGGTTTTCATTGCTGCACGTGGGATGTGGGATCTTCCCGGACCAGGGCTTGAACCTGTGTCCCCTGCATTGGCAGGCGGATTCTTAACTACTGCACCACCAGGGAAGCCCCAGTGCTTCCCCTTTTAACACTGTTTTGAAGGCCCCCAATGGAAAATGCTTCTGGGTGCGGATACAGAGGTGTGTGTTCACAGGTGCCCACGTGGGAGGCTGGGGGCAGAGGTTCGCATCCGCTCGGCGAAGCACGTGGGACTAGGAAAGGCCTTGGTGGGCGCTGCACCCCACCCACATTTCCACGTTTCCTGGTACCAGTATGTGCCGGCATTCAAGGCTCCCCTGGGGACACAAATCTGGCATTTTTCTTCTGAAATCCGGAAATGTAAAGTTTCGCTGGCATGATGAGCTGGGAGCTCATACCCTGCCTGTGCTGTCTGGTCCAGGCTCCAGACACGGAGCAATTCCACGTCTAAAATGGCCCCAGCACCCGCGACTCCAGCCTCTGTGTAAAGTCCTCTTGGATGAAAGCGTCCAGAGGCTCTTTCACTCCCAAGTGGTCCTTCCTGATGCCTTATTTACGTACCTGGACCCTGAGCCCCAGCAGGAAAGCCGGTGGAGTTTCTTCAGTGGTTTCCACAGCGGCTGCACAGGGAGCAGATCAATAGGCGACCTAGAATATTCTACCAGGCAGGTCACTGGACAACAGTTTTCAGTAATACAGAGTTCAACCTAAATCCCTTATGCTTACGCCGTTCACCCCTTTTCTGCCCTAATGAAGGATGGCAAGTCCCGTTTCTGTATAAAATCCTGGGATGTGCAGTCACCTTCTGTATATACCGCTGACCTCCTGCCCCTCAACCACGCACACTGGTCCTCCACACACAGCAGATACTGAATAATCAGCATTGTATATGCCTGGAACTGAGCCGGGTCCAAACATCCCTAGCTTTCCTGTCTCTGACTGAACAACCTCCGTTTCTGGTTTGTTAGCCTTATGGTCCCTTAGAACTCCGTGAGGTTTTTCCTATCCTTCTAGAATTGGGTTCCCAGAGGGAAGTCCCTCCACAATCAGAGAATGACGAATAATACCCCCTTGCAACACTTTTGAACACATCACCCTCAAATGAATGGGTTTGGATTTCCACCACTATTCCAAACTAGTCTTGAGTTTTTAAATTAATTCATTAGTTAATTTTATGGTAGGTCCTTGTTGGTTATCTATTTTAAGTATAGCAGTGTGTACATGTCATTCCCAAACTCCCCATCTATCCCTACCCCCACCCTTCCCACCTGGTGGCCATAAGTTCCTTCTCTAAGTCTGTGAGTCTGTTTCTGTTTTGGAAATAAGTTCACTTGTATCCATTTTTTTAAGATTCCACATATAAGTGATAACATGATATTTGTCTTTCTCTGACTTACTTCACTCAGTATGACAATCTCTAGGTCCATCCATGTTGCTGCAAATGGCATTATTTCATTCATTTTTATGGCCGAGTAATATTCCATTGTGTATATTGTACCACATCTTCTTTATCCATTCATCTGTTGATGGACACTTAGGTCACTTCCATGACTTGCCTATTGTGAACAGTGCTGCGATGAACATTGGGGTGCATGTATCCTTTCGAACCATATTTTTCTCCGGATATATGCCCAGGAGTAGGATTGCAGGATCATATTAGTCTTGAGTTTACTTGTCTGCCAGCCTTGGTACTCACATTGTTCCCTGTCGTCCCTTCCATAATCTTCTCTCCACCGATCAGACCAGTCTGGTGTCACCTCTCCAACTTAATGAGCATGGTCTCTATTCTAATCCGTCCTTATAGGTAAGGGCACTTCTACACCATCTGCAGCCACTTGAAATGAGCCACTGAGGACTCACCCAGGGAAGACGCTCTTTCCATCCTCCTCCCACCTCCGCCCCTTTCCCAGTTCTGACCAGAAGCTGCTGGTGAGCGTAGCAATTCTGAGAAAGGGTCTCCTAGAGACCAGAGCTCCCTACAACCCCAAGTCTATCCTGACTTCCTATTGCTGCAGGGGCAAAAAGCCTCCACCCTGCCCTGCGTATCCATCCTAACGGTCTGCACCCTAACGGCATTCATTCTGAAATGTTTGCAACTTTACAAGACGACATGCTGATTTTCTGACATCAGACATAAGGCTGGGATGGGAGGGTCCTGGAAATGTGTTTCCCCCTCTGCACTGGAAGTAGAGAATTGTATCTGTTAGCATCTCCCAGATACTAAGAGAAGAGAGCTGGGCTGAGAATGGAGAGCTGGACAGGATCCAAAGCTGCTGCGTAATATTTCTGACTTTCCTCTGCCAGAAGTGATAGCACATTACACAAAGCTCCCACCGAGGGAAGGACCCACCCGTTCCAGCCCTGCCTAATGACAGACCAATGTGAGTTCATGCACAATTTGAAGGAAAAAAAAGAAGCTGTTAGTGTGCAGCTTCTATGGCCAAAGCTAATCCAGGGTCTTAAACTGCTTCACAAAGGCCCAAGGCCAAGGCTGCAATAGGCCCAGGGGCGGGTGCTATGTGGCTGGTGCATTACACACCAGGGCATCCTGCCCCTCTAATGCCCTGGCCCCTGGGGGTGGGCCTCTCACTGCACGCGGGTCAGAAAAGGCTAGCTCTTTTCCTCCAGGACTTCCCCTTAATCCATTTAGGGGTAATCCTGGCAGTTCTCCACAGGAGACACCTGCTTTCCACAAAGAAGCCACGCTGCTCATTCCTCTTCTTGGCGAGGGCCTTGCCTCGGAAACTGATGGCGGGGGGGATAATGTTCCCCCCAGGTCCTAGCCAGGTACAGAATTACATTTAAATGCTGTTATTCCTGATACTCAATATTCTTGCTTTCTGCTACCTGTCATTTTCACCTGTTGTTCTTGTCTTCGATCCTTATCCTGAATACACTTGGCAAAGCTTTCATTTCATTCTGTGATATTTCTTCTTGGTCCTTTCCTAGAGGAAGTGAGTTAAATTCAAATTTAAAAAGAGGAGAAGAGAATCATGTGGAAAGGTGGACGTAACTCTCAAAGCACTTAGAGTGTGAATTTGTTTCTGAAGTCAGATTTTGAGTGTTTCAGTCACACGATGTCAGATGAAGATGCGGAAACTCACGGGATTACTCAGACCATCAACGTGCGGGATCGTAAAAGTCAGGACGAACACCATTTTAGTTCCAACATCCAGCCTATGGAGAGACCAGGCGAGGCTGAAGGAAGGAGAGGGTAAATAAAAACATCCACGTCTTCTTTCCACCCAGAAAGATGGTGCTGATTAAGTCAGACCAGGATCTGAAATTTTCAATTCAGATAAGACTTGAAAAACAAACAAACGACCTTTTCCTTTGAAACCCTGTATATTTCTGAAAAACCCATTCCCTAACAGTAGATTTTATCTGCTCTAATAATCTTCTGGTGAGTCAATGCTACCAACTAGACAGTAAGCAAGATATCAACTTGCTTCATTATTTTCCCTATAAATACGGATTTTATTTCTTCTTCTTCTCTCATTTTCAAATAAGGAAGAAAAGAAGAGCAACGTGGAGATACAGGGGAGGGGAGGGGACAGTGACAGTCTAATGACAGATATTCCAGCTCTGAGACACCTCAGGGGGTGTCCACCCAGCTCTGACCACACGTTAGAGGAACCCCAAGAACCACATGGGACCCTCCATGTGACCTGGCCCAACAAATTGCCATCATTTAAAGCTCAAATCCAGTTTATTTTACTAAATTCAGGAAGATATTGGTTTTTATGGACACGCTTAAGCCTATGTCAGAAGAAAATCAAGGCAACCAGCTGAAGAGCAAGTTTGAAAAAATATATTATAAAATATTATATTTGTACAGATTGCACTGTGATCTATATGTATCATATACATAGACATTTACCTATATAAAGAGAGAAACAGAGGCAGAGAGACAAAGACAGGGCACGCTGAACTTCACTGTGACCGTTGTATAGGGAAAAAAATAGACTGGATACGAATAAAAGAAGATTGTAAGTGAAATAAACTAGATGTGAAATTAAAAGGTTATATTTGAAATAAACCAGATGTCCTTCATCCTCTAAGAGTCTAAAGCCACTGAGAAATAATATTTTCACCCTGTTAATGTAGTAAGTTGCTTTTGATACAGTGTCTTTGCCTCATTGACTTTTCAGAGCATTTGTATGATACACTGAGTCTAATTCCACAATCTCTGCTCAGGGCAGAGGACAGCCTTGTACTGGTTTATCTAGTGGAACAGCACTCAACCCACCCCTGCCCTGAACAAGGAAACCCTGTCCAAGCCCTTGGCTGCGGGAAGAGGCGGGAACATCGCCTGTGGGCATCGCTCTGGACCACAGCGCCCGTCACAGAGTTTTCAGAGGACTGAGCCAACCAAACATACCAGATCTTTAGGAGAAAAGAGGAAAGCAGAGTGGAGAGGTTGTCCTTCTCCTCTGGGCTCTGCACCCATTCCTTGGTACAGAGTGGAGAACAAATCAGAAAGGAATTGATGGTGCTGCCCAAGAAACAAGAGGAGACTCATATGAACACTTCTAAAGGGAAGGAATTGATGACACCAGCAAAATGAATACAAACTCGGCCACAGACCTTGGCGGGGAGCGTGGTCCAGCACAGAGCGCGCCCTGGAGCAGGCAGGGAACATGAAGGTGCAGGGGGGCCCCTGGGCTGTTCCCCCAGAGCATGGTGCCCCTCCAGCCAGCCCCACGGAGTTAATTGTTGTACAGACTGTGCTCCGTCCAAGCAGAACCTGGAAGTGGAGCCAGGGAAGCTTTCTCCTCCCGTCACGTTGGAGGGCATTGTTGCAGAGTACGCAGGATGAAGGCGAGAATCTGGCAGAAGGAATCTTTCCATCCTCCTGGCTGTGGAGTGAACAGGTGGCCCCAAATCTGTCTATGTGGTAGGGGGTGGAGGTGGGTGGGAAGAGGATGAATCTTAAAATATAATGTCCTGAAGCTTCAATCCCAACCACATAAAGGAGGGGGGGAAATATGCCGTAAGGCAGTATTCTCAAAAATTTCCGCCAAAATATCACTAATGTCAGAAGAAACTGCATGTGCCTTGGACGAGAAGAAGGGCCAGCTATTGGTCCAAAGCCATCATCTCCAATCACAAAATGCATCTGAAGTCTTGGTTTTTGTTTTTAAATCCTAGGATGATTTTGTATGCTACTGTATAATAGATCCATGCTTGTTTTTATCTAAAGGTATAGTTTGAAATTATCTATCAGGTAAATGACTTAACTTGTCCCCCAGAGAATCACATGATGCCTTGATGCTCCAGGAAAACAGGCTGCACTCGTCCTGGGACCTGACACGTCACCTGCGCCCTCTGCAGGTGTGAAGAGAACACTCGCATCCGTGGCACGGGACTCTGCGGTGAAGACAGAGCACAGGGGCCGCGGCGGCGGGAGGAGGCCCCGTGGACGGGAGGGGACCTGGCGCCCTCTCCCCCAGGGCCCCTCTCGCTTCGAGACCTGCTGCCCCGTTCTGCTTGCCAAAGGGCTAGGCAGCCATCATCCGGCCCAAACGTGGGAAAAACTTGCTTCTGGGGATTTCTCTTAGCCTAGCTGAGATGGGTAATGGGTGTGTGTGTGGTTTTTTTCTCAAAAAGATTTGAAAAAAAAAAAAAAATGAGAGAACAAATAGCAGACTATGTACCAGAAACACAAAAGGCCAGGGGACTTCCCTGGCGGTCCAGTGGTTAAGACTCTGAGCTTCCACTGCAGGGGGGACGGGTTCCATCCCTGGTGGTCTGGGAACTAAGATCCCACATGCCCATGCCACAAGGCGTGGCCAACAAACAAACAAACAAACAAAACCCCAAAAAACAAAAGGCCAGCTTTCTTTCCTCTACCACTTGCTCTCACCTGAGATAACCACGCTTCATCTCAGAGGCCAGGCGACGCTGGGCAGCCATGTCTCACCCACGCCAGTTCACGTCCCCTTCAAGGACCTGGTCTCCCAGACTCCCAGAGGAGAGGGAACCGGGCTCAGAGCCCAAATGCGACTTAAGACACACAGGTGAGGGACTTCCCTGGTGGTGCAGTAGTTAAGAATCCGCCTGCCAATGCAGGGGACATGGGTTCGAGCCCTGGTCCAGGAAGATTCCCACATGCCGCGGAGCATGTGAGCCACAACTACTGAGCCCGCATGCCACAACTACTGAAGCCCACACGCCACAACTCCTGAGCCCACGCGCCTAGAGCCCATGCTCTGCAACAAGAGAAGCCACCGCAATGAGAAGCCCGCGCACCGCGAGGAAGAGCAGCCCCTGCTCGCCACAACTAGAGAAAGCCTGTGCGCAGCAATGAAGACCTAACACAGGCAAAAAAAAAAAAAAAAAAGACACATAGGTGTGTGTGGTATGTGCTGTGTGTGTTGTGTATCCTGTGTATGTCATGTGTGCGTGTGTAGTGTGTGTGTGGTGTAATACACACACGCAAATCATGGGATGCAATGCAGTGAATCTTGAGCTCAAACAGAGCTCAAGTCTGTCTTTGCCGCCCACCCCAGACCCCTCCCACTCAGTAATGTGACCTGAGAGGTCTCTTTGTCTTCAGGAGATGGTAAGGATGGAGTGACTGGCAGATGAGATAATCCCAACCCTTAGACAAGATGCCGACTCCTATCTACGGCATCTGCCTCAGTCCTGTATTCTACCAAGTGTAAGAGAAGACCAGATTCACACAATAAAGACAACCCCTACAGAAGAATTCTAACTGTACAAGAGTGGGAGCACAGCCTTATCACAAAAGCTTAATAATGCGGAATAATATTCCACTGAGAATATGGAAGAGGTTGAATATAGTTTGGTTTAATTATTTCACTACAGTCTCTACTATGGTAGAGGTAGGCAGGTAGACCGTATTGATATAACAGTATCGATGATCTATCTTAGGCTTTCCCTATATCACTATAAAGAAATTGGCAGGGAGGAAAAAGAATCCACTTAGTTGGAAATCATTCATCCTTCTTTGCAGACCAAACCTTACAAGTGAATTCAGTCTCTGAAATCTGGGTAAATCGCATGATTTTGTTTTCACTCTGACCTTTGGAATCTGGCTGATTTAGGCTGGGTCTGCAAGCCCAGTGGTCCGTCCTTATACTACATGATTTTGTTTTCACTCTGACCTTTGGAATCTGGCTGATTTAGGCTGGGTCTGCAAGCCCAGTGGTCCGTCCTTATACTACATGATTTTGTTTTCACTCTGACCTTTGGAATCTGGCTGATTGAGGCTGGGTCCGCAAGCCCAGTGGTCCGTCCTTATACTACATGATTTTGTTTTCACTCTGACCTTTGGAATCTGGCTGACTGAGGCTGGGTCTGCAAGCCCAGTGGTCCGTCCTTATACTACATGAATTTGTTTTCACTCTGACCTGTGGAATCTGGCTGACTGAGGCTGGGTCTGCAAGCCCAGTGGTCCGTCCTTATACTACCTGATTTTGTTTTCACTCTGACCTTTGGAATCTGGCTGACTGAGGCTGGGTCCGCAAGCCCAGTGGTCCGTCCTTATACTACATGATTTTGTTTTCACTCTGACCTGTGGAATCTGGCTGACTGAGGCTGGGTCCGCAAGCCCAGTGGTCCGTCCTTATACTACACGATTTTGTTTTCACTCTGACCTGTGGAATCTGGCTGACTGAGCCTGGGTCTGCAAGCCCAGTGGTCCGTCCTTATACTACACGATTTTGTTTTCACTCTGACCTGTGGAATCTGGCTGACTGAGGCTGGGTCCGCAAGCCCAGTGGTCCGTCCTTACACTACACGATTTTGTTTTCACTCTGACCTGTGGAATCTAGCTGACTGAGGCTGGGTCCGCAAGCCCAGTGGTCCGTCCTTATACTACACGATTTTGTTTTCACTCTGACCTGTGGAATCTGGCTGACTGAGCCTGGGTCTGCAAGCCCAGTGGTCCGTCCTTATACTACATGATTTTGTTTTCACTCTGACCTTTGGAATCTGGCTGACTGAGCCTGGGTCTGCAAGCCCAGTGGTCCGTCCTTATACTACACGATTTTGTTTTCACTCTGACCTGTGGAATCTGGCTGACTGAGGCTGGGTCTGCAAGCCCAGTGGTCCGTCCTTATACTACATGAATTTGTTTTCACTCTGACCTGTGGAATCTGGCTGACTGAGGCTGGGTCTGCAAGCCCAGTGGTCCGTCCTTATACTACCTGATTTTGTTTTCACTCTGACCTTTGGAATCTGGCTGACTGAGGCTGGGTCCGCAAGCCCAGTGGTCCGTCCTTATACTACATGATTTTGTTTTCACTCTGAGCTGTGGAATCTGGCTGACTGAGGCTGGGTCCGCAAGCCCAGTGGTCCGTCCTTATACTACACGATTTTGTTTTCACTCTGACCTGTGGAATCTGGCTGACTGAGCCTGGGTCTGCAAGCCCAGTGGTCCGTCCTTATACTACACGATTTTGTTTTCACTCTGACCTGTGGAATCTGGCTGACTGAGCCTGGGTCCGCAAGCCCAGTGGTCCGTCCTTATACTACACGATTTTGTTTTCACTCTGACCTGTGGAATCTAGCTGACTGAGGCTGGGTCCGCAAGCCCAGTGGTCCGTCCTTATACTAAATGGACCTACAAGAATCCAGCCAGTTCAGCCAGGCCACCAGCTACTAATCAGCCAGCACCTGGTTAATCTTTATGGACTTTCCAGAGTTTTCAACTGCCTGCATCCAGGTGCACAAAGGAGTCTTTGCTTTTCTTTGTCCTGTCCTGCGGGGATAGGAAGAACAGTCTTCTGTGGGCAAAGCAGACAAGATTCGGTGACAACAAGTGAGCCCTGAGGCTGTGGCCTCCTAGCCAAGCCACTGGCAGAGGGCACAGGCCAGGCCTGCCTTTGCTATACTAGGTACCACTTCTGTCTCCCCCACTGGGACGGGAGGGGAACGTGGAAGTGTGGGTGGCATTAGTGACACAGTACCATCAGTGGAGATCCTCGCTGCGGACCATAAAAAGAAGACACCAAAATTCACCACGAGTCCTGCCTGTGGTCTCCAGGGGTATGGGCAGGGCATTTTGCGGGGTAACCGTGTGTTAAGGGTACACTTTGGCTATTTCCCCTGGCCGGGTCATTGGAGGGGAAGCTAATCACTCAGTAAACAGAGAAGAGAGATGCTTATACTTAATAAGCCATTGCAAATGGAAAAAGCAAGCTCCTACCCAATGTGATTCTCTCTAGAAACAAATGGCTTGGATCCAAACCCTACAAAACCCTCTCAGAATGCCGAGAGGTCTCTCAGTCCCAGCGCCCCCAGAACGTAATCCTCCGGACCTTCTCTTTCACGTGGAAGTAGCTTTAACAAGGGAAGAGGGAATGACTGTGTGTGCACACGCGTGCGGCACAGTCGTGAGTTTTTCTTTTGTCTTGTTTCGGAGCCCCTGATGGGCCGTGCATCCTTCTCTCTGGGGAGCAGCCAGATACCACGCGGAGCCGAGGTGCTGGGAAGCGCCTCCAAGACACCCTTCCCCAAGGGTGTGCTCAGCCCCCTCCCTCCATGCCCCCTGCGACACTACGGAGCCCTGGCTGTGCAGCAAGGGGCAGTGTTGGCCTGGTGGCAGAAGGGAGGTCAAGGTCTCTGCCAAGGCTGGCTGCTCTGGTTTCTCTCATCTGTGTCCTGGGCTAGCCCTCCTGTCAGATGAAAGAAACAGTGTGGTTCAGTGGCCAAGGCAGAGCTCAGGCTAGGAGCCTCGGCTGCGACCCTGGCACCACAGTCCTGGCCACTGATTATCTTGTGCCCACTCTAGATATTTTCACTTAAAATGTGGGCAATAAAAACACTGACCTGTCTCCACAGGCTGTAATATTAAAAAGAAGAGGAAAGGAGGACGGGGCACTTTGTAAATACACCACAAGGAACTTCTAAATACAGCTGGCTGAGCTCACCAGCCACCAGGGCCATGTGAAGAAGCAGAGGATGCTTTGTAGTAAGGCAGCTCCCAGCCAGGGAGTCGGGGTGGAACGGCCGCTCTCCTGCTTGCACACTTGCTATTTCTCAGCCCTTCCCTAGGAAAGAGGACTTCAGGGGTTTCCACCAGCACACGCGCGCGCGCGCGCGCGCACACACACACACACACACACACACGGCCAATGTCAGGGACACTAGCATCGCTTCCAAGTGGAATAATTCAAAGAATCCAGGAAGAAGACAAGCACAATTTTTTTCTTTTCTCCTCTCTATTTAAGAGGGGGTGAATCTCTGATCTCCTTCTGGAAACAAAGAAAGGAATAGGGCTCGCTAATAAGATAGCCCCTCAATTTTCCAGCTTGTGATTAGAAAGAGAGGTGATTAGAGGTGATCATAAATGGTGTTAGGTCTGCATGCCCCCCTCTCTCTTGGCCGTTTCTCCCCTTCCCCTTTGGTAAAATTAGACTCAAAAATGAAAGAGTCATCAGGATGTTTCCACTCTGCTAAAACCCATGGCCAATTTGCCTTATTAATATGATTTCTTTATGTTTCTATATTTACACTTTAAAATGTTTCAAAACTACAGTTGGATACCTCTTCACACCCCTTAGGACGGCTCTTATTTAAGAAGCTAAAACAGAAAATAGCAAGTGTTGGCGAGGATGTGGAGAAATTGGAACCCTTGGGCACTGCTGGTGGGAATGTAAGGGGGTGCAGCCACTGTGGGGAACAGCAGGGCAGTCTCCCCCCAAGATTAAATATAGAAGCGTCATATGATCCAGTATACACCCCAACAAATTGAAAGTGGGATCTCAAAGAGATATTTGTACATGCCCTTTCAAAGCAGCATGATTCACAATAGCCAAAAGGTGGTCCCAACCCAGGTGCCCATCAGCAGATGAATAAATAAACAAAACGTCATCTATACATACAATGGACTGTTATTCAGCCTTATAAAGGACTGAGTTTTTTTTTTTAACATCTTTATTGGAGTGTAATTGCTTTACAAAGGTATGCCATGGACATTATGTTAAGTGAAATAAGCCAGTCACAAAAGGACAAATATTCTATGACTCCATTTATATTAGGGACCCAAAGTAGTCCAATTTATGGAGGCAGAAAGTAGGATGGTGGGTGCCCGAGGCTGGGGGAGGGGAGGGGGAGTTAGTTAGTGTTTAATGGGGACAGAGTTTCAGTCTGGGAAGATGACAGTGTCCTGTGGGTGGTGGTGATGGTTGTACAACAAAGGGAATGTCCTTAGTGCCACTGAGCTGTACACTTAAAAATGGCTAAGATGGTGAACCGTATGTGTGTTTTACCACAATAAAAACTGTTTGTCCCTCTGACACCACGTTCTACCCTCATGACATACCTGAGGGAGGAACAGGCATTCCAGTCCCCAGGAAGGCAGGGCAGAAAACTCTCAGTTCTTCACTGCCTCTGGGCCTGGACCGGGGAGATGCCCCGCATTCCCGGGAGCGGGGGGGATCTAGACTACAGTCTCTCTGGTCTCATCACCAGGGCCCACGCGGCGGGTCTCGGGCTGCCCACCGGCCTTCCCTGCCTCTGGCCCTTTGCTTGGAGGCACGGAGACAGGTCACCCACACTGGAAACATCGGGGCAGATGGTAGCTTCGGGGTGTGCGGAGAGGGTGGTTTGGGCCTTGACTGGCACCTCTGCTCCCTTACCGTCCTCCCCTCGCAGCTGGTCAGGGATGCAGTCCTTCTGCCAACTTCCCAGCTCTGCGGAAGTCCCTGAGCTGACAGGAGAGCATGGCCGCCACGTGCACCGCCCAGGACGGCGGGCCCGCCACGGTGGCCTGCAACGCTCAGGGGGCCTGAGCCTCCTCAAGCTCCAGCCCATCTTCTGGGGTGCCGGCTCCCCCTCTCCTCCATCCCTTCCTGCGCGCGGCTCCCTGCGCCCTCCCCAGAGGCCCCTGCAGGGCTTCCACACCTGTCGGCCCCGCCGAACAGCCGCTCCCAAGTAGCAGCCACAGAAGCTCTCCTGAGGTCCCCGCAGAACCAACTCTCGCTCAGCCGGGCACTTCTGTTTTGTTCCATTAGCATTATCCTCTTTCATCGCCTTTCCCCATCCCTCTGGAAGCTTCTTTGGCTGCAGACCTCTTCGTTAAGTGGCTGTTTCTTTCGGAAAACTGGTGCTCCCGACGGGGATTTCTTGGTACTTTCCACCGCGGGCCAAAAGGAAAAAGGGCTTGAAGGACACCAGGGCCCTAATAAGGCAGGTGCAAGACGATCCTTCGTCTCCTGTGGCCTGGGGCGCGCGGAAGGGAGGAGAGGGCAGGGGCGCAGGGAACGGTCCCGGGCGGCCAGGCGGCCGCTGCACTCCCAGTCCCCGCCCCGGGGGAGGCGGGCTTCGGGGTCTGCAGATTCCCAAGCGCGTGTGCGGTGCGCGCGCCGGGGGTGGCGTCCGGCCGCCGCGCGAGGAGGTGGGGAGGCCCCGCCCGGGCCGCGCTGCCTGTCCCCACCTCAGCCCGGCGGCAGCTTCGGCTGCTCCCGTTAGATGGCGCTCGAGGCTTTCCGACCACTCGCGAAAGTGCGGCGGGCCGGGCACACAAAGCCCCGCGGGCCGGGGGGGACGCAGCCTGCCGGCGAGGGCGCGCGAGGCCGACCCCACGGGGCCGCATGACCAGGCCCGGGGCGCGGGCGGGGCGCTCCCGCTGGGCCTCGGCGTGCTGGCCGCGGCCTCCGACCCTTCGCCCCTCCGCCCACTCGCTCTCGGTCCCGGGACCCGGCCGCGCTCCGGGGACGGGAGCCGCGAGGCTGGGGCTCAGGCCGCGGGGGCCCGGGGGCCGGGGACGCGCCAGGTGGGAACCGGGGCGCAGCCACGAGCCTCCAGACCGCGCCCGCTCGCTGCTCCCCGACTGGCCGCCCCGCTCTCCGCGAGCCCGGCCTCTGCTTTGCGCGGAAGCGGGCAGGTGCGGGGTCGGTTGTGTGTCTGAACCGTTCCGCTGAAATTGTGGTTCGGTACGAGGTTTAATAAACTTCGTGGGCGCTCGCGTTTCCAACAACACGGGGCAAACTTTCTTGCTGTCCCCGATGCGGGTGGAGCCCGGGTGAAGCTCAAGAATCCTCCTTTAAAAAAAAAAAAAAGCTCCTGGGACTCTGGGGCGTAAAATGCGATGGCTAATTTCTAAGTAACTGTTCGGGGATCAGAGAGCGAGCTTTCCTTCCGCCACCAAGTTCGGCTCCCCTTCCAACCCCTCCAAGAAAAGTGACTTGATCACGCTCTCCCGTCCCTGAGGCTCCTCCTTATGTCGCCTGCGCGGGCCCCGCCGCGGAAAGGGGTGCGTCTCCCAGACCCGGAACACGCAGCAGCGAGACCTTCCTTTGTGCCTACACTTGGCTGTGAACTTTCCCGCGCGGTGGGTTCTCCTTTAAGAAAGTAGCGATCTCTATGAATATTTAATGCCAGGCGCGGGCCGGCGGGGCGGAAGGGAGCCCCGCGCCCGGGTCCCCGCAGCCGCGACGGGGACCGGGGGCCGGGTGGCCGGGGGCGCGAGCCGGGCTGGGGCGCGCGGCCCGTCGCGACCATTTCCATAAGAAAGCGGGCGGCGCGGTCGGAGGGACGATTTGGGCCCCTGCCGCCTTCCCCCTGCCTCCCCGTACCCGGTTTTCTGCTTGAAGCGGGCTCGGGAGCTCTGAGCCCCAAGTGTGCGCTCTTGTCTTTGATGGTATCGACCAAGTGCGGTTTCAAATGTTGCCCCGACTGAGGCCGGTTTCCTGTCTGTGTGCGCAGTGGATGGAAGGACCGCGCCGGGTGAGTCCAGAGCGCGGGGAGCGGGCAGCCGGCCCGGCGGCGGAGGGGGAGGGCCGCCCGGCAGAGGCAGGTCTCCGGCTGGCTGGGTTCTGAACTGGGGAGCCAGGTGGAAACGGAGACCCCGGCACAGAGGAGCGTGTGTGTGTGTGTGTGTGTGGGTGGGTGGGTGGGTGGGGGCGGTGATGAGGGACGAGGGGTCGCGAAGCCTGGCGCCCAGGCGGCCGCTGGTGGGAAGGTCTGGCGCGCCTCGCAGCCGTGTCCCTCTGCAAAGACCCGGGGCAACTTTCCCTCGCCGCCGCTGACCCTCTTCCTGCGAAGGAATAAAGTGAACTTGCTCAGATACTCGATTCCGCTGGCGGTTCAGTTCTTTCTGCTTCGGTATTGAGTTTCTTTCCACCTTTCAGTGTGAACAGCCTTTGTGTCCTCAGTTCTAAGGTGTGCGTGTATGTATACATATATTCTATAGTGTGTATATATATTCTATCGTGTTTGTATATATATGAAATATATATGAAATAGTGTGTGTATATATATTCTATAGTGTGTGTGTGTGTATATATATACACATATCTATGAAATCTCCTAGGTACTTTTGATCCCATCTGGATAAATTAAAACCCAGATCTGTAATGTTTATTCTTAATTTACAAAAGGCAGGGAAAAAAATGTGTGAGACACATGTCTGCAAGTATATCCAAAGTACTTTCCCTTCTGCTGGAAAAAGTTGCCTGCAAATGGCTTCCCTTCACTGATCCTGGACCACCTCTACTTCTCCGGGAAACTAAATCGGGTCATAACTAAAGCCCCCATCAGACCAAGCATTTAAGTGCCAATAATGACTATTAATGACTGTATTACTAATGATTGGAGTTGAGGACTCCAAGCCTGCTCAAGGTCATCAAGCTGTTTCAAAATTCTGCTACCCCAGATTTTTATAGCATTCCACCCCAGTAAAGGAGGTAAGAAGACAGAAGAAGTTCTCAAAGAATTCTCCAGTAGGTATCCCATGGTCAAAGTTGAATTTATTTCTTTCAGTAAAGTTGATTTCTACTTCTGGTAAATAACGGAGTCTTCACTTCTGGCCGTGTCAAGTTATGCGAAGTGTAATTGATGGTGGTGGTTATTTGGTTTGGATGCAGAACTTGGTCGTGGGGGGATTGGAAGGGAGGGTGCGTTCTCTCTCCAGTTACTCTGGTAATACTGAGAGCTCTGGAAGATTTTAAGAAACAAGTGTTTTAAATCTTCAGCTGGGCTCATGGATGTCGGGATGGCTGGGAGCTGAGGAAGTGAGGGCTGGTGAACTCAGGGAGCAAACGAGAAACAAGGAACTTGGTCTGAAAAAAGATTTTCTTTTTGCTCATGGGTTCACATGGTTTTAGCCTGTCACAAGCTGAGTGACTGTTCAAAGAAAAGGTTAGTGAGACTCATCTGTTGGTGTAAAGGCTACTGAGGCTGAAGATGGTTCACCAGCCCCCCCTTGCCTCTTTATTGACACCCCTTCTCACCCCAAACGGAAATCCAGGCTCAGTTCTGGGATGGGAGGAGGTGGCAGGGAGGGAGGGAGGGAGGGAATACATCGCCACCGGGACTCCACAGTGAGAAGGGAGGGCAGCTTGCAGGGGCCCTGGCCGGCCACCATGACGTAGGCAGGCTCAGCCATGGGGCAGTTGGAGGTGTCGGGTCACCTCTGCTCATTCCCCAGCGTTCAGCCCTTCCTGCCAGCCTGTCAGGACACTGGGTCAGTTGGGGAAGTGAACGTGTTCAGGACATCTCCCCAGCACCTCGCTGGCTCCTGGTGGAAGCCAGAGCAGCAGCGCACATCTGGTTCTGATGTATTTACCAGGCTGGTATGGAAATGCCCAGGCTGCAGGGCAGAAACCTGAGCTGCTTGCGACCAGTAAAGTCCTCTGCTAAGCAGCGAGAATGGTTGGATGGTTGCAGAGTGCTGGGTGGCCCCTGCTCTCCAGGTGAAGCACTTGACCCTACCCCATGCTGTTTTGTTAGAGTTAATTGCCCTGCAGTGAGGGTACCTCACACCTCCGCCAAGGAGTACAGGAGAGAAGGGATCCTCCACAGGTAACTGGATGGTGCGGGGTCATCTTGGACACCTGACAAGTCCCCAAACCTCACCTGAATGAAATGGGCCTGAAGTACGCTCCTGCCTGTGGCCCCTTTTGCCTGGCTCTGGCTGTCAGCAGCCCACATAGGACCCTGTAGTCCTGAGAGGCCTGCTACAGCTCCTTGGAGAGGGCAGCGGACCCCAGAGGCTTAACACGACAGCTCCATACTCAACAACAAATTCCCTGCTGACCCTGAGAATCCCAGGGAAGAGGGGGCTAGAGGCCGGCACACAGCTCCCATTAACTCGGGGCAGCCTGGGTCCTGCCTACCACTGAGTCTGGTGGCAGGGAGAGGGCCAGGGCTTGGGAACAGGGCTCTGAAAATCTGCTGTTCTGCTTCCTTGGGTCAGCTGCAGACAAGCCTGAGACTGCAAATACCTGTGAAGAGGGGAAGGCGTGGAGGCTGGAGCTGGCCCTGTGTCCTTACCAGGGTTCTAGGGCCCTAGGAACCCTCCGAGGTGGCTGGGGGCAGAATACCAGAGGCCATTTGGTCCGTCCCCTTACCTTACAGAAGGCCCACATCATCAAGGTCTGAGAGGACTTGCTTTCCCAGGAAACGCGGGGTGGGGCAGATCTGGTGAGAACTGGAGGCGTTTCCTCAATTTACTTACAGCTGGTTTGGAAATTGACATACAGAGGACAGCAAACACTTTACCCAGATAGGACCTCTGTGGTGTCAGAAAACTTCTCCCCACCTCCCCTGTGGACCCCGCTCACCCCCATTAAGTAGCCCAAACGCACTGTTCAAGATGTCAGGTTAGCTGGTGGAAGGAGTTTGATTCGTCCCCTCCACCCAAGTAAGTACAAATGAATTTTGTTCTCAAAAAGAAAACTTAGAGCTTGACACTTTCCCCAGCCAGATCCACCTAAGTTTCACCCAGGTCTCTAGTTAGCAAGCGCAACACACCCCCACCTCTTTTTCCTTTCTTCATGGCTTGAAGTTGCACTTCAGGAGGGTTTATATCATGTTGTTCATGTCAGCAAGCCTCCTTGTCTCCACTCCCACCCATCTCCCTGGATGGAATTGTAGCTGGAAACCACACACACACAAGAAATTCTCTTTAAAATTTTCTGCTATTCTTCCCAACTAGAGGAGTTGACAAGACGCAGACACGTTAAGTTGCAGAAAATACAGTGGACTGATCAGCCAAAATGCATCTCATTTGCACTTGTATGTAGCCGGGGGTAGGAGCTAGTGTCACTCAGGCTGGGCTGACTGGCTGGAATTTCCCAGCAGGCCCCTCGGCAGGGGCCATTTGTGGGGTCGAAGCCCCGGCCCAGCCCAGGCCAGCAGGAGTGGGGGGCGGGGGGTGGGAGGCTGGGAGGCCTGGAGGGGTGGGTATTGGCAGCTGGATGCCCAGGTCGTCAGCCATTCCCCGGGCCTCCCCCTGGGTTGAATTAAAGAAAGGAAACACCTCCAAGGAGAGTCACTGACCACATATTAAACCCGCTCCTACCTCTCTCCCAAGGTTGTGTCCCCGTCACCCACTTTGTCCCCATCCACCCACGGGTGGAGGGACACCTCTGCCTGATGCGTCCCTCCACCTACTTCGGGTCCTGAACTCGGACCCTGAGCTTCTCGCTTCCCGCCTGTCTCACTGAACCCCACTCCTGGGCCCCCGAGTTCCCAGGGAAACGTGGGTAGTGCCCTGGGAACTTGGAACCCAGCGGGGGCAGTTAGGGGGGAAGGCACGGGTCTTTGAGGTGTTCCCGCTCTCCAGCCACCCATTCCCCTGCGCTGGTCGCAACTTTGCCCGACCCCGGGGCTAGGGCGCAACTCCTACCCACGTATTCCCACCCAGCAGCTGGCGGCCCGGACTGCGCTGGGGCGCGGGGTCACCGCTAGGGCTCGGTGGCGGCGGCGTGCGGGGCGCGGGGTGCAGGGGCCGAGGAACTGCGCACAGGGCCCATGCCTAGGCCTTGGGAAGGGCCCACCTGCCTCCGTGAGCGCCCCAGCAGCGCGCCCTCGGGGCGTCCTCTCCACCGCGTCTCGCTTGCTTTCCTTGCCAAGGCCCTGGTGACTCAGACGCCGCCAAGCCCACGAGCTCCCTTCTCCAGCGCTCGGCTCTGGCCGGGCGGGGAGACAGGGAGGCGTGCGCAGTGCTCCAGGCCTCACAGCCGGGCCCCCAGGCACCGCCGCGCATCCAGGCACCGCCGGGCCCCCAGACACCGCCGGGCCGGACCGCAGCCCACCACCTTCCCGGGGCCAACCGGGGGCGACGCGTGTTGCCCAACGGGACCAGCGCCTCACCGGGCCGCCGGGGGACCAGCCACGCGCCCTCGCTCGCGGCGGAGCGCGGGGCCGAGGCTGCGACGCCGGGCAGCCGGCCCCGCACCATTGACAGCCCGGGCACGTCCGCGGAGCCCGGGGGGACGATCAACGGACTCCCCGTCCCGGGAGCTGGGGACACGCCTGTAAGGTGTGTGATGCTTTAAAGATCCTTGGTACTACTTTTGCGCGAAGCCTTTGTTCCAGCTTTGTCAGCTTGCGGGCCTTCAGCAGCTCCCCCTCCCGGGCCCTTCCACCCCCATCACCTCCCCCGGCCCCCCCCCCCAACCCCTGCAGAGAGGGCCTGGCGCAGGGAACCCGCCCGGATCAACTGCCCCGCTCCATATCCCCTGCTGCAAAATGCTTGTCCCTCGGTTACATCTCCCCTTCGCGCTTGGGGCAAATGAACACGGTTTGCACCGCCTTCGCCTTTGGGGCGAGGTTCTCCCAGAAGAACAGGCTTTCTGAATGTGACCTCGGGCTGCGGCGGCGGCGGCGGCGGCAGCCTCCTGCTGCTGGTGAAAGAACAGCTCTCCAGCCACAGGCCGGGGCGACCGGGGTGCGCACAGCAGGACCATGGGTGGGGGTAACCTGCCCTCCCACGGTAAGGATTTGAGGATTCAGACGGAAAGAGCAGGTTAAGGACAACACGGCCGTGAACTAACTTGACTCCTACTGGCAACAGGGCCTCCAGGGCCCGGTATTCCTGGCTAGGGTGGCCCTCTCCCAGCCCCCAAATTAGGTACAACTCCCCTTTTAGCCAAAGTACAGCTAGATACAGGGTGTTTCACGGATACTCTGGCAAACAGGAGGTGCAGATAATGACTGTTTCCATACACATAGGCTTGCATACATCGTCGTATATGGGCACACATTTCCCATTTCTCCCTAGTTTTTCTATTTAATTTGTCTTCATTCCTTCTTTCTAGGCCTTTATGCCTGCACATAGTCATTTGGAGAAAAATCAAGTGTGAGCACCTCTCCCCGAAGAAAGTTCTGTATGTTATGTTAACACACTCACACAGGGATTCCTCGGGTTACCAATTTGCTCCCAATCAGCCAGCACTTGGCTTTCTGGCTGGGGTAGGGGTGTCAGGGTGATGCAAATGGACGTGGCGGCTTCACTGGGGGGGAGGCGCTTTTCTTCCCCCTTCTTGAAGCCCCAGTTCAAGGCCCAGGAACAAAGGGAGAGGTAACTGATCTGTCCTTTGGTCTCTCTCCCTTCACTTCCACCCCTCTCACCTGCAGACCTGCAGGCCCTCCTCCTTGACAAATAGAGGAAAGCCTGTGAGTTCAGGTACACAAGTAAGTAGTGCTGAGCTGCGAGGCCCCCCCCCTGAAAATCAAAAACCCCATTTTAGGTGTGCCTCGAGTCCCCACCACCTCCTCTCCCCCAGATGTCACTGGACCCAAGGCTATTTGCTTAGCTTCCCTCTCTTGTTAAAAACATCCAGGACAACTATTAAATAGTGCCTGGAAGAGTTAAAGACATCTCTCAGGTTTGAAACATTTTTTTAAAGCCCTGTTTGGAAGAAATCTTGGAGGAGTACTAAAGCATAATCAGTAGGATGGCCCGAGCAAGTTTGAAAGATTTCTCCCCCAAAACGTTAACTAAAAAGAGTTTGTAGGTGTTGCTTTCTTCACTGATGGGTGTTTCCCTGTTGTAACCTACAGATTCTCAAGACCAAGCTAGTAAGACATTTATTTTCATTTTGTTAGTTTCTGGGTGATACTATACTTTCCGATTAGACCTAATTTATTTATTTTTTTAAAACTCTGCTGGAGAGTTTTCAACCTTGGAAATGTGAATGAGGAATAGATTCTCCCTCCGAGATTCTTACATGGGCAGAATGGAAGGACCTGGCCTGGCTTCCCCTTCGCACCTGGAAGTTGCCCTGCCTGAACCTAGGTGGACTGAGGGTGACAGATTTGGGCACGTTTTATTTCAGTGCTGGCGCAAGGCGAGCTCTTTGAAATGAGTATGTATTCTATTTCAGACTGCAGTGTCCCAGTCGGCTAAATGGGCTTGTCTTCTGCCAGGAGGGACACAGTCCTGCAGGACAGAACGAATGTTGGATCTCCCAGGAAGCTCTTCGTCAAAACATCCCTTGCCCTTTTGTTTTTGTTTTTGAATTAAAAGATGTGTTTGCTTTCCTCTCAGTGTTCATCCCATTATTTTGTAGCTACAACAATGAAATGTGGAAAACAGTTATTCTTTGTCCTCTGTAAATGTCTCATTTGGGGACCTCGGCAAGCTCCAAACCTACCTCAGGTGTGTCCTGTGCTTTTGATGTTTACTCACCACTCACTGGGACACCTAGAGACTCACACTAGGTTCCCCCTTCCCCTGGGCATCCTTTCTCTCCCAAACAATGCCCCTCTCGCAACTCGAAACTCGCAGGGGAAAGGGACTTACTTAGAGAAAGCATCCCAAATTAATAAAGACCAGACTCAAGTTCTCCAGGTGAGTGATGTTTACACTGGGGACAAGGAAGCCAAGAACCAGCATCACCCCAGGTGCGACTCCTGTCAGGAAGGAGTGAGGGCAGCAGGCACATTGCCACAGAAATTTCTAAAACTATGGCAACTAAGTGAGGTTTACGGTTAAATGGTTAAATTTTGCTATATTCCCAGCCAGCTCAAGTTCTTTAAATTTCACTTTTGTTCACACACGTGCACACACACCCCAACTAGGGTTAAGTTACCAGCGCAATTTCCCTGGGCAACTCTGGTGACAGGAACCACTGCCAACAAACTTATTTTCTGAAGAGTAAAAAAGAAAAAAAAAAACACAAAACCTCTCCATGTCCTTTAAACGGTTATTTTATACTATTTAACATCCCCACAGACAGGAATTGGCCGGGACACCACTGCTTCTTTTTCTAGGAACAGGTAAACTAACCATTCTTCTTCCCCTCCCCCAAGACACAGCTATTTTTAAAAGCTAAAATTTCTCTTTCCAAAGGGAGGAGAAGGAACAAATTCCATTAATGAATTACGCACATGGAATGTGGCTTGTCTAGGGCAATTGTATTTGTAAATAAATGGCTTCCTGTTTATTATGTACGTTTTCCTGAGAACTCTGATGCCTTTGAGCCCTTAATATAGCAAATATGCAACTTCTGGTTTAATTTCCACTGGGTTTCTTTCTTTCTTTCTTTTTCTTTCCTTTTTTTTTTTGTATTCACTACAAAGAAATCAGGTTAAACTGAGTGAGTTGGGGGGCGGTGTTCATGATCCTGAAGCGTCCAGGCTGACCGGGGGAGAAGTAACCTCTTAAGTTCTCACGTTTGCCGAAGTGCGAGCGAAGGGGGCTGGCTCCCTGGAAATGCTGCTGTAATCAATCTGGGGAGTTTCACTTTTGCCCCCGGATCTCTCTAAAGCTGACCACGGCCTTCTGTGGCAGCTTGAGAGGCGAAGCCGGCGCGATCCTGCTGGCGGGCGGCTTGGGCACCGACCCACCGCCTGGCAAACCCGCCTCCCCTGCGGCCGCGTTCGCCCACCGCCCGCTCAGGGTCGCCGCGCAGGCCAGCGGCCCGCAGCCCCCGGGCGGGGATCGCGATGCGGCCGGGCGCACGCGGCCGACCCCAGCGTTCGTGGGGCGCCCGAGTTCCCCCCCCCCCGGGGGGCGACGGCTGGGCCTGGAGCCCCGAAGTCCACCAAGCGCCGGCCTCCCGCCGTCCCGCCTCCGCTCGCATCCCGAACAAAGCAGCGCCCCGTGCCCCAGGCCGGCCCCGCTGACCCCTGCTCCCCGCCCCCCCCCTTCGGACTGCAGCCCAGGGCTGGAGCCTGTTCCGAGCCGGTGCGTCCCCTCCCTGCGCGGCACCCTTCGGGAGGGGACACGCAGTGCCCCCGATGGAAGCCCCAGGCCCGGGTCTCTGGCCCCGACCCAGGTCCTTGGAGACCCGGGGCTCCAGCTCCGTCTTTACTTTTCCTCCAGGGCCCTCGGGCGTGGGCCCCAGAGAGGATCGGTCTGCAGGCCCTGAGCTCAGCTTTCTCGGCTCCACGGTCATCGAATTCCCGGCAGAGCAGGCCGGGCCCCAGGACGGAAAATCCGCAAACGTGGAGCAGAGCGCAACAGACCTTTCTACCCTGGTGTTCCCAGAAGTTGTCTCCAGACGCCGGGAGCCTGAGCCGCGCTGGGCTCAGCCGCCCCCCAGCCCACCCGGGAAACTTGCACAAGTTCGCGTCCCGCTCCTCAAGTTCTTAGCTTTTCTCCAGCTACCGGCCTTGTCGATTGCTCTGCCAACTGTCCTTTAGTCTCTAGGGCTCCCGAGGCCTGAGTCGGTCCAGAATTATGATAATCATTGTTATTATCAGGCTGGGGACGGAGCGCAGAAGCAGAGGATGGGGGCTGAGGGACAGAGAAGAAATGCTGATGAAGGGGGATATTTCAACCTGTTTCAAAAAGTTTCAGTTGACCATTATCAGTAACCCCGATAGACAACTCCATTAAAAAAAAAAAAAGAATTTACTACTGCTCTTGAAAAGCCGTTATTTTTTACATCGCTTTTAGGAAGATAGATGAACAAAACATCGCATTTCAAGCCGTTTTGATCTGTAATTAAATGGCAGGATCGGTTTGTATTCTCCTACGGCTTTTACAGAAGTTGCAGTGATCCAAAGTCGGGTTGCTGTGTCAGAGTGGCATTTTTATTAATGAGAATACAAAAAGCTTGCATATTCTTAGCCCTGCTTGAATTTAGTTGCTAAGCAACCGGTGTATGGTAATTCATCCGCGAAATTTAAATCTTTGAGAAAGGATCGTGCGTTTTGCTGAATGGTCGCCACGAGGAAAACAGCTTGTGGGACTGTCCGCAGCTGTTACGGCCGGGCCGCCGGGCAGAGCCGGGCCGGGCAGGGTCGGGCCACCCTCCCCCCGCCCCGCGAGCGCCACCGCCCCACCTGGGCGCCGGGCCCCGCTCTGCGTCCCCGAGGGAGGCGGGCGTCTGAAGCCCGCGGCCTGGGGCCGGACCACCCTCCCCCGCTCCTCCGATCTCCCACTTCCACCTGCGGCAGACCTTGCACCTGAGCCAGCCGTCTGCACCCCAGGGTGCAGGGGCCAGGCCGCGACCCCGCGCCGCCCCCCTCCCAGCGCCCGCGCCCCCGGGCCCGCGGCGCGCGCACACCCGGCCGCCGCGAGCACGCCGGTTGCCCTCTTCCCAGACCCCTCTGAGGTCACTTCCAGGAGGACTCTTCCTCGAGGAAGATCCGACTCATACAGAACGCAGCCCACAGCCCTCCAGAAGGCCAGGCGGCCGCCGCAGGCCGGCAGTGACATCATAGGCTCCTGCTCGCCACGCTCGCGCCCGCATTTTAGGAGACAGGAACAAACACGGATGTGAAATCAAGAATGAAAGAGACAGTAATCTAATTAATAGGCCATGAGCCAGGCTAACAGAATCAAAGAATCTGATTACACAAGTACCCCTCTTGCTATCTCCGCCGCCCCGCCCACACCCGTCTCCTCCAGCCTCCCCGCCGCTTCCTTTCCTAGGTTGGAAAGTCCAGGAGGCAAACCCAGAGCCCTCCGATTTCCTCACTGAAATCAAGATCAAGCCCACGGTGGGGCTCCAGCAGCCGGGAGGTCACGTGGGTGACCTTCGGGCCCTCGAACAGCCGCTCTGAGGAACTGAGATGACCAAGTGACCTACAGAATTTGGAAAGCTGGAGAAGTGACCCCTACACTTCCTACAAGTATCACTCTCAACCACAGCAACGACCACGACCACGACCACCATCACTACACCTGCACTGATTGCTTCTGCTGTTAGTAACAGGACCAGGAGAGAGCCGTTCTTCACTCAGAGCCATTTTAAGAGGATCTACTTTTTCAAAAAACCATAGCACAACTCTTTTTTCTACATCACCTTGCTTCTGGGTCACCGATAACTTCAAAGTTTTAACTCTCCTTCCACACCCTTCCCCACCACAGACATCTGAGCACAGCCAGGTACTAGGTTTTATCACTGCCACATAGCATCTGTTCTAATAGGTCCAGTCAGCCATGTGCAATCCACGAAAGAAGTGAATTCTCTCATTTCTATCCTTCTGCCTTGAAAAAAACCAGGTCCACCTCCTAAATAATTAATTTCAAGTCTGCATCCAGTGCCAATACTTGTTGCATCCATTTTAGAGTTTGATTAATTACCCTGGAACTTGGGCAAACTAAACTCAGTGTGGAGAGAATGTTTCTTCCTTCAATTTAGTTCTGAAAGCTACAACTTATTTATGGATCTTTACTCTATTTACATACAAATTGGTGCAAATATGGCCATCTCTTAAAATGCATTTTGTATAAATATATAAAAGTGTCATTTTTGATTTAGCTTGAAGAGGTTGATCATTTATTACAAAAATAAACGAATAAATACAACAATATATTGTTGCTTCCAACAGGATAAATACTTTACAAATATATAATTTAAAAAACAAATTTAATTGTTAAAATTATTTAAAATATTACACTTATAGATAAAACTATCAATAGCATAGACTGCATTTAATATTAGAACCGATTATTCTCTGAATGTTGAAAACCATTCATACAAAACAGATTATGAGCATGGTAATGAGCGTACACTGGGGGCTACAGGGAAGCAAAGGGAATCTTTAAGATCAATAATGAATAGTTCGGTTTTGGAACAAAGAAGTAGTCCTTGGCTAAGTACTTAAAGAAAAAAAAAAAGAAAAAAAAAAGAAAAAAAAAAGGCAGAGCAACTACAGCAAAGTGACTATTTTAAATACACCTTGAATGATTTATCGCCCAGACTTGCAGGGGAAGATGGTTGGGTGAATGAGATGGCTGTAGCTTGGACAACTGATCAGAAGCCACGGGAGACTGCAAACTATAAATGGGCCTAGCTTGGGATTAACCAGATTGATGGAACAGAACTTTGTCACTTTCCTCTGAGTTGGAAGGGGAGGAGGGGGTGGGCTGAAATGGAGGAAACAAACGAACACTTGACGAAGCACAAGACACTTGCGCTACAAAGGAACACAATGACCAAATTCATTAAAAAGATCTGGTGATATATAACAATATTTTCATTATTTACATGTGTAACAATATAAGCCTTAGCACAAAACCTCTCAGTTGTATCTGCCCTCACTTGTTTTCCAACCATGAATTTCATTTTGTAAATACATTCAAAGGGTTGATTTTTTTTAAAAAAAAATATGGAGTGCAAGCATGAGCTCACTTTAAAAAACTACAAAATAATGGAATAAAATGGGCCAGCTTTCCCAGCTGCTCTAAGTTACTCTGCTACCTCTAAATCAGAGCTTCTTCCAAAGTAAACAGCAAAGGTTACTTTTTAATAGAAAACAGGGTGAAATCCAATGTTAGTTCTTTTGTTGTCAGCCAAATCAAGTAAGCAAATGCCTCCTAACATTTGAAATAGACCCATTCTCTGTCTCATCAACCACTAAGAGTCCTGTAGGGAACGTAGGTTTTCATCTCACACGCCAATAGCATCCACCCTATAAAAACAACCACACCCGGTCCTCAGCTTTCCAATAAGGCCTTCCGTGCTTGCCCCTGTAGACCCTCAAAAAATGATAAAGTTTGTCACCACCCCCCCACTCCAGGTTGTAAATATGCTGGGCAAAGAGATTACAATAGCAAGACAAATAGGAAACGAGAAGGCAAAGAAAAGTAAATTGTGGTTTCTTGTTTTCATTTTTTCCCTGCTCTCTGTTTAATAAATATGGCCTTTTTCAGATTTCACAAATCAAAATGATTGTGATTTTTAGTACGATTTGGTGTTTAAAATAATGCAACCCAATACACGGCCATCTGGCTGGGCTTGATTTATGAAAGTGACACAGGGTCTGTCTGGAAGAAATAACTGTTCCTTGTTGCTCTCACAGTTTTCCGGGTTTTTTAACCCCTGCATTGACATCACAGGGAGAGGGAGTAAAGATGAGAGAAGACGCAAAAAGTGAGTGACAGCTCAATGAGATTAGGGGGAAACTAATCTACAAAATCATTGCTTTATCACCCCCAAATACTTTTTTTTTTAAAGTACAATACGAAGGGACTCAAGGAAGCAGAGCCTTTTGCGTCTTGTTACTTACAACCTGAGGCATTACACTTTCATTTTCCCACATTGTAAATATTGATACATTAACTTGATAAATGTGACCGCTCTGCAGGGTGTATCTAAAGAGTGATCAAAAAGTGAAAACCCCCAGCACCGGTAAAGAAAATATAGAATCATACTGGGGAAAGACGTAAACACAGAAATGTAGAATCTTAAGTCTGAGCTGGTGACCACACTGAGGGTAATGCAGTGTGGACCACAATCAGGAGTTTAGAACTACATTCTTCCATTATAGAGAAAACAAACCAAACAACCCACCCCCCAAAACGGCTTAATAATTTAAACTTAATTACATATAGTTATTAATGGGACATAATCGATATAAAAAGATTTCATCGACTTGTAAGCTATTCTTTACCACTATTAGTCTTCAGAAAAAAGAGGAAAGAGATGTAGCAATATGGTGGGGGAGGGGAGATGAGAGGGAAAAGAGAGGCTAAACTTTGGTGGTGGTGGTGAGGGACTCTGTGTTCACCATTAGTAACCAGTTGGCACATTTTTACTGGGGACGTAGTCCAACATTCTGATAAAGACGATAAAGGACACAGGTATCTCTGAGAAAAGGACTAGCATTTAGACAATCTCACCTAAAAACACTAGAAACACCCACTAAAATTAAGGGAGGGACAAATTTTGTGAAATTAACAGACTAACAAGGAGTGACTACTTTGTCAATTACCAGCGGTTTCTGTCATTGCCTTTTATTCTAGATTTGCAAATGTACCTTAGGTGGAGCTGACGGCTTCCTCAGCTCTATCCCTTAAGGATTTGCATTGTAAAAAAATATTATCTAAAGGACTCTCTTCTTCCCACACAGTGTTTATGCATCAGACACAGACTATTTCATTCTAACAAATTTATTTTCTCGATCAGCTCTTATGGAATCACTACTCAAATTAAATTACAATCAAATGATCACATCAAAAGATACCCTTATTACCTAGCAACTGTCCATATTTTCATTTCATTTTGATTTGTGCTCGTCTGAAAAAAACACGTAATACAAGATCTGGGGAAAAATAAATTACCGTTTTGCAGCAGTTCATAAGTATTCTGAATAAAATATTAAAAGAAGTCATTTAATGAAAATATAAAGCAAATATTTTTAGATCAACAACGGATCTAACAATTCTATATTGCCGTCTTTTGAAAAGTCTGTTTATTAAAACCTACCAAAAACACTGCTTGGAAAGGGCAGTATTATATAATCACATCCACAGCACCCATTCAATCAAAGTTGGCAACGGATTGAGAAGAAGAGTCCGGAGAAGTGCTGTCTTTCTAAATCCCTTGATCTGAGTCAGTCCAGAAATAAAAAATAAAAAATATTAATAAAAAAAATATTAGCGGTGGCATCTTTAGGCGTCGTCCACCCATCGGAGCGGCAGCCGATAAGCCGGGGTTGGATGCCGGGCCTCGCTCCGCGCCCTGTCCGCCCGCCCGCGCCCGGATTCGCCGGGGCCTCTCCCACTGGCCGCTGGACATCCCCTGCTCCCTCGCCCATTCCTCTGCTCTTTCGAGATGCTTTTATTTCCAAGGTTACTTTGAGGATACGTATTCTTTTTCTTTTGGCTTTGCTATCAGTCTGTTAATTTCAGAAGCTGTGAATACATATATGTGTATATATATATTTCTTGTTTTCCAGAGATTGTTCTTTTTTTTCTCCTTCCCGTTTCATAGTCAATTTGTTTGTCCCCAAATGACTTTGATATGGACAAGAACAACAGGGTCCGGGAGCAGAGAGTCACCCCTGATTAAACCCGGTGCCTCTGCCTGCTGTCTGGTCGCTCCCAGGAAACAAAGTTTCGGTGGATCTCTGGAGGCGAGGGGCGGGGGGAGGCCCTTTGGAGGGAAGAGGTGGGAGGGAGGGGGATTTTTTTTTTTAAACAAATGTTTGTTTGTTTATTTAAGAAGATAGGACGAGGCAGGTGCTAAGTGCTCTCCACCGTCGCCCCGTAGGACTTCTCAGGGTGGGAAAAGCCTCGCGAGCGCAGTTTTGGGGCGCTAGGCATCTTCACCCTTCTTTAAAAAGAAACCCCCAAAACGAGCCCCCACCAGAGTAGAAACGAGATCTCACGATCGCCCCCTTTTCTCTTCCGGTTCTGCCACGGTCGTGTATATAAAACAGTCTGGGCATTTCTAGGCTTTGTTTGTTTGTTTGTTTCGACCCTCCTTCCTTGGACTTCAAACAACGTCTCCTCGGTGCGTCCCTCTCCTTTTCCCCCGAGGGCGGGCAGGCCTGTCTTTGGGAGGAGGGGAGGGCGGCCCGGCCCGCCCGGCCGCGGCGGCGGCGGCGTGACAGCGGCGGCGGCCCGCTCCGCGCTGCGCCCGGGCCTTCACTGCACGCTTGTCTGCAGCCCGTGGTGCGGCGGCGGCGTGTCGGCGCTCACGGTGCCCACCTGCGAGTAGACGTCGTCAGGCGTCTGCTGCTGGATCCCGGGCGGCGTCATGCGCTTCTCCTTCTGGCGCCGGTTGCAGAACCAGACCCGCACCACCTCCTTCTCGAGCTGCAGGCTGTCGGCCAGGTTGGTGATCTCCTGCGCAGAGGGCTTGGGGCACTTGAGAAAGTGGCTCTCGAGCGCGCCCTTGACGCTCACCTCGATGGAGGTCCGCTTCTTGCGCTTGCGGCCCTGCGCCGCGATCTTGTCGATGCTCGTGGGGCTGCCGGTGCTCGAGTCCGCCTCCTCCAGCCACTTGTTCAGCAGCGGCTTGAGCTTGCACATGTTCTTGAAGCTCAGCTGCAGGGCCTCGAAGCGGCAGATGGTGGTCTGCGAGAACACGTTGCCGTACAGGGTGCCCAGCGCCAGCCCCACGTCGGCCTGCGTGAAGCCCAGCTTGATGCGCCGCTGCTTGAACTGCTTGGCGAACTGTTCTAGGTCGTCGGACGTCGGCGTGTCCTCGTCCGAGTGCGGGTCGTGGCTGTTGAGTCCGGGCCCCGCGCCGCCGCCGCCGCCGTGGTGCGGGGGTCCCTGCGCGTGGTGCGGGTGCGGCGGGTGCGCGTGCGCGTGGTGGTGGTGGTGATGGTGGTGCTCGGCCAGGTCGGGAGTGTCTCCGCGCACCAGCCCCGGGTGCACCAGGCTCTGGGCGCCGCCGCCCGCGCCGCCGCCACCGCCGCCGCCCGGCCCCGGGGGCGCGCTCAGCATGCCGTTCACCGTGAAGCCCCCGGGCTGCGAGTAGAGCAGGCTCTGCGGCGGCGGCTGCTGGCCCCCAGCCATGGACGGGAGGTGCGCGGCGGCGGCGGCGGCGGCGGCAGCGGCGGCGGCGGCGGCGGCGGCCCCCCAGCCCCCGGGGTGGCCCTGGTGCGGCGGCGGCGGCGGCGGCGGCCCGAGGTGCGGCGGCCCGCGGTGGTGCAGAGCGGTGCCCGCGTGCAGATCGTCGCGCCCCGCGCCGCCCTTCACGTCGGGGCCCTGGGGCGGCGGCGGCGGCGGCGGCGGCGGCGGCTGCTGGGGGCTGCCGGCCATTCCCACGGCGCTGCCGGACCACGGCGAGCTCGCCTCCACGGCGGCGGCGGCGGCGGCCGCGGCGGCGGCGGCGGCGTGGGGCAGGGCCGTCACCCACTGGTGCGCGTGGCTCAGCATATGGCCGCCGTTGCTGGCGGCCATGGCCCCCTGCATGAAGTCGCTCTGCACCATCTTGACGGAGGCCGGGTCCCCCCGGTAGGCACCCGAGGTCACGGCGGCGCTGCCGGGCGGCATGCCGCCGCCGCCGCCGCCCGCCCCGCCGCCGCCGCCGCCGCCGCCGCCCCCGCCGCCGCCGGCCCCCGCCGCGTCCGAGTGGACGATGGAGCCGGCCGCGAGCAGGCTGTTCCCCGGCAGGTAGGGGTTAGAGGCCGCCGTGGCCATCCCGCTCCGCTCCCGCCACCCTACCGCCGCCACCACCGCCGCCGCCGCCGCAGCAGCAGCCGCGGCCGCCGCCGCCGCCGCCGCTGCGCCCCCCCGCCTCCCCCCGCTCCGCCCCCGCCCCGGGCCCCCGCCCCGGGCCCCCGCCGGCCCCGCCGCCGCCGCCTCCGCCCCCGCCGCCGCAGCCGCGGCCGCCGGCTGCAGCTGCAAGGCCGCTGGGCAGGGCGCGGGGGTCGCCGGCCGGCCTTGGTCAGCAGCAGCAGCCGCCGCCGCAGCCGCCGCAGGAGCCGCGCTCCGGGGAGGGGGACTCGCTTCTCGGCGGGGCGCGCTCCGTGGCCGCCCCCCTCAGGGGGGGTCGTGGCCGCCCCCCAGCCCCGGCGCGATCGGCTCGCTCCAGCGGGGCTCGCCGGGCGGGGCGCGGGCCTGCGCCGGGGCTCCGGGCCGGGCGCGCCGGCTCGCGCTTCTCCTCCTGTCCTCGGGCGAGCGCGGACTCTGCCGGGGCGCGGGGCTCGGTCCACCTGCTAAGTGGAGGTTTCGCTGGAGGCAACAAAGAAAGCAGCCACTCCTTTCTTCTGGACCAAACCGTGGACGACCGGCGACCGGCCGCTCCTCGCCGCCTCCTCAGGAACGCAGCTCACTCGTCTCCCCTTGGAGTAGTAAAACTTTTTTTTGTCCTTGAAGGCGTGGTGATGCTGGCTGCTCGCGTGCGGAGAGGAGAGGCTGGCTCCTGCTCTCCCCCTCCGGTCCTCTTGTTTCAAGTTTTGTTCTGTCCTAGGAAAACTTCTGGCGCTGGTGCATTTCTCTGAAGTTGCTATTGCCGGAGCTCGTGGTTGCCTCTGAAACAACAGTCCTTTTTCATTTTCCTCGCAACAGTCACAGTCTGATGCGACATCTTTCCTTTTGGGTAGAAATTAGGAGACAAATATAACAAGGAAAAAAATTGAACAGGAGAAAAACGAGGTCGAGTTTCTCGGTTACCTTGCTGCTGACGGTTGGGGTTGGTGTTTTATTTTTTTCCCAGTAGAGGTCTGCAGGAGGAGGAAGAAGAGTGCACTGGTGGAGGTGGAGGTGTGTGTGTGCATATAGGGGATCCTTGATACACAACCAACTCCAGTGGCACGACGCACGGCTCGGAGGCTGCCCCGACGGCGCTGGCGCTGGCCGTGCCGGAGCGGAGTTGCCGCGGGAGCTCGCTCTGCGCCCTGGTTCGCGCGCTCTCCCTCTCTCTTCCCCTCTCCCTCCCTCCCTCTCTCGCTCTCTCTCTCGCTGTCGCTCTCTCGCCCTCTCGCCCGCCCGCTCGGATCTGACAGTTCGCTCTCTGTCCCTCCCTCTCCGAGCGGGGACTGTCGAATGTTTACCCTCCGCCGCGAGCGCGCACCCACCACTGCACTTTCCCAAATACAAGGAAGTCGAGCACCAGGGCCCCCGCTGATTGGCTACCCGCTGGGTGATTGGCAGGTCCGGAATGACTGGCTCAGGACGCGCGGCCCCCCTTCCGGCCGTTCCGATTGGTTGCTTTTTAATTTAGGCAGAGCGTCGTAGAAGCTGGAAATCTGTCGTTCCCCCCCCTCTCCCCGCCGCCTCCCTCCGGTTCGCCACTTTCTCCTCCCCGCCCCTCCTCCGCCACCCCCTCCGCCACATCTTAACTCTTAGTGTCCGGCCGAGACGTAGGCTTTCCCTCCGTGGCTCTGGGCATCTCAATAGGTCTGGGAGGGGGAGGGGGCGGGAAGAAAGGGAAAGGAGGGGGGGAGCGTGCGTGCGGGCGGGCGGGGATCCGAAGGAGAACGTAGAGGGGAAAATCATGAAAAACAGCAACCTACCCACTCCACCTGGTACCGCGTTGTGCTGCCGTCCTCCCCGCCCCCCACCCCATCCCAGAGATCGGTAACGCGCCCGGCACGGATGCGCCATTCACGCCAATACCTATAGGCAGATGTGTCCCCAGTGGTTTCAAAGTTTCCTTGCTCCTCCACCAGCCGGCCCCCGTCCCCGCCTCGGCGGGGGTGGGAAGGGGGAGCTGGCGGCGACGAGAGCCCGGGTAGCGGCCGCGCTCCTTGGAAATCCGCCACCGCAACTTTCCGCAGCTGCTTCGCGCCGGCGGCGGCCCCCTTTGTTTAAGTTCTCGGATGCCATAGTCTGGGAAACCTGCAGCCCGGGACCAGCGCGGGGCCCGCGCGTGCGAGAAGGACCGCAGGCTGCAGCGCGCTCCCCACCCCCGCCTCTCCCTTCCCCCGCCCCCTCCGCCGGGATTCCGGCGAGGAGCGCGCGTGCCCTTGCGAGTCCCGGGGTGCCGGGCGGCGGAGCGCTCGGCCGACCTTCCCCCCTAGACACACCGTCAGTGTGTCTCCCCCCGCCCTCCAAAGGCGTCGGGGAGCCTGCGGCAGCGGGAGCGGCCTAAGGAAGCGGATCCGCCCGCCGCGCCCTCCACCGCTCACACTGTGTGCGGGTGCGTGTGTGTATTTCTTTATTTCGGTGCGGTCGTTATTAGTGGTGTTTCGCCTGCTCGCTATTCCTGGGCACGCTGGGGCTTTCTCTTTCTCTCTGGCCTCGGAGGGTCTGCGGCGGGCGGCGCTGAGCGCGTTCTCAGCCCAGCCCAGCGGAAAGAGTTAAGGGGGCCGGGAGGGGGAGCGCGCGGGGTGGGCGGGAGAAGAGGGGGTGGGGGAAGCGGCCGAGCGGAAACGCTGCACAGAGGAGCCTCAGCGAACCAAGAAAAAAGAGAAAGTGGCCACGAAAACAAGGGCAAATTGAACCCTCCTCGGGGATTTCCAATGAACTAACCCGACTAGGACATTCAGTAAATACATCGTCCCTAATGAGTGTGCGTGTGCTTGCACCCCGCACCCGGCCGCGCTGCGCCGGCCCTGCCCGCCGCCCCGGACGCAGACGCGGAGCCGCCGGGGTGCTCGGGGCTGCCCTTCTCCCGCGAATAATTCCTCTGCTGAGCGCAGTTAGGGGTACTCAGAGCCGGAGCTCTCCAGCCCAGTCGCAGACACGCAGCCCTTGCGAGATCTCGAGATGAACAGTGGGCGCGTAGCATTTGTGTAGGATCTGGTCCAGCTCCTGCGTGCCGGGGGGAGAGATGCCCTCGTAGGTAGGTTTTAGTGATTCCATTATTGCGAAGGTATAGACCTGAACGGCGGCGGTAACCAAACCCCAGACAGAACGGATTTTTCCCTGTGCGTCCCCCTAAGGATCCTTTTTATATTTATGTATGCGTATATGTATATATGAAAGATGGAACACAGATTTCATTGAATAAATCTGAGATCTCCAGGTGCAGACGTTTGAATAGTCGGTGCCAGCACCCCATGTTTTCCTTTCCTGCCGATTTTGCTTGGATCCGGCTCAAAAACCGAGAGAGTCTCGTGGTTTTGTTTACACTGAATGGGGAGGATAGGAACAGAGCCATGGGGCCCCTTTCATTAATATACAGTGAGGATTTTGTCTAAATTACTGCTATGAATTTCACAGTACACGCTTTCAAAAGCAGTCTCAGGTGGCCTGATGAAACGTGATAGCGCTTCTGCTATCCACTTTACACACATCCACTTTCTTTTCAAGGAGGGTGTGTGTGCGCGTACGGGAAGCCCCCCAAAACGCCGTGCTCCTCGAAATCAGAAATACACTTCTGTTCCGAGCTCTGTCCCCTTCGTCCTCCCCCTTCGCGTACTTAGTTCTCCAGTCGCTCCCCAGCCCCACCCATCCGTCCCCTCCCTTTGCCGAGTGTGATTGTTTTGTCTGGAAAAAAAAAAATCCAAAGTATATAACAAGGGGAGAACAGTTAGTGCTGATTTTCATTTGCATACATTTTCATATATTTTGGTGAAAATAATAGACTAGTGGAGAGCTGGGCTTAGAGGAGTCGCTGGAAAGGCAAGACTAAGGAAGCACCGCTTCTGGGGAGTTGAGAATATGCCTCCCCCCACCCCAGTCACCTTATTTATTTTTTTTAAATGAAACATCTTCATTTATTTTAAAATCTAACCTTGGAAATTTGCTCGGTAAGTGTTTTTCATTTTCTTTCCCTGCTTTCTCTTTTCTGCCCCTCCTTTCCGGTTTATTTATGCTTTTGTAGGTTTGGGAGCTTGTTTCCAGCGCTTGGGACAAGAGAGGGCAACTGTTTCGAAGGAAGGAAGGGAAAGAGTGTTGGGGGGAGAGTTAAAAAACCCCAACCCTGCTAAAATATTACATAAAACGATGGCCTCATTCCAAAGCTCCCCACGGCAAGGCACTTTACTTATTTTTTTTTGGGGGGGGGAGGAGGAGGAAAGTGATATTAATTTTAATTGTTGATTGTCAGGGAAATATAAAGGCCCTAGAAAAAGAAGTGATGACGAAGCACGCAGTATTATAAATATTTCTTGCTTTGGGGTTTCTTTTTTCTAGAGAATCAGGACTAGAGGGAAAGAAACCCCCTTTCTGTAGCCAATGCTGATGTGTTGAACTATGTGTGCCTGCCTGGGATTGGGGTGAGGGATTCCTGCTGGGAGCAGGGGGATGGAGTGAGGGAGGGGGGCTTGGCAAAGGGAGGGCAGAGAGCTGCAGAAGAAGGAGGCAGGGGAGGAAGAAGTGGCAGGAAGTCGGTGCCCCCCTGGTTAAGGCCGCGTCTGGGGAGCTGGCCGCAAGCTGCAGTCTCCCAGCTCGGTAGTGAAAGGCCATCAGAAAGAGGGTGATCAATCAAAACTAACCAGGACACCTTACACTTTATTCCCAAAGGATGCTGGAGCTTTAGCGTGGCATAGTGTTTTACTTTGTTTTCTATTTTTGATGGCCGGCCTTGACCCCTCACCCCCCGACTCTCGCCACTGTCCCTGGGTTTTGTAAAAATTAAGGGTGCCTTGCTTGCTAGGTGCAGTTAATTTGAGAAATACGGCTGGAGGAAATAGCTAGGCCAAGTCCAAGCCCATGTGAGAACCTTACTTACTGTAGTGAAATGGGCTGGAGAGGATTCTAAAAGGTTCTTGGTTTTGTTCTTTTTAGAGGAAGTCACGTCTGGGGTGGTGAGGGGGTGAGAATCAAATAGCTGGAATATTATTGCACTTTTGTCTCTGGAACACCTTGCAATTTGAAATTTGTAATTTCTTTGGAAACAGTTGATGCCAAATCAATGAAATGGTTTGTCAGGAAGGAGGAAGAGGTTTCACTTGGGGAGGGGGTAAGAATCGCCAGTTTTCCGCTCCTTGTTTTGCGTGCCTGGCAGCGTCGCTTTTGACTGAGGTTAACTCTCTGTGCTCCATTGGACCAGATGCCATATAGAGCTGCTCCCTGAAGATCATTTGTTTCCTTGATGGGGAACATTTCTGAGCAGAGCATATTGGTTGCCATAGAGAGAAAAAGAAAAGGAAGAACACTGGTCACATTAAGCTATATGTTTGTGCACTGGGCTTTAGATAAAAGGACCTTGGCTCAGCCAAAGAGAAGAAGCCGAGATAGAGATTTCTAGCGCCACCAAAACTAGCTTTATTTTGTTTTGGACTTTTACAGTTGAAACATATAAGCTAATTTTATTGGTTGTTGTTAATTTTATATGACACGGTTTACTGAACAAAATAAACTTTGCAAGTGCTCGGGAGTCGCACTCTTGGCTTGTCAGCAGGGGGCGCACTGACTCGTCTTAGCAGGTACCGTGTAAAATGCAGCTGTTTCAAAAGCAAATCTGCTCTTCCAAACTTGCCAAAGGAACAAATGCCCCTACCTTTCTATGCATATTCACAACGAGGAGTGAATTCATTGCAGAGCACAGCGCCTTAAAATAGGGCAGTGAGTCCCCCCCATCTCCCACCCAACCCCTTCTGTGAAATGGCCCCGAAAGAAAAACAGTTCAGAAAAGTATTCCTCCATTTCTTTCCGCAGAGTGGATGTAAGTCTGGAAAACAGAGTTGGGCTGTGAAAGCAAAAACACTTTACAGAATTATTAGGGGTATGTAGTAAGCTACCTCAGAAGCTGGCTTTCGGGTTGTATATTTTGGGAAACAGTCAAGAAGAGAAAAATACATTCTAAAGATATTATCTACTAAATAGTGAACATTCTTCAACTTGATGCAGGCTTTGACTTCTAAATAAAAATCCAGCTCCTGGAGACTCAGTCAAGGCATCCTGGATCTCTTTTACTCCATTTGATATTTAATGGCTCCTTTAATTCTTCATACCTCCTCTGGCTGTAGAAAGATTTTGGATTTATCCTTGAAAGGCTTGTTAGGGAAAAGGGAAAATACAAAATAGCCATCCCTGAGAGGTCACTGTGGGCTTGAAACTTTTTGGCACAGTGTGACCTAACACAGTTGCAGAAAAGTTTCAAGAGAGCACAGGCTTTCCGCCTCAGAGATTTTTAGATACAGCCAAGGAAGACTGAACTTTATTGTGGGGAAGGATGAAAAGATACGTGGAAAATTTCCTAAAATAGTGAAGGGCAAATCCTGCCCGGTTCTGAGGAATTAGTCAGTTTGTCACTAACAGTTTTCCCAAGGAGATTTGGAGAGCCTAAGGAAGGGAAGCCATGAGTGGCTGGAAGTGGGGAGCTGGCTTCCGTTGTTCAGCGGCTCCCCACACCTGTGAGTATTGCCACCGAGCCTGCAGGAAGGGCCCCGGGCTGGAGGCTCTACTGTCCCTCTGGAGGAGAGGGAAAGACATCTTATCCTTTCGAACTCTACTCCAAGCCAGCCAGGTTCCAGCCAGAAGTTTTGCTTTGAAACTAACTTGAAAAAGTCAAGGTTTGGATTTAAGTGGTATTTCATCTAGGAGGGCTGAAAGATTATGGGAATAACGTATGCAAAGGAGACACTTTAAAAAACATATTAATTCCATGATTTTTATCCAGGAGCTCTCACATTTAGAGTCAGGAAATGTACTGTCAGGTCTGTGCGAATAACACAAAGTGGGAAATGGAAGAAACCGTGTAATTTGAACCCAAACATGGCTTTTTCTTCAGCTCTCCGGACATTTCAGACAAAAGACTTCTGGGGGAGATCCACACGCACTAGACCAATGCCTCAAAGCTCTAGGTTACTTGGCAGGCCCTGGGCTGCTAAATGCATTTTAAAATTATTCAGGAGAAAGGGCACTTTTCTGTTCAGCCAGGCATTTTGTAAAATAATAGTTAAGCAATAATTGTACATATTGGGAGCGTACATTTTGGTATCACTTTTCATGAGATCTGGGATGGTTACTATCTTGGCTGCTTCGTATGTTCCTTTTCTATAAAGTTACTTAAAAAAAAACCTAGAAGAAAAAAAAAGCTTGCTACTCATGATATCTACAATCTTAGGTTACCTCGAGTAAAGGAAATAGAAAATAATAATTCTGGGTAAAGCAACAAGTTAATTTGAGAACTGGCATATTATAGAGACCGCGTTAGCATTCTGTAATGATTTGGAGGTGGAAACAATCAAACTGGGTATGAATTAAGATCCAAAGAGCTGGGCAAAGCTACAGACTTTAAATTGTTGGGGATGGTGAAATTGCTTTTGCCAAAAGAGAGAATGAAGAACATTACCTGGGTCAGATGTACAAAATACAAACTGGGTATTTACTCATTTGCTTCCATTTGAGAATGATAAGGTGCTCCGTCCGGTATCGTGGCAGTGCAGAAGCACATTTGCGGTTAGCATTTACAAATTAAAATGTGTTGCATACTCACAATCCACACTGTGTGCTAGATCCAAAGAAAGGGCTCTTCAGTGGTGGCTTTTGGGTGGAAATGAGTGTTTGTCACCTGGCTTGGCGGTGGGTGGGTTGTTTCTTGGTCTTGCTAAGTTTTTGGAAGTGTCCCGGTGGTTCCTCCTAGTTCTTTGTATCACTTTGATAACTGATTTATCTGATCTGCAGGAAAGGAGCAAGCAGTTAGTTCTCTTAGATGGGCTGCAAGGAGCAATGATAAATTCAGACACTTGTGATTTCTCACCCTCAAGTAAGAAGCTTTACTTCTGATGCTTATAGGACAGCTTTAAAGTACAGACCATCTCAGATTGTGGAATCTAAATTAAGAAGGCATGATAAGTTGGTAATCGAGTGTATGCTTTAAAAACAACCCATTTCCAACAGTTTGCTCACTGTAGCTGTATTCGTGCACCTGACCAGTCTGGTAATGAAAGCTACCAATCGCTAGGGAAGCCGTGGCTGACACAATGTGATGGACTATTCTTGCCTGTCCCCCTTCACCTTCCCCCACCAACAGTGGTCTTCTTGGAATTTAAATTCACAGGGCTAGGTAACAGAGAACCCAGCTGATTGACCAGAGTGATGATGATGATTTATTAACAAAAACATGTGGGTATGTCTAGCTAGAAAAATATACCAAGGTCAACTTGGTGTTTTTGTGTCTGTGTTTTTAAAAACAAAATATTAACTCAGCTTTGCCAGAGGGGTGGTTGGATATTTTTGAGCTTGTGGCCCTAACAGAATGAACTCTCCTCTCTTCCTTGAGGACACGCCCTGCCCAGAACCCCCCAGATTCCCTGTAGAGCTTCTCCTTTCTGGGTTGGAACCAGGCAGCCTCCTGATGGATGTCTTTGTAGCACACCAGAAAGCAATTCTTGTACTTTAGTGCCTCTGGGTTTTTTTTGTTTGTTTGTTTTTGTTTTTTTACATTTTTTTTAACACTTGAACTTAGCTATTGTCTGAGGAGCTGGGTGCAGATTGCAGCTCATCAGGCTGAAGGCTGCTCTTTTGGGCATTTCCCCCCAGTGATGCTTCTGTGGTGTCTTTTCTCCTGTTGATGCTGAAGCTCCCACTTCACTGCCCTGCCCCCTCCCTAGGCTCGCCCTGGACTGTCAGCCTTAGGGGATCTTCAAGGGTGGCTATTCTGCTCACTTTTAAAATCCAGTACCAATAGTCACAGATAACTGATACTTCGGATACTCTGTGGTTTGCAGCAATAAAATTCCAGCACTAAAATATCTGGCAAAGAGACTTTTGGCGGTAGAACTAAATGACCTTGTTCATTGTAGCTTCATGCAACTGGGGCTTGTTAGTCCCCAGTTAAAAGTTCTGTGTCTGATTATAGCTTTGAAGGCCCACCTCCTTCCCCCAGATTTCAGGTAGGGAGTCTGGTTTCTCAACAAAGCCCAAGGGGAGGATCCCAAGCTTACAGTGGTGTTGGACAGCCCTCAGCTCTTAATTTAGTATTATATCAGGGTGCAAAAAAAACTCCAGAAGTCAAGGCGTGTGTTGTCCAAATGGCTTAGGCTCTGTTCCCTTTATTTGAAATTCGCATTGCAGAAACAAGTAAAACTTCACTTGGAAAAACATTGACTATTCAAGTCTCCAAAATTCGAAAACACTGGGATGTCAGTGCTAGGGTCCAGCAAGCGATTCCTTTCCAGGGTTAGGAAGTCAGATTGGGACGTTCCCTAGAAAGGTTTGCTTTGGGGGGGGTGGTCTCTCTTCCGCAGCCGCAGAGTCCCCCTGCCTGCCCCCTGCTGTGGTTTGCGGCCCTCCGAAGCGGCTTCTCTCGAATAGGCGGCGGCTTCTGGGGGTCCCAGGGCCGAGCTCTGCTTCCGTAGACTGCATTTTATTTTACTGAGAGCACAATTTGCATAATAAAATGAAGAGGACCCATTGCTCCCCTTTTCTCCGTACACACTGCCCGGCAAGGACTTTGAGACTGTTATCTGAACACCCAGAGCGGCCTTCAGAAGTCGAATTAGCATTGCTTTTCTAGGAGAAAAAGAAAAATGGAAAGCGATTAAAAGCAAAAAGGCCAGGGGAGAGGGAGTAAAGGAGGAGGAGTGAGGTGGAGGAGAAAGCAGGGAGAGAGCGAGGAGCGCGGGGCCAGAGGCACAAAGGGGAGAGAGACCAGACGGGGTGCGGGCCAGCGACGAGGGAAACGCTGAGTCACCCTAACCGGGCACCGGGGACAAGGCGGCGAGATGCCGCAGCCCAGGAACAGCCGGTGCGCATCGCACCCCACCTTCCAGGCCTCCTTCCCGCCCGCCGCCGGCGGAGCGCGGCCGTGGAGCTCGGCGCCGCCCGCCCGCCTTTGTCACCGGCTCGGTGCGCGGCCGCGGGCTCCCGCGGCGGGCTTTGTTCTGGCGGAGCGGGGCAGGACCCCTCGCCCCGCCGCCCCCCGCGCCCCCCCCCCCCCGAGCTGGGGAAGCTGGGGGTGGGGACGGGGCGACGGGGACGGGGACCAGAGGAGCGTCGGCGGGCGCCTTGGAGCCTGGGATTTCCTGCCTTCGCTCTTTTCGTAATTGAGCTGTTCTCCTTCGGGGCGGGGGCCGGGCGGCGCGGGAGGAGGGGGAGCGGGAAAGGGGCGCCCGCTCTCCGCCTGCCGCAGGGGCGAGCGCGGCTCGCGGCGGATCCGCATTGTGTCCGAGTGTGCACGGCTGGAGGGGCGCAGGCATCGATGCGGGAGGAGAGCCGCTGAATCTGGCCCCGCGTTCCAGGTTTCTGGCCAAGGTTTTGGCGGCTGCGGGGCGCCTCGGGTCGGTGCCCGGTTCTGCCCCAATATCTGCTCCCGAGGTGCTTTGGGACCGCGCGTGGGCGCTGTGGACGCGCCCTGGGTCCGGGGGCTGCCCACGGGGAGCGCGCAGATCCCCGTCGCCGAGGCCTGTGGCTGGGGACAAAGAAGCAGACGGCCGGAGCGACCAGCGGGCGGGCGCGCACAGGCACCCACGCGCGCACCCCAACGGGGCCCTCTCTTGGAGCCCCCGCGCCTCGGGGCCCGCGGCTCCGCGTCTGGAAAGTTCGTCCCTCGCACAGCCCGCTCCCTCCTCTCACCCTTGCCTTTAGCAAACGGCGTGGGATCGTGTGTCACCCTCTCCCTAGCCACCCCCAAAGGTGTGGGCAGATTGCAAGAGTTGCTGCTCTGTTATTGTTTGTCAAACAGGCCCTTTCTCTTGGGAGAGGGGCGAGGGGCATGTGGCGGATCCCGGGCCAGGATTACATTAATCAAAGCATTATTTCCCCAGAGAAGCCGAGCACAAATGAGAGTAAATCCTAATAAAATTGGATCGCGGAGAAATGGTACGCTTTAAGTAATCTGTGCTGCCTGGTAAAAAATCTCACGTTTATATGATGTGGGTCTTAAACAAAAAAATCTGCACACCTTTGGCCTTGGTTGCTGGGTCCGTATCGATCGGGACGGGGGACAGTCACCACCCCAAGCTCAGGTGAACTTCTGAAGTGAGAAAGGGACGTGGACACCCCGGAGTCCGAGGTTCTATTCCAAGGGTACTCTTGGCCCGGGCGCCCCTCTGGAGTATTTGCAGAGGCCCTGGGCCGGATCGAGACCCCTCGGTGCCCTGCGAGGACGCGGACTCTGTTCCTCTGGGATCGTGGCTCCACCGTCCTCCTCGAGCGAAGCTGCAGGGCGGGCAGTCCCCGTGGGTGGCGGCGCGAAGCCCATCGGGCGGGCGGCGGGACTGCCAGGTCTCCCCGGCCCCCGGCCCAGGGCCCGCCCGAACAGGAAAGGGGGTGACTGCTGGGGAAGCCGGGGGCGCGGCTGGCCGGCGACACTTCTGGTACTTTCAGGTCGTCCCAGCCTGTAAGCAGGCTCGCACTTGGTCCGCCTCCGTCCCCCAGCTGGTAGGAAACTTTCCGATGCCCGGCGCGGCCGTGCACTAGAGAAGAAGAGCTCTCCTCTCCACCCAGAGCTCCGAGCAGGCAGGCAAAGCCCACCGGCCAGGAGGAGACCTCCCCGGCCAGCTCCCGTCCCCCTCCGGCCGCGGGACACGAGAGCGGACTAGCTGGTGACAAGCGGGAAAGCGCCGTCCCCGTCCTGCGGGCGAGCACCAGCCTCCAGACTCCGCGCGACCTTCCAGAGACGCGCGGCCGAGACCGCTTCCGCGCCGGCCTCGCGGCCCCTCCTCCGCGCCCGAGGCCGCGGCCCCGCGAGCGCGGCGCCCCCTGCAGGCCGGCGCCGGAGGAGCCACCGCGCCGCCCGCCGGTGGCCGGGCCGCGTGGGTTCCCCGCGCTGCCCACGGCCGCGCCCCGCCCGCGCGCACGCGCACAGCCAGCGCCCCCCCCCCGCACGCGAGCTGCCGGCGGAGGGGCGGGGGGAGAGCCGGCTGGAGGAGGGCGCAGGAGGGCGGCAGGAGAGCGGGGGTGGGGTGGGGGGTCGCGCCGGGTCACCCCTCCCTGGCCCTTTCTCCCCGCTCCCGACCCCTTTCGGGTCGGCGCCGGGCAACCCCGGCCGGAGTCGGCGGCCGCGCGCCTCGTTCCCGGCCCGCGGGCTCCGGAGTCCCGGGAGCCTCGCTGTCCGCTCGCGGGGCAGGGCCGGGCGCCGGGAGGGGCTCCCCTGCGGAGCGGCAAGGAGAGCGGCTTGGAGCGGTGTGCCTGTGCGTGTGTGCAGGTGCGGTGTGCGTGGTGCTGTGTGTGTGTGGTGTGTGCGAGGGCGGCGTGCGTGGGAGTGCGGTGCGCGCGCAGGGCAGGGCAGGAGGCCGTGAGCGATGCTCTGGTGCAGCCGTGAGATCTAAATCTGCCAGCCCCCCCGCCCCCCACGCGGGCGTCTCCTTCCTCCGCCTTCCATCCCCTCTGAGCCCCAGAGAGATCCCTCTTGGGGTCCCGGCATGTTCACGGACCCCCGGACTCACGTGAGCGAGGGTGAGCCGAAAGGGACCGTGTCCGCTGAGAAATGCGACCGAGAGCCTTTCCAGGCTCCTGCCTGCCCTTGAGACGGGATTTCACCCACTGGGAAGCCACGTTTCAGGGGCTTGTGTATCTGCTTCCTCTCGGTCTTGGCCTTCAAAGGGGCTTGCGTGGAGGTTGTTTTTATTATTTTTGGAGGCATAGGGTGGAGGTAGGAACCAGTTGAAAATCACTTTTGGGGGTCTCTTTAGCTGACCAGCCAGCCAGTTTGCGGGCTCCTTTCCAGTGATGGGAATTTTTTTTTGGGGGGGGGGGCGGGGAGTGCAGACACCCACATCTTTTCAGTTCTGAAATAATGACTCTCCTTTCCTCCAATCTCTGATTTTCATAATTTCATACAAAACAGGGCTGTCAGTTATCTCTTATTAGAAAAGAGGAAAGCAGACTAATAGAAGGAAACTTGGGCCCAATGAAATTCCTCCTTCTTACAACATTAACTAGCCTATCCAAATTGTTCAAGTGTCAAGGGGGAACACAGGGCAGAGAGAATTCAGAAAAAGGCTAAATATTTCTCTCCATCACTGAAAATATGAACCCAATTGCCCAACTGTAGTTTTGATAACGTGACTTTCAGAGGATCCTAAAAATAAACTTTATAAATACTTTCAGTGTCCTCTTTTTGTCCTAATGTTTGCATCTGGGGATTTTCACTAATTTGGAAACACCATTGGTATATATGTCTTTGCTTCTTGGATTTAGATGGACATTATGTGGTTTAACCCTTAGCCACAATTCACTATAAGACCTCCTGTTCTGGAGAAAGGCTCTGAGTAAAATTTACTCACACTCACCTCAAGAGACCCTCACCAGCCAGTATCTTGATACTATTTCCATCACTCCTTTTCATAAGATATAGACAGCTAAATTTTGGTCAAGAAGGTTAATGGTAAAATGTCAATGTTTAACAGGATGAGCTTTAGTTTTTGGATTCAAAGTTCAGCTTTTCTTTGAATTATTTATCAAGCTGTTTGCCCATAGGCCTTCCTAAGAGAAGGGCAAGGTGAAGGGGGGGGCACCACTAATTTATTTAAAGCATATGTTGACATAAGATTAAAAAACTAGCCTTTTGGAAAACAGTAATAAGTAAACCATGTCTATAAACACCCACCTTTGGGACTGTGAAAAAAAGGAAACCTAATTACTTTCGTAGAAAACAGCCTCAGTTAACAGTTAACTAAAATATTGTATGGCAGTCCCTTGGAAGCTTCTCCTCCTCCTTCAGTATAGGACCCTTTGGTAATATACACATATTTATACATGATGTAAATATACATATGCACGAGGGTAGATGTTTATGTACATAACATAACAAAATATATACATACCCCAACTGAATACATTTGCATATAACATGCCCATGTGTACTATACCAAACTTCAACGATTAACAATACATTCTATAACAGATAGTCCTAAAATAAGAGGAAGAGTGAGTAAATCTTATGCCTATTGAAAAAAATTTCAAAATTTCTTTTGAAATCTGAATTGTGCCAGCTGTAGATGACACCACAGGAGTCAGTTAAAAAAAATCCATGCACAGTATTAATATTTTCAGCACGCTCCATTTAAAAATACGATAAACGACTCATTTTACATAAAATAAAAAAGGGCACCATACGTTAGAATTTAAAATATAAACATTCTGGGCTTCCCTGGTGGCGCAGTGGTTGGGAGTCTGCCTGCCAATGCAGAGGACACGGGTTCGAGCCCTGGTCTGGGAAGGTCCCACATGCCGCGGAGCAACTAAGCCCGTGAGCCACAACTACTGAGCCTGCGCGTCTGGAGCCTGTGCTCCGCAACGGGAGAGGCCACGACAGTGAGAGGCCCGCGCACCGCGATGAAGAGAGGCCCCCGCTTGCCACAACTGGAGAAAGCCCTCGCACAGAAACGAAGACCCAACACAGCCAAAAATAAATAAATAAATAAATAAATAAATTTATAAAAAAAAAAAATAAATAAACATTCTATCTAAATTCAGGTACTTCTCATCTTTTTTTTTCCCTGCAAATTAAATACTGTTGTCTCAGAACAAAAATTCAATTCGGCACACAATGAAAAAGAGCATTAGTTTTATTTTCCATTCTGCTGTAAAGAAAACATTTTTTAAGTAGTTTAATTCTGTGGGCCTTTATGTCATTAAAAGACATTCAGTAGTCTAGTGATAATTCGAAATGGAAAAGCAAGTTGGAGGCATATGTTTATCCTTGAAATGATTTGTGTCATATGGGATGACATCTTACTTATTTGCCTCATTTTAGATAGTATTTTGAATCTTTGCATTTTCAAAGACTTTTTTTTTGGTTGAAATAAGAATTACAGTTAAAATGAATACATTGGCAAGAATCCAAATGCCTGTTCGCGCTGAGCAAATGTAAAGAAATATTATACCTGAAGGTTATGCTTGAAAAGTTATTTGTCCTCATTGATAAAAAGAATCAAAATGATAAAGTTTTGAAATTTTCTTGAAGACCGTGATAGAAGGAGCTCTCTCATGTAATGAGAGTTATTTTTACTGATATTACAAAATATTTTGTGGGCTTTCCTATCTTTATGTCAATGTGTATTTCTTTACTGAAAAACATATACGGTGTTTATGATGGCATTTATTCCCACGTGTAATTTATTGCTTGTTTATTTCAGAGTATTTCAAAGACTGATGACTCATCGGTGGTGTCTAAATATTAGTGATGAGCTTGTGAAAATAAAAATCAGTTTAGCCCAAGTGCTTTTTGAGGTTTGTTTTTTAATTTCTTAAAAAAATTAAAGTTAAAATGATGGAAATACCACAAATGAAAAATTTTTTAAAAAAGAATATTACTTGGAAAGAAGTAAAAACATTTTACTCTAGATGGGGTTTAAAATCAAGTGTAAAAATAAGTTAGTCTTTTATTTTAGAAAGTTTTCTCTCTGATGGTGTGGTATGATAGAAGGAGACATAGGCTATATAATGATCTAAAATTGCACAACGTGTATTCAAAAATTTGGATAAAGAGTCATTCACTCCAAAATGTAAAAGAATATTCTCTGTCGATTTAATTAATGAAGTGAGTAAAGGACTGTTTTAGTAAGCTCAAGTTACATATATAGAAAGATTTGTAAGAATAAATACTTTGGTGTTCTGTGGCCGAAAAGCAGACAGAACTATAATATAGCAAATAAAACTCCCTAGCATGTAGGCATCCAAGATCCAATTTTTAAAAAATTTGTCAGTTACAGAAAAGAAGGGAAAAAGCTTATTAACTCAGGGCAACTATAAAATGTTGACACATATCAAGTTTCATAGCCAACCAGGCTGTTAGAAAACTGCTCAGATGTTGGTGGAGAGCAAGTTACTCTGTGAAACCAGTTTCACAGTGAATTATCTTCTTAATAAATTTAAACTCCAGCTTCATAGACTAACCATTTTCTTCCTCTCTCCTCTCCTCCCTCCCTCCCTCTCTGCCTTTTCTCCCCCGCCTTTTTTTTAAGTCTGTAAGCAGTTGGGTGAGGCTGCTTTAGTGAGGGTCTGAGCGACCCCCAGGGGGATTTCAGGTACTCAGCCTCACTGTTTAGACACTATTAGTGACACACATCGAGGTGAGATATATCTGTGCTCTCTCAAAACATTTATTTTCTTTCCTCATCCAACTGCTAGCATCTTTTAAAGAGAGAACCAGGCAATGTCTACCAAAGGCAAAATAAATCAGAGAATTTAATTAATTATTTGAAGAATTCAGGCATTGCTGCTCTTCCTTCTGCCTAGCTATTAAGAAAAAAAAAAAAAAAAGAGAGCGAGAGAGAGTGAAATTTGAACAGTCTAGATTGGCTATCTATAGTGATTAAATTTGTAAGCTAGCAACAAATTATAGAAGATCTTGCTTGATTCCTCATTGTACCGATGGAACACACACCTGAATGGACCTCCAGGTGAGGCAGTTACTAGATATAAATAAAGAGAGTGGAGGGGGCTGACTTTCCAGGTTTGGCTGAGTACATTGATTGAAGTTATTAGATAATTGTTCACCTTTCTACTTAGCCCCATGAGAGGAGACACACACATATTATAAAATACTTTAAATTAATATTAAATAGTCCAATAGTCCAATGTAAAAGTTATTTACATTTAGCAATGGATTAAAATGTTAGCATTATACATTTAATGAATTAGAATCTTGTACACTCTGACTTGGAAACATCTGCTGAACACATTTTCAAGGGTCTTTTAGGGAGGACAATTTTCTCTGTGTAATTTGAATTCAAAGGTGCAGTCCCTTTACCTTCTGTGTGGGACAAAAATATGAGAGGACAATGTTATGTATTGTAGTTGGTAATTAGGTCTATAGACTATTTTAAAGTAGTCTTTGGTAGAGTAGGATAAGATTCAGGTTTAGTTTATAGAACATTAGTAAACCTTAATTACAGGAGATTTTAAAAAAGATATCTAGTTGCAAATATTATTTAAAAAATGGCACCTAGAATCTATATTAATGAGCTTTGCTTACTTTCTCAAAAATTTCTGGAAAATTATGTCACTACATTTTGCATTCATCTAATTAAACAACTGAAATATTGTTCTAACACATAAGCTACTCCAAGAACAAATAAAATGTATGCCAGATAAAAAATATTGCTGATTTCATATTTGCTGTAATAACAAGAGGGAGTGGCCAGGTGAAAACTATAGGTGAGTAATGCTTTATATTTATTTATAAAGTTGTTTTATTACACTAACAGAAATTATGAAAAAGTGTGATCATCTTTTGAAATTTTTCATGATTCCTATTTCTAGATGCACCTAAAAATAGGGAAATACTTAGAGCTTTAATGTTTGCTTGCACAGAAAGTAAACATCTAGAAAAATGTAATGAATAAGTGAATGAAGGATATTTAACAACTGGGCAGTTAAACCTAAGATTGTACTTTTGCTATTTACCATTATTAGCCGTACTACCCTATTTTTCCCTTGAGCCTCCAAAAACTTACACAACGTGGAATTGTTACAGAATCACTCATTATTTCTCACCCCAGACCCTTTTCAATAAAATAATGCCATCCACTGAAGATTTATGGCAAAACAAGATAATAGGCTTATTATTGGGAAGTTCTCCTGTCATAAGAATTTACAAGATTTTTTGGAAGTAATACCTCTAGGGATATCTATTTTGCTTCCTTTTTTCTCATTTTAGAGTTAAGGCCTAATTTTCCATGTTGGCCATTGATCATGGTAGAGGCTGTTCAGAGGTAGCCATGTAATTTCTTTATCTTTCACCTGCAAATTACACACATTATTTTGCAGCTCAAAATAAGCATTCCCAATGAGTTGCATTCAGTAAATGTCTTTCACAGCATTAGTACAGAACTGAGGTACAAAAGAATATTAATCTAATACATTCCAAAATTCAAATACTTGTGATTAATAAGCATTATTATCTATAAATAAGGCCCTAATGATACTTTGGCAGTGTTGTAAACACAAGAATCAGAGGCAATTATTGTCATTATTGTTCAGCAAGTACTTCCCATGAATACCAAACGGGTATTGCTGTCCAGCTACTTGGCAAGTAAGGTTCCCATAAAGAAGCAGCTGTTGGCCAATCAGGACTGGCTACTGTTTACTGCCCTTAACCCCAAATGCAGGGTCCTTAAAAAAAGGAAAAAAACAAAAACAAAAGAAAAAACCCAAGCCATCAAAAGAGTTTTGATGCGATTAAAAAAAATATCGTTTCTAATAAATATAAAAGCATCTTGAAAATAGTGCTGTTGTGAAGTACTGACGTTGGTGAATTGGATACATTAGCAACCATTGTGTTCGCGAGAAGGAAAGGTCTCATTTGTGAGGCTCTAGGCCCGGTGTGGTGAGCTGCCCTGGAAGTAAAATCAGTGGACAACGAAAAATCAATGGCAACAACATGAATTACCCTTCGAAGAGCATGGGCTGGAGCACGTCCTCACTTTTTTACCTTCCTCAGTCTACACAGAGCTCACCCCTCTCTGTTAAACAGGACCAGCCCACCAGACCCAGCTCTAAAGTGGGGTGTGAGTGTGTGTGTGTGTGTGTGAGAGAGACCTGCTGCCGTACAAGTAAAGTAAGTTGCTCATGTTCATAGGAAACCGGACACAGTCACACATGCACTCTGCCCTCCGGCTCTTAGAAGTCAGTGCCGGACCGGCTTTGGCTGTGTCCATGAGCTGATTTTAGCTTGCAGTCTGAGTCAATTCAGTGGCACTGGTTAAAAGCTAAGTTGGTTTTCGTGGAGAGGGGGAAAAAGTTTCATATACATTTTCCTAAGGGATACATGCATTTAGCATCAAATGTAGAGTTGTCTATTTTTAAATTTTCTTGTGCCAAGCCTTATGCTTTAAAGATGTTATAGGTATACAGTGGGGGTAGGGAAGCATTGAATTGGTTTCCCAAGGCATCGGAGAAACTTAGTAGGGCTGGGGTGGCAGCGGGGTAGGTGATGCGGGAGAAACCATCGTTGGCAGTCAATTTGCGCGAGGGTGTGGTCTTTATGGAGCATGCGCCGTGCACCCGCTGGAGGTACAGACTCTCCCACGCCCAACCCCCGACAGGCCCCTGGGTACCAGCGCTTCAGGTTTGATGGGGTTTCCCCTCTTGCCCTCAGAAAACTGAAACAGCTGGGATTCCATTGTCCTCCCAATAAACTGGGAGGGCGACCAGGGAGAATGTCAACCTATGAGGTCCTTCTGTCCTTCTGAAAATGGTCTTGCCACCGTCGCCTGGGCTTTGTCATGGGAGCGAGGTAGCCATGCCTGGGGATGCAGGCGGCTGGACTCCAAGGCCGTTGCTGATGGGAAACAGTGGATCCTAACCCGGGCCCTGGCCACCCTCTTCTCTCTCCCCTGTTCTCTCTCTTCCGTTTTGAACTCCTCTGCATGGGCTGGAGGGTGGATGGTCCACCAGGACTCAGCAGCTTGTGTTCGATCTCTGAGTTTGGGAAGATGAGAAAAGTTGAGCTCTTCCAAGCGAATCTTTTCTCGTTTTCAAGCATGAAGACTCAAAAGAGAATTTCTATGACAACAACAGTAATAATAACAACCACATTTCACTAAGGACTTACCATGTACCAGGTATTGAAACATGCACCTTGCGTGCCTTGTCCTAGTTAAGCCTCTAAACACCCCTTGAAATGCAGCCTGTATCCCAGTTGGACAAATGAGCCAACCGAGGCTTCCAGGGGCTAAGTTACCTGCCCAAGGTCCCGGAGTGGTGGTACCCAGTTCTGAACTTTGGTCACATCTCTTGGAGACAAGGTGCTTTTACCAGCGATGCTTTACTGCTTTGCAAATTCTGGGACCCTGCTGCTTTCTCCCCTTCTTGGAGATCTCCAGATGTCCCCTCTTTAGGGCCACCTCTCTGCTTGCTTGCAAAGCAGTCCTGTGACATCTGTGAGTGCAGCGTCCCCAGCAGTCTCACGTCAAAACCAGGATGGTAAAGGCTCTTGGGACCTCTGTGTACACTAGTACCATAGTGAGCCCCGTCTCCCAGCCCTCCGTGATCGTGAGGGCAGAATAATGCTCCATAAGGCTTCACGGATTCACCAGAAATGAGTATTACAATTTGGTTTGGATGCTCCTTTAACACTGAGGTATGGCAAGTTAAGGCGCATGAGTGTGTATCTATAAACCTTGCACTAAATAGACAACAGTAGTGTGTCTGTTTCTCCGTATCCGAGCACCCTGGGGAGGAGGGTAACCTGCTGATGGGAAGCGCCATCCCTAAACGTGATGTTGGCTCTGAGTCCGGAGATGTCTCTTCTTCCAGGCTGATGGAGGAGCTCGCGGGGCCGCGCTGGCTGGTTCTGCTTCTCTCTCTGCTCAGCCCGTAAACACCTTCGCAGGGACCATGCTGGATGCCTTGCAGCTACAGGCAGAGCCACTGTCTTTAACCTTCTCACAGATCCGGCATCGTTCGGAGACAAAGGAGCTGTTTCAGGCGAGCCCGGGATCAATCAGCGAGGCTGGACTCTGTGCCCCCCCGGGGAGCGCCTTGAATCTGGGCCACGGAGCGGAGTGTGCAAGCCTGGTTCCCGGCGAGAGGGAAAAGATGGGGTTTTGTCTGGGGTCCGAGAGGAAATAGAGTCGGCTGTGGAACCCTGAGAAACACCGGTGCTCCACCTGTGACCGTGACATCAAGGTTGAAAAAAGCTCCGCAATGATTTCATTCGAAATGAAATCTTCCTTGCTGTCGCTGGTCTCCAAAGGGCAAGATGCTATCTGTAAAGGTCAAAGTGAAAAGGTCACTTGGCTTTTAGAAAATGACTTTCACCAAGTTATTAATTAGTTATGAGTTAATTAATATGCTGCCTCATTCCAAGAAAGAATTTGAGGCAGTTTATAAAAATATGTGACAGACGAAACTAATTTGGGGAAGATGAGCCAGGTGAAGTCAGCATACACTGATACACACCCTCAAATGCTTACTCTGCTTAGTGATGTTAGAAAGTCATGACGTGAGATAGGGTTTGCTTTCTCCACAGCAAAAAAAGAGAAAAAGAATAAAAAAAGAGTTTTACAATAAGCTATCAATCTATGTTAACTTTTATTTTAAAAAGGCACTCTTTTCAAGATGAACTATCAACTACATCTGACTTGAATGTATTTCCTAAACATCTTTGATATAATCTTTAACCTCCAAGAAAATGTTCTGAAAAGAATTCACTACGATATCTTTTGTTTTAAAAATAAAAAAGCTAATCTTGAGTCCGTTAGGATTTTATATTGGAGAAAAAGTGTTATGATATTCTTTGACAATTTTTAATGCTAGCAATTGGCATTTTACTTCCTATGTTTACTTCCCATAAGATAATTTGACACTTTGCAAAATATAGATCACGTCTGCTTCTTCCCAGTAAGTCGCAGGAAACCAATAAGTGATATATGTTTTGCTGTTCCTTCTATTTTTTGTTTAGGTAGTCAAGAGGCAGGTAGTAAAAAGAACTCAGTAAGGTTCCATACCTTCAGGGGTGTATAAATTCATGCACAAAGCCACAAGTAGGTTAGCGACATTGTTCCCTCATGCCACCTTTCTGGTCCCAGTTTCTCGTCTATTAAATCAGGGCATGGGATTCACTTGATCTCTGAGTTGCCTTCTAGTCATAAAATTCTGTGTTTTGAATTTTCTGTCATCCTGAGAATCCGTTAATGTAAGCATGATTTTTAAATATCTAGTTATATTTCAATTGATACAGAACTTGCATGGAAAGGAGATTACAGGGCATGCTATTATGCAGTGTAAATCAATAAAATGAAAATGCATCCATTGACAACATTTGTATTTTCACCTATTACAGAGCTGTGCCGTCTCTTTGAATACAATACACTTTTATGCCCCATTAAAGCATGCTTGACATAGCTTTCAACTACTTGCAAATGCTGAGAAGTTGAAAAACATAACATTTACAAAAGATACATCTGGTGCATATTTACATGACTTGGAATAAGGAATCATTTAAATACTGCTGAGCCATCTCCATATTAGGAGAAACGATATTCCACGTCCATATGTGAAATCGGTAGTAAAATACATGTAGGTTTAAATTTCTCTTAGGCATTTTTTTTTTTTTTACTTTACACATGTTAGAAATATGGAAATATTGATTAGGGCTTAATTCATCTATTTGAGTTGTTGGGATTGCTGTCTCCCTGAATTTTATCGATTACATCATTAACTCTAGTTTCTATTCTAGAGGAGATAAGTTTTGAAAGGGGTTGAAAGTAGCACTTTCTACTTAGAAAACTTGCTTCTTCAGGTATAGGAGTTCTTAACCTGGGGACCATGGGCCCGGTAACATCCAGAGGCAGACTTCAGAGGCTCTGTGACCCTCCTGAGTTTATATGCAAACATTGGTGTGTGTAGATATGCAGATCATCTTTTTTTTCCCCCCTTTGGAAAAGACCTAACTTATATTTGTATCTCAAAGAGATATGGCCCTGGTGTAGTAGAAAACTTAGAATCATAAGAAATACTTGGGGTTACCCCTTACTAGTTGTTGGACCCACCTTCTGCAGGCCTTACCTGTGAAGTAAAAGGATTGTACCAGATAATCTTAGATGCCCTTTCCAGCACCAGCATTCTCCAGGCAGAAACTTACCTCCATCTACCTAAATGTTTAAACCTCCAGTGCCCTCAGCATCTGTTCTATCCGCTGTGTTGCTTTTTAGGTTGTTATTGTGGAGCTTCTGCATGAAGTCTAGGCGATACTGTGCATAGTGTGCAGGGCTGCATACATAGCAAGTTGGAAAAAAAAAGCACACCTAAAAATTGTACAGCTCTTCTAGAATGCCATGTGGTACGGCATATGAAATATAACTTGTACCTCCAGCTCACACACACACTTTAATTAATGTTATGGGCTGTGCTTTAAACTGAGAGAAGTGAGAAAATCAAGGTTAAGGATGCTCTGTTCTTTACTATGTAGAAGGAAAAAAGAGACAGCTATGTAAATGAAGGGTTTCGCATCTCCTTGTCAATTTCTTATCTGTTGTCAGTTTGAATGATTTCTAAATCAGAAGAATGCTGAAGATCTGTTTTCCCATCAGTTTTGAGCCTAAGGAATTTGGAGCTGGAGTTCTGAGCCAGGAAACAGTCCTGTTTTGAATTCAGAGGCTCTACTGCTGAGCACAGATGCCAGGCTGATGATAAATTCCAAGAGGTTCAGCTTGATATTTCAACCCCAAGGTCAGAGAGAATTCCTTGGAGTTGGGCAAATGAAGAAAGTGAGTGTGGCCGGGGCATCTCCAGCGGTCGCCCCGGGAGAGGAACACCTCACCAGGTTGTGGCGATGTGGTCAGCTAGGAGAGATGCACCTTCACCAAGTAGAATATTGTGGTAATGGGCACCGCTGGCCTCAGGCAATACGGTAACCCTCAATTTCTATAAATTTCGCGTGGTGTAGCTCCAACATCAAGAAGGCTTTCTAAAATTTTCACTTTATAGTTAGTTATTATGGTATCATGTAGACCCAACCTCTGAAGCTGATATGATCTATTGTGCAAAAATTCTTAATTTGAGAGGATATTTGTTGGACAGATTCTCCCAGGTTTATTTATTTATTTTTGAGCCCTTAAGATGGATTGTGACAGTGTGGGCTAACTCCACATGCATGCTGTACACCAGATTCCAACCTCAGAGGCTGGCACTCACCCCACCTTTCCTTCCTCTCATTCCCCAGATATTTTTCTGTATTGCAGATTTATTAACAACTCATTCAATACAACAAGAGGTGATAACTTTTTCTGAGTTCAAACCCCCAAAAGAGACCATTTTTCCGGGGGGTGGTTTGAAAGGGTCCTCTATTGAGGTGTCTGTGGTCATGAACTTCATATGAAGTCTGAAATATCACATGCATTGTGATGTATCCTAATGACACTAGGAAATCTGTGCACCTTGGGATTTATTTACTATTAATTCGCCTTTCTAATGGTTGACAGAACTTTTCATGACCAATTGAAATGATAAAAAAAAGAGACATGATTAAGGATTGAAATATCACAGACCAAATTTCGATGAGGAAATAAACAAAAATGTATTTTTTTCTAAAGGGTCATCACTGTAATATTCCAAAGCATTGTCAAAAGCAAAACTACATCCTGCACTGAATGTCTCCTGAAGCAATTGAGTTATGGCTCTGCCCCTTACCGTTGTTCACCTCGATGGAGAGATGCTTTGATTCAGCCTGCGTCCCAGAAAGCCCCAGGAGGTGGGAGGTCCGAGTCAATTTGGGTAACGATGTCATGTTTTCATCTCTGGAAGGAAGGAAAATAAAAGACTGCCAATGTTCGATGGCATTTTGTCTACCTTGGAAGAGATCTGAGTGACCAAGTTTTGTCCCCTGGAGCTCCGTGTCCTGTAGCCTGTGATTCTCTGGAACACCACCCCACTCCCCTTCTGCCACAGGGAAGAATAGCCACGCGGGGCTTTGCTAAATGACATTTGAGCTTTCGACCTTGGAATATTCTCGTGGGAAAACCTCTGAGCACATGGATAAAGCAACCACAGTAAAACTGAATGGCATGCTGTCGATGACATTAGCTGGTTTAGGTTAAGTATAACCCCGTCCATCAACAGTGTATCTGTTTATTCATAGGCGTTAACACTATTTGAATTCCAAGAAGAAGTGAAATAAAGTGTGTCTACAGCTCCTTAGAAGAAACTGCTTTACAGGTTGAAAGGATCGTTACCTCCTTTCAACGGGAGATCGTGAAATGGAAGGTGACAGAGAATAAACAAACGAAAAAGGATCTCTGCAACTCCCTGTGATGCACCTTATTCAGACTCTCAGTAAACAAATTCAGTAGAGCTAAGTTAAAAAAATTAATTGGATGGTTCAAGTAGATCAAAATCAAAGAATGCTATAAAGGAGTATGGACATGCCTCCCCAAATCATGACTATCTTGTGATGCCATTTGCAAAGAAGTGAAAAAAGAGATTGCAAACATTTTTGTCAATTATTTGAGATGAACGTGTCCACTTTTGGGTACATAAAGTAGGAAAGTAAGTGGAGAAAAAGGCTAGCTAAAAACCTGGAGGATTACACCAAAAATCTTTTTTAGAAACCTGCATGTGTTTTGAATATTAGAAGGCTTTCCTTTCTCTTCTTTCGGTTATGCTTTTTCAAGTAGCTAATGGTTTTATCGGCATTCTTAACCTGAGTCAGATGATTTGGCCCTTGATGTTTCTAGTGCTTCTGACGTCTGTTTCAACTTGTTTTCTAAGGAGACAGTGTGTATATACTTTTATGCAGAAATAGTTTTGGCCATTTCAAACCCCTCAGTTTTAGGTTTATTTGTTTTTTTTTCATTTTGCTCCTTGGATTTTCTTCCCTTTTGTCCTTACCCTCTTTTTAATATTTAAAATCAATCTCCCATGCCCACATTTGCTGCTCTTTGCTTTGCTCCGTGGTTCCCTTCTTTCCCAGTGATATTGCTGGATTTCTTCTCTGCCCCACCATCAAATTTCCCTCTTAATGTCCCATAGGCATCTGTTGACTGCCCTTTATCCCTGCATCCTTATCTTTTCCTGTTCTCTTTGCTTTTAGGGATATGGTATGTTGTCTTCTTCCCATAGATATTTCCCAAGCTATTGGAAATATCAAACCAATCTGTGTTGACAGACAACTAGTTTTCGTAGTTTTCATTTAGTTTGTAGGTGGACTTGCTCCCTAATTTCTTTTCCACAGTTGCTCAGTCCTTTCCTCTTTCTTATGGGCACAGATCCTGTCTTTCTTCCTCACTTGCTTTGTTGAGTCCTTGGTTGTCTGGTGGGCTTTGGTTCCATCGTGGAGATTTCTGCCAAGCCCACTTCACATGGGCAGTTTAGGACAGCCTCTTGTCGGCTAAATGCATGGTGCGTCCACACCCATCCTTTTGGAACAGACTTGGCTGGTCCCAGGAAGACACCCTAGGTGGGACATCGCACCGTGTACATGTTGAGTCAACAGACAGACAGTCAGGGTTCTGACCGGGGCTCTCCCCTTGCCACTGTTGGTGTCACCTTGGGTAAACACTGAATTCTCTGTGCCTCTCTGCGTTCTTGGAGATAGTAACACCCAACTCATAGGGTTTTTGTGTGAGTTGTGTACTCGGAGCATTTCCAGTGTATGCTAATTCCCTCTGTACTTAGAGGTTGCAGAAAACTTAAAGCCTGTAAGTTAGACACAGCAGACACGCTAGATGTGATGGGAGAAATAATGCCGTGAATGTAGCACTTCTAGTGTTTCAAAGTATATTCATATCGTCCATTTCACTTCATCTTTACAATGACCCCGAGGGCTGCTGAGGACTCCAGGCCCCTCAACAGTGGCCCTCTTGGGGCCACTGCTGCCATATGATTCACTTGGGAGGAAAGAAATGCCCACTAAAAAGCCACGTGGATATTATGAAGGTAATGGGGACAAAGAGGTCGTCCTGAGTGTAGAAAATTGGAGCCATTCAGCCTCATAGAAAAGAGGAGTTTTATGTTTCATTCCCAAGTTCAGAGAAAAGAAAACCTTTCCTTTTCTTTCCTCTTTGCTGTTGTTGGCAAGACTCTGTAAGACGGCAGCTCACATAGAAGGCACACGCTGGGCCAGATTTTCAAAGAGCCTCTATGCTTTGCATGTGTTAGATTTTTTCATGCAGAGCTGCAGCTCTGGGTGGTGGGGAAGTTTGTGGGGTGGAGGGGAGGGTGGGCACAGATGGCTTTTCACATGTGCCACCTCACTTTGAATGTGGAAATGTACTAATTTTGTGAGACTTAGTTTTCTTAAAAGTAGAGTTCCTTAAGAAGGCTTATATCCTGAGCAGTGCAGTCTTTAAATGAACAGTTCTGCAGATGAGACGCAACCTGGGTCTGTCTGGTGGACAGTGGCGCAAAGGTGCTTTATTGTTGGAAACAGAGCTCAGCTAAAGAGACTCCAAATTACCTTGCAGTCCGTGTGGATTATGGTGATTCCAATTGCTTGCAGGTCATGTTATACCTTTTTCCTGGGCACTTTTTGCTAGAATAGACCTTTGCTAGGGAACGATTAAATGCCTCAGAGTTAGTGATTTGATAATAGAGCCTTGAGGATTTGGTTTAGTCTCAGAAGGATGTAGGTTCCTTCTTTCCCACGTGACCACCAGTGACTTTAAATTCTCTTCCTTTGGCTCTTTGCCAGTTGTATCTGTTCAGGTAGAGAAGGTTATGCTGTGGTAGAAAAAAACCATCAAAATCTCAGTGGCTTTACAGCAACAAGTCTGTTTCTTTTTTTTTTTAGTTAAAAAAAATTTTTTTATTGAAATATAGTACAATGTTGTGTGAGTTTCAGGTGTATAGCAAAGCGATTCAGTTATTTATATGTATATATATATGTATGTATGTATGTGTGTGTATTGCAAGTCTGTTTCTTGATTCCATTTCTTGTCCATTGTGGGCTGGAAGAGGTATCCGCCAGCTGTAGACATTTAGGGACTCAGGGTGCTGGGGCCCTTCTCTGTACCTGGTCCCCCACGTGCCATAGCAGGGGGAAGGGGACCTGGTGAAGCTTGCCCTGGCTTCTGCAGCTTCTGCCCAGAAGAGCCACCTGTCACTCCTAACATCTCATTGGTCAAAAAAGTCATGTGACCACGCCTGACTTCAAAGTAGTTGGGGCCATTCAACCCTACTCTGAGCCTAGAAGGAGGGGAAGAGAAATATAAATAAACTGCCTCTGACGACCTCATCCTCGATTACACAAATCTACACAGGGAAGGGATTTCTCTATATTTATTGTAATTAGCACTGCCGGTGTGCATTTCTCTGCCCCAGACATTTTCGAGCCTTGCTAAAAAAGTGTCACGTGTCTCCACAACAGTCTCCATGCATTGACTGTTCTGCATCCTTGGACTCTTATGATACTTTGGAATGCTTTCAGTAACCATGATTAGAATGAAAATAATAGTGAAGAATAAAAAGTCACCCACAGAGAGAAATACACCTCTTAATCAGTTGCTTAAACTCCACTTCTTTTCTTTCTTTTGAAAGTGCCTTTCAGGTCTTTATCAAAGAACATCTTTGTGATCAGATTAATCAACAATTGATGGGTGAGGAAGCTAAGACTAAGAGAAGATAGGTAGAGACCTTTCAAGTCTCTGATATGTGAGTTCAAGTGTTTAATTCATTTTCTGGGATTTGACTAATCACCACCACCACCCTCACCACCACCATCCTCACTACCATCTCCATCACCACCACCACCCTCACCACCATCTCCATCACCACCATCACCATCACCACCACCATCCTCACTACCACCCCCCTCACCACTATCTCCATCACCACCACCACCCTCACCATCACCACCATCTCCATCACCACCATCACCACCATCACCCTCACCGCCATCTCCATCACCACCACCACCCTCACCACCATCACTAGTACCACCATCTATCATTATAAACACACATTTGTGTGACCCATATAATGTTTCTCTTCACACCATCATGGGAGCCATAACATTGGTAAGATTTTTAGTAATTTTGGTTTTTTTTCCTACACATTGCCTAATCTAGGAATTAAAAGGTCATGGAAGAAAGTGACAGCTCAGAACTGTCTTCAGGACTGAGTTTGGATTAAGCCTATCTGTTACCCTCTTCAATTTGCATTTTTTTTTTCTTTTCATTTCCTTCCTGTGGTACTTTCCTCCTTGAAACTTGAAAGAGAACCAGAGCTAAAAAATGACGTGCTCCATGGCCTCCAGGTCCCAGGAAAGAGCTGTATTACTGCAGCACTGACTTTTAAGTCCTTTACCACAGACATCACTCAGGTATGTCCTTTTAAAGTGCACAGGTGTGGGGAATTCCCTGGAGATCCAGTGGTGAGGACTCCGCCCTTCAATTGCCGAGGACCTGAGTTTGATCCCTGGTCAAGGGACTAAGATCCCACAAGCCACGTGGGGTGCAGCCAAAAATAAATAAATAAGTGAAGTGCACAGGTGTGGCTCGGATTTCCAAAGCTGAGGCTATTTTTCCTGCCATACTCTGCTCAGCAACCAGCAGGGGAAGCTAGAAGGACCAGTCCAAAGGAAAGTGGCACAATTACCCAGTGAATCAGAATGATTTAGCAGAATCATTGCAGTTGGAAGGTTTTACTTCATGAGTTTGCCTATCTGCTCTGATTTGGGTGTGATGCTTTGGGCCTCTGGGAACAGTGTTCAGAGTGGGCTTTCTTTGGAGGTGATTCCATTGCCCACTGAGCCGAGGAGATCAACGTTCCGTCGTAGCCTCTGGCTTATGTGGGAAAGATGGCATCTCTGACCCTTGCCCGTGGCCTATGATTTGTGTCTTTAAACACCGTTGCTGGCTGAGGTAATGGTGGAGAGTAGAAGGAATCTGGCCCAAAGCTAAAGCCCTAGAGCTTTACCCGCCCCCGCCTCCCACCCCCCAAATATTAACAAAACAAGGATGTTATTAAATTACCAATCCTGGCTCCAATTGAACATATGCCAAGAATTCCATGCTTCCACCTCACATAATACGTTTTATTTTTCTTTTGGGGATTTGTTTTCTGAATCAGTTTACTTCTTTGTGGCCCAATAATCACCAAATGGAATTCTCTCCATCTTTCATCCTTCATCATTAGGAAAAAAACACAGTATCATTTTCTGGCAAGAAATAAATATCTCAAAATGAAAGACAATATTTAGTGACCAAAAAAAAAAAAAAAAAAAGAATCCCTCAAGAGTACTATTTTTTCTGATGAATCCGAACTGGAAGTGATTAAGGGCTCAGTACATTAAAACAATGAGCACTCGTGTTCATTCCTCCATTTTCATAAGAAAATCAAACATCCTCTTTTATGTAAGTGGGGGGCTACTTAACAAATCTTTTAAGTGAGCCATAGATAAGTGCATTGGCATGGTTTGAGGAAATTCATAGAGGAAATTAAAAATATTTATTTTATTGAACTAATATTCCCTGCTGGAGATTAAAGTAGCAAATTGAGCCCACAACTGTAAGACAGATACTATTCAGCAACTGAGTGTCTATTTATTTGGTCCCTAACTGTCAACTTGAACTTGAGTAGAAGTTTTGAATTGTAACTTACTAAATGCTTATAAGAGTGTTCCTTGAATATAAAATAGGGTTGTTTCAGATTGTATTTTCATAAAAATATACTTAGTCTGATTTTATTTGGATTGGTGGATTTTTGAAAAATGTGTTGGGAATTGAAATTCCTGAGAATCTTTAGGGTGACTAAAATGTTGGTATGGTGTAGAGAATTATGATTTTAAGATCATGTATCGTGATCATGCCAGTTTGGAAAGTTCCTTATGCCATTTTATAACGTATTTCATAAGGAAATATTTTTAAAGGCATTATTTAGAAATCAGGACTAGCTATTTTCATTTCAGGCTGCTACCTCTTAGCTGTTTGAATCAGAGCATACTAGTTAAACTTGGCTGTGGCCAGTTTGATCATCAGTATCTTTTTCATGGATGTACAACTATAGTTGTAGTACAACTTAATTTTTATTTTAGATTTATAAAGGAAAAGATATCTGGAATGGAGATGTAAGCACTGAGACAGGAGGCAGATAGTAGCTACAATATTTAAGTTCCAATGAGTAGTTACTATGTTCCAATCGACTAAAGAATTTTGTGTCCAATATCACCTGGAGACACTTACTATTTTGCAGTAACTATAATTATCATCATTTTACAGGTGAGGAAACTGACAACTCAAAGAAGATACTAACTTTCCCGCCCACCGCCTCTTCTCCAAGCTGGCAGGCTCCCGAGAGGCCAGGTTGGTTTTCTCCACTGGAGGCTGGGACGCTGTGGGGTTTCCCTTGCAGTGGGCAGAGACCTGGGTAAAGATGGTCTTCAAGCTCCTGGGGCAAAAGGTGATAAGTGCAACATGCAAGGCTGGCTTCCCATCCTCTCTCCCTTCACAGAAATTCTCCTGTACGACGTCCATGCATCTTCAAGCAGGCTTTTCCATGGAAGAGCTCACGTGGGCACGCGTTCAATTCAAGTCCCAGTGTGCTTTCCCCCAGGGGCTCTTTCACAAGATTACAAAGACTGGGAAACTCGCCCATGGTTATTAATATTTAAAAAAAAGTTATTCTGGCTTCTTTCAGGGCCATATCAGTTTCAAAGATCGCTGTCAGGGTGCGAGCAACTGAAGTTGAAATGGCCGGAAAGCGGAAACTTTTCTTCAGAGTTGTACAGTCGGTGGAATATTCATAGAAGTGTAATGTGACACAGGATGCCGAGTCGGTGTCGAAACTTTGTTCCAAACCATATTTGCTGTTTGTAAAACTGGTCCCTCAGGGGCCAGCTACGGATAAGGTAAGGGGTGGAGGGGAGGGCTGGCTGCCGAGTGACAGAGACGGGGCTGCAGGAGGGGCTTCTGGCCACAGGAATTAGGGTTCTCGGGAGCAGGGAGAGATCTGGGGTCCAGCCCTTCCCACACTGGGAGGACCACCTCTGCCTCAGGTAGGGACACCTTTCCTTCATGTTGCCACGTGAGTTTTGTGCCTGAGTTTGAAACGTGAACTTTGGAGGAAGTGATACAGATATAATTGTGCCGTTTTGCTCGTGGGGAAGTGACACCATTTGCTTTTTCCTTGAAAGTCTCCTGGTCAGGATGTTGATTAAAAAAAACATGGCGCCGTGGATCCCGATGGGTGTCATCTCTCGATGCCGAAAGTATATTTTAAAACGAACCAAAGGTATCATCTACTGATGACCCAAATTTCCTTTCAAGAATTAACAAATCCCTCTCGTTTTTTTTTCCCCCAGGAACTCTATGCATCTGTAGTTAATCTAAGAATTAACATTTAGCAAATTACCGCCTCAGTGCCTTAAATGAGGTATGCGCCTGGTGGCTCTGTTGATTAGAGCCCCGTGCTAATGAGGTCACGAGTTCAGTCCCCAGGAGGGCTGGTTCGCTTCTCCATGGTTGCCCTCCGGACCCTGGCCACGCCTCCAGAGGAACACTGGTCACAAGTGGCCTTCTGGGGAAGAATCAACACAAATTCTTCACGATTTGTGGGAAAAGACAGCTCAAAGCAGATGCCTTGAGTTAACCTGGAATATGGCAGTGATCCCATGGGGTGGCTAAATGGTACCCTAGGAGGCTGCAAAGACGTACTACAGACCGTGCCAGTGCTAGGCTTCCTGGGGTGGCTTCCGTGCTGGGAAAGCTGGCTTTGAGGCGTGTGTGGGACTCTGTCCTGCAAGGAAAGGGGAGTGTTTTCTAGAAACAGTGAGAGGCGGGATGCCTATTCAAGAGGCAGAGTCAGGGGGAAGCTTTAGGAGAATTTGGTTGCATTTTCATTGATCGCTTATTCAAAAGATGGATCATTTGGGGACTGCCAAATAGTGTCTGTCGTCATGCACCCCCTGGGACCACTGTTCCTGTGGTCAGGCCACGCCACCGACTTGTCTCAAGCTGGCAGTAGACCCAGGAGTGAAGAGCTTTCAGGGCGTGGGGGAGTCTCACACTCACACATTCTCTCCATTTTTCACTCCCAGAAACCACTTTTTCAGGTCCAGGTTCAGTTCTGAAGCTAAATCTCAGCCAAGCATGACTGGATACATTGGTATCCTCTGAGGTCGTTTTTTTGGGTTTAGGGAAGGATAATGCCTAGCGACCTCCAGCTCTGGCTGGTGACATTCCTGGTTGAAACCAGCACCCTCGCTGGCTTCCTCCTATTTACCAAGAATACATTCTCCGCCTCTCTTTTAAAAAATTTGTTTTAAAAATAATTTTGATCGCTAGGAGGATGCTTTGTATATAGTAGGAGTTCCGTAAATATTTGTCAAATGAATGAGTGAGTGGATGAAAGAATCAAATGTAGAATTGGTTCCATTTAGAAAAAGGCAGTGTTTTTAATTTTATCATTTTATTGCTTTTCTCTTTACAAAATTCTGTGTGGTTATTAAAAATAATTCAGAAAATGGAGATGAGCAGAACTTAAGAAGATAAAAATCACCCGTAATGCCATCACTTGGAGATAGCCTTTCTTGACATTTTGGGGTGTGTTATATTTATATCTATATGCATATCTATTATATATATGGGACTCAGACAATGTGTGATTTTTTAAAACTTATATCCAGAATCTTTGCATATTATATATTCTTCTGTGTTATTATTTTAATTTTTTCAGAGCATTTTATTCTATGACTTGACTTCAACTTCGTCGCATATTAAAACATCCCTGTAGCTTAAACTTTCTACATAGCTTTATTTCCTTGGGATAAATTCCTACAAGAGGAATTGCACGGTTCCATGGTTTTCTAATTCACTGTATGTTGGCAAGTTATCGGTTAGAGCAGCGCCACCAATACGTACTCCTACCTGCGATCGGTTAGCGTCCCGCCACACTCCTCCTTTGTTGAACAGTGTGTTGTCATTCTTATATTTGCTAATCCATAGGCAAAAAGTATATCCAAGTTCTTCTACTTTGCATTTCTTTTTTTAAAATTTATTTTTATTTTTTGTTTTTTTTTACTCTATTGCACTCTTTTATATTTTAAAAATTAATTAACAATTTTATTTTTTATTTTTTGGCTGCATTGGGTCTTCGTTGCTACGCGTCAGCTTTCTCTAGTTGCAGCGAGCAGGGGCTACTCTTTGTTGCGGTGCACGGGCTTCTCATTGTGGTGGCTTCTCTTGCTGTGGAGCACAGGCTCTAGGTGCATGGGCTTCAGTAGTTGCAGCATGCGGGCTCAGTAGTTGCAGCACACGGGCCCTAGAGCATGCGGGCTTCAGTAGTTGTGGTGCACTGGCTCAGTAATTGTGGCTCGTGGGCTCTAGAGCACAGGCTCAGTAGTTGTGGTGCACGGGCTTAGTTGCTCCACAGCATGTGGGATCTTCCCTGACCAGGGATCAAACCTGTGTCCCCTGCGTTGGCAGGTGGATTCTTAACCACTGTGCCACCAGGGAAGTCCCTAATTTTTTTTTTTTTTTTTTTTACAGTAGGTACTTGTTGGTTATCTATTTTAAATATAGCAGTGTGTACATGTCAATCCCAACTCCCATAGTGAAACTGAGTATTTTTTCATGTGGCCATTTTAACATCTTCTTTGCAAATTTCCTGTTAATGTTTTTGAAAACCCACATATTTGGGGGGCCAATATACGTACCCCTCTCTACTTCATGGACTATTGTAAGAATTAGTTGAAATAACCTATCTGAATATGTTTGAAACTGACACAGCAATACACAAATGTGTTGACCACGTTTATGACCTGTAGGGTGAGGGTCAGGAGGAATGGCCATCTGGAGACAAACGGGCTGAGTCAGTGGTACCCATTGAAGGCTTGGGCAGCTCTGCCTGATGACGTATGGGGAGAGGCACCTGTGAGAAAGGGAAAGGGGCCTTGACCTAGAGACTTGTTACTGAGAGAAGGCCACCGGAAATAGACAAGGTCAGTGGCAGTACAGGGGCTGGCAGCTCGAAATGTTGTTTCAGTTGTTACAACTAGTATATTGTACTTCTCTAATTTGAAAATGATCCGATAAAGAAAAAAACAATTAAGACACTCTACCCTGCAGCAGGGTTGGCAATTCATGAGGCGACAGGAGCTGAGTCCTGGGCTGTCATGGGTTCCTGTGCTGACTTGGACAGAGCAGCCCCAGGGAGCCCCTGAGAGTCATACCTGGACCCTGCAGGACGCCGAGCTCACGGCCATCTCGCACTCAGATGACGGGGAAGCCGTGCCTCCTTGGCAAGCAGGACCCTGTGAACAGGTAAGACATTTCCCTGGCTGGAAGTAAACACAGGCCGTCCTCCCAGATCCAGTGTGTACCACTGCCTGGCAGGGAGAAGGCAGGGCTTAAGTGCAGTGGGAAGAACTTGAGTTTGTGCAGGAGGAGAAATGAGAGCTTTTCTTCTTCAGTTCAAGGGCTGCCACTGCAGCCGATGATACAGAGTTATCTGACTGGGGTTTTATGTTATTTTACACCAGGTAAAGCTGCTTTGAGACAACGCTGTTTCCTGGGACAGGGCCTGTGCTAGGGCCTGGGGACAAAGTTGGGGACAGACTGTGATAATCTCTGGCTTTCCGGAGTCTCAGCTGGGTTGGGGACACGGACGGTACACGAGGGACCAAGCAAACAGGGAGAGTGTGGTCCACGGCAATCATGCTCCAAAGGAAACGGAAACGGGCAAGGATCAGGGCTGGGCCATTTGGGATTTGGAGGCAATGCGAGGTCTTTCTGGGGAAAGCACATTTAAACCGAAGTAAGAATGAGGAGACGGGCCAGCAGGTGAAGAAAGGCAGACCCAGGAGGGAGGAGGCGTCTCAGCTGTTCCACAGGGTGACAGCAGAGCCGTGAGCTGGTCAGGATGAGGTCTGAGAGGCCAGCAGGCATCAGATCACACCTGGCCTCATTCGTGCTTCATGTTTAGAAGTTTGATTTTACCCTAAGCGCACAGGCAAGGTAGAGTGTGCTTAGAAATCCAACATCATAACGCCTTGCGGAAGCCTCAACTCAGCGTGTGTAAAGATTTGTTGAGTGAGCTCAAAATAAATAAACAAATTGATGTTCTGTGCTTGGAAAACATCCTGTTTTATTTTATTCTATTTTTAAACTTTGGTTTTGGCTTCTATTACATGAAAAATCACTCCCATTTAGATTTATTTTTGTTAAAAGACCAAGCTTACAGGGATGAGAATTAAAAGTCTGATGTTGAGAAACGTGCCTGAAATGCAAGGAAAGGTTGATGAGACAGTGTCTCCACAGCCTGGATCGTGTGGAGCGCTTTCAGAAACCATCACCCGTTGTGCAGGTGAGGCGGCAGCTCAGAGACGCGAAAAAAGGCTTGGCAAGGCCACATCCTTGTGTGAGGTCCCGGGAACGTGTGTCTCTGCTCTGGTGAACTTTCCGTGAGCCCAGGGCAAATGGTGGCCACCATGGCCTCATGGAGTTGCTTGGGCTCCTTTCTGTGGCCTCTGGGGCTCTTGCTGTAGGAGTTTGTGAAAACAGGAAGGATATGGGATGGTCATGGGGGTTCTCGTTACTCCATGGTGCACTGGGGGCCCGTGTCCGCTCATCAGGTAGACTAGGGACTCGGCCCCCTGACCTCCCTCTCTGACCACCAAGCGTCCACCTCTGAGACCTAATCAGGGCTCCCACATCTTGAGGTTGGGGAGACGCCCAAGGAGATCAGTGGAATTCCACCTTTCTCCTCCCATCCCAACACTTAAAAATATGGGCTGTGATGATTTGGGACGTGCTACCTCTCTACACATTGGCATCTGGGTCCTCTGTCCTCCTGGAGCCCTTGCCGGTCCTCCTCGTCCTCCTTGAACTTGTCTCCAAGGAAGTCTGCTGTGATCACTAACATCACCCCTATTATCTGAGGTCCACTGAGGTGCGTCAGGGTTTTGGGACGCACACGTGGCACTCAGCCCAGCTACTGTAGATCTGCAGCCACCTTGGGTTTCGCCTTTCCTGGTAGGATCCCACCGGGAACTCTTTGGGGCAAAACATTTCTTTTGCAATTTAATCGTCAGCAGGTGGGATACAGTATTCCCTGCCTGAGCTTGAATTGAAGGAACCCATAATCTTCGAGTTCCAGCTCTTGAGAAGAATGGCAGCTGCTGGAGGATGTGAACTTGACATTTGAAATTGGCCGACACCTGGGAGTTAGTGTGAGGTAGAAAAACAAACAAGGGCTGTGAGGTTGGGTAGATGTAGGTTCCAGACCAGTTCTGTACTTCTTGTCGTGCGGCTCTGCAGTAACAACTTGTATGATCTCTGTGAGGCCCATTTTTCCATCTTTAGAATGGGGGTAGTATAGTCTACTGCATAATATTTCGGTGAGGATGAAAAGAAGAGAATGAAAATATCTGTCACACAAGAGATGCTCAAGAGACATTAGCTCTTATGTTCCTTTACCCTCAATAATATCATGACTCCTTCCAAAACCAGAACATCCTTCAGAATAGAACCCTACCCATTTTTTGGCTGATGGGATATCCAAAAGGACATAGGTGCCTTTGTTTGGTCTGTGGTAAGTTGACTTTGCACTTTAAAAGGGAAAAAAGGGAAATGTGTAGTCCCTCAAACAATGACCCCTTTTAAAGCCTACGTTGGACTCCGATTTCAAAGAATATTCTTATTAACATAGTTCCTTATAAATGGAGTGCCACTCATCAAATATTTATAAAGAGTAGCCTGAGAAGCCAGTGTAGTGCTTGGCAAGCCTGGGGACATTTCCCACATGCTCTGTGGGATGGTGTAGGTAGGGGACACCCTTTAATTTTGTGACATGATTTGGGGGCTCCAGCGCAAGCTGGACTTGGCATGGTTTCTCCCAGTTCAGGGCCCGTTCAGGCCTCGCAGGCAACTCCCTTTGAAGTCCACGGGAGCTCTTTGAATGGAAAACATACACAACGGGGTGCTGATGCAAATAGGAATCAGGCCTGATGTACGTGGGGAATAGAGGTGCTTCTCCACCCAAATATTAGCTCTTTAGCCAGGAAACTATGGTTTGATCATTAAATAAAAGAGCCCCCTCCCTGCCCCCAAAACCCCACAATCTACCACCAGAGCTCCACCATCCATTTGCTCAGAAAATGATAAACCTGCTAGTTACTTGAGAGTTTTAATTAAGCAACAGATACAGGCAGTGCAGGGCTGGTTTTGCTTTAAACATATCAATAAAATAAGCATTCTCAATTCCAGGGCAACTTGTTCAATGATAAAAAAAAATGAAGCATCACTATCCTTTGAAATATCACTCATCAAGTGTGATCATTTAGAAAAATATCTCTATTAGAGTCAGTTAGAGATGTTTTTTGGTTGAAAATGCAGTCGCCGATGGAGTGCAAAGCTGCAATTTGTAGACAGGTTAAGTAAATTAAATCACTCACTGTCTTCTTTTTTTCTTTTCTTTTTCCTTTTCCAATGGCTTTAAAAGTTAAAGGTAATTTGCAAAGAAAATGCTCAGTTGAATTGGTTTGTAATATCTGTTAATGATCTTTAAAAAAATCCACTTATTCACAATCCTGTCCCTGAGGGAATAGCAGTGTGCTATCAGAAAAATTTCTAAAGTCTGAAATGTCATTAGCTAGTGATTTCTTTGAAGTAAAAAGCCCTGAAAAAATAAATTATATAAGGTATACAAGTGCGCAGGACAATCACTTTGATGAATAATATCTGTGTTTTTCATGCTGCAAAATACAACAATTGAGATCCAAGCTGCTAAATTACAGAGCTGTCTTTTGAATTACGTCCATGTAGGCATATCTGCTCTGTTTATTTCACACGTATACTGAGTTCTTCCATATATTTATAGATTGTTGATGTAAAAACAGTAGTGTTAGGAACAATTTTGATTATATTCCTTGTGTTTACCTTTTGGAAATACAAGGTGTTGCCTAAATATAGGCCTACAGGTGTTCCATCCAGGATGAAAACAATGGCCTGTTTCAGTGCAGCAGCCTGGATCCCAGAGCCAGGTGCTGGGAAGGGAGGTGCAAACGCCAGGCAGCGTCTGGATGGTTCCCTATTAGATAACAGAGCTGTGAAATACTACACCAAAGGGAAAATTTCCTTCCTGACCCCAGCTGGCTATCGGTTTTTGCCTGGAAGCAGGGGAGTCTTTGTAATATAATATTAGTCAGTGTAACTGCTGATGCTGTTTCGGCTGCTATAAATAGCTAATCTTTTTTTTTTTTTTTTTTGAGGGAGGAGTTGGATTTTACTAAACCATTGGCTAGAGGTTAATTATACATTTCATAAGAAAGTATTTCCTTGCAGCCAGCCTAAATTTGTTACCTTTTAATCCTGCTTTACATAAGAAGGCTGGAAATATAGGAGTCTCCCCAAGGTCCTCCATTATTGCCATTATTTTATACATTGGGTCTTTAATCGTTTTTTCCTCATACATTCCTTACCTCTTTGCTAAACTGCAGAGGGTCCCAGTTTTATTCATTTTTCCTCAAGAAAAGACATTCTCTTCTTCCCAGCCCAGCTGACCTCTAATCATATATGTGGTTCTTCCCATTTTCTGCTCAGTAGCTGACATCAAGAGAGCAAACTGAACCCAGGTAAGAGCAAACCACTGATTGATTTTAATAAAGATATTCTATACTATTTTCTGTGTTAGTCCCTCCCTTTGCTTCACCTAAGAAATAAACATTTGAAACTTTTTTGAAGCTTTATTAGGGTTCCACATATGGAAGCTTGCAGAGAACAGAAGCACGTGACTCAATGTGTTATCCTGGAGGGAACACACCCCTGTAACCACCCTCGGGATAAGAAAGACAACACAGCTATCCCTGATTGCTCCTGTGATGGGACCCCTCCTTCCTCCTCAAAGATAACCACCATCCTTATTTCTGACCTCATAGAATTTTTTTTCTTCTTTAGGGGGGGGACATCATATAAATGGAATCATATGGTAGCTGTTCTTTTGTGTCTGGCTTCACTCTTTCAACACTGTTTGTGAGCTGTATCTATGTTGTTGGGTGTAATTATAGTATTTTTTCCCTGTTGTATTTCCTTCCATTGTATCAGTTCCATAGCACGGTTTACCCGTTCTACTCCTGATGAACGTTTGAGTTGTTTCAGTTTTAGGCTATTTCAGAGAGGGTGGCTGTAAGCTTTCTTGTGCACGTCTTTGGTGCGTGTGTGGGTGTGTGCATTTCTGTTGGGTGTGTAGACCAAAGGGGGACTTACCACGTTGTAGGGCACAGCTGTGATTGGCTTTAATAATGTCAGTTTTCCAAAGAGGTTGTGTCAGTTTCCACTCCCACCAGCAGTGGGAGAGACTTATGCTGCTCTACCTCCTCGTTAACGTCTGCTTCTCTTAGTCTTTTTGATTTTGGTCGTTCTGGTGGTATGTAATTGAATCTCATTGTGGTTTTAATTTGATTTCCTGGATTATTAATGAGTTGAGCATCTTTTCATGTACATTGGCTATTTGGGTATTTTGTGAACGGGTTTTCAAGTGTCCTGCTAGTTTTCTTATTGTATTGTTCATCTCTTTTACTGATTTGTAGGAGATATATATTCTGGATATGATCCTTTTTTGGTTATATATATTGCAAATATCATATACCACCATGAGCTTGACTTTTCACTTACTTTATGGTGTCTTTGGATGAGAGGAAGATTTTAATTTTAGTGTAGTCTAATTTACCAATACTTTCCTTTATAGTTAGTGCTTCCTATGTCCTACTTAAGAGAGCTTTGCTTACCCCGATGCCATGAAAGTATTCTTTTATATTATCTTCTGGAAGCTTTATTGTTTCACCTTTCACATTTACATCTGTAATCCACATGGTGTTGACTTTTGTGTATGGTGTGAGGCTGGGATCAAGTTTGTTTTTCCTCCATTATATCTACTTACCTTACACCATTAATAAAAAAGACTTCCTTTCCCCAATGCTCTGAAGTGACACTTTTGTCATAAATTAAGTACTCATTTATAGACTGATCATATGACTTTTTCCCCTTTATTCTGTTAATGTGGTGAATTATTCAATAGGTTTGTGAATGTCAAACCAACCTTGCATTTCTGGACTAAACTGAATTTGTTTATGATATTTATTTCACGTATTATTGCATGTTTTGGTAATTTTTACAATATGTATGAATGAAATTTACCTGTAATTTTCCTTTAGTGTAATGTCCTTGCCAGGTGTGTTATCAAGGTTTAGCTGGCCCATAAAAGGAGTTGAGAAGTGTCTTCTTTATATTCTTTAAAAAAATTAAGACATAAATGAATCTGATCTAATATAGTGATTAAAAATATACATAGTTTGTCCTAAGTATATTAGTCAGGGTTCTCCAGAGAAACAGAGCCAATAGAATATACATAGACGTATATATGATCTACTATAGGAATTGGCTAGCACAATTATAGAGACCAGGAAGTCACTTGATCTGCTGTCTGCAAACTGGGGACCAGGAAGGCTGGTGGTGTAACCCAGTCCAAGTCTGAAGGCCTGAGAACTGTGGGGTTGGGGGCTGGAGGATGAGCAATGGTGTAAGTCCTGGTTGGATTCTTTTCTAATTGAAGCAGAGTTGATTTATGATATTATATTAGTTTCAGGTGTATAGTATAGTGATTCAGTACTTTTACAGATTATATTCCATTAAATGTTATTACAAGATAATGGAATACACCTGTGCTCTACACCTGGTTGGATTCTGAGGGCCTGAGAACTGGGAGCTCCTATGTCCAAGGGCAGGAGAAGATGGGGCTCCCAGCTCAAGCAGAGAGAAAATTCACCCTTCCTCTGCCTTTCTGTTCTATCCAGGCCTTCTGTGGATGGGATGGTGCCCACTGCAGTGGTGAGGGTGATCTTCTTTACTCCATCCACCCATCCAAATGCTGATCTCCTCCAGAAATGCCCTCACAGACATGCCCAGAAATAATGTTTCACCAGCTACCTAGGCATTCCTTAGCCCAGTCGAGCTGACATGTAAAATCAACCATCACAGTAAGTATTTATTCATCACAATTATCTTTCATTCCAAGCTTCTGTATATTTTAAATTAGACTTTCGGCAGGAAACTGGTTTTGTGTGAGTTTTGCCTGGGAAGGTAAATAGAAGTTAGATGATCTTTCATGTGGCTCTCGGAGTTTTCATGTGGCCCTCGGCAGTAAGCTCGTGTGCCCAAGGCTGAACTGTGTCACTGTGTCTCAATCCCAAGACCCATGATCAAGGTCCATCCTGGGTTTAAAGGAGAACCTATAAGATGAGAACTTTCTGGATGTATGATAAGCATTCAGATAAAACACCTGATCCCAGTGAGAATCTTCAAAGCCAATTTCATCTCCTCCTTTTGACCCTTCAGTCACTGCTCCACTGAGTTTTTTTTTTTTTTTTTAAATCTCCTTCAGTACTGTATATCTCATAGCTCACCCATCTTTCCATGCCTTCTTGCTGTGGTCCTCCGGACTGTGGCATTTCTAGAACACCTAGTCTTCATTTCATCCTCTTCTCAGCCATCCAAGTGCTCGCTCCAAAATGGACAGCTGGCCACCTTAGCCCTCGTTGACAACTCCTTGATGGCTTTACAAGGTGAAGTGCAGGCTCATGAACACATACACGGTGCCCCCACTGGCTGGGCTCTTCCTTCCTCCTTGGCCCGCATCCCCCTCCAGCCTCTCCAGCTGCCTGCGGTTACTGGTGTGCGCTGTGGGGTTTTGTGTGTGCTGCTCTTTCAAATCCCAGGCATAGGCTGTCCAGGGCTTCCTCCTGGATAATGCATTCTTTGATAATCAGCTCAGGCCAGAACCCTTGACTCCTCTCAGCTGGGACTGCGTGGTCAGCTTCTAATTTCGGTGGTTAGATGGTGAACTCTTTGCAGGCAGAGTCCAGGTCTCAGCCTGGTAGCCAACAGGTGCTCAGTAAACATTTGTAGCTTCAAACAGAAGGGACAACACTGACTAATTGACTAGCTTGCATTCCATTTCATCTCTTTTTGGAAGCCTGAGATGGACTCAGATGGCCCAAATACCATGAGGTAGGGAGGTAGGAAGGCCAAGGCTATGGAAAGTCCGCAGATACCATCTCCTCCTGTACGACTGAATTCAGTTCAAATGGTTAAAACTCTCTTACGTGGCATTCGCTTTTTGTAGAATGGATTAGCAGCAAGGATTTTCTATAAGGATAGATTTTTCCGGAGTAACAAATATGAACCATTTACTCTAAGAATTTAAATGAAAAAAAAAATAATCCTACTTAAAAGGCAACTGACTGAGATCCTTCCCCTTTTCTCTTATTAATAGAAGAGTTTACACAGAAACTCTATAAGAAATTGTGTAAGAGATTCACAAGGATCATTAAAGTCCCTACTAGACATTTACTTTCGCTTTGTGAAATTGGCTATACTCTGCAAATGGTATCACATAAAAATGGACTTTCTGGGGCTCCTCTATATGAATGGGTTGTAGCTGCACAGTGGTACCATTCATTTTATTTGGCCCATTTATTGCAAGCACATTCTAAATTTGGCCTTAATTATTTTTCCTTTCACAAAAATATTTTGTGGGATCTTTTTGAACCCTGACTACTTCCTTCTTGTCCCTTAAAACAGAATCCAGGAGTGTTATTTTTGTTCTCTTCTAATTAAAATAATTGCTTGGTTCCTTTTAACTAGATTCATGCGGTTATTAGCCTAATACATGGATGGGTGCCACGGGGTGCTTGAGAGACAGAATGAAAAGTGATCGTGTAGCTTCACATGAAAAAGGTTCTGTGGTGACAAGGAGCATTTTTCCCTTTCAGCCGGCGTTTTATAAGGGCCTTTAGTAAACCTGGCCCCCCATCCCCTTACTAAAAGACGATTAAGCGAAAGAATAGTTCTATTTTCTTTATTAGGTATACAGCCAACCGGGTACAATTTGAAGAGGGGCACTTGATATTGCTGGGTACGGCACAAAGACCTGGGGTCTGGTTTTAATTTCTGCCCCTGCTTTGTCTTCCAGAATAACAGCATTTGAAGGGTAAAAGCCCCATGTCTCCTCGGCCAGTGGGTGTTTATCAGAGGACAGTGGAAAAGAGGGACAAAAATGCCTGGATATAACATTAAGAGTTGGCAGGACCCGACCTCTAAAAGGAAGTGTTAAAACAATGTTTTTGACATCAAGGCTTTTCTCAAAGTTGATGTAAGTCCTGGGGTTTGTCAAAGGCCCATGGGCTACATCTGACCTGTTGCCTCTCTTTGTAAGTTAAGATTTACGGGGCTATAGCCATACCCATTTGTGTATGTGCTGTCTACGGCTGCTTTTGGACCGAGATGTGGAGCAGTGGTGACAAAGACTCTATGGTCTACAAAACCTAAAAGGTTTACTATATGGTTCTTTGCAGAAAAAGTTTGCTGACTCTTGATGTAGTGTATCCAATTCACTGAGTATCTGCTAGATATCTACTCCGTGCTGAAAAATGTGTTTATAGGAATTTTAATTGTGGTCCTCTTTTGATGAGATGCTGAGGGCCTTTGGTGATGTGCTTTTGTCATGGGTGATCAGTATAGGTGTATAGGTAGCAAGAAGTGAGAAGGATTTGGCCCAAGAAGTCACGGTTTGAGAAAAGGTTCTGCCATGATTGTCTTGGTGGCAGGTCATGGATCACGGCTGGGCTCTTCCTTTGTCTGCTACCTGGAGGAGAAGGTGTTGATGGCTTGGAGTGCGCCTTTATTAGTGACTTAAAGACCTACGGTCACCTTTAATAAAAGAAACATCTATGGTCAATAGGTGGACTTCTGCTGCCAGGCCCAAAGATGGGCCCCTCTGCACCAGTTGGTTGCGAAGGTCAAGTAGAGAGAGTCCAAGTGTTTTCTAAGCCATGAGGTGCTGTATTTGTGGCATAGATATTATCCATAAAATATTGGATAAGTGGTATTTCTCTTTGGCATGTGAGCAAATGAGACCTAGCCTATCAAAGATTTAATAAGCCAGTAGAAGCACTGGAATCTGGGTCTCCTGGTTCTAATCAGTGCGCTTTTCAGGGCACCATATGCTTCTGTACGTCACGTTTCTTTCCACGGTTTCAGAAATACTCAGTTCTTTAGTTCCTTCTCCTCCCTCCCTCCCTCCCTCCCTTCCCTCCTTCCTTCACTATTCAACAATATTTATGAGTCTGCTATGAACTGGAGAAAGAGCTGAATTTTTCAGGGAGAGTGATGACTACTTAAAGAAGAGTTGGAAGACCCTTAGAATAATTTTGTTCTTGGACCCCTGTGGCTGGAGTCCAGAAGTATAGAGATTTCCTCATGGTTTCTCCTGAGCTGCCCAAGGAGCTGGCCCTTATTTTTGATACGAAGAAAGAGGGTAGATGGGATGGGAAAGGGAGAGTAATCCTGTCACTCAGCAAAATGTTGCCGGAGACATTGTTTTGGATTGTGTGTGTGTGTGTGTGTGTGTGTGTGTATGTGTGTGTCTGTGTCTGTGTGTGTGTATGTGTATTGTGTATGTGTGTATGTACATGTATATGTGTATGTGTGTAGGTGTGTGTGTATGTATATGTGTGTGTAGGTGTGTATTTGTGTGTGGGTGTGTGTATGTGTGTGTATGTGTGTATATATGAGTGTATGTGTGTGTATATATGTGTATATGTGTGTGTGTGAATGTATGTGTGTGTATGTGTGTGTATATATATGTGTGTGTGTTTGTATATATGTGTGTGTGTGGTTGTGTGTATGTGTGTTTATGTGTGTGTATATATGTGTGTATGTGTGTGTGTGTGTGTGTGTGTGTGTGTGTAACAAGATAGGAAAGAGAAAGAGAGATGGTGAAATGATGATAGCAGATTATACCAGCAACCAAAAGATGGAGATAGTCTAGGTTTAGAAGATTTGAAAGTTAGAATTTTTTACCTAAAGTCCAAGAGAATCCCTATCAGAGACATTTTCAAATATGAATTGTGCAATTAGGCGACATATATGAAACATGCCAGTATGTTGACCATACCGTCCAATACAGTCTTAATCAGATTGTATTCCTTCAATGATGTGTCTTGTAATTTTTGAAATGATGATTATCAAATGTGCCTGGAGGAAGCAGCTTTAACCAAAATATTGAATTTGTTGTGTCCTGGTAGGTGAAGTGAAGTTCTTGAAAGTTCTGTTTTTTGATACTTGTCCTTTTAACCGGGACGTTTGCCAGTATTCCCCTTATAGTCAAATAGTCAGTGTCGTTGGCTACTTAACGCTCTTCAGGTAACCTTGAACCTAAGAGTCATATGATTCCTGAAACAAAGGTACCAATGAAGTTACCTCATCAAAACAAAACAAAATAAAACCTTCCAGAATCTTCCATTGTACAGTTGTTACCACAAAGACCTCTGGGAAGTACAGTAGAAAATTATGCCTTTTCCTCCTTTTTCTCCCACATCAGTGAGTCACAACCCTGCTGACTGAATTTGGAGATGGGTGTATCTGACCTTGCAATTCATCCTTGAAGCTGTGCTACTTCTCTGAAATTCCCTGGACCCAGGACGCTCTTGTTTTCAGAAACGCAATTTGTTTCAGCACAAAAAGCATATGCATTGCAGGACTTAACACTGATACAGATAACACTTTTCCTCTCTAAGAAATTTGTAAGCATTAACCAATTTATTTAACTTTCCTGCCGTGAAGTGAATTTTCTTCCGTTTGCTGTGGGAAAACCCTTCTTTTTCTAATTCTAATCTTTTAGCAGGTATTCTACTGAGAAATTGTCCCCACGCTGGAAATGTTTTGTAGAGGGGGAAATAAATCTCTCAACACAGTGTAAAATTCTACTGAAATAGATGACCTCCATCTCCTCAGTGTCTAAGCCTCTTTTTAAGCGATTTAGCAATGCTCTGGAAAAAAGTAAAATCTCATTGAAAACTGTGGGAACTATTATTGTATTACTACTACTGTTACTACCGTTACTGTGTGCAAAGTTCTTAATGATTTATGTGTATTATTTTGTGCTCCCCAGAAAGGAGAGCTTGTGGAAAAGCTCATGTGCTGTCTCTTCAGTGGAGAGTTCAATCCAGGAATAAGATGTGATTAAGGATCTTGAGATGGAGGGTTACCTTGGATTATCTGGGTAGGTCCTAAGTCCAGTTGTAACTGTCTTTATGATAAGGAGGCAGAGACAGAGGCAGATTTGACACACAGAGGAGGAGAAGGCAGTGTGACCACGAGGCAGAGGCTGGAGTGATGTGGCCACAAGCCAAGGAACGTGGGCATCACCAGGAGCTGCAGGAGGTGAGAAAGGGACCCTCCCCTCCAGCCTCTGGAGGGGGCACAGCCCCTGCTGACAGCTCCGTGTGGGCCGGCCACACTGATTGCAGACCGCTGGCCTCCAGAACTGTGAGAGAATACATTCCTGTTGTTTAAGCCACCAAATTTGTGGTTATTTGTTACAGCAGCTGCAGGGCGATAGTGCAGGGACCATCCTCCCAAAGCATGAACTATTAGGTCTCAGGAGAAACTGACCCAGTGGATGAAGGGGAGGAAGAAATGGGAGAGAATGTATCTGCCAGTTCCAACCTCTGATTGTTCAACGGCTTTCCTCAGGGGACATTAATACCCCTTTATTTCCCCCCTTACCTCCGGGTCAAGCATGGTTGGAGACTGAGTTTTGCTGGAGGGTCTCAGGTTTCAGGGTCACCGGGGAGCCCCAGGGTGGGAGGGCAGAGGCCAGTAATGGGGAGACAAGAAGAGCCTTCACTGGTTGCAGCCTCTGAAGTCTGTTGCTTGGAAGGTGAACTTTCAGGTAGGGGCAGCCCAGAGCAGCGTGTCCAAGTCACCAAGGCATAGCGGGGGTCTGAAGCTGTGATCTCCTGCTCCTCGTCACAGCCCCGTAAGCCAGGTGTGACGGGCCTCCTCCGACGAAGCCCGTTCCCCAAGCTTGAACACCTTCAGCTTATGGAGCTCACTGTCACTCAGGGCTGTGCATCTCACCTTCAAATGCAGTAACTGAAATCTCCTCCTTCAGTTGAGTCAAAACCTGCCTTCATGTAGATGCCACGATTGGTTCTAGTTTTACTTCCTGATGCACGTAAAATAGGGCGCGCTCTTATACACAAAAGTTCTCACCAAATATCTGAAGACAGTTTTTCTCCGTTTTCTTTTACCAGGCAAAGCACTGCCCGTTTCTTCAACTCTGGAGCTGTGGAGGAGTATTTTTTTGGGACTGGAGGCCACACCCATCCCTTCTCTGGGCGTGTTATCTCCCTCTGTCTCATGGGGAAACTCACACCATGCACTGGAGCTTCAGGTACAGTCTGCTCAAGCACACGGCTGTCTTGTCTCCTTGGTTCTCACATCACTGAGTAGCTAGAGATTGTTTCTATTTTAGGTTTTGACAAACACATCATTTTTAGTTGTACTGAACACAGCATTGATGAAAATGCCCTTTTGGTAGCCTTGAGTACAGATGAGTATACGGAAGCATATGTTAGTACCAAAGGAGCCCTAAGAGCCCCAAGGCATTAACCAATATGCTAGGGGTGCTACTGTGTGAGATCTGTAGAGGTGAAATGCCACCCCACATCACGACATGAAAATACCCCCAGTTTTAAACAGAACTGAGGCCCGTCGGTGATGCCTAAAGGTCAGCGCCAGTCAGCCACGCCAGCCTGGGGAGCATTCTCAGCTAACCTGTCCTCCCACCAACCTTCCTCCTCAAAACAACCAACCAGCCAAACCCACTTCTGGAGCATCTTCTGGCCTGGAGGTGGGCATGTTCCGTCTTCTCGTCTCTTAGCAGGAAGCACTGATTTGGCTTCTGTTCCTGGTCCAATCCAAGTCCCAGCATCGTCGGCGAGAGGAAGAGCCGTTGCCATGGACTAAAAGGCCAGTGTGCACGGGCATCCCCTCCACCACCTCTCACGGACGGAGCGGCCCCGCAAGGCAGACGTCACAGCCTTCAGTTTGCAGGTAACGACATTAAGCTCCGTTCAAGGTAACTTCCCCAAGGTCAGAGAGGAGCACAGCCAAGGTGCAGACTCGGCTCACCCACGTGGTGGCCAAAATGATTTGACGTGTAGAAGAGACGGGGCGCCTGGACCACGGCAGGCGGACCCCGCCCGGAGCTGACCCTTCCAAGCCCCCGCGGGAGCTGGGGGACCCGAAGGTGGCACTAGGGTAGCTCAACCTCTGTAGGTTTCCCCTCGGTGACTGGGTCGTCTCATGTCACATACGTGAGAAAACAAGGCCCAGCTGGCCCAGCTTCCGAGGTTCACAAACATGGGAGTCTCTGTAGCCCGACAACCATTTACTAAGTGCTTTCTGGGCCTCCTGGGCCAAACCGGGGCAGGACGGGAGAAGAGAGGCCCTAGCACAGGTCCCATGTAGCTGGAATAAACCTTCCAAAGTGAAACTCCTAAGTGCATCATTTATAATTACACCCCGTTTCTTCTGCTCAGTTCTAACAGTTAACCTGTTGATAATGGTGAACATCACCTTCTTCCTCATGGGCGTCACACCAGCAGATCCCCTCACGCCCCCCCAGGAAAGGCTTCTCACGACAGCCGCTTTCACTCTACTGCTCAGAAGGGACGCACTTCAGTGAGCTCCCCCCGCCCCCAGGCATTATGCCGAAATCATGTTTCCAGGGGGCAGAGTTGAGTGCCGTGTACCTATCTGATTAAACTGCCCGTTGTTTTAAATCTATTTTCACAGAGACTTACGTCCTCCAGGACACAGGCAGTGACACAGCACATTAAAAATTATAACTGTATCAGTGGTTGCCTCTGCTGTGTTTAGGTAGTGCGTGCACGCGTGTATGTGCGGGCACTTGCTAACCCAGTGGTCTCTTGTTATGAAGGATATGCATTCAATGATTATGAAACAATCGCAGCTTAAAAAAAAGGCTGCATACATACTTGATTGACCAGTTAAAAAATGAGGGAATTCTGTGAAGCACCAAATACGTAAATTACATTAAAAGGAAACAAGGATGCGCTCTTCACCCAGACTTTTCTGCGTGAATGGTGGACCCTCCACTGTCAGGGGCAGGGCAGCGGCAGGCCTCTCTTCCAGGCCATTTTCCTAATGTTTCTGCTTTTCATCAGGGCCTGGGGACCAGGACGGTGGGGATCTCAGCCCTTGCCCACTGCCCACGTTAGAACCTTCATTAATCTGTCAGTTATTTGCCCCCTCACCTTTACCCAAAGAATAATGCCTCCCCCAGAATTACACAAAAATCAATGGCAAAGTTAATTGAAATCTGGATCTCTTAATGTTTTTCTCTTTCTTAAGTGATTGCTTGGTTTCCAAAGAGTGAGGTTGAACTCAAAGGATGGCTTTAATTGAGGAGGAGTGAATTGGTAAGAGAGAGAAAGCAGAGGTAGATAATTTTCCAAGTGACTGAAAGATAGGGTTTTTTTCTTTTTTCTGAAAAATAATGTATTTTGAACTTAAGGAAAATAATATTGTTTCAGTGTTTTAAAAGATGTATTAATGGAAGTTTAAGTTGGAATTTAATAAAAGCTAAAATTTTCAGTAATTCCCTTCTGAACAAATTTTCCTACTATACTTTTCTCCCCAAGGTATCTACATTTTGCCTTTCCTTATACAATTGGCTTATTTTTTTTTTTAAATTAATTAATTAATTAATTAATTAATTAATTTATTTTTGGCTGTGTTGGGTCTTCGGTTCGTGCGAGGGCTTTCTCCAGTTGCGGCAAGCGGGGGCCACTCTTCATCGCGGTGCGGGGACCGCTCTTCATCGCGGTGCGCGGGCCTTTCTCTATCGCGGCCCCTCCCGTCGCGGGGCACAGGCTCCAGACGCGCAGGCTCAGCAATTGTGGCTCACGGGCCCAGCTGCTCCGTGGCATGTGGCATCTTCCCAGACCAGGGCTCGAACCCGTGTCCCCTGCATTAGCAGGCAGATTCTCAACCACTGCGCCACCAGGGAAGCCCCAATTGGCTTATTTATCTATATGAACTGTAAGATCATCTTATACTTGACCTTTGAGTTTTTGGATTTTTTTAAAATTAATTTTTATTGGAGTATAGTTGCTTTACAATGTTGTGTTAGTTTCTACTGTACAGCAAAGTGAATCAGCCATACATATACAAATATCCCCTCCCTTCTGGATTTCCTTTCCATTTAGGTCACCACAGAGCACTGAGTAGAGTTCCCTGTGCTCTACAGTAGGTTCTCATTAGTTATCTATTTTATATATAGTGTTTCCCTTTAAGATTTCATTTCCTTTCAAGTCTTATGTTGGGGCTTCAGGAATGTTACTGGATGGGAAGAGTGACCAGGGCATTTTCCACGGCCCGGCTCACAGCTCTGCTGGCTCCTTAAAGGGCTGGAGATGATTTGAAGGAGGTTGACGCCTCTTCTCTTTCCTCCCAGGGGACCAGGGAGGGGAAGAGGGAAGCGGGAAAGTGATGGAGGTCACTAACCACTAGAAAGAAGGTGTCCAGCTTCTTTATTTTGAGGATTCTTACTTTCCTGATAATTGTAGTGTTTGTATCATAGGTACTTGGCCTGTAATTTGGCCTCATCCTGCAATACTTTTTATATTTATAGCAGTCTATAACACACAGAGTAAACGCTATTTCACTGGATTCTCATATCAATTTGCTGAGGCAAAAGGAACCAATATTTTGATCTCTGCTTTGTAGAAGAAGAAACGAAGTCTCCAGTGGATTGGAATTTGTCCAAGATGACCCAACCAGTGATGGGGGTTGGGAGGTACAGGTCTTCAGGCTTTTAGGGGAAGAGAAAGGGGGTGGAGGGCCGAGCACTTACCCTGATGGAGCTCTGGATAACGGGGGGTGGGCAAGGCTCATCTTCGGTCAGTCGGGACCCACACAGCATCCCCGTGGTGCCCTTGCTTGGTGCCAATCCGACCACTGGGAGCTGCAGTTCAGAACGCCGGTTCCCACTCTCGTTGGTGTCTGTAGCTTCCAAAATATTCAGACAAAGGGCTCCGAAAGGCATCTGGTCAAGCTTTGCAAAGGGAGAAAACTTATCCTCTGATTCCCGAAGGCCTGAAGTCAGGGATTTGATTATGCTTATCACGATCTCAGCTTCCACCGCTCCAAATGTGGTTAGTTTTGTAATTAGTTAATGTCATTACCTGTCATCAAATCCAGACAACGCTGGTCTCCAAAACTTCCCATAGCAGAGAAACCCACAACCTGACATCTTTCCACCGTTTAACACAGAGTTTCTTTAATAATCCTGGCAACTGTCCCCTCCTTCCTAGACCACAGGTCTGAAAGTTAGGAGAAAGATGTATTTCTCGTATTTTTTTAAAGGCCATTTAAAATTCTTCAGTACCGTTTCCCCAAACTTTTCTTCACTCCAAGCAAAGCATAAATATAATCTTTTCAGCAACTCTTCTACTCTTCTCTATTTTCCTTCTTATATATGTCGGTTGTATTTTGCTTTGGGCAGAATGGCCAAAATAAGAACGGGTTTACCGTAGGGAAACACCCCGTTGAGGACTATTTTTATCTTTCATAAAATGCTGCTTGTCTTGTTACCCCCTTGCTGTTAAATCCTGGGTAAGCGGTTTTCTTCTGTGCTCCTATGCAGTCATTCGACAAATATTCTGAGTGCTGACTGGGTGTGGCCACTTGTGGGTACTTGGGACACAGCAGGGAACAGACTGTTTGCATCCTGGTCCTCCGGGAGCTTACGGTCTGGTGGGAAAGGAAGACGATAGGAAAGTCAACAGTCTGTGGGCTGGACATCTTCCGTGTACCCCTCCAGACCCCCCTCCTTACCTCCCTGTGGTGTGGGGAGCCCTGGGGAGGGAGGTCGGCAAAGGTGCATCATCAGTGGCCTCTTTGCCCTCAGGGTCTGTCTGGGTCAGGACCCTAAACGGGGGAGAAGGACGGTGGACTCAGGGTGCTGATGGCCCCATCCCCTCTGCCGGCCCAAGGGTGACACAACTGCTCTTCTGTTGGTTAGGAATCAGTCCTTCCCACGGCTGCTTCAAGCCTGGGATGAGAACTTCTCTTCCTGGGTTTGGTTTTCCTAATCTTAAGAACCCTTCCATAAACAGACCACCCGTTACCTTCTTCCCAGTCACCCACTTGAAGGCGCCTCCTGTCACCACCGGACCCTGACTGCCACCGTGGTCAGAAGGCAGTGCCGCGGGACCTGCCATCTTTTCCACGCTTAGTGCATCAACGATGGTGCCTTGTCACCTGCACACTTTTGGACTAAACGTCCTGGGGCTTCAGGCTGCATCACTCCCTATGACTCAGTTGCTCATTGATAAGGCACGTGATGTATGCATGCTCACCACACGTGCATCACTACACGTGATAAAAAAAGCGCACCTCCTCTGCGTGCCCTCTGACCCTGCCATCCTGCTTGGCCAGCCCTCAGTGCCTCCCGGATTCCGGGGGCCACAAGGACCTGCCCATCCGCAGGCCAGTTCGGCAAGCTCCCCACAGCCTGCCCGAAAGGGTCCAGCACCTTAATGTGGCCGCGGAGACCCTTCTCCCCAGCACTGCTTTCTGCTCTGCCAATGCTACCCTTGCTCTGTGCTCAGGGGACCGCTGGTCCGTTCCCGGTCCCCCACTCATTTTTATTCCTCTGTGATGAAGGCCCAGTTCAACAGCTCTTGGGAGCCTTTGCTGGTTTCTTCATTTTGAGGAAGGGGTAGGGTTTTATCTTTTTTTTAAAGGTTGTAATTTTAATTTTTTATTGTCCTGATTACAAAAAAAAGGCATCTCCATGAAAAAACCATAGAGAACATAAAACACAGAAGTTAAAAAATATGTCTCACTGTCATATTTAAGTTCCAGGGACAACTGGGATATACTGGGGGGCTTTGTCTTTAGCTTGGGAGGCAGAGCACATTTATACATTGCCAGGCCACCTCTGCTGTCCAGTGTCTGTCTTTTCTAAAGAACTTTTATAGATTCTCGGGCTCTTCTGCCTGCCCGGTTCACACTGGCCTGAACTGTCCACTTAAGCCAAACCAAGTATTTTCCTTGTCTGCATTTAAGCTTATTGCTTGTATTTCGGGGAGTGAATCTGGGCTCCGAGCTCTGTAGTTCATGGCTTCGCCTCTTCTTGGAAACAAGGTCCAAGGATTCAGATGGCTTGGAGCACATTCATCTCAGTGGGTGGCTTATACACTCATCGCTCTCCTTCTGGAAGCCCCTGATGGATGCCATCCGGGTGAGCTTTGCTGCTCTGCCCAAGGTTTTCAGGGTTACTCTGTACTTCCCCCCAAGAGACATCAGTGTGTGTGAAAGCCACACTAGGATTTCCTGTGCAAAAAGCCCTTGAAATATGAAGTTCCCCTATCTCCTGATGATAAAAGCGATGCAGAAAGAAAAAAACCCTACATAACAGCTTTGTTACCTGATGGTACTTATTAGTAAGCTTCCCTCAGAAAGAGCGCTGAGAGATTTCATGCGGATCTGGGTTATACTCTGGGGAATTTGTCTGCAAAAGCTACCGAGTGGCCACCATTCCTGTGTATGTGTTTTTCGTCCGTGATAGATGAAATCAGGATAATATTCTTCATTTGGTGATGCACTCGTTCAGTATAAGTTTAAGTTTAAAACTCTTAGTTTCCAGCAGCTTATTAAAAAGCACACACCAGTCTGGCTAAAAAATATCCTCAGGAAACCAGGCTGGAAGAAGAGGCGGTGAGACAGGAGTGAGCTATTTAGCTTTTCTTGGAAAATGGCATAATTCTCAGAGGAACGAAAGGCCAAGCATTCCCCGGATTTTTCTCAGTCACACGTGCCAGGCCACAAAGTGCTGAAACCCCAGACACAGAATCTGGATTGATTTCAACTTCAGTCATTCAGGTGTTTGTGGCACAGAATAAACACCACCCAGAAGGCAGTATCCTGAGTTCCCAGAAGTCCCAAGGTCCAATATAATTTTAGGCAACACTTTCGGCTTCTACACAGGGATAGTAAGGTAGTCATTCAGTCCACATAAGCAGAATATTTTACTCTTTAAAAAGAGAAATCCTAAATCAACTGACGTTTGGCATGAACCTGCTGAAAGAATTTATTTTTCTAGGTCATGCAGACCTCGCATTAATCTGTTCACATTTCCATAACTCAATGGCATGTTTGTTGAGTGAATACTGTACAGTCCCATTGTGTCAGATGTTACGAGCTACCAAAATCAACACGGTATCTGCTGCTTTCAGGGAGCTTGCAGTCTATCCAGTGACACTGGACACAAACGTAGGAAACAATCAGTGGATAGCACAAGGCATTCAATAAATAAGGATGGGACAGGAGTTGGGAAGAGAGAGGAGGACAAAGCTACTGGACTCTTTCAGAGAAGACTTGAGGCTGTAGGGTGTCATCTGGGGGAATTTGAATAGGTTGAGGAAGAGAAATGGTTTATTAAGCTGGGATTTAGCAAGAGAAAAGCCACCAACTAGAAGAAAATGAATTGATATCTGTACGCCAGGTGTTTCTTAAAAAACTAAGATCTTTACCTGCATGAGCTAAATTAATTCTAATAATGACTATGGGACAAGGTATTTTAGCTCCCATTTTAGAGGTGAGCAAAATGAGTCTTAAGGGTATAAGTAATTTGCTCAAGATCCCACGGAAGGAAGCTGCTAAACTGGGATTGTCTTGGGGACATGGAAGCAGTCTGTCCATTTCCCTTCCTTCAAATTAGAGCAGTGCGAGCCCTGGTCACCTGCTGCTTGCATGTTCTTGCATGGTGAGCGGAGAGCTGAATGGGAAAATTTAGGTGTGAAAACAAAAATGCATCTGGACGTTTTCTGAGCCTCAGAGCCGACGAGGAAGGGGAGGGTTGGGCATGTTGACGTCCCCCTGCAGTGACTGCCACCCCTGAGGTCCTGCTGCCCCTCGAGCTCCCCACACCTCCGCCGCGTGGCCGGGGATCCTGGGTGGGGGGTCTTCTTCCTCTAATCGAAGACAGTCTGCACACAGGCTCTGCTCCCTGGACAGGCCCCAGGATGTTTTCTACTCGGAGAGGAGTCTGGGAACCCGCGGCAGATGGCCAGTGTTCTCCAAAGCTGTCTTCTTTTCTCCCTGGATGTGAAGTCACTCATCTAGAGACTTTACTTCCCAGCTTCCCTGTCTGGACCTAAGATTACATTTTTGCCCATAAAATATGAGCAGAACTGATGGGAACAGCTCCTGTTTCCTGTCTTCACCGGGCATCGCTCTTCCTAGTCTCTCTCTCGTTCTCCCCGTGGGCCGGAACCCGGATGTGCTGGCGACAACCCCCCCATTAAACCGAGCAGATGCGCGGTACCCCGCAGGACAGTGGGACGACGATAGGGAAATAATCCGGATCTCTTCATCACCGTGTGAAACGGAGTACCCTGCCAGCCTGGACCGTCCACTCCACAGAGTTATGTGAAAGAGAAAGCAATTCCATCTTGTGAGCCACTGTATTTTGGGGTCTGTTTAATCTAAGAGCTGAGGTTTTTTACCCTGAGTAATACAAGACATTTCTGGGTGGGGAAGTAGAGCATTGATTTCAAGTCAATATCTTGTCTTCCTTCATTGTTTTCCTTCTTTCCTTCCTTCTATAAGTATTTATTGAACACCAGCCGTGTACCAGCAATGGGCACGTTACCGGTGATGGTAAACAGGAGGACCGTGTCTCTATCTTCCTGGAACTGTGTCCCTACCTTCTAGTAGGGAAGATGGACCAAAACAAGTAGACGGGCATTAAATTAAGACATTCCACCTACAGACTGGGCTGTGTTCCTGTGAAGGATGTATCTTTGGGGCTGGGGAGAGAGAAATGGGCGAGAGAAAGCTACTTTAGCCAGCGTGCTCAGGGAAGCCTACGTGCTGAGCCTTAAAGGAGACACGAAGGCAGGCGTGCAAGCAGAGGGGAGCATGTGCTAAGGCCCTAGGACAAGGAAGAATCTGAGGGACTGAAGACAGGGGTGGAGGAGGGGAGAATGCACTAGGAGGTGGGCAGTACCAGTGGGACCGGATCTGGGTTTCACTCTCTGTGCCCTAGAAGCTGTTGAGTTCACAAGGAGTGTCTGTGTGCGGAGGGGGGCAGACAAGTCACCTGATTACTGTATAAGGTCACCTCTACTGCTTTCTGGAGAAAGGACCCTGAAAAGGTAAGGGTCCCCACAGCTGCCGCAGGCTATCTTGGTCCTGGCAGTGGTGATTGCGAAAATTTATTTTAAAAAATCATTGAAGAATTTCTCTAATCACACAGTATTTGAATTCATTAAAAACATAAGTCCAAGCCAGTAGTTTGAGGAATTAAGTTGCCAGAAGGTTTCTTAGACCATTGCCGTCTAGTTGCAAGCAGGCTGGGAAAGGCTGGTGAGAGTTCGGCGGTACCATCCTCTGGTCCACTTTCGTGGTTTGCGGTTGTGGACGAGGCCGGTGAAGGGGGTTGGAGTAGCTGCAGTGGGGCTTTCGAAAGCGTCTAAGGGGCCTGGACTTTGGAATTTCTACCTCTGGTGCAGAGGCAGCACAGGAGGAAATGGAAATGGTAATTTATAAAACCTACCCAGCCCACAAAAGCCGCCTACCTATTATTCTCAAGCAAGTGAAGTCCGTGTTTAAGGACCATCCTTTCCCGCGAATATCAATTTTTTAAGTGTGATTTTACCTCTTGAAGAGCAGTATCCTGACTCCTTCTGCAATAACTCTAAACAAGTGAGTTATTTCAGGAAGGAAACAGCATAGTTCCCAGACTTTCTGATATCCTTGCAGTTATTATTGGGATTTTCTTTTGAAGGTTTTCTTTTCTCCCCCGATTCATGGAGATAAAAGGACATCACATTGTATAAGTTTAGGTTTACAGTGTGTGGATTTGATACACATATACTGCAAATTTCTAAGGTTTTTAACACTGTCCTCAGAAATAGGAAATTGTTTGATTTCTCTCTTTATTTTATTTATTTATTTTTGATGTCTCTTTTTTTTTTTAGAGGAGTGATATCAGGATCTGAAACAGACCAAGTGAAGTATATTGCGAGACTCCTTTTGTTGGGTTAGTGTTTGCATATCTGAACAATCTAATGAGAAAGGAAGTCCAGGTTTTAGCTTCTGCACATCAGGAAATGGTTACGTGCCCCAGCCTGGCCTTGCAGATGGGCTGAGGCGGGGGGAATCCTCCTTTCTCCCCTCCCCTTTCCATCTCTCACCCTGAAGTCATCTCCGAGGACTTGGGGTGCGCTTGACCACCCTGGAGAATGGCCAGCGGTCACCACAGCTGCTCCCGGGCATTGGCCTTGGAGCCGGGCTCTCCTGGGGGCAGGAGAGGGAAGGGGGAAGCAGGGGTCAAACACGGCTGGATTTCCTGGGGCAAGGTTTCCCTGTGTGCGCCCTGGGAGAGGCCTGGAGAGCCATGTCAGATGTGCCGGTTCAGAGCCCAAGCTGGGCTGAGCTGAGTCCCAGGCTGGGAATTCTCAGTTTTCAAGTCTTCCTTTCTGTCCTGTGGAAACAGATAGGGAAGGTTAATGAGATGAACATGGCCAAACACTGCTGGCTTCTGAGAAGGAAAAGAGCCTGTTACGCGCTCCTGCAAACCCAAGCCCTCTAGATGGGGATGCCTTACTGAGCTCTCCTCCAGGAAGACTTGATTGTCTTCATCAGACAATTCAAAAGTAGCATATATTCAGGGCTAGTCACTCAGCAGTACATGCCTGCTGAGTCAGGAATCAAGAAAACATCCTATTTTGCTTCTGACCTTTGCACCAGCTTTGCCCAACACCTGCCACCTTTCCAAATATGCAGTGATTAATATCTGGAAAGGATAGGTCTTTTTATTCAAAAAAGAAGTTGGGTCTGTGATGAACTGTGATAAAATGAAAAAATAGTTAAGGACCAAAACCAAACAGTATATGGAGCGGAAAGATGAGATACCTCTTTGGTTGGAGATTTTCTGCAGAAAATATTCCAGAGAAGAGGGAAGATGGAAATGTATGTGTATGTGTGTTTAATGAGTAGTTTTAAAAAAAAATGAACTCTAAGTGGGAAGAAGAGAAGAAAGAAGAAATTTGGGTGCATCTATAAAATCGCCACAATTTATGAGAGTTTAAAAAGGCAATTTCTTTTTCAGGAGCCAATTCCTAATTTCCCACATAAAAGTATGGGAATTGAATGGTAAATCCTTCTCGGCCGACAAGACCCCTGAAAAGGGTTGGGAGAAAGAGTTACTGTTCCGTTTCCATTCATGTGTCTTGAAAGCCCGTGGCTGCGAAACTGCCCGGGACCGCAGAGGCCTGGGTTTCAAAGCTGCCCGATGACTTTTCAGAGCTGATCTATTGTGGGGCTTTGTTTCGTCTGGGTCGCCCTCGTTTTGTTCTGCTCGGGCTGTATCACTCTTCTGCCGCTGCTATTAATCCTTCCTGTCTACTCCTCTCCATTCAGAGGCACATTTTAACCCTGCCCCGCACAGGGCGCAGCATGAAAGGCTGAAAGGCTGAGCATCCCTGCGGGGAGAGGGACTGAGAGGGAGGGGAGGGGAGGGGAGCGTGGGGTGCTGGGTGCACAGTCTCACCTGGGCAGCTGGGTGTCCAGGAAGCAAACAGCATGGGAGCAAGTGGTGTGAACCAGCTCTGTCCATCTGCTGGGAGCCGGGCGAGCTGGAACAAACCTTTTTTCTCACACTGTCACCGTCTGGCTGAGCTGCCTGCTCAGGCACCGGGAACTCAAGCTCCTGGAGCCTGCAAATGAGCCGGCCCTTATTTTTCAGTTTTGATTCGATTTCCTTGCTCGTGCTTAACCGGCTCCTTATAGCTCAAGCGTTGTCGGACTGGGATAAAGTGGCAAAAGATACGTGTAAAAAAAAAAAAATTAAATCAGAAAACTGTTTGGTTAGTAACTCAAATTCGGTTCCTGTCCTTATGCCTTCCCGGAAATCCTATTATATTCAATTATATTCCAAATAGAGAAGATGCTTCTCTGTCCTCCACATCACTCCCTTTTAATGGTACAAGGGGACCGTCCGGAAGGCCCAAAGGGTCCTGAGAGATGTTGGGTTATAAAGTGGTAACAAACGTTCCCCAAGTGCCTGTGGCTTCACGTCATCTGTGGTTCTCACGACACAGCCAGTGGGGGTCCCTCACGGTGGTTCAGGGACCCCTGGTGATGGAGGGCTGTTGTCCACATGGGTACCCACGAGCCCCGTGGACGAAAGAAGGGACCTCTCAGGGCTCTCGCCTTGGCGATGAGATCTCCAGCTTGACAACGCTTCCACAACAGCTAGCCCAGTGGTCGCACCCGGCTGCCGGGCCGGGGGTCTCTATCTCCGGGTCCAGGAGGAGGAACAGGAGAAACAGGCATTCCTCCAGGACACCGTGCACACGCTCTCAGGGACAAGCAGAGAGCTGCACGGAAAGACAGGGCAGCAAAGTATTTTCAAAACTTTAACTGAACAGTGAAAGTCAAGGATTACATGGTTTGAACGTAATATGCTCAGTCGCATATTTGCCCTCCACAGCCATTTGGGCTGCACGGCCTCAGGCAAATCACTAACCCACGGGACGTCCACTTCATCGCAGATACGGAGGCTCAGTGGGTCTGGATCAGTGGTTCCCAAACCTGAGTGGGCTTTAGATCGGGGAGGACTTACTAAAGTTTTAATGGTAGGACCCTCCGCCCTAGTGTCTCCGATTCAGCAGGTCTTGGGGGAGGCAGGGGGCAAGGCTCTGCATGTGTAGGAAGTTTCCAGGCGATACTGACGCTGCTGGTGCACAGAACACACTTTGAGATGGTCCCTAAAACTGGAGAGACCGTTGTGGCTGGAACATCCAGTCTTTCCTACATGTGATGGGGTAGCATCAGCTAAGGAGTTGACTACTGGCTGCGGTAGAGTTTTCATGTGGAAATTTGACTGGAAAATGATTCACCAGAGCATCACTAACCCCTAACCTTTTTTGAGAGCACATTTGCATGTTGGGTTGACACATAGAGTTTAAAGACACATCTCAATTACAAGATGTGATCTAGACAGCTGCCCTTGTGGGGACAGAGGCAGCCACTAAACTCTGAGCAATTACTTAAAATTAGACTTGTCAGATTTGTTTAGGGTGACCAGGCAAGTACATACATTGACCCAATGTCACTCTTCCTGGAAAGGAGTTGTAATGATTTTGTATATCAGTCAGACTGTTCAAATACTAATGCCGCCTTCATGCTTTAATCACCATTCTAGTCAGATGTCATTTTTAGAAGCCCTTGGGGATTTGCATCCCTTAATGATTCTTCAATACCCAAACCAAGCATTCTTTAATTGGTGTAAATTGAGCAGTGTTTCAGTGCAAACAAGGAGAGGGCAGACTGATCAATGATGCCGTGCATGTCTGGCTATTGGAAAGCCATCGTCATTAGATCAAGTAACAAATCCTCAACTCCATCTGCCTCTGAGGAAACACCAGCTCATGGACCCGGCAAATACTATTTCTACTTGTCACCACTATCGGAAAGCACAGAGCAAGTTGTGATCCCCAAATCTCATCTTTTAGGAAAAGGGTTAAAAAGATCCATCATAAAAACACTCTCTGTTCCAATGTCAAACTGTATTCTGGAGCCTTCAATGTGAATTCAACTAGAAACAGTACTTCTATCCTCTGGAGATTTGGTGTCTGTCTCTCTTTCTCTATTTGTAGATTGCAAACAGTATACAATTTTTGTTAACTTGACAAGCCATTTTTTCCCATGATTTTTTTTTTTTGTTCCTGATGGTGCGTTATCTGTCTAACCATCTGAGTGTGCTTGGGAAACATGAAACAGGTGTTCATTCCCTCCTACTTTTCGTATGATTGAAAAAACTCCAGGCACTATACTTAAGAAGCCCAGGACAAATCCTTCTCATAAATGTGTCAAGCCCACTTTTCACTCCTGTCTCTTTCCATCAGCTCTCTCAAATTGAATACTTATTACTGGGGCGGTGGCGGGGGTGGGTGGAGAAGAAAAGGCGGCAGCAGGCCCATCACACACCCCCGGCTCAGGCCTGCCAGCCTCCTGCCCCCCGGCTCAGCAAACTGTGCTCAGATACTACGGGTCCAGCGACTGCCTGTGTTCACTGTTAATTTATCTGGTTTTAGACAAAATGTGCTGACTCTTGTGGGGAATCTCTCAAGTTGATTTCAGTTTGAGTTTTACAGTGGTCCAGTGCTTCAAATGAGTAGAAAGGAGGAGTAAGAGGCTGTCAGCATCCTTGACAATCTTTGCTCGGAGCTTGGATTTAGAGAGGAGCTTTGGGTGGGTCAGCGCACTGGGGCAGCCTGTCTGTATGCAGTGCGCTGTAATCCACACACATCCTCACAGAGGGTGTCCTTCTTCCTTTAAGATGCTCTCGCCAAAGGTTTTGAGGACCTTGGGGTAAACCTTATGGGGGTGTCTTAGACTCCTGGATTCACTTTTGGAGCCCGGCTGGAGAAATGAGACAGAATGACACCTGAGCCATCTCCCTGTGCCGGTAGGTCTCGTGGACTAGAATATCACTCTTAGAATGAAAGCACATTCTTGCTGAGAAGCCAAAGGGGGTCAGTATTTCTTTATCTGGATCAACTTTGACGGTGTCAAGGAGCAGACTTGGAAGGGGCTGCGGAAATGATCTGCCCCCCCGACATTTTTGAGGGACCACTGAGTCTGCAGTGCTGTAGCCCCCTGTTCCAGCAGTCTTGTCTCTGTCACCTTTTCTCTTGCAGACACTGCTACCTGGCTTTCTTCAGCCCTGTGATGGGTACAGTGAACTTGTGGGCAGAATGCTTGTTTCCAGTTCTGGCTTCTTCCCTGAGCCATCACGTGACCTCTCTGGGTTTCCATGTCATCATTGCTAAGTGAGGGAGTTGAATTAGATGAGCCCTAAGATCCCTTTGCGATCTCACAGCAGAAGAGTTATTTTCTCCAGCGCCGGCTCTCGTGAAAGTCAAGGGCAGGGAGCCCACCTCGCGTGTCTTTGGAGCCCCTGGTCTGACTCTCATTCATGGAAACGAGCATCTAAACCAGCACTTCCCAAACTTGAATGTGCATTCAAATTGCCTGGCGTCACGTAAAGAGAAGATTCGGGTTCAGGGGGTCTGGGGCGGAGGCTGGGATTCTGTTCCTCTGACAGCTCTCAGGTGATGGGGCCAGGCCGAGGGACAAGGCCTCAGACCAGAAGCTAAGGGAGCCCCGAGGGCTGGTCTGCTCTGCTCAGCCCTGGACCTCGGCACAGCCTGTCTCAGGGCGCACAGCTACACGGGGTTTGGGTACGGGAGTCCTGTGGGGTGTTCAGAGAGAAGGCTGAGCCGTGGACGACGGGTGCCTCGGCCAGGTCTCATCGCCACCACCTCCCATGTTGCTTCCGACGGGATTGCAAGGCTCTGGCTGCAGACCTGGCCCCTGGCCTCACCGGGCACCGTGTGCGGGGGGCAGGAGACAGGCGGAACCTGGGGGAGGGGCTGGCGGGGGGAAGCACCTGCCGCCGCCCCCTGAGTCCTGGCTGCTGGCGCATTGCCCAGGGCCACCGCTCTCAAGCATGTACTTGCAGGTGCCCTCCTTTCCCCTTTGGTTGCTTCCTCTTTGATGTCCATTTCAACCAGCGCAGATTACTTAGAGGCAGCGGAGGGTCCCCACCGTCACTGTGGCTCGCATCGTCATTTTATGGGAGGAGCATCGGTCTGCGAGACCAGCTTTATGGGTGTAATTCCGGCCGGCCCGCGAACCGGGGCAGGGCATGGCCGTCAAGCGCCCGAGACCCTAGCCCTCTTCCCTCCCGTCCACACCCGCACGCAGACCTAGGAAAGGGGCTTTCCTGGTGCACAGTGTCTTCTAATTGAGGTGAAATCATATAACCTAAAATGAACCACCTTAAAGTGTGCACATCAGCGGCGTTCAGTCCGTTCACAATGATGTGCAACCACTCCTGGTTTTTTTTTTTTGCTTTTGTTTTTTAAATTGAGTTATTTGTTTTGTTTGTTTTAAATTTTATTTATTCATTTATTTATGGCTGTGTTGGGTCTTCGTTTCTGTGCGAGGGCTTTCTCTAGTTGCGGCAAGCGGGGGCCACTCTTCATCGCGGTGCGCGGGCCTCTCACTGTCGCGGCCTCTCTTGTTGCGGAGCACAGGCTCCAGACGCGCAGGCTCAGTAATTGTGGCTCACGGGCCCAGTTGCTCCGCGGCATGTGGGATCTTCCCAGACCGGGGCTCGAACCCGTGTCCCCTGCATTGGCAGGCAGACTCTCAACCACTGCACCACCAGGGAAGCCCTCAAAACTTTTTCATGTCCCCAGAAGAACTTACCGTGCCTGTGCCTTACTCCCATTTCCCCTCCCTGCAGCCCCTGAACCACTCATCTGACTTCTATCTGTGTGGATCCCTATTCTGGGTATTTCATGTAAATAGAATCATACAGCCTGTGACATACCGTGAAAATTTTTACTTATTTATTTTTACTAGCTAGAGACATTACATTGAACATTTCAACAATTAAGACTTGAAACATATAAATCCACGGTGTTTGGAACCACGGGCTTCATGTGCGCATGTGGATACATGTGTGTGACCACATATACGTGTGCGTGTGTGTACGTGTGCGTGTGTGTACGTGTGCACGTGTGTGTATGTGTGCGTGTGTGTACGTGTGCGTGTGTGTATGTGTGCATGTGTGTATGTGTGCGTGTGTGTACGTGTGCGTGTGTGCATGCATGCATGCGTGCCTGTGAGTTTAAGGTCCCTAGAGAGCCTAATATCCAGCTGAGGGTGCTACCACGCCCCAGGTCCCCTTTAAGACAGATTCAGGGAATTAATAAACCAAGTACAGACATAAACTCTGTCTCCCGGAGGAGAGACCCTTTCTATTCATAGTCTGCTTTGCCTTCTGAAGGGAAGAGCGTGGCATGTGGAGGCCAAGGGAAACCATAGATAAGTCTGATCAAAGTTGCCATTTGGCAACAAACTCTACAATCACCACTCAGCCCTTTGGAAATTCTTACCTTCCTTTCCCTGTCCTTCCGGCTCTTGTCTGCTTCTTCTCTTCCTTTGCAGTTTATTCCACCCAGTAACTCTGGCCCTGCCTACCCAGCTTCCTCTCCATCTTATTTCTCCCCTCCTGCCAGCCTGCTGGTTTGCTACCGAAGGCAATGGGTATCCCCAAAGGCATGGGTTCTTGGTCCTACTTACAAATACAGGAGTTTATTAGAGGACGTATCGCCAGGCTTTTTTAGATTGCTCACCCTGACCACTAAAATATTTTGAGCATAAACTCCCAATATATGCTTGCTAATCTATTATTTCTTATTTATTGTGCACCGCTACTATTGCTACTAGACGATATACATTATAAAATATACATAAAGGTGAAAATTCAAAATAATGAGAATTTTACGGAGACGTAGAAGTTCTAATATTTTCTCCTCACAACCCATGGGGTCCCTTTGGTGACCCATAGACCAGAGGTGGAAAAGGCTTTTCCAGTCTAACTTTAGGGGCCCCAGGGGCACTACAAATTCCTTGCCCCTCCTGAAGACAGCTCTTCCTTCCACAGATCATCTGCCACCCCAGCTGCCCACTGGGCTCCTGGGAATCACAGAATGGAAGTCGCTGCCGCAAGTGACCTTAGCTGTTTCTCCTCTTGAAGTTTCCTTGATGCCCCTCCCTGGCGTGCAGGCCTCACTGCTGCCCTTGGAGCGCCTCATCCCACAAATGAACTCTCACTCGTTCTGGACTTTTTTTCCCCAGTGCAACCATCCCTGCTTTGTAAAAGAAATTACAAGTTAAACAATTTTTTAAATTGTATGATTCCTTTAATTAATTAATTATTTAAAAATCGAAGTATAGTTGATTTACAATGTTGTGTTAATTACTGCTGTGTAGCAAAGTGATTCAGTTATACACACATACACACACACACACACACACACACATTATATATATATACACATTCTTTTCTTTAATATTCTCCTCCATTATGGTTTATCATAGGATACTGAATACAGTTCTTTGTGCTATACAGTAGGGCCTTGCTGTTGAACGATTTTTTTATCGTGGTAAAAAACATAAAAAATTTACCATCTTAACCATTTTTAATCATACAGCATTAATCAGCAGCATTAAGTATATTCACATTGTCGTGAAAAAGAGCTTCAGAACTTAGAAATCTGAAACTTTATAACCATTAAATGACAACTCCACTTTTCTCCCTCCCCCAAACGTCTGGTAGCCATCATTCTACTTTCTGTTTCTATGAGTTTGGTTATTCTAGATACCTCATATAAGTGGAATCATACAACATTTGTCTTTTTGTGACTGGCATATTTCACTTAGTGTAATGTCTTCAAGGTTCATTTATGTTGTATAGTATGTTATAGAATTTACTTCCTTTTTAGGGTTGGATAATATATCATTGTATGTACACACCATATTTTCTTTATCCATTCATTTTTTTGATGGACATTTGGGTTTCTTCCACCTCTTGGCTATTGTGAATAATGCTGCTATGAACATGGGTGTGCATATACTTCTTTGAGACACTGCTTTAGATTCTTTTGAATAGGTACCTACAAATGGGATTGCTGGATCATATGGTAGTTCTAGTTTTTAACTTTTTGAGGAACTTTCATACTGTTTTCCATAGTGTTTGCACCAACAGTGCATAAGTGTTCCAATTTCTCCACATCCTCACCAACACTTGCTTTTTTTTTTTTCCGATAGTAGCCATCCTAAGAGGCTGTTTTTTTTTTTTTTGAATTATAGGAGTTCTTTATGGATTCTGGATATTAACCCCTTATCAGATATGTGATTTACAAACATTTTTTCCCACTCCATAGGTTGCCTTTTCACTCCGTTGAATGCTTCCTTTGAAGTACAGAAGTTTTATAGTTTGATGTAGTTCCATTTGTTTATTTTTGCATTTGTTATCTGTGTTTTTGGTGTCTTATCCAAGAAATCATTGCCAAGTCCAATGTCATGAAGCTTTCCCCCTATGTTCTCTTCTAGGAGTTTTATAGTTTTGGGTCTTACATGGAGATCTTTAATCTATCTTGAGTTAATTTTTGTGTATGTTGTAAAATTAGGGTCCAACTGCATTCTTTTGCATGTGGATATCCAACTTTCTCTTCACCATTTGTGGCAGAAACTGTCCTTTCTCCATTGAGTGGTCTTGGCACCCTTGTTGAAGCTCATTTGACCATATACAAGAGAGTTTATTTCTTGGCTCTATACTCTATTCCATTGGTCTATATGTCTGTCTTTATGCCAGTGTCACACTGTTTTGTTTTGATTACTGTACCTTTGTAATATGTTTTTAAATCAGGAAGTATGAGTCCTCCAACTCTGTACTTTTTCAAAATATCTTTGGCTGTTTTGGGTCTGTTGAGATTCCATACGAATTTTAGGATGATTTTTTTTCTATTTCTGTAAATAATGCCTTTGGGATTGGTAGGAATTTGGTTGGATCTGTAGGTCACTTTGGATAGTATTGATCTCTTACCAGTATTGTCTTCCAATTCATGAGCATGGGATGTCTTTCTATTTATTTGTGTCTTCTTTCATTTCTTTCAGTAATATTTTGTGGCATTCAGTGTACAAGTCTTTACCTTCTTGGTCAGGTTTATTCCTAAGTATTCTATTCTTTGGGATGCTATTGTAAATGGATTTTGTCTTCTTAATTCCCTTTTTGGATTGTTCATTGTTAGTGTATAAAAACACAAATCATTTCTGTATGTTGATTTTGTATCCTGCCACTTTGGGGAATTCATTTATTAGTTCTAACAGTTTTTTTGGGGGGGGGCGTGTGTGGAGTCTTTAGGGTTTTCTACATATAAGATCATGTTATCTTTGAACAGAGATAATTTTGCTTCTTCCTTTCTAATTTCTATGCTTTTAACTTCTTTTTCTTAGTACTATGTTGAATACAAGTGGTGAAACCAGGCATCCTTCTTTTGTTCCTGATATTAGAGAAAACACTTTCAGTCTTTAACCATTGAGTATGATGTTTGCCGTGGGCTTTTCATATATGGTCTTTATTATGTTGAGGTAGTTTCCTTATATTCCTAGTTTGTCGATTTTTTTTTTTTTAAATCGTGAAAGGATGTTAACTCTTTTCACATGCTTCTTCTGTGTCAGCTGAGAAAATCATGGAATTTTTGTCCTTCATTTTGTTAATGTGATATATTTCTGTCCTTCTTTGTTTGGTTCCTGGGTCCTGTTAAATATTTCTTCCCAACTTTCAGCTCTCTGACAATAACCTCAGTTTTCAGTAAAACTGTGGGTTGGGATTTTTGTCCATATGTTATATGTTGTGATTTCTTAATTTTATAGCACATTTGATTCTTCGAGCATGCACCATTCTGTGCTTTGTTTAGGAGAACACGACTCCATTCTTTTATAATCACGCAGCCCTCTATTGTAAAACTTCTCTCCAAGTTTTCTTTGGACTCTTCCCTTTTTCAATCTCTTTTCAAATCCCTAAGTAACCTCCTATGTGTCCCCCCAAAATTCATTCTTATTCTTTTCTGTGAAATGGCTCTGTCTGGTGACTCAGCAGTGAGATGATACTAAAACAATAGTAGCTGGAACTCCACGTTCCCCTGGATGCCAATACCACCCCCTGATCCTGCGTATTTTCTGAGTCTTAGAAAATACAACTTGGATGTACGTCTTAAGCATATTCTGGTTACTGGTGCAAAAACAAAACAAAAACAACAACAACAGCAATCCCCCCCCCCCAAAAAAAACAACCCAATAAACAAAACAGAATGATACCTACACGTAGCAGGCAATTGGTAGATAGGAGTTTTTTTTGTTTGTTTTTTTAAAAATATTTATTTATTTATTATTTATTTTTGGCTGTGTTGGGGCTTTGTTTCTGTGCGAGGGCTTTCTCCAGTTGCGGCGAGCGGGGGCCACTCTTTTTTTTGTTTTGTTTTTTTGTTTTTTGGGGGGCCACTCTTCATCGCAGTGCACGGGCCTCTCACTATCGCGGCCTCTCTTGTTGCGGAGCACAGGCTCCAGTCGCGCAGGCTCAGTAGTTGTGGCTCATGGGCCTAGTTGCTCCGCGGCATGTGGGATCCTCCTAGACCAGGGCTCGAACCCGTGTGCCCTGCATTGGCAGGCAGATTCCCAACCACCGCGCCACCAGGGAAGCCCAGAATAGGAGTTTTATTTTTAGAGTCAACCATACTTTAAAACCTAAGGCCGTTTTATCAATGCTTTATTATAGATGTAATAAATTCCGTTCAGAGATAAATGCCTAAAGAATTAGATCATAAATGAAGGAGAAACAATGTGGAACAAAACTGTAAGGATGTGAAGCATGAGCGATGTCTTGTCCTTTCTGAAATTTGTGATACCCAAGCTCTGTTCTTTTTTGGTGAAGCCATGAACCGGCAGAGATGAAGATAAAACACAAGGGGAACAGCACAGAATCAATCACGAAATGCTGTCTTACCACAGTTATTTTTCTAAATACTACCATAATTACACTTAACTGTTATTAGTTATATATCACAGTGATGTTAATGAAAATGACATATCAAAAAGGGAAAATTTACATAAAGCTTTCTGTTGGAGGCCCATGAAAGCTAGCTGAAAAAAAAAATAAATCAAAACTTCAGTTTGGACATTTTCTAATTAGGTAATTGGCAATGGAATCTTACTTATCTTTTTATCTTGAGAGTTTTTTTTTTTCAGATCAAAAGCTTTCCCCCTTATTAACGTTAAAGTAATAGCCAAGTGTCTGCCTAAAACTATTATTTTATGGGTAAAATGGTTCCATCTTTGCACCAGTATTATAAAATTCTGGTTTGATTGTTAGTAGATACAAGCTACCGTGAAGCCTTGGTCATTTTGTAATAAATGATTTGTCATTACCTACAGCACTGGAAACTCCTCACTTCTTAAAAATGAAAAATGCACGGCAGGTCCCAATTTTTGTCTTTTCTGAAATTGCTAAGCAAATCGGAATTGCCTGAATCCTCTGCAGGGTCACGTTGAACCCATTCTAATCTCCTGCGTGAACTCAGGGCTTGTGCTTTCAGACCCTGGTCGTGGCCTTCTCAGACCTCGGAGGAGCTGCGAGCGGGACATTCTCTGTCAGCAGCTTACCCTGCGTATTTTATGCAGCCAAGCTATAGGAGTATCAAATCTACCTCTGACATCTTGGCTTTGTGGTTTTAAAAAACCCAAACAGGAATTCTTCTGAAATAGCTGTTGCAAGAGTCTTAGCTTGGCTGGTCTGACTCCCAAGGGTTATTTGTGGCAGGATAATCTCTCGTAAGGGTGAGAGGTTCTGTCTTATTTCACTTTAGGTTCAAGCTCTTTTCTGGCAACAGATGGTGTGATCATATCCACTGTGATCTCCTTAAAGGAAGAGATGGGGTTTAAGACTAGTAGAAGGACAAACTAAAATATATAGGTGTGATCCAGAGGGGGAATAACATGCCAGTATATGAAGAATAAGAGTAACATGAATTTAAAAAGTTACACCAACAGCTAGTAACACAAGCATACGAGCTCCCTCGTTACTGATGACCATGGGGCCGCGTTGCTCAGAAGGAGGGGCGCGGCAGGGCCACATGAAGGACCCTCGAGGCCCTTGTCATGCTCTTGCCCAATATCTGTTCAATCAGCACCATCCTTTGAGGATTTCTGTCTGCATGGGGAAGTGAGGGTGGTCAGCTCCCTGCTGCTCTGGAACTCTCCATCCGCACATTCCCTGACCATCGCTGTCTGGAACAGAGTATAAACCTAGCAGACGAAGGCTTGGTCCATCACTGGTCAACTCACCCAATTCAGAAATTGGTTAAGTATCCTGACAGGGCTGGCAGGGGTGGCGAGGGATGTCCAGGACTCTCCCTCAGCAGGTGTGAGTGACCCCTCCTTCACCTCTTCCCTGACAGCAGGGCTGCCCAAATACAGACGCTGGGCCACCTCCCTGCTGGAAGGGAGCATCTGGGGAGGCTTCTCGTGGCAGCCTCCAGAGGCTGGGCGAGACCCTCAGGCTTAGCAAACCGGGCTGATGAGACGGTGAAATATTTATTGTGATGCCTCCTCTTTTTTTTTTTTTTTTTGAAGTTCAAAAATCCTTGTCATCCTTGGGCTGAAGTCCGTGGCCATGAGAGGAATTCATAATTAATCAGAGGTGGCCTGCTCCCACTTACTGATGACCTCGGCTTGCAGCAGGAAGAAGACAAGTGATGGTCTCTGCCTACTTGCTCCACTGAGTGGTTTTTTCCTAATAAAACAGAAAAATCCGTGAAACAAAAGAAAGCAATCCAAAAAACTTGCCTGTTTGATGGTCTCTCACTAGTTCTCTGTGTGTGAAATATTTTCTCACATGGGTGGAAGAAGGGGCAAATAACTTTGCTATTTTAAAGTAGACTTTTTATATGAATCATGTTTAGTCTTAAGGATACTTATTTCTTGGGACTTCCCTGGTGGTCCAGTGGTTAAGACTCTGTGCTCCCACTGCAGGGGGCCCGGGTTCGATCTCTGGTCAGGGAACTAGATCCCACAGGCCGCGACTAAGCATTTGCATGCCGCAACTAAAGATCCTGGAAAAAAAAAAAAAAGAAGGAGAGAGAGAGAGAGAAAAGATACTTATTTCTTATCTCCCTTGAGTGTCTACAAAAAGCAAAGGAAGGATTGTGGGATTCTTCAGATAATTCCAACCAAAATGCTGATTTTCCTTTAAATATGTAGAGAATGGAAGAAAAATCTAGCTACATCTGACGTGTGTTGCTTGAGTACTCTTTTGAGTTGGTGGATAAGGCCATGGCCTTACCCTTAAGCCAAGTCGCCTATCAGTGGAAAAATATTACATATTTGTTATAAAGGAGGGCTTCAAGTGTCTGCCAAAAGTGGACAAATGTTTTCCTTCAGTGTACACACTAGTGAGTAATTTGGCATTTACCTGTTTCCATCAGTCATACTCTGATTGGTGTATGGATTACGGAGAAAGATGCACTGATTACGGAGAAAGATGAAGGCTCCCCATCGGGGTATAAGGTGACTCCTGCTTTGGGTCTCCCTACCCGTCTAGTCCCAGCACCTGCCATTCCCCAAGGGATCTCTTGCTCCAGGGGAACTTCCCTGGTGTTCCCAAAGCCATCCAGATCACCTCCTTCTCTGTGGCTTTACATCTGCTCTGCTCTTTGTTTGTTTATTGATTGATTAATTGATCGATTCATTCATTTATTTGGCTGCGTCAGGTCTTAGTTGCGGCATTCGGGCTCTCCGTCGCGGCGTGCGGGCTTCTCTCTAGTTGTGGCGCCTGGGTTCTGTAGTTTATGGCGCGTGGGCTTAGTTGCCCCGCGGCATGTGGGATCTTAGTTCCCCGAGCAGGGATCTAACCCGCGTCCCCTGCATTGAAAGGTGGATTCTTAACCACTGGACCACCAGGGAAGTCCCTGACTCTGATCTTTGGGCAGCCTCCTCTTTGGTACCTTTCTGACCAATCCACCTTCCATCCCATCCTCTGCTGAGAAGGGCATCTCTCCTTTGGCCTCTCATTTTCTCCTCTTCACGTCTCTAAAATACCACATTTCTCCTTTCAGCGGCCACAGATATTCACTGAGGGCCTCTCCTGCCATTGGCTCTGCTTGGATGGTGAGAAAACACAGTCCCTGCCCTCGTGGTGCTCACATTCTAGTGGAGAAGAAAGATAATAAACACGCATATAAAATGACGCCAGGTAGTGTGATGACGAAAATATGCAGAGGTTCTCCTGTCTGACTTTCCCAGCACACTGTGAACCCCGAGAGCAGATCCTGTGGGATCCAGCACAGAGTATTCACGTGGTGGTAGGTGGTGAATGAATGAACAGTTGAAAGGAGCATTCGTTGGACCTCTAACTATCTTCCCAGTCTTCCCAGCACTGGAGGATGTAAAAGAAATAAGAGCTAATGTTACTTGTTACAGCTGGAAAGTTTTCGCTTCTTGAAGAACATCTCTGTGGTATTTTCAGAGATAAAAAGGAATCTTCCCTCTGACTAGAAGATCACTGTTGGTTCAGGCAGACACATCCCTATAAACATCTTCTGTCTGCCGTTAAGTCACCGTTCAAGTAGATTACCCCCCAGACACGTAAAAAATGATGGTTCTGTACTACAGGTTTTCATTCCTATTAACTTCTATGGCATGTGATCTTGAACAAACATTTGTAGTCAATATTTGATAAAAAGTCTGATTCCGTCAAGTAAACAAAGCATTAGAAAAAATAATTTCATTCCTTTGCTAAACTAAATCCATTAAGACTCTAACACAAGTAGAACTGGGGCCAAAGGATATTGGAAACAAAACAAAACAAGTGAGACTCATTACACATTTGCATTTTGAAATTAGTTGCTGCCCTAATTATTTGTCAGTAGAAGCATAAATTAGGCAAATAAAACTTAGAGTGAGCTTTTAGGCACCCACAGGATTCTCTCCTCAAGAGTAAACTGTCATAACGGTTCAGTGTGACGGTTTACTTTTGCTGTCTTTCTGTGATGGAGGAACGACAGGAAATTGAAATGGAGCCCATGGAAATGAAACAGACTCCAGAGAAAGAGATAGATGCAGGTGGGTACTTGTGGTTTCCCCGTAAGGTGTGGGTAGGTAACAACAAATAAACCAAGCATGTTGGGACCAGGAGCTGCTTTGGAAATATTACCTATTTTTTTTTTTTTTTTTGGAAATATTACCTATTAAGTGTGACTTCATGACTCCAACATGGAACTAAAAGATGAAAGATGCAGTTAGTTTGAAGCTGTTGTTCATCTTGCTGACATAAATAGGATTGAATGATTGGAGTATTTGCTCTATCTGCTTTCCCATACACCACACCATGTCCATGGAGCTAGAGGCTTCTACTACAGCTGAAATGTTTCTTTCTGTTGCATAATTAGGCATACATTGTTGGTGGCCTCTCTCAAAAGCTATGAAACAGCACAATGATGCTAAGTAGCAAACAGCTCCAAATCCCAGCAACTTAAATCAACCCCTAGTTTTGCTTGCGCTCCAGGGCTTTGGGTCAGCTGTGGCTCAGCTGAACCGGGCTGGGTTCTGTTGGGTAGCTCTCCTCCAGGTACATTCCACAGGTGTGCGGGCCAGTTGGGACAACCCTGCGTCAGGCTGCAGGTGGAGCTCAGGTCTGTTTCATCTGCCTCTCATTCTGCAAGGATCGTCGGAGGGCTTAGAGCTATCTGGCCCGTGATCTTTCCAAGGTGGAGGTGGGTGCTCTCAGAGGAGTGAGTGTGAACACGCACGCCTTAGGCCTGGACTCCAAATTGGCATGTGGCATGTCTGCCCACATGTTATCGGCTAAGGGAATTCCCGTCATCAAGCTCAACATCCGTGGGATAAGAAAACAAATTCGTCCCATGGAAGTCAGTGTTGTATGTGTTTGGGGCGTGGAGTGAATGTTTGCTAAACAATAATTTAATCTACCATGACTACCTATATGTAAAAGAAGACCTTCATTTTCCGACTGGGGCCTTTACACGTGAATTGTTTAAAGTCTGCTCTTTTTTCTTTTTCTTTTTTTCCCTCTCATGAGTTTGTTAATTATAAATGTGTTAGATTAGCTAGAAAGACCTTCTTTCAATAAGACAGAAAATTTTGAAGGAAAGATGGATTAACCTCCAGCAACAATGGCCTGGGGTGACACGGTGGAGTCTTCATCCTGCTGTTGGAAGGAGGGGGTCTGTGGGATGTAGGTCTGCAGGTCTTACTTGGCTTCGGGGGCCGTGCATGGAGCTGCCGGGTACAGACCAGCCGGGCAGGAATCCCACCTCTGCAGATGCGTGCATGACTCTCCTGCTCTGATGACAGCACCCCTCTTCCCTGTCACCAGTTGGCAACCCCCATGGCACAGGATGTTTTTCTGATCATTTTGCACTCATTAAATGCAGCTGTCACAACACAGGATGCGAGGATGCATGCAAAACTTTTCTGCCACGTCAAAATAAAGCTGAAAAGCTTTTTAAAAAGGAGCTGAAACCTTTGAAGCTTATTCTCAAGGAATATAGGAAATATCGCCTTTTGTTGTTGACAATTGAAAGTGTTCCCTTGCAGCACAAATTAAATCTTGGCCCAGGCGAAAGAAATATTGTTCATCAGAAATTTGCAGCAGAAACCATTTGGCCAACCAGTTGGGGTTTGACTGTGCTATTCCTGGGGCTGAATGACCTAGAGACTCCATACCCATTGGCCTGGCTGATCTCTGATAATGGTTCAGTGGAGCAGAGTAGCTCCTTGACTCTCAGATAAACTCTATGAGAATGAAATCATTGCACACCTATCGTATACCTCATTAGAGAAGTAAAACAAACGAATGGATTCTGGGGCCATAACACACACCAACTGGACTGGACTCGCTGGGTAGAGGTGAGGGCCTTCCAGGATCTTGGCATGGGCATCAGAAGCCCTTTCTCCAATCCACGGACCTCCATGGGAACCAGCATAAAGGACTATATTTTCAATAATGTGCTTACTGATGTAGCTAGTACCTCTTAATTCTTGCTATTTGCTAAGTGTCACTCAACTTTTGACCAACTCAAAAGTTGATCCTGGCTTTTGCCCCTCTGAGAAGCCTTTCCCCTTGAGAAAAGAGGAAGAGAGAGGTCTTGCAAGCTGAAACGGGCCAGACCTCTAACACCTGATGTGATGGGTCCTCTCTAGGCAGTTCTTCTCTCTCTACATCATGCTGTGCACACAGAAAGGCCTGAAACGTATCCTTGAGGTACAGATTTTTATCTGTAATTTTGAAAGTCTATTTTACTATACGCTTTCTTCATGGTTAAAAATTAACATGGTCCTTTGGGAGATTGGGATTGACATATATACACTAATATGTATAAAATAGGTAACTAATAAGAACCTGCTGTATAAAAACAAACAAACAAAAAACGAACACGGCTCTTTGTATGTTGAAGTAGTCCCCAAAATATGAATATATTTACACTGACTCTTAACTCTATCATGGCTGGTTCATTTTGTAGAGAAATGAAAAACTACAACCATCCACATGCCTTCAGTGCATTATACAGTGTGACACATATCTATCTTCTGTTTTTTATATGAAACGTTTATTAATAAAATATTTCGGAGCAAAAAAAATAAACCTGGGCTGGGTAAGGGGGCCACCGGCTGTGATCCCTCATCCACCCCGATTATGACCACAGTTGCGATGACTGTTCTCAGGTGTGTCCACCTTGTGTCCACCTGGCGTCCCCACTAGACTGGGATTTTGGGAGGAATGATAGGGTTTATCATCACATGTGTAGCCCTGATGGTGGAATGCAGGGCTGAGTCCAAAAAATGGTGAAGGGCAGAGGGGAGGAAGGAAGGAGGAAGGGGGTTCCTAGGGGTGGCCACACATCTGCATCAGGGGACACAGATACAGATGTTTAGACCCCTCCCCCCCGCCTCCCCCTCCTCCACCTCAAGGCACACATCACAGGTTCCTGGGCACATGGCAGGAATCATCAAATAACCGAGGAGCACGTATCTCATGGGGAGGGTCGCAGTCAGGGTCCAGGTAAGAAAATCCACCTCCTTACACATTTCCTACCTCTCAGGCTCCACATAAGATCCCCTTTGGACAGATTCTAAAGGGAGTGGGAGGATGGATGTGCTTGGCTGAGTCCCAGCCCCTCGGCCCTAGAGCAGAGAGAGAAGGGCAGGGACACTGGCCTGGTGACCATGAGAGCCCGGAGGACACAAGATGGACACATGTTCAAGTGACCCACAGCCAGATGCACGAGCTGTGGGTCTGATGGCTGTGTCTGCCTCGCTCTGCATTCTTGTGCTTTGGGATGATCCCACGGAGGACCTCGAGGAAGCAAATGCAAGAAATTGAGAGGCTGGCTTCACCGTGATGCCATGCTGGTGAGAAAACCCAAAACCTGGACAGAAAGGAAGAATGTCAAGGAATTGTGGGTGAGAACCTAGAATTCTCTGGTGTTTTGGTTGTCATGCTGGGCACTGAGCAGAGATCGGAAAGCAGATGTACAGGAGGAGAGTGGGAGCGCAGAGCCTGGGGTGTGGTCCCCTGTCTCAGGTAAGCCTGGGAGGACCATCCTCCTGGAAAGTGAGGAATCCACCTACTGGATGCTTTTGTTTATACACAAGAATATTCTGGCTAGAATTTATTTGAATTTAGTAGAATCTATTAGATTTGAATTGATTAAATCTACTTTATCAACTCTTGGAGAGGCGTTGGTTGTGTCTCCTGCGTGTAGGAGACCCCCGCCGGAATTGCCTTCCTCCCCACTTGCTACCCCCCTTCTTCCTTCTGTGCCCCTTCCCCCAACCCCGGAATGCCCCCTCCTCAGGAGCTGTCCTTGGAGATCCAGTTTGAAGTTGGTCTCTTCCTCTCCATCAATTCGTATCTTAGGCTCTTGTTATGTTCCCTGCTAACACAAATTATAGTTTGTAATCAGCTCCCTTCCCTGTTTCATTATTTGTTTGCCTCTTCCAGGAGAACAGGGCGATACTCTGAAGGTAGAACAGAGTCTGTCACATAATGGAAATGACACATGGGCACGACCAAGTAAATATGCACAATGCAGCGTGTAAAACTGAAGAAGATCCACTCCTTTTCTCCAAGACTTGAGACTATTGAGAGGAGCCCTATATACAGTTAAGTATCAGGACACGGCAGAACAGTTCCTATGGTAGTGACGCCACAGGGGCGCTAGTGGAAAGGGCTGCCGCCGTCGTGGGCAGGCGTGTGGGGAGGGACCACTCTTCCTCGGATGAGAAGGGCGAGCAGAGAAGCAGAGCGCGTTCATGGTGGAAACAGGACCTTCCTCTCCCGACGCCTGAAAGACGCTCTTTCCACTCGTGGTGTTCTGACCCCCGGTCAGGGTGTGTGTGTGTGTGTGGCCTCAGCCTGGAGCAGCAGGGAACTTTGGTGTCGTGGGCAGGTGCCAGCCTGTGTGCGGTGAGTTGCCTTGGGTATCTTCTGCTCTGTCTCCTCTTGTTTGCTCCCTGAAGTCAAGCTGACTGTGCCGTGTCCTCTGTGATGGGGGACCATGTGCTTGTCATCCCCAGGGGGTGACAGTAGCTCACACCCATGCCCGAGGCGACACAGACAGTATTTAATTATACTATTCACGCCTCTCTTAACAGGGCTGTGCATATACCTTTCATTTTAATAAAAAAAGTATTCACGATTTGGTATAATCGGGACCATTTCTGAGTATTCCTGAAAACTGTTGAGGATAATTCAGAGGGCTTTGGGTTTGGCTGAAACCAAGACTGGGTCTCTGAGGGTTAACGACGTTGGCCTGGAAGAGGACCCGAGCCGCTCCTGGGAAGGACCCGGCCCGACCCCGAGGATTAGGGTGGGCCACCACCTAGCATGGGGAAGACCACCCCGGACTTGGGAAGCCTTCGCATTTATGTTTTCATTAATGAATGCTTCAGAAAGTGCACTGTCCCTAATTCCCTTTTGAAAGATGGAAACTTTAACGTGCAGTTAATTAAATGTTGTGTTGATTTGCAAACCCTGAGCTCTCAGAGGCCTCCGGGAGTTGGATGCAAGTTTAGAAATCAAACAACGGGAGGACTGGCTGTCCCCATCTGACCACAGAGCGGCCGGCACTGTTTGCTCCAGACGCCCGGGGGGGCGTTGCATGCGCCCGGTGGCTGGGACCCGCGGAGAGGAGCAGGCCGAGCCCTGGGGGGAAGGAGGCTGGTCCACCCCTGCCTTTCTCTCCGCTGCTTTGCTTTCAGAGGCATTCTTTTTTTCCCCCCTAGTGCTTCAGCACTTCTTTGTACTGAGTAGAGCTGTGTCACGCTGGAATTCTTTTCACACAAACTAAAGAACCCAGCTGGGGTGCTGGATGCGGCCCGCAGAGCTGCAGGCTTCTTGTGCACCGTTGTTTCTGGGGGCAGGTCAGCCGCCCAGGTGGGCTCCCCGCGTCCAGTGCGGTGTTGCACGCGCGTGGGTAGCGGTGGGCTTCTGGGGAAAGGGAGTGGGGAGAGGGCTTGCTGGAAATCCGAGCCCTCAGGATAGGAGGCTGCGTGGGGCAGGGCCCCCAGAGACCACCTTCCCTCAGTCCCATCTTATGGATGGGGACATGCAGGCAAGAAATTCAGTAGCTTGATTTCGCAGGAGAAAGCACGGTTTGCTCTAAAGAACGAGCACCTGTTAGCAGTGACAAACTTACCATCCTTTTGGCCCTGGCGAAAGGCACAACTTATGTAGTCACCAAATGACAACTTGCAGGGTTATCTGCTCTCAGAGCACGCTTTCTCGAACCCCACGCCTGGCAAGAACCAAGCACCAGGACCCGATGCACAGATGCTTGCCTATCATCTGGGCGTCTGAACTCCTTACCTGCCACCCTCCTGTGTGGTCATCTTGTTTGTGATGCCCCGAAGAGCTGGCCCAGCTTCCGGGACTGACTTTGGAAAGTGTTGGCAATGCGACTATATTCTTATTATGAATAAAAATTTTAAACCCAAGCTGATAAACATATTTTTTTTTCACACTGAATTCATCAGGAATACATTAACATTTTCTAAAAGGTAAAGACAGAAAAAAAAAAATGAAAGAATTGTAAGGAGAACATTAGGATGTATTTGGCCATTAGGATTCCCGTTGCCATCAGCTCCGGTGCACAAGCCAGACTGTCACCCTGTAGAACTCAACGCCTGGGGAATTAGCCTGTGGAATAATTATCACCCCCGATGAAGAGAGTAAGAGCTTGTTCCCGTGTGCGCAGAGCCATTCATCCTAAGAAAGAAATCTGGAGTGAAAGCTCACAGCATATTTTGCACAGGTCCTGTAAAAGGATCCAGGCAAAACAGGCTTTGCAACATTAGTTATGATCATATATGGAAAAAGCAGTTACTTTCTGTGCTGACATATGGCTGAGTTGGTACCATGCCCAGGAATCTCAATGTCCCCCCCAGGAGGGTGAGCCCAGGCTTCGTCCTTCGCCCCGTTGTCGTCAGGACCCACAGCAGAGGCAGCTTGCAGAGAGATCACCAGCGAAGTCAAATTGCATCCACGTGTGCCAAAACCAGGCTGCTGTGGGCACCGGCAGTGCGGAGGTGCCGCTGTCCCCGTCTGTGATGATGACTTTTCCCAAATCAGGGAAATTATGAATGGAGCCCAAACCCATCTGCTTAACATTCAAGCACAGCGACAGGCCCTAGTAAACAAGAACGGCAAAAACAATGCAAAAGCACAAAAACGCTTTTACCGTGAGGGTGCTTCCAACCTTAGAGGATGGAAATGTAATCTTGTTCTGATAATATTCTCTAACCCGTATTAACTCACTTCCAAAGTGTCTAACGTGGCCAAGCAAACACTTCGAGTTTTGTCATGGACGAGACAGAGGCGTGTGACCACTCAAGATCAGGGTGGTCGTCCGCCCGCGCACGCACTTATCTGACCACCACTTGGTCCATTGAAACCTCCCTGCGTGCCGGTTCTCTGCTCGGCCTTGGGGACGCAAAATTGACCTTTGTCTTTAAGGAATCAGTCTTGTGGGGAGGACAGACACACCAAGGCCACCGGGTGACACATGCTCTAGTGGTGGGGACTCCTCAGAGGGAGTGAGGGGCATTTTGCAGTTGACCCTAGGAAGGTGGGGAGGACTTAAACCTCCTAAGTGGCACTGAGTGGAAATGGAGAGGGTGGTGTCGTTGGGACAGAGCGCATCTTGCCGAGCCTCCTGGTTGGGCTGCTTCCTAGCTGCCTACAGATGAGGGGCCCCTTCCAGTGTCGACTTCCTCGCTCGTAAACCCAAGATGGCAGTGCTTCCTCCCAGTATGTTGCAGGCTTTCACTGGGGAATTTTGTGCAGAGCTGAGCGGGGCCCTGGGTGACGGTGGATGCAGACGGTGGTAATTGGTGTTACTAGGGGAAAGGGAGCCCCCCGGGGCTTTGGGGTCCCGGATGGTTCTTCAGCATTGGGAAGACCCTCTGAGATCTGTGTTTCGGAAGGGACACTTGGGAGGCATTTTGGGATCTGGATTAGGAGAGGGAAGCGTGGAAGATGTAAACCGCCCGCTGCAAGAGCAGGAAGGGGTGCTGAGGCCACTGCACATGTGCTCATGAAGCCGCCCTGTGCCAGGGAGGGGGCAGGGAAGAGAGGGATTGGAAACGCATTTGGGAAGTAAAATGGGCAGGGATGAGAAAAGAGAGAGACAGAGACACAGAGAAACAAGAAGAGAGGGAGAGAGAGACAGAGAGACAGAGACAGAGTAGGGGAGATGGGGGAATTTCCAAGATGAGGTTGACGGTGATGACTCAGACTAAGATGAAGAATAAAGCGAGAAACAGACGGGGTAGGAAGGGCGTGAGAGGGGCCCCCTCCCTTTGCCCCAGGCTGGCAGCCACTGCCCAGCCACTGCTCCCGTTTGCTCCCCCGCCCTGCATCCCTCTCAGCTCCCATGCGTTCCTGAGTGTGGCCTCAAAGAAGAGATGAGCATCTGGCATCTCCCGCACACGCTGGTGCAGACCCTGTAGGAGTGGAAGCCAGTGACCTCCGGCATCCGCAGTGTGACCTCAGCAGGTGCCCCTTCTGTCCTTTGCAAGCAGCATCTACCGAGCACTTTGGGCAGGGGTTTTTGAACCCTGATCTTTGGATTCTGAGAACACAACTCGTTATATGATGGCCTGTTGCCTCTTCCATCTTTCTTGATTTGCAATGATTTTCTTTTCCACTCTTGCTGGGCACTTGGGCAAAGGAATAGGGGTTTGGGAGAAGCTCAGTGAAGAAGTGCGAGGTGGAGGGCGGCTAGTGCTAAATTCACGGGCTCTTTGTAAATCAAGTGAGCCCTCTTCTCACCGTCAAGGAGCATCCTCCGTGCACCTGGGCCTCTTTCTTCTAAATAATGACGAGCGTCATGCGGCCCTCGAGCCACAGCAAGATACTCTCCATCTAGTAATTTCAGGAACAAAAACTTAGCTCAGGTTGTTGAACCCCATGAAAGCACACTCGCTCTTTCACTTTGGAGCAGTAGCTGGTCTTCCAGTGGTGCTGACCCCAGCAGCATGGGGCATGGGAATCCACCACCAGCCCCGGGGGAGCTCTGGACGGGGGCCAACCCAGAGATGTCACCACACCAAGGCCAGGTGCAGGCAGCGTGTGCCCTAGTTTGGGATAAAGAGTCAAACAGATATAGACCTTTCTCCCTTCTATACACTTCCTCAAGGAAGATGTTCCCTTTTCACTATTTTACAAGTAGTTGGTGAAGAAGGAAACCCCATCTAGAGAGCATTTTGCGACCCTTCTGTCCCTGTGCTGTCACACTCCTTGGGATGCTCCTAAAACCCCACCCAAATAATGGGGCCCCTCTGTCTCTTCCACTTCCCCAGAAGCTAGGAACCAGCAGTGGATCTGTCTTTCATGTCCCTGCTCTGGAGTTGGGCTCTGGTACTTATTTATCTCTAATTGGTTTCTTCTTTACTATTTATTGAGTGAGAGGCCATTCCTTTCTAAAATCCTTCTGTCAATCCTCCTTCCTCACTAGCTCTTAGCGCACAGAAATGTGTTCAAAACATGGAATTTTTCAGATTCTGTTTTTCATGCTACTTTTCGCCAAATTTCCCTTCTCCTCCACAAAGCAGCCAACGAGTCCTTCATGAATGGGGCGATAGTAGAAGAGGGATGGAGGCTTGAGGATATTTGTAGATTCTGAAAAATGCTGTCTCTAGGTGTATGATATATGTAACTCATAAAATATGCAGACCACAAACATTTTAATTTTTCCTGAAGTGTATTTCAGGCAAAAGCACATTATACTTTAAGTTCTTAATGACAAGAGTAAGATGAGCTACTGGTGAAGAAAGGTCACTTCGCACGGCCTCCAGCTCTGGCCAGTTGTGCTTGGATCCCAGACACAATGGCTGGCCTGTGTCTGTGGATTAAGAGGTAGTGGGAAGGCTGTCGCTCCCCACTGCACTGGGGCTGTGTCCCATGCCTCCTCCAATGGGAGAAGGTTCTTTGTCATCTCAGGGTCCTGGGCCTCACGTGGCTGGAAGACACCACTGATTGTGACAGTGATGGTCAACAGAGGTGCCGACTTAAAAAAGATGCACAACGTGAGAGCTGTGAGTTAAGTTTTATTTGGGGCAAAATGAGGACTATAGCCCGGGAGAGAGCCTTTCAGATAGCTCTGAGAAACTGCTCCAGAGAGGTAGGCGGGAAGGTCAGGATATGTGTGATTTTGGTGAAGGGAGAGTCCATGCAATCAAGCACATATTTTTTGTAGAAGGTTGCTGCTAGTCTCGTGAAGGTTACCGCTAGCCACGAGGAGCAGACGTCACCGTGAAGGATTTTAGTGCTTTTCTAGTTACGAGGAGATACAAGAATTGAGCTCATAAAATCTTCTCCTGAAAATATCTAACTATCTGAGGACCTGTTCTGCCAGTTTTCCCCAGAGCACGGGGCACCTCATTCCTGATCTCCACCCTGAACTCCTTTCAGGGGTGTCGAAGGTCAGCGGCTGCAGCGGCTCAGGATTCAATCCTTGCAGAGGCAGATGGCAAGTGTCAGTTTGTAGTTGACAGGGGACCTGAGACAGCTTCCTCCTTGGGTCCGTCCTCAAGAGGGCCGCGGCTGGGTTCTTCTCCCTCCCGCGTCTGCCTTCAGTGAGCTCTCCTCCAGAAGCAATCTTAGCTCTGAGGTCAGATCTTGAGAAATATTCCGATGGGACCACCTCTCGCCGCCTTCTCCCATTTCTGACCACCTCAGGCGCATTATCCGAGCCTGATGCTGTGACGTCAAGTTCAAAGGAAAGTCACAGAAGACGAGAGACAGCCAGACATGTTTTTCATCCTGTGTGGCTTTCAGCCGGTGATCAAAGGGGCCGTTGGGAAGAAATGCAGAAAGCGTTCGAAGGGAAGTTGGTGGTGGTCTCTGGAGGGCTGGTCTCTGCTGTGAGGTGGGGGTGGTCGCATCAGAGTTTGCCAGGGAAGCCACGGGGCTCATTCTGCCCCAGCCCCTCGAGGCTCTGCCGGGCCTCTCTGAAGAGAGGGTCCCCAGGTACTCGACCCAGGGGGCCGGTGGGGGGACCTCACTGATGCGGTTAGAGTGAAGGATATGCGGGGGTCTTGGCCCTCAGTGGGGCGGGTAGACACTGAGTCCATGGCTACCGGGGACCACGGCTCTAGGACACTGTGGTCATTCTTAGAGCCTTGGTCATTCAAGATGAGCATGTGCTGCTTTGGCCTTGGAATCGCCTATTTGGACCAGTTAATGCCTTTCTCATACGTGGAAAAAAACTGCAATTTAGACCCAAAGACCTGGACACTTTATTATGAGCTCCTCTGCAGGTTTTTAATCCCCTCGGGTCAGGGATTGTGACCTCCAATCTGGGTGTTTCACACAGCATCCGTTAAGGACCAACACCTACAGGAGGCCCACGCTCACGGGCGTTTTACACCTATTTTTCCCTTCACCGTAAGCCTAGGCGGGATGTACGCTATTATCATGTTTATTGTGAGGCTGAAAAATTGAGACAGAGGGCAATTAAGTGACTCTCCCAAGATTTCACAACTGGCAAGAGGCTGAGCTGACCGTGGGCCCTTGAGGGCCCTCCCTTGAGGGTATCTTCCTCCTGGGAAGATGTGGGATGCAGGGGCTGGGGGAATTGTCTCCTGCTTTCCTCTTAAGTGGACGCCTGGGAGAGAATGGCAAGCGTCAGCCCCCCCCAGAGAGCCGACGATCTGCAGGAATGGTGACACCCTCCCGGGAAGGACAATCTGCCCGCTTTGGCGACCTCCACCAATGTCCTAACGATTGTCATTGTTGGGCCGCCTTTCTTCCTATTGAACTTAAATCCTTCTCACTCAAGTTTAAGCCACCGGCTTCTCACTCCCTGCTAGATGGTGGTGAAGAACAGCTGGTTGCAATATTCTGTGTGTAAATCCTCAGTTCTTTGAGAGATGAAAACACACACACACACACACACACACACACACCCACACAATACAATTCCTCTCCATGCCTTCACTGCAGCAGTTAAAAGCTCAGAGTTCTGTCTTTAGGATTATTTTTTTTTTCCTTTGGAAAACATTCCAAAGAATGTAAAAAATTAACCTTCAATTTCCAGAAATAATATTTCCTAGCTGATAGATACAATTTCCATATGTATATTTTACAGTGACATAGTGGATCCTTAAATTATGGAGTTTCAGAGTCTAGCCAACAAACTTTTGAGATTAGGAACTAGAACACCTTCCTATAGAAATGCATGCCATCGATAATACGTTTTTGGAAAGAAAGCATCCACGAACTTAAGAGTTGTGTGATATTGTCTCCCTGAATCTTAAGGCATCAAGACCTAGGTTTTTAAGTTTGGGAAAATGTAAGTCACATTGCAGTTTCTTCCACGTAAGAGAATAGGCTTCCATGTTTGTTCTATTTTTATTTCCATCGTGGATTACTTTTGTGCATTTTTTTCTTTTTTTTTTTTACTTTTGTGCATTTTTATGAGAGTCTATTCAGAAAGAAGCCAGGATTCTGCAAGCAAACAGTTGCTTTCCAGCAGGACGACACCCGAAGCAATGGGTCTGGGGTGGGTGGGGCTGAGGAGGGGTAGCAAGGCAGGGGCATCACTGGGGATGAAGCAAAACATCCCTCATCCTCCCGGCCGCCCCGGCTCCCTTCCGCTCTGGGCGCTGACCTTGGCCGTCACGACTACCAGCAAAACGCAGGAGCGTGAGGTGGGCGGGAAGACCTCGGAGGGGCCTCTACGGAGGGCACAGGTTTCTGGGGGCAGGAAATCGTTTCTGATTTTGCTCCAGAGGAGAGAAGGTGAGAATGAGAAAGAGAAGGAGACAGGAGGGGTGGAGAGCAGAGGAGAGGCGGGGAGGAGCAGAGAGAAAGGGACGGGGCAGAGGAAGGAGAGAGAGAGGCCGGGCCACAGCTCTCAGTTTCTGGGAAAAGCGGCAGAAAATAACAGTGACATCTCTGGGCGGAGAAGCCCCAGGGCGGCTAAAACCCTGCTGGGTGGACTCAGCCCCTAGGCCAGCTGCCCTCCCCCCCCGCCCTCCCCCGCTGCTCTCCCCCGGCCCTGAGGGTGGCGTTCACAGTGTCACACAGGACACTGCACTCATCGGGGTCCTTCACGTTTCCATTTTCTCCCTCTGTTCCCACCCTGATGGACTAGATCCGGACCTCCTCAGCCCTCCCCCATCTGGCTCCATCTCAAGGCCCTGGGACCCCTGGGCCCCAAAAGAGCCCGACCCCCTGAAACACACAACAGGTGCCCCTGGCCGCCTCCCAGCTACCTCTCCTGCCACGCTGACCTTGAACCCAGTGTTCTTGCCACCCAGGAGCATCTGTGATCTCCCTGAACAAATCAAGCTTTCTCATGGAGTTGCACATGCTGCTTCTTCAATCTGGAGTAAGACAGAAAAGGCTACAGGTCTCACAGGAGCGCCAGGCACGGGCATGCCTTCGACCCTTGGAGGTGGACTCCGGGATTGCTTCCACTTTCCAGAGAGGACTGAAGGGACATCTTGCCCATGTGGAAAAGTGTATTAGATAAGGAAAGAGAGAGAGAAAAAAAAAAAGAAGCACACACATTTGGCACCTACTGTATACCAGGCTGCACCAGGCACAGGTTCGTGTTCCAGATCTAAGATGCTGTGATGTGAATGCCAAGCTGTCATATTTTCTAGAACAGACATTTAAAAAATTTTTATTTTATTTTATTTTTTAATTATTTTTTTATGAACAGACATTTTTGATCAGTGTTTAGTTGGAGGAGAAGCATCCTGTCTCCTGCAGACTGTATTTATTTGTGTTTTCGGCTGCAGCATTTCTGGTGTGATAAGGTAAAGGGGGGGGTCCCCTTACCTGTCTCCCCACCAGTGTTGTCCGTTGTTTTTGCTCCTTTGCACGTGGCTCTTGCCTGTCATTGAGTCACGCAGATCCACCTGCAGGAAGAGCTCCAGAAAATTTGGGAAGAAAGGAGAGAGGAGAGATGAAAGATACATTTTTTTCCCCCAAGAAGCAGGAAAACAGAAGGAAAATAAAGGTCTTCCCAAGTGTGTCCCCTGCAGCCCCGTCAGGTAAGTAATGTTTCCTTGGATGCTTTGTTCCCTCGTGCCTCGCTGGTGCCTCCTCATTTTTTAGAATCTCTTGGGGAGAAGGCCATGAACGTGAATCGCAGGTCAGAGGCAGGAATAGGGTTCTGGGTCCTTTGTCTGGTGGCCTCACTCCGCCCCTGTGTCTGAGCCTTTTCTGGGGGCAGGTGAGGCAGAATCATCATTGCGGTCACATCATCTGCTCCTGGATGAGACAGCGTGGCACCTTCCTCCATCCATTTACATTTCAAACTGACGCCTGCCTGCTCTGGATTCATTATTCAGGAATGCTGGTCACTTGCTCCTATCTCACGTAAAAAGTCTAATCCTTTTTAATCCGAATCTTCTCTCCCCGAGTCCTTGTGTAGTTTTCTAAATGAAACGCTGTGAATTCCTTTTGAGCCCCTGGAAGCGCTGCATCACTTCCTCGTTTGCAGAGCATGCCTGCCTGGACGATCCACTCCCAGGAGTGGAAGCCACCTGCCTCTGACCTTGGCCGGCACCCCTGTGGGAGCTCTACTTTTAAGTAAGTAAATAAAGGGGTTTGGAAGCCTGCAGGGTCTTTCCTCTCTTTATGGATGGAATCATGAGACGGAGACGGAGAAGGACACGGGCTTTGGAATTTAAGAGAATTTGGGGCACCTCCCCTGGCTCTGGCACTTATTTGCTGATTTGTGTGAGACACTGCATGAGTTATGGACTCTGTGACCTCGACTTTCCTCATCTCTACAATGGGTATGAATGTGGACGGGCGGCAGGATGTTGGGGGGATGCATGAGGAAGACCTCCACTGACACGATCTGAGTGTGGACGGTGAGGTCCCCGGTGCACCAAGGATTTAGCCTGGACCCTCCGTGCAAATAAGGCAGCTGGCACCGAATCAACCCTCAAGAACGGTTAGAAGGTTTTTTATGCTGTTACCTTTACCCTGCATAAGATTCTTCCCAATACTGACATGGGCCATAGGAGGACTAAAAGAAGCCCCAGCTCTCGGAGATGCTGACCTCGGCTTTGTCCTTCCAACTTTTGAATTCCAGATCTAACGCTTATGAGCTGTGTGATTTTAGAAAAATGATTTCATTTTTCCGAGCCTCAGTTTCCTCATCTGCAAAACGGTCCCAATTAAACCTACCTCAGGGGGAGTTTAGCAAAAAAAATTAAATGCTAACGTAGTAAACTCCCGGCACATAGTGGGTATCCAACAAACAATTCTGCTTTCTTAACATCATGATATGAATGTCTGTTCATAAATAAGCTCTGATCAATTCTCTCTAAAAAAAAAAAAACAAGGAAGATTCAGATTTTTCTATTTTGTTACCCAAAGTATTATTAGACTTTAAAGAAAACAGGGCATAGCCTTCATCCCATAAGACTGAATTGACTGTTTTTTTGGCAAGAAAAAAGGCATAAACACAACTGACATCAATTTTCTGTGCATATTGCATCTTGTCTCCCTGTTTTACAGTTTTCGAAAACCGGAAGTCCATCTGTCTCTAAAGACCTTTCTAGTTTCTAGAAGAGAAAACACTGCCTAGATGCAGTCGTGCCGCTTAATCTGGCTGACTTAAAGGTGCCTCGCACGTTCTCCTTCTGCTGCCATGTGCGGCCGGGATGCTGATTTATGGCCGCCTCTGCCCTGGCAGGTTAACCCCAACATGGGTCCCCTGCCCTGTTCATTTTATCACGATCTGTCCCCTGGCTCTTCAGCGCTGAAATCATAGCAGAGGCAAGCCCGCAGCTTGGTGCACGTTGCTTATTTATGCCCACGTGGAAAGGACAGCCAGATGTCCTGGACACCAGAGCACTTCCCTCTGCAGTGTTCATACAATCCTGCATCAGTCCGAGAGCTACCCATCCATCGAGCCCGTTACCTGGACAGCACATTGTATTCCTTGATGGAGAGGCTTGTGTTTGAAAACAGTAAAATCTTGACTTATTTTTCCAGTCCTGGCTTTCTTGGTCCCCCTTTTCTCTTTAGTTCTAAACAATACACTTCCTATTTCAGTGCAAATGTCCCCTTATTCTGGAAGAGGCAGACTCCCATACTTTTTGGCCACTTGTAGCATCTACCACTTGGACCGTAGAAAAAGAACAGAAGAAGAAATTGCATCTCTTTTCCATCTTTAATGAACAAGCCATCAAATTTCCAAAGTAAGACAGATCTAATTCGAATTTCAAGGAATTTCTGGGTCCACAGAGGGGCAGGAAGGTGATGTGTCGGCCAGGGGTCTGTCTTGGGTGGGGTTAGCTCTTCCTGTGGGAGCTTGGCCTCCAGCCCTGAGCCTCCACCCTGTGTCCATTCTGGTCAGGTCTGCGATCTGCTCTGAATGTTGGCAAAGCAGGACTGCTGGTTGCAGGGGCAGGAGAGGGCAAGGCAGCCCCAAGGATGTCAGGGTAGCAGAGAATTCACGTATTTGCTCTTGGGAGCTTAAAGAGTGCCTAATACAGTGCCTGATCAAGCGCTAAGTGAATATTTATTGATTAAACGGTGACTATGAGTTAAGAATGGACATGCCGGTTGGTAGTGGAGATTGTTCTTTAGAAGCTCCTGCTGGCTACGGAGAAAAAGCAGGTGCAACACCGTCTTCTCAGCACACCTCACCCCCTGGCACCAAGAACACCAAGGTCTGGGACGGCTCAGCCTACATACCTGGCGTTGGGACTCCCCAGGGCGACCCACATTTGATTCTCTATCCTGTATTCTCTTTCTAGCCACAGAGAAGCAGCTGGTTACATCTGAAGGGCCTTCACTCCAGTGATGAATCTAAACTGCCGGTGAAAAACACCTGGGCATCCTACTCACGTGTACCACCTGTGCTGCTTCTAGAAAACCCCTTGGGTAGAGACTGAGGCACCAAAGGAACGGCGGGATAGAAGAGGATGTACTTCGTTAACAAGGAAACCGCTTTCTAACTGCTGGACAAAGAGCCGGGGATTCTGTCTAACTAAATGCCACCTTTCTAAGCTGACTTTTGGAATTTCATCTTCAAAGAAGGAGAGGACTGTCCAGAGCTGACACCTCTCAGAGAGGGAAAGGCTTGCCTTGACCCCTCGACCAGGAGCTTCGGGCTCTGTCCGTGGGTTCGGTGACCTTGTCTTTAGCAGAAGAACGCTCACGGGACCTTGGGGCTAGGACACCAGTTTTCCGGGGGGGGTGGGCTGGAGATAAGACATTTACTTGTCTTATTGAAAAAGGAGAGAGCAAATAAAGTCGTTCCCGTTTTTCCTTCCCGGGAAGATCCCCAGTAGCTTGACTCTGAAGGCCAGCAGCCTGTGCGTGAGTCTGTGACCCTTGAGAATTTCCCCTTCCTCTGTCATATCTTGCGATGGCCATATTTGCCGCTGTGTGACTTCCTATCAGCTTTTGAAATGGTTGACTAGAAACTAAAGTTATTCTGGCATTGGCTGTGTGGTCTCAGGAGTCGCACAGCGTGTTTTCCTCCAGATGTATATTGGGAGGAGATTGGCAGCGCGCTCTGCGGTGAGGAAGGAGCCCTGGAGTGGGAGTGCAAAGATGTCGTAGGCTGGGGCGAGCCCTTCACCTCTGCGAACCTCATTCTCAGCAACCACAAAGAAGATGCTTCCAACAGCTGGGTCCGCTAAGTCCTAAGAGACGGTGTTCCAGAAGAGAAAAACGTGCGTTTGTCCACTCTTCCGCCTTGCTTTTGTAGACTACTTTGAGAGAGTTCTGAATTCACCCAGTAATTGCACTACCTTCATTTCATATGAAGACACAGTTTCAATAACTTAACTGTGAGACCTGCACGCTGGCTGGCTTCCAGCCTTCTCCTAACAAAGTAGATGAATTAATCCAGAAAATTACCGTCAAGCCTCCGTATCACAAAGCAAAGGAGCAAGGTTGGAAATTCTCTGCGAAATCCGGTTTTTGTACAACAGATATGGTTAATTTGAGAGACCTCAGTGGAATATTTTCATTAAGGATTTCAGTAACTATTATATTTAGATAGTGCTGGTCGGGTAGAAATCTATTAAAATTATAAAGCGTTTGTCAATTTACCAGTGGGAAGGATAAGCATCATTCTAGGCTTTTTTTTTTTTTTCTTGCTAGACCCATAGCAATTAGAGGAATCATATCATGACGCTGGGCCTATAAAATCAGCCAATCTCAGCCCAAAAGTAGTTGAGAATCAAACCATTAAAACCGTCCCCAAATCAAACAGAGGCTTACTGGAATGTAATCTGTTAATACAGCACATTTATGAAATAAAATAGACAGGATATAAAATTTCCATGTACAAAATCCCTCAGCAAGGACTTTTTTCTATGTATGTCTCCATTACCTTGATAAAACTGAGAGCTGACCAGCAGCTTGCTGAATTTAGAACTAATAGGGACAATTAGGTCCCAAGGGTACATTCTCATAACTCCTTTATTCAGTCTAGATTCACAATTTTAGATTTTTCTTTTAGATTTTCATGTTTATGGTCCTTAGGGGAGGCTGAGTACTGCCTTTTGACAGAGGAATCTGAAAGAACTACAATTCTAGATTCTATAAATTTTTCTTGACCAGACACGTGTCTTAGTTTTACCTTTGATCAGTGTTTCATTGGTCAACCTCTTTTGATGGAATACACATTTTATTGACAGGTCAATCCCCCAAATTTGTGTTATTGAGGTATTTTTCATATGTTCAAATTATGGATGGCTTAGTTTATATACGTTATCCCCAAATGAAAATTCTGGCATTCTCATTATCCTGCTCACAAAGCAAGCCTTTATAGCTTCCCCAGCACATGTGAAAAACAAATTTTATGAGGATCCAAGACCAGCCAGGAAACTTTAACAAAGACTAGATTTTTAGAACAGCAAACTTTAGTTGTGCAAAGGACATTGGGTTGGAAGGTATCCTGATCTACCTAATTCTATTTATGAAACTGCATATGTGCTTTGAAACTCCATTTAGATCCAGCTCCTTCAGCTGGAGATGGAAACCATATGTGTGTCTAAGGCCCGTATGTTTGGGCTTGGAGAGCCTTAGATTTTGTTTGGATTTTCAACTCAGCATCATTTGCAGACCCGGAGGCATCCTGGGTACATCCTCGACCCTCTGTGTCATGCAGCAATATTTTTATTATCCAATATTCTTCTTCTGAGATGAATTCCATTTCCATATGTTTAGAATGGCGTGATCTTTCATTCTTGAAAAGTTGTTCTTAGCGAAACAAAGATTTGCGGTACATAGGTGGAAAAGTCAGGCTCACAATCTTACACTTGGGTAAAATAGCATGTTGTTTATTGTTTATTTGAATTCATGAGGTCTTCTTTCCTTGATTTCTTTTTGCTTTTGTGTAGGGTGGACTTCTGTTTCACATTCTTATATCCAAGAATTGTGGGTGTTCCCCGGTGGTTGGCCGCCCACTAAATCTATTTTCCCATTCTTTCATGGTGATAATCTAGTTGTAGGCGCTTGTGTGGTCTCTCGGCGCAGGGCTGTATTTCAAGCCTCAGGCCTGTGTTTAAGTTCTTGACAATGAAATGTGAGCAGAAGTGACAGGAGACATTTCTAGGTTGGTGTCCTAACACATAGCCTTTCTCTTTGGTTAATACTAAAACACAGAATAGCCTACAACCCGCTCTGAATGCGCAGGTGATGGCAATGTCCCAGGGGATGGGGAAGGAACCGAAGTCCCCTAATATCTGCAAGGAGCAGAGACGCCTGCCAGATCACCCCAGACTGCTGGATTGGGAAAAGAATATTAAAACAAAGAAATGTATATGTGTGTATAACCGAGTCACTTTGCTGTACAGCAGAGATTGGCCCAACATTGTAAATCAACTATACTTCAGGTAAAAAAAATATACCTGGGACTTCCCCAGTGGTCCAGTGGTAAAGAATCCATCTTCCAATGCAAGGGGACATGGGTTTGGTTCCTGGCTGGGGAAATAAGATCCCACATGCCATGGGGCAACTAAGCCCACGTGCCACAACTACTGAGCCCGCGTGCCTCAACTAGAGAGAAGCCCGCGTGCCGCATCTAGGCAGAGAACGAAAAATCCTGCATGCTGCAACGAAGATCCCACATGCTGGGACGAAGTGAGAGAGCAGCATTGACATATAGACACTATCAAATGTAAAATGGATGGCTAGTGGGAAGCAGCTGCATAGCACAGGGAGATCAGCTCGGTGCTTTGTGACCACCTAGAGGGGTGGGATAGGGAGGGTGGGAGGGAGACGCAAGAGGGAGTTGATATGGGGACATATGTGTGCGTATAGCTGATTCACTTTGTTGTACAGCTAAAATAACATTGTAAAGCAATTATACTCCAATAAAGATGTAAAAAAAAAAGCATCCTAAAGAGACATGACAAATGCAAAAAAGAAAAAAGAAAAATCCCACATGCCACAATGAAGATCCCACATGCTGCAACTAAGACCCAACGCAGCCAAAAAAAAAAAAAAAAAAAAATCTATATCTATATCTATATCTATCTATCTCTGAAAAAGAGCTTCTTTGTCCTTAAAATTAAGTTTTTACCCCAAAATAATGTGTAGGTGTCAGGGCTTGTTCATCATAATGAAAGGAAAAGAAATCCTTCTCTGCATAGAACCAAGAGAGACTCGTGGGCTGAGCTGACACGGATGCAACAGGAAATCAAATATATTGATTCGTTCAGGAAAAAATGGCCACTCTGGTTATTTGGCTTCACTGTATTAGAGTCAGAAGGAATGTTTATTCAAAATAGGAAGTCTTTTTTCTTCTCCTTGTTGGTGGTCGTTTAAAACTTTACTCGATGAAAGTAAAAAATGAGATTAATGATGGAGGTCATAGTTGTTTAAAAGCGTCTTTTTAGTGAAAGTGCGAATAGGTACAAATGCAAAGCGAAGCACGTCAGATTTTCCTGCGAGAAGACGGTCAGGAGCTGCTCTCGCTGGACGCCTCTCCGGGGGGACAGGCAGGCACTGGGGGGCAGCCCCTGGGCTCTGGCAGGGGAAATCTCAGGGGGCCTGGGTCTGTGCTTTCACCTGGCCCAACCCCAGTTCCCTGAACTGTAAAATGGCAATGGTGATACCCACCTCATTCATTTTTGTGCTTGACGGCTCATGTGAAATAGTATGTGTGTGTCATCTGACACAGCACCTGCTCCAGAAACAGGACTACGTTCTGGGGTTGATGGTACCTTCCCATAGGTTCCCTCTGGGGATCGAGGTTCCCTGGTGAGGGCTGTGGAAGCAGAGTCAAGATCATGACTCCGAGAATGAAGGAGATGCAACTGGACTTTGAGGTTATCCCTCTGATTTATCCAAGATTGGGAAGAACCAAGATGTGCTGAAGTTCTGAAAGATCTCAGAAAGTTCAGCTGTCTTTAAGCATAAAAGAAAAAAGTATGCTATCTAGTTTGGCATTTTTCACGTTTTTATTTCAGGATTTTTATTTGACTCTGTGCATCGTATTTGATTGACACGATGTAGTCCAAGGAAACATTTGAATAAACAAATGCATTGTTCAGTGGGACTGTCAGTAGTGCCTGTATGATATCCATATGGTATTGAATATTGAAAAAGAAAGCACTCTTTGGGTGTTTTATAGACAGATTCCAGATGTCTTTTTTTCGCACTGTGGAGTTTAATAAAATGGAGCAGTGGAGGACTTTATGCAAAGCCTGGGAAGTAGTTAGAAACAAATCATGTAAACTCGGATGGTCAAGACAGTGATGGCTGTGATGAAATTTCTAGTTTCTAGTCCATGTCCTTTGATTTTGAAGAGAAATTACCATGACTAGACTTGTATCTGTCTTAGAGCTGCCTTAGGTGTGGTTTTCAATCACAGTCTCTAGTCCATCTGAAAATTCGGGAATCACACATCTGGCCTGAATGATGTCACGTGTGGTTTTAGGAAATCAGCTGATCAAGAAGATTTGGCAGTAGTTGAAATGAACATCCTCAGAACATAGTGGGCTCAATAATTGATTTTGGTAGTTAAATGATCAAGGTGGAAAAGTACATGATTGACTTACTACAGTGATCAGACTATATTAAAAACTCAAGCAAAATGAATGGATGGCAGCAGGGCCCAGGGTGTTGGTTGTAGGCAGGTATTTTTACTTCTGTGGCTTGTTGTTTTCATGACTATATGTGTGACATGGTTGTGTTTGTATACAAAAATAAATAGTTGAAGCAATTATTCATAGAAGCCAAATTCCCACTCTTTACCTATCACCTGAGTAATGTATATTAATATTCAGATTATTCAATAAAAATTGAACAGAATTATCTGAGTACAGAAATGAGTATATGAATTTGCAAATCTGTAAGTATGAACAGTCTAGCCTGAGATGGATTTATTCATTTGATAGGACTAAGGTAAGCTTTGTAGATTTGTCATCCATGGAGCAATTTGTTTCTGTGGCTCTGTGGCCACCAACTGTATCCAAAACTTGACCAACCATCTACGTACACGTCATTTGGCTGCAAGGAAGAATGGGAGAGAGGGAGAGAGAAAGGTGACATCAGCGGTAACACGTCTGTTATCATTCTGGTTAAGACCACCCAAGTTATATGCCCTTCTGATGCAGATCAAGATGCCGTGATCGTATTTGAAGGATACACCTCTCAGGTTTTCTCCTACATTTCAGGCTGCCTCTTCTGAGTCTCTTAATCTCTGAAATGTGGGATTTCCTCATGATATCTTTTGGGCCATCACAGTTTTTTCACTAGACTCCTGTCCTAGGAAATCTCATCCCTTCCTGTGGTTTTTGTTTCACTTATATTCCAGATCTGCTCCTTTCAGTGTAGAGCTTTCTGGTAAAATTCAGCTGCATCTTCAGATTCCTTTATTTATTAAGATCTCCATTTGAATGACTCATGTTCCCTCAAATCCAAAATGTCTAAATCTGTCTTTATCACTTCATCTTCTCCTCTCTCTTCTAAATCCACACTTTCGACAATGCTCCCTCTCTGGCCCTTTTCTCAACTCGCCACACTCACTCACTCACTCACTCAATCAGTCACGTGTCAGTCAGATCCCCATCTCCCCTGAGATCACTTTATTTCAGGCCACCGTCATTTCCCACTTGGCCGTTCCTTCAGATTTCCCATGTCTCCTCTTGTGGGAGGATTCATGCAGTTCCCCTGCCCACACTTTTCCTCCATAGTATTTATCTTGGTTTGTAATCCTAAACTTGTGTGACTAAGTGGTGCTTATCTCTTTCTGTAAATGTGAGCTCCATGAGAGCAGTCACTGGCCTCATTTTGGTTTCCATCGTCTGGTTATCTGGTGTAGAATAGAAGTTAAGTTCATATTTGTTGAAGGAATAATTGAATCAATCTGGCTTCTTGCTACAGCTTAATCACCATCTCTCTCTTGGGTCTTGCTCTTCTTGACCCCATTTGGCATTTTGCAAAACAGAATGAACTTTGAAAGCGCATCTAAGCTTGCCCTGTCCCTACGAATCATCCTTCAATGAATGATAGAGTCTGAACCTCTCCTGGTTTGGTCCCCACCAGTGTCTCCAGTTTCACTTTTATTTTTGCTGCTTGCCTCTGTCCCATCTAACCCTCCTAGTTTTGCTAACTTCTCTGCATCCTCCAGATCTCAACTGAAGTGTCACCTGCCAGGAATCTTTTTGTGAATTTCCAAATGCTTCACAACCTGTTTTGCGCCTCTACCGTAATTTGCATGTGTCCCAGCACGTTGAAGGATAACCCTGATTTGTTACGTGTCTGTCTCCCCACTGGACGCTTGAGGGTAGAGTCCAGTGCCTGGGAAAAAGTAGATGGATGTCTGGCTCATAGTGAAAGGATGCACGGTGCTTGGGTGGCCCAGGGCTCTGTCTCAGAGGGATGCTGAGTTAGCCTAGTGTAGACTTGTGGCTGCCTTGGGTCAGTGGGTCCTGGAAAGGTTCTCTCAACCTAACTGGATTCTCCTTATCCTGCTAGGACCCCACTTAATAATTAATAGGACAGGGTGAGGAGTGAAGGAAAGTTATCAGTGCACAAAGAGGAAGGGGAGTGAGGGTGGAGCCCAGATAAAAATATACAGCAAAGGCGCAGGAGACTGTGATAAAGAGGCAGGTGAGTTATCACCTATTAGAGTCTGGGTGATTTGTGACCCAAATTGTCTCACGTGAGAGCACTGCTGTGTGACAGAGTTCCCCAACTTTGTGTTACAGGGATGTGATTGCGATACGGAAGTGGCAAAATTCTTTGGTACATTTGGGAATATGGATCTTGATTCCATTATTTTAATTCTTAATTCTAATTCTGGCAAATCACAGAACAGCCCGTTGCCTCTGTTCCTTCTTTTTCTCAGATGGGCTTAATTAGACTTGGGTTTGCGGCAATAACTTGCCCTTTTGGTTCTCAGGTTAATTTTCAGAAAAGCTCAAGCTTGTTTAATGTTTAAAAATTTAAAGTTACAGGCAGCAGAACTCCTGTTTTCACTTCTTCGTAACTTACAGAAAATTGTGCCACTTAAACGACACTTCCATGCTTAGTCACAGACCAAACTAAAACAGTTTTTAGGAAATTAAGAATTTGCTCATTTCAGAGACTTCTCAGTTACATTGAAGAGAGTGTGTGATTTACGAATAACATTTCAGGGTTTTTCTGGTTATTAGTGAATCAAAACACCAAAATCTAAAAGCCCAGAAGGGACTTCCCTGGTGGTCCAGTGGGTAAGACTCTGCTCTCCCAACGAAGGGGGACTGGATTCGATCCCTGGTCAGGGAACTAGATCTCACATGCATGCTGCAACTGAGAAACCCACACGCTGCAACTAAGACACCTGCATGCCACAACTAAGACTTGGTGCAGCCTAAATAAATAAACATATTTTTTAAAAGCCCGGAAATATGAAGTTATAAAGGTAAGAGGTTTTAAAGACAAAGACAATTAAAAAAGAAGAAAACGGTGTTAATCTACCACTTGATAATTACTGAGTAAATCTTAATTTCCTATGTACTGTAGACCCATATTCCTCCCCAGGGAGGCTAGATCGATATTTAATTGTAAGGAGTACACTGAAACCAATAAAAGATAGCGTAAAATTATGTTCACTTTAGTTCAAGTCAACAGACATTTCTTTTAAAAATAAGTATATTATTTTTTAAAATAAATATGGTATACATTTAAGGTATACAACATGGTAATTTGGTTTACGTAGTGAAATGATTACTGCAGTCAAGTATCAGTTTACATAGTTACCATTTTTTGTGGATGTATGTGACGGACGGGGTGGGGGGGGGCCCTGAAATCTACTCCATTAGCAAATTTCCAGCATTTAATAGAGTATTGACTGTAGTCATCATGATGCACGTCAAATCTCTGGCCTTCCTCATCCTACATACCCTACAGCTTTATACCCTTTGACCAGCATCTCCCCTCACCTCCCCACCCCAGGTAACCATGGTTCTACTTTCCACCTCTATGTATTTGACTTTTTAAGATTTCACATACAAATGAGATTGTGAAGTTTTTTTCTTTCTGTGTCTGGCTTATTTCAATCAGCATTATGTCTTTTGGGTGCTTTCATGTTGGTGCAAATGACAGAATCTTCTTTTTCAAGGCTGAATAGTATTCCATTGTATAGCTATTCCACAATTTCTTTTTTTTTTTTTTTTTTTTTTAAATTTATTTATTTATTTATTTATGGCTGTGTTGGGTCCTCGTCTCTGCGCGAGGGCCCCCTCCAGCTGTGGCAAGCGGGGGCCACTCCCCATCGCGGCGCATGGGCCTCCCACCGTCGCGGCCTCTCCCGCTGCAGAGCACAGGCTCCAGACGCGCAGGCCCAGCAACTGTGGCTCACGGGCCCAGCCGCTCCGCGGCACGCGGGATCCTCCCAGACCAGGGCCCGAACCCGCGTCCCCCGCACCGGCAGGCAGACTCCCAACCACTGCGCCACCAGGGAAGCCCCACAATTTCTTTATCCATTCATCTGTCAACGGACATTTGGGTTGTTTCCATGTCTTGGCTATTGTGAATAATGCTGCCATGAATATGAGGGTGCAGATCTCTCTTTGAGGTACTGATTTCATTTCCTTTGGGTTTATTCCCAGAAGAGGGATTTCTGGATCATATGGCAGTTTTGTTTCTAGTTTTTTGAGGAACTTCCCACTGTTTTCCATAGTGGCTGCACCAAATTACATTCCCACCCACAATATACAAGGATTCCTTGTATTTTGTATCTTCCTCCACAACCTCACGAACACTTTTTATCTTTTTGTTTTTTATAATAGCCATACTAATATGTGCGAGGTGATATCTCATTATGGTTTTGATTTAATTCAGCAGACATTTCTGGAGCTCCTACTCTCTGACAGATACTGAGATAGTTACCAGGGATGAAAAGGTGGCCATAATTTATCTTTGCTTTTGAGAATCTCTGAGTCTCCCGGGTGAGAGACTGTGACTTGACTTCCTTTGGCTGCTGTAACAAATTTCCATAAACTTGGTTGTTTTCTTAAAACAGCACACACTTTTTATCTTATAGCTCTGACAGTGTGTCTGACATGGGTCTCACAGGCTTAACAGCAGGAGTCAGAGGGCCGTGTGCCTTCTGGATGCTCCAGGGGAGACCCCATTCCTTGCCTTTCCGGCTCCTAGAGGTGCCTGCAGCCCTTGGCTCCTGGCTGCACCACTCTGGCCTCCGCTTCTGTCCTCTCCTCTCCTTTTCTGACTCTGATCCTCTGCTTCCCTCTTATAAGGACCCTGGTGATGACATTGGACCCGCTCGAAACTCCAGGGTGATCTCGCCATCTGAAGATCCTTAACTTAGTCACATATGCGATGCCCCTTTTGCCAAAGAAGGGAACATATACGTAGGCTCCAGGGACTAGGATGTGACCTCTTTGGGGGCCATGATTCACTCCACCACAGCATGTAAACCCCTGAACCATCACGGTCTACTTATATCCACGTAGTCCCGGCCTCCCCGTTGCTAAGGAGCGTGCAGCAGCTTCTCCTGTTCTGTAAGCCACGCCCAGGCGGCGCACAGAAAAGCACAAGGGATCCGCAATGTAAGGCAAGCCCTGCAAAGCGCCACTGTGGAGAAAACAGCGCAGGTAAAGGCTTTGGGACTGTAGGTGATCTTGAAACTTGGCCTGGAGGTATGAGTTCATCAGCTAGAGAGCCGGACGTGCAAAGGCACTGAAGCATGAAGGCGGCTGGTGTTTCTGGGAGTGGAAAGTAGTTGGGTTTGTTGGACATAAATGTGTGTATGTCTGTGTACGTGTGTGTGTGTGTATGTGTGTATGTGTGTGTATGTGCGTGTATATGTGTGTGTATGTGTGTGTGGTGTGTGTATGTGTATATATGTGTGTGGTATATGTATGTGTGTGTATATGTGTGTATGTGTGTGTGTGTGGTGTGTGTGTGTGGTGTGTGTGTATATGTGTGTATGTGTGTGGTGTGTGTGTGTATGTGTATATGTGTGTGTGGTATATGTATGTGTGTGCGTGTTTATGTGTGTATGTGTGTGTGTGTGTGGTGTGTGTGTGTATGCGCGTGTATGTGTGTGTGTGTGTGTGTGTGTGGTGGGGGGTAGTCTCAGAGGCATCTACCCGCTCTTCCGACCACAGTGGTCCTAAGTCCACACTAGATCACCCAGGACTGTCGGCTATAAAGTTCTGACGTCCCAGTGACCCCCGCGTGGTGCAAGGAGGCGACGGCAGGCGGGCCGCTCCGCTATAGCCTCGTGGTCTCCGTCCGGATCATCACTGCACGAGGAACATGCTCTGGACGAAGGTCCTGGGCTCTGTGGGCAGGGCAGGCTTCTGCCAGTGCAGGGGCTTCTCGGAAACCCGCAGGTCACCAGGCTCGGTGGCTGACACCCCCTTCCACTGAGCTCCCGCGGGAGACTCACCCGGCCATGCGCTCGCACTGGCCTCCCTCAAGGCCGCAGCCCTTTCTGAGCCGTGGGTGTGGGTGTCAGCTCCCTCCCTGCAGCTTTTTCTTCTGACTCACTGCCGCAGAAAGGCTCTGGTCTTGAGTGAGAGCTGACTGATCTGAGCCTCCTGTTTTCCTTCTTTTGAACTTCGTATATTCATTAAAGAAATCAATAGACTTTATTTTTTTAGGGTGGCCTTAAGTTTACAGAAAAACTGAGCAGAAACTACAGAGTGCACCCGTGTGCCCCCTCCGCACCCTGCCCAGTCCCCCCATAGAGTTTCCCCATTAGTAACATCTTGTGTTAATGCGGTACATTTATTACAATTGACGAGCCAGTCTGGATTGGCTCGATAATATTGAGGATACCAATGATATTATTAACTAAAGTCCACGGTTTACAGCAGGGTTCACTCTTTGGGTTGTGCATTCTATGGGTTTTGACAAATGCATAATGACACGTTTTCCTTTTTCGAGATTTTCAAAGCAATGACCAGAACACCCTCCGTGATATTTGCAGTGACGACTGCCTGTGTCATTTAAGTGCCACGGCCATTACTAAGCTATGCTTCACCCCCCACCTGCCTGCCCCTCAGCCCGACCCATCCCAGGTCAGAGCCCTAGGGTCTGTGACCAGCGACGGCATCCTTACCCAGTTCCAATGTCTGCTTCTGAGCAATTGTTTTCCAGGGCTGCCCTAACACCGGCCGTCCCAGCTCAGTCAAAGACAAAGGCTAACGTGTGAGTAGCTTATGGGAGCAGCAGTGGGAGCTGGGGGGAGACACCTGGAGGGAGGGCGAGCCCACAAAAGCAGCTCGGTCCCAGGGACCTTAGGAGACACAGCGTCACAGAACCGGGTGCCTCTGACCGGGCGTCGTCAGTGCTCTTGGCTTCTTGGTTGCACAAGGGGAGTGCTGAGTGGGGCTCTTGGACGCACCTGCGACCTCAGGGGAGCCTGGGGCCGGAGGTCAGAGGCGTGAGGAGCAGTTATGAAGTGCCGCGACCACGTGGGACCGACCCCGCTGCAGTGCGGGGCTGGGCTGGGGGTGCAGAGGGAAGATTTCAGGTGCGGCACTCACGGGGGTGGGGCTCAGTCAGAATGTAAGTGTGTAAAGTGCTTGGAACACTGACCTCTAAAGAAGTGTTGGCTTTGATGGTGATGATGGTGTCATCACTATTATTACCTGCAGCAGAAAGAGCCAAGCATCACTGGACAGATTGAGCATGCTTGTTCCTCTCCTGGGAAGCTGTCATACACACTGCAAGGGTCCTTGCTGCCGTTCCCCGATGTCAGGCAGTTTGGGCCGCCCCCAGTCTGAATCCGGTCCCCCGCACTGTTCAGATTCGTAAAATGCGTGGCTTTGAATCTGCACGGTCCTGCCTGGCTACGGCGCCCACTAGACTCTCTGGCCTCACAGCTACTTCGCGGGTTTGCCCTGAAAGGTCACATCCACTGATCGGTCCTGGACATTTGGTGTCTGCAGTAGTTGCTGGTTACGTAGAAGGGTTAAAAGCTCCGTTGTCCGGGGGTTGCCCAGACACCACTTGATTGTGTGTACGGCCGGGGTGAACTGGGACGGTCACGACAATGCCCTCCCCCTGGCCTGTGTGTAGACCAGAGCCTTGTGAGCTGAATCCGAAAGGAGGAGAGCATAGTGGGGGCCTGGCCCAGCTGCAGGGGCGTGGGTCACCTGGGGGGGAGCTGTCCCTGACCTGCACTCTAGGGGACGCCATGCAGGCTGGTCTCATGGCTCCGCCCCTGGGCCAGGTCCTGGGGAGACATGAGCTCTCCTGGGCCCCTGGACCTTGCAGTATCCTCTGTCCTCTGTTTTCATTCTTTCAAGATCTTCACTTTGAAGGCCAAGCGGCTACTTCCAACCCCTAATTATAGACAGTATTTTGTTCCTTTTGGGCATGTGAATTCTGATATTCTGTGCTGCAGCATGCTTGCTTCCATCAGATAAAGACCAAGATTGGAAAAATACATTGCCATTGGGTCTCTTTATTTTGGCTTAAGGGCATGTAAGAGATAACTTATTGGTAAAAAATTTTTTAAAAGAATATTTCCAAATATTTCAAATATTTTCTAATATTCCTATTATTAACTTAGTCTCGTTGTTTGCTTTTTTGTTACGTTTATGAAGAAATAAAAATACATCATGGTTCACCACTGTAGACATTAGAACCAGGTCGAGTACAAATGATAGGAGTTTAAAGATTAAATACAAATTGTAGGGACTTAAGATGTATGTACTCACAAAATATTTTTAGATACAAGACAATTTGATTCTAGATCATACTAAGCCTAGATCAGTTAGACAGGAATCGTCTTTGCAATAAGCTGGTGATACAAGTGTTGCCAGGAAAATAGATATTTTCTGACTATTTCACAAAAATTTTATTTTTTTCTGTTAAAGAAAAGAAGGAAATACATTTGTCAGCCATGATGAGTTTTAAAGAGGTTCTATAAATGCAGGTGTGCCTCGAATTAAGAAAGCCAGACATTGAAATAGTTGACCTCACAGAGCACGTAAATTAGAGGGTAATTACATAAATGTTCTTCAGTTTGTGAAAGGATTTACAACAGGGTTTCTCTAAATAGCTAACTCTCTAGTGAATTTAAATTACTGGTGTGCGTGTGTTTTAAAATTAACCCCTTTTTCTTTTTGTAAAGAAACACACACGTTGTATCAAACAAGGTGTGTCAGAATTAAGAAAAGCTGAAGCGTTTGTCACGCACATTTGTAGGCTGAGTTGTAACTCGTATTTACTAGGCTTCCTCTGGGAGAGGAGGGATTTTTCAGCAATAAACTGTAAAGGCAAGGCTGAGCTCACTTTGGCTCTGGCTTCTTGGAATCAGGGGTGCAGGGCCTCTAGGTACCTATGGGTTGGGACACTGCCCTGGCTTCCAGCTGGGGACTGGGGTGAGGGGAGGGTGAATGTCTGTGGAGCCCAGGGCTGCCCCGGGCTGAGCCTTTCTGTCCTGGGGTAGGAGTGGGGGTGGGGGTGGGGATGATCCCGGATGGTGAAGACCAAGAGGAGGAGAAAGCATTGACCTTGACTGGATCCGGCTCTGTGACCCGGAGCAGAAGTATAACACCTCCTGGCCTTAGTTACACCACTCTTCAAAAGGACATGGAAATTCAGCCAAGATGAGAAATTCTTCCCTTTAAGACTGGGTTTCTCAATATCTGCACTTATAATAGACGTGTGTTCCATCTAAAGACCAAATCTCATGAACATTAGTCCTCAGTTTCGGCATATCCCTGCCCTTGCTACCTTGCAGATGGCTTCTGGTTCTGCCTGTACTGACACACGTCTCTAACTTGAGGCTCTGCAAGACCATGGATTTGGTCCACCATGTGTGCATTCAGCCGGACAAGTGCTGCTCTTTTGGGTGGAAAGAATGAGGTTGAGGCCCAAGGTCATTGTTTTGAGCTTGGTCTGTTGCTAATTACCGACCCAAGGTAAATTGTTCGTCATTCATTAATCCAAGGAATGTTTCTATGTCTCCTAGTTTACGTTCATGACGGTAGTTGCCACTGGGTATCTGGCAGTCAGTGGGACATGGAATGCCTGTCCTACTTGGGGGAGTAGGCAATGGTAAATAAAGCAAGCAGACATAGAGTTGTTCTTGGCAAAATTAAAAAGATAAGGAGAATGTAGTATGCTTTTCATACGGTTGTATGAATTTAAGGTGAAATACTGCTTACATATATTATATTTCTCTTAATATTTTAGAATTAGAGTTCCATAATTAGAGTTATGAAACAATTGTGATATCAGATAGTGATAAAACATTTAGCAAATGAAAATTTGGTGTGCTTGCCAGGCCCCAGGGTTGCCCCTGATGCTCCTCGCCTTGTGGTGTCCCCAGGCTTGTAGAGGGTTTGTGCCAGGGTGGGTCTGTGTGAACAATAGACCCCAGCAGAGTGATGGTGGCCAATTCTGAGACTAGGTTCTAAGACACTTCGGTTCCCATCACGGTCACCAGCTCTTTCTCAGATCTTTGGATGGGGTGAAATCAGCTGCCCTGTTGCCACCAGTCCTGTAGGGAAGGCCAGGCAGTGCAGCACTGAGGCCTCTGTGAACAGCCAGGGGACGACTCAGGCCCACAGCCAACAGCACCCGGCTGAGCATGGGAGCAGGTTCCCTGCCCAGTCGAGCCTTCAGTGGACTGCAGCCCCCACGGACACAGCAACTGTGTCCTCATGGGACATCAGGAGCCAGAACCACCCAGCTGACTCACTCCCGGACCCCTGAGCCTCAGAAACTGTGAGATGCTTAACGTTTGTGGGACAAACCATAATTCAAAAGGATACATGCACCCTTATGTTCATAGCAGCTCTGTTCGCAGTAGCTACGGCATGGAAGCAGCCTAACTGTCCATCGACAGAAGAATGGATACAGAAGATGTGGTGCATATATACAATGGAATACTACTCAGCCATAAAAAAGAATGAAATAATACCATTTGCAGCAACATGGATGGACACAGAGATTGTCATACTGAGTGAAGTAAGTCAGACAGAGAAAGATAAATATCATGTGATATTGCTTATATGTGGTATCTAAAATATGACACAAATGAACTTATCTATGAAACAGAAACAGATGCACAGACATAGAGAAAAGACTTGTGGTTGCCAAGGGGGAGAGGGGAGGGGAGGGATGGAGTGGGAGTTTGGGATTAGTAGATGCAAACTCTTATGTAAAAAATGGATAAACAACAAGGTCCTACTGTATAGCACAGGAAACTACATTCAATATCCTGTGATAAACCATAATGGAAAAGAATATAAAAAAGAATGTATATAGATGTATAACTAAATCACTTTACTGTACAGCAGAAATTAACACCACATTGTAAGTCAACTATACTTCAATAAAAAAAAAATAATGTTTGTGTTTTAAGCCACTACATTTTGGGGAAGTTTGTTATGCAGCCATAGCTGACAGATACAATTGGAACCCTACTGCTGAATTGTTTTCAAATAATGAAAATGCAAAAGTGTAGCAACTGCCATTCCTTATGAAAATAGAGTATCTTTGCAAAGAAATGTGGGCAAAATTATACTTCTTTGTATGGTACTGTTGATTATTCTGTGTTTACAAGTGTCCCTAGCACATGGTAGGGTTACTGCTGTTCCAACACATTGTACATAATTATCCGTTGGCTATAACTTCAGTGTGGTTGCATCTCTTGCCTGAAATATCATCCTATCTCCCTTTCTTTTATCCAGATCCTTTTGGGTCACAAATAGTGCATTTAACAGCTGTTACTAGGTGGATGAATAACAGAATGGATTGGGAGTTTGGGATTAGCAAACGTAAGCTATTATATACAGAATAGATAAACAACAAGGTCCTAACGTAGAGCACAGGGAACTATATTCAATATCCTATAATAAACCATAATGGAAAAGAATATAAAAAAGAATGTATATATATATCTCTAACTGAATCACTTTGCTGTACAGCAGAAATGAACACAACGTTGTAAATCAACTATACTTCAGTAAAAAATAAAAGAAGAGAAGGAGATTTGCTGAGAGAGTCTTAGAATAATCAAGGTAAGGAAGGTGGAAGCAAGGGGCTTGAGGAGGGGCAGACAGGGCATGTAAACAGGTTAGTATTCTCAACTCCTGCTCCTGAGGTTGGGCTAACAAACCCACAAAACACATACAGGTGTGGTTCGCACACCTGCAGTCTCACACAATGAAGAAGGCAATAAGCACAAGATTTATTACTATTATTATGATTTGGCCGTGAGGTACTGATGTGTACAGTGTGGGTCGGGGAGCCAGGTTTCAACGTCTGGCCCCACTCTTTCCTTGGACAAGTTACTGAATCTTTCTGTCCCTCGGTTTTCTCATCTGTGCAATGGGATGGTGAAATCAGGGCTGTAACGTGGATTATGGCACTGAGCCCATACAACTCTTGATATCATTATTCTGTAGTGTGTGGAGCTAAGGAGAAGGTGCGTCGTAATTTCCATCAATTTTGTGCCCCCGCCTGGCTCTGCCCAGTGTGTAATCAGGATTACATAGGGCTCTTTACATACCAAAAGAAGTGACACTGAATTCTTTTGAAATTTTTTGAGAAATTTGGTAACTTGAGATCTAAGTTTTGCTAGTGTTCAGATGCTGAACGTACGAATTTTGTGATGAAGTAACAGGTGATTTTATTCATTTAATTTTTTAAACGTTATCATAGATGTCTTTTTATACTTGTCCAGCTTTCATTCAACACGTGTTTATTGGGTGCCTATTATGTGTCAGGTCCTGTTCTAGATGCTTGGGAGACAAAGGTTCCTGCCCTCCTAAAAGATTTCTGACAACCAAACAAAAAATTGGCCATTTACACTTTTTATAAGCAATTTATCAGATGTTGGGGCTTATACTGTAAAGAAAGATTCTGGGGAAACAAAGGATTGACACATATACACTATTGATACTACGTATAAAATAGATAACTAATGAGAACCTTCTGTAGAGCACAGGGAACTCTACTCAGTGCTCTGTGGTGACCTACATGGGAAGGAAATCCAAAGAAAGAGGGGATCTCTGTATACGTAGAGCTGATTCACTTTGCTGTACAGCAGAAATTAACACAATATTGTAAAGCAACTATATTCCAATAAAAATTATTAAAAAGATCATCATAAAATAAAAGATATGATGCAAAACCCAAAATTTGCTCTCCTAAAAAACATGATGGTATGTAATGAACAAAAACAAATCTTCACATGGTACTCTGTGTCATAAAAGTTATCCTGTTTTATAGATTATTACCAGATGCTAAGATTTAGGATCTATCACTGTGGAAATGAAAGCACAGAAAAGGAGGGGAATGAAAATAAATAAGGCAAAAAAATAATCCTGAAAGAATTAGTCCTGAAAGAATAATTCAACCGAATAGTTGAAAAATACAATTTATGACAAATAAAAATAAAACATTTTAATGAAGTCCCAGGTTCCTGATTTCTCAATATCAAAATCAGAGATTACAATCACTGTAAATCAGGAGAAAAGAAAAAAAAATTAAACCACGTGTAGAGTTTATAATCTTCTATGCACTGTCCGTGTTCAATCTCATTTAATCTTTACTTTCAATTCTAGGGTGAATTTTATTATCTTCACTTAAGAGGAGAGAACAGAGGACTTGGAAAGGTGAGAAACTTTTCCTGGATGATGGAGTTAGAATGTGCTAGAAAGGGCACTTGAATTTTCCCTATTTGCTTCCAAAGGCTAAACATGTTTTTAACAAATGACATTCATTCCCATGGGGCTGTCCCAAAATTATATTTGGCTCTTAAAATGATTCATTCTCCATTGATCATAGTTTTGTCTTCTTGATGCAGTGGTCTAGCAGAATGAAAATTTCCCCTGAACTTATCAAAGGTGGACATGCTCAGGTTCAGAGATCCATAGAGCTACTGCCAATTAGGACAGAAACACAATTGGTTCGACTCAACCCCAAATTGTTAGAACGTTATAAGTCAAAGCCATCAACTTAGACTATTGGGACACCCAATTTTTTGGGCATATGCTGCTCTAACAACAAAACTTGTCTAAAGGTATTGAAACAATATTTAGTTATGAATTGATATATTTCTGTGTAATCAGGACACCAGGTAATATCTAGAACGGTTCTATTAGATAATTAAGTGTAGCTACTATTAGATTATTGTTCTAAGATCATGTTTTTTCTGGAAGATCAGTCTTTTGTACCTGCCATTGCCTTTTTCTTTTTAATTTAGTTTTTAATTATGTTAACCTCTATATTAAGCATTTAAGATCATCCATAGAATTCCAAGTCACATGTCACCGTGTGCTAGTCAAAATAAACATTACAGGATATGTTATATCTATGTAAAATATATTTAGAAATGTCCATGTGCTTTAAGTAAAGCTATATGCTATGAACACTTTCTATAGGGTGTAAAGACTTTATTAAAAGAAACTTTGAAGCACAGAAAACTCAGTTGCGTCAATTTCTGAGATCTTAAATTTCATTGAAATCAAATCTGACGCAATTTGTTCAGGTCAGATTTGTTATCAACATCATCTCGTGCCCTGGGACAGTCTGTCTAGTTAAGGGGCTTTCTTTATTAGTTACCATGCATTCAGAGAATCAAATCCAAATCTGTGGACTAAAAGTAATTAGATATTTTAAGCAGTGATAAGAACATCACAAATAATCAATTTCTATGGCATTACTAGGTACTTCGTCAAGAAAAAGTCCATAAACACAAGAATTTATTACTGAATATCAGCCAGTCTATTGGGCATTGATTCCTCAGTATGCATAGACTGCTGGGTGTAAAGGGAGGTCTGTAATAATGCTCACCTTTCATTTTCCCCCTCAGATAAAAAGAAGGCAAGTTGCCCATAAAGCCCTCAGTATAAGCAAATGAGTGTCTTTATGGTTGTAAAGATGTATTGTGAGACTTTTCACAAAAATAGGAAACCAGCAAACTGCTTGGGAGTAATTAGACGTAATCTGATGTGTGCCACCTCCTAAAGAGGCAGAGCTAATTACAATTACAATACACCATGCTTAGAAACATATTTATTATGCTTATTGCGCAGATGTTTATTTCACCTGAAAGAAAAGGACTACAAAGGCATTTCCATGTAATCAAAACAGCGATCATCTTCTTTTACCAACCATACTTATTTCAATTTCTCAAGCTCATGGCAGACAGCATTTTTATCCACTTTAACCTTTGGGCTTCTTACATGTTTAAAACGAACATAGCTTAAGAAAAAATTCACATATTCACCCTCAGCTCCCTCCTCCCCACCACTGGAGACAGAATGAAAGACAATAATTTGACACAATAACTTAGCCAGAGTTTCCTTGGGAAAGGAATTCAACACTTATATATTCATTTAAAGATGAAACACGCACTTAATCCTCAAAACTGAAATGAACTGCAAAGATCCAATAGAACTTCCTGAGCACACTTTCATACATGCTGCCCTCATAATGAAACATGGAATATTCATTACTGTTATTAAAATAACACCAATTGGAACCAAAATGTAAGTTGTGACTTAAAGTAGGAAAGTGGAGATGGATTAATAATATTCCCATTATTCAGGTTGACTTTGACCTATTAAGATGCAATATAAAGCAAAAACCTTCCATCCTATACCTCAAGTTAATTTTCTTTTCATTCTATCCGGAACGTGACTTCTGTGTTATATAGGAGATACCTGAAATTAAAGTTTAAGTAGAAGAAGAAGGAAATTAAAAGAATTAAGGGGATAATTGCAACTTTATAAGAATTCGGTGGTGATGCATTTCTTTTCAGGGCATGGTGTGCTGAGGCTGGAAGCTGGGTGGGAGCTGAGTAGTAGCGGTTACCATTCTTCCCAGGGAAGAAGTGACGTGTGTTCACAGGCAGGCACATGTAGGTAGGTCTCTCGTGGTCTCTGGTGGTCCCTGGCACTCAGATCCCAGGATGTGTGGGGTTCTTTGTACAGTTAGGAGGAGACCTCTGTAGCAAAATACCCTGGGACCTTCTGATCCCATGTGGCCTTTTCTGTGATGTAGCCTCTGTACTAGCAGTGGCCTGAATTAAAATCTGCTCCCTGGAAAGGGCAAATCAGTGAAGATATATTTAGTCTAAAAATGCAGCTTTTAAAAAATGTAGTTTTGGAATATGCTCAGCTATTTCCTTACACTGGAACCTCTCCTTTGCCCCAGAGATTTGTCAAACAGAATTGGGTGCATACACATTATTGCCGGAGTATGATAATTCCACGTGTCCTTCTGCATTTTGGAGAAAATACCAGCAATGGCGAAAGATGCCGACCAAGAGTTCTGACTACATTACTACTCCAGGGTTTTTCCCATGGAAGATTTAAATTTAGAACTCATTGAATTAACATTTTTAGTTTAAGGCATGATTGAAAGGCAAACAGTGTCTCGTTGGTAGCTGGGATGTGATTGGATAATATCTCTCAAGTTTATCAATTACTGAACAAAAGGATGCATACAATTTCTCCAAGTTTTGATTCTTAAAGATTTAAGTTGACAGACATATTTTCATAACAAAGAGCTACCATAAAGCTTTGGTTGAGTTTACAACAATGTCAAGACACGCAACAAAGACCCTTTGCAAAATATCGCAAGCCTTGTTAAAATCTCAGCCAAAGTTTTTTTGGGTGATTCTTTGGTTTTCTTCAACATTTACATTCTAAGAATGTGGAAATCGTAGAAGCCACTTTGACAGTAGCACTGACTGGTGAGAAAAATGGAGAGTTCTATAAAGCACCAGCACCATCTAAATCTGCTTTAGGTCAACGCTGAAGACTTTGCGATAAATCGGAATTCAAAGAGCCAGGCTGCACCCGGGAAGGTCCAGGCTGGCTGGGAAGATCTTGCTCCCCGCCTGGCGAAGCAGAGATGCTGTGAGCACATCAGACAGAGTCAGATGTGACCGCTGACACCAAAAGCCACATAAATGGGAGGCACTCTAATGACACACACATGATTCCGGCCCCTCTCTGCATGTTCTCACGGGGAAAATAGCACACATATAGCACGACAACCTGAAGAGAGCATAAACTACTGGGAAACAAGACCTTCTGTGCTACGCAGGAGTCATGAGTTTCCACTAGCTGCCTGGACAGATCCAGGCATGTTCCATTGCTCATCCCATTATGACTGGCAATTAAACAGAGGGTTCCAGCTAGGAGATGCTAAATTTGATTCCATAATCTCCGCATCTTCGCATTACCCAACTTGACTTTTTTCTACTAAAAACCTTCATGCGTCCATATAGCTGTCTACGTGTGTGTAGGTGTGTTCCTAATGCACCTGAACAAATGTGACAGCCCTGTGATAATAGAATATGGATTCTCTACCATGAAAGAAAAGGAATTTTACAAAAGTACGAAGTCTCCATGGTTATTTTAAACACCCATGTGTTTAAAAATACACCCACTTTGATACTGTCTTTGAACTCTCTCCTGTCTACATATGTTGGCACAAGAAGCTCCAAGTTGGTTAACCCTTGAATGTACAGAGAGATGGAATGTGAGCTTTAAAAGGCTCCAAAGAATAATAATCCAAACACAACTTGGTAAACATAGAAGTCTTGGGAGGCTACAATATGTTACAAAGAGGAAATATAAGAAAGATCTGTGAAGTGTGACCAAAGTATGAAAAGAATCTTGGGAAGGAGCACATTGTGCGTTTATTTAAGACAACTCTGTTTGCCGGAATGAAAAATGCATTTTAGCGAGAGCCTGGTGGGATCCGCAGATTGTCACGGGAGCAAGAATGACCACCGTTAAGAGACCTGGTGACGCGTGACATCTTCTCTTAAAAACAAACCTGCAAATGGGAAAAAAGAACAATACCTTAAAAAGAATTACTCACCAATTGGCAACTCAGATTTTGCTTTATTAGTATGACCAAGCCAATTTTATGTGATAGTTTGTTGTATTTAAAGACAGTGTATAACTCTCATTGCAAACAGTTGTTTACAGTGCGTTTTCCAGCGCTGAGCTGTCTTAAAGCTCAATTGTGCATTTTGCAGATAAAGTGGGAAAACTAACTGAAGGCTGTATTGTAAGCAGTGGTTGCCGTGGAAACCCCAGTTTCAAGAGCTGGTTCTCCATTACCACTTAATTTAGGCTTCCTAATTGCATTCCACTAAATCGGTAGCGACAATATCTGCAGAGCAAAACTGCATGCCCAGTCTAGCGCAAACCTCTTTGAAACAGGCTTTTTGAAAGCCAGGAGCTATAAAAACTCAGCAGGACGCGGACCATATGAGAAACCTGCAGTTCAAATGTACTCCTGTCTGCTTTCTCATCCTTGGTAACTTCAACGCGTTCCACACCAATCTATTAGTTCAGTCTACCTTAAAGATCATAAAGCTCTACCATGTGGAAAGTCATCTGTCCAGCCACACACTGGTGCAAAATAGATTTAATTGTCCTCCCAACCCGGTGTCACGTCCATCTTATTTCACTCCACACCAGCAGGTAGCCACGCACAGGCTCACTTTCCTTGAACTGCCCTTGCTCCGCAATGCAAGGACAACCATCCTTTCTCAGTTGAAATGACTGGCCGCTGTTGGGCTGAGCGGAGGGCCAGACCGCCCATATGCGACTGTGCGAGAGGCTTGTCAGAACCGCAAAACATGAAAGCATCCCAATTATCGACCACACCACTTTAAGAGAGGAGGGAACTAATATGATTGTACAAGTGATGCTACGGCGAGGAGCTCTCCGTCACTGTCAGATTAACACTTGAGTTAAACTCTTGTAAATCAGTCACATTATGCTGCTGCAGGAGAAATGCACATGGACCTATTAGGCTTCGGATTCCAGAGGACTCTCTCCGCCCGAGGAGTGATGCCGGATGCCCTATTCATCTGAATTTTGTCATGTTTATTATTTTGCAATTACTAATGTGGGCAACGTTGGAAAGATGGAAGTTGCCTGTGATGAGATTCTAAAACGGAGGCGTGTGCCCTGGGTGGCAGAGGGGGAGGCCAGCGTGCCTGGGAGCGCGCGGTGGGCACCCCGGGTAACGCCCAGTGGGAGAGGCGGCCGGCTCGCCCTTGACCGACAGCCGAATCCCACAATCCCCGTCTTCCCTCTAAACAGCAAGTGCTTTCAGACAGAATGCCTTGCTGTCTTGCAGTTACACGGCTTTGTGCCCATCCTCGGCGAAGCTCATCATTTCCTAGCGCGGGTCGCAAGGATTTGGCATCTCTATTCTAGGCAAAGAGATGCTTTTGCTCCAGAGAGACCAGTAAACAACCGCAGCGTTTAACCTCTCCCTGGCGTTGGCACACGTTGCTAAAGCAGCCCGGGGGCGGCTGCCAAGACTGCGCTATTGTCCCCCATCTCCCAAGGTTTTTAATGCCCTTGCTCACCCAGCTGCGGGGCTTTGGCGGGAATGAATGAGGCATTTCCCAGGACAAGACGTTATGAATGAGACAGACTGTTGTATTACAAGGCAAGGGGCTCCGTGCATTCCCCAGATTAAGAAAGCTAATATTAAGGCAGTCTTGCTTCTCTGTTCTGGGAGGACTGTGGAGGGAAGGGAAATAACTTCCCTGATGCGACTTTGCCAGGAAGTCTCTCCACTGAGTCACGCTAGACAAAGGGCAGGCATCTGAGAGCCCTGGTCCTGGTGGATTCTGATATGCGAACACGTGCTGGTCCAAGGTAGCCGGGAGGTATCACGCTGTTGGACCATTTCAAGCTGCAGGAGAACAAGGCCACTGTGTGAGTGTGGCCGACGGCTCTGTGGTGCAGACTTGCAAGTTACCTTTGCATTGAATACACTGACAGGCTTCTGTGAACCGGGAACCTGTTATCTTAGAGACTAAACTCCTGCAAAATCATGAGTTACAGCCCTGGAGTTTCAGTTGTCCTCAGTCGTGCAGACCTAATCAGTGCGTTCATGTCCGATCCCCTAGAGTTTCCTGAAGCTTCTTAGGCATGCGCTTTGAGCGGTGAACACACCTCTCTAATTCTGCTGCACCCTGACTCTGGGTGCTTCAATATCCGTCCATGTCCATTTCTGTTCGTTTTTTTCCTCTCCGTAGATGGAGAAAAGTAAATGACCATGTTTTGTGTCATCACCTTGATGTTGCCATCCTTCAACTAAGCAAGGAAAGCCAACCCTCACCCCCAACTTTGCTCCCGGCCCCCAGCCCCGTGTCCTTGCCTGCAAAGCACTCAGCAGCAGGTCCCAGAGGAGCCAGCAGCCTCGAAATCAAGGAAAAGTAGAGGCAACTTTGTTCAAGCATCAGGTTCCTGCTAATTTCCTCTCACGCTACCCTCATGGAAACGCCTCTGATTTTATCTGTGTTCTCCCACTTTGCCACTGCTTATCTCTGGTCCATCTCATGAAACTCATAAAATAAAAGACTAATGTTTCCTTCTCATCCTTAACAATGACTTCTAATTCTAAAACTTCTTTGATAGCCTCTCTATTTTCCTAAAATGAAACCCCAAATCTTTGGATGTAAAAATCAAGCCTTGTTTCGGGATACAGCCTGGGTTCTCCATGGAAAGAAAATCACAGCAGCCATAGAGAAGATAACTGTTGAATTACAAATCATGGAGAGTTGCATAAATAGTTATGAGGGAAAACTGTGAGCTAATGCTGCTGATAGGATCAATAGCATCCTTGATAGTAACATACCCAGGGGTTCTATATATTATCTATCCACCGAAATGTCAATATAATAAAACTTAGAGGAATTTATATCAAGATCCATTCTCTGTTAATTCCCAAGTGAATAATAACTCAAATTGGATAGCCTAAAGATCTTCTCTAATCGACTTCAGAAACTGGTTGAATTGGTCATCACACTGTTTCAACTAATGGCTGTTAGGAAGCCTTTCTCTCTCTTTTAAAATTTATACACCGTTTTAGCATATTGCCCAGGATAGCAATGAAAAAAAAAAAATGGACCCTTTATATATTCTGTAAGTCATTAGGACCCACACAATTATATTTACTAGAAAATATTTTATATTGATATTATTTCTTTCTGAATCCCAGTGCTTAGTTAGGGGCCCAGAACATATAAAATGCTTTTGGAATAAGCAAATATGTATGCATCGACCAGGCTTTTTGAAATCTTTAGCTGTCACTGCTCATTTTCTCTTTTTTTTTCTTGCTATCTTTAAATTAATTACTCTGTGAATTTTCAAATGTTAGATAGCAACCTATATACAATTTTGGAGAAAAATTAAAGATGCATTAAGAGGAAGCCTTTTATGATCCTAGGATGACACAACAGTCAGACTTCTATAGGTCTCCCTGTCATATCAGGCAGCTTTGAAAGTGGCAAGGATGCGTCCAGCTCACTGGGGGGTGGCTGATTAAATCTTATTAACACAAACATGGCTTTCATAGATATCTCTCTACAAAAAAAAAAAAAAAAGATTTTAGAGCTCCATATCATGGTCTACATATTAATTAATATTCAGTTTAATAAAATTCCAGGAAAATAAACATCTTCCTTTTTTATTTTCTTTTTTTGTTTTTTAAACAAACCCTGTATTAGGTTTGTTTGTTTTTAAAAGGTATTTGGCCTGATTCAAATGACAAAGCAGCTATTTCCTACATGGTTTAGGCACTAAAGAATGTTATCAAAGGGAGTCACCAGGTACCCATCTGCACATGGCCCAGTGCTGGGGGCTAAATCTGGTGAAGCAGCCAGAGCTCCCTGAGGCAGGTGTCATGGTTTTCAGTAAATCTAGCCACTGTCTTTATTTTTATTTATTTATTTATTTATTTTTGGCTGCGTTGGGTCTTCATTGCTGCGCGCGGGCTTTCTCTAGTTGCGGCGAGCGGGGGCTACTCTTCGTTGCGGTGCGTGGGCTTCTCATTGCGGTGGCTTCTCTTTGTTGTGGAGCACGGGCTCTAGGCGCGTGGGCTTCAGTAGATGTGGTACGCAGGCTCAGTAGTTGTGGCGCACGGGCTTGCTCCGCGGCATGTGGGATCTTCCCGGACCAGGGCTCGAACCCGTGCCCCCTGCATTGGCAAGCGGATTCTTAACCACTGCACCACCGGGGAAGTCCCCATTGTCTTTACATAGAACCTAAATTATCGATTCTATTTGAAACGAAAGATGTTCAAGAAATTTTGCTTCCAAACGTCTTGATTTGCTACTTTAATTCTTAGGAGAGAAAACATATAGTGTGGATGATCTGGTCCTGCGGTTGGCGTTGGTGTAAAATGAAATGTAGCGCCTTGTTTTAACAAAAATGAAGTATCTCAAAAGGGAAACAGCGGAGCATTGAACCAAGCGTGGGCCCCTCTAAGCGCGGGCCCGTGTGTCTGCAGGCGTGGCTCTCTGTGGGCTGCCTGGGTCTGGATTCCAAGTGGCTCTGTGCTCCGAAGCAAGATATACTCTCTCATTTTTGGTCTTTCCTGTGTGTCCTTTACACATGCGTTCCCTCACACTTATCTGGTTGGTGTGAGCAAAAATGTGAAAGTGCTTCGTGAATTTTAAAACATAATATGAAACTGTGTCTTGTGATTTCATTATTATTTTTAAGTTGTGGATCGTGCATCGGGCTGGGAATGGACAAGATTGTGACAGTCGTATCCACGCTGCTTCCTTCTCTGACCTTAGAGTGATGCCTTGATGTTCCTCTCAGTCTCCCTGGGCTCCAGGTCACATGACTACGACATCCTATTTTTCTGTGAAACAGAAAGGACAACACACCTTCTGTCCTTTGTCTTAGCGCTCTTTTCCCACTAGTCACCGGTCACCAAGAATTTATCGTAAGGAACTGACTGTGCGGCTGGGGATATAAAATAACAAAGTCCCCGTGAGCCACTTTTCTGAGCCCTGATAGCATAAGCATAAACACTCCGGTGAGCCTGCATGATGTCAGAATTTAACAGGGAAGAGCCACATCTTGACTACAAATCTTGATCTGTTTCTTTTATAGCACGGAGAAGGGGAGGAGATGAGGAAGTAATGTAAAAAGACCATAAGATTTGCAAATATCCCCTGGAATGGCCAGCCTCGGGGAGGTGATGCGTTCATTCCTTGTTCCTTGCAGCCATTCCCAGGTGGACAGGGTCCGGATGTTTCCCTGAACAAAGGCACTTTGGTTTAACCTTCAGGCAGAGGGGCAGGGTTCCCCGAGGCAGGCCATTGTGTACAGACAGTATCCTTTTAGTGAACAAAAGCAGCAGAAAGCAAAGGTTATAGTAAAAGAAACAGAGCCAACATGTAGTCAAGAGTTGGCTTTTCCCTGTTACAGAAAGAGCGTGGTTCTCACTCAGACCCCGGCAGGGAAAAGGCCAGGCGACATGAAGATATTTCTTCTCTTGGAAACCACAGCCGACTCTCCCATTTGAGAGGAGTAGCTCCTAGTAGGAGTTGGGGCATCTCAGCAGGCCCCAGACTGCTTCTGAAGGTCTCTGAAGCAGCCCCCCTGGCTGGAGGGCTCCCTGGGAATAGAAGTTTCCATTGCATCTAAGGCAAAGGTGTTACTGAACCAGGTTCGTTTTGCCAGATGCTCAGCAAGACAAAAGGATGAAACACAGAGGTTTGCAGCAAAGAGAGGGTTTATTCGCCTGGCAGCCAAGTGAGGAGATTGGAGAACAAGTCTCAGATTTGCCTCCTGGAAGGCGAGGGGCTCGGGGTATTTATGAGATAAAGAATAAAGCAGCAGTGTGGTCTGAGGCGTGGGCATCGTGCGGAAAGGCGATTGGAAAAAAGTGTGGTCACCGTCGTTCTGAGCAGATGTAACTAAGCTACAGGTCTCTGTACATTAAAGAGTGGAGGCACTTAACATGATCTGAGGGTGGGGTTTTCTGCCTTCTGATGTCAGAAGGTCACAGAGTGCCCAGCTGGGGGCCGGTGGTCCTATCCAGCCTTAACTGGCTCAGCTCGAACTAGACACAGCTGACTCCAAGTTCCTGGAAAACAACTCAGGCAAACATCTTTTTTGCGGGGGAGGGATACTTTTTAAAAAAATTTTTTTTGTTTTAATTGAAGTATAGTTGATTTACAATGTTGTGTTAATCTCTGCTGGACAGCAAAGTGAATCAGTTATATATATATATATATTCTATTTCATATTCTTTTCCATTATGGTTTATCACAGGATATTGAATATAGTTCCCTGTGTTATACAGTAAGACCTTGTTGTTTATCCATCCCATATAGAATAGTTTGCATCTGCTAACCCCAAACCCCCAATCCTTCCCTCCCCCTCCCCTCCTCCCCCTTGGCAACCACAGGTCTGTTCTCTGTGCCTGTGAGTCTGTTTCTGTTTTGTACATAAGTTCATTTGTGTCATTTTAGATTCCACATATAAGTGGTATCATACGGTATTTGTCTTTGTCTGGTTTACTTCACTTAGTGTGATAATCTCTAGGTCCATCCATGTTGCTACAAATGGCATCATTTCACCCTTTTTTATGGCTGAGTAATATTCCATTGTGTATATGTACCACATCTTCTTTACCCATTTGTCTGTCAATGGACACTTAAGTTGTTTCCATGTCTTGGCTATTGTGAATACTGCTGCAATGAACATTGGGGTGCATGTGTCTTTTTGAATTATAGTTTTCTCTGGATATATGCCCAGGAGTGGGATTGCTGGATCATATGGCAACTCAATTTTTAGTTTTTTGAGGAACCTGCATACTGTTTTCCATAGTGGCTGCAACAACTTACATTCCCACCAACACTGTAGGAGGGTTCTCAGGCAAACGTCTTACTGTTTAGGCTCCCTGCTGCTTGGAGGGCACTCAAGTCCTTTGCAGTGACAGTTAAAATGACCTTGACTAGTGAAGGCAGGTGAAATGGATTTGACTCATGATTCCCCACTGTTTCAAAGGGACCGGATGTAGCTCTCTTTCCTCCAGGACACTTCTGACTGGATTGGCTTATGTAGGGGGGAATCCGTGAGGTTCAGCGCTGGTCCTGATTGTCAGCTGCAGTAGCTTAACCAAGTGTAAGTAGCAGCTTCTCCGGCTTTTCCCCAGAACCTCATTGGTGTGCAGGCTTGGCCAGAGGAGGCCTGGTAACCAAGGGGTGTCTTCACAACACCGGGTATCATCTCAAAAACCCACGTGGGCAGAACCCGCCATGCACAAATTCCAAATCAAACAAGGCCAACTTGTATCCTAAGCAGCTAATACCGTTAATAACAAAGAGTTCCTAAAATTTGAGATGAAAAAGATGAACAGTCTGATGGCAAAGAGAGCAAAGTTGTTCAGCAGGCAGTTGACAGAAAAGATAAAAGCATCCTTAAACACATGAAAAGGTGATCAACCTCCTTCATGGTGAAAAGAAAGGCAAATTCAGGGTACATTTAGACACAACTGGCAAAAAACTCCTATGTGTCAGCATAATTTGTGGGTGAGGCTGTGAGGAAACAGGCTCTATCATATATCGATGGTAAAGGTGTAAAATGGTACAACCTCTAGAGAGGGAAATTAGGAAATGTCTAGAAAAATTATACGATTTTACCCTTTAATCCAGAAATCTCACTTCTAGGAATCTATCCCATAGATACACTACCAAAGCCACAATAAGGCAGATGCACAAAATTATTCATTGCAACAGATTAGTATCAGCAAAAGGTTGAAAACAACCCAGGTGGACTTCCCTGGCGGTCCAGTGCATAAGACTCGGCCCTTCCACTGCAGGGCATGTGGGTTCGATACCTGGCCTGGGAACTAAGATCCCACATGCCTCGCAGCTTGGCCAAAACAAACAAACAAACAAAACCCCAAACCAAAAAACAAACAAAAAGACCAACCCAGGTGTCTCCATTAACAAGGGGCTGTGGGAATAGAGTGTCCATATAAAGAAACTCTACATGCCCCCCCGCCCCCCAAAAAAAGGAAATGAGAAAGATCTTTATACACGGAGAGAAAAGAGCAAAAGGTAAAACACAAACCTTTGGCATGAGAGGCAATATAAATATATTTACTTATTTGTTCACATCTTCAAAAAGCAACACTGGAGAGATACACCAAAAATAAGTATTGGATTGGCCAAAAGTTCATTCTGGTCTTTCCATAAGATGGTTTGGAAAAACCCAAATGAACTTTTTGGCCAGCCCAATACAAATCATTACCTCAAGGAGCAGGCAGAGGGGACAAATGAAAATGACACTTCTCTGAATTATGTCAATATTTGGCAGATTCAAAAAAATATACAATTAAAATTTCAAGACATAGGAAATGGGTGAGCGTACTCTATATCAATTTGGTGACATAATCACACAGAGAAAAGAATAATTTCAAGTAACTTTAGTAACATTATTTAACCCATACGTCCACAGAGGTGTATTTTGTAGGGGGAAATAGGGCTGTAACACAGTATTAAACTCCACTGAGCAATTTTATTGTTAGTAATGATATTGGTAATATTACTTTGTGATTATTTTACATATTTTGCAGCATAAAGCAAATGAGTAATTTGGAGCCAAAATTTTCAGAGTAAGGGAAAAGAAATACAAGTATAAAATCAAAAAAGACAAGCAAAATCCTTGCAATGTGAATTGAAAATTTCAGTATTAACTGATGTTTTAAAAAATTAAAACAGCAGGGGGATGGGGAGATAAAATTGATGATGTGTAAAGGTACAAACCTGCGTGAGTAGTTAATAAGCCATAGTGATCTAATGTACAGTAGAATAACTAGAGACAACAGTATTGTACTATGATTATGTTATGTGATAAATACTGATACAAGGGCAATCATGTTACAATATACAAATGTAAGTATCAAAGTAACATGGTGTGCATCTTAAATTTATACAATGTTATAGGTCAAATATATTCAATTAGAAAAAAGAAAAAAAAAGACTAACCCTGCCTAGAAGTAGAGGCACCTCTAAATAGTGGTCTCTAAGTGCGATTTCCCATTGAAAGGAACCAGTTCTGGGACAGAAAACACACCAATGAGCCAGGACATTTTGGTGTGTCAGAAAGGAAGGACGCTTTCAAAGACTAGTGTACTCATGTCAAAACGACACACTGGACAATGTGAAGGGCGCCACTGACCCAAGATAGAGCACTTGGAGCATCAAAAATGATGACTAATTAAGTACAGAAAATATGAAAATACATAAACTGTCAGTGATACTAAAGGCGGGGGGGGGGGGTGAAAACAAAAACAAAACAAAAGAAAGCACACAGGTGCAGACAAAACAAAACAATTTGTTGGTAACCATTACAGGTAAGCAGGACGTCAAGTCCTCTGTCTGAGCACTGACAACTAAAGGAAAAGAATCGGGCATGTATCCACTTTTTATGTACAAAAGTAAGTAGCTTTCGTTGATGAAGGAAAATTCTTTACAAAAAGAGTGGAAAATTTGACTGAATTAGAAGGTCGCCCTTTTACAGCGTATAATGAATGATGTGACTCAAGCCCAGGTCATCCATGGAGGAAACCATTAGATCAAAGTGTGATGGGAACTTTATGGGGGAAGGATTAGGCTGTCACCACTTAATCCACCCACACAGAACTGTAATTGATTGTGCTTCCAAGGGTGGCCCCCATGACATCTCCCAACCTCTACTGCAGTGTGGCCTTGTGGGAGAATCTCTTTCCAATCCTTTTGATCCAGGCTGGCCTTGTGACTGGTTCTGACCAATGAATGAGGTGGCAGTCATGCTATGTGTCTTCTAAGGCTGGCCCTTCAGAGACCTGCAGCTTCTGTCTGTCACTTGGAACCCTCCCTCTTTAAAACCAGTTGTCTCATAAGACTCCCCGGAGACCAGGGTGCTTTAAGGAAACCTGAGCCAAGCATGTGGAAGGAGAGACCACGTGGATGAAAGCTGGGACCTGCCACTGTGTTGAACTCCCCAGCCCAGCCCAGTTGAACCCAGTAGGATGAATGATCCCACCCAATGCCACGTGGATGATCAGGAAAAACTGCCAGGCTGAGCTCGCCCAAACTGTCACCTCCTGAAGTGTGAGCAAATAAAATGGTTACGGTTGTTAAGCCATCAAGTTTGGGGTAGTTTGTTATGTAGTAGCAATAACACAATTAGAAAGTCACTGTTTTGTGGTCTATCATGAAGTATCCAGTTCAGGCACAGATTATCAAGGAGGAAATCAATACATGAAAGTTGGGCAGACTGTCGCCATCGGGGCATCACTGAGTGGGGGACAGCCAGGTGTGAGGCAACCAGGAGTAAACAATCCATAAAATGTTCTCGTGAAAAACGAAAAACGCAAAAGATTCGGAGTTGAACCTGATGGATTCTTTGGAGCGAAATTCCAACTTAGGGAAAATACAGCCCTGGAATCGCGAGTTCAAAGATGCAGAGAAGAAGCGAAGAGATGAATTCGGGGACAGAGGTTTCTACAGCACACAGACCTGGCTGATCTTCATAGAGCCAACCCCAGAGAAAGAGGGGGGGGCAGCCCTAGATTAAAAGAGACCAGAAGGCTTCTCAGCCACGCTGTGTACCGACCTTGTGGGAACCCCCATTCCCACAGGCCACGTGGTAAAAGACGCACTGAGACTCTCAGGGAAATCGGAATATGGGTTGTTCCATGACACCAAGAAATTATTTTTAATTTTTGAGTCTGTGATAATGGCATGGTAGGTACGTAAGATCTACCTGTTTTTCTTTTTTTAAATGAGATATATGCTAACTCTGTAGAAGTGAAATGACATGAGGGTTGAAATTTATTTTGAAATTCTCTACCAATTAAAAAAAAAGAAGAAAAGGAGTCAGAAAAGGAGGAAGAGAGAGAGAAAGGAATAAATGATACAAACATCTTGATAATAGTTGAATCTGGTGAGGAGATACAGGGACTTATGATATGAAACGTCTCTCTACTTTTGCTTATGTTTGAAATTTTTCACAGTATAATTTATGCAATGAATATTTACAAAATATGAAATCTGTGTCACTTTTTACATTCTGGCTTGAATCATGTCAGTACACTTTCTAATCTAGAAGTGTGACTTTGCCAATGAAATAACCTAGAGTTTCTTCCCAAATATTTGAGTAAAACTGAGCTTCCAGAAAGACCTGCCGCCATTTACATTCAGGATAAGAAGCCGAGGCTTTACTTCTCAGTGCAGTCTTCTATTCGTTGGTTGTTGCTCATTCTTGTTTTAACAGTTTTCAGTGTTATGTGTTAGCTATTTAATTAGTTAATTGTAAATGATTGTTGGCTATTGTTAGGGTATGAAGAAAGAAATTTAATGTCACACTGACAGTGTTTGACAACCTTGCTGTGCTTGCTTTTATTAACTGGATTCAGGCACAAACTGATACCTGATGTGAGCTCTGGATCCCATCAATGCTGGAATCTTTCTTTTTTCTTTTTTTTTTTCACTGCGGTAAAATATACATAACATAAAGTTGACCATCTTAACCACTTTTAAGTGTACAGTTCAATAGAATTAAATATATTCACATTGTTGTGCAATCATCATTACCATCCACCTCCAGAATGTTTGCATCTCCCCAGACTGAAGCTCTGTCCCCATTAAACACTCACTCCCCAGTACCCCTGCCCCATTTCCTGATAACCACCCTCAAACTTTCTGTCTCTATGGATTTGACCCCTCTAGGGACCTCCTTTAAGTAGAATTCTACAGCGTTTGTCTTCTTGTGACTGGCTTATTTCACGGAGTAGAATGTCTTCAAGGTTCATTTGTGTTGCAGCATGTGTCGGAATTTAATTCTTTTTAAAGATTGAGTGATATTCTAAATGCTGAAATCTTGATCTGATGGTAAGTCTGAGGGGTGGGGACTTAGGTGAGTGTGGGTTGGTATCTCTTTGGGGAAAGGATACTTTCTTGGAGGTTCACAAATTACATTGTGGAATTAGTTGCCTATTTTGCTGCTCTCTGAAGCCAACGCAGGCTTAGTTTTCAGAATAAAGAGTTTGTAGAATTTATGAGCTATGGAAAATGGAAGAATTTACAAGGGGTCATTGCAACAAGCATAGATTGAGAAGCACTGGGCTCAGAGCTCATTCCAGGCTGCTTAAGGGCTGCAGAGAGTGAAGCCAGCTTCCTGATGTCACACTTGCCTCTGACATCATGGCTTTTCAGAGTATGCCCATGCTTTTTGGCACTCAGTGTGCTTACGTAAATTTCAAGACAATTTTTGGTCATGAGAGCAAATATTTGCTGGGTTATTAGCCAGATGAAAGGAAAACAAAACATGGCCTTCTAGGGCTCAGCCCATATCTAGGATGTGAATTTAAAGGAACCTCAATTCCTGCACATTTAAGTCTGAATCACTTGGGTACAGGCCTGAATTGATCAATTCTGTGGGGATTTTTCCACCCCTCCCTGCATTGTTAATATTCAAGAAAAACAATGATGAGTGAGGAAACCAAATGAGATTCGACTAAAACCCAGAATAAATAAGGATTTTGATATCATCCTTTCCTGACTCATGTCTTGCATGTTTTAAATTCTCCTGGTCCAATAAACACATTACAACTAATTATGGCTGAAGCTCAAAAGGCTTGGGGGTTGGGTACATAGTGGATTCCAAGGCATGAAAACCCAGCTCAATTTCTCCATGTTGGCAAAAGGGCCAAAAACACTGGGGAGGCAGTGAAATCATTTGCTGCCAAAGGCAGGGGAGGAGGGAAGAGAAATAGAAATCAATCATCCCTCACCGCTTGGGGTTTTGGTTTTCCTCTAGTTTGTCCATTTATTGTAACAGCTGGAAGGGTGAGCTCAGCTGACTTAAAGATATTTTGTGGTACTAACATATCTGGTGACAACTCAGCCTTTGGACCTTTGACAAAAGCAGGGAGATTCAAATCATAGCCAGAGGTTTGAGAATTCTCTGACATCATAGAGAAGAAATTGAAGTTTTTCTTCTCTGAGTTTATATATGGCGTGAGTGTGATCAGTTATCGGTCTTGAGAACTGAAACTCAACAGCAGAGAGCAGCAGGGAATGGGGTTAGAGCAGATGACTTGTGGAGGCGAGGCCCTGTTACCCCACCAGGCAAGCGGTGATGGGGAGCGGGGGAGGGGAGCGGTGCCTATGGCCCACAAGGCTTTCAGGGGCTCACAAAAATGGTTTCAAGTTCAGAAGAAAAAATAAACTTTTGAGTCAAGTAAAGTGTTTTAATATAGAATATTAACATATTTATTTTTAGATTAACACGGTTGGAAACTAAGAGTTTTTAATCTTATTTTCATGGAGGAAAGGTCCCATGAAAGCAAAGTGTCTGGGTCCCATGAAGGCCATGATGAAGTTCCATGAGATGCTATTGACATCCCCCCCTCCTGCCCCAGGCCTCTGTTGACATCTCCGTCTTGGAAGTAGCCCCGGTGGGTTGGTCAGTGTCCCCTGGCCGTATGGCTGTTTGCATGTACCTACTGAGTCCATGCAGATTTATACGGAACAAAAGGGATTTGGATTTTGACCATTTCCCTTTGAGATTCAGGTATTACGAACCTAGGTGGAGTTTCTTTCCTGTCCGAAGCCAGTGTCCTTCTTTCCACCGGACTCTTTGGCTGGGTGGGAATAGCAGACCGTCTTTCCTGAGAGAGAGGTCATGGGATTCCCAGCCCCTGGGAACCTGACAGCGAATTTCCCCAGGGGCCTGAAGCGGTGGCTAGGCTGTGACTCCCGGGCCGCATCCGGTCGTGCAGGAGCCGGGAGGGGACAGGGGCACTAAAGGACAAACCCGGCCACACGCGCTCTGAGTCTAAACCCACCCCCTGAGCACAAGTGGGCCTTCTGAGCTCTGTACAATGACAAGTCAGGTCCGTCCGGGTCACCTTCTGTGGTTGTTACTGAAATCAGATAAAGTAACAATTGTGAACGTGTTTTGTGAACTTGGAGAATTTTCTCCAACGTGAGGATCTATGTCATTTCACATATTATGCCTCAGTTTCTTTACGGGTAAAATGCGGAGGGTGATCCTGGTGTCCAGGGGTCCCCACGTTGGGTGTCATTCCTAAGCTGACCTGCATGTCATCATGCAGACTCTCACTGGGACCCGGAAATGTTGTATGTTGCATCTAGAAAAACCTATTCCAGAGCAGAACCTTCGCGTTCAGCGCGGCGGAGGCGCGGTTTTCAGTTCCCGTGGTGGCGATGCTTCCACACACCAGGCCCTGCCAGCTCTCTCTGCCCTGTGCCCATGCCCGGCCCTTCCTCACTACATCTCCCCCCCACTGCGGGCAGGTGCGGATTGGGAAAGGGCCTGAACTTGGTCCTGGCAGTTCCCTTCCTCTCTGGCCCAGCCTTTGACGCGCCTCCCAGGAACCACGGGAGGGAAAGCATCTCCTGCCGGTCGCAAGGGCTCAGCCTCCGCAGGAGAAGACACCTGGCTTCTGCACCCGACGGAAGGAGCGGTCGCAGGGATTGCTCCCAGCTCCAGAGGGAGGGGCGAGGAGGGAAGAGCATCAAGCGGAAGGCAGGCGGGGTCTACCCCGGCGGGGTCTTGTGTAACACACACACATCTGTTCCCAGAGCGCAATCTGTGCCCTGATTGCCTGGCCACGTGCGTGGTCTTTCCGGGAGACGCAGGTCCCCGAGCAGCGATCACACTGGACGTCAGACCTGAGCCTTCACTCCTGTTCCCAACAGCTATTTACTGAGTTCCTCTTGAGCCCGGCTGGGCGCCTGGGGGGCCGGGGGCGGGACTCTGGAAAGGCAGTGTGTCTCCTCGGCTAACGTCCTCGCGGGGCCGGAGACAGAACATACATCCACAGAGGGACAAACAGAACGCACATCCACAGAGCAACATCCCAACACCTGCGAACCGTGGGGAGAGGAGGAGAGGCCGTCCTTCCTCTGGACCCCAGCCCACCTCCTTGCGCCCCGTCCCCCGCCCCCTTCACGCTAATTGATGGCCTCATCCATGGCTCACTGGAGGCCCGCGGACTCTACCTGCAGCCTCGCCCACCACCCTTACACACCTGCCTGCGTTTGTGTCTCCTTCCTTTTTCTTCCCGTTTTGACAGCCAAGCTCCCCCAGGCGCCAGCTCCAGACGCTCCTCTTTCTAAGGGGCTCCGTCCACAGTGCCCCTCATCTCCCCCTCTACAGCCCATCACTCCCATAGCCATACAGACACACTACCTGCCTCACCCTAAAAAGTGACCAACTCCGACCTTACACCTCGCGCCAGTTTCGGTCCCACTTCTCTGCTCCTTCTCGGTCAAACTTCGTAAAGGTCTTGCCTTCACGCGGGCTGGCTGCATACAACGGCAGGACCCAGCGTAAAGTGAAATCCAGGGTGTGGGGAAGCCCCTGTCCTCAGCGCTGGTGGAAGAGACCTCGGGGTCGCAGCCTGGAGGCTGGGATGCCCTGCGCGCCCCGGATGCAGGTGGGCGAGATGCGCCCGCTGAGGTGCCCACACCCAGTGCTCCCTGGGGTGGACGGCCGTCACCAGCCCTGTCCCGAGAAGCCGCAGGGCATGTGACTGACGCCCCACCTGCACGCCCTCGCCCAGGTCCCTCCGGTGGGATGGAGGCTGGCAGCCGTGGGGCGAAGGGCGGGTGGGGGAGGGGTGCGGTGGTGGTGTGTCCTGAAGGTCCCGACCTTGACACCAGACCCCGGCCCCCACCCCAGGGGAGGCTGGGGGAGGCCGGACTGCGCAGAGCCAGGCGCCAAACCTCTAGTGATGCTGGACCCTCGACTGTCTGTGTGTCCCAGCAGATACCACTTACCAAACCAAATTCAAAAATAAAGTTAATAATTTCAAGACGGTGACCACAGGGCTTTAATTCCTGGCGCGACTGCACTGGCCGCTTGCTGTGCTGCCTCACTTCCTCCTGCGGGGTCCTCTGCCCTCGCGGGGGGCTCCTGTTCCCCGCGTTCTTGTCAAGCTGCCAGATGCGGGGGCTGCTCATCCTCAGCCCCACCTCACTCAGCCTTCGGCCGGCTCAGCAGCCCTGGCAGCCCCAGACGCTCCCTCCTGGACGGAGGTTTTGAGACAGCCCCCCTCGCTCTTACCTTGCTCACCCTGGCTGCTCTGGGCAAACCCCAGCTCCCTGGGACCCCATCCTATCCATCCATCCATCCATCTATCTACGCAACATATATGTTTATAAAAATTTTTCGTATTAAATTAGTTGGCCCACCGTACCCGCGGGTTCTTCATTCGGGGATTCAACCAACTCAGGATCTTGTATAATGTTTACAATCCACCCGCAGTTTGTTGAATCCGCGGATGCAGAACTCGCGGATGCAGAACTCGCGAATGCAGAACTCGCGAATACTGCCGCTGGACTGTGTGTCGTGAACGAGGTGGAGTTTGGTATCTGCCGCCAGCCCTGGAACCAATGCCCTGCAGCTATTGGCGGACAGATGTAGCTGTTTTGTGTGCTTGAGGGATGCTCTCACTATTTGGCATATACACTTTGAGAAAAAATAAGCTTTGAGAAGAATGGTATGAACTTTATTCCTTCCTTCCTTCCTTCCTTCCTTCCTTCCTCCCTTCCTTCAGTAAATATATACTGAGCAGGATACAGGATTCAGGATACAGGAATATGAGCTAGTCTTCACACTTAGGGAGCATAAAATCTGGTAAGAACACACAATACTTTAACGTAGCCACATGACTTTTTTGTCTTGAAAATTTCAAATGTCAGAAGCAAATTTCTCTGCAAACTAAAAGACAGTTTCTGATGAGTGTTCAGGCGTTTTGTCTTGAATTCATATTATCAACTTGATGTCTCTGCTGTGTTAGGAGAGATAGTCATGAGACAGCTGAAAGGGATAATATTAAAATAGATTAGGTGATTGTATTCAGTGTCTATAAAAAGCTATCATCTAAAGGCCTAGAAAGTTTATTTCTATAACTACTAAAATGTAAATGGACATTCAAATGTGGCATTCATATTTTTAGCCAAACATGGCTTTTCTCACATATAAACAAACAAGTAATCCAAGATTGTCAAAGAAGTTGTTAGAAGTATAAAATGACTAATTAAAATAAGAAATACCGGTCTTATTACCCCGCAGTGGTCTGGAACAGAATTGAATGCTGTTTGATTTAGGAATTATAGCAATTCATATCTTAAGGGCTCTGGAGTCTTCATCAAACCATGGAAAATATGGTACATTAACTCTGGAGACCATACAGAGAGATGCTAAGCTAAGGAACATTCTAACCAATGGGAATTCCTAGGGGGGAGCCAGCTCCTTTTCTGCATTCCATTTTCGATCTGCTTAGTTCTGCGTAACCTTTGTTCAACCCTCACCATTTTAGTCAAGTTCTTTTTCGGGATTGGGAGCAAATACTCATATTTTCCAGAGGTCATCTATTCAATAGGCATATTTCCTTGTTCCTCCCTATTGGATTTTTGAGGACCTGAAAATGAAAAGGTGATGAGAAACTTGCAAAACTGGACACAAGGGCAGTATAAGAAGCCCAACCCCACCTGCGGGAGTAGAGAGGTCAAATTATAAATGTTAGAAAACAAAGCTGGGCTACGAGAAATACTTTGAGATCAACAACAACAAAAGGACAGTGTTTCTGCTTCAACCTAAAGATTTACACTGGGGTCTTGGAAGGGATTTCTCTCTGCTCGTCCCCACTCTAGAATGTGATGTTTTAAGGTCTAAGTGCAATTTTAAATAACCCGTCTTCCATTGATAAAGAGGTTCTGAAATTCTTTGGGTGGATTTGAATTAATGTGGGATGAAACTTTCTCGTAGTTATTCCATTATACTGGGCAAGACAAATTAAAAAAATAAAGACAAAGTTTAGCACGTATTTGCACAGTCAACACTCAGGACGGCTTCCTTCCTTCTCACCTGCTGCTTCCTTTTCTCTGTTGCTTCTTTTCCTCTGTGTTTTCCATTTCCCTCCCTCCGCTTCCCTCCCTCCTTCTCTCCCTCCCTCCCTCCTTTCCTTCCTTCCTTCCTTCTTTTATATTTATATTAATGGAGAAATATTTCACTTGTAATTTTTTTTTTTTTTGCCTTAAGAGAATTGTCATTCTGCCTCTTCTTTCTGAAACAAATCAGAATTTAGATATTTTTGGGTTAAATTGACCATTTCAAAAGTACATCATTACCTATTAGAAGTTTCCTCCTGGGCTGAAAATGTAGGCTTGTATTGCCAAGAGCAACTCCCCAAATCTCTAAAATTTGATATATTTATAGTTATACCGATGAGTAATCAGTAATAGATAACAATTTTGGAAAAATAGAAGAAAAAATTTATCTCTTAGAAAGACATTTAGAAACATTTCCCTTGAAGTCTGTGGGTAATAATTCCTAGAGGAAATGCTTCTTTCCTTGTATTCAACTTGCTTATCAAGTCAATTCAATTTATCCAATTTTTATTGTGTCTACTCTGTGAAAAGAACAACGTGTTCAAATGAAATACTTTGGTATACCATTACAGGAAATGGTGCATGCCTTACTACTGACAGTAACCTAGTGCCATTTAAAAAATATTAAACTCTGCAGTTGTAGAAGTGGTTCTTGTAGAGGGAGCGCTGGTATGTTTTTTATAGGGCACATGTGGTGTCACTGCAAGGAGCTTACGAAGGATGGCACTAGGACCCCTCCGTGGGCTGAAGGGTCATATAGTTCAATCTCTTAGTCTTTGCTACTTATGCCTAACCCTACCACACGATTTGCTCTCTAGCTATACAAACCATTCATTACTGGATAAACCCAGAAACGCAGAATCAATATACCTCAAGAGATAGCTGATCGCATTTGGTTAACACTACTCTGAGTTTTATCCGTGGAGAGGATTCTTGGAAATGTTATCTTTGATTTCAGATTTAGCAGGTAGCACATTGAAAAACTTACTTCACTTCTTCGATTTTTTCTTGATTGACTCACAGGTGAAGTTTTATAGTTTAAATTCTTGTGGTATTCGGAACTCTCTACAGATGTTAAAATTTTCCTTGCAGCCAGGATTCAGTCAGAAATCAAATATAAGCAGATATGTGTGATAGGAATGTAGCTGTGGAAAAGTTCAATTTGTAGGGTCCAGCTGCCTGTGCCTGTATCTTGGTTCTTTCACTCACCAGCTGGGCAATGCTGGGCAAGTTACTGACCCTCTCTGTGCTTCTGCAAGATGAGGTTGGTGATAGAGCTTACTCACAGAGTTAGGCGGATGAATATCTGGAAGGCATTTAAAGTCATTCCTGGGACATAGCTAGTGCTCAATAAATGTTTACTATAATTATATTAAAGGGTAATATGTAATGTTTTCTACTATATGTTAAAAGGTATAGATAAATTTAAATCTTAATGAATATAGTCAAATTCAGTTTCACAGGCACACATCTTTTGAGAAGAGAATGTATTGCGTATGGGGAAAATGACAGGGGCTGAATTCAGCATTACCAACTGCAAAGGAAATTTAAATATGGCCACTTAGCAGACAGCAACAGAGGGAGGGCAAGAGTCCTGTCTTGATTTCCACTATCTCACCAGAATTTTTTCTCACTGTGCAGATACTTGGTGACCCTCTGAGGTCCTGGATCTTGAAGGAATCTTTTCTCTCCTTATTTTCAGTATCTAATTCTTCCATCAACTTTGCATCTCCTTCGGGGTCTAAAGTGGTCTCCGCCTCACTCCTTCTGGTTCCTTAGGGTCATTCCCTCTTTCTTACAGCCCTTTGCCACCGTCCCCCACCCCACGCTCTCCCCATGGGATGGAGCGATTAGCCCGTGGGGCTGCAGGTGCTTAGTCACGGAGCCTGGGGCCCAGCTGCCTTGCTTGTGAGGACTGTCCGTGCTTGAGCACCAATTCTTGCAACTAAGTCGATATCAAACTGTCTAGATGTAGGACACCACCACGTGGACAGCTGGACCTGAAGAAGCATTTAATCCCAGTTTTCTGAATTTTAACTCAGGGATTCCCATACTGTTTCTCACTAGCTCTCGCAGCTCTTTGGACTGAGCGTTGCCTGCGACTTGGCTCTTAGTTTTTGCCCTGTCACAAAATTATTTACCGGCAAACACGGGTACCTTAAGGCAACCACAGAAAAGTGAAGCAAACTCGAGGATGGTGTATGGTTACAAATCCTAGTGAAACCTTGCTTGTCTTTCCAGAGCCTCTCCGTTAAATCCCTGCCCTGAAGTTAGCTATGTCTCTATCTGCGTCTACAAGATTTGTAACTCGGTGAGGAAAAACCATTTTGTTCTTTATTTGATGAACTTCATAAAGGCTAGAATTCCCTCTCTTTACAATGTTTACATCTTTTAAAAAAATGTTTACATTCTGTATACAAGCCACTTTATATTAACAATTTCAATTCTGTAGTTAGCACGATATTAAAAATTATATTTTAATGGATTCTGCCCATCTGAAAAGACATACTGTTGGAGAGTGTTGACTGAAGGCCACTTTTGAGAACACCAAAGCCATAGGGTCAATGCCTACAGTTTTTACCGTTCTTTTCCCAAAGCTTAGAGAAAGGTTCAAAACCTCGTTTATGCTCAGTGGCACTCAATGCAATGACATGAATGTTGTACTGACAATAATTAGAATTCGATCCATTATAGGGACAGAAGAAAGCCTTCCTGAGATGAATTTGGAAAGAGGATGAGGACACACAAATTTACCAAACGCAGCACCCCAAAACTCAAAGCGAACCTGCTCCCAGAAACCAGCTGCTGGTGGAAGTGTACAAATCTCCAAGTGGTAAACACATGTCCAGAATTTTCCATAAGCACTTTCTGAAAAAAAGTACTGTGAAAGCTTTGGTGCTCAAAGCATACCAAACCCAAACTCAAACACTAAAACTGGATCGATATTGTGAGAGTAAAACTATATGTTGAGGCATGAATACTCTGCCAGAAAAGCTGATTACAATGATATTAACAAAGGCGTGTATTTTTTCAAGATCTCTGTCTTCTGCCAATGTCACAGTCTGCAGGTGGGTGGGAGAAAGAATGGCAATTCTACCAAGACTGGAAAGGAAGAAAACAATTTTATGGTAACTGTTTGGTAATTAGTTTACTAAAACCTGAATCGGAACATGTAGACACGAAGTACATTGAAAAGATTTTTAGCTTTCGGGAAAGGAAATCCATTGCAATAAAAAAGTCGATAACAGTCTCTTCAATTGACAGCAAGAATTTCTTTCAGTTTTCTATGTGTGAACAAAATCCCGTCACATCAAATTATCCAACTAGTTAATAAAAACAAATTCCCCGGAAACTGCACATTATTTAAGTCCTCCAAATTAGAGGCGGTCAGCTCAATCTGTGATCGGGGGTCCCCGGGTGGGAACTATGGACCCGTCAGCCAGACTGGCTCTGCTGCAGGCTACCTGGATGACCCCAGGGAGGGTCAGCTTCAGTGACTGCCTTCCTGAGCGGCCAGGGCTGTCCCTTCTCCCACACCACGAGGGTTAGAGCTTCTTTGAGCCTTCTCACGCCTCACCCACAAGCCCCAAGTTAGCCCAGTTCAAATGCTTCCCTGAGTTTCTAGATGTTCCTCTATCTCCTATGCCATTGGCCTGGAACCAGAGTTTTTCATCTACAATTTCCCCCTCAAAACACAGAGGGGACAGGGCCCCTTGCTGGTTCTTGCTGGGGAAACCATTTACTTACCTCCTTACTTTGTACCGTACAGGGAAGCGACCAAAAATGTGTTTTCTGTTTATTGGTAACGGGTCCCGTTGGATTAAATGACTGAAGAATGCGTCTATTGCAGCTGAAAGAGGTATCATGTTTACAGTAACATTTTAAAGTTTGGTTACTCTGGGAGCATCAGTTTACATGAGAGTAAATAGGTGATAATGAATACGATGAAGGATTCTGCGTTAAAGGTGTAGCTCTCTAGAAAATGTTGGTGTGTTTGAATAGCCTCCCCAGGAGCAGCTGCAGGTCGGTGGGACACAGCACTCAAGGTTGCATTTCTATATGCCTTAAAGAGTAGGGAACAAAAAATGCCCCATGAAATTTTCCCACGTGAAATCTTCATGAAGGTATTGGCAACAGGTTGCTTACGATCTGATTGCGGAGAAACCAGATTAGGAAGTAGCTGTGGGAAAATAAAACTAGTATTTGCATTTAAGTAGTTTGCCAGAAATTCTGATTGAAGTCATAGTACTTAGGAGAGGAGGAGTCTGGGTCAATGGCACTTTCCATCCGGTGTCCTGGGACCCCTCTTGACGGGCTGCTGTCTGTCCTGTGCTGATCTAGGGCCCAGGGTCCACGGCATTTACTTCTGTCTCTTCTCGGTGACTGGTTATCCCCTAAAACACTGCAGGAGCGGCTCCCTTCTGCCTCTTGCTCACTGTCAGCCCACTTTGCATGTCTTGCTGTTCCCTCCCCAACCCTGGCCTGTCCTCTGGAATCTCTAGGCTTCCCAGTGGGCAGAGCCTATACACTGGAAACACAATTTTCATCCTCCTGCAACTTCTTAGCGCAACTGGGCTCTTTCTCCAAAGACACTTTATTTCCCATTCATTACCCTGTGGAGGTCATACCTTCCACACCCAAGAGCACAGGGGACATGTCAGAACCTGCCTGTCCTTTGTCTTCGTTTCCCTGGCATCCCCAGCATAGGCTCTGAGATTCTTGGTCACTTCTGCCGCCCTGCCCCTTGGCTGCCACACCCCTTACCCAACGCATGCCCCTTGAGAGGCTCTTCTGTCATGCGTCACAGTCTTTGTAGCCAAAAACACATGGCTGCCCAGCTGATGCTCTCACGAGCATCTTGTCAAGTCCAGCCAGACGACCCGTTTCCACCTCCCAGGCATGGCGCACACACCCCAGCTTTCCAGGCGTGGAAGCCTGGAATCAGATCATCCTCTCCAGTGGCTCTCTCGACTGCTTATAGCTAGCAGCTGCCTCATCAGAGCGGCTGGACACAGCGCCCTCTTTTCTGGTACCCAATTCAGCATGGCCTTCTCCCTGTTCATTTATCCTTTGCCATCATTATTAATAACGATGACATTCCATCCTTTATTTACTCCTCATTGGCTCATACCGCGGCAGCTATTTCAGGTCTTTTACTCTCCTTAACTCCAATTTTCACCCTGGCTCAACTTCACTGAGCAGCTTACTTACCTTCTATTAAGAAGATGGAAAACACCTAGAAAGATCTCTTTTTGTATTTTTACCCATCCTTTAACGTATCGCTGGGTCAACGCTTCTCTCCTGCTTCAGAAGACGCCATATTAAACACAAAAGTGCCAACCTATATAGAAGACAAAACAGGTGGTTCGTTTTCAAAATCTAAATAATTAATCAAATGATTAAAACTGTCTTCAGCTTTTAACAAATAAAAAATACCCAGTTCATTTCAGTAGGAATATGATAGTGTAATTTCAATCATTATGCCAATTACTGTCCTTCTGCACAGCATTAAAAGCATTTTAAAATCTGGTTACAAAAGTAAAATGTTTATTGAGAAAATGTGGACAAATACAAAAATAATAAGGGGGGAAATAATCCATAGAACACAGGGTGGTGAGTGTTATGTAGGACCTAGATTGTCTAGGATTAAACACTGGCTGCTTATTAGCGGAATGATTTTACACAATTGAATCTCTATTTGCTAGTTTCATCGTTGTTGAAATAAAAGTCAAAATAGCATCCCTTCTGTGAATTATTTCGATGACAAAATGAAATAATTCATTCAGTTTTATCACATTCCCTGGCACTTAGGAAACCTCAAGCAATGTTGTTTTTATGCTTTCTTCCAATTTTTACATGTGCATATTACATACCATATACATATGTAAGTATTTACAAAACCGAGGTCACATTGCAGCGAACGTGCTATGGCCTGCTTTTTCACTCAGCATTGTCTTGTCAGCATTTTCCTGAGCTATTTCGTATTCTTTGAACATGTGTTTTTTTAATGGTGGAATAGCATTCTATTCCATGGATTTACTATAATTTACTTAATCTCTATTGTTGGTTAATTAGGCAATGACGATCTTTTGCTATTATAAATAGCATCGCAGTGAACATCCTTGTATATAATTCTTTGTTTCTCTGATAATTTCCTTGGGATAAATTCCAAGAAGTGTAATTATTAGGTCAAAGGATCAGAACATTTGAAAAAATCTTGATCCCTGTGCCAATCTGAGCTCCAGGAAGTTTGTCCTAATTTATATTCTCTGCATCAAGAAGGAGGAGTTTTTATTTCATCACACCTGGACTGTTGATGAGTAATGCACAGAATCTCATTTTGGAGGCTGCTAGCCTCTTAGTAACAGGAGACCCGACAGCACCTTCCATTTGTCAGGTTTGGTTCTAGGAGTGAGTTTTGGGTGATGTTAGGAGAATAGACCTTCAGGACAGGTTTCATTTAGGCAATTACTCCAGAGTACTAAAATGAACTTGAAAGTCTTTAATATATAAGTACGGAAAATTAAATGCAGCTCTCAACAATCATTTTACAGACAAACATTATTCTTATTTTTAAAATGTTTATAAAACGAATACTGTTTATTTGGTGATTAATCTGCACTGCTTCACCCCAGCAGTTTCACCTTCGCTGTCACTTGCAGGATGACAGTGTGTCCCCAGGAACTAGGGAGCCATGGTTTCTCCCACACGGAGACCCCCTTTTAACGTCTCTCATGCTTGGGCACCAACTCTGGGCCCATGCCATTGGCTTTGCTTAAGAATTTGCTCTTGACATTTAAATAGGAATCAAAAGGAAGCCCTTTTTTTTTTTTTTTTTTTTTTTTTTTAAACTTACACTACTTCCCAAGAATCCATGGTGGAGAAAAAAGCTGATAATAGGATTAGATGGGATAACTGAATCCAGGAAAGCTGTCCCCATTAGAAGATACTGGACTTGCTGCTTCCAGATACCCTGATATTTTTGAGTCCCTTGACCACCTGCTTTTTAACTGATAAGGCTAATATGAAAAGTTATATCCACCACTGCGATGGTGCATTTTATATGAATATGTATAAATTGTGTGTGTGTGTTTCAGCCAGGGTTTTTGTTTGTTTGTTTGAAAGAGTGCATACTGTTTTTTTTTTTTTCAAAGTTAATGGTTGATGTATATTTTTTAACGCTATTCAACAAATATTCTAAAGCTGAGGAAAGGGAAAATCTTTCCTTTCCCAGTGCCTGGTACACAGTAGACACAGGCAAATGTATGTTAAATTATTGTTAAAATTTTCATTAGAGTTGACTTACAATGTTGTGTTAGTTTCAGGTGTACAGCAGAGTGACATCAGTTATACATAAACATAAATCCATTCTTTTTCAGATTCTTTTCCCATATAGAGAATATTGAGTGGAGTTCCCTGTGCTGTACAATAGGTCCTTGTTAGTTATCTATCTTGTACATAGTACTGTGTGTATGTTAATCCCAATCTCCTAAGAGTGTGCACTGTTTAGAAGAGGCATGACTTACACTTGACTGTGAGATGGAGATTTGTGTTGAATCTAGGTCTGTGTATGGAGTAGGGTAAAAAAGGAAAGTCCTTCATTTTGCCTATGAGTGTGATGGTAATTAACACGTTTGTCTGAACAGACGAGAAGCAGTTTCTCTGTGCCGTGGGGAAGTGATGAGATCCTTGCCTACTCAAGAGTGGAGAGCGGATGGGGGAGGGGGCGGTTTGGTGTGAGGGCTGCCAGCACTCGAGTTGGACCAGACAGCTGAGGGGAGGCTGGACGGGAAAGTAAATCATTCAGGAGGGTGAAAACCCACGAAACAACTCATTGCTGAGATGCTGAGGAAAAGGCAGAGCGTAAACAGAACTCAGGGATAGATTGGTTTAATGAAATGCAAATTAGATTTCACTGGTTCTTTTTCCTCATTTGCTTAACTTGTGTATCATGTTGTTTTAGTCACAAGTTTAAGTTTCTTTGGTCTACATATTTTGATGAAAATAAAGTCCCCAGTTAGATATTGTCTGTTATACCAACAGGGATGGATTTTAACTTAGATCTTTTGGTGCTAGGTGTGCTGCACCTGTAAAGCACAATCATTGTTTTCCTGTCACACTGTCGTCATTGAGGTATGAGGAGAGACTAGATTAACACTGCAATTTCTCTACGTCTTTGGTAGCTTTGTCAAGCAAATCTTCTAGAAGATGTGATGCTTGGCCAAACACCTTCTTTGATTTTGGGGTAGACTGAGCTTTGATTCAACGGCTGCTTGGGACTGTTGTTCCTGTCGGCATGTGGTGTGTCACCAAGGCAGTGGGAGCGCAGACACAGGGTTCTGTCACGGGGAGAATTCTAGTGAGCTGGTTCAGGCTGGGACTCAGGACTCTGATTTCCTCACTCAGCCTTGAATTTGTGCTTTTCGCACGTGAATCCTTCTTGATTCTTATCTCGGTCTGTAAATAGCACAGAAATTGCACATGGAAAAATGGAACAAATCATACTTTCTTTCAAAGGGCAAATTAAACATTCCATAGAATAAGGGAAGAGTTGTTAGCAGGAAAAAAAAATGCACCCTCGCTAGTGCCAGTGTGAAAAAAGAACAGAGTCAATTGGACTCAAACTCAACCTTCAAGAAAGTTTTGAGCATTTGCACTTTTTTCTTTAACCACCCTCTTAGCCCTCTTGCCAAATCTCAAATCCTGAGTTTTCCAAAGGTTTGAAAATATTCTCATTAATTTTTTTCTCTCCTAGCCCTGTATTTACCAGGGCTTGACATGGAAATACTGAAACCTAGTAATAAAGGGCACTATGGTATTCTCGGTCTGTCTGAGGCCAAGCCCTCCTGGCAAAACTCTCAGGAAGTCCCATTCCTACCAGGCTACAGTGGAGTTTTCAGTTATGGACTGTTCTGACAAATTCAGGTAAATTTAGAAGAAGCTGTTTACTTAAAGAAATGAAGTGAGCTATTTCTTTGACTAAAAATTAAATACATTTGTGGAGGAAATTCAGAAACTATCTTCTTGAAAGGAGAGAGGAGATGAACCTTCTGTGAGATTGACCTTGGAATTATAGCATCTTCTCCTTCTTGGACAGGAGACACTGAGTATGTCACCTGTGATTTGGCCCGAGTTCATGAGCACACAGGGCTTGTTTCTCACCTGTGGAGTTGGAGAATGCCACGATCTTATTCGACTCATCATGCCTTCACCAGGCAGCCGTTACGTGAGCGCATCAGGAGAGGGGGTCTTCTGGCCACTGCACATCCTTGGTACCCGGGACTATGCACAATCCACAGAGGATGTTTGGTGACCATTGTTCAATGGATGACTAGATGAGTGGACGCAGAAAGAGAATGCCTGGCTCTAGCATTGAAGAAGCTGCCACGCGTCTGCGTCTTGACCACGTTCCCATAGCTGGTTAGTGGTCTAGTTAGTCCTGGAGTCCAAATGCTGCCCCTTAAGCTCCAACCATTCACCAACCACGCCAGCTCAAGTCTTTCCCAAAGATACAGCCGGCTCCACTGCCCTTCACTCCTCTCATCCTGACCCTTCATTTTATCCCCATCTGCTCTCATGGTCCACTGGTGACAGCAGTATCACGCAAGTCCCACCTGCCCCTCCTGCATCTCTCAGCTTCCCCTGAGCCACATTTCTTAAGCGTCCTCACTCTGTGCCTCTAAGCAGAGCCTCTTCGCCCATCTGCCCTTTCTCTCTGGGAGGGGCATACCTGTTCCTCTCTGGGGGGATGCCTTCAGCGAGGGTCTCAGCCCCACCCTCTTCCACCCTTCCAGGGCGAGGGCCCTGTCTCCCTCTAGTCCCGTTGGGCCCTGAGCCATTCTCTAGGCAGGTGGGACCCCAGCACCAGGCTGGGGCTGCTCAGACCTCGACTCCTCTGCATGGGGAACTCTCTAGAGCTTCCTTCCTCTTTTTTGCTTGTCTATGATTTTGTGGACATTTGCTCTTGATATGTAAATTTACATATTTAGCAAAAGCTCATCTTAGAAAATATGGGAAACACATCATGCAATAAAGCAAAAATCACCATAGTCTTGTCTCAATGTTCTCTGTTCATTTAGTCATTGTGCAAAATTTACTAATGTCAGTGAATGAGGTGCAGTGGAATCACAAAAGTAACAATGGCCAAATAACAATGAAGGTGCTGCTTACTGTTATTATACGGGCAGGTTATGCAGGCTCTGTTCCAGACCACCACAATAAATTGAATATTGCGGTACAGTGAGTCCCATGAATTTTTTGGTTTCCCTGTGCATACAAAAGTTATGTGGAGGTACGCCTGTCACTTGTTCATATTTTACCAATGAGCAAACTAAAGCTCAGAGAGGCTAAATGATTAAGGGCAACACAGAGACTTAATGGCAGAACTAATACAGTAAAAATGACTGAGGTTCTAGAAATACAGTGATAGGGAGGAGATGTTAGCTGAGGAAGCTTTGATAGAAGAAGCATCATGAGCTGAATCTTGCAGTGAACGGACTAGAGAGTAGAGAGGCTTCCAGGGTGGAGAACCATGGTAGATAGGATGGCCCAGCTCAAGCATGGGAAGAGAGTAAGACACTTGAGGGTGACCACATGTACGGGCAGAGAAGGTGGAGTCCCTTTTCTTATGAAGCTTGTAATTCCGTCTCCTCCAAAGTCAGCCATTGGCTCCTGTTTCTGAGCAGCAGACCATGTTACTCACTGTTCCTTCAGGACCTGCCTTCCTTGTTTATGTCCAAATTCAGAGGGGCCAGAATACCACTACTGAAGGAATAACAGAGGTGACGAAGGCAATGGATGAGCAGAGAAGTCAGGTTGCCCATGGGTACTGTGGTCTGAGTTTCGTAATTCATAATTAAATTAATATATTTTACACATTAGTTTAAAAAAGACTTAAAAGTATACCTTTAGTGTATTTATAACATTTTATTGTTTTAGACTTTATTCCTTCAAAAAATTGCTTTACTTTGAAATACTGTAAAATTTACAAAAAAAGTTGAAAAAACAGGAGAGATTGGTTCAAAAACAATACGCAACGTTTCCATATACCCTTTGGTGAGGTTACCCAGATTTTAACCTCTCACATGGTATAATTATCAAATTCAGGAAACTAATATTGATATATTAATTAATCTACAGACATTATTCAAAGTTCACCAATTGTCCCATGTATGTTTTTTGGTCCAGTATCTATCAGTTCCCATGTTGCATCTATCTATCTATCTATCTATCTGTCTGTCTGTCTGTCTGTCTGTCTGTCTATCTATCTATCTATCTATCATCATCATCATCTATCTATTGTCTATCTATTATCTATCATCATCTATCTATCATGTATCTACCTATTTATCTATCATCTATCTATTTTCTATCTATTATCTATCTATCTACTTATCTACCTATCATCATCATCTATCATCTATCTATCTATCTATCTATCTATCTATCATCTATCTTTCTACCTTGGCTGTGCCCTGCAGTTTTCAGGATCTTACTTCCCTCGCCAGGGATTGAACCCGGGCCCCCGGCAGTGAAAGCACGGAGTCCCAACCACTGGACCGCCAGAGAATTCCACCCCCCCCCCCGCCATGTTGCATTTAGTTTTACATCTGTAGTCTCTTCCAAACTGGGACAGTTCCTTGGTTGCTCATAATATTGACACTTTTGAAGAGTCTGGCCAGTTAGTTGATAGAATGTCTCTCAATTTGGGTTTTTCTGATATATCCTCATAACTCAGGTTATACATTTTCCCCAAGAATACCACAGAAGTGATGTTGTGTCCTTCTCAGCATATCGTATTGGGAGGTACATTGTGTTAATATAACGTAATTAGTGGTGATCTTGATCTTCATCACTTGGCTAAGGTGGGGGAGATCTGAGGACTGCTTACAAATGCAATCATTTAAAACTATTTACTTTGAAGGCATTTAGCAGAGCAGACATGATAAAAAATTATGACTTTTCAATAGGAGGGAATATGGAAAAGCAAATGCTTTATTCAGTGCAAGCATGCACATTATCAGAAAAATTTCAAAGTTAATAAGAAGAATTAGAGAGACTACACCATTGTGGATGAAACACTCTTTAAGGTTTGTGTCTGAGAATTGTACATGTTGTGGGCTTTTGTCAGGCTTTAAATACATGAACCATAGTCTACTATTAGAATTCTGCCAACTTTTAAGGCTTTTGCATACCTAATGCAGCTTCTAAGTGTTATCAATTAATAAAATGTATGCCGTAGCAAACATTTGGTAAATATTTACTATAATTATTGAATTGTACTTACCTCAAGGTTTTTTTCCCTTCCGCTTCTGAAAAAGCATGACATGGATTGCAGTAGATCCTGGCAGCCACACAGATGTTGAAGTGTGAATTTTGGATGTTTGCAAGTTGTAAATATGTGGAATTTTGATCTTGAATGGGAATTTAATATTACAACCTTACACGGTTGGAAAAATTCTGCAATAGCCACCATTTCACATTTGCATAAACAGCTTTATTATAGTCGGGGTAATATATAGAAAGAACACAAATTACTCTGACCAGAGTTAAACCTATAAAGCAATCACATTTGAATGAGGATTTTACTTAAAATCAGAGACTCATCAACTTTAAAGTGTTTTTATCTTTCACAGGAGACAAATTTAGCCTGTTATGAATAAAATCCCGTAATATCTGCATTTTCTGGCTGGCATGTGTGTATTGCCTCCATGGAACTTTAAAATCAGACCACACATATGAAAAAATTAAAAAAGAGGCAAAGAACCAAAACATTTGACCAGATTTTTTTTTACTCCATGTAGTTAAATAATTGAGTCTAAAGTGTTTATTTTAATTGAATTTTAAGCCTATAATCCGTTTCAATTCTTGACTTGACTTTGAGGTGCAGAGGGTACAGAAACTGCTAGAATCTTTTGAGATTTATCCTCGTCATACCTTCTGTTGATGTTGGCACGATTCCTCTCTCTTCGTTCGGTGGAAGTACAGTTCTGGTGGTGCAATTTTACAAGTATTTTGTTACAGTATTCATGGAGTTAGGTACCTACATTCCAAATGCAACAAATTATAAGGTATTTTTCTTGATTAATCAGAAAACTTTATGACACACGTTTTTAAGCCTAAGGCTGAAAACAATTTGTATATCGCCATCAAAGGTGTGATACGCATTTGAAGAATTCTGTAAGTTAGTTCAGCATCTTGGATAAATGTTGGATTAATTATTTGGCTCCTAGGAAGTTTCACTCAGGCATGTCTTAGTTGCCTACAGTTTGAAAATAAAAAGCAGTTGAACTGAGAAATACAAATATAGTATTGCATGATATGGCTATTTTTATTGTAACTCTAAGTCGGTTTTATATAGCAAAACTCCAAACTTCAATTGAGGAAACCTTTATAGTTTTTAATATGTTTTAACACAACTGGTTATAAACTCCATCTCTTAAAAATAGTAATTTGTAAATTTGGAGGGAATGAAACAAAATTGTCTAAGCATTTGAAAACTGGTAAAACCATTTAAAATGAAAACACTCATCTACAGAATTTCATTTCTCTACTCTCATTCAAATTGATGTTAACTTGTCAAAGCCATTCTAATTTTTATATATCTTTATTCACTTTTAAAACCCTGAATGATGCTTTGCTTCCTTAAATTCAGAAGTGGAGTGTTAATTCGGGAGACAGAGCTGTAAAAATCACAAAGTATTTGTAATTTTCTCCTGACAAATCAATGGCTTATGCAGATATGAGGAGGAAAAGGAGACATTTCCAAGGTAGAGTTCTTTTAAGGGAAGGGATGAGAAAAGATAAAGGAAACTGTACCAACGCTTCTCCAAACATCAGCTGGATATTAGAGCATAGCTCACTGATTTTAGTCTTTATTTTGAATTTGAGAACTGAAGACTGGATTTTCACTTCTTAGAGATTTGGATTTTTACACACAACCCTGTGAGGTAGATAGGGATATTACCCCTTTTTGCAGATGGATTAACAGAGGAAGAGAGGTTACACCACTTGTCAACGGTCATTCTGCCAGCAATTCTAACCCAGGTGGTCTGCCTCCAGAGGACTTGATGTGTTACGCTGCCTTCCTGGAGTTGAAATTCTTATGACTGTGTATTGTTTTGAGCCCTCTGCAAAGGGCGTGGCAAGCAATTTTGAACACTGTCTACTTGAAAATAAAAATAAGCGAAAAGAATGAATCTGAAATCACATGGGATCCCATTACCAAGTGATGCAGACGAGAAAGCTTCTGGTAATTCCAGGTTTCTCCATATGTTTGGACATACCAGCACCCACATTTCCTGAGCCCTCAGCGTTCTTTGGGAGAAGAGGACCATCAATCAACCAGCCAATGCCTGTTGCTTTTCATCATGATGGTGTACTACGCAGAGTTGCCCAGGCAGGAAGCAGCTCACTAGCAAACCAGTGTGTGCTCTTTGCAGAATTCTGCCTGTGTGTGTGTGTGTGTGTGTGTGTTTTGGGTTTTTTCCCTCCAAATTGCTGCTCCTTTTTCCTTCTCTGCCCGTAGTGTCTCCAGACATGCAGCATTTCTCTCTCCATCAGCTGTTCTAGGACCATCTCATAACTCCTTTTTAGTTGCTCTGGAGGTTGACCGCTTAGAAATTGAAGGTACTCCCAACACCTCCACGTCGTATATCTGATTGCAAGTAGCCTGTATTTACTTAATCCACATGGTCTCAAATCTACTCTCCAAAATTAGTGAGTGTGCGCTTGCGCTCTCAATTTGTCTCTGTCTTGCTTTCTGTGGCATTTATTAGGACTCCTCCCCAAAGATTTCCAACACACCGCCTTCAGGGTGCTTTGTAGGACCACATTTTCTGGTCTTGTGATGGTGTGGGGTTATGTGGCTGGTTCTAGCCCGTGAGATGCAGCACTAATTGCTAGTGCAAGACACCGGAGCACCATGGTTCATACAAATGTAAGTCACATACAAAATTTAAAATTTTCTTGTAGCCACACTAAAAAAGTGAAAGGTAACAGGTAAAATTAACTTTAACGATCTATTTTCTTTAACCTAAGCTATTCAAAATATATTCATCTCAACACGTAATCAACATAAAATTATTGAGATCGTTTACATTCTTTTATTATTACTATGATTCTTTTTACAGAGTCTTTGAAGTCAGGTGCATCTCCATTCACACAGGCCCCAGGTCAAGTTGTTTGCTATTATACAATACAACAAGCAGTGCTGTAATAATCATCCTTATAGTTAAATCTTAGGGTACAATAATTTTTTTTTAACATAAACTCCTAGAAGTGAAGTAACTGGGATAAAGGCACAGCACTTTTTATAGTGTTTAATAATTACTTCCGGTTATTTCCTCAGAAGGTATCCGTGTATTCTTTTACCACCTGAAGCATGACACAGAGTATTTTAATTTTTAATTTTTATTTATTTATTTATTTATTTTAAAATTTCTTATTGAGGTTAATATTTTTTCATATGTGAGTTTGACAATTGTATATTGTTTTGTTAATTGCTTGTTCATGTCAGTTGCCCTTTTTTCCTAATAAGGTGTTCATTTAAAAAAATTGGCTTGTAATAATTCTGTCTGTATGCCTGCTGTTAACCTTTAGTTGTCATAAATATTTTATATGTTACTAATTGGTCATTCTCGTCAAAATTGAGATTTTTATAAAAAGTAGAAATATATGACTTTTAAATTATACTTTTAAATATGACTTGCCTTTAAATCAGGTAATTTTGGTTCTTCAGAAGTAAACTAAAGTAAAACATTATGGAAGATTTAGTTAATCATTATCTATTCTCTCAGCTTCTTAAAAAGCTACTGGTAAAACCTTCCTTGATCACAGAACTAGACATACATTATAATTACTAAAGACGATCTCACATTTTTAACAGAAAATCCCCTAAGTTGTGTGTGTATCTTCCACGTGTAAACATACAACATCCATCCAGTATTTCTACGACAATTTTAGATGAACTATACTAGGTATATCTTACAGTTTGATAGAACAAAGTCACTTTTGACAATCATTTACATGAAACTGTGAGAGTTAATTCTCCTTTCCCACTTCCCCACTTCGGCCCAGTGACTCACCATGAATTCTTCCTAAAGGATTCTCTTGGTTCTAATGGGCTTGGTGGTCCCTAATTCCTGTTATCATTCCATGCTTGCGACATCCTCTTGTTGTTTCTGGAAAAGTGTACTGTGAACTACAAGCTTATTCTATTCCTTAGCCCTTGTATGTCATTCTTAACACACACAAGATGATTTGCATTCATTTGTAATCACTGTTCTTTGCAAAATACTGGTAGGAGTGTTATTATAATAACTGCCATTTTGCCCATGGGGAAACTAAGAGCCAGAAAGGTTAAGTGACTTACCCAAAGGCATACAGAGAATTGATGGCAGCACCAGGATTTGCGGGTGGGAATCCTTAGAGGTTCTCTGTTGTTAAGAACACTCAGCAAGAGGGCCCCTTGGCTGTGTTTTCTTTCTTCCACCTGTCACATTTTGTTACTCTTTCACTATGCGAAGGATTCTTTAAGAACACGTGACATGCTTATAATAATACAAGGTTGGCATAATGATATCTCTTCTATTTTTTCTTTCTCTTTTATTATTTATTTATTTATTATTTATGGCTCTGTTGGGTCTTCATTTCTGTGCGAGGGCTTTCTCCAGTTGCGGCAAGCGGGGGCCACTCTTCATCGCGGTGCGCGGGCCTCTCACTGTCGCGGGCTCTCTTGTTGCGGAGCACAGGCTCCAGACGCGCAGGCTCAGTAATTGTGGCTCACGGGCCCAGTTGCTCCGCGGCATGTGGGATCTTCCCAGACCAGGGCTCGAACCCGTGTCCCCTGCATCGGCAGGCAGATTCTCCACCACTGCATCACCACGGAAGCCCTTTCTTTCTCTCTTAAAATGTATTATTTCGACAACTTGGAAGTAGGTGGGAAATGAAGAAGTCATTCAAGCTTTTTACATGGAACGACCAAATGGAATCACTGAAGAATCCAGAAATGTACCCAGTCTTTTCCTTTAGCGGATGGGAAATGCACTCCAGTGAGAAGGATACTCATGCACTCTCCTCTACTCACATATGCGTAAATAATAGGAGGTGAAGAATGGATATTAATAGTGTCACAAATAAGTGCCGTGATTTCAAATGTTCTTTTAATTGTTGAGTGACTAAACAATGTAAACAAAAGTCTGTAGGGATACGAATTTCAAGTTACCCTTCAAGTGTATTTTGTAATACAACTTTTTTTTTTTTTTTTAAACCACTCCAGGACACAGAAATTCTATTAAACTGTTAAATAAAGGTTGTCAGTTAGTTGAAAAGGATTTTTCGGCTTCATGTCTCAGAGAACAGACCCTTCGCTATGTCCTTCTAAAATCAACACTAGCATCGTTTTCATCGTAAGATTTTGGGAGTGGTTAGGCAATTCTGCGTTTGGGTATGTTTTTGAAAATCAGTACTCTATTCATAAAAAATACCAGGCTATAACTTAGAAATTACCATCTCCCACTCTCACCATTCCCCCATTTTAAGTAAACTTTGTGTCTGTCATCTTTGGAATACTGTTTGTGGGTAGTTTTCCCCGTTTAAAAAATGTGCTTTTGGCTTCTCTTTCTATATAAATTATGAGAAAATGTGATTTTTACAGGGATCTTTGGAAAGCACCTGAAGAATGTGAGGAAAATTGTTGTTCAACTTAATGTAGTGCCCTAATTTGGAACATAAACCTTGTTTATTTGCCTCCGAATGCTTTTTCAGCAACCCTCTCCCCAAGAAGATATCAGTTATTACCTACCCTCAGGAAGCAGCCTTGTCTTCGAAAGTAATCAGATTAAGAGGGGAACTCAATCCGATTTACCTTAGAAGTAAGTTTTCTTTTTCAAACTTCCAGAAATGACTCAAATACACATTTATCTAATTCGGGGGCTCTGGATGAAGAGGAGGAGGTCCCATTGCCCCCTGGGGGCTCCTCACACCTACATTTTCTTTCTCTGCATTCTGAAGTGCTCCTCCTACCCCAGGAAAATTGGGGATAAGAAGAAACACCCTTTTTAGGCAACCTTGGGCCTTAGATTTCAGAGAGTAATAAAACAGGAAAATCAAGCAAGCAAGCAAAAGGTCCTTTAGTTTACCCCTAAGTCAAGTGGTTGTGTAAAAGCATAACCCCCCTTCTCTCTGGCTATCACCCCATCTCCTGCCTCTTTACCCCACCACCTTTAGCTTTCTTTTTTTTTTTTTTTTAATTTATTTTATTTATTTATGGCTGTGTTGGGTCTTTGTTTCTGTGCGAGGGCTTTCTCTAGTTGTGGCAAGCTGAGGCCACTCTTCATCGTGGTGCGTGGGCCTCTCACTATCGCGGCCTCTCTTGTTGCGGAGCACAGGCTCCAGACGCGCAGGCTCAGTAGTTGTGGCTCACGGGCCCAGTTGCTCCGCGGCATGTGGGATCCTCCCAGACCAGGGCTCGAACCCGTGTCCCCTGCATTGGCAGGCAGATTCTCAACCACTGCGCCACCAGGGAAGCCCCACCTCCAGCTTTTGATGGTCACATCCCCACTCTACTCAACAAAGGAGGGAGGCTGAGAGATGCTATTTCCAGTGGGCTTCCTCCACCTTCATTCTCGGGGGTGGGGGGATGGGAGGGTAGATGAAATAACACCCCTTGTCTGTTTCCCCTCTGCCTGCTTCCCAGCCGCGGGCGGGGGAGGGGACGGCCACTGCATCTTTCCGCACCCTGACCTGGGGCAGTGGACACCGGTGGGTTCCGCCACCAGGGAGACAAGGGAGGTCAACGTCTGCAAACTCATGTTTTACTGGCATAGCTTGGGCCTTGCATGATGCCACGTGTGATGTGAGTTAGACACTTTCACGAGAGAAGATACAGGGCTGGCGGGGGGCGGGGGAGCGGGGCGGGCGCAGTGCTCAGTACTGGCCTGAGTGGTTCACACCCAGGATGCGGGAAACCTACACCGTCATCACCTGGCCGGTTCTCAGCTGACCCCTTGTCCTCTGAAGGGTCATGTTCTCATCCCCAAGAGAACTGGATAAAAGAGTGAGCCTCCTGCAGCCACGGCGCGTGCAGACACAATTTCAGAGGTAAATAGTTACCAGGTCTGGCGGTCAACTCTTCCGGCTCATTTCACTGAAATTCAGGAGTTTGGGGACGCCATGATTGGTGGAGGGTTTTGGCAACCCCCGGGCCTGCAGGAGAGCGAAACGCCCGAATTGTCTTATTTAAACCAGATATCTGGCGACATTTATTGATGTTGTTTTGGCAAACATTTTTAAAAATCCATTTTTTTTCAAGTTAAAAGCTCACTTAAATCCCCTTCATATAAGCTTCCGCTCCGTCCCCCACTGGTTCCCCTTCTTTTGCTCTATCTGTTCCCTGGAGATACAAAGACCCGTATTGATGCTAAATAAAAACCAGAAAGAGCAACCTTGATGTCATTTATTTCTCTGAGATTGAACAAAAAAAAAAATACTATTTTTTTCCCCTTAGAAAACTGTTTTGGTTTAAAATAAAAACAGTTCAAAAGGTACTTTATATGTATACCTTCCGTGCGAAAAAAACCTCCCCATCTAGTGATTTTCTCATCTTGTCCCTGTCTGACAAGATCTGTACTGAAATATCTTAAAAAAAAAAAAAAAAAAAAAGGAAAAGAAAAGAAAAGAAAGCGTCCGTGGGCAGCAGAATTCTCCTGCTCAGTTTCTCAGTCTGGGCTAAGCTGCCCCGGGAGGGAGGGGCGCGCAGAGGGCTCGCCCCGGCTTTGGGGCCAGGCTGGCCCCCGCGGTCCCCGGGCTCCAGCTGCTGCCTCCTTCATTCTGCTCGACCTGGGAGCCCGGGGCCCGCTCCTCCCGGGAATTCTCCCTTGCACCCTGCAATTGTCCCTCCTGTCTGACCTCTGCTGCTCTAAGTCCCAACAAGGTGATCTGGAAAAGCGCCGCTGGCTCCCCGGCGGCAGGCGGGTCCCGGACTCGCCAGGTCGCGCCCTCGGCGGCGGTTCTCGGTCCCGGGAGCACCGAGCCCTCGGCTTCGCGCGGCCGATCTCTGGCTCGGGCAGGGGTGGGGGTAGCGCGGACCCCGCAGCTCCAGGGCGCCCCCTGTTCCGCGCTCCCGCCGCCGAGCGCGCAGCCGGGGTGGAGAGAGAGGCTGTGCCCGCCCCCCGCCGCGGGCGCCGCGCGCGAGGACGCGGGACGCCCACCCCGCACCCCAAACCCTTGGCCGCCGGCTTGTTCTTACTGGGGCTTCGTGTCAGTGCCCACGGGGGATCTGCCGTACAAAGAACTGGAGCGAGAGTGACTAAGAACCAAAAGGCAGCCGGTGAACCTGGGCACAGTGGGTCTTTGTGCTCAGGGGCAAGGACGGCCCAGATGGGACCAGGGCTGGACCCCGCGCTGCCGGGAGGGGGGACGGCGACCCCGGGGAAGCAGGCAGCGCAGGCCTGGCCGGGAGATGCGCGCCTGCAGACCCTCTTCTAGGAGGTGACACCCGCGGGCGGCAGGAGACCACTCCGGCCTCCCTTCTGGAGCCAGTTGCTTTTTCCTTCTCAGTGTTTGCCCAGAACGTGTGTGTTGCTGCCGTTCTTTCCCCGTGAGAGCGTTTCCCAGAGAACTGAGGGAGCCCGACTCTGGATGCCACACTCTCACTTTTTCTCCTGGCCGGGAAAGCGAGGAAACGAGCCCAAAGCACCCGCGCTCTCCCCCGCCCGCCTCTTTGGCCTGCTCCATTGAAAAGGCCTTCTCTAAAACTGCAAAGAAAGAGCACAGCTTCAGAGAAACCGGGCAGAGGCTCAAGGGGAAGGGACAAAAAGGACTATCTCTGTCCTCCCCTCTTAGATGTATACAAAAGGCTGCGCTCGGATTCTTAGGTCTGTGAAACGCTATTTGAATTGAAACACAATACCGCCTCACAGGGCATGCATGGAAAGTGATTTCAGGCCGCGATAACTTAGGGTAATTCACTTTATTTTATAAACATCATTAAGTCATCTTATGCGATGATGCAAAAATATTTAACATTTTCCTTTTGCACTTTTCAGAAAAGTGGATTCTGGATGCAATCACATTTATTAGCAGGTGATTCAAAATGGTGCACCAGAAAGAAAAAGTGACTTAAAAAGAAGTTTAAGGAAAAAATATGCACAGAGTTTCCATTCTCACTGTAAAACTCTTCTCAACACAGTGCTTTCAAATGACAACTATGTTTATTCCTGTAGTAGAATGGAAAATGAGAATTGAAAAGTAAAGAAACTTTATATTCCAAGATGCTATTTGTGTAAAATATATATTCAAAGATATCAATTGTCTATATTTCAACTACATTTAAAAATTCTAAGTACTCCAGAATTGTAAATTATTCCTAAAGCAGAACTAAAGATATTTTCATGATTGCAAAATAATGTGAATTAAACTTCTTACAAAAAATCGTCTCATGTTTGAAGCGTGTCTTGTTCTATGATTTTGTCTAAGCTACCAAAGTTTTCTTGACAAAATAGAAAGATTAATTTGGTTGTGGCAGTTTTTCTGTCTTACTGTTTTAGCAGATGGCTTTCTGTTAAGCTTAGTATCAAATGTGTAAAGCTTTTCCTTAAACAAATTGTGGTCTTAAACTGAGGCATATTGTGTGTATCCTTGAAGTTGTGATGGCTGTTTTTTGGTGCGGGGTGGTGTTTCTTTTTAATTTTTAGATTTCTCTAAGTCTGTTAAATTTCACCGTTCTTGTAGTTCTGAGCTAGTAAATCTGCACTTGATCTGGGCCCAAACATATTTTGATTGTAAATAAAAAGTCTTCTTTTATGAGGATGTTCACTTCACAGCTTGAGCAGTGTAATTTTTATACGGGTCTCAGCAATCAATAAAAAAGCCACAGGAGGAATGATTTATCTTGTTGGTTACAGAGACTGTCACCGAGAGAAATTGTAAAAGATCAATTTACACAACCTGGTGTGAGAATGTTATTGATATAACACGGTTGATCAGTTTCTGGTTGTCTATGCACGGGCACTGCAGAGGGGGCACCTCCCTGAGATGGGCAGGCTTGCCAAGGTCTTAATAGACTCCGAGCTCCGTAAACGGGACGCGGAGCCTATGGCCCCGGAGGTGGCCCAGTGGCTCGGGGCTCAGGGGACCCAGCACTGGCTGTGCTCCCATCCTTGGTTAAGCGGTGTCATGCTTCCCTTCCTCCTCCATCTCCTCCTCCTTTTCCTCTCTGTCTCTCTCCCTCTCCTTTTTTCCCTCCTACTGTGAGAACTGTTCACTTGGAGACTCCCTGTCTTAATTACAAAGAGCCCTTTTAACCATAGGTCACAGGACTTGGCTCTCTTGACAGGAAATAAGGAAACAAGCTACCTTCCTGGAAAAAAAAAAAAAATTCAAACTTCCACTTCTCAAATTAGTTAAATGAAGCTTATCAACGGTTGAGCCTTTGACAGTTGGCTAATTGCAGTTGGTACATTAACTATGTTTTAACCAGAGCTGCTTGGGATGTAAGAAAAAAAAATAAAAAATAAAATAAAGCCTAGGCAGTTCCAGTGAAAGGCGAAGTGCTGCAACGGTGAAAAAAAAAAAACATTTAAACACATTTAATCTTGGTCTGACTTGCTGTAAATATTATAACACAAAATGGAGTCCTAGGCCTCAATTAACATTTTAATTAAATAGATTCACAAACATTAACATTTTAAAAAATTACACAAGCTTCTTCTTTATATCTAAGCTCTCTCTCTCTCTTTTGGCTCTACCTTCAAAATATCCTCTGCCTATACTTTTATATAAAATATACTACAGAAAATCCACCTAGTAAATATCTGGTTCCGAGTCTGTGTACACCATTCTCAAATACAGAACTTATTAAAATGAAGATAAACCTTAGTTGAATTGGTTTATTTTCTGATTTGCATTTCTTTAATATTATTACGGAAGATAGAATATCAGTTACAGTAAAATAACATAAACCACCCACTCTAGTGGTTTCCTTATTGAAAAAGTATTATAATAAGGTGAGCAGAGAAAAGCAACCAAGATTTAGAAAAATAAAATAGTGTTTTTGTGTATTTAATTTGTTATTTGCACGAATATGTAATGTCATTATAATGTGGCCTGAGTTACGGGAATATAAAAGAGTGAAAAGTCTAAGAAGACAAATTATTGTGTACTTCCAGCTAAGACTTTTAGCTGTGATTTCAGTAATATTCTCTCATGCTGTTTTGCTTTCTAACAGATTCCACATTTCCTTATATCTATATGTGTGTTATATGTATATCCATATATCCATACATATATATTTGAAGTCTGTCTTTGCTTGTTTCATTTCTTTGGAACATACACTCACACACACACACACACACGCACACAAACCTTTCACTTGGAAAAATGGACGAATCCCATGCTTTCTGAACACCTATTTAAAAGGTAAGGATCAACTAGTTCTATGCATTCTATTAGATCAGTTTTTAATTGCTAAATGTCCAATTAGTATTTATTTGCTTTTGTTTACAGAAGAGTGAATACATGTGATTTTGCTTTCATATTCCTGTATATTAAAACTCCCTAACAGCTCTCATTGTCTTTCATTAGCTAAAATTAGTACTCAGATCTCTTACCACATTCATTAGAAACTCAACACAAACAAAAGACCGCTCACAAAATATGCTTTCCCTTCATTTCTCCTCCACATTCTTTCCTGGCATGGATAGAAGTTCCTATCTCAGTACCAATGAGGCCTGCGATCTGGCATCGGACAGCTTTGCTGCTTATTCCTTCTTCAGGACCCTAACTGAATCAGCTCTCATATGACGTAGGTGGCCATATCCCCCCAGCTCTACAGGGCGATCAATGTTCCTCTCCAGACCAGAAAAACAACGCCTCAATTTCTTCACATCTGGAGAAGACAAGCTTGCTTGCATCTTCAACCGAGGTCTGCTGGGTTTTTTTTTTTTTTTTTTTTTTTTAATGCAGTTTTTATTCCTGCCAAGCTTGTGATGGCCGCAGGCCCTGAAGTGGTCTGGCACTGACTGTTCTCTGCCCTGGTCCTCCTCCCACCTCCACACCCCCCTAACCAGATCAGCCCCTCCCCGGCAGGCATCCTACAGATCCAAGTTAAAATGCAATTTCCTGCTTTTGATAAGCAGACACTATCCAGCCAGAACAAAACAGAACACTCTGATACAATTGTCTCCTGGCCAACGGGGACGCCAGCTCCCACCCTTCAAGTCTCCCCTCCTGTATGCCAAGCAGGAAATGCAATTTCTGATCTTGATTCCTATATTTTTCACCAGACTCTCCAGAAACATATTGACAGGGTCTGCACATGCAAATCAGTCAGGGAGCCGAGGCCAAGGTCTCAATCACGGGATGTTGTAGATGGTCCCACCCACCCTATTCATCTGAACTTTTATGGATACTTACATTCTCGAATAGGCAAATAGTCAGAAGAACTCTAGTTCAACAGCTCCACAAATGTATTTTCAGACCAGACGTAGCTGTCTACCAGAGTAAGCCTTATCTTGGGAGGGTGTCAAACTACCAACAAATGTGGCCTGACTTTTGCTAGAAGACTTTACCTAGGAGTTATCCAGCTGCATCTCTCTCCTGAAGACTACCAGTTCTTATTCGGTGATCATTAACATTATTTGCAACCTCTGCTGTTCCTGGGGGACCTAGTGCATACAGCAGGACAGATGGGAGGGGGCTGAGGGGTTTATCAATCATCGTGTTTCCTCCACACGTAAAGCACTCTGGGAGCCCCAAAGAAGAATGTGAAAAATGGACTATCATCTGAACAAGTTTATAAATCGGTTGGCAAGAAATTGTACTCAATGGTAAAGAGTCACTGTGAAACTGGATTGAATTGACTAGATGTTTTCCAGGGGAGTGTGACATCAGCAAAGTTTGGAATTATCAGGAAAGTTTTCCAAGGTAGAAATGATTTGGATTGAAGAAAGGAAGAATGGAGAGAATTAGAGTGAAGAAAGAGCGGAAGAGATGGTGTTGGAGGCAGGAATGAGTTCAGCAGGGCCTGCAGTCCATATTATGGTGGGGTCCATATTAAGAAGGAGTCCATATTATGGTGGGACCCATATTATGGTGGAGTCCATGTTATTGTGGAGCCCTTATTATGACTGAGCCCATATTATGGTCAGGTCCGTATTATGATGGGCTCCATATTGTGATGGGGTCCATATTATGATTAAGTCCATATTAAGGTGGAGTCCGTATTGTGATGGGGTCCATATCACCTACTGGGTAGTGATGGGAACCACGTTGGAAAGACAGGAGGCCTGATTTGGTTGGGGAACATATCCATAGGTTGGGGCATGTATTAGGAAGAAATTGGAATCATTTTAAGTAAAATACCCAATAGGAAGTTAAACACTGACTAGACCTTGGTTGAAAGAGTAAGACAGATGATACACATGCGGAGTCATAAAGAGTTTATTTTAGTGGATAAATCCAACAAGGCATGAACGTAGGCTGTATCTATATGCATTTAATCTGGGTTTGAGGAGGAACGGGATACATTTAGCCGCATCCTTGTAATTTTTAACGATAAAAGTAATGTATGCAAATTAAAGTGGCATAGAAATAGCATACAAATATAATGTATGCCATTTAAAATATGTAAAATAACATCTTTTTAGACTGAACCAGGCTCTTTATTATGTTTTTGAAAGTAAAGGACTCATTCTATTCTAGCATATATATTTTTTGATAAACCATAAAGATGTGTGCACAGAGAAACATGAAGAATCAACCTCTCTTTCCACTAAAGCAAAGTGCCACGTCATAGAAGCTCTCCACGCTGAACTCACATTTCACAACCAGGAGTTTGTGAACACAGAAAAAATCTTTTGAGGAAAAAAGGAGTTGTTGAGTGAATGATGGATGTAATAAAAGCAGGACTCAGGGTCAAATGATCAGGCAACAAATTTCAAGCATGTAACTGGGCACCAGGGTGCTTGTCAAAGGCTGGCTTGTTTAGGAGAACTAGGACGCTTTTGCTCAAATAGTACCTTTAATTTGATTTTTGCCAGAATTAGCTATGAAAATAAAGAAAATAAACTCTGTATGTAATAAACATTCTAATGACAAGGAATTTAACTATTGATAGTATGGTCAGCTCAATTATGAAATTCTTTTCTTTTTTTAATAAATTTATTTATTTGTTTTGGTTGCATTGGGTCTTTGTTGCTGCGCACAGGCTTTCTCTAGTTGCGGTGAGCGGGGGCTACTGTTTGCTGCGGTGCACGGGCTTCTCATTGCGGTGGCTTCTCTTGTTGCGGAGCACAGGCTCTAGAGCGCAGCCTCAGTAGTTGCGGCTCACGGGCTCAGTAGTTGTGACGCACGGGCTTAGTTGCTCTGTGGCACGTGGGATCTTCCCAGACCAGGGCTCGAACCTGTGTCCCCTGCATTGGCAGGTGGATTCTTAACCACTGCTCCACCAGGGAGGTCCCATGAATTTATTTTCTGATCACGTAAAGCATATTTTAATTTTAATTCAGATCGATACCACTCAAGACAGACATACGTAACGTTGGTTGAGCAAAACTGAGAAATGAGAACAAACCTGTTACAAAAATTGACTTTGAAACCCTTTACAAAACAAATGCATAGAGGCATAAGTGGCAGTTTACTCCTTTCCAGAAGGTCTGATCTGCTTTTGGGTGACAGAACTTTAAATCATTTGTGAATTAATGCTGGGGAACTAAGGCTATGATAGGCCAGCTGCTCTACTGGATGTAAGGACAAGAATGAAGAAAAAAAGGAAAGAAAAATATATTTGTGACAAATGCTTAGGACTCATTTAAAATTCTGACACAGTAGATGAGGACATTCAACTTGCTGCGATTAATTTAAAGCACTTTCATATGAGTAAATCTAGAGCTTATTCTAAGTGTAAAAATACTAGGTCACATGAGTATCTGAAAAATCTTTATATTCAAAAACCAGAATTATGTGAAACCAAAGAATACTGATGTCCTCAAAGAGAAACAAATACATTTTGATTCATCAGTTTAATGGAACAAACCATTCACGCTTAACAAGAATTTTTGTAGATGGGGAATAGAAGAAGTTGTCCCAAACATAAGGAGGACCTTTGAGAAACCAGCCTTAGGAATATCCAGAGGCAGCTTCTTTAGAGTCAAGAACCAGACTAGAAGCCCTCTCACACTGCTGGGTCTAGATAAGGCAACATGACAGATGTGTCCAAAAAGAGAAGAGCAAACAGAAGAGAAAGTAGTAAAAACATTAACTAGGGCTTATCATTTGGGGCACACTTTTATTTGGATTGAACAGGAAGGTCTACTCACATTTGATTTATTTTTATCATGAGATTTTAGTGAGTGGTGGCATTGGTCCTTTTTTTTCTTTATTGTGGAAAAATATGCATAACATAAAATGTACCATTTAAATCATGTTTACATATACAGCTCAGTGGCATTAAAAACATTCACATTATTGTATAACCATCACCACATTCCATCTGAGAACCATTTTCCTCCTTCCAAACTGAAACTCTGCCTGTTAAACACTAAGTCTCCATGTCTCTCCCCAGAACCCCTGGAACCCACCCTCCTACTTTCTGTGGATTTGACTACCATGGGTACTTCATATAAGTGGCATCATACACTATTTGCCCTTTTGTGACTGGCTGATTTCACTTAACATAATGTCTTCATTTCATCCATGTTGTAGCAGGTGTCAGAATTTCCTTCCTTTTTAGGACTGAATAATATTCCATTGTATGGACTGAACACACGTTGTTCATTCATTCACCTTTCAACAGACTTTGGGTTATTTCCACCTTTTCACTTTTGTCAGTAATGCTGCTGTGAACACGAGTGAACAAATATCTGTTTGAACCTCTGTTTTCGTTTCTTTCCAGCTTGACCCCGGAAGTGGAATCACTGGATCATATGGTAATTCTACGTTTAAGTTTCTGAGGAACCTCCATACTGTTTTCCCCAGTGGCTGTACCACGTTACACTCCCACCAACAGTGCACAAAGTTTCCAATTTCTCCACATGCTCATCAACACTTATTTTCTGATGCTTTGTTTTAGTTTTTTTTGTTTTTTGTTTATGGTAGTAACCATCCTAGTGAGTGTGGGTACTGGTCCTTCAGAATCCTCTTTTCCGTGTAAAGTGGAGCACACGTCATTTAGTTTTAGCCGATTTCTAAAGATTAAAATCTAAATACATGGTGACGAAGCACAAACCCCAGGTGATGAAGGCAAAGCATGATTCTTTTCTTCTTCTTCGAGAGCGTGTGTAATCGTGCAAGCATCATGTCATCGTGTACATGTGCAGAGAGGGAGGTGCCCACCTGCAGGCTGGTCACTGCCTTCAAGGCCCACTAACGCACTCGAGTCTCAGGGTCTTGGAGCAGCTCTTGAATCTAGGGAAGTGAGAATATATGCATGTTTATGGATGGCCCCCTTGGTTGGTACTTGGGGAAAGCTCCTTTCCTCAGACACTGAGATATGTCCTCACCCTGATTTCTTCAGCTATTTCTCTTCTCTCCACCCCCTCATACTCACTTGAGAAACAAGAAAGTTACTTCTTATTTAGGTATATTTTTTTCTTTGCATGAATCTAGACCAATGCCCAATATTCTTTCAGTCAAATAGCTTCAAAGTCAAGCTGAAGGACAAGCTCATTGGCAAAAGTCAGTGCATTTCACCACAAAACAAGAAACCTTTCTCCATCTTTTGGGGTCCCCAGCTGTATCTTTATCCAGAAACCCCAGGAATCCCACCATCTGACCAGGCTGAGTTCCTGGTACACGTGGAATCAAACAGTTACCTGGAAAAGGATGTGCTGGCTCGTGAAACGTTGGAGAGGAGGTGGAGAGAAGGGGTAGGGTCCGATGGGGAAACAAAGAAATTTGGCATGAGGGGTCCCCAGCAGGAGAGCTTTGAAAAACAGAATCAAAATCCCTGGGGAGGGGCTTTTATAAGCAGCCCTACCTGCTTCTTATGTTTGAGTCAGGTTAAGGTTTTCCAGCAACGGAGACTTTTAATCATCTGTTGGGTGAAAAAGGGCAAATAGGGCTTGTAAGGAACGTAATAAAGACCAGATACAGTCCTTTGCCTCACAAGCCCACAGTGTAATAATGTCCACGTCCAGTGAAGGTGTGCTGGGTACGCATGGATCATAGAAACATGATTTCAATGTTCACTCTTAAGACACACATTTATAAAGTACTCAAAAAATCCACTTCCTTGAGCTATGTAATTTGAGCACATGTCTTAGGTAAGTGTAACAATAGAGATGAATTTTTAAAATTTCAGTTTCTTCATCATCAAGAAAGGTTGTGTTTTTGGATATGTAAGAATGATATTGAGAGTAATGCTATACATGTAAATCCTTTGTACTGCTTGTGCATTTCTTTTTTTCAACACGGAAAGCCATGTTGGAGAACTTTCACTAAAGCTACGGTTTTGTTTTGTTTTGTTTTTTTAATCACAAAAGAGAAACAGCCAATAAAATTATTTAATGTGTATTTGAAAAAAATGTTTAAGTGAGAAAATAGTTGAAATAGTACCTTGCTATTCTCTCTGTGAAACTTCAGAATTGCACGAAATAATGGCAGATAAGAGCTACCTAAAAAGAAATGTCTGATATTATTGGGAAATGCTGACTCTCTGTTTCTTTAACAGCACAAACATTTCAACCTTCTTTCTAAAGCAAAGGGAGAAAGAGAGTAAGAGAGAGATTTTGGGGATGGGAAACAGAAGGGGCTACCAAAAATCTATCTTTCAATTCCAGTAGGTCTTAATGTTTAAAATCTCTGAAGTTTTCTTGTACTTTATGAAAAGTTACAAATTTATCTTTTTCCATTTTCCCAAAGGAGGCTGACCCAAATCCAACAGCAGCAGTTGAAAAATTTCTCTCAGCTTTATTAAATGGCCCCTACACAGCCCAGCTTAAAATTAAAAGCTCCCCCTACCAGAGGGAATATATGTGACTTTAATAACTGAAATGTGTTTTTACTTTCTATTACAGAGGTCAAAAGGTTTCTGAACAAACCAAATTTATCAATTATTTAGAGTTGATTTCTTCTGAAGTGGTATTTCTGGGATATTATTTGGTGGATAAATTCAATGTTCTAGAGCCAACAGCAGTATTTTATTCATAACAAATTTCCACTAAACTGAATTTGCTGGGGGAACTTAATTTCCACTATCGTGTTTGCACTGTAGAAATATCAGCTGAGGTGTTATAGGGCCTAACTAGTGGGCTTTTCAAAGAAATATTCCATCTAAGCACATTTATTCAGCACCTCCCTGCTTTCTGTTTATTGCTTAAGAAATGAACTAACTTCTCTATCTTCTGGGATTCAAATTTTTTTTAGCTCCTGAAACATTTTTCAAAACCACAGAGACACCATGAAAGTTAAAAACAATATCTTAAATGACATTGCCATCCTAGCAGCCAAAGAAAATGAGATTGTCGTCAAGATTTTGATTAAAGAGAGGGTTTTTTTTCAAATGAAGGTTTGTGTGCCCACAAGCGTGTGCCGACAAGCATGTGTGCATCTGTGCGTGTGTGTGTGTGTGTGTGTGTGTGTACTTGGGGTGAATCAGGGTCTCTCTGCAAAAATTCTCCTGGAACCTTGACGGACTACTTGGGGTAGGGCTCTATGTTAGAGAATTCAATAACAGTTTATAGAGCAACTCTTCTAGATTCTTAACACAGCGCATAGCCCATGTAAATATTATGTTTATTATATACTAACTAAACATATATTGGGTTTCTGCCTAAAGTCTGCCATTTGGTGTATGCAGAAAACATTATAGAACAGTTCATAAATTCATTTGAAGCTGTGTTAAATGAAAGCAGCCATCCAGAAGCTGAAATTTTTTCATCTTTAAAATAGCAGCCTTCGCAGCTCAAAAGCGGTGGGTTTATTTACGCTGGTGAATGCAACGCCCCCAAAGAAATCAAGGAGCAAGGCTGCATATTCTGTTTTAATGAAAGCAAATTTCGTTTTGACAAAAGACTGAGTTAGACTGCCCTTATCAATATGGGCCTTTATTTTATGGTTTTTATTATTATAATTATTGATTTTATTTTGGGGGCAGATTCAGCGAAAAAGAAAAAAAAAAACTTTTCCTTCCCCGATACCTATTAGCCTGCTCAAGATGGAAATAACAGCAATTAGGTTTTCCAGATGTCCACTGATAAAGATAAATGAGAAATGAAGGCGGAAAGAGGGAAGGGCACGGGCGAGCCATTCTACCTCTCCAGGAATTGGATGGCTGGGGGGTGCTGGTCAGAGGCTGGACCACTCGCACCTCTGAATGGCTGGCTGGCATCCAGCTGGCGCCCTCGGAGACGCCCCCAAAGGCTACTGGCCACCCTTGTGTGGGCGTGGTCTCTGGAGGTGAGTTGTGGGCTCTTTGAATATGAAGAGGGGCAGAGCTGGTACCCACGTGGAGACCAACTGGAGGGTTTGAACCCTTACTTGTGCACCTCGTTCCTGGAACTGGTTCATGGTAGGTTTGGCTGAATTCAACTCCAAACACAACATTTGGGATTTTCACCAGTTCACTGAGTTGACAATTTCAGCCCTGCAGAAATAGAAGACAGAGTGTTCTCTGTCACTGCTGCCATTTTTTATCACCACGTGTCGAAGTGCTTATTAAAGTACCTTTGATTGTAAGCAAGGCTTGGAAACTAACACTGCATGGAAGAGGGATTGGGCTGTTGTGGTAACAGTCTTCGTAGGGATGCTGGGGTTGCAGGTGTTGTTACCAAATCAATAAACCAACATCTTTTGCTCCACGAGCAGGGACTTCTGTCTGTTTGGTTCACAGACTTATCTCTAGCACCTGAAACAGTGGCAGTCACATAGGATGTGCTCCGCTAAGTGTATAGTGACCGAAGCATCCAATCCATTATTTAAACAGTGATTTTAAACCTCAGAGTTATGAACATTACTTTTCCCAAATGTTCACCATTGCACTGGGAATGGAATGCTTCTTCTGGCTTCAGACTTTAGAGTAGTTGAGCCTTTACTCTTTGTACAGAAAAAAGAAACTTAACCCTATGCGGGCAGATCTTCTTTGGACCCTGTTTATGGAAAGTCATCTCTTGAGAGGCGCAGGGGCCATCAGTTGCTGGAGTATCAGGTCAATATCTGATAAATCCTCCCTTGTGGAGAATTGAGTGGTAACAAGGGGAAAAGATTTGTTCTTTCTGGTGGCTTTTTAAGAATTTGCATTTGCATCTGCTCAGCTATGCAACTTGGAGTCCCATGGGGGTGGTTCCTTGTGAGGTTATAGCAACCAGGCTCCTAAAAATATTTACTACAACTCAGAGATTCCAGAATTCTTACTTTTTTCACTGATGCTCCTCCCGCACATCATTTGAACGCTCAGGTAGATTAAAATTCATCCTGAGAACTGTAGATGTCAAGACCCCAATGAGATGATTAGTAAGTAAAGAATGCACCCTCTCATATATAAAATAGATAAACAAGGTTCTACTGTGTAGCACAGGGAACAATAATCAATATCTTTTAATAACCTCTAATGGGAAAGAATCAGAAAGAGAGTATATATACATGTATAATGGAATCACTTTGCTGTACACCTAAAACATTGTAAATCAACTTATACCTCAATCAAAAATAAAAATTAAAAAAGTTATAAAAGAAAAAAAAAAAAAAAGAATGCACCCTCTCAAACCCAGGAGGAGTGTCCAGGGGCTGGATCTTGATGCTATTAAGATGCCACATGACCTTGGGTCCCTCCCTTTCCCACTCTAAGTGTTTGCAGCGCCTACACTATCCAGATGTTTGATATTTTTAGCCATGAACAAAGATCACGAATGTAATGATTGTTTTTATCCTCGATGGTTCTTGCACTTGTGGTCTACGATTGTGCGCAGGGTGAGGGCCAGATCAGTGCTTTCGAAATCTCAGTAGAAGGACAAGATATCTGAGCAACAGCTATCTTTTTTGCTGCTTTAACAGGAAATGCTACATCCCAAACAAGGATGACCAGACTGTGGGGAACCACCTCGGTTCCTGAGCCTGTCCTGAGGCTCTCCTGCTGGGTACGTGACTGCAGGAGAAACAGAAGGGGAAGCACAGCCCCCCCACCTAAGATTCTTCTCGGCCCCTACCTTGCCCACCAAGTCTGTCCTCAGGGGAGGATGTGGAAGTAGTTTTGTATATTGTTACTACATAGAGAGTTGCGGCTTTAGGTGCTTCCCCGGAGCACTGCCACCTCTGAATGAAATCCTGGCGTCTTCCTGCGCCTACATCCTGTACTAACTACTGTAGAACTGTCAGCCATCCTCTGGTAGAAAGTGCAAACAGAAGTAGAACCTGAAAACGGGAGGTTTTCCTAAGTTCTTGCCTGCTCTTTCGGTCAATCCTTCTCTTCAGTCTTGATTGCAGGTAAAAAGAGAAAGGACCCCGTACCACGTCATTTGCTGAGCTGGAAAAAAATGAAGCGACATATGGATCCATTTTTAAGAAATGTGACAGTAACAAGACAGGGCGCCATGTGAAGACAAAATAGAGATGTCAGCTTTTGGAATGATGTTAATTATTTTTATTACTAATCTTAATATAATTTTCCAGTTAAAGAACAGTGTTCCTAAGCACAGGGGAAAAAAGTAAAAAATTTGTGGTCAATTGGGCTTTAAAAATTATCTGTAGTTGTCTAATCAATCAATCAATAGCCAATTAGCACACTTGTGTCCCAGCGTGAATAACACATGCCCTCCCCCTGCAATCCCCATAAACACACACACACACACACACACACAGAGACACACACGCCTACTGTCTGTCAGGACAAATATACTGTCACACCGTTATCTATAAAGAGGTTCATGGAAACATACAGAACCCGTGAATGTGTAAAGTGCTGACAGGACAGCCCCTGTCAACGTGAATTCTTACTCCCTATTTTGGTTCTCAGACCCAGTTGACCAAACTTGCCTCTGATCTTTACAACGTAGGAAGACACTAGCTTTAATGGAGATCTTATGCCTAATTCTTAACAGTTTGTAAAAGTTGCTCAGTGAGTGTTTTGGTGTATTTGGATTCCATTTTCTACTGATAAATATTTTACCCAGTTGTCATGATTCTCTTAACAGGGAGACAAGGAGATACTAGATGAATCCAAGTGTTGCTGGAGGCAAGCTGATAACTTCTAGAGAGAAGTGTTGATTTTATTTGCAGCACAGAACCTGTAAGCCATTCAGTTTTCTAAGACTTCAATGGTGGAAATAATGAGTACTTGTCCTTCCACACAAATACCAGCCCAAAGCCCCTATGCCATTCTGTTTTGCACATTCTTTAAAAAATGGTAGGGGTTCTGAGATAGCGTAACTTTCTCTTTCATTATTGCCAATTATTTAGGAAAAAACACCCCAGGTTGAAGGCTATGGACTGAATGTTTGTGTCCCCTCCCTCCAAATTCATATGTGGAAGACTAATCCCCAATGCGATGGCATTTGGAAGTGGGCCTTTGGGAAGAGATTGGGTCCTGAATGTGGAGCTCTCATGAGGGAATTAGAATTAATAGACTCAAACTATTACATTTAGAATGGATAAACAACAAGGTGCTACTGTATAGCACAGGGAACTATATCCAATCTCCTGGGATAAACCATAATGGAAAAGAATATTAAAAAAGAATGTATATATGTGTATAACTGAGTCACTTTGCTGTACAGCAGAAATTAGCACAACACTGTAAATCAACTGTACTTCAATAAAAAAAAGAAGACACACAAGAGAGATGACGGCTCTCTCCACCACATGAGAACTCAGAGAGAAGATAGCGGTCTGCAAGCCAGGAGGTGGGTCCTCACCAGGAAATGAATCTTGTTCCTGGACCCTGCAGCCTCCTGAACTGTGAGAAATAAACGTCTATTGTTGAAGTCTCCCCCGCCTCTGGCATTTGTGACTAAGACACTGGGTAACTTGGCTTGGGGTGAGGCACCTTCACAGAGGACCACAACCTACACATTCAGGTGTGGCAATCCCGAAGGTCACTGTCATTTAGGGCCCTCAAAAGGCGTGAATTCTCTTCGTCCCTTTTATTTGGAAAACGTTCTATTATGAGATCATCATGATCTCGTTCGCGGTCAGGTCCTGGGTACCCCGTAGGTGTCAGGTGCTGGGGACCTCTGTGTGTGGGCTAAAGTGTCCACCCCCCGTGTCAGCTGCCAGCCTCCCTGCCCCCAGCTCACCACCTCCAGGAAGGAGCTTCTAAGTGTTGGTCTTACTGAAGATGCAGATTTTTCCAGCGGGTAAGGCCACTGTAAGTTAACACTCAGAACCACAGATTTTCTCTGTTCTTTCTTTCCTGCTGGCTGCAGAAAGGGTAATCAGCCTACTGGTCTACCTTTCCTTTTCACCACTCCTGCCCCCACTGCATTACACACACACACTCACACACACACGCACACACACACACATGCACACACACAATACACACATATGCACACACAGACACACACTCATACACACTTACATACACACACGCACACACACACTCACATACGCGCACACACATGTGTGCACACACACTCACATACGCACACACACGCACACACACTCACATACACATGTGCACACACATGGGCACACACACACATGGGCACACACAATACACACTCACATACATGCACACACTCACATATGCACATGCACGCACACACGCTCACACACATGCGCACACAATACACACATATGCACACACAGACACACACTCATACACACTTACATACACACACATGCACGCACACACACACTCACATATGCACACACACATGTGCGCACGCACACACACACACTCACACACACACCTGGCTCAGCCTTCTCCCTTCATCTCTTTTATCTGCTGCCCTACTTGGAGGGCTTAGACTGACAGATGGGTTTTGAGCTCCAGCCTCACGGGGAAGGGTTATTTTTATTTGCTGCTGCCACTTGAACATATGTCCCTCAGGGACTTTGTATGGAAGAGTTACTATGTTTTGGGCAGGATTCAGGCATTCTCGGGGCCCTTGGGCTAATTCTGTCAAGGACTCATGGTAGCCTTTACCAGAGTCTTTACCCTCTCTCTCCTCTAATGGTCTAGAAGGGAGTTAGCATCTCCATTTGACGGGTGAGAAAACTGAGGTTCAAGACTTGCTCAAGCTCACCTAAATGGGGAGATAGAAAACAAAGAAGTAAACAAACCCCAAAGTACAGTTTCAGTATTTGTCAGTGCTATAAAGAGAATAAGGTGGGCGAGGGCAGATTCAGTGATGGGGGGTGCTGATTAGTGCTGGTTGTGGGGATGGCTTGGAACGCATAAAGGGTCATTCTGGCTTGCAGCTGAATGTGTCCTGGGTTGAGGTCACATAGGACCGATTGAACGCCCAACAGGGCAATTCAGTCAATACACATTCCTACAGAATTTGTTCCACCCACTGTATAAGCTTTGCTTGCGTTCATGAAAACTTTCTCACCTGTGCACATTTTTATCCTTGTGAATTAAAATTTAAGGCGATGTGTTCATGGGCTAAATAAATGTTAAAAATCATGTTCTTTAACCAAGATGTAGTTTTCCAAGATATCATAGCTTGGTGTCAAAGGCCAGCGTAGGGTGTAACGGAAGTGGGGAAAGCCTCAAGGACTTATGGAAGTGCTCAGGAATGCAACGGTTCCACGAGCTGTGTTGACACAGTCTGAATGTTTGCACACACTACTGCTTGCTCATGTGGTGCCTTTGTGCAAATCAGGAAAACCTGCCCCTTGTTCCTGGGATGACCCAGCGCCTTGCCCCATCACAAGGCTGGGTGAGCCAGGAATGCGCTGTATTTCGGCTTACCCTTCCCCCCTCAAGCAGGTGCCCTTAAGCAGGACGGGCGTGGTGTCCATAACCCTGTAACAAGCCCTGACCTTTCAGGCAATAGTAACAACTCCTTACACTCCTGTGGTGCATCAAAGCAATTGTACAAATGCCGTCTCATTAATTCCCCAAATCATGTTGAGTGATGAATGGGGCAAAGATCCTTATTTTATAGTTATCGGACCAAGGTACAGAGATGGTAAGTGACTTCCCCGAAGTCACACTGATCCTAGGTGGCTCTTCCCAGAAGTGGAGGTTAGTGACCCTTGGCCTTTTCGTTTCAGATGTATTGGCATCACCCAGGCTAGAGACATCTATCAGTTCATTGCCTTTGTCATTTGTCATTCAAGATCACAAGTTCTCGAGGGAAGGGCTCTGTCTCATTCATCCTTGTGTTTCGCAAACCTATCATAATATTGGACACATACTAAGTATGCAATGAATGTTTGTTACACGAATGACAGAAAGCATTGGTTGTTTGGGTTGTGTCATTGCAGACATGTTCTGTGGAGACATTTGGCTGCAAAGGATGGCTGCAAAGGGTGACTGCAATGCTTCACTGCCTTTCTCTGCTGCTAAACCTGTAGGCGTGGTCAGCATTCCACAGGACCTTCGGATTTTCTGCAAAAGCCAGTTCACGGCTGCATCGGTCGAAGCTCTGTGGGAAACAGAAGAAAGCTCAGATGCTAAACAGGCAGATGCAGGTCTGAGAGGCTGCTCAGAAGGTAATGAATCTACACCTTCTGTTGCCTTCAGAAAAGTGATGTCATGGAAAGGATGGCATCTGAAAGTCTGGGCTCCTTTAAAGATGCCGCATGATCGCCGAGGTTTTTCCCCCTGGGTATTGCCTGCTGGTTTCCCTAACATATCCGTCAGGCCCTTCAGAAAATGGAAAAAATAACCTTGCGGGGCTCAGAATAAACCAGCTCAGACCCCTCCCCCAGCCATTTGTTGGGTTATTACTAACGTTCAGTTAGAACTTTTGGAGCCTCCACGAGAAGACTTAGCTTCTCCTGGTGTCCTCAGCTACGTGAATTCCCATCTGAAGCTGCTCCCAAGATTACGGGTGAAGTGTTGGAATTCATTAGCCAAATGGGTAGCTTCAACCCTCATAAAAACGAAGGGCCTTCTGTGAATAGCTCCCAGTCGAAATCACGAAAATCCCACCCAAGTTGATTTTCCATAGGTCTAAAAATATGGGGAACCAGTGAGTTACTCTTACGCAGCTCAGAATAATGTCATAATTGAACGATCTATAAACGGCATTATGCAAAGGAACATTGAACAAATGCAGCTGAATGCTCTTCTATTGGAATCTTTTCTTTCTCACAATTAAATGTCATTATGAGGGATTCTACTCTATTTTATACGTAATCAGGACTTGTAAAGTCTCCATATAAACACCATCTTTATTTGATCAGAGTTCATTATGAGAAGAAACTACTGTATAGAAAAATGTCTGAAATTATACTCTGGACTCAAAGTCAGGATTTAGTAAATGGAAGGGAAAAATGGCTGCCTTGCCAAGCAGGCATACCTTTGCAATCTGGTGCATTTCCTTCTGTGGCCTTGCTCGGGCGTATAAACCACTGGAATCAATTTCTTTTAAAAACACGTTTTTCAGAAACTTATTACGCACTTTAGAGATATATTATATACCTTCAGCGGCAAAAGAAGAAAAATTACAGGTGCAAAAGCAGCCCATTTTTCTAGCAGCTGAAAATGATGCTTTGTACTAGTCACAGGGGAACAGTAAAAATTACGTTCCGACAGCAACAGGGCAGAAGCCTACAAAGGCACAGCCGGGCGAGTGGCACGGCCAGGGAGTGTACTAATAAATCAAGATAATTCTCTGCCTGCCTTGAACTTAGACCCGGCTACAATTCACTGGTACAGCCGGAAAAAAAAAAAAAAAAGTCTGTTAGTGGAATTCAGCTTTACTGGGGGGACGTGATTAGTCACTGGGCAGATTGAGCCTCGATTGCATCTAAATGGTCCACTTTATGAACCATTTATCTTCTGCTCAGACCATTTTCATTACACCAAAAACTGAGCCACCAGCTGTAAGATACAGCCTGGTGAAAATTAATAACCTTCCCCCCCCCCCCCCACTTCCGCAGGACTCCTGCATATGTGCGCAGGAGCATTTATCCCTGTTTTGCTGCTATTTGCATCCCAGCATCCCTGGCACTCTTTCAATTTTCTCAAGTCTCTTAGCCTTTGCCCCCTGTTTCGCTTTTGCTACACAAACAATCCATCCTATGCATTTAAAATTCTCTTAGCGCCCTGACATCATGCTAGAGCCCTAGAGCAGGAAGCAGTTTACACAGAAAGGGCTCTTATTAATTCCTCTGTCCTGCTTTCCCGCTAAAATATAGGGATCTTGAGATTACTGCTGGGTCCCTTAAAGACCATTTAGAGCTGTGCAATTTAAAAAAAGGAGACCTTTATTAATACCTGCTTAGGCTACTGACTGTGGGGAGGGCAGAGGAGGGCTGGCTGTGATGGAAGATAGTCTCGCGCTGAAGCAGAGTCACATGACCTGTAATTCATGGCAGCCTATTGAGTGTTGCCTGGCCACTGAGATATATGCTGATATGATTACAATAACATACAATGAAATTATGGAGTATTAATGGTGCTTAACCACTGTCAGGCATTATGCAGAATTAACAGGAGCCTTTCTCAGAGCAGACATAGTTTTGATAGGGCTGATTAAGGATTTGGTTACCTAAGAAAGCTCATTATAGTATTAATTGGGATACAATGAGCCCAAAGTGTGATGATTTGGCACAGTTCTGCATGGGGCCGCATGTATGGGGCGGAGCTTGGGGCTCATTGCCTCAGCCCCGGAGTTGAGGGACGCCATACAATTTTGGTTTCCTGGAGCAGGTTTTTGTGTTGGCTCCCATCTTACTTTTTTTCTCTCTGGAAGCACGCTGAGAAGATTTTGATAACCGGTTTTCTGTATCCATAACAAAGGCTAGCCTGTCACTAGATTGCTAATAAGTTTACAGAGAAATATTTTATGTCTGAGGGAGGATCTTGTGATGGTTTTTGAAATTCTTCAAAAGAGATCTGTTGTTGTTTTTAAACAAATATTGTAAAGTTTAGGCCAAAGGCAGAATGGTCCATTCAATGGCATTTTAAGTTTGTGACTGTATTATACTTTGCAGTTTTTTTCTTCAATATATGTCACATGATGGCAGTTGGGAGAAAACTCACTAATTCCTCCCTTTTATTAATAGTCTTAATATATCATTTATTTAAATATTATATCTGTATGCACAGCTTTAACACGTGCATGTGTTTATTATTTTGGATGCTAGTTTCTTTTTTTAAAATTTTTATTGGGGTATAGTTGATTGACAGTGTTGTGTTAGTTTCAGGCATACAGCAAAGTGAATCAGCTATAGGTATACATATATCCACTCTTTTTTTTTTTAGATTCTTTTCCCATATAGGCCATTACAGGGTATTGAGTAGAGTTCCCTGTGCTATATAGCAGATTTTTATTAGTTATCTATTATATATATATATATATCAATAGTAGTGTGTATATGTTAGTTCCCATCTCCTAATTTATCCCTCCCCTCCCATCTCCTAGTAACCGTAAGTTTGTTTTCTTCATCCGTGACTCTACTTTTGTTTTGTGAGTTCATTTGTAGCCTTTTTTTAGATTCCACATATAAGTGATATCATATGGTATTTGTCTTTCTCTGTCTGACTTCACTTAGTGTGATAATCTCTAGGTCCATCCGTGTTGCTGCAAATGGCATTATTTCATTCCTTTTTATGGCTGTGTAATATTCCATTGTATATATGTACCACATCTTCTTTATCCATTCCTCTGTTGATGGACTACTTCCTTTTTTTAAAAAAAAATCCTCTTCTATCATGGCTGATCTTTGATAAGGAGATTCTTGCCTTTGGAGCACTGCATTAGTTCCTTCTGCCAGACAGGATGCTTTTAGAGGTAGCATAAGGAGACTTTAGAGGATGCTTTTGGAGGTGGACCATTTGGTGACGGGACCTGAGGTCAAAATGAGCCACTGACCAGCATGAATATGGTCATGAACCATGAACACGGATCAGTTTCAGGTCTTTCCTTTGTCATCACTCTGCGTGGAGCCCACCCTGGGCACCTGGGACCTCAGCCTGCCTGTCAACTCCACTGTGATGAGCTCCACGCCCACCTCTGCAGAGGCACGGAGCCCCAGGCTGATGTGCAAGATGGCCACATGGAGCCCATGAGCTGTGTCCATTCATTTTGTCTAGACGTGGCCTCGGTTGACCAGCTGGGTGTGTGCGGCCCGTCTGCTTGACAGCTGCTAACTGTCAATGGGCCTTATGTAGCCATGGAAAGTTGCAGACTTTGGAACACTCAAGGGCACGGACCAAATTCCCTGGGAGAGAGATTTTCACGAGGATGTCTGGGGGCTCTAATGAGCCTACTCTCACTGGTCTCCTTTTTCACAAACTTCTGGCCAAAATGAAAGAACCGAGCCCCAACTCAAAACCTCCGGGAAACAACCACTGTCAAAACTATGTTAAGTATTAAAGTTTCAAAGTTAGGGAGAACCCGGGAGACTGCATGCATATTAATGAAGTCTTTGGTGCCACTGGCCTCAGATGCCTCTCTTCAAGAGTTTGGATCTGACTATAAGTTTCGAAGTTGAAAGAGAGAAAGACAACTTTTTGGACTCTCAACATACTAAACTAGCCAAGGTTGTCTCCAGTGAGAGAATGCAAATGACTACATTTTAAAAAATAAATAATTACAGCATTAAATTGAGGGATGTGAGGAAAGGATTAGCTTTCATCTTGCTTTTTGGGGCCAATACTTTTCTTTAAATCAAGTTGACAAAACATGAGGGGCACTTCCAAAGAGTATCTCTGCTTTGTGTTACAAAATAAGGCAATTGAGGAATTGTCTTCCAGGGGCTATTTTTATTAATATTTTATATTTTTACTATAATGGTGCATAATCTTGATGTAGAATTTATAAACCTACGTAGGTGTAGTAGTAAGATTAGAGGTTTCAGAAAATAGTGATTTTTCTGGTAATGACTTTCTCTGCTACCATGGCCAACAGAAGATTTCTACCTGTTCTGGGGGAAATCAGCTGGTAGCAATTTTGGTAGCCAGAACCTCAGTGAGTGCAGTTTGACAAGGAGATAAGAAGAATCAAGGAGGATACAGTATAAGCAAATTTTAAAAAGTGAGTTGCATGAAAAAGAATATATGTATATGTATTTATATATATGTATAACTGAATCACTTTGCTGTGCACCTGAAACATTGTAAATTAACTATACTTCAATAAAGAAGAATGCTACTTAAAACAAACAAACAAACAAAAAGTGAGTTGGAAATGGCTTACCTGCATGGCATATGTAGACAACGAATACAAGGGCAGTGGGTGGGGAAAGCCTGGTCTCCCTCCTTCCAGAGATTTACGCACACGTGTTCCCTCTGCCCGGCCTCTGGCCTCCTGTCGACAGAGGAATGTGCCTACAGCAGAGTCCAAGGACAGGAATAAAGATCTCATGGAAGGTGACCAACACCCCCTCAGAGGCGTGGATGGCTTGGTACAAAAGCTGGAAGAAAAACAAAATTCTTTGCTGGGGTGCTGCTGGGAGTGGCAAAGGCCACTTAAAAGGAGCAGGATGGGAAGCATTTCTTAATTTGCTTCTGAGTGGCCGTGAGTTTATCTCCTTCATACAAGCCTTAGGATGAGGCTCTCACAAACAGCTATGATGTTTAGGTGTGTCAATTTGAGAACTAGATCATTACAGTAGTTCTTGGAGACTGTGTGAGTTTGCGGTGACTCTGAAAGATTATGAGTTACGTCCAAACCAAAGCTTCCCTAAGATAGGAACTAACTCAGTAGGTTGGTAGGCAAACGCCAGTGTTCACTGAGTGTTTGCTACCTTTCAGGCGCAATGAAGATACAGAAAGCAGATAAAAAGCTTAGCTGTTGTTCTTGAAGTGGTCAGTTCAGCAGGCGAAGAGAGCTCTGTAGCAAGAGTCACTGCACAGTGTGGGCAGTGCAACAGGGGGTTCAAGCAGCGGGGGACTGGAGGAGCATCTCGGGCCAACGGTGAGTCAGGCTGTAGGTAAGGCTGGCTCCCAGGAGGTCACCTGCGCGCTGATAGAGAATCTGCCGGAACAAAGGAGGAGATGAGGTCACAAGCAGAAGGACAAGCCTGTGCATGGGCACAGGGGCTGGACAGAAGCTGGTGCACGAGGCCATCACCGTGATGCTCAGCGTGGGGGAGGGAGACGACCTCGGGGACTGTGTTAATTCAAAGGGTGACGTTTTTTTCTTTTCCATTGTGGTTTATTACCAGACATTGAATATAATTCCCTGTGCTACACAGTAGTACTTTCCTGTTCATCTATTGTCTTATATAGTAGTGTGTCTATGTTAATCCCAAACTCCTAATTTATCCCTCCCCCACCCCCTTTCCCCTTTGGTAACCATAACTTTGTTTTCTATGTTTGTGACTCTCTCTCTGCTTTGTAAATAAGTTCATTTGTATCTTTCTTTTTTTAAGATTCCACATATAAGCAATATCATATGATATTTGTCTTTCTCTGCCTGACTTACTTCACTTAGTATGATAATCTCTAGGTCCATCCATGTTGCTGCAAATGGCAATATTTCATTCTTTTTTATGGCTGAGTAGCATTCCATTGTATATATACACCACATCTTCTTTATCCACTCATCTGTTGATGGACAGTTAGGTGGCTACTCGGACTCTATTTTTTAAATTTATTTTTGGCTGCATTAGGTCTTCATAGCTGCATTTGGGCTTTCTCTAGTTGCAGCGAGCGGGGGCTACTCTTTGTTGCAGTGCATGGGCTTCTGATTGTGGTGGCTTCTCTTGTTGCGGAACATGGGCTCTAGGCGCGCGAGCTTCAGTAGTTGTAACACACAGGCTCAGTAATTGTGGCACGTGGGCTCTAGAGTGCAGGCTCAGTAGTTGTGGCGCATGGGCTTAGTTGCTCCGTGGCATGTGAGATCTTCCTGGACCAGGGCTTGAACCTGTGTCCCCTGCATTGGCAGGCGGATTCTTAACAACTGCACCAGCAGGGAAGCCCCTGGGACTCTACTTTTAATGCTGGATGATGCCTGTGTCTGTCCTTTGTCTGCTTTTCTATCGTCTTCTCACTCTTTCTGGGTAATCTCACTCACATCCACGACTTCAACTACCACCTGAGTAGTAATGATTTTCAAATCTAAATGTTAAAAATGTAAATCTTAAACTCCAGACTGGTAGATTAACTTATGTCAGCAATTTTCGTACTTGTGTTCGGAATCCCATGAGGAACTCTGGTATCCAACCCCTGATGACCTGGTTTATGAGGCTTGGGGTGAGCGTGAGAGGAGAGACTTGAACATCTGCATTTTCTAAAGCTTCTTAGGTGATGATGAATATAAAGCCCTGAGAAATATTAAACGATCAACTGGATATCACCCCTTGGATGTCTCATGTTCATCTTAAACTTCACATGTCCTCAAATGAACTCATAATTTCTTCCCCCAAGCCTGATATTCTGATGTTTCCGAACTTGTTTAATGGTCCACATTCCACTGGTTTGTGCCCAGTGAGAAAACTGATATTCATCTTAGATTCCTTCTTATTCACATCTTAAGCCTTCTGATTCTAAGTCCTAAGTATATTATTTTGCTTTCTTTTCTCCATCCCCCAAAGCACCAAGTCCCACTTTCTTGCCTGGATTGTTACAATAAGCTCTTCATTGGCGCCACCCCCAGCCTGCTTCCCCTCAACCATCTCCCATGCTGCTGGAGACATCTCCCTAAAATTACTGTCTTATTGTGTGATTGTCCTGCTCAAACCTTCCAGTGGATCACCCCCATTCACAGTTTCAATGGATTCTCAGAGTCACCCATAATTTCACCCCATCAACCTCTCTCTGACCACATCTCCTTTCCCAGTTCACCAAGTCAAGATACGAGAACTCTTGCTCAGGTAGAAGCTAGGATCCCTGGCGAGGGGAGGATTTCTAGTGAATACAAAGTACACAATACAGACATGTGAGTTAGTCATTTATTTTTTAGGAAGTTTCAAAATATTCCTCAATCCAAATTATCCTCATCAAAATGTTAAATCTGCATGCCAAGGAAATAGAGGGTCAACAGATTTTTTTTTTTTTAAAGCATGAGTAAGTAAATGATGGCAATATTGCTGTTAGAATATAAATGATGAATGAATGAATGAGGGCATTAATGAATGAGGAGAGTCCAGTTAGAAGCTATTTAATAGCTTAAGAGAGAAAGAATTAGGACCTGAGTTTTTGTCAATACAGTGACATTAAATTAAAGTGAGTATTAATAAGGATTGGGAAATTTCTTGGTGGGCAGTCTGGGCATAACTCTACCACTTGGAAATTTTCTTTATTTACCCATAATGCTGTTGGACTTGATGGAGTGATGCTGTGGACATTTTATATGTACCGAATTGCTATGAGATGAACTGAAGGATTTCTGCCCTTTGTAAGGAGCCTAGGAAGGCTTGAATTAACCCGTGGGGCATGAGGTCAGTGATCTGGGGAGGGTAAGGTTAAGTCTGTGGAAGGCCAACGGTGCCAAAGAAAAGAAGGCTTTTTTTTTTTTTTTAATTTAAGCATCATGTCTGAAAGAGCATAGATTATACATCAGGCTATAGTTCTAAAGATAAGATAATGAATATTTGAAGGTAATTTAAAATCCAAGTTTGGAAAAAGAAGGCAAAAATGGGAACTTGAAGGGGACTGTTGCATCCATGCTGACTAGCTGGGAAAAGTAATTTGGGCTTCCAAAAGCTTGAGGAATTCTGGGAAACTCCTTGAGGCCAGGGACCATTTCTCATGCATCTTTGTATCCTCAGCACCTACTTGGTGTCTGGTATCCTGTAGGTACTCTATAAATGTTTTTAAAAAATTGATAAATTTTTAAGTGTACAAAATATTATTGTTCACTAGATGTACAATGTTTACATCAGATTTGTCTGTCAATGGACATGTAGATTTTTTTCTATATCTTGGCTTTTGTGTATAGGTTACAATGATTATGGGAGTGTATACATCTCATAAAGGTTCTGATTTCATTTCTTTTGGATAAATACCCAGAAGTGGAGTTGTTGGGTCATATGATAGTTCTATTTTTAATTTTTTTTTTTGAGGAACCTCCATACTATTTTCCATAGTGGCTGCACTAATTTACATTTACACTTCCAGTGCTTGAGGGTTCTGATTTCTCCACGTCTTCACCAGCCAGCACGTGTTATCTTTTGTATTTTTGATGATAGCCATTCTAACGGGTGTGAGGTGATATCTCATTGTGGTCTTGATTTGCATTTTCCCTGATGATTAATGATGTTTTTGTACCTGTTGGTCATTTGTATGTCTTTGGAGAAATGGTCCAGTCAAGTCAGGTTATTTGTTTGTTTTTGTTTTTGGTCTTGAGCTGTAAAAATAAGCTGTAGGTAATTTTAAACTTAGCCTGACACAGTGTGCATCATTCCCATAATTTAAATTGGATACTTTTAAACTTTAAGTTTTTTCATTAATATAAAGAAAAGCAAAAATATTTGTGGCAACTCACTTATCAAAATTTATCAAAAGCCAAGCACTATGTTGGATGTTGGGTGGAGAGAAAGTAAATAAAAAGATCAGTGAAGGCCTAAGGCACAGCCCTCAAAGACTCAGCTTCCATGGCACTTATCCGAGAGGACAGCAAAGGTGTAAATGTAAATATCCTCACTGAAACTAACGCATAGTGTGTAAGAGAGTTTAACAAAGGAGCACAGCTTATATTTTGCTTATTACACTCTGTGCTACTTCATTAGGTTTATAACTGAGGGTCTTCCCTTGGAGATCATACAAGCATTTATTTCAAATCAATGCTGAAAATTAAATGGTAATCCTTAAGGGGAGGGAGTCTCTTCCACAACCACTGCTTTCTATTGGAAATCTTTCTTTCATGTTTCTGCTTAGTACTCAATCCAGGGTTTGAAATTAATTAAAAGATATCCTTTCTCTAATCTTTAGATAATTAGTTTCAAAGATTTTCTTCAAAATGTTGTAATAACTTTATCTTTTATGTGTAAATTCAGAACTGTTTCTGTCTGGACAATAGTAATCCAGTAGTAGTTCGTAATTGAGGAAAAGGAATTTTTGTCAGTTACTTGAGTGGCTGAGGTTGTCATCGAAAATACGTATTTATTATGAAGCACTTTTTTGAGTTTTTTGTATAAGACTTTAGTAAGGATGAGTAGACAGTCCCAAATAAACTCCTAAATATTGGTGTTGGAAAGTACTACCTAAGTTTTAGCTTCTCATTTTGTGGATAGGGAAAAATCTAATCCAGATAAGATGTAAATACCTTTCATTATAGAAACTACTGGTAGCAGTTGTAAGTTTTCTACTAACGTCTTGACTATCTTCAAGAAGACAGAACAAGGAAATGACTTTAAATTACAATAAGAAATTTTCAGTTAGCTGTCAGTTCAGCCTTTAGAAGACATTTTTTCTTAGTGAAAATGTGAAGGAGGAAAGGGAGATGAAAAATTTTGGATGATCCCATTATTGAGAGGCAGGGTCTAGTTCCCTTCCCCTTAAATCTATTTTGGCCTGATTGATGCCAAGAATGCAGTGGAGATGACATTTCTGGACTTCGGAGGCTAAGTCATAAGAAGCCTTGGGGCTTCTGCCTGGGTCTCTGAGAGCAGTCATTTTGGAGTCTGGATCTCCAAAGGTCTGATTATCCTGATGCCACCTTGCTTTGAGGAAGCCCAAGGTAGCCTCGTGGAGAGCTTGTGTGGGGTGGTGCCAAATGTGTGAAGCTGGAAGCTTCCAGGCGGTCAAGTCACAGCCACATCTACGTGTAACTGTATGAAGGCCCCCAAAAGGCTCACTTCGTTGTAACTGAGAGAGGCTATAATGAATTGATGTTTTATGACACCACATTTTGCTACGGTTTATTATGCAACAATAGAAAACTGGAAGAGTAGGCATTTTTAAAACTCAGAAAAAAATGTCTTGGAGGGGGCACGGTAAAATATCCTTACCCAGAGATTATGAGTAACAACATCTGACTTGAACAGTTGAAGCATGGATTCTTCTTATCTGGGGTAATTTGGATAAAATATTAATGATTTGAGATGATGGTCATTTCTCCAAGGATGTCTGCACAAAAATGTTAATTGCAGTAGCAAATAATAAAAAAATCTGTGAACAATATAAATGACGATAATTAAGCAAAACATGGGGACTTGTGGAGTATAGGTGCTTTACAATGTTGTGTTACTTTCTACAGTACAGCAAAGTATATCAGCTATGCATATACATATATTCTCTCTTTAAAAAGATGTGATTTGATACATACTTTTAGCAATAATCCCACCTCGAATAAACTTCATTGGCTACAATACTGCCCCTGAGCAAAGCCTGATACATTCTTAATGTCAGAGAAAATGGCTTTGATATAATGTGTAACAAAAAAGTAATATACATAACAGCGCTTACAACATGATCTAATCTTTAAGTAAGTATAAAAATATGCAAAAATTAACTTTTTTCACCGATTGATGGATGTATTAATAATGACTTTATTTATGTCTTTTTTTACATTTTTTTTAAATTTTTGGCTGTGTTGGGTCTTCGTCTCTGTGCGAGGGCCCTCTCCAGCAGCGGCAAGCGGGGGCCACTCTTCACCGCGGTGCGCGGGCCTCTCACCATCGCGGCCTCTCTCGTTGCGGAGCACAGGCTCCAGACGCGCAGGCTCAGTAATTGTGGCCCACGGGCCCAGCCGCTCCGCGGCATGTGGGATCTTCTCAGACCAGGGCTCGAACCCGTGTCCCCTGCATTGGCAGGCAGATTCTCAACCACTGCGCCACCAGGGAAGCCCTATTTATGTCTTTATACACTAATGTATGATATATATTTCCAAATCAGTTTGTTTTACTTTAATCCACAGAAAAATGCAAACTAAAAACATCGTATTCACAATTTTTATGGGTAGCAAAATGCTTACCTTATTTATTATTTATTTATTTATTTCTCCAACTGTATTGACTCCTACGACCTATCAGGCATTATTCCAGATGCCTAGGGCACGTCAGTCCAATGTGGGCTCACATTTCAGCAGTGGGCAACAGAAAATTAACAGTAAACATATCAAATAAGGGAGTTAAACGGTGTGATAGAGGATGATAAAAACGTGATGGTGAAAAGAAAGAGCAAAGTGGAATAAGAGGAATCAAGAATCAGAAAAGGCAGGGATGTTGGGGGATGTGGGATAAGGGAGACAGACAGGTGGGTGGAGGTATTAAATCAAGCGATTGCCTTAACACCTCGTTGGGAAGGTGACATATGAGCAAAGATTTGCAGATGAGGAAGTTAACCATGCAGATATCCGGGAGAAAGGACCATCTAAGCAGAGAGAACAATCAGAGAGAAAGTCCTAGGACAAGGATGGCTTTGTAGGAAGAGCAGGGAGGCTGGAGCAGAGTGAGTGATGAAGACAATATAGTAGCCAAGACCAGAGAGGTACTGGCAGGAGGGCTGGGGCAGGCAGACCATGGAGGGCATTGGTAGCTGTTGTAAGTACTTTGGTTTTTACCGTGAGTGAAAAGGGGAGCCGTGCAAGGGTTCTGAATAGATGGATGACTTCTGCCTTTAAAGGTTTCCTCTGACAGTTGTGGGATTAAGTTGAGTGAGGGCAGAAGCAGGAGGCCGACCTGGGAGGCTGATACAGTCATCTGGGCAAAAGCGTGTTGGCTCTGACCAATGTGGTAGCCATAACAGTGAGGAGAAGTCGGGTTCTGGGTACATTCTGAAGGCAAAGCCAATGGAATTCCTAGTGCGTTAGATGTGGGTGTGAGGGAAAGAGGAGAGGTGAGGATGACCAAGACTTGAGCAACCAGAAGGACGGAGTTGATATCAATGGGATGGGGAAAGCTGCAGGTGGGCAAGTCCTGATGAGATGAGATCAAGAGAGAAAAGGGGAAATACCTGCACCTTAAGAAGGTCCACAGTAAGACATCTGGGAGGAGAGAGGAAGGGGCAATGGTGACCAAAAAAGAGCCACTAGGGGGGTTGGAGGGAGCTCAAGAATGTAAGGTATCCCCAAAGGCCAGGGAAGCACATGAACCAAGGAGGAGAGAGTGATGGATTGTGCTAAAGCTGCTACGTCAGCAAAAGGACATTTATTGACCAATCGGAGCCGAGGATCCTGAGAGCAGATGTGAAATCCTCTTCCGATCATTTCGATTTTCTCAGGGAAGAAGGAAGCAAGGTCATGGGCTGCAGATGAGGATGGAGGAAGGAACTGGAGGTCCAGATGTCCTTCTCAGGTGTTCCAGGTGGCCAGCACTGTGAGAAAACTTTCTGTATCTTAATTCAACAGAGGTAATACTTCTTAGGGGTTGTACTGGTGCCCAATCACCATGTTCAAGTTGAAGCACAGTCTGCAGAAAGTGGGAGGTGTGAATAAGTCGGTTGGCAGCTCTATAGAAGCTGGAGAGTAAATAAAGTTGAAAGTTAGTAATTTCAGCCTCTAAGTTTAAAACTGTAGTTTTCATGTAAGGGGCTGGCCACCATGCCTCTGCATCTTAATCTCAACGTGCTCTAACCTGAGTAGTAAGATTTGTGTCTTCGTTATTAAGAAACAGAACAAAGGACAGGAGGTGTCTCCTTTATCACTAATCTAACATAGAGGGATGAATGAGATCAACCATTCAATATAAGCAAAACCCACAATTTTCTCATCCTTACTAAAAATGATAAGATTTTACAGCACATTAGTTTAAACCAAATTTACTAATCTGATCTGTTAGAAAGGAACCGTGTAAAAGATGCATATGATGGACTAGTGCCTCTAACAGAATGGAAGACTCCTGGATTTTCACGTCATATTAGTGACTTTCACGCTCTTTGTGCAGTTCTCTGATGGAATTAGTGCCCATCTGCAGAACAGCTTTCATGTATCACACTGTCTGAGGGACTTTGGCAACACACAGGCAGTCTCGCACATTTAAACATTGCTTCAACGTGTCATCAAGTGTTTTGTTTTCCCAAGTTGAGCAGAAAGTCATTCCACAAAAGGCAATTGTTTTGCGTGTCTTTCTACTTCAGTAAGACAGGTACTTGGAGCATCCCTGTGTCCTCCACCAGCCAGGAACATTCTGCCATGTGGACCCTCTCACACTCTGCCACCTCACCTCTGATAGTCAGACCCGGGAGTTTGCCAGCTTGAGGGACAGGATTGTGATGAGTCTTTGGTCACTAAAATATGCTATTTTTTTTTTTTTGAATAAAGCTTATTTATTCAAATAGGCAGGAAAACTGGACTTGTGGAATTTGATGAAATTGTTCAATCATTGGCCTCCTGTTGCAGTAGCATCAAGACTTTGCTCTTCAGTGTGACCCCCGGGGCATCCTCTGTGCTGGATGAGGCTTATTACGTGCCTTCTCTCTTGTGGTCCTTCTACTTGGCCCCCTCTATTCACGTCTTCCTGAGTTATCTCAGTTCCCCAAAGATGTCGGGCCGTTTCATAACTGTGACTTTGCCACGCGTGCAGCGTGGGCTCTTCAGCCTGGGGGAGTCTCAGCACCTCCCCCTCCTTCACCTAATGGTTTCCCTTCCCTTCTGGTCCTCGCTCTCTATGCGCCCTCCCCATCTCATCTTTGTCATCCACTTAGGTCCCTCTCTCTGGAGCCCCCACGTTATATCTCCTCCTGTATAATAACTATACGCCGGCGTGTCTTTCTGCCTTTCTAGGTAGTGAGCTATATGAAGGTGGGGTCTATGCCTTTTATCTCTGGATCCCTTCTTTAGTTTCCAACACAAGACATGTGTAAAGAATAAATGAGTGTGTGGGCAGATGGCAAGGTCACTAGGACTAAACTCTATCAGCCTGGAAGTTCCTCCCTTATTGAGAATAAGTCAACCTTGACCTGTGCACGTTTACTTAGGACAAGTTTCTACTTTGTGCAGCTCCTCAGCATATCTATTTCTATCTATCTATCTATCTATCTATCTATCTATCTATCTATCTATCTTCTATCTATCCATCTATCATCTATCTACCAATCTATTATCTCTATCTATCTATCTATCTATCTATCTATCTATCTATCTATCCAACTATCATCTATCTACCAATCTATTATCTATCTATATCTGTCTATATGTCTATCTATCTGTCTATCCAACTATCATCTATCTACCAATCTACCAATCTATTATCTATCTATATCTGTCTATATGTCTATCTATCTGTCTATCCAACTATCATCTATCTACCAATCTATGATCTATCTATGTATCTATCTATCATCTATCTATCATCTGTCTATCTACCAATCTATTATCTATCTATCTCTCTATCTCTCTACCAATCTATTATCTATCTACCAATCTATTATCTATCTCTATCTATCATCTATCTACCAATCTATTATCTATCATCTATCTACCAATCTATTATCTATTTATGTATCTATCTATCATCTGTCTATCATCTGTCTATCTACCAATCTATTTATCTATCTATCTAAGCATAAATCGTACTCCAATCTGGCAGTTATCTTGGCTTTTCTGCAGGTCAAAAGTAAACGAAACCTTCCAAAACATTACAGAAATGATTTTGCAGGTATGTTTCTTGTCTTAGAAAAGCTATTCTAATTAACACCGATATTAATGGGTGCTGCGAAAGGAGGTACCGATAAGAAGTCCTTCTAGACAGATAATGAGACTCTTTCACTCTGCGCGGATCGTTTGATAATTGTGTGATGAAAATGAAGTGGTGTAGCCCACATTCAGTCCAAAGTAGGCTCCCTGTGGCTGGCTGGGCTTTGGAATTCGGTTGGATATGTGGAACCATGATGTGACTACTGTGTACTCATACACATAAGACAGGTAGAGTGTTTAAGACCTTCTAAACAAATGGCAGCTCATCGAGTAGTGTCTGTTACCTTAATGAGTGTGTCAAGGTCTCCTGGGCTGACTGTTTATTTGACCAGCTATTCTAGGAGTGGGTGACTGAGGGAATTGTATGCACATAGAACACATGCCAGTAAAGGCAGGGCATTCCTTGGAATAGATAGAAAGATTCTAAAAAGTGATTTGTATTGCATTTTAGATCAATTTCTCATGAGCAATCAAATCTAAAATTATAATAGAAATCAAGGTGAAAATATTTTTTCTCTCTGTATTTTGTTTTATGTACAATTTCCTACTATTTGACATATTCAGCTGTAAGAATGGTTGCCTCCCTCTTGTTTCTGAAACAGATTCTTTTTATCCATCCTGAGCTGCTCTATGAAGCTTTTAAATATGTGAAACTCAATAAGGTATTACTTGATGAAATAAATCTATCTTCTAGCTTCTCCCGAAGCAGGCAAGAAAGGGAATCAAAAGAAATCAGAAACATGATTCTGATTCTGTGTTTTCCTTCCTCAAGCAGACCTCTCTTCCTAGCGTAAATTTCTAGAGTGAGTGAAAGATGGGATATTTGGCTGCAATAATTTCTGGTGTTGTACGTGACAACCTATTTTAGAATGCTTGGGGTTTTTATAGTTTCTGGGACTAGTCCTTGTGCTGAAACAAGAGATTACTCTCCTTGGACAGACTGTAATTTGATAGCATAACTTTGGAGCTGGTCACCCTGCCTGTATTCCACTGCCTGCTCTTGTCACCTGCTGGTACATAGAAGCTCAGCCTCACATCACCCGTTCAGCCTGCATATCGTGCTTGTATTTGGACACATCAAAGCTGGTAAGAATCAAGGCTTTGTGAAATATAACAATCTCCATGTTTACTTACGCTTTCTGAACTACATTTGGATAGTAGAAGGGAATGTTCTGTTTTATGAAAAAAGTCACAATTTCAAAAATATACCAATTGAGAGAGGAATCTTGTCTGCATAAAGCTATGGTATTAACGGTATATTTTCATTAGGTTTTCACTGTACTCTCATGTCATCTTAAGCATTCCTCACAATTTACCTGTGTGTGGGGTAACGTCATTTTTACTTTAAAAATGGGGAAACAGGCTTCAAGAAGACAAATGACTTGTTTAAGATTATACAGTCACTAAGTATCAAAAATCGGAATTCAAACTTGGGGCTTCTGATTCTGCATCAACAGTTCTTCTCTACTGAATGTGTAACAGATACCATGAAAACACAAATATAAGGACAGACACACAGCTCATTCTCCATTACTAAAGTGGCAGATTTAAACTTGAAGGCCCCCAAGAGCCATACATCCTGTTTCTCGAACCCAATTTGAGTCCCTTCCGCCAAGAATTTGAACTGCCCTGTGTCACTGATTGAAGGGGATGGAGTGATGCAGTGGGACTTTCACTCCGAGGTCCTGGGAAGACCTGCAGCTTCAGCGTTAGTGTCATGGTACCCTCATTCTGGAGTAAACCAGCCTCCTAGAAGGAAGTTTGACCACGCTGAGATCACCATGCTAGGAGAGAGCCCAGCTAGTCGTCAGGGGGCCGCATGCAGAGAGAGATAGCTGACCCCGCTGTTCCAGCTACCCTAGCCCAAGTGTCAGAATTGGAAGTGAAGAAGCCTCTGGAAAACTCAGCCATTGTCACCAAGCGGCAGCAATCACGAGAGAGGCTCTGAGCAACAATCGTTCAGCTGAGCCAAGAACCATGAGAGACAATAATAAATTGTCTGAAGTCATTACGTTGTGATTGGTTTGAGAGATAGCAATCGATACCTGGAAGAGTGATGTAAACAACTTCTCCCATTTTCCTTTGGAAATGCCATTTAATGTCTATATATTTTCAAGCAAACATCAAAACTTAAATGAACATTTTCCTCCATAAAAGGTAAGTAATCTGAACAGTTTCAGAGCACATGGAAAACTGATAATTCCAAGTCATGGTTTTCAGAATATCAAGGTTGGGGGCCAGTTCTCCAAGGGCCTCTCATATTTCAGGACAATTGTGTGAGCAAAAGCACTGACTGCCTTTGTTCTGGACCACCTTTTCAAGGATGTTGTAGAGCAGACGACCTTGGAAAACAGAGCGAGCATCTCCATCTGGAACAAGAAGATTTTCCCTCATTTGCAAGCTAACAAATTAGCCTGCTGTAGTTTCACAAATGCTGGTAATATAATGAAGGTGATTTACTCTGGGGCAGAGACCAGGCAGGCTCAGTGCCCATTATAAAATATCCCTGTTCTCTAAGCTGAGAGTTCCTCTCCTGTGACACATGTGCATACATGCGTTGCCTGGTCCTCTTCGTGTCACCTTGTGGGAACTGGGGCTTAGGGAATCAGGGCAAATGCTAACACTACTGTTGATATGAGGAATGCACTGTCTTTTGTAGCTGACCCGGCAGTTCCATGTCTTATACTAGCAACCATGACACTAGAGCAGACTTGTGAGCTTCCAAGTAGAGCAAAAGCTCAGATGCTTCTCAGCTCTTGAGAATCAGTTGAGCTCATTTGCTGAATCACGTAAATGCAAGGCCAACTAATTTTACGACTTTAAAATATACGTAGATATTATACGCAAGCTCTCTTAGACCTTGTTCCATTGAACTTAACGGGAAGTGAGTGAAGGCTTGAACACTTGATAATGCTAATGAGAAAAATGAGTCCCCTCTTGGATGAGTCAGCTGAGCACTGTATCCCAAATGATGATATTCTATTTAACAGGACTCAGACCAGACTCCTAGCAAGCTGACTAGACCCTTTGGGTTTTTGAATTTTTTTTAGTTTTTAAAAAAAAAAAAATTATTTATTTGGTTGAACCGGGTCTTAGTTGTGGCAGGCAGGCTCCTTAGTTTCAGCATGTGGGCTCCTTAGTTGTGGCTTGCCGGCTCCTTTGTTGTGGCACATGGGCTCCTCAGTTGCAAGATGTGAACTCTTAGTTGTGGCATGCATGTGGGATCTAGTTCCCTGACCAGGGATCGAACCTGGGCTCCCTGCATTGGGAGTGTGGAGTCCTATCCACTGCGCCACCAGTGAGGTCCCTTTTTGGGTTTAAAGAAAGGTAGAAAGGGCTGTGGACAGTCCGAGGACTAAATCAGGACTTTAGTGAAGAATTTCATCTCTTGCCTTTTATATTCCCCATGAGCAGACTTGTTTTCAGATGGTGAGAATTGCTTTAGCTTCATAGTACAAATTTTGCTGTATTTTATTTTCGTTTTATTTATTTATTTATTTATTTATTTATTTATTTATTTATGGCTGTGTTGGGTCTTTGTTTCTGTGTGCAGGCTTTCTCTAGTTGCAGCGAGCGGGGGCCACTCTTCCTCGCGGTGCGCGGGCCTCTCACTATCGCGGCCTTTCTTGTTGTGGAGCACAGGCTCTACACGCGCAGGCTCAGTAGTTGTGGCTCACAGGCCCAGTTGCTCTGCGGCATGTGGTATCTTCCCAGACCAGGGCTCGAACCCGTGTCCCCTGCATTGGCAGGCAGATTCTCAACCACTGCGCCACCAGGGAAGCCCTATTTTAGTTTTATTTTGGTATTTTTGACTTCCCTTGAGACTAAATCAGGTAAATGCAAGGCTGTAATCCTAATTGTTTTTCTTCTACTGTTAAAAAATCATTTTTCTCTGGCTTATTGAAGAAGTCTGTCTTTAGTTTTTGGAAATTTAATTATGGTTTGTCTTAGTGTGGATTTCTTTGCATTTATCCTATTTGGAATTCACCCAGCTTCTTGAATCTGTACGTTTATGGGTTTTGGCAAAATTCGAAAGTTTTCTACCATAATTTTTTCAAGAATTTTTCAGCCCCACCCTCTTTCACTTTTTATTCTAGAACTCTGATGACTCAAATGCTAGATCTTTTGTTATACTTAAAACAGATTCTTGAGGTTCTTTTTTTTTTTTTTTTGTCTATTCACTGGGCTTTTATTTCAACTACTGTGTTTTTTCAGTTCCAAAATGTCCATTTAGTTCTTATTTATATCTTCCATTTCTTTCTGACATTTAAATTTTTTCATTTGTTTCAAGTCTTTCCATACTTGCTCATGAAAGCGTTGCTCTAAAATCGTTGGCAGATAATTCTGGCATCTCTGCTGTCTTTTTTTTTTGCATCTATTGATGGCCTTTTTTTCATTTGTTTGAGATCTTCCTGGTTTTTGCTTCATGTTATGTTATGAGACTGTGGATCTTATTTAAGTCTGTTTTAGCTGGCATCCTCTAAAACTGCTCTGGTAAGGGAAAGTGGGGGCAGGGAGCGTTGTTATTTCCAGGTGGAAATCCAGGTCCCGCACTTGCCTCTGGGTAAGCTTCTTGTTATTGTTGGGCAGGAGTGGGAGTTTCTGCTTCCTGTGTAGTCTCTCTGCTGACACTGCGGTGGGGGTGACCTCTTTACTGGTAAATGATGGTGCAAGTCCTGACTCGTCATCAGTCCTTCTCTAATATCACCTCAGTAGGACAGGGGAGAAATGTCTCTTACCACCAGGTAGGGGGGAGAAGTTCATGTTCCCCTGTGGTCTCCACTGACACTGCAGGGAGAGGTGCTTTGTTATTTGCTGGTGGGGTTTAAAGTCCCAGCTCCCTATTGGTCTTCTCTGATACAAATCTTGCAGGAGATTTTGAATAAAGTGAATAATGGAGTATTCATTACAATCTGATAAGGATGGAAGTCTAGATCCCCTTTGCTGATGTGGGCAGGTTTGGGGACTCAGTTTCTTCCACGATGTTTGGCTGGAGTAGAGTAGGTATTGTCTAAACATTCTGTCTTGTTAGTATTTACTTTTCCTGGTCATTTGGCTGGAGAGATTATGCTTTTCTTGCGGCTTTTCGTCTTTACCCATTGGGTTTTCCATATTGGCAGCTTCTTCAGCTCCAAGTATAGGGTATACAAGGCAAGTAGAAAATCCAGGGGTCTCACCATCATGACTTCCCTCTGATCCTAAGGTCCCTTGCTATTCTATATTCTTCTCTCCACCTTTCAGAGTCTTCTTGTGTTTGTTTTACATACAATATTCAAGGTTTTAAATTTTACTTAGCAGGAAAAATAGGAAAAAATATGCTACCTTTTCAGAAGCAGAAGTCCCATCAGCATTTAAAAAAATACCTTTCCAGGTACAATCAAATTTGAGAAACTGTGGTTGCTGCACACAGTGAGATTTTGTGTCCACAGGCTTTTAAGGCATTTCCTTATTTTTGTTACTACAGCCAACACATCTGGTAGGTTCCTTTCCATAGCGGCCCCTTTGGGGGCCCACTCCTATCCCTCTGGCGTGCTTTGTGACTCTGGGGTGCCACTGTTAAGTTCCACCTGTCAGTATTTGCCTCTCTGGGTGTGTGCTTTCTCCACATCACAGTAGCTTCTCTGCCCAGAGGGCCAGGGAGCTAAAATTCACAGAAGCAGCCCTCAACTAACAACAGACTGGAATGGGCATATCAATATCCCATCTTCTTCACAGCTCTGTTAAAATAACCATGAGGTACTTCACTTTCCAGCATTTTCCTACTGGATTAAGCTTCATGTGCCACAATGATGGTTGGTTTTTTATTTAACAATTTGTTAAATGAAAAAAATGTATTCTCTCATTTCTTTACTCCTCAACCCACATTTCTTGCACCTCCCAAATAAACACTGTGCCCTTGAATCCCTGCCTCAGGGTCTACTTTCCAACCTTCTACTACACTTCGCTCCACCAGGCTCAGGCAGTGTCTGAGCAGTTCAAACCCTGGCTTCTGTTTTAGTAGAAACAAGGTAAAGTCTTTCTCCTTCAAACACAGAGATGTCACAGATCCAAGCTAAGGTTAAAATGTTTGAATCCTAGTTTCTCTGCTAATTTGCTATGTTACTGTGGAGATGACCCTTAGCTTCTCTGAACCTCCATTTCCTCATTTTCAAAGTAGGGATAATAATACTTACATTGTAGTTTGAGAGGTTTCAACGAGGTAATGGTTTTAAAACAGGTAACATAGTGCCTGGCACATAATAATTGCTCTATAATATTATCCAATGTTATTATCGGCATTCATGCTCATTTCTACTTCTCCTTTTAACGTTTTGCCTGTCTTTCTTAGCCTCCTTCCTAGCTCTGCTTTCTCAGGATCTCATCCTTGGTCCTCTTCTCCTCTCACCTTAAATGTTCTCACAATTTGACCTCATCTGATCCCGTAACTTCCATTTCTATTGCACTAAGCACTGCAAGTTCTGTTTCTCCATCCTCCCCTTTTTTCCTGGTCTCTAAACCCCATGTTTTCAACTCTGTGAGTTCAGACTCAGCGTGTACAAAAGAAGACTTCTCTACACCAGCAAATCAAAATGTATTTTTCTTCCAGTTATTTATCCATTCTTATTTTGGTTAAAGGCATCCATCATCCTGACGTCCAACCTAGAAATCCTGAGGTTAACTTTAATTTCTTCTTTCTTTATGTTTTTCATAAACAATCAGCTACCAATTTTGTGGCTTCCATTTTCTAAGTCAGGGTTTTCAAACTGAAGATTGCAACCTGTTAGTGACTTCACCCCAGTCTGACCAGTTCGCCCTGAGGCTGGCAAGCTTTTGCTAGTTGTTAATGTTTCCGAGTTACCTTTCCACAGCTGCCAGTTGCTGAATGTCTTAACTGGTAATAGAAATACCCCCTTTTTAGCCTTTATGTGTAAATTTTAAGGAAGGAATCCTATAATTTCATACAAGAAGGAAGAAGGAAAATCCAAGGAGAATCTACCAAAACAGATTTTTAGAAACTAGGAGAATAAGAACAAACATCTTTTACTGAGAATGATGTGATATGTATATTTGGTCTTTGTCCCTGATTCCTGGCACAGGGTCCCTAAAACTCTTGGAACTTGGAATCTTTTAAATGGTAATAGTGTCTTTTGTACGCTATTGAGATGACTTAAGTCTTCGGCCCCCCCAGATGACTTCAGGATGGGGGCTGGTAGAAACACCAAGCCATGAATAGAGCATTAGGACTTTCAGCTCTACTCCCCGACTTCTGGGGAGGGAAAGGAAGGTGGAATTGAGTTCAATCACCGGTGGCCAATGATTTAATCAATCATGCTTACAGTATACAAATTCCACAGAAACCTCTAAATGATGGCGTTTGGGGATCTCCTGGGTTGGTGAGCATATTGAGATGCGGAGAGGGTAGTGTGCCTGGAGAGGTCATGAACGTTCTGCATCCACCCCACCCTACCCTAGACCTAGACCTATGTATCTCTTCCATTTGGCTGTTTCTGAGTTGAATCCTTTATAATAAACCACCAATAGTAAAATAAAATGCTTCCCTGGGTTCTGTGCATTGTTCTAGTAAATTATGGAACCTGAGGAGGAGTAGTGGAAACCCTTAAATTTTATAGCCAGTTGGTTAGAAGTATGGGTGGCCCCTGGGACTTTTGAGCTGGCTTCTGAAGTGGGGTCAGTCTTGTGGGGCTGAGCCCTTCACCTATGAGGTCTGCATTAACCTATGAGGTCTGAGTAGTTAGTGTCAGAACTGAACTGAATCCATGAGCACCCAGTTACTGCCAAAGAATTGGTGTGGAAAAATGACAAGTATTTGGTGTCTGAAGAAACCCCACACATTTGGTGTCAGAAGTGGTTTTAGAAAAAAGACATCACAGATGAGTAATCAGACTTTTTATAAACAAATTCTGCAACCTTAAAGAAAAAGATAATCAGACTATACAAGAGATAGCTCAAAAGAATATTTTGGGAAAAAAGAAAGATTTTTCCAAGAAACAGAGGTAAAATTTGGATCACAATAGCAATTAAAAATAATAGTTCCTATAAAGTAGGAAATAAAAGATGAGAGAATAAGAAAACATTGAAATAAAAAGTAATTTCATTGCGATAAAGAAAATATTTTCTGCCATAGCAGAATGTGGGAGACTTAAGAAAATTGATATTGCAGAAAATTGATCAGTTTTATGGAAGATTAATTTGAGAAAACCCCTTAGGATATGGAGGTAAAAAACAACCATATGAAAATAATAAATATGATACATATGAAGGCAAGGTAATGAAGAGCCAATTTATATATAAAAGTGTGGCCAAGAAATGAAGCAGAATGAATAGAAGAACTGGAAGGGAAACACTATTGAAAGTTTTAATTGGAAAATGAATGTTAAAATTTTTTTCACAGCTGACATTTTTCCATCAAAGGAAACAATACACAGAACCCTACAAAGAATCAAATGATAAAAATGGAACCATGATGACTGAAAAAGCCACTGGAGGTTTAGAGGGTTTGCATTTCCTTCTCTTGATCCTTTAATAACCTTGATTTAAAAAGGCTCACTAAATACCAAGCAAACACTACAACTTAGAAATATTTTGCTGAAACAATAGAATTTTAAGGCCATAGAAATCATTCAAGCAGGGAAAACCATAAAATAATGATAAAAAGAGGTTAAAAAATTATGAATAGTCTCCATCTTGCCATAATGTTCCACACATATTAGATGCCAGAAAACCAGTAGGGCTTTGTCTGCAGAGTTTGACAAAAAGGTGATCTGACTTCTAAATTCTGTACCAACCAGACTGCATTTATGTGTGAAAAGAACAGAAAGACACTCTCAGATGTGGAAAGAAACTGGGAGGAAATTTATCAATAATGTTTCATTCCTGAAAAAAATATTTAAAAATATAACAAAGTCAACTGAGACAATAAACATATAATACATGTTGAAACTCATGGATTAAGAAGCCATAGTGTGAAAGAACCTGTAGTGAGCATAATACCATCTAAAGAAACCAATAAACAGCACATTGTAATTTCAGGGACAGAAGAATACAAATCTTACAAAGTTTGAAAGAAGGAAGATGTAATAATAGAATCATAATAAGTCCAGATAAAAATCTCAGAGAAGAAAATGTGTGAAGGGATCTGGGGGAGGTGGATGTCCACTGGTGATGTCAATGATGCTCAGTTTATTTTTGTGGAGGATGATCTTAGAAACAGACATGGATTTTTAAATTTTACAGTGTCAATGACTAAAGATAGATGCATAAATCCAAAATTACAAGAGGAAGAAATTAAAGAAAATACTGATCAGATTAAAAAAAGGCAGAAAGCACAAAAATATCAAGAAAGCATTAAAAAAGTAAGAACACAAAACATGATGTAATAGGCATATATTGATAAGCCTATCTGTCACGGTTTTAATACAAATGGGAGAACTCACATTTTAATACAAATGAAGTCTTAATTAAAGGTTAAAATGTTAACTATATGTTGCTTATGAGTTATACCTAAAACAAAGTGATAAAAGATAATTTTATGTTAAAGATGGCCAAAGATATACCAAAAATATGCATATGTTATGAGACAAAGTATCATAATCTAGATATGGTCTAACATGAAATGTTAACTATTATGAACCTTTGTTTGTAAAGTAACATAGCACTGAAATATATGAAAAAATTATTAACAATTGAAGGAGAAAATACAATAATAGTAGGGTATTTTGGTATAGTTATTTTCTTATCTTTTCCACACAAAGAGCTTATAAGAGAGGTATAAAATGTTAATAAAGAAAAACCAAAAATAGGTCAAAATAAAAAACGATTTTTAAAAGATAATAGTGTTGCTAATTATCTCTGACAACAGTGCAATAAAATTTGTAATTAAAAATGAAACTATAAAAACTATTCTTTTTAGTTTCTTAAAACTGTCAGAGGAATAAAATCAAATTGAGTGTATAATACCTTAAAATAATGGTGGTAGTATTATTACATAACAATTCTTACAAAACATAGTCAAAATTGTAGTCAGGTGAAAATTCATGGTTTTTGATGCTTTTCCATAAATAAAAATGTGAATGTGTAAATAAGTAAATTTTAAGAATTTACTAACAAATATGTTAGTAAAAAAAAAAACAACAGAATTAAGAAATGAACTCAGTAACTGCCCATTTGGAATAAACAATACATAACAGGAGCTATAGGAGATTAAAGCACTAAAGGGGAATACTTGTTCAACTTTATATTAAATGTTGTACAAAGTAGATTGTTGTTTCAGGGTTCAGATTAAAAAAAATATTCAGTAAGAATTAGAAGTGTTAAGTAGATCAATAACCGTTGGGAAAAATGAAAAAAGCTAGTTCTAGGCTCAAAGGAATCCTGTTAAAACTTCAAGGAACAATTATTTCCCAATTTACATAAACTGTTACGTAGACTAAAAATGAAGCAAGTTTTATTAACTCTTTTTATCAAGGTAGCATAACCTTTTAACCAAATCTTCCCAAAAATTGAACGAAAAAGAGAAAACTATAGATCCATATCACTTTTGAGTATAAATTAAAAATTCCTAAATAAGCTATTACTAGAATGAATTCAGCGGTATTTAAAAAATTTATCCACCCTGACCAACTAAGGTTTATTCCAGGAATGTAAAAGTGACTTCACGTGTATTGGTATAATTCATTATATCTACATGAGAAGAAGAAACACTATTTTGTAGGATCCAGTGACTCATTATGCAAAGTTTAACATCTGTTCTTGATTATAACAACTTGTAGCAAAATGGACACAGAATGTCTTAAACTATAAAACAGGGTCATGTTCTGTGGTGAAGTAGTGAAAGTATTTCTTTAAACGCAGGAGAAGGCAAGGCTACCCACCAGTACCATTGTTCTTTATTTTTCAGAAAGAGTCAACCAATGCAATTAGATAAGAAATCAAAATATGGTATGTAAATACTGAGAAAGGAGAGAGAAAATTATTATTTGTAGGTGATATGATTGTGGATTGGTAAAATAAAAAAGGGGTCAATCAGGGATAGCAAGCAATCAGGAATAGTGAGAAACTTTGGCAGGTAAGAAAATAAAAATACAATGTGATAACTTTCTCATAGAATTATAATAGGTATTAAAAATGGTATGATAATCTCATATCCAGTAATATGCTTGGAAAGAAAAGTAGGTGGCTGACATGAAAGACTAAAACTACTGAGAGACATGATAAAAAAGGCTTGCATAAATGAAAAGATTGCAGTATTATGCAATGGGAACACTCAGTAATAATAAAAACATTAACTTCTTCCAGAGTAAAAAAAATAAATTGAATAAAATTTTAATAAAATCTCAGTCAGAGTCTGGAATTTACCATTATTCTAAATAATCCACTAGTAAGACTTAACACTCCAGAATGCAAAGGGAATTTGGAAAATAAATATGAGGAAAGATTTGCTTTAACAGATAATAAAATATACTATAAAGCTGAAAACTGTATGGCCCTGGTACAGCAATAGTCAGATTATTGGAATAAAAATATTAAAAGGAAATATAGATGAACGTGTAATTTTGGGGTGTGTGGGAAAGCCTACCTTAGCAATGCACTGGTGGCAGGCAGTGTGAAGGGAGATACAACACACTTACCAGATTATGATAAGCACAAATTAAGTAACCCGCCCCCCAGTTTCTATACCATAATAACAAACTAAAACATTACAAAAATAGTTAGAAGGCAAAAAACAAAATTAAAGAATGTTTTTACAACTAAATAATAAAGGTTAACATGCTTAATATATAAAGGAGCTTTTCTATATCAATAAGAAAAAAAAGTGAACATCCCAGTAGACCCATGAGAAAGTCATAAAGGATTCATCAGAGAAAAATACATGTGAAAAACTTCAAACTGCAGATATCAATGGATTTCAAACCAAAAAAATATACAGTTTATCACAGATTTGAAAGAATGAGAATAATCAGAATTTTCCATGTCTGAGAAAAAAGACAGTCTCTCCTAAATGGATGTGAGGAATATTAATTGGCACAACCTTTTAGGGGTAACTGGATGTAAGTGTGTGTGTGTGTGTGTGTGTGTGTGTGTACATATAGTAAGCACTCTAAAAATGTATTTTTGTTAATCCAGCAATTTCCTCTATAAGATTTTTTTTCCTAAGGAAAAAAATTTAAACAAACTAATCAACTAGTTTCTTCATAAATACTAATGACCTTTCTCTCTATGTCCTTACTTTTTAAAAAAATTTCAAGTAAATTTATTTTTAGTCATAGCACCAATACAATTCTGAATGACATTTCCTACTTTATCATTGTTTCAGGGCATAAATGCTAATCCATGCAGCTCAAAAACCATGGTTTATATTAATAATTTACAAACATTTAATGTGATGTTCATTGAATGAGAATTACAAATTTAAAGACAATATTAAAAAAAAAAAAAACACCAGGAAGAATCTAAAACTGTTCTAAAAAATAAAGTCTGTTAAAAAAATACACCAGGATGTGACCTGGGTTTTAATTTGAATTAAAAAACTAAACTAAATTAAAAACAATTATTGCAACTTAATTTGGTGCTGGGAGCTGAGTACTAATAAGTGCTTGGATTAGAAAGGTGAATGCCAAGACCAACTCTTCTCAGTTACACAGGGACATCAAGTGGGCACATTCCAGGCAGGGGTCTGTCTATCAAAGGAGAAATCGGGAAAACAAAAATCAGTGCTGGTGACTCAAGCACCAGGAGTTGCGAGATTTTGAGTGACATCTGTCACCCACTTTTCATGAGAATTGCAGGGTCTACCTGGTGGCCCGTTGAAAGCAAAACTGCTGCAATACACGGGGGTGCTCTGTCCCTGACGGTGTAATATTAATTTATGGGAAGTAAACAGCTATTACCAGGATTCATAAAAAGCATAATTAATGGTATTGTTGGCTTTTTAAAAAATTAGAAAATAAATGGCCACTTAGTAGTTGTTTTGAAATGCTAATGAATTACCATGGGATCATTTCCAGTTAGTCAAGTTTAGTCCCCCAAAGCCAGTTTTGCAAATCCTGTTCAGAATCCAAATCGATATTGCTCATATGTAGACATTTTCAACAGGTATTAGGTGGAAATAACAGGGTCTTGATTGAAGAGCTTTCCTCACCACCTCCTCAGGCAGGGCTCTTGTTGCCCTCGTGGGCCTGGAAAACATTTCCCAGTAGTTTTTAAGGAACATATTTCACATTGAAAAATGACTGACGGGATGATCTATAAATTGGGGGCAGGAGGGAAATAAAGAATAAAAATACAAGGTGGCATGGTAAGAAGGAATTAGCCTTTGGATAATATTAAGATATTTAAAAATTGGGGCATTATTTTCCTTTCAGCTGTTAACTAAACACTAACCCTTCCCGGTCTGGTCATTTTGGGAAAGAGATGCCCATGGGGAGGATTTCATGGCGTTTGAAACTGTGCCCGTAAAACCTTCCTTGTCCCCGCACGACCTCTAATTCCTTGCCTGTTGCGTCCAACTCTCCTCTCAGGTTCACAAAACACACATATATATTTAAAAAATTAAATAACCCCAAGCACAAAGAGTTAGTATCCCCTTTTTCTCTGTTCTCTGTCACTGTCTCTCCTTCCTCCCCACCCCCAGCCCAGCCCACCCACCTCACCGCCCTCCCTACGGATGCAAACAAAGGGACCAGTCCCTCCTGGAGCCGCGGATGCCAGGACCGCAGGTATATCTGTCACTGATGAAATGTCACCTTGCCTTCGCCAATCCACCGCACACTCAGAACGGGAAAAGTGCTTGTTTAGAAAGATGTAGCAAGGACCACTGTTTGGTCAACTGAGAGATGGGGCGGGTGTGGGCAGGGGGCTGTCCAAATAACCTCCTTTAAAGAGAGTTTTCATTTCGAACAGGACAATTTCCATGGGTAATGTACATGGGCGCATGTGCGCGCACACACACGCGCGCGCGCGCCCCTCATACTACCCCGCTCAATCCCCTCTCTCACCTGTTTTGAAATATTTCCCCCACTTCATCTATTTTAAGAATCAGAGCTTTTGTGCAGACCTGTCTGGGGGCGCCAAGGCCTCACTATTTACCGTTGAAGAAATTCGAAATAAACAGCCGTGTCCCCAGCCCCCTCTGGCTCCGTCAAGCCAATTACCCGTTGAGCACAAAAGTGCCCAGTGAAAAACAAATAAACAAAGAAAAAAACCTCAAACCGTGGAGCAGTCACATTTTGGAGGAGGCAACAAAAGCTTTTATTTGCAGAGACCAGAGCTGGAGAGATGTTTTAAATGAGCAAAGACGCACTGCTCCCTGGGAACAGAGAGGAAGCCGGGAGCCCCTGGGACCCGGGACCACTTTCCTCACCTCCCTGGCCAGAGGAAAAGGCTGCTTTAATTGCCCAAGTTTATTTTTTCAGAGCAGTCTTTAGAGGAAGACCCTTGGCAATCCGCACTTTGAAGATTTACACATGGCAGTTACCAACTCTACTTTTATATATTTGAAATAAAAATAGCTCAGCAGCAATTTGCTTCTTTTTGACCCTTGTTTTAAAACTCATTTCTCTCCTACCTTTGAAGTGCAGAGAACTCTTAGGCCCCAGCCCTTTTGGATGGCAAAATGTTAATCATAAGAATTTATTTTCTGTGCTAACGAATGTTTTTCTTGGAGTTTTTTTTTTTTCTTCTATCATTTAGACAGAACTTTCAAAAAAAGATATAAATTAAATCAGCTTGTTTAGAAATTTCCCTGGGGAGCAATGCCTTCGTTTATAAGATTCTCCTGATCTCTGAAATTCTCAGTGAGTTTAGGGTTCCTACAGAGAAAAGAAAACACTCACCACTAAGACATGAAGTCAAGGCACATTTTCTTCTAAGGACATTTTATTCCAATGATCCAACAGGCAAATAATAATAATAGTAATAAAGTAAATTTAAAAAAGGATCCCAAACAATCCCACACACTTTCAGGGTGTCCCTTCTACCCAAAGTTTCTGCAGTTGCACATGAAGGATTTTGACGTGTTTCTCCAGAGCTCTGATCAGCAGATTTGATACATGGATTTGGATCAATTTTTTCTTATGGCAAATCTATATGTTATTCTCCGTCTTCATTTGGCGCTATTTGCTGAGTGGCTGTTACTCGGGAGCAGAGGTCACTCTCTGGTGGGTGAAGCAGCCTAGTAATCTTTTACTCCTTCTGAGAGGAGCGTGAGAGATTAAATCACTCTTGATGCACCTGAAGCCCAGCGACTTCATCCATATTTTATCTGCTGTAAATTTAATACCACAGCACTTTTTAGGGTGATGTATTTATTAACTGGCTGGGGATGAGCAGTACAGAAATTCAGTTTGTTCAGAAAAATAAAATGAAGACAGTCTGACGAGTTTATGAAGTAAGCACAATAGCTATTTATTACTTTTTAAACACAGTTTGCTGAAATGTCTTTAGCAGTGTTTGTTCAATACATGCATAATGCTTTCTAAATCATCTCAGCTTATTTTTTGTTCTTTGAATTTTTTTTTTAAAACTTTTTCTTAATTTTTATTTATTTATTTATTTTTAGTTTATGGCTATGTTGGGTCTTCGTTTCTGTAGGAGGGCTTTCACTAGTTGTGGCAAGTGGGGGCCACTCTTCATCGCTGTGCGCGGGCCTCTCACTATCGCGGCCTCTCTTGTTGCGGAGCACAGGCTCCAGACGCGCAGGCTCAGTAGTTGTGGCTCACGGGCCTAGCTGCTCCGCGGCATGTGGGATCCTCCCAGACCAGGGCTCAAACCCGTGTTCCCTGCATTAGCAGGCAGATTCTCAACCACTGCGCCACCAGGGAAGCCCTGTTCTTTGAATTTTAACCAAGACCTTTCCTCTTAAAGCCGTCGGCCGGGCCCCTACTCGCAGCAGCTGGGTGTCGGGTGGCTCACCTGCGCTCTGCAGGGAAAGAACCACATCTTTGTTCTGCTGGAGCTGCCCTGCAGGATTGTGGGAAATGGAATCACATTTAGACCTGCTGTAGCCAGTCTCTGGCCCCAGAAGTCAGAAGGTACACTCTTTCAGAGTGACAGTTACCAAGATCCCGGCTTCTCTCAATTTTTTTGGCCTAACTTTTCATTCTTTCTTTTCATTTTCTTTCTCCTTCCCTTCCTCCCTTCTTTCTTTCTTCTTTTCTACCTTTCTTTCTTTCTTTTCTTTCTTCCTTTCTTTCTTTCTTTCTTCCTTCCTTCCTTTCTTTCTTTCTTTTCTTTCTTCCTTCCTTCCTTTGTTTCTTTCTTTTTCTCTCCCTCTCACTCTTTCTTTCTTTCTTTTTTTTCTCTCCCTCCCTCTTTCTTTCTTTCCTTTCTTTCTTTCTTTTCTTTCTTCCTTCCTTCCTTTCTTTCTTTTTCTCTCCCTCTCACTCTCTTTCTTTCTTTCTTTCTTTTTCTTTCCCTCTTTCTCTCTCTCTTTCTCTCTTCCTTCCTTCCTTTTTTTCTCTTTCTTTCTTTTTCTCTCCCTCCTTCTCTCTTTCTTTTTCTTTCTTTCTTTCTTTTTCTCTCCCTCTCTCCCTCTAGCTTTTTCTTTCTTTCTTCCTTTCTTTCTCTCTCTCTCTCTCTCTCTCTTTCTTTCTTTCACATTCCCTGTGTTTCACAGCATTTGTGCTCCAAATTTCTTATTCTACCTCCAGATTAATTACAGGCTTTGCTCTTGTAATCCACAGGCTGGCCTCACTTTCCCTTCCTCTGTCTGGTGTCCTGAGATGTCACCTATTTATTGAAAGGAAGAATGGGGTCAGCTCCATTTATTTATATAGACATTCAGCCTGATAAAAGTTTCCTTTCTTTTCCTTTCTTGGAAGATAACATCTTGAGAACCTGGGCTGAGTTTAAACCTCTGTAAGTTCCAGCTGAGCCGGGGCAGCATTTTCACGGCCACCTTCCTGTTTTCATTTGTGGATCATTTTCATTGGTGCCCTTGGCTTTCAGTCAATTCACTCACCAGCCTGAAGCTGATATCTCTATGGAAATCAGAAAGGCTCCACACTTTAACCTGGGGATTAAGTTCAAGCGTGCTAATTCCACAACACGGGACTAGAGCAGCAGTTCTCCAAGTGTGTTCTGACCGGCAGCAGCAGTTGCATCCCCTGGCAACTTGGTGGATGTGAAAATTCTCTGGCCTCACTCGCTGACTCAGTACTGTGGGGGAGGGCTCAGTGGTCCATGTCTTAACCAGCCCTCCAAGTGTTCCTGATGCCTGTTCAAGCTTGAGAATCACTGGACTAAAGTCTTGATGAGCTACCTGCAAACCAGTGATCTCTTTGCAATACTAACGTCCTTGCCAGCCCTTCCACACTCCCATATAACAGGCTTCTGGAAGGATCTGTGATCCTCAGGGAGTGAGCACACATTTGACTGCCTTTAGAAACGCTGCTCTGACAAAGTACATTCCAGTGCCAGATACAAATACTGTTTTGGACAACCTGAAATATTTAGGATCATTTCTTGGCATGGCTTGTTGAAAGATGACTCAGTCTTGCTTTAGAAAGGGGACAGGCAAGAGAACTCACAGTTTTTCAGGGACAGAAAACTGATATCAATAAATCTCTTTAAAAGTTAGCTTCTACAACGTTTTAATACTGCCATGATACAATCGTTAGTGTCCCTTTGGCCTTCATAAAGCATTTACTCCTATGACTAAGATCTGAATATTTTCAGGAAACACCATTTCAATTCAATTGCATATGCACCATTTTCTTTTTCTCTGGCATGATTTAAAAATAAACAGAATATGTAAATAGGGAATGCTTCAAACCTATCTTTCTATCATCCTTTTTTAATATCTTAGCTCTTTTTTTTACCTTCCTGAGCACATCATTCCAAAACGCATTTCAATTCGTTCCTTGATGTTTTCCCTCTCTGAAGCATTGGAAGATGCAAATCTGCAGGTCATACTGTTGTCTCTGACAGAATGTATCACACTGAATTATCAGAACATGAGTTTTGGACCTTGCATGCTGAGGAAATTGATTGCATAATAGTTGATATATAAAGAAAATACTAGAAATTCACAAAAAGAGCTTGCATTCGTCTCCAAAATTTGGGGTGCATTTAGGTTTCACAAGCAGAACTTAAATGGTACCACAATATGATGTCTGACTTGAACTGTTTTTTTAACTATAAAACGTGTTCTGTTTAAGAAGGTCACATCCAGTGAAAGGAAACATACTGTTATATGACTGGAGAAAAATGAAGTGGGTTCCCAGAGCCTAAACCTCTGAAATCTGTTAATCCCTTTCATTCCAGGCAAACAACAAAGCATTCATTTAAAAAAAAAAAATTCTGAAAACTTTTAAGTGTATACATGTGACAACATCTTTATAATCCTGAACTTCAGCATCTGAAAGTGAAAGAAAAATCTACTTATTAGGTTAGCCTATCATATAAAGCAGTGTTGTTTTCAAACAGCTGATTGTGACCCAATTGTGGCTCATGATATCAATTTTGTTGGTCATGATCTGTGTTAAAAAATTAAATTGAATGGATGAACCAGACTGGACTAAAATAGAATACAATAGAACATAATAGAATACATCACAGTATATAGTGAAGCTACGTATTATTTGGGGAAACTTGTTTTAGTATAAGGATGCATATATGTCTTGATAAAAACACTGATAATAGAGTCTTGAATATTTATAGTTAATGGATTTATTATTAGTGTGATTTGTCTGGCATTCTCTTACCTTCATCATCAACAACAAAGCAATAACAAAACTCCCCCAAATAAATTCAGATTAGAGGTTGTTGGAAGCAGAGGGGCACAGCTAAGCAGAGTTTAAGCATAAAGCTTAGAGCAGTCTTCAGATACCTATATTCATTCTTTTATTAATTTGTACATTAGTGAACCTTGAGTAAATTATAAAATTTCTCTGTGTCTCAATATCCTTATCTGTAAAATGCCACTGACAACGGAACCTATCTATTAAATAATTGTGAGTAGTAAATGAGTTAATACATGTAAAATGCTTAGAATAGCATGAGTACTAAATAAAATATTAGTTATTAATGTAGATGTCATCTGAATTTAATGCATGCCCACTACGTGTGTGAGAGAGTGCTTGGTTCATGAAGGATCCATTTTGTTGTATGACCCCTCATGGAAGGACCTATAGATCAAGCTTCTATATATTTATTGCCTTTGGGCATAAGTCAAAATGAAGGGGATGCCATCCACGTTTGTTTATTTAAGAAGTATTTATTTATTTGTGTGTTCCGAGAAGGAGAAAGCAAAAGTCAAGACTTCGGTCTAGAGGTTCTTGTAGAGTGAAGGAGTATCAAGCACACGCGCCCTTGCCAAGCTGAGTGACCTCTATCAAGGCTCTTCACCTTGCAGAATGGTCCTCATCCGGGCAGTGGAGACCTGGGCTCTGATATCTGAGGTCCCTTCTGCTATAGACTGAATAGTGTCCCTCTGAAGTCACATGTTGAAGCCCTAGCTCCAATGTGATGGTATTTGGGGACAGAGACTTTACGAGGTTTAGTTAAAGTTAAATGAGGTCGTAAGGGGGGGACCCCAATCCTGGAGGGTTAGTGTCCTTATAAAGGGGAGGAAACGCCAGAGAGCCTTCCATCCTTCTTCCCCCCCCCACCCAATTCTCTCTCTCTCTCATCATTTGTGAATAGTTCTCTCATTAACCTCCCCACTCTGATACCCTCTTATAATTAATTGTTAAAGTCAAGATTTTAGGGAAATAAAAATCTGCTTTTTCCACGAAAGAACTGACTGAGGAGAATCTCAGTGTGCTACACATACTTACAGTTCTCAGGACAAGATAGTGACTACAGTGGGTCCAATAGTGCCTCCCCAAATTCATGTCCACTTGGAAGCTATGAATGTGACTTTATTTGGAAATTGAGTCTTGGAAGATGTAATCAAGTTAAAATGAGGTCATACTGGATTAGAGAGGGCCCTAAATCTAATTTATAGGAAGAGGGAAATTTGGTCACAGACATACAGGGGAGAAGGCCACGTGAAGATGCAGCAGAGACTGGAGTGATGTATTTACAGGCTGAGGTACACCAAGGACTTCTGGGCACCCAGAAGCTGAAAGAAAGTATTCTTCCCTAGAGCCTTTGGAGGGAGCACGGCCCTACTAACACCTTGGTTGTGAACTTCTAGCTTCCAGAATCGTGAGAGCATAAGTTTCTGTTGGTTTAGCCCCCCAGTTTGTGATAATTTGCTATGGCAGTCCTTGCAAACTAACACAGTGCTAAGAATAAAACAAACCACAAAGACAAATCATTTATATTTAAAAAATATATATAAAACTTGTTATAAATCAATAGCCTCCCACGTTGTAACAATTCCCAAACAACACCATATAAACAAGAACTGAAGTTTAGAAAGATACTAGCAAAACGACAAAAATGCATGCGCATTCCTTTTATATCTGTTGGTTATCCACTGTGTGTGAGGTGATACACACTTGTACATTACATTGCAATTTCACATCACTGGGAAGCACTAGACCTAGGTAAATCTGGGAAGTTTTTCTAAGTTCCTTTTCCTCGAGTGTGGATAGGCTAGACTCTTCTCAATCTCTACTTCTGAGTGGAAGGAGAGTCAAACCTGCATTTGTTAAAGGATTAACCACTGTACCAGCTGGAGGAGGAGGACCTGTGGATGAAACCACGAAAGAAGAGGCCCCAAGTCTTCATTTCATGTATCAGGTGTCCTCATCAATCTTCAGGTGTTTCCCATACTTTTCTCATTCTCGATGCTAAGAAATCCAAAGTCCAGGGCTTGTTTACCCATCACTAAGGACCTGGTACCCATCATACTGGATGAGGAGCTGGGGATTCAGGGATGTGGAAGGCAACCTGTCCAGAGAGGATGCCCGGCCCAGAGGAAAAAAGGGACATGAAAATTTTAAAAAAGGAATAGACTATAGAACGTGAAAAACAAACAAACCCAGAAAATAGACAGTGATCGTCTCTGCAGGCAGCCTTCCTGCTGGGCGTAGCACATGGGTACCATTGCATCAGGGAAGAGGTGGGAAGGACTTTTAAAAAAAATTATTGAAGTAAAGTTGATTTACAATGCTGTGTTAGTTTCAGGTGTACGGCAAAGTGATTCAGTTATGCATGTATATATATATATATATATATATATATATATATATATCCATTCTTTTTCAGATTATTTTCTCATATAGGTTATCAGAGAATATTAAGTAGAGTTCCCTGTGCTATGTGGTACATCCTTGTTGGTTACCTGTCTTATATATAGTAGTGTGTGTATTTTCAACCCAAGCTCCTAATTTATCCCTCCCCCCATGTTTCCCCGTTGGTAACCATGTTTGTTTTCAATATCTGTGAGTCTGTTTCTGTCTTGTAAATAAGTTTGTGTCATTTTTTAAAATTAGATTCCACCTATGAGTGGTATCATGTGATGTTTGTCTTTGTCTGATTTACTTCACTCAGTATAATCATCTCTACGTCCACCTACATTGCTGCGAAAAGTCCATCGACAGAGGAATGGATAAAGAGGATGAGGTACATACAGTATCCCTCTGCCATAGGGAAGGGCTTTTGAAGACCAGGAAGTAGTGAGAACAACGTCAGGACATGAGCCTTCACGAAGCGCCTTTGGGAGGGCACCTGCCCTGCAGAGGGAGGTGGGGATGAGGTTGGTGAGATGAGATGGGGGGTTTATTCTTCACGCTGGATGATAGGGATGAAAGGAGAAATTCAAATGCATTGTCTTCCAAAGAGGATCTTGCTGCACGTTGAACAGAGGCTTGGAGACAGGGGAGGCAGGAGGACCTCAAGGGAAACTACCTCCTTTGTCTGAAGTTCCCGAGGTTCAGTTCTGGCATCACGTGGAAGAATGTGGACATTAAGGTAAAAGTTGATTTGTGGCCCATGTCTACATTGGAATATTACTCAGCCATGAAAAGCAACGAAATTGTGCCATTTGCAGAGACGTGGATGGACCTAGAGACTGTCCTACAGGGTGAAGTCGGTCAGAAAGAGAAAAAGAAATATTGTCTAATATCACTTATACGCAGAATCTAGAAAAATGGTACAGATGAACCTATTTGTAAAGCAGAAATAGAGACACAGACGTAGAGAACAAACGTATGGATACCAAGTGTGGGGAGCAGGTGGTGGGATGAATTGGGAGAGTGGGAATGACATATACACACTACTATGTATAAAATAGATAACTAATGAGAACCTGCTGTAGAGCACAGGGAACTCTACTCAACGCTCTGTGGTGACCTACATGGGAAGGAAATCCAAAAAAGAGGGGATATATGCATACGTATGGCTGATTCACTTTGCTGTACAGCAGAAACTAACACAACATTGTAAAACAACGATACTCCAATAAAAATTAATAAGAAAATAAAGTCACGTTTATCAGAAGTTTGGTATTTGAGAACAAGCAGGGTAACTTGGGTGGTACCCGAGCTGCTGGCGTTGCTGTGTCCGTGCCAGACCTTGTTAGTGGTTTCTGTGGTTACTCGCCTAGCCCCCAGCCAAGCCCTGGGAGGTCGTGGGGCGCCGAGTCCCGTCTCACCCAAGGAGATTTCCAGAGTTCAGTTCACTCGCACTTACAGAATGAAATTCTATTGAGGGAGGCCTGGGAACCTGAATTTCTGTAAGCCGTCCAAGGAGAAAGTTCAGGTTTGTAGAGGTTTAAGAATCCGAAGGGAGGCGTGTCGGGGGGATGAGGACAGAGCCGCCTCTGTGTGTCCCCTGAAGTTTGCATCCTCTTCCTACACTGTGAAATGCCAGGTGAGAGACAAATGATAAATTCATTTCCATTTTTATCCAGGAGGATTTGAATAGGGGGTTGGGAAGGTGAGAGGGAAATGGGACCCAAAGAAGTTGTAAAGGGGAAAAATCTGTTGAGACAAGAAAAGCAAAGGAGGCAGAGAAATGACATGAATGAGCGACTGAAGTGAAAGGAGGAGGAATGTCACAGGGCCCCTCAGAGCAGAGAGAGGAGAGATCAAACCCTCAGCGTCCTTGCCTTTCCTTTGTTCCTATGGGAGCCCTCACACCCTTCTCCATTCCACCTCCTTTACTTAGTGGAAGATGAGGGGGCTGTAGAGAAATTCATACACCAAAGTAAAAGTGAGAAGGGCAGCGGTCACTCACGAAGGACTTGGGCTTTTTAACTTTGCCCAAAATGACCATGATAAAAATAACCACCTCCCCATCCACCCAAACTGTGAGAGCAAAATACAGACTCAACTGGCCACATTTTAATTCCTTTACAGTTCAGCTCACGTGAGAGAATCAGATTCTCCTGTCTGCCTTGAAAAACCTCTTCAGATGATTTTGATTTTTGATTTTGATGTGTGATCCTCCTTATCAATCCCTGGACCAGATCCTCCCGAGGCCCTTTTATCTCTGACACTCGATTTTTACCAGGTATTCCTGGTACCAATGTCCCGTTGTGTGTGGAGGAATTTCATCCTGCTGTAGGAGCTAAAATAGAAGGCTCCAAGGGTTTCCTAATATGCAGATCAATGTTTTCCTGCCACGCAGGCTGCAACGTGGTTTGTTTTAAGCATGGCCTGATGTCCTGTTAGGCGTGGGCTGTAGCAGGTGGGCACTCTCCAGGACACGGCAGGATGGACGCACTGGCCTCAGCTCTGGGGAGGAGTACAAGACCTGAAAGCCGTACCACCCCCAGAGAGCTTGGTCTCTGGAGAAATCGAGAATTACAGCTCCCGTTCAAAATAGGCTTTAGAAAGAAAGTGCTGAGGGAAGCAGGAGTCATTTAGCGTTTGATCAGTGGGGTGAACCGGTACACTGTAGTCCAGGAGGTGTCAGCCAGCCCTGCGTATGCGGAAAGGACCACACGACGCGCAGAGAAAAGCCGAGAAGGGGGAGTGGGCGCAGGAAGGGGTGCTCTCGCCAGGCGCCCACGGGAGCTGCTGGGACAGAGCTGGGGTCTCCGTGGTCCCAGGGCCCTGGGGTGTGGTGAGACGGCCACTAGGAGGGATGGGGGCGGAGGCTCTTCCTTGCTCACGGCTGCTGCTATGGCCTGAATGTGTGTCCCCCAAGTCCGCATGCTGAAATTGAATCACCAGCGTGATGTCTTAGGAGGTGGGGCCTCCGGGGGGTGATGAGATCAGGAGGGCAGAGCCTTCGTGAGGGGGATTCGTGCCCTCATAAGAGACCCCGCCAAGCCGGTGTATCCCTTCCACCAGTGCGGACACAGGGGGAGACGGCCGTCTATGGACCAGGAAGCAGGCTCTCACCAGACACTGGATCTTGGACTCCCAGCCTCCAGGACAGTCAAAAATGTGTGTGTTGTTTATAAGCCACTGAGTTTATGGGATTTTTGTTATAGCAGCCAGGACAAACTAAGACCGGGACCAGGAGAAGCCACTTCTCCTTACACGTGACCCAACTACTTCTCTCTCTGAGGTTCGCCAAAGACACTGTCACCCTGGCCTTATGTGTAGAAAAAGGAAGCGGTTTGGCAGGGATGACCCCTGCCAAAACGGTCTCACGTGCTTTCTGCTGGCCTGAGCTTGGGAGGTGTGTGCACGTGTGCACGTGTGCAGGTTTGCATGTGTGTGTCCGTGTGCACTTGCTGTGTTTGTGTGTGTGTGGCCGGCCAGGCAGCCCAGGCCCAGTGCCCACCATGTGCTCGATCCCCCTGGAAAGTTGCCCTCTGGCTCTGTCAGCTTGGCCACCGTAACAGAATCCCACCGATGGGGCTTGCACAGCAGAGATGCACTTCTCATAGTTCTGGAGGCCGCAGGTCCAAGATCAAGGTGTCTGGTGAGTCCCTCCCTGTGGGACGGGTGGTGGCCTTCCCCATGGGTCCTCCCCTGGCCTGACCACCACATGCCTGTCCTCTGCCAACCTGATCCAGTCCTCTAGGGGATGACTCTGAACTCGCCTTGTAGGAAGCGCACGCGTGCTAAAAGCATTTGTTCGGCATGTAGGTGTCCATCAGAAAACAGCTTCAAACCCGGCACTTAGGCTCTGAACCAAGTCTCACTGCACTCATTTCCCGTCCCCGGGGAACAAGGGCGAACAACTTCACTACCACGCACACTAAAGGGGAGGTGCTATAAAATGCAAATTACACTGTTGCTCGCCTACTCACCTGCGCCCCTCACTGGAGCACTTTGCTTCAAAGTGCTTTTAATCTTCTTAAGTGTAAGGCCAGGTCTGGCTTGCCCACGAGGATGAGGAATGGGGTACCATAAAGAGATGAGCCCCACAGATGGTTTATTTTTCTTATTGCACCATTACTTTTGACCTCTTTCCTCATCCAACCTTTGACAAAAACTACTGATGTGCAGCAAAACTGACTCATTTGAGTCTCATCTTTATTTTTCATGCTTAGTCTTTTGCGGAGGGGCTAACGGGGACTCAGTCGCCCCGAAGGTGGGCAGTGTCAGGGGGCTTACGGAGACCGAAGGAGCCTGCAGCGTCCGTCCCGACATGATCAAGACATTTTCTAAGTTCTCTTTATTTTTAAGGAGATAATCACAGTGATATAGAAAGGGCTGCTGGTGTGAGTGTTTACATTCTGTCATCGTTTGTCGTGTTAGATTGCATTTTCCTGCTGATGCCGTCGGACCACTGAACTCAAAGAAGAGCCCCCAGGATGGACAGCTCCCGTTTGGTCCAGTTCAGAGTCCCCCCCAGAACCCTTTATACACATTTGTCCATTGGGGGCTTCCTGCTTCAGGCTTTCAGTAATACTCTAACTCAGGGCTTTTACAGACATGTCACCGGTTTCCCACCAGTTTCCGCATTTCTAAATTGGGTAGGGTCCCCCAACACTCAGGAGGAGGTGTGGCTAAGAGACAGGCGAGGAAGGGTTGTAGCTGGCATGGGACCCAGCCCCATGCCCGGCGTCTGAGCACCCATCCGACATTACCACCCATCTCCTTACCTTGAGCTGTCTCCCTCCTGACATTTAGAACCGAGAAACCTCAGCTTCTGATTGTTTCAAACGGCAACAGCTACTTAACTGGTTCCATTTCTTTATCTCTCCTGAAGACATTCATAGAATAAAACAAAAGGCCCATTGAACTTAATTAGCTTTGGGGGGATCCCAACTCTTAAGGGATTCAAGCAGTTTAGGGCCATCAACTCCTTGGTTCAAGACCTTTTCATCTGAGAGATGTAAATCAGTGGTCCCCAACCTTTTTGGCACCGGGGGCTGGTTTTGTGGAAGACAATTCTTCCATGGATGGGCGGGAGATGCTTCAGATGGTAATGTGAGCGATGGGGGGGGATGGTTCAGGCGGTGATGCCAGCGATGTGGAATGATGGGGAGCGGTGGGGAGGGGCAGATGAAGCTTTGCTCGCCACCCCGCCGCTCACCTCCTGCTGTGCAGCCAGGTTCCTAACAGACCAGTACCAGGCCCTGTACTGGTCCGCAGCCCGGGGTTCGGGACCCCTGATGTGAATCATCGCCCTTGATTTAATGTCGTGAGCACTTCTGGGGTAGAGTGATAAAGTGGCACTCAAAGTCCTGGATAAAGGATCTTACAAACGGAAGCAATATTCTAGCAGGATTTCTAGGAGGAGGGCAGATATCTAGAGGTCAGTCTTCTGGAAAAAAAAAAGGGAAGACAAGCTGAGAAAATGGCAGCAGAACCTTTGTTAATGAGCTTCCAGACCAGCAGGAAACTCGTGCTGGGGAACTGATGTCCCACCATCGTGCCCACTGGCTGATGGCTGGCTGCACCCAGTGAAGGGCTGCAGGTTGGCGCAGGTGACGTTCATCCAGGGTTTGTCCTGAGCACCAGCCGGGGCGCCTATAGCCTTAGCAGGGCACGTGAGAGGGCATCTTTCTGCTAATCTCTCCAAGCATGAGTCCACTCCACGGAGAAGTGCCTCTTTCCACCTCCTAGGTCTACCTGAGCGGCTGCACGTGTAAATAGAATGGCTATTTTTGTTAAACAGAGCTTAACTATTTCTGAAACAGCCATTTATTTGTGAAGACTATTTTATGTTAATTTAATTATAAGAAAATTGAAAAGTGTAATACATAGCTAAGCCCTTAAGGCCAGTTAATCTATTTGGATTGTAACAAATATAATTTTTATTAGCTCAGCCTATTTGGATGGTAACGAGTATAACCTTTCCATAGACATTACAGACTCTGAGTTATGGTCTATTTTTATGTAAAACCATCCTTGAGTAGAACAAAAGGGAGTTCTTTTATCTGTCATTGTGTTATGGAATCATTATATTAATGAAAGTAGAAGCTGAGCCATCCCTATTATCTTAGAGTGGAGCTCAAGTCTTCCCTAGGTGTGATTGGAAAAAAAAAAAACAAAAACCCAAGCAGTTATTAGAAAAACGATCAGCCTTATAGAGAGGCAAGATATATTCTGAAACCTCCTTTGGGTAAACTATGTTGATTTTTAAGAGGAAGAGTTGATCATTTTTCCAGACAATTAGACTATCTATCCAGAACCTCAGCTATGTTGGAACCCAGATGAGAACTTGGAGAGAAGCAAAAGAAGACCCCAAGAGGCCAAAAAGGGTGTCAGAACGTCTGAGTGCCATAGAAGTTCTTTTCTTTCATAGAGTCTCCTATTGTACGTGGGTTCCCAGCCCGGGACAGACAACCAACAGGGCAACCACTGGGGTAAGATTTCCATCCTGAATGCATTCAGCAGAGTCAAGAGCACAGAGTCTGGAGCCAGACAGGCTGTGCTCCAATCCTAGCTCCGCCGTTTACTTCCTGGGAGACCCATGCGCCTCAGTTTCCCTTTCCGTAAAGTGGGGATGACAGTTGAGCTGTGTGAAGACATGGAAGAGTTAATCCATGTTAAACATTGAGCAGCTCCAGCATGCAGAGAGCCCAATATGCGCACTGACAGTACGTTATCACCGTGTAAACGAAGGCAGCATTATTGTTTCCCTTTTTCCAAAACGCCTTTTTTTTTTTATTGGGTATTGGGGTATAGTTGCTTTACAATGTTGTCTTAGTTTCTGCTGTACGAAACAGCAAGTGAATCAGCTATATGTGCTGATGTATGTATATATGTATATATATATACATATATCCCCTCCCTCTTGGACCCCCTCACCATCCTACCCATTCCATCACCACAGAGCACCGAGCTGAGCTCCCTGCGCTACACAGCAGGTTCCCACTGGCTATCTGTTTTACACGTGGTAGTGTATATATGTCAATCCCAATCTCCCAATTCATCCCACCCCCCCTTCTCCCGTCCCGCGTTCACAAGTCCGTTCTCTACATCTGTAAATCTACTCCTTATTTTACAGGCCCTGGTGCCCACAGGGCCTGACAACGTTGCACATTTTTGAACCTTTCTTCAGCATCAATTTTTGAACGGATATGCTAAAAACAGTTTTGAAATGTACACATTTAAAAAAGTTAATGTAAATTTTGGGAGAATTTCAGTATATTAAGCCATGGTGCTTAACGGAGACCCACTGTGTGTCAGGCCTGGAGCTAAGTACTTCTGATATGAGTCGAACATATTGTATTTTATGCCAACTGGGAAGCCTTTGAGGGCGAAAGCAAGTCTGTGGATAATTACCCCTGGACTCCTGAGGCTAACCAGGACAGGCACCACGTTAAATTCTCACCATGGCTCCTCTGAAAGGCAGGCAGTACCATGTCCGTTTTGCAGATGAGAAAACACGGGCTTAGAGGAAACATGCTGTGCTTAGCTAGAATGTGACAGAGCCAGAATTCCAGTACAAGTTCACTCTACTTCAATACACTTGCCATTAACCGCTGGACTACACTGCCCGTCTTAGTCAGCTCGGGCTGCTGTAAACAGAATACCACCGACTGGGGTGCTTAAACAACAGAAATTTATTTCTCATGGTTCTGGAGCCCTTGAAGGCCAAGATCGAGGCACCAGGCTATTTGGTTCCTGGTGAGGGCGTTCTCTTTGGTTTGCAGACAGCCACCTCTCCCTTTCTCCTCGCATAGGAGAGAGGGGATGATCTCTCTCTCATAGGGCACTAATCCCCTTGATGAGGGCTCCACCCCATGACCTAATCACCTCCCAAAGGCCCCACCTCCAAACACCAGTACTTTGGGGATTCAGTCTTCCACATTTGAATTTTGGGAGGACACAAACATTCAGTCTGTAGTTCTGCCCTTCATCTCTAGCTAAGAATCTCTTTGACTTATTCATAGCTTTAATTGAGACTAAAATAGCTGCTCACTTATTTGGTCTCTTCCTTGAAGTCTAATAGTCCAGAATGTTTAAGTTAAGGTGTCTCCACTGAGGGAAATGTGATTTTTCTTGGTTCATAAAAATGTTGCCTTAGAATTTCACTAAATATAACTTCAAAAGGACTTTATATGATTCTAGAAAACCTTGCTTATTTGAGTGAAACCTGAGTTACTTGAATCAGCAGGTCATTTTTTCCATTCCTCCTCGTTTTAGAAGGAACTGAAGGACATAAATGTTCTTTGGTGCACATTCTCGGGCCAACGCCATGTCTTGTTCCTGGGTTTCCCTGGTGTTATCCACTCTCTTGGGTGGTAGAAATTGGGGCCACCTGTTCTGAGCTAGATTCGTTGATTCATACATCCACATACTCATTTATTTGACAAGCAGTTTTTTGAGTTCCTATTTGATGCCAAATTCCATACCAGGATCTGAAGATGCACTGGTGAGCAAAATCAGCCTAGGGGGTCTCTCCTCATTCCATTAGCTGTTCAATTAGGGACCAAATGTTTTCTGAATCTCCTAGACAGAGAGTGGACTGGACCAGTGACCAGGGTGACCAACCATCCCAGTTTGTCCAGGACTGAGGGGTTCCCCAGGGGGAATTTCCAGGGCTTTCCAGACCTGCTAAAACTGGGAAAGCCCAGAGCAAACGGTTATTGGGCTTGGAGGTCCCATTCTCTGGAAGGGGACTCGATTAGAGTCAATTTCCAGTTTAGGTCATACCCGTTGGATGCTTCTCTTGGGCATCCTGGGAATGCTTGGGAAGAAGAATCTTCCAGGCTGTTGACTTGCCCAGTTCTTGGCTTGAAGGTAGTGTTAGGAAGGGGGAAACCCCCAGTGGACCTCCACACCCACAGCTGTGCTGGACCCCAGGGCCTGTAGCCAGCACTGCCCCCTGGCCAATGACCTCCTGGGCACAGGGGCATTTGCCAACCCCCCTCTGAGCCTGTTGGACATGAGTGGCCGCAGAGGCTGCAGTGGGGCGGGAGAGGCTCTGGAGGTAGATTGCTGGGTTTGAAGCCCTGCTCCTCCCTTTCTAATCATGGGCAAGTTATTTCACTTTCCTAAAATCTGAAAGATGAGAGTAGTAACAGCACGGTAACCATGTGTACTAAGTGGGTAGACAGAGCACAGTGTCTGACTCCCAGGAAAGGAATAACGCTAGCCTGTTAGAACATTCCTGGCATATGGAAAGGGGCCAGGGTGCCATGGAACAAGCACAGACACGGTATGAGAGACACAAAGCTGCCTTTCCTCAGCCCCCTCCTAAGCAAGGGGGGGGGGGTCTGGAAATGGCCAGGCCTCCCTGCCTCTTCCACCTGGTGTGGAGGCTGCACCAGCCCAGAGGCTGAGCCCAGGCTGGGCCGCCCTGGAGACAGACCCAGGGTCCTGGCTGACACAGCCCTCAGCCCCCCGCAGGTGACCAAGGAGACTCGTGGGGACTCAGGTGAGACCAACAGAGCTACCCAGAAAACCACAGGGTTGTGAGAAATTACACATTGTTCGTCAGCACTCAGTTTCGACGTGGTGTGTTACATTTCTATTCTGTGCCAGGCATTTAAATCCTCATAAAAACAAAGAAAGGGGATATCCTTAGCCCCATTTTACAGACCAGGAAGTGGGCTCAGAAACACGAGCATCTTGTCCCAGATGTCACTCCTGGTCAGTGGCTCCTTTAAGTCAGGACTGCCTGACTCTAAACTAGGGATTTATGTTATCTTCCAGGTTCTTCAGAACATTACCGTGTTTTGACTTAAAAAAAAATCTCCTGTAGGTCAAACCTATTTGTATCTTGATGAATGTAATCTTTTCCTTCTGAGGGTATCCAAGCAATTTAAAGATAATTTCTCAGTCGTAATCCTGGTTAAGATGGGGAGAAGCAATTATTTCTCCACAGAAGTCAACAGGATGTTTAAAAAATTCACTGCCAAGTGGATAAAAGCTGTCTTTACAAGAACCTGTAGAGAAGGCACAGGGTGGGGACCTGCCCAGAAAGATGGGCACCCTTAGTGTGCTGGCTTTGTACTGGCCAGGGGCTGGCTGACCTTGCGTCAAAGGCCAGATGGTAAATATTTTAGGCTGTGAGACTCATATGGTCTCGGTCAACTATGCTACTCAACTATGCTGTTGTAGGGAAAATAGCCACAGACAATATATAAATGAACGGGCATGGCTATATTCCAATAAAACTTTATTTGTAACACAAGCAGTGAGACAGATTTGACTTCCAGCCCTAGTATGTAGAACTCTGCTCTGGAGAATTTGAAGTGGCAGATATGCCCTTGACCTTGAAGAATCTATCATTTACCCTCCTCAATATTAGGGGACTTTGCTGTGATTTTTTCCTCTGTCCCTCTCCTTCATCAATGGTTTCTCTTGTTTTTCTTCCTGCTTTCCCTGCTCCTGCCTTGGAAAGTATGGGCAGTGCTTTACCTCTGGTGACCCTCAAGTTTAAAGGGTGTGTTGACCCAGTCTCAGCCAAGCTGCTACATGACTTTGCTGGAATCTGTTACCTTAGGTTCCGGAATATAAGGCAAACTCCCTCCACCCTCCCCATCACCACCAAATTGTCATTCAAAAAAAAAAGCAGTTGCCTTATATTTGACTCTTTGCTAACCTTTTTTTTTCCCAACTGGGTGCTCTCTCAATCACTTTTTTTTTCAATCCAAATCCCGTTTAGGGAAAACTTTATACCCTGAAACTTCTTCAATCAGTTTTGTCTTTGGATGCTTATAGGGGTAAGCTGAGGACTTTCTGTTACCTCTTTAGCCTAAAAACTTTCAAGTCATATTTTATGAAATCTAAGGGAAATGTACTTTTATGGGATAGATGAAATAAATAACTGTTCTAATATTCTGTGGCTTTGGATAAAGGGTTAAAAATGCTGTAGCTCAAACAAATTAGATGTAAATAGAGGTGATGTGACAGCCAGACTGATTTAGATGATTCAAAAGTGGCTGGTCTAATGATGGAGAAGATGTTGATGAAGAGTTTGAATCTTTTTTTTTCATAAAGTGGGAGGTTGAAAAACAGTAATATTTCTAAATTAATATCTTATTTTCTATAAGAGGTTCGTCACATCAAGTATTCTGATAATGATACCTCTTTCATAAAGTTGTTGTAAGTTTTAAGTAAGTGAATGTTGAGCACTTGACATCTAGGAGGTGTTCAATACATAGTAATACTATTTTTCTTCCCTTTAATAATAAAAGGAAATACCCAAGAATCAGTTTAATCCAGGGTTTAATTCAGAGAACTAGTGTTCCATAGAACATGATTTGGGAATCCCTATGGTTAATTTTATGTCAACGTGGCTGGGCCATGGTGTCCAGATATTTGATCAAACATTATTCTGGATGTTTCTGTGAGTTTTTTTTTTTTTTTCCAATGTCATAAAAACTCATGTTATGTTCCTTGGTTTTCTTTTTTCCTTTTTTTAAAAATTAATTTTTATTGGAGTATAGTTGCTTTTGTGAGGGTGTTTTTTGGATGAGATTAACATTTAAATCAGAGGACTTTGAGTAAAGCAGATTACCCACCATCATTGTCGGTGGGCCTCACCAAATCCGTGGAAGGCTTTCGTAGAACATAGTCTGACTTCTGAGCAAGAAGGAATTCTGCCAGCAGATTTTCTTTGGATTTGGACTGCAGCTCTTTCCCGGGTCTCCAGCTCCCCAGCCCTGCTGCACCCTGAAGATTTTGGATTTACCCAACCTCCACAATCATAAGCCAATTCCTTAAAATCTCTCTCTCTCTCTCTCTCTCTCTCTATACGTCCTGGTGGATGTATTTCTCTGGAGAACTCTGACCAATACACCTACCCTCTACATAACATTTAGGAAGCAGATTGTGCTAAAGAGAATCAGGAGGAAATAATGAAGAAGGTGAGAGAAAAATCAAACTTTGGTTAAAGAAATGCTTTCTCTGTGTCAGGCAGTCGTTACGACTTTCTGAATTCCTTTAAAAATAATTAAATTATACCTGGCTACTGTCTCCTGGATCCAGGTCCGCTCTGGAGATTGCCACTGTATTCCATGACAAACCAGGTGAGGTAATGAAAGGATAGTTGTCTTTTTCTCTGAACCTGAACTCATCTCAAGACTTGTGTGTGTGTCTGTGTGTGTGTGTGTGTGTGTGTGTGTGTGAGAGACAGAGAGAGAGAGGGAAAGAGAGAGAGAGATTATTTTAATAAACACAGAAGGGAAGTAGAGGGGGGGGGAGCAGGGAAATGAAGGAAGGTTTTGAGTTTCATATTTCCAACTTGAAAACCATTGTGGGAAGGATCAGTGTCCTTCAAAGGAAAAAGGATACAAACTTGAAAGGGGGCAGGATATGAGAAAGAGAGAGTGTAATGGGCTGTTGAGTGGAGAAGGAAGCCGGCCATATGCGGTGCCCTGAGGGGAACGTGGATAAACAAAGTGAGAGGACGCTGGCTTCCGGAAGTGGACGGAGCACGGAGACCCGAGAGGGGAAGGCGGCTGGGCAGAGGGATACAGAGACCCCGAGGGATGCAGGCAACTTCCCACAGATGCCCCAGACGTTTGTGAGCCACATGTGGAAAGAAAGATAAGCCATGAAAGCACTTTATAGTAGAATCCACAAAGGTCACAAGTTCTGAGGGCAGCTTGGGGGGAGCAACACGAGTAAAGACATCCAGGATTTGGAGTCTTAGAAAAAGGCACATGGTGTTTTCAAAATCAACTGGAAGCCCTGGGTGACAGGGAGACCGGCGTTAGCAATGCGGGAATTAGCAGCATTAGCTGCTCTAGTGGAAATTTACCGATAAGACTAACTCTCTGAAAACACTGTGCATGTTAGTCCCAACCCACTACTGCATATAAAATAGACAATCAACAAGGACCTACTGTATAGCACAGGGAACTCTACTCAGTACTCTGATAACATATATGGGGAAAGAATCTGAAAAAGAATAGATATGTGACTATGTATAAGTAAATCACTTTGCTGTACACCTGAAACCAACACAACATTGTCAATCAACTATACCCCAGTATAAGATAAAAAATTTAAAAAATAGATAAATAAATAAATAATAAAATACTTTGCATGGAGGATGTGTTAAGAATTTTAGCTAGAAACGAAGGACAACATATACTACTTAAACTCTGGAGTGTAAGGCAATGACCATAGGGCAGGAGGAATTAGAGGCATTTTCATTTAGCTTGGCTTATGTTGAAAAGTAATTTGCCCACGTTATATATTACCTGTTAATATGTCCAGATTACCAGTTAAAATATAGGCAATATAGGCAATTGTTAACTGTGGGCGTGTTGTACCTCAAGAAGAGACTAATGGATTTTGTGTTTATTTCAAAGAATGCTGATCTGTTTCAATGGAATTATATATGACTTTGGAAAAAAAATAAGTGTACGTGTAGTAAAAATCAGTGGATGGCAATCTTTCCAAACTCTCCAAAATAATCTAACTCTAAATGCAATGTATCCTTACAATTTAAAAATCTTTGTATGACCGTGTACATGAAAGGCAGAACAATTGGGGAGCATGCATGAATATCACGAAACTAAAACCTGTCACAAGGGTGACTTAACATTGGAAGAAAAAATAATCCGGCTTTTTCTGTGCTTACTGATATTTAAACATTTTAAATCTCGAAGTTGCATTGACATTTTATTTTTGAAGCAGCAGAGGTGAATTAAGCCTAACGCTGCTGGGCATAATATGGCTCCTCCCCATCTGTGCAAGTTTCCAAAAATTAAAAAAAAAAAAAAGGAACGAAAAGGAGAATGCACTCTATTGGGTGCATCCTTTTATGCTGCAGCCTCTGAATGAGCATGATATGGACATAGTATACTTTTGTAGGTGAGCAGCAGCATACAAACCATCCCTGGAGAAGCGCTTTCCTTCTCATTACAGGTCTCGTGCCAGGGACGTCCGTAATATGTGTTTGCTTCAGGGCTGGTTAGGAGAGCAGCTTCTTGCTTGGTGGAGACATTGCTAGGCTGTTACTCCTGGCATATACTATGCTGTGATTTTAATTAAAGCATTTGAATGATGGCAGGTCAGTATCGTTAGGAGAGATGTCTGATTAATTGCTTACTTCTTTGTCACAGCTATAAATGGGATGTTGTGAGGGTGCATGTGGGAATCCAAACAATTCCCCCTAGAGAGGACGGGTAAATGGACTTCAGAGCAATCAGTTGCTTTCACTTGGAGCAGGAGATAGGGCAAAAGCTAAAATTGCACTGGTCAGCCAATGATCCCATTTAAAGATGCTATAGGTTAAAAATGCTTCCTAGTGATGGATGGTGGACCAGAGCAACTCTTTATGTGCGACGCCACCAGCCCCAAGGTACAGGGGGGATTCAGCAGGTAAAGAACTCCACTCTCCGCCAGCCAGATTAATAAATGTGCAAATTAAAAAGGATGTCAGAGCACTAAAGAAACATCTGCTAACCAAAGTAAAAAAGTAATGACGATGATGATAAATAGGGAGAGACAAAAGGGATTTCAGCTTCAGGCAAATTTCCATCCAGCTGCACCCTACTGCAAGGAGCCATCAGAGTTTCCACAAGGTTCTCTCACAGGAGAGATATTTAGAATGCTATCTTTGAGCAACCAGGTGATAGACTTAGACTCTTGACACTTGAGAAATCAATTACCAAACACTGGCAACTGTCCCCGTTCACCCTAATTCATGGTTTCTCAAATTTGGCATTCTTGACGTTTTGGACCAGGTAACTCCTTGTTGTGAGAGCTGTTTTGTGCATTGTAGGATGCTTATCCCCAGTCATTAAAAACAAAAACCTTCCCAGACATTGCCAAATGTCCCATGGGGAGCAAAATTGATCCTAGCTGAGGACCACTGCCTTAGTTCAGCTTGCTGAAACATGGTGCCCTCCACTGGATCATGCACCGATGGACAAACAATATTTACAGTGGCACAATGATAGAGACGGTGCCTTAAGGATTCACTTATAATATTTCTGCATGGTAACAATCAGGGTCGAATTGCATATGTTCCATATAATAGTTAGAATTGATAAACCTTCAGGAAATTAAAAAATATTCACCTCTTATAAATCCGGGCTCCTGTGCACACTCGTACACACAGTTTTCTATTTGCGATGCTTTGTCTTTGCTCCCTTCTGCAGGAAATTTGGAGCAGAAGTGATGCCTTTCCTGGCAACGTGATGAACAGTTTTGGTTTTCATGAGGCAATCCATCAATGACTCTTTTCACGACTTAAAATGATGAAAAGAATCATGTCACTAAACAGAGCATCCTAAGATCTTTCCCATGAACTTCCTGTTTAGAAACAACATAGCAATTACTAATTGCAATTATGTCCCGAATCTCTACAACCAGCTGTCTGCTCTTTCTGTTGTTGTTCATGAAGCAGGTGAAGTCAATACTAATTTTTGGAATTCGCAGGAATCACTTGGGAAAATTCATTGCTGATTATTCACCATGACAGTTTGCTTTACCTATGTGTTCATCTTTAGAAGATAGACATTTTCCATATCACGTTGTTTATAAGGGTGCAACTTATAATTGATATCGAATGATGTGTTGTCATTTTATGAAACTAGAAGAGAGTCAGATGAAGTGCAGTGATAGAGAAACGTTTGGGATATTATACTTAGTACATTTCCGTTGCCAAAATAAAGTCTTGGCCATTATTTTTGCAAATAAGGGCTAAGTCTGTAGTCAAATTCATCTAATATAATAACGTCTAAAAACATACTATAAGCACACTAAAGGACTCTCTCTTTTCCATTTAGTTTTCTATTTTCAGTTTACTAAAATAGTCATTATAAAGTGGAATATTGATATGTGAAAAAGCATGATGAATAAATACAACAATCAAGTTGCCCATCTTCCCAGTGGACCACACACTCCTGCGTGTGTGCATGTACACACACACACACACACACACACACACACAGAGTCATGATCTTCTGTAGAAGTCACATTTTAAAAGTTTCAGATGAGACTTTAGAACTAATCAGAACCTCTCTTAAATCAAAGACTTCCTTCTGCAAATACAGTCCCGACCTCCTCAATATTAAACAGTTGGAAAAACATATTCTATTTCCCCCATGATAAAATAGGATATTTAGCATTTCCACTATGATATGCTTAATTTGAAACCCAGCGTGGCCCATTTTGTATCATTCTTTCCTTCCACTTGGCTTTGGGGTGTGTCTCCCAACACTTTCTCACTTAACTGAGCCACCTCCAAGTTTATTTCATAATTTGATAGGAAAAACAGCAGATGAAAAGGCACGTCAAGGTCCATAATATTTACAGGCTAACCCCTCACTTCAGACCAATCCAGCAGTCTACAGAAATTTACACAAGATTTGAAAAAGCAGCCAAACTTCAGCGTTCTTGTCCAAATGCAATCTTACAGTCTTTCTTAATTCATCTGGTCCTAACAGAAACCAGACCGTTTCTCCATCTTGGATTACAGAGTAGTGAAGGATGCCAGTGTATTTATTACTAAGATTCTGAGTACCCTTTGTATAGTATGGGGATACTAAAATTATACTCAATTTTTTTTCAATGTACTGTTCATAGATACGCTGAATATTCATCCATGCATATAAATGTACCTTCAGTTACAAGATCACAAAAACTTGGGAGAAATTACAATTCAAAGCAACTGCTGAGGGAATCAAAGAATCACAGAACTTAAAAGCACTTTGGAAGATCACCTAGAACATCCCCCTTCCCATTTCAAAAGGAAAACTCTCCCTTCTTTCTGGAGAGATGCCCTGGAGAGGAAGACCCACTGGCCTCTTGCCTGTCTCTGTGACATTGGATGATTTGCTTCTTTTGGGATCTAGAAACTTCCCTCTGTCACCCACCTCCTTGTAAAGAGGCAGAGAAATATATGAGGTCTTCCACGACCACTGGGGAATGTTATTTATTGTAAAATAACTATACAGTCAAAAAGCATTTGCACTGATGGGCTGTGGGCCATTGCTGGCGAACCAGAGAGCAAGGCTGTGAAAAGAGCTGAGGAACAGCTGTGGCTCAGTGATCATGTGACCTTCCATCGTGCCGACTGGCCAAGAAAGCCATTTTCGTCTATTATAATTAAAAGATGATGTGAAGTTGGTAGAAGGGTATACTGTTCAGTCAATGGATCCCAGGTCAGATAAATGCCTTTGGAGAGCTGAGGGACGTCCCGACCATAAGTCTAATTTAATTGGCTGAATGTCCTCGTGAGAAAAAGATAATACACACAATGTGCTCCAAACAGGAAGCACATAGTTCACAGCTAAGCAGTCGACAGGCAGGTAGAGTGCAAGCTTAGCAGAATGGGTACCATTAACGGTAGGCGTCGGAAGACTGGGAAATGAATGGGCTGGGAGGAGGATTGCGGATATTTTAGGTCTTGTGGAAAATTAACCCTTTGCTGGAGACATGTGTGCACGCTTTTCACATGGGTGGCCTGTTTGTTGTGTGGAAGGAGACACAGACTGGGCTTGGGTGAGAACACCTGTGTTCCAACTGGACTTTGAACAAGTTTCTTTTTCCTACATCAATGCGCTGGACAATGTGAGACCTTCCTGCCCTTAGTCCCTTTCTCCCTCCGAGTGTGTGAGACTTAGAATGGATACACAATCGGGACTTCCCTGGTGGTCCAGCGGCTAAGGCTTCGAGCGTCCACTGCAGGGGGGCCGGGTTCAATCCTTGGTCGGAGAACTGCTAAGATCCCGCATGCCATGCGACGCTGCAAAAATCTCCATCTGCTGTAGAATGGACGCACAATCATTACAAACGTGCACGCTCTCTGCATGAAAACCTAGCTATAGAATGGGATCTACCTCAAAACCCTATCAGTGAAAATCAGGACTGCTGTGGTGAACACCATCTAATTTTTAAAAATTCATCGACAAGGATATAGGTTAGCCTCCCATCTCCACACACTGTGCTTGGGTAATGTTGATTTATTAGTACAGTAGAATCCCGCTAATTAGCCCTAACGACAGGGCAACCCATTGTGGATCATAGAATTTTGCAAATTAGCGAGTACATGAATAAACAATAAAAATCAGGAGTCCTGCACTGCAAAATGTCCTTTTCCACTTATTTTGACAGGAAGGTATTTAATGTTGATTATTTGTGATAATTCTTCATCATGCATTGCTAATGTTAGAGTCTGTTAAAAGGGGCATTTGTGAGGATGAATGGAGTAATGCTCATAAAGCAGTTGAATAGAAGGAGGCACACGAGTGCAAAACAGGATGACGAGGCCTAATGAAGTCCTAGAGATGGAGAGAGGAAACTTCCAAGCTTTAGATGAGTAGGCAGCTGGATGTTTCGGGGGGATTATTAGAATTGTGAGTTTGTGCGTGAGAATTAGCAATACTTCAATCTTAAATGACTGTTGAAAACGGATCTCAGCCTGTGTTTGTCATCGAGAGATTCAGGTGATTAAATGTGTTATATTAGCTACTGTGAACGATCTGACTTTACAGGTGGCACCTTCTAGCAATAATAAATGTGCCGAATACATAATGGACACGAGGTTCACAAATGAAATGTATGGGAACTTTATTTAAAATTTTTTCTACAAGGAATTTTGTTCTACTTATGGATTTGGATGTTTGATACTGAATATTTAATTATGGAAACTATCTAGAGGATTGGGGACAGTGTCCAGAGTTGGGCCATGTGTGGACTTGGTCTTGGGAATAACTGATCGAGCAATGTTAAGGACTCATGCTTTAATGCCCATGACTTAGGAACTCATAATATATCTGTGAATAAATAACTAAAGCTGAAGAAGAGTTATTCTGCTCATTAAAGACGTTAAAGCCTTGTAATTAGAAGTAAAATTTCAGGCTTCATCAGCCTTGAAATAGGTTTTAAAAGTATATGGTGCTAGGTTACAAAATTTTGCATCCCTCCTAAGCAAATACCAATAAGAACACTCCCCAGATTGAAATCTTGCTACCCAGCTGTTTAAACTGTAGCTTGACCATGGTCAGTTCTGTTGGTTCCCCAGCCTCGTTCACTGGCATCTGTCAGGTTGTGGTAACTTACCTGATGGTTGATGATGAAAGAATTATTTCCTAAAGCGTGTGAAACTAAGCTGGTCCACACACATTTCAGAAACTCTCTGAGCTTCAAAAGCAAAATAGACATCTCTGCTTCAGCTTCCTGTTAGTCCACAAGCGGGCATTTTGCAAATTCACCAGCCAGCAGTCTTGATTTTCCAGAGAAGCAAACAGCAAAAGTCCCCAGAGACAATCGCAGTTGGGTATTTCTGAAGGAATGGGAATCAAGGTTGAGAGGCAGGACCCAGGGGTGTCTGTAATTATTCTCCATCCATTCTGTTGCTCCCTGAGCCCTGCTAAAACGAGATTCTGCCCACAAAACAGGCTGGGCAAGTTAGCATATGCAAATAGACTCATGGAAATTTATTTTAAATTGCCCACTTGGGCTTGGAAATAGAGGTTAGACACCTGTCAGTTTGATCTAAACCCCGGTGAAAATACTAAATCATTTTTTGGTTTTGTGTCTCACATTTTGAAGCAGTTGTCCTAACACAGAATTAAAAAACAAACAAACAAACAAACAGGTCCTGAAGGGCCTTGGGAGTTTTGCATTCCAAGACTTCCTGCTGCTTGGCTTGTGTGCACCTCTCATCCAGGAAAGGAAGGGTTTGGCTTCACTCTGTGGTCCACTTTGACTCCTAAATGAAAAAAATTTTTTGATGATGTGTATAACCCTATCCTAACTCAGTTTTAATGAGGGCACTAGTTTGCCAATATTTTTGCTTCTTTGATCTGTAAAAAAAATCACTAAACATGTCAAGATACAAAATGGAATCACTATGACTCAGAAAGTTACTTTCAAATATAAAATCTGGAAATTATACTTGGGCTTTCATTTCCTTTCTGAACCAACCAACAAACAAATAGAACCCAACCATCATACAAATAAACTACGGGATATTCCAAAAAATCCTATGAAAAAATCTTATATATGTTTAAAATATCTTTTTGTAAATCACAATGTTCAGTTAGCAAAAAGATATGACATAAGCATTATTGCATCCTAAACACTAATTGCTCATGAGAAGACAGTGTAAATATTAGATGTCTTCAATGATTATTCCAGCTGCTTTGCCCATAAAGTTTTAAACTATTCTTTTTTTGACCATGTGTAGGGATTTATAGAAAAATGAGACCCTTAGCCCCCAACCCATTTACGTTTAATTCAACAAAGCATCACCAGTGAGCTCCACTAGATGCTCTGTACCTGTTTATCATGCTTCCCCCCTAGAAATTAGAAAATTAGCAAGAATAAATGAAATCGAAACCCAAAGGGTATTAGTCAGATCTAGGGCTGTAGTAGCATCGGAAAGTGGCAGAATTAATTTTTCATCCTGAATGTATGTGTTTCCCAGGCCAAGTGCATTTTCCTAGCAGGCTGTTGGCTCTCAGTGAATCTCCGATAAACAAGCGATTGCCGAAGAGAAACGTTGCCTGGAAATCCGTTGACATCTTCAAATAAAGCATTAAATTTTACTCATGAGTACTAATGCCATATGCCCAGTAAAAGAAATGCCACATTTCCATCCCCTGGGCGTTGCTGAAGGAGATTACCTCAGGACCAATGCTTCTGTTTTAGTGGCATGCCATATTACTGCTACCTGTGACACCAACTGGGAACACAGATTTTCACACCCCCGCAGGAGTCAAGGTTGCCAAAATGTAGCCTATCATCTTAAGCGGAAACGCAAAACAACAGGAGAATTTACATATGCAGTACACACGCACACACACGCACCCAGGCAGCATCAGATACAGGAGGTGTTTACACCTGCCACGTGGTGGTCCAGGGATGGAGAGCATGCCGGGAATGTGGAATGCTGGGAATTCCATCTCTAGGAGCAGAACTACCTGCTCAGGATCTCCATCCTCAGCCAAAATCTTCTCTTTCCTTAGCATTTCACACTCAAGTCCAAGTCTGAGAACGATATTACCAAGCAACGTTTGAGCTTTCGAAATGGTTGGGTTCCTTCTTTTCAGGTTTGCCTCTCAGTGTTGGTACCAAAAGTGAACTCTTATTATGCAGAATTCTTTGAGTTCTGGAAGCTCTCACTGTGGGGCTAGGCACTCATGGCGTCGGGGAGCTGAGAGCATTCAGGAAAATTGTTCTGCTTAGTTCCAACTGGGATTTCTTAGGATAGGGTATGCCTTACGGCATCATTGGATAGGAAGCTTGTGTTTTCCCAGGTGGACCGAGGGAATGAAGCCATGATCAAATAGATCATTTTTTATGTCATGCGATTTCATTGATAAGCAAGAAGAAACTGGATTGTTTGCGGGAATTGAGGTTGTTGGTTGGTTACCCATCTCATCACTTCTCTTCACTTGTGGACACAACCATAGACATATGTCCTCAGGCGGTGCTCCTGCTTTAATTATGCCCCAGGTCACTGCTGGGAGCTTCAGCAGGTTGGTTTCCTGTGCCAACCAAGAGAATGATGGCTTCTCTGAGACTATGACAGTTGACAGTTATCTTGCCTTAAGGTTTTTCATCAAATATTTTACCATAAAGGGAAGGAATTAGAAGGAAGACCATTCAAATCCTTCAGCTTCTTTCCTGGCTACTTTGAGGAAAAACCACAGAGAGTTCTTTCATTTGTAAACTTCTGGAGTTATAGGCAAAATTTGTTCCAGTGGAAGAAATAACGTGCGAGGTCTCACCCAGATCACCCAAGCTTCTCCTCTCGGTCCCCTTTTAATTTTTACAGGGCAGGTTTCAACACCAAAGAGGTTGATCAAATAGAAGACTGTGCTCATGGCCACAAGGTAGATCAGGGCTCCAGAGAAGGGAGTCAAGACATAGGCGGCTGGGACAGGCTCTGTTCTCTTCAGAAAGTTCTTCTAAGAGAGAACTATTTTTTCCCAAATATTTCCATCCAGTGAAAACCTACCTAGAAAGAAAACTGCCTTTGGGTTTCTCTGACAAAGATTTCTCCCTGTTGGCATCTGATGAGGGTTACAGGGACTATGCCTGGGCCTCCTTGCAGAATTTCTCTACTTGCTGCTGGGAAAGTGAGTAAAGCACAAGTGTTCTGGGGTTTTCCACAGCACCCTGCAGCCTGCACTGACTGCTTCCTCATGCCGGGCCCTCCCAGGCAGGCGGCAGGGGCTTCTCTGCAGTGGTCCCTGCATTTACGGATGTCTGGGTCAGGGCCGCCCACTCCCCAGCTGTCTAAAGGCAGTAGGTCCCAGGAGTATAGGTATTAGCTTTTCTTGGTGGAATTTTTGGTAGAATTCCCCTGTGAAGCCATCTGGTCTTGGGCTTTTGTTTGCTGGGATTTTTTAATTTAAAAATTCAATTTAACTTCTAGTGGTCAGTCTGTTCAGATTGTCTGTGTTTTCCTTTGTGGTTTGATGATTTTCTTTGGTACTCTGCCTGTGTTCCTTTCTTTCTTCTTTTTGTATATCTATTGTAGGTTTTTGATTTGTGGTTACCATGGCGTTCATATATGTTGACCTATAACTATATCTACTTTTTAAAAACTGATAGACATTTAAGTTCAAACACATTCTAAAAGATCTACCTTTTTTTACTGCCCTCTCCCACATTTTGTGTTTTTGATGTCATGTTTTACATCTTCATGTTTATCTCTTCACTGTTTACTGTAGTTATAGTTTCTTTTACATTTTTTTCGGTCTTTAAATCTTTGTACTAGCTTTTTTAAGTGGTTGATCCTCAGCCCTTACTATATATTTGCCTTTTCTAGTGGAATTTTTCCTTTCTTATAGATTCTTACTTCTTCTTACAGCCTTTTCTTTTCCAGTTAGAGAAGACACTTTGACATTTATTTTTGGGTAGGTTTAGTATTGATAAACTCTTTTAGTTTTTGCTTCTCTTAGTTCTTTCTCTCTCCTTCGATTCAAAATTATAATCTTGCTGGGTAGAGTATCCTAAGTTGCAGGTTTTTTCCTTTCAGTACTTTGAATATATCCTGCTACTCCCTCCGGCCTGCAAAGTTTCTGCAGAGAAAGCAGTTGATTGCCTTATGAAGGTTCTCTCGCATAGGACTCTTTGTTTTTCTCCCGCTGCCTTTAGAATTCTCTTTAACTTTTGCCATTTTAATGATGATATGTCTTGGTGTGGGCCTATTTGGGTTCATCGTGTTTGGGACCCTCCGTGCTTCCTGTACCTGGATATCTGTTTCCTTCTTCATGTTTGGGACGTTCTCAGCCATAATTTCATCAAATACGTTTCTGACATGTAAGGTGAGGGCTGCGGTGGGCTGGCCACAGGCAGAGGTCCAGGCTGCTTCTGATGCTTTGCTTGTCAAGCGGCAGCAACGGTAGCCCCGGCGACATCTGAGTCTCCTTTGTCTCTCGGAGCTGATTACCCTCCCCAGCCTCTGCGTCCCCCACCCGATTCTGGAACCTGCAGGGCAGACGGGGCCCCCGTGGGCCTGGGCAGTCGGGGTCCAGCGGAGATAGAGGTCGGGACCACCTCTGATGCATCGCCAGCCTAAGTACAGTAATGGCCGCCCTCGCTGTGCTCAGACGCCGCCCCGGGTCCAAGTTGCCTCTGCATCCCACGGCCAAGCTCTCGCCAGGTCATAGTAGCCTTCTCTGCAGTGTGGCGCCGTGATGTGAACGCTTGTGCTCCTCACTGGTGGGGTCCCGGCTTCCACAGCCCTGTTAGTCCCACTGACCCTCCAACCAGCCAGGGGGGCTCGTCTTCCCTGTGTTGGACCCCAGGGCTGGGGGTCCCAATATGTGGCTCAAACCACTCGCTCCCCAGGACAGATCTCCGCTCCCCTCCACCCCATGTCATCTCCCTTTGAGTCCCCTCCCAGGGGAACAGGTCCTGACCTGATGGCTTCTGTTCCCGTCCTACCTGATTCAGTGGATCTTTCTTACAGCCTTGGTTGTACAGGAGTCTTTCTGCCAGTTTCCAGTTAGTTTTCAGTGAGAATCGTTCCACATGTAGATGTATTTTTGATGTGTTTGTAGGGGGAGGTGGGTTCCACGCCCTCCACCCTGCCATCTTGATCAATCTCAGAAAGCTTGTGTTTTTAAACAAAATAGCCTGGTTTGGCATCAGAATCAGTTTTAAGCAGAAGAGCAGAGGCACTGAAGCTGGAATGATGGACTGAAGTCTGGTCAGAAGGGCCTTCAGTGCTTGGCAGAGACTGAAGATCTGAAATACGAGGGGAGGGGGGAAGTGCAGGTTGAGGCTTTGGGGGTAGAATCTACAGGATTTGGCAAAGGTTTGGGTGGTGGGAGTAGCAAGTGTGGCTTCTGGGGATGGTGGCGCTGTGACAGAAATGAAATGTGCAGGAGTGGGACTCTGGGTGGTCAGTGTGGCTGTGGACTTTGGTGCTGGCCGTTACTGGATGTCCAGGGGGAGAAGGTAACAGTAGGTGGGATGTGGGTGGGGCTGCTTTAAGATGGGTTGGAGCTGAGAGAGGACCCATTTGGGCATCATCAGATTAGTGACAGTGGTTGAAAGTGTGAGTCTGTATTGAAGGAGTCCGGAATAACCACTGTGGCATGAAAATTATTTTGAACGGAAGGCATTTGAGAATAGATGTTACTTTTCTTTCTCTTTCTACTCTCCCTATCCCTCCTCCCCCTCCTTCTCCATCTCCTTCTCCTTCTCCTTCTCCTTCTCCTTCTCCTTCCCCTTCCCCTTCCCCTTCCCCTTCCCCTTCCCCTTCCCCTTCCCCTCCCTCTCCCTCTCCCTCTCCCTCTCCCTCTCCCTCTCCCTCTCCCTCTCCCTCTCCTCCTCCTCCTCCTCCTCCTCCTCCTCCTCCTCCTCCTCCTCCTCCTCCTCCTCCTCCTCCTCCTCCTCCTCCTCCTTCTTCTTCTTCTTCTTCTTCTTCTTCTTCTTCTTCTTCTTCTTCTTCTTCTTCTTCCTCCAAAGAGCAGAAACTCTCAAAAGAACTCAACTGTCAAAATCCCTCCCCTGGGACTTTTGAAACCAGGGAAATTCGACTCATCACTGAACAGGAGAAATTGGCACCCTACCTAAACAGACATTGTCCCCAAATTATCATATCTCCTATCTATTCTCCTAAGGGCCTATTATCTTTCCTAAAAGTCATTTGTTTTCCCCTAGTACCCCTTCTCAACTCCCTCCCCCATTAAAAAGTCATATGTTTTTCCATAAGTGTCCTTCTCCCCATCCTTTTCTCCTAGTAAGATGATATATAAGCCCCCGATTCTAACCACCTCCTTAAGTCATAATTTTCTGTGAGCTTCCATGTATGTATGTGAATAAAAATCTGTCTTTTGTCTTGCTAATTTGTCTTGTTGTCAGTTTAATTCACAGGCCCCCAAGAACTGAACATAATAGAGCAGAGGGAAAGTTTTTCTTCCTTAAGTGTATCATCGCCCAAGGAGAGAGAGAAGGGCGGAGGCCAGAACTTCAAGAATACCAACAGATAGTTGTCCAGAGGAGAAGAATAAAGAAATGGATGTGGAATGGTCAGAGAAGGAGGGGGGGACTCAGGAGAGTGTGGGGAGTGAACGGTTTCAAGATACAAGGGTGGGAGCAGTGACAGATCTCACATAGAGTTTGGAGGGACAAACATTTTACTGTGTTTACTGTTTACTACCCTGCACCAGGCTTGGAAAGCATCATGTCATTTAATCCTGACAGCAAGCAGGTGTCTGAGAGAAGGCTGTATTCTCCTTTTACAAGCGCAGAAAAGTTGGGTGGCTTTCCTAAGGTCATTCAGCTGTGAGAGAAGGAGCTGAGCGCAGGTCAAGAGATTTTACATCCCTGCCTTTCTGCTTTCATGTGGCATGTTGTTTGTTTCTCCAAACTTGGACAACATTCTGAACACTGTGCATTTAGCTTCTGAGTGATCTTTTCCAAAACCAGAAATCAACAAACTCCAGTCTTTGGGACATATCTAGCCTGTTTCTGGAAATAAAGTTTTACTGGCACATGGCCATGGCCACGACCACGACCGGCCACTCATTTACGTGCTGCCTGGGGCTGCTTTCTCTCTATGGCAGCAGAGTTGAGGGGTTGTAAGGAGACACATGAAGACTTACAAGTTATTATTGGTCCTTTGCAGAAAGTGTGCTGACCCCTGCCTTAAACCACGAGGTTGCATAAAAAATACTATAGGGTTTTTCTGGTTGAGAATCCACCCGCCAATGCAGGGGGCACAGGTTCGAGCCCTGGTCCGGGAAGATCCCACATGCCGCAGAGCAGCTAAACCAGTGCGCCACAACTACTGAGCCTGCGCTCTAGAAAGCGCGAGCCACAACTACTGAGCCCGCGTGTCACAACTACTGAAGCCCGCATGCCTACAGGCCATGCTTCGCAACAAGAGAAGCCACCGCAATGAGAAGCCCGCGCACCGTAACGAAAAGTAACCCCCACTCGCCACAACTAGAGAAAGCCCACGCGCAGCAACGAAGACCCAACGCAGCCAAAAATAAATAAATAAAATAAATACATTTATTTAAAAAATGTTATAGATTAGGAATTCTGATTCAGTCTAATGTAAAATTCTCTTCTTATAATGAAAATACACTCATGGAGAAAATCAGATAGGATACCAGTGCGATTTCCATCTACTAGGAAATAACACCAGTTACGCTAAACTCTACTTAGTCGAGTATTTTTTTCAGTGAGTTGGAAGAAACAAAAGATGAGGAATGAGAATTTGGTAGCCCCGGTGCAGCACACACCAACTCAGAAAAGAGTCAAATCTGGTAAAATCTTTGCCTCTCTCAAGAATGCAGGAAGGGTGGGTGGGGCAGTAGAAACGATGAGGGGCCTCATACTTAAAAGGCAACCGACAATCCCCAAAGACCTTGACTTCAGCACGTAATCGGGCAGCGGTCACTTTGTCCCCCATCCATTCGTCAGGACCCCAGGGCCTTGAGAAAGGACACGTGTCTCTCTCTTCTTCTGCCGTGCCTGGCGGGGCCACGAGCTCCTCCGAGGTGGGAGGGTGTCCCCGGGGCTGGCGGCCTCCCGGGTGGTGGAAGCACAGCGGGCTGTCTGAGGCGGCAGTCCTGCTGAGGCACATCTGTCCTTCTCAATATTCACACTGCTAATGTCGCACTCGGGTGACAAATGCAAATCGGGTGGCTTCGTCCAAACATGTCAGCCTCATTAGCAGGCGCACAGCAACTGACATAACACACCGGCCTCTGGTTCTTCTGTTTCTACTTCCATCCTTCCAGAGTGCTGAGGGGGAGCCCTGGTGTGGGAACCAGGCAGGAAGCACTTTATGAAAAAAGAAGGGTCTGTGGGTACTAGGGGTTGTTCATCCTGGGTTATCCTCTGTAAAGCAAGCAGATCTCCTCTGGCCAAAAACTGAGTGAAATCAGACTAGGATACACCTTGATCTTGAAGAAAACTTATAGCAACTGCTGTGCCCCCAGGACAGAATGGAATATAAGATCACAACTCTGGAGAAGAATAAGAGGACAAAACAGATTTATTATTATTATTATTGATATTATTATTTTGGCCGCACCATGTGGCTTGCAGTATCTTAGTTCCCTGACCAGAGATCGAACCCGGGCCCTCGGCAGTGAAAGCGTTGAGTCCTGACAAGATGAATTTATTTATTTATCTATCTATCTATCTATCTATCTATCTATCTATCTATCTATCTATCATCTATTTATGCTGTGCTAGGTCTTAGTTGTGGCATGAGGGATCTAGTTCCCTGATCAGGGATGGAACCCGGGACCCCTGCATTGGGAGCACAGAGTCGTACCCACTGGACCACCAAGGAAGTCCCAAGATGGATTTTTTTAATTTGATAAACACATACTTGTTGATTAAAAAAAATATTTTTGGTGAAAAATTTGATGAACATTATAATTTATCATTAAAACTTTGCTTTTCCTTCCATTTAAATGAATCTACACTCTTCAGTAATTTTCTCTCTTAGATCAGAAATTTAAATGCACAAAATGATTTTGAGTTGCTTAAGTGTTTGATAGAGACATTGTGATAACAACAGCGTGGAAATTAATTTAGGGGTGATGGTTTGTCATTAACAAATGCCCCATATTCTTAGGTCCTGGAAAGGTCTGAATTGTCTTTGTGGCCACTGAAATTCTTTTAAAGTCTTTTTTGATGCCAATCACGTGTTTGTTTCATGAACATAGATTAACTATGAAGGTGTTGGGTAACAAAGGACTAAACAAAACATTATTTGATAACAATAAGGGTCTCTACTTTCCCTTTATTTGACCTTCAGTATACATTTTGCATTGCCAAATAAGTCATTTTTACTGCTAACATATCACGTGATGATTTTAAAGCATGTTGAGAGACAGTATCAATTCTCTGTTCCCTTATCTGGAAATTTTTGGGGGGACACAAGAGATGTATCTTTTGTATTTGAGCTTAATATTCACTTTCACATAGAAAGTTAATATGTATCTTCTTCAGTAAAGAAAATTTTGAATTTTTTCCCCCAGAAGTTTGTTTCTCAGAAAACAAAAATGACTAAAATTTCCAGAACTTTTACCACGACACATCCCTGTTCAAAGTTTATACAGAATAAATCAATGAGGAAAAAAAATAATTTAACAATGGAATATATAATTTCCCTATTGTTTCTTTTATGCTTTATTTTAAGGATATCAAATGGTCAGATAAAAATTTGGTCAATTGTTTGGATGGCCAAACATCTAGGCATTTGACACCAGCGACAGACCTCTGGATTTTCACACTACCTTTTGGTTTCATGCATGTACTTGGCACTGTATAATTCAGTCAATGTATGCTAAGGGTTTCTTTTTACAGATTTCAAAAACATTCCTCACCTTTTAACTGCAGCACACATCCGGCATGGTTATTGTTTGAATATTTTCTTTCTCAAAGACCACCTCTCCCCTGAAATCAGGTCACTGTGTGACCATCTCTTTAAGGGAATCAAACTGCCTGGGCGAGGGTGCAGAGGGCCTCCATGCTGTGTGCCTGTCTTAGGGACAAAGCTAAGGGGAGGGAGAAGAAAGCTGTCTGAGAATTGGAGAGAGAAGGAGTGTCTGTGGGGCGAGGGGCCTTGGCAGTTCAAGCCCAAGAGCCTTGTCTGCAGTGTGCGAGGGTGCAAGCGTTCGCCTCGGCCACCCGGCCACTGGGCACCCGGCCACCGGGCCACCCGGCCTCTGGGGCTCCGCTTCCTGTCAGCACTGTGCATCATTGCCCACAAAAGTGACCAGCACTTCATTTTTTCTTCTCCTTTTTTAAAAAAATTAATTAATTAATTTTTATTTATTTATTTTTGTCTGCGTTGGGTCTTCGTTGCTACGCGCGGACTTTCTCTAGTTGTGGCGTGCGGGGGCTACTCCTCGCTGCGGTGCGCGGGCTTCTCATTGCGGTGGCTTCTCTTGTTGTGGAGCACGGGCTCTAGGCGCGTGGGCTTCAGTAATTGTGGCACGCGGGCTCAGTAGTTGTGGCACATGGGCTCAGTAGTTGTGGCGCACGGGCTCAGTAGTTGTGGCGCACGGGCTTAGGTGCTCCGCGGCATGTGGGATCTTCCCGGACCAGGGCTCCAACCCGTGTCCCCTGCATTGGCAGGCGGATTCTTAACCACTGCGCCACCAGGGAAGCCCCTCCCTCCTTCTTAAAGCACTTAGTGTCTTAGGGTGACAGCTGATGTGACCCGCCTTCCTCCTTGCCCGACGAGGAAACGGCGGGCTGCCTTCGCCCAGCCCTCTCTCTGTCTGGCGGTGGGGGGCGTGCTTGGCTGTCACCACGTATCCCAGCTCCTGTGCACTGCCGTCCATTTGTGTCCTGCCATTTCTCCCCAAGCCCCCAGTTTAAGAAAAAGGCCTTCAGTTCTTTGCAGTGTTAGGTGCCCGCATCTGCATCTCCCAGCCACATCGAACACTAGTCGAAACACAAAGTGCCCCCTGCCTGCTCCCGGCTGGGACAGCTCCAGGTGTGGCAGGCAGGTGCCAGGCATCCGGAGGGACAGGACAGACGTCTGTCTCCTGTAGTCACCCTTCTAGCTGGAGGTCCCCTCTGGACCAGAATCCTGGCAGGTGAGGGCGTGCCCGACTGTGCAGTTGGAACGGAGGGGGAGGTGTTGGCTGGGGTGCCCTCAGAGATGGCGCCTTGACTCTGCTGATGCGTCTCTCCACAGTGAAAAAGTCCCTCTCATTTCTCGAAGGGGAAGCTGGGAAAGGGGGGAGGAAATGTGCAGGTGGTTCTGAGAACTGACTTCTTTCTCTCTGTCTACATAGTCACCTTGCATAAAGTTCCAGAATATCCATGTGGAAACCTACGTGCTTATCAATGAATGCCATAGACCCAACTCATCTGATGGAATGCAGCATTATTACCACGCTCAGAATTCCTTCAAGATCCACAGAAAGCTCCGGCCGGTATGCAACACCCAGGGGGCGTAGTTCTGGGCCAGTTTCATAACTTGAGATCAAAAATACCCACCTTTGTTCAAACCCTTTCTTTCATCTAACCTGATGTCTTGATGTTGGTTAGAAAGAGTTGGGCTGATTTATACGCCCCTTCAAAAGAGTTGAATAGTCGGTGGGTTTGCACAGGGAATTATGTCTTTGAAAGGACCTGGGCATTAAATTATTTCAGGTGCTCCATTCAGAATAAAGCCAGTGTTTCAAGATCTGAAAGCTGCAGTTGAATTTGTGGTACAAATATTGGGAAAACTCCCAGTTATTTGGAATTAGCCTGCTAAACTGTGGGATCTGGAAAGATTTAGACCACACAGAGGTGGCAGACTTAAGTGGCTTCAGGGAGATAGCCAAGGTGGGAAGTGGCAGAGATACAAGGTAACAGGCCACTCGGGGATGTGGGATGCCCTGAACCTCTGCTTACGGCGGTCCGATTCCCTTTAATCCAACACATCTCAATGGCTTAGCGAAATCCTCTACAGGCCTTTCATCTGATGGTCCAACCCACTGTTTACACACCACGGACAGAGGCCGGGTCCTCCTGTGACTCGTCCAGGATCACCCAGATCATCCATCAGAGAGCGGCCTGCAACCCGGGGCTTCGGACTCCAGCTCAGGGTGTGGTCCACCCTCCGTCAGCACTTCACGTCCCAACAGGAGGAAAATGGCCATTGAAAGCTTAGTGTACACTCAGTATTCTCTTCTTCTCAGGCTCTGGTTATCTGAGCCTCTTACTCTTGTGTGCAAATGGGTATCACACTTTTTACCCACGAGGTTGGTGCAAGGATGAAGTGAGATAATATATGTTAACAATGTCACAGTAATTGGGATACAGCAGAGCGTAAACTTTCTTTCTCTCCCTCTTCTTTCCCTCCTTCCCTCTTCTCTTCCCATTGACTCTTCCTCCCCTCCCGTCCCCTCCCCTCTCCTCTTTTCTCTTCACTTTGTCTTACTTGATTTTGTAGCATAGTTCCTTATATGCAGCAAGTATTCAAGAAATCCAGAGCAAGAGGGTTGGGGCAAAGTGGGCAGATGGTTAGCTGTTCCATCCTGTCGGAGGGCAGAGGCAGGTCTCACACTGTCAGGGATCTACTGCCCTTTAGGTGTGGCGGTCCAGAGCCTGAGCTCCCAGGGGTCTTTCTGGCAAGGGTAATAGGTTATCCTGATCACATCTGCAGAAAGGCCGGTGGGGTCTGCGGAAGAGTGTGCAATTCTGGCAAAGCTGGTCGGAGCGTTTGCCGACTGAAGATGCAGCCCTGACCTTGGTAGCACCGTGCTCTATGCTGTTGTCCTTTTCCTCACCTAGGAGCCAGGTCTTGGTTTGTTTGCAGAAGACTGTGGTCCACCACCCGGGCGGGGGGCCCTCACACTTGGCCTGCAGGTGCAGAGATGCAGGTGGCCCTGTCTCTGGGAGAGCCGCGGAGGGAGCATCAGGGCCGAGGGGGCCCTGCGGCACCGCTGAGTCCGCTCTTCCCGGAGTGAGCATGCCCTCCGGCGGCTCCCAGGGCAGAGCCCTGCTCGGACTGACGATGGTCAGCAGCTACCGCGTCTGGTGCTTGGTTGTCTGACCCCAGCATGTCTGCTTTGTTCCTTTACAAGAACATGGTCTTAGGGATGGTGGGGACTGTGGGTGGGAGTGGCCCATGTATTGGAGGAAAAGACTACAGCATCCTGCTTTGCTGTCCCTTCTCCCTTTTTCTGAAAAATTTTAATTGTGATCTCAGTATGATAGACTTTTGCCAAAAGGCATGATGAAAAATTTCAAGCACTACTCAAAGTAATAATAACAATTTAAAAAAATATGTATTTATGTGGTGCTTATTATCTGTCAGTGCTTTAGAAACTTAAATCATTCCCTTCTCACGCAACTGTGGTTTCCCCAGCCTCCTCTGCCCTTGACAGAACTGACCCACATAGAGGGCAAGCATCGTTGTGCATGGTCACACGCCTGGTGGATGGTGGGGTCCAGATCGGAACCTGTGTAGGTTGGCTCCAAGCCTTAACCAGGGCCCTGGACGCCTTCACCAATTACACCAGAGATCTTGGAGTGCAGGCCTGCCATGCCTAATGTGTACCCTTGGGGGCTGCAGGCTTCTTATTCCAACCCCCCCCCCCCCACGTGTGACAGGCTACAGCATCCTGCCCTCCGCACCTGCCCCTCCCGGACCCTCCTTCCTGCTCTCACCTCAGAACCCTCAATGTCCCTCTCCGGCAGCCTCTGTGAAACAGCTGCAGTTCTCTCCGAGTTGAAATTTATTTCTACTGTTCTCAGAAATTACCATGGCCAAGCGTTGACCTGCTCATCCCAGGGCAGTTTGAAATATTATTTCTGAACTTGCTGATGAGAATAACTACACTTGAACGTATGTGTTGGCAATGAGACTTTTTCGTGGGTGTGTTTGTGTCTGAGTGTGTGTATTTTCTCCAGGAGTCTCCAGAGAGCTACACCCTTCAGGAAGTGTTGGCTCTAAGGTCCCATGAAGGGCCCTGTCCCTCCAGCAGGTTTCACCCTTTTAGCTTGACATGCACCAGACAGCGTGCCAGGTTCCCAGGGATGACACGGTCGCTCTGACCCTGAGAAGGTCACCATCGAGGGCAAGTGACGTACTGGGTTCCTGAAGAGGAGAACCTAAGTTGAGTCAAGCCTTGTTCTGGGTTTAACCTGGAGCCATTTGCCGGAAAGACTTCATCATCTGGAACTTTAGACGTGGAGGATTCTTTTGTTTTTCTGGTTAATTTTTTTTTTTAAAATTGAGATATAATTGGCATATAACATTGCATAGGTTTGTGTACAATGTATTGGTTTGATAATTAGATGTTGCAATATGGTTACCACGGTAGCAATAGCTAACACCCCTATCATATCACATAATTATTGTTTCTTTTTAGGTTGAGAACAGTTCAGATTTAGTCTCTTAGCAATTTTGAAGTTTATAATACAGTATTGTTGACTATAATCACTATGCTGTGTGTATTACATCTCCGGGGCTTATTTATCTACTAGTTTCCAGTTTGTGCCTTCAGACAGCATCTTTCAATACCCTCCCCCTCCCCCCAGCCCCTCGAAACCACTACTCTACTCTCTGGGTTTTTTTTTTTTTTTTTTTTTTTATTTTTTTTATTTTTCAAACATCTTTATTGAAGTATAATTGCCTTACAATAGTGTGTTAGCATCTGCTTTATAACAAAGTGAATCTGTTATACATATACAATATGTTCCCATTTCTCTTCCCTCTTGCATCTCCCTCCCTCCCACCCTCCCCATCCCACCCCTCTAGGTGGTCACAAAGCACCGAGCTGATCTCCCTGTGCTATGCGGCTGCTTCCCACTAGCTACCTATTTTACATTTGGTAGTGTATATATGTCCATGACACTCTCTTACCCTGTCACATCTCACCCCACCCCCTCCCCATATCCTCAAGTCCATTCTCTAGTAGGTCTGTGTCTTTATTCCCGTCTTGCCACTAGGTTCTTCATGGCCTTTTTTTTTTTTTTTCCCTTAGATTCCATATATATGTGTTAGCATACTGTATTTGTTTTTCTCTTTCTGACTTACTTCACTCTGTATGACAGACTCTAACTCCATCCACCTCATTACAAATACCTCCATTTCATTTCTTTTTATGGCTGAGTAATATTCCATTGTATATATGTGCCACATCTTCTTTATCCATTCATCTGTCGATGGACACTTAGGTTGCTTCCATGTCCTGGCTATTGTAAATAGAGCTGCAATGAACATTGTGGTACATGACTCTTTTTGACCTATGGTTTTCTCAGGGTATATGCCCAGTAGTGGGATTGCTGGGTCATATGGTAGTTCTATTTGTAGTTTTTTAAGGAACCTCCATACTGTTCTCCATAGTGGCTGTATCAATTTACATTCCCACCAACAGTGCAAGAGTGTTCCCTTTTCTCCACACCCTCTCCAGCATTTATTGTTTCTAGATTTTTTGATGATGGCCATTCTGACCGGTGTGAGATGATATCTCATTGTAGTTTTGATTTGCATTTCTCTAATGATTAATGATGTTGAGCATTCTTTCATGTGTCTGTAGGCCATCTGTATATCTTCTTGGGAGAAATGTCTATTTAGATCTTCTGCCCATTTTTGGATTGGGTTGTTCGTTTTTTTGTTATTGAGCTGCATGAGCTGCTTGTAAATCTTGGAGATTAATCCTTTGTCAGTTGCTTCATTTGCAAATATTTTCTCCCATTCTGAGGGTTGTCTTTTGGTCTTGTTTATGGTTTCCTTTGCTGTGCAAAAGCTTTTCAGTTTCATTAGGTCCCATTTGTTTATTTGTGTACTTATTTCCATTTCTCTGGGAGCTGGGTCAAAAAGAATCTTGCTGTGATGTATGTCATAGAGTGTTCTGCCTATGTTTTCCTCTAAGAGTTTGATAGTGTCTGCCCTTACACTTAGGTCTTTAATCCATTTTGAGTTTATTTTTGTGCATGGTGTCAGGGAGTGTTCTAATTTCATACTTTTACATGTTCCTGTCCAATTTTCCCAGCACCACTTATTGAAGAGGCTGTCTTTTCTCCACTGTATATGCTTGCCTCCTTTATCAAAGATAAGTTGACCATATGTGTGTGGGTTTATCTCTGGGCTTTCTATCCTGTTCCATTGATCTATATTTCTGTTTTTGTGCCAATACCAAACTGTCTTGATTACTGAAGCTTTGTAATATAGTCTGAAGTCAGGGAGCCTGATTCCCGCAGCTCCATTTTTCGTTCTCAAGATTGCTTTGGCTATTCGGGGTCTTTTGTGTTTCCATACAAATTGTGAAATTTTTTGTTCTAGTTCTGTGAAAAATGCCAGTGGTAGTTTGATAGGGATTGCATTGAATCTGTAGATTGCTTTGGGTAGTAGAGACATTTTCACAATGTTGATTCTTCCAATCCAGGAACATGGTATATCTCTCCATCTATTTGTATCATCTTTAATTTCTTTCATCAGTGTCTTATAATTTTCTGCATACAGGTCTTTTGTCTCCTTAGGTAGGTTTATTCCTAGATATTTTATTCTTTTTGTTGCAATGGTAAATGGGAGTGTTTTCTTAATTTCACTTTCAGATTTTTCGTCATTAGTGTATAGAAATGCAAGAGATTTCTGTGCATTAATTTTGTATCCTGCTACTTTACCAAATTCATTGATTAGCTCTAGGAGTTTTCTGGTAGCATCTTTAGGATTCTCTATGTATAGTATCATGTCATCTGCAAATAGTGACAGCTTTACTTCTTCTTTTCCGATTTGGATTCCTTTTATTTCTTTGTCTTCTCTGATTGCTGTGGCTAGGACTTCCAGAACTATGTTGAATAATAGTGGTGAGAGTGGGCAACCTTGTCTTGTTCCTGATCTTAGTGGAAATGGTTTCAGTTTTTCACCATTGAGGACAATGTTGGCTGTGGGTTTGTCATATATGGCCTTTATTATGTTGAGGAAAGTTCCCTCTGTGCCTACTTTCTGCAGGGCTTTTATCATAAATGGGTGTTGAATTTTGTCAAAAGCTTTCTCTGCATCTATTGAGATGATCATATGGTTTTTCTCCTTCAATTTGTTAATATGGTGTATCACATTGATTGATTTGCATATATTGAAGAATCCTTGCATTCCTGGGATAAACCCCACTTGATCATGGTGTATGATCCTTTTAATGTGCTGTTGGATTCTGTTTGCTAGTATTTTGTTGAGGATTTTTGCATCTATGTTCATCAGTGATATTGGCCTGTAGTTTTCTTTCTTTGTGACATCTTTGTCTGGTTTTGGTATCAGGGTGATGGTGGCCTCGTAGAATGAGTTTGGGAGTGTTCCTCCCTCTGCAATATTTTGGAAGAGTTTGAGAAGGATAGGTGTTAGCTCTTCTCTAAATGTTTGATAGAATTCGCCTGTGAAGCCATCTGGTCCTGGGCTTTTGTTTGTTGGAAGGTTTTTAATCACAGTTTCAATTTCAGTGCTTGTGATTGGTCTGTTCATATTTTCTATTTCTTCCTGGTTCAGTCTCGGCAGTTTGTGCATTTCTAAGAATCTGTCCATTTCTTCCAGGTTGTCCATTTTATTGGCATAGAGTTGCTTGTAGTAATCTCTCATGATCTTTTGTATTTCTGCAGTGTCAGTGGTTACTTCTCCTTTTTCATTTCTAATTCTATTGATCTGAGTCTTCTCCCTTTTTCTCTTGATGAGTCTGGCTAATGGTTTATCAATTTTGTTTATCTTCTCAAAGAACCAGCTTTTAGTTTCATTGATTTTTGCTATTGTTTCCTTCATTTCTTTTTCATTTATTTCTGACCTGATCTTTATAATTTCTTTCCTTCTGCTGGCTTTGGGGTTTTTTTGTTCTTCTTTCTCTAATTGCTTTAGGTGCAAGGTTAGGTTGTTTATTCGAGATGTTTCCTGTTTCTTGAGGTAGGCTTGTATTGCTATAAACTTCCCTCTTAGCACTGCTTTTGCTGTGTCCCATAGGTTTTGGGTCGTCGTGTCTCCATTGTCATTTGTTTCTAGGTATTTTTTGATTTCCCCTTTGATTTCTTCAGTAATCACTTCGTTATTAAGTAATGTATTGTGTAGCCTCCATGTGTTTGTATTTTTTACAGATCTTTTCCTGTAATTGATATCTAGTCTCATAGCATTGTGGTCGGAAAAGATACTTGATATGATTTCAATTTTCTTAAATTTACCAAGGCTTGATTTGTGACCCAAGATATGATCTATCCTGGAGAATGTTCCATGAGCACTTGAGAAAAATGTGTATTCTGTTGTTTTTGGGTGGAATGTCCTATAAATATCAATTAAGTCCATATTGTTTAATGTATCATTTAAAGCTTGTGTTTCCTTATTTATTTTCATTTTGGATGATCTGTCCATTGGTGAAAGTGGGGTGTTAAAGTCCCCTACTATGATTGTGTTGCTGTCAATTTCCCCTTTCATGGCTGTTAGTATTTGCCTTATGTATTGAGGTGCTCCTATGTTGGGTGCATAAATATTTACAATTGTTATACCTTCCTCTTGGATCGATCCCTTGATCATTATATAGTGTCCTTCTTTGTCTCTTGTAATAGTCTTTATTTTAAAGTCTATTTTGTCTGATATGAGAATTGCTACTCCAGCTTTCTTTTGATTTCCATTTGCATGGAATATCTTTTTCCATCCCCTCACTTTCAGTCTGTATGTGTCCCTAGGTCTGAAGTGGGTCTCTTGTAGACAGCATATGTATGGGTCTTGTTTTTGTATCCATTCAGCCAGCCTGTGTCTTTTGGTGGGAGCATTTAATCCATTTACATTCAAGGTAATTATCGATATGTATGTTCCTATTCCCATTTTCTTAAATGTATTGGGTTTGTTATTGTAGGTGTTTTCCTTCTCTTGTGTTTCTTGCCTAGAGAATTTCCTTTAGCATTTGTTGTAAAGCTGGTTTGGTGGTGCTGAACTCTCTCAGCTTTTGCTTGTCTGTAAAGGTTTTAATTTCTCCATCGAATCTGAATGAGATCCTTGCTGGGTAGAGTAATCTTGGTTGTAGGTTTTTCTCCTTCATCACTTTAAGTATATCCTGCCACTCCCTTCTGGCTTGCAGAGTTTCTGCTGAGAGATCAGATGTTAACCTTATGGGGATTCCCTTGTGTGTTATTTGTTTTTTTTTCCCTTGCTGCCTTTAATATGTTTTCCTTATATTTAATTTTTGACAGTTTGATTAATATGTGTCTTGGCATGTTCCTCCTTGGGTTTATCCTGTATGGGACTCTCTGTGCTTCCAGGACTTGATTAACTATTTCCTTTCCCATATTAGGGAAGTTTTCAACTATAATCTCTTCAAAAATTTTCTCAGTCCCTTTCTTTTTCTCTTCTTCTTCTGGTACCCCTATAATTCGAATGTTGGCACGTTTAATGTTGTCCCAGAGGTCCCTGAGACTGTCCTCAGTTCTTTTCATTCTTTTTTCTTTATCCTGCTCTGTAGTAGTTATTTCCACCATTTTATCTTCCAGGTCACTTATCCTTTCTTCTGCCTCAGTTATTCTACTATTGATCCCATCTAGAGTATTTTTAATTTCATTTATTGTGTTTTTCATCATTGCTTGGTTCCTCTTTAGTTCTTCTACATCCTTGTTAAATGTTTCTTGCATTTTGTCTATTCTATTTCCAAGATTTTGGATCATCCTTACTATCATTATTCTGAATTCTTTTTCAGGTAGACTACCTATTTCCTCTTCATTTGTTAAGTCCAGTGTGTTTTGAGCCTGCTCCTTCATCTGCTGTGTGTTTTTCTGTCGTCTCATTTTGCTTATCTTACTGTGTTTGGGGTCTCCTTTTCACAGGCTGCAGGTTCGTAGTTCCCGTTGTTTTTGGTATCTGTCCCCAGTGGCTAAGGTTGGTTCAGTGGGTTGTGTAGGCTTCCTGGTGGAGGGGACTAGTGCCTGAGTTCTGGTGGATGAGGCTGGATCTTGTCTTTCTGGTGGGCACGTCCACGTCTGGTGGTGTATTTTGTGGTGTCTGTGGCCTTATTATGATTTTAGGCAGCCTCTCTGCCAATGGATGGGGTTGTGTTCCTGTCTAGCTAGTTGTTTGGCATAGGATGTCCAGCACTGTAGCTTGCTGGTCGTTGAGTGAAGCTGGGTCTTGATGTTGAGATGGAGATCTCTGGGAGATTTTTGCCGTTTGGTATTACGTGGAGCTGGGAGGTCTCTTGTGGACCAGTGTTCTGAAGTTGGCTCTCCCACCTCAGAGGCACGGCCCTGATGCCTGGCTGGAGCACCAAGAGCCTTTCGTCCACACGGCTCAGAGTAAAAGGGAGAAAAAATAGAAAGAAAGAAAGAAAGAGGCTATAATATAGTGAAGTAAAATAAAGCTATTGTAAAGCAAAGCTATACAGACAAAATCTCACCCAGAAGCATATACATATACACTCACAAAAAAAAGGAAAAGGGGAAAAATTAATATCTCCTGCTCCCAGAGTCCACCTCCTGAATTTGGGATGATTCGTTGTCTATTCAGGTATTCAGCAGATGCAAGCACATCAAGTTGTTTGTGGAGCTTTAATCCGCTGCTTCTGAGGCTGCTGGGAGAGATTTCCCCTTCTCTTCCCTGTTCGCACAGCTCCTGGGGTTCAGCTTTGGATTTGGACCCGCCTCTGCGTGTAGGTCTCCTGAGGGCGTCTGTTCCCCGCCCAGACAGGACGGGGTTAAAGGAGCAGCTGCTTCGGGGGCTCTGGCTCACCCAGGCCGCGGGGAGGGAGGGGTACGGAGGAGGCGGGGCGCGCCTGCGGCGGCCGAGGCCGGCGTGATGTTGCAGCAGCCCGAGGCGCGCAGTGCGTTCTCCCGGGGATGTTGTCCCCGGATCCCGGGACCCTGGCAGTGGCGGGCTGCACAGGGTCCCGGGAGGGGAGGTGTGGAGAGTGACCTGTGCTCACACACCGGCTTTTTGGAGGCGGCAGCAGCAGCCCCAGCGTCTCACGCCCGTCTCTGGGGTCCGCGCTGATCGCCGTGGCTTGCGCCCTTCTCTGGAGTTCGTTTAGGCGGCGCTCTGAATCCCCTCTCCTTGCGCGCAGCGAAACAAAGAGGCAAGAAAAAGTCTCTTGCCTCTTCGGCAGCTGCAGACCTTTTCCCGGTCTCCCTCCCGGCTAGCTGTGGTGCGCCAACCCCTTCAGGCTGTGTTCATGCCGCCAACCCCAGTCCTCTCCCTGCGATCCGACCGCAGCCGAGCCTCAGCTCCCAGCCCCGCCCGCCCCGTCGGCTAAGCAGACAAGCCTCTCGGGCTGGTGAGTGCTGCTCGGCGCCGAGCCTCTGTGCGGGAACCTCTCCGCTTTGCCCTCCGCACCTCTGTGGCTGCGCTCTCCTCCGTGGCTCTGAAGCTTCCCCCCTCCGCCCCCCCGCAGTCTCCGCCCGCGAAGGGGCTCCTAGTGCGTGGAAACCTTTCCTCCTTCACGGCTCCCTCCCACTGGTGCAGGTGCCGTCCCTATTCTTTTGTCTCTGTTATTTCTTTTTTCTTTTGCCCTACCCAAGTACGGGGGGAGTTTCTTGCCTTTTTGGAGGTCGGACGTTTTCTGCCAGCGTTCAGTGGGTGTTCTGTAGGAGCAGTTCCACGTGTAGGTGTATTTCTACTGTATCTGTGGGAAGGAATGTGATCTCCGCGTCTTACTCTTCCGCCATCTTCTCTCTCTCTTCTACTCTCTGTTTTTGCAAGTTGAGTTGTTTTAGATTCCACACAGAAGGGAGATTGTATAGTATCTGTCTTTCTCTGACTTATCTCATTTAGCATAATGCCCTCAAGGTCCGTCCATCCGTGTTATGGCAAAAGGCAGGATTTTCTTCCTTCCTATGGAAGAATAATATTCCATCTTCTTTATCCATTTCTTGTTGGCAGACACTGAAACTCTGGGTCCCAACATCCAGAGATGTTTTAATCTGGCCTCACAACCACAGCACCACATCGGTCCCCCAGGACCTTTTTGATGGCCCCTCGTCTCTCCTGTTCTTCTCTCCTTCCCTTTCTTCTATCACCTCTTTACCCAATCTTACCCTTGTCTTTTCTATCCCTTCCTTTTAGCTTCCTTTTCCATGTAGTTAGGAAGGAAACCAAGAGCAGGTGAGAAACAAGCTTATTCCACAGCTTTTTCATAGCTATGAGGCACGTGAATAATTTCATATTTACCTGTATTTACAAAAATGATGAAGATTGGGCAAGTCTGGGAGAATATTTGGGTAGTGGGAGAGAGATAGGTACATGGGATCTGGAGAAATTCTATTCACAAAATAGACATTTTTCAAATTTTAATAAGGGAATGCATTTTCTATTCTTAAGTTCAAAGCTAAAGAAGGCATAGAGGTAGTAATATTTGCCAGATTTTACATTTATTAAAAGCCAGGACAGACAGGGATAATAACATACCTCAATATTTATGATGCAGCAGCTTCTGCACAAATATTAAAATTAGGCAGTTATCATCAGAACTATTTGTTGTTTATATTTTCTTTCAAATTTTAATGAACACAAATGCTACTTATGTGGTAAAGTTCAATACCTGAAAAAATAACCCGTTTGTCCATTCATGAAGCACACCAAAGAACTGTCATGGGAAAAAGTCATTTTAAGACTAAATAATAATTTGAGAAGGCATCAAAAAAAGACTTCTGCTTCCGCGAAGATGGAGTAAACGTACTTTTCCCTCCTCCTCCTGCTGAGAGCAATTGAAAACCGTGGACATTATATATGAAACAAACATAAAAGCGCTGCAAGGTGGAGAGAAGGCAGCTGACTAGGGCCCGTGGACTGAAAAATGACATGTCAGTGAATTTCTCGGGGCTTCTTTTTGCCTCATGAATCCCAGACCAGATACTGGAGAAGCCAGCAACCTGGAAATGCCAATGTGTGCAGCCGTGAAAGCCCCGAGAAAAGCCACAGGATGGGGAAAGTGGTGTCCCAGGCGAGTCACACACAAACCTTTCATATCATTAATGTTCTACTTTTGACAAACACCACAGAACATGTGTGGTCCCATCCCCCCCGTCAGCAAAGACTGAGGGGGTATCTAGACTTCCATGCTCGCGAGGCTGCAGCAAGATGCTCCAGCCACACCCCAGTTGCATCAGACAAGGCTAAGGGGAGCAGTGCATTCATCCCATTGGGTGGTAATGAATGACCCCATCACAGACACACTCCCTTCCCCGTGCTAATGACTCCACCCCTACCCCATGCACTGTTGGGAAACTGCTTGGGGAGCCTTGACCCCCCTGGCAGTAAGGAGGTGCCCATCCCACACTCTCAGGACTTTCATCACCACTTAACAGTAATAAGGCTTTTCCCCCAGCCCCCTTTGGTGTCAGTGGAGGATATGTGGGGAGTAGTAAACAGTGGTCTCTGTGCCTCCCAGCCAAGATGGTACCAGCAGAGGCCCAGTGGGGAGCCTGAACTCCCACACTTCTCAGCAGTAAAAAGGAGCTCCTCCTCCCTAGGTGTAATTGGGGTCCCAGTGGGGAACCTGGACTTCTGTACGCACCTACCAGAAATGAGGTGGTGTCAGAGGAGGCCTTCTAAATCCCAAGACTGTAATAAAGAGAAGAGTCTTATAATATCCCAAATTTCCAGGTTTCAATCTAAGATCACTTGTCATAATAACTACCAGAAAGATTACAAACTGAAAGAGAAAAGAAAATCAGCATTTTCAAATGTAGAGATGACACAGATGTTAGAATTATTTGACCAGGGTTTTAAAGAAGCCATCATAAAAATGCTTCAATGCAGAATTACAGACGTGTTTGACATAAATGAAAAATAGTCTTAGAAAAAAATATAAGTTGTAAAGAAGAACCAAATGGTATTTTAGAATTGAAAAATATAATAAGTTAAAAAAAACCCTCAATGGATAGAATTAAACTCAACAGCAGATGGTGTGGACAGAGGGAAGAGTCTATTGACCTTAAAGATAAGTAAATAGATAAAATTCAAGTTCAAAAACAGAAAGAAAATAGACTGTGAAAAAAACCCCAGAGTATGTGTAACTATAATTAAAATCTAAAATTTGTGTCATTAAATTCCCAGAGGAGGAGAAATAGTCAACACTATTAGGTTTTGATAAGTTAAATATATACTAAAATCTAAAGCATCCATTAAAAATATTACACAAGGCAATATACTCAAAAACACTATAGATAAATCAAAATGGAATTCTAAAAAAAAATGTTCAAGTAATCCACCAGAAGGCAGGACAAAATAAACAGAGAAACCAAACACAGACAACAAACAGATTAAATGTAAATGATCTAAATACACAAATTAAAAGACAGAAGTGGGCATACTGAGTAAAAATACAACCCAACTATACACTTTTTCTGGGAAACACATCAAATACAATGATATATAGAGGCTGAATTAAAAGGATGGAAAAGATATACTATGCAAACTTTAAACAAAGGAAAGTGTGAGTGGGTTTATTAATAATCAGATAAGTAGATTTTAAAGTAGGGAAATTTGACAGGGAGAGGGACATTACCTAATGATTAAAATGATTAAATATCAATCCACCAAGAACATATAGAAGTATTAAATGTATATGTATCAAAAAATGGAGTGGTATAATACAAATCTATAATTATAGCTGGAGATTTCAAAACCTGCTCTAGTTTCAAAACTAGACAGAAAATCGGCAATATAGAATAACTGAACAAAATACCCCATCGAAAGAATCCAACTGACATTTACAGAACACTCCACACAACAGCAGCAGAATATGTATATTTTCCAAGTGCTTCTGGTACATATATAAAGTAGACCATATACTGGGCCATAAAGCAAACCTCAAAAATTTAAAAGAACTGAAATAAATAAAAAAATAAAATAAATAAAAAGTGTGTCCTCTGTCCACAAGGAAATCAACTAGAAATCAATAATAGATAACAGAAAAATATCCAAACACCCAGAAACTAAATACAATACATGTCAATTCATGGGTCAAAAAGGAAGTCTCAAAGGAAACTAAAAACATCCATTGAACTAAAAGAAAATTAAAATACAACATGTCAAAATTTGTGGGAAACAGTTAAAATAGTGCTAAGAGGGAAATTTATAGTATGAAATAATTACACTAGAAAAGAGGAAAAGTCTCAAATCAAGAGACCAAACTCCTACCTCAAGAACCAAAAAAAGAAAAACAGAATAAACCCAAACAAGAAGAAGGATGGAAATACTAAGTGTAAGAACAAATATAAATGAAATTGAAAAGAGAAAAAAGAGTAGAAAAATTTATGAAACAATGCTGATTCTTTAAAAAGATCAATACAAGATAAACATACAACATGTGGCCTTGCTCAACTCACTAATTAGTTCTAAAAGTGTTTTTGTACACCTTATGAGATATTATGCATAGGCAATCATGTCATCTGCAGGTAGAAAGAGCATTCTTTCTTCCTTTGTGATCTAATGGGTTGGCCCAAAAGTTCGTTCAGTTTTTCCATAAGATGGTAGGGAGAAGCCCAAAAGAACTTTTGGGCCAAACCAATATATGCATTTTATTTCTTTTTCTTTGCCTTATTGTGCTGGTTGAAGTCCCAGTACAATGTTGCATAGCAGTGATGGCTCAGAGGTCCTTGCCTTCACAGCAATTTTAGGGGAAAAGTATTGTCTTTTACCACTAAGTATTACATTAGTGTAGGTTTTAAAGACATGTTATTATGATGAGGACATCCTTTATTCCTATTTTTCAGAAAGTTTATATCATACACAGAGTTGGATTCGTCAGATAATTTTTCTGCAAAAATTGATACGATCATGTGGATTTTCTTCTTTAGCTTATTAATATGGTGGATGACATTGATTGATTTTTGAATATCGAACAACCCTTGCATTCCTGCAATAAACCCCACTTGGTCATGGTGTACACTCTTAAAATTCAACTAAAGAAACCTCAAACAATTGAATTATAAAATGGGATAAAGTCATGAAGAGTCATTTCATCAAAGAGGATAAACAGATGGCAAATAAGCACATGAAAAGATGTTCAGTATACTTAGCCATTAGAGAAATGTAAATGAATACCATAATGAGATATCACTACACACTTACTAGAACAGCTAAAATAAAAAAAGTGAAAATATCAAATGCTTGTGAGGATGCTGAGAAAGTGGATGTCTCACACATTGCTGGTGTAATGTAGAATGCAAAAGGATACAGCCACTCTGGGAGATTGGCAGTTGATTTAAAAACTAAAATATATTTACCGTATGACCCAGCAATAGAGAATTTATGTCCATACCAAACAGTGTACATAATTGTTCATAGCAGCTTTATTTGTTATATCCCCAAACTAGAAACAACCAAAATGTCCCTCAATAAATGAATGTTTAAATAAACTGTGGTTATTCCATATCATGGAATACTACTCAGCAATAAAAAGGAACAAACTCTTGATATACGTATCAACTTGAGTAGATCTCCAGGGCATTGTGCTGAGTGAAAAAAGTCGAGGTCAATATGTCATTTACTGTATAATTCCATTACACAATATTCTTGTAATGATGACATTATAGAGATTTAGGATTTAGGGATAGTGGGGGAGAGGAGTGGGTATGATTGCAAAGAGGAAAGAGGAAGATGGTGATAGATTAGTTCTCCATCCTGACTGTGGTTATAAGAATATGAAATGGGCAACATGATAAAATGACATAGAACTATGCATATGTGTTGTACTGCTGTCAGAACTATGCATATGTGTTATACCGCTTTCAGTTTCCTGGTTTTGATATTGTGATATAATTATGTCAGATGTAACCTTTGGGTGAAACTGGGTGATGAGTACACCAGACCTCTGCAATTTCCTGTGAACCTATAATTATTGCAAAACAAAAATTAAAAAACAAAACAAAACACAGAAGACAAAACAACAAGACCTTCTTAAATGCCTTCAAAATAAAAGTAGAAATTCTATACATGAGCTGACTCTATTTTTACTTCTGGCATTATCACCTCAAATTATAACAGAACCAGAATGGCTGAATGAATGAATGAATGAATGATGGGAGACGGGAGAGTTGTCCTCCTTGTAATTTGCTGGTTTTTTAAAATGTCAGGTTCTGAACACTCATTTTTATTTAATGTCTGTTCAGTTTTGATTTCACAGCAATTACAGCTACCAAGACATGCTAAGGAGAGCTGCTAAAAGAGAGAAAGGGGACCCAGCAGCCTCTGGCTAAATGCTCTGAGGGAACATCCAGAAATGAGATACACAGAAGCCAGATGAAGCACATTTGGAACTACACATAAGGATAAGGAATATACCACATACAAGAATAAGGAATCTGAAAACCAGCCCGAGCTGATCACTGCTTTATCTATGTATGAGGATTCCCTAAAGGGACTGAGATGCTCGTGTCTTCCAAAATACACCTACTTAAAAAGTCTTTTCAAGTGCTGCTCTAAGGCAAACCTTCCTCTTCTATTCCTGTTTCTTCACAGATATTCCAAAGCCTGGAATGGGCTGCTCATTTTTTGCCACCTACACCAACTCATCCATATCTGAGACCAGCAGCTGCGCCCAAATGTCCCACCTTCCGAGAGGTCGTAAATGTTTTCCTGAGCAATACCGTATCCTCTTAAAGTCACGCCGCCCCGGCTTATGTGGAACACAGCCTTCCCTCCCGGGGCTGCCATACCGCCTGTCCCTTAAGGCGCACACGTGTGCGTCAGCGGACAGGCTGTTACTCCCTGGACCAGGACCACCTCCCCGTGGTGTCAATCAAAGAGGCAAGTTCTGGAGGGTCACGGGTTCACATCCTAGAAGGCTTCAAGTGTTTCCACATGGGACTCGGACTCTATTCCCAATTTGTGATTTTAAAAACGCAATAGATTCTCCTACTTGATCAACTAGCATTAGCTTGCGAGGCTGCTGTCCTACGTCACAGACAGCATGGGAAGGGGAGGCAAAGGAAGACAAAGCAATGAATTTTGCTAACCACCATCGTCAAGGGTTGTTGACCACGTACTTCCACCACGTGGAATACTAAGGCGACGCCTGCAACCTCCGTGAGCGTGAACCCTACCCAGAATCAACTGGGCAAACTTTACAAAATTATTGTTATTATCAAGGACATGTCACACTTTGGGATATATCAGTGCCACAGAAAGAGCTATGGCATCTTTAAATTACTGGGTAATGGACAGAGCTGGAACTCTGCCAAGGTAAAAGTTGTAAAACTGGATTGATTTTTGCTCCAGCTTGCTAAGGACTCCCCGGAGTCAGGATGCAAGGTTCAAATATAATAATTGATAGCCTGAAAAAATATTTCTGATAAGTGTGCAGAGGTAACGCAGAGCCCTGCCTGAGATGAAGTGAGCCTTTGTGCTTCGGCAAACCCTACAACCAAGGTGATCCCTGGCGCCCGTTTCAGCTCTGATTAGAGCCACCGGCTTCCCGCTTTCCCAAGTCCCCCTGCCTTTACTGAGCTTCCTCCAGCTGTAGAGAAAATGGTCTTGGCCTTCAAGCAGGAGCGTTTGTTAAATGCTGTTGTGGAAAAGTAATTATCCAACAATCAGACCTGTATGTGTAGGGGAAATCGCGTTCGTTAATACCACCTTGGTAATCCCAGGAGGCAGGGAGGGTTCCCGTTAATCTGACCCCTTTTCAGTCGTGCCTTGGTGCGCTGACCACCCCAAGCTGTGAGTGTGTGTGTCTAAATTGCTCGGGATTCAACTGAACACATTAAAATTTAAAAAGGATTTAACTGAATATTTTCAATAGCTTCTGAGAAGGGGGATAATTTATTAGCTCGGAGTAAATTAAAATCTCAAGCAGGGGTAAAGACTTCGAAGATTGCTTTAATACATTTTATATGCTTTCAAAAGAAATGTTCTTTTTAAATGGTCCCAAAATCAGCTAATTTTGCCCTATTTAGCAAATTACCTCCTAAAGCCACAATGTTGAAAAAACTTAACAATTATTATTTTTTTTTAAAAGGGAAAAACAGAGGAGGGGGTGAAAAAAATCATACACCTTCCATAGGAAACAACCAAACCCTAAATTGCTACGTCTTTTATATGCCACAGTTAGGATTATTTTTTTTTCTTTCTTAATTCAAAAGTCAGTGAAACATTTGCGTTAGCTTCTGCCAGGCCACACACAGGACCTTTTTTCCACTTGGTAATTGTAGGCAGAGGAGGTATGAGGTTAATGGAGGGGCCTTGGAAGGTTAAGTCCCCATGTGCTGTGCTGATAATTCGTACCTTTATTTCAGGCCACATTCACCTGTGGTGCAGAAAGGCCACGGAGGCGCGTTGAACTAGATGCCCTGTTCAGCCCAGAGGCCACCCCTGTCCCGACAGGGGATTTCTTGCTCAGAATTATCTGTGTAATAAAAGACTCCTGCCCAGCTCCAAGTCACGTTCTGAGGCTGAGGGAGGAGGATTCAATTTTTCCTCATTTCTTTTTCTCCTTCACTTTTCTTTCTTTCTGATGATAACCAATATTTTGTGGTTTGTATTTTGGAGAGTTTTCTTAATGTGCTGCCTTCAGCTCCCGGCTTGTGGTCTACTGGGGGCTGCTTATCTTCCTCTGACTGGAGCAACGAGGCAGTAAAAGAGACCCCCTCTCTTCCAAGGAGTGCTTCTACTGTGGAATTCACCATGGGTCATCCTGTCCAAGTTTTGGAGCACTTTAGACACGGATCAGTTTGAGAGCATAGCTGTGGTCATTTTAGAGGTCTTTAGAGCCAAGACTGACTCTTGTGATTCTATCTGTCTGTCTATCTATCTATCTATCTATCTATCTATCTATCTATCTATCTATTATCTATCATTTCCACCTGAAAGACAGAAAGTGATAAAGAAAAAATAAAAGAAAATGAAGAAAAAATAGGAGAACTGTGAACTATCCAGCCTGTTCTTCCTAATCAAGAACTAATTATTTAAGTGCCAGATCTCTATTCTGGGTATATGTGAGACACAGCTTGGAGGGCAGGCGATAAAAACATACACTCTACACAGCTTGTGACTTCCACATTCTTGTTCAGTTGAAGCAGCACCTGCTTCTCTTCAGGGTCTCACCAAGAAGATAAAAGCCCTCAGGATATTGGATCAATTTTGAGGTCTGAAATGATCACCCAATGGAAACAGGTACAGTGTGCAGATGACTTCTATGGTTAGTTGAATCAAAGGGCATTTGAAAATTTGCATGCTGACAGGGAAGAGAAGTTATATGGATTTCAGGCTTAACAAACGCTTCTTAATGTTTTGGCAACTCAGAATATGAGCGGCCTTGTTTGCAAAAATTACCAAGTTCTCTTTAAATGCCAAGGATTTGCTTACAAAGAATGGTGATTTCCCTCAGGGTGTTTATTTATTTATTATTTTAATTCCCCTCCCCCTCAGGTTTCTTGATTCTCTTTTTTACTTCTATATTTTCTAGTTCATTAATATCTGTTATCTTTTTGCTTTTGCCTTCAATTTTCTTCAGGTTTATTCCTTATCTCTTTTCAAATTTTTTCAAACTTCCCAAGTGGAATTCAATAATTTTTTTTTACTGTAATTACTGGTTTATTTGGATATCTTATACTGTGTTATGTTTTCTATTTTCAATGATTTTCCTTTTCTTAGTTTTTCTATTCTTTGATTTTATTAATTTGATAGCATATCTTCAATTCATTCCCTCACTTCCTTTCTGGATTTGAAAGCTTCAGGTCCCAGAAAACCTGGTTCTTCAATACCCCTATTCTTTAATGAGAATTTTTGATGTGAAAAAGTCTATCAACATTTATACTCTCTCCCAAAGAAACAGAACATTTTAGGTTTAATCTTCCCTGTCTCCTATTTTCTATGTTATTGTTGATCAGTATTTTGAATCATTGTTTTAAAATCTTCCAGGTAAGGTATATTTTAAATTTTTTATGCCAGTAAATTGGTTTATATTTACTTACATATTTACCAATTTCTTTTGTCATCAATGCTTCTTACAATTCACTTTTTTTCTTCTGTGTTCTTTAATATTTATTAAGAATCTATAACTGCTATACTTTCTAAATATCCATCTAAAAACGTCTTTATTTTACCCTCACTTTTAAATATTAGTTTAATTGTCTATAGGTTGACAAGTTATTCTACTTATGTCTGGTCTCTATTATAGATGATGAGATGCCTGCATTTAGCACTTTGTTTCCTTTGTGGGTAATGTCTATCTTCTAATTACTTTCAAGATTTTTTCTTTGTTTCATGTTTTCTAATTTTATTTAGATGGATCTAGGTGTGAATTTGTTTTGTTTTATTTGCTAAGAAATTGGGACATATCTATAATTTGCAGCCTCATGGCTTTCTTCAATTCAGGAAAATTATCAATTATTTTCTCTTCAAATATCCTCTTGATTTTTTAATTGGTGGAATCCTTATTAGATGAATATGGAGCATTTTCTCTGTTGTTTAACTCCTTTAAAATTTAACCTCTTTTTCTGACTTACTTCACTCTTTATGACACTCTCTAGGTCCATCCACGTCTCTACAAATGACCTAATTTCATTCCTTTTTATGGCTGAGTAATATTCCATTGTATATATGTGCCACATCTTCTTTATCCATTTGTCTGTTGATGGACACTTAGGTTGCTTCCATGTCCTGGCTATTGTAAATAGTGCTGCAATGAACATTGTGGTACATGACTCTTTTTGAATTATGGTTTTCTCAGGGTATATGCCCAGTAGTGGGATTGCTCGGTCATATGGTAGTTCTATTTTTAGATTTTTAAGGAACCTCCATACTGTTCTCCATAGTGGCTGTATCAATTTACATTCCCACCAACAGTGTATGAGGGTTCCCTTTTCTCCACGCCCTCTCCAGCATTTATTGTTTGTAGATTTTTTGATGATGGCCATTCTGACCGATGTGAGGTGATACCTCATTGCAGTTTTGATTTGCATTTCTCTAATAATTATGTGATGTTGAGCATCTTTTCATGTGTTTGTTGGCCATCTGTATGTCTTCTTTGGGGAAATGTCTATTTAGGCCTTCTGCCCATTTTTTGATTGGGTTTTTTTTTTTTTGATATTGAGCTGTATGTGCTGCCTGTATATTTTAATAACGTATATATGTGGAATCTAGAAAAATGGTATAGGTGATCTTAGTTGCAAAGCAGAAATAGAGACACAGACGTAGAGAACAAATGTATGGATACCAAGGGGGAAAGGGGTGGGGTGGAAGGAATTGGGAGACTGGGATTGACACATACACATTATTGATACTATGTATAAAATGGACAACTGATGGGAACATGCTGTTAGCACAGGGAACTCACCTAGTGCTCTGTGGCAACCTAAATGGGAGGGAAGTCCAAAAGGCAGGGGATATTTGTATGTGTATGGCTGATTCATTTTGTTGTGCAGCGGAGGCTAACACAACATTGTAAAGCAACAATACTCCAATAAAAATTAACTAAGGGGCTTCCCTGGTGGCACAGTGGTTAAGAATCTGCCTGCCAATGAAGGGGACATAGGTTCAAGCCCTGGTCCAGGAAGATCCCACATGCCGTGGAGCAACTAAGCTCGTGCTCTAGAGTGCATGAGCCACACCTACTGAGCCTGTGTGCCACAACTACTGAAACCCACATGCCTAGAGCCCGTGCTCCGCAACAAGAGAAGCCACTGCAAAGAGAAGCCTGCGCACTGCAATGAAGAGCAGCCCCGCTCACTGCAATTAGAAGAAAGCCCATGTGCAGCCACGAAGACCCAACGCAGACAAAAATAAATAAATAAAATAAAATAAATAAAAATTAATTAAAAAATACTTACACCAGACATAGAAAGTCAAAAACAAAAATTTAACCTTTAATGAATTTATTTTTTTGCTGCACAGTGATTTTCTCAAATTGTTTTCCAGTTCATTAATTCTTTTGTCAGCTATGTCTAATGGACTGTTTTACACATCCACTGCTTTTAAACATGTTGATGACTACAATTTTAGTTTCTAGAAGTTTAAAAGAGTTTGTTATTAAAAATGTCTGGTTTTTTGTATCTCTTGTTCTTTGGTTATGATACATATATATGCATATATATGTACTTTTAAAATTCTTTATTCATTTTCAACACCTATTTCCTAGTCTTTTTCTTATTGTTCAGTTATTGAGGTTGTAAATCTGCATCTACAATAACACCTTTTTTCTTATGTGCTTACATGGAGTCTTTGTGTTTTTTGTTTGTTTGTTTTTTTTTTGTAAGTAGGCAGGAGTCCATATGGCCCTTGGGTTGTGTAATTGTCCCTACAAAGCAGTTTTCCTTTTTTTCTTTTTCAGGCTCCTTGGGATTTTATATTACAGATGAAATTTTCTTGTTAGTTTTTCATTTGTTGTTCCCACAGCACAGGGATAATAATACAAATTTGGACCTCACATACACCCATGGCACAAGCCTGGGGGTATTAATTTCTTGTAGGAGATCTTTTCTCTCCTATAGCTGAAAGCAGATGGAAAGTTGCATTTTTTTCCCCCAGGTTGGTAAATGGAGTTTTTAATTCTCCTTGTCACGGGCTACGTAACTCTTCACAACTCCAGGTTTTAAAAAAATGACTTATTCCACCTCTTCACCTTCTGCATGTGAGAGGTTTCCTCACCTGTCCCAGTGTGGGTGTTAAAGGACCAGTCCCAGACCCAGGGGTCTGTGTCAGGAAATACACTCCAGTGAGCCATAATGGTGTCTGTTCTAGCTTTGCATACTCTCTCAGTTCCTCTTACTTGGAAAGTTCCTTTTGTCCTTTTGAATTTGCCTATGCATTAGAACTTACTATATCCTTTTCAACATATTTATATGTTCCCATCAGGAGGGGACCTCTCCCCATCAGCTGGGTCTGCCAGGTTGCTGAAGTCTCACACAGATATTTAGAGAAATTAGAGCTGCTATGTGATGGTCATTAAAAAAATTTTTATGTTAAAAAATTAACAAAGTTTATTATGTTAATTTTTGTTATGTTATGTTAATTTTTGTACGTTAAGTTTATTATATTCTAAAAAGTTGGGAAGAATGGCTGCACTTGATGATGAACTCTTACGTGATTTTAAGCAGGGGAGTGACCTAAGTGTTGCTTTTTATTAATGATTCAGCAGTTACGTGCTTGTTCACATTTGCTAAACATTTAAAGTGTGTCAGGCACTGTCCTAAGCACTTTGCTGAAATTCCTAATTTAATCCTCACCAAACCCTATCATGTGGATACTATCATTAACTCCATGTGGGTAAACCTAGGCTACCTAGGCCATGACAAGAAGAATTAAAAACTCCAACCTGGTTGGGGGGCAATGTGTTTTGCTGATGAGGAAACCCAATTAGAGGGTAGGCAACGTCACTGAGAAGTTTCCCAGTAGGATTTAAACCTAACCAGCCTGCCTGCAGAGTCCATGCTAAGGTACAGGCATGATGCCTGTGATTAATAGTCATAGTAGTAATAATAATGACAAAATAGCAGTTGGCATTTATTAAGTGCAACTATACTCTGGGAAATTGTTGGAAGCATTTTATAGGTTAACTGATTCCCATCATCACAACAATCCCATGAGCCAGCTATTTTTACCCCCACTTTTACAGGTGAAAAGAGAAACTGAGACTAAAACTCATATAGCTCATAAATGGCAGATTTGGGTTTTTAACCAGGCAGTCAAATTCTAGAGCTCACCTTCATAACTCATCTTCAGTGTTGGGAGGGGTGAAAGACTAGTTAGCTGTGTGTTCTAGTGGTTCAGTAAGGAAATAACCAGGGGTTGAGCAGAAGTGGTGGTAATCAGGATGGGGGAGGGGCAGATATGACAGCCACGAAGGAGCTAAAATAACACCATTTGGCTTCATGTGGGTTGAAGAAAAGTCTATAGGTCAGGGAGGACCTGAGAATCATTTCTTGACCTCTGGCTTGTGTTGGATCGGACTGCCTTTACCCAAAGTAAGAACAGTTTGGATGCCAACATAGGCTTTGCTCTATAAAAGAAACGCGAGACTGAAAAGTTTTGTTCAATTCAACTATTGTTAAAATAACGTTTCATCGAAGATTTGCCAATTAAGTAACTCCAGAACATTTGTGGTTGCTTTTAGTCAAATGAGTTTCCTGCAAACTAAATGCTCACCCTTCTCTATGTCAGTAAATACTCTCAGTTTTGTCTATTGTATTCTCATTCAATTACGTATTTTCCAAGGATATGAAATTTAGTGACAATTTAACAAGTTATCACAAAATCCACACGGTATGCATGTCTTGAGGGTTATGCTTGCCGTCCTTTTTAAATAAAGGTGACCATCCTTATCAACCACTAGGAACTCTTAGAGGGGCTGATTTCCCAGTCACGACAGAAGTGCAGCACTCCATCCAGACCCTTCTACAAGTCTCCTCCCCCTGACCATGGACATACATTTTCAAGACATACATTTTCAAGACATTTGGGAGTAGTCTGGGGACACGAACCAGACTAAAGCTAAGTGGCCCACATGGGCACTGAACCCCTAACCTTCGCCTCATTAGTCCGAACCTCCGACCATCTGAGCTTACCCGCCATAGACTAATGATGTGCGTGTGTGTAGGCTCGGCTGCATCAATCACATTTCCCGAAGCAAAACTCACTTCCCTGAAAGTAACGGGAAGAATTATCCGTACAGAACTCATCACTGGGGGAACCAGAACTCTCCTCATGGATGGCTGAAGTGCCTCGTTCCTACAAGCTGCCCATTCATCACCCCCGAGTCCTAAAAGGACTTGAAGATTCTAGAGATTCATGTTAGTTAATTCCCACTTTTAAGCATGTACCTCTTCTTCCAAGCTACTGCAGCCAGCATGGGTGGAACTTGTGATTCTGATACCTCAAAGAGTAAAACTTTGAAAGCCCCCCAGGGAGGAATTCTTAATCTGTTCTCATAGACTGATGTTTAGTCGTGGTGCCTCAGCCCGTGGAAGATCATTAAGCTCCTGAAATTTTATGTAAGAAAAGTGTGTGCGTGCATAGGTGTGCGTGTATGTATATACACACACCATAAGTATATATAAGTAATAAAATAATAATATATATATATTTGGGAGAATATTCAGAGATTTTTAAAATTAAAGTATAGTTGACTTACAATGTTGTGTTAGTTTCAGGTGTACAGCAGAGTGACTCAGTTATATATTCTTTTTCAGATTCTTTTTCCTAATAGGTTATTACAAAATATTGAATATAGTTCCCTGTACTAAATAGTAGGTCCTTGTTGATTATCTGTTTTACATATAGTAGTGTGTTTATGTTCATTCCAAACTCCTAATTTATCTCTCCCCCCCGTCACCCTTTCCCCTTTGGTAACCATAAATTTGTTTTCTATGTCTGTGGGCCTATTTTTGTTTTGTAAATAAGTTCATTTGTATAATTTTTTTTTTAGATTCCACCTCTCAGAGGTATCTATGACCCAAAGCCTATGATCTGAGGCCTTAAATCAGGAAAGAAATTAAAGGGGAAAAAATGTTTTTACCATAAAACCTCTACTAGGTAAGAAGCCACTCATCATATTATTATAAATAATGGATGGAAGAGAAGTTTGATGCCATAGGAAACATATAAGAGCATTTGATTGCCTCAGGTCGAAGGTGTAAATGCTGCAAAAACAACCACATTACCTGTGGAAGGTGTGAGCTATGCCCCTCTCACCAGCCAGTGGTGGGGAAATGTGATGAGAGTTTGTACCTTGGCACTGATGCCCCAGAACTCTGTATGATAGTCACAAAGGGTCGGCAGCAACTGCTTGCAGCCTGTGTTCTGGTTTATTGAAAGCTGTTGCTAATTTTAGCCAAAAAAGCCTACTTTGAAAGAAAGGAAATGAGAAAGTAATCGGAGATGTCCTCTTTCCTCTGATACATACTCTGGAAGATTCCCAAAGGGATGGGAGGATTGGGATGTCTAAATAATCTGGCTAAGCTGGACGAAAATAAGAATAAAGAATGGAAATGAGAATAGTTCTGCTTCTAGCAAGTTTGCCCCTGGAGGGTATGAGGCCCCTTGTATTATGATCTCACTTAATTCTGACAGCAGCCCTGTGAGAAAGCCCTGTGTTATCATCATACTTCTACAAGTGACATCAAGAGGAGTTTAAGTAAATGACCCAGGGTCATGCAGTCAGAGGTCCTGGTGTCAGGACTTGAACCTAGTCTGTCCTGCCCCATAGCCTGTGCTCTAAGCCAAGGGTCAGCAAACTGTGGTCCCTGGGCCAATTCCAACCTGCTCTCTGGTTTTGCAAATAAAGTTTTATTGGAACATGGCTCCTCTCAGGTGCTTATGTGTGGTCTATTGCTGTGTTTGCACCCCAGTGGCAGAGGTGAGAGATTGTGACAGAGGCTGTCTGACCCATGCAGGACCAAGGCCCAGAGCAAAATGAAAATTCAGGGCTTCATGTTCATACATTATTGAGAATTAAAAAATGGTGACAGGGGAGACCTTCAAGATGGCGGAGGAGTAAGACATGGAGATCACCTTCCTTCCCACAAATACATCAGAAATACATGTACATGTGGAACAACTCCTACAGAACACCCACTGAATGCTGGCAGAAGACCTCAGACTTCCTAAAAGATATATATATTATTTTTCCTTTTTCTCTTTTTGTGAGTGTATATGTGCATGCTTCTTTGGGTGATTTTGTCTGTATAGCTTTGCTTTTACCATTTGTCCTAAGATTCTGTCAGTTTTTTTTTTTTTTTTAGTATAGTTTTTAGCTCTTGTTATCATTGGTGGATTTGTTTTTTGGTTTGGTTGCTCTCTTTCTTTCTTTCTTTTTATTTTCCTTTTTTGTTACTTAAAATTTTTTTTATTTTTAATAATTCTTAAAACATTTTATTTTAATAACTTTATTTAATTTTATTCTTTCTTCTTTCTTCCTTCCTCCCTCCCTCCCTTCCTTCCTTCCTTCCTTCCTTCCTTCCTTCCTTTCTTTCTTTCTTTCCTTCTTTCTTCCTTCCTTCCTTTCTTTCTTTCTTTCTTTCTTTCTTTCTTTCTTTCTTTCTTTCTTTCTTTCCCCCTTTTCTTCTGAGCCTTGTGGCTGGGTCTTCATGATCTGGCTGGGTGTCAGGCCTGAGCCTCTGAGGTGGGAGAGCTGAGTTCAGGACATTGGTCCACCGGAGACCTCCTGGCTCCACATAATATCAAATAGTGAAAGCTCTCCCAGAGATCTCCATCTCAATGCTAAGACCCAACTCCACTCAATGACCAGCAAGCTACAGTGCTGGACACCCTCTTCCAAACAACTAGCAAGACAGGAACACAACCCAATCCATTAGCAGAGAGGCTGCCTAAAATCATAATAAGGTCACAGACACCCCAAAACACACCACCAGATGCGGTCCTGCCCACCAGAAAGACAAGATCCAGCCTCATCCACCAGAACACAGGCACCAGTCTGCTCCACCAGGAAGCCTACACAACCCACTGAACCAACCTTAGCCACTGGGGGCAGACACCAAAAACAACAGGAAATACGAACCTGCAGCCTGTGAAAAGGAGACCCCAAACACAGTAAGTTAAGCAAAATGAGAAGACAGAGAAACACAGCAGATGAAGGAGCAAGGTAATAACCCACCAGACCAAACAAATGAAGAGGAAATAGGCAGTCTACCTGAAAAAGAATTCAAAGTAATGATAGTAAAGGTGATCTAAAATCTTGGAAATAGAATGGAGAAAATACAAGAAATGGTTAACAAGGACCTAGAAGAACTAAAGAGCAAACAATGATGAACAACACAATAAATGAAATTAAAAATTCTCTAGAAGGAATCTATAGCAGAATAACTGAGGCAGAAGAATGGATAAGTGACCTGGAAGATAAAATAGTGGAAATAACTATCACAGAGCAGAATAAAGAAAACAGAATGAAAAGAATTGAGGACAGTGTCAGAGACCTCTGGGACAACATTAAATGCACCAACATTCGAATTATAGGGGTCCTAGAAGAAGAAGAGAAAAAGAAAGGGACTGAGAAAATATTTGAAGAGATTATAATTGAAAACTTCCCTAATATGGGAAATGAAATATTCAATCAAGTCCAGGAAGTGCAGAGGGTCCCATACAGAATAAATCCAAGGAGAAACACGTCAAGACACACATTAATCAAACTGTCAAAAACTAAATACAAGAAAAAATATTAAAAGCAGCAAGGGAAAACCAACAAATAACATACAAGGGAATCCCCATAAGGTTAACAGCTGATCTTACAGCAGAAACTCTGCAAGCCAGAAGGGAGTGACAGGACATATTTAAAGTGATGAAAGGGAAAAACCTACAATTAAGGTTCCTCTACCCAGCAAGGATCTCATTCAGATTTGATGGAGACAAGCCTTTACAGACAAGCAAAAGCTAAGAGAATTCAGCACCACCAAACCAGCTTTACAACAAATGCTGAAGGAACTTCTCCAGGCAGGAAACACAAGAGAAGGAAAGACTGATAACAAAAAACCCAAAACAATTAAGAAAATGGTAATAGGAACATACATAGCAATAAATACCTTAAATGTAAATGGATTAAACGCTCCAACCAAAAGACACAGAGTAGGCATAGAAGGAACTTACCCCAACATAATAAAGGCCATATATGACAAACCCACAGCCAACATTGTTCTCAATGGTGAAAAACTGAAACCATTTCCTCTAAGATCAGGAACGAGACAAGGTTGTCCACTCTCACCACTATTATTCAACATAGTGTTGGAAGTTTTAGCCACTGCAATCAGAGAAGACAAAGAAATAAAAGGAATCCAAATCGAAAAAGAAGAAGTAAAGCTGTCACTGTTTGAAGATGACATGATACTATACATAGAGAATCCTAAAGATGCTACCAGAAAACTACTAGAGCTAATCAATGAATTTGGTAAAGTAGCAGGATACAAAATTAATGCACAGAAATCTCTTGCATTCCTATACACCAATGATGAAAAATCTGAAAGAGAAATTAAGGAAACACTATCATTTACCATTGCAACAAAAAGAATAAAATACCTAGGAATAAGCCTATCTAAGGAGACAAAAGACCTGTATGCAGAAAACTATAAGACACTGATGGAAAAAATTAAAGATGATACAAACAGATGGAGAGATATACCATGTTCTTGACCTGGAAGAATCAACATTGTGAAAATGACTCTATTACCCAAAGCAATCTACAGATTCAATGCAATCCCTATCAAACTAGCAATGGCATTTTTCACAGAACTAGAACAAAAACTTTCACAATTTGTATGGAAACGCAAAGACCCCAAATAGCCAAAGCAATCTTGAGAAAGAAAAACGGAGCTGGAGGAATCAGGCTCCCTGACTTCAGACAATACTACAAAGCTACAGTAATCAAGACAGTATGGTACTGGCACAAAAACAGAAATATAGATCAATGGAACAGGATAGAAAGCCCAGAGATAAACCCATGTACATATGGTCACCTTATTTTTGATAAAGGAGGCAAGAAGATACAATGGAGGAAAGACAGCCTCTTCAATAAGTGGTGCTGGGAAAACTGGACAGCTACATGTAAATGAATGAAATTAGAACACTTCCTAACACCATACACAAAAATAAACTCAAAATGCATTAAAGACCTAAATATAAGGCCAGACACTATAAAACTCTTAGAGGAAAACATAGGCAGAACTCTCTATGACATAAATCACAGCAAGGTCCTTTTTGACCCACTTCCTAGAGAAATGGAAATAAAAATAAAAATAAACAAATGAGATCTAATGAAACTTAAAAGCTTTTGCACAGCAAAGGAAAACAGAAACAAGACAAAAAGACAACCCTCAGAATGGGAGAAAATATTTGCAAATGAAGCAACTGACAAGGGATTAATCTCCAAAATTTACAAGCAGTTCATGCAGCTCAATATTAAAAAAACAAACAACCCAATCCAAAATTGGGCAGAAGACCTAAATGGATATTTCTCCAAAGAAGATATACAGATTGCCAACAAACACATGAAAGGAGGCTCAACATCACTAATCATTAGAGAAATGCAAATCAAAACTACGACGTGTCACTGCAAACCAGTCAGAATGGCCGTCATCAAAAAATCTACAAACAGTAAGTGCTGGAGAGGGTGTGGATAAAAGGGAACCCTCCTGCACTGTTGGTGGGAATGTAGATTGACACAGCCACTGTGGAGAACAGTATGGAGGTTCCTTAAAAAATTAATAATAGAACTACCATACGACCCAGCAATCCCACTACTGCCAATCAACAACAACAAAAAAACATGGTAGAATCTAGACTCAGAGTCAGGTCCTCTGGCTTGTGTTTTTATGCTTTTTTCAGTCAACCCCCAAAGGGGACACCTTCCCAATGGGATGAGGTTCATCACATGTTAGGGGTGACAACAAAATCAAGAAATGTTTGCTTTTCTAAAAAACAATTGCTGGCATCTTGGAATGCACTTACAAATGCAGAAGGTGTTCTTTCCTCTGGTCTCTACCTCTTCCTTATTGTTTCTCTCATCCTCATCACAGAATTATGGAACCAAAAGTGACCCTCAGAGACAATTCTTATTTTGCTCCAGTGAAAGGACAAAAGTCAAATAATTATAGAGCGGAAATGGTTCATGCTTTCAATGATCTAATTCTGCTTCTCTCGGAGTCCTTAGTGTACCTGTCATGTCTACAGCCTTGCAGATGGGCTGGCTTTGCTCACGGCTTCCTTGAATCTCTCCTGGTATATTGTCATCCTCTTCCCGTCCACTGAAAAACAGCTGCTCCTCTCCCGTTGCAGACTTGAAGACTGTCATTCAGTTCTCCGTTAGCTGCCTTTCTTTAGGCTAATTAAACCAAGATCCTTTTGCATTTTTTTCACAAAGACTATCCCAAGACGTCATCATTTGGGGTTTTCATTCCTCTTGCACTTCACGCTCTCCTGTTCCCCAATTAGATGTTGCATGGCATCTCTGGAGGCCAATGTTGAGAGTTTAGATCAATGGTTTTCAAAGTGTCCTCTCTCGACGAGCAGCATCAGCACCATCGGTACCACCAGGAATTTGTTAGAAAAGCAAATCATTAGGTCCCACACCTACCAAATCAGAAACTCTGGCACTGGGGCCCTACAGTCAGGTTTAACAAATTCTCCAGGGAATTCTGATGCATGGTAAAGTTGGAGAGTTATTTTTCAGCCCTCTCTTTCCCCTCCCTTCATCGGCGAAAATGCTTTTTAGCCCCCTTCATGTTGGGCGTGGCCACGTGACTTGCATTGGCCAATGGAATGTGAGTCAGTGTGAGACAAGCCTTAAAGGTGCTGGCGGGACTTGGGTTGGCTCTTGCATACCAGTGATTGATCGTAAGACGAATGTGCCCCAGGTCCAAGAGAGTGTGGAGTTACCTGGAACAGAACACTTCAGTTTGTTTCAAAGAGAAGTGGAAGCAGAGATAAACTCTTTAGAAGTCTGTCTCCCTTACAGTCTAGACTCAGCCATGGACAGTATATGACACAGTAGGAAGTACAGACGTGTCCAGTGAACCAACAGTCTACCGCACATGTTGCTAAAAGCGAACAAACAAACAATAAATAAATGGAGAGAAATGATTAAATGAAGTACAGTATACATTTTAGGCCAACTTTGTTTAGACAACCATCTGGATTCTTTAGGGGTAAAATAAAACCTCAATCACAGCAGATTAAATAAATAGAGCAGATGAAGTAAATAATTTTTTCACCTTGTATGATGTCTGGAGAGAGATGGATGCTGTCATGGGTTCAGTGTTTGGATGATATCAGATCAGCTCGTGTGTGGAGAAGGGGCTGGCACTGAGTTCGTCCTTTTCTAGGTATTTCAAATAGAGGGTGTTTAATAAAGGAAATGACTATGTAAGGGTCAGAAGTGCAGAAAAGCAAATGGGGGGCATGACACCCTCCAGATATTAGCAGCATCATGAAGGACCAGAGAGATAAAAAGGGACATCTCTGAGGCATATTCGGAGGTCCCCAGCAGATCTGAGCTCAGACACCTATGGCATTCTCCTGTTCACAAGTGCATCCTGTATTAACTTTTCTCACTTTCCCACAATCCTACCACTTCTTCGTAGATTACTACTAAGATAACCACTTGTATCCACATCCTTATCTATAGGTGCTAAAGATCACCCATCATGGTTTCAGAGAACAGTTTTATTACACAAATGGGTTTTGCTTCCACAATGGGTGATCTTTAACAAAATGATTTGAGGGGTCTTCGTGGGTTCTCCCAGAAGCAAAGCTGAGATAAGGATGTGGCTTACAAAACTTGACCAGGAAAATGTAAAGTAATTAAACAATTAAAAAAAAAAAGTTGTGTTAGATTACATACAACATAAAATTTTCTAACAACTATTTTGAAGTGTACAGTTCACAGTGTTAAGTACATTCACACTGTTGTGCAACCATCACCACCACCCATCTCCAGAACTTCTCATCTTGCAAAACTGAAACTCTGTACCCATTAAATAGTAACTCCCTATTTCCCACTATACTAGCCCCTGGCAACCACTATTCTAGTTTTGGTCTCTATGAATTTGACTAGTTTAGGAACTTCATGTATGTGGACTCATACACTATTTGTCTTTTTTGTCTGGCTTATTTCACTCAGCATAATGTCCTCAAGGTTCATCCATATTGTAGCAGGTGCCAGAATTTCCTTCATTTTTAAGGCTGCATAATATTCCATTGTGTGTACATACCACATTTAGTTTATTTATTTGTCAATGGACACTTTCATTTTTTAGCTATTGGGAAGAATACTGTTATGAACAAGGTGTACAAGGAATTGAACTGTTCTTACAGCAGCCTTCTTTGAGAAGTGGGTAAAGAAGATAAATTTATGTAGAAAATAGTTGAGTGCCGTCATGCTAAATTTGAATTAATTATGTCTAGTTAGTTTATGGAGACATAAATAGAGACACCAAATTGAATGCCTTGAGAGAGGTTAAACATGAAAACAGAAATCTGAAAATTATGAACAAAGAGGAAATTCATAAAATATTTAAGTGATTTTCATTAGGATGGGAGTGGGTTGGGATATAACTGCTGAGGTAAGGGGGGTGTATTGGATTTTCTAGACTCATCCCAAGACAAATAACAGAAGTCTAAGCTCAACAAAATCTTTCTGGTGGGTCACAATATAGAGAAGTCAGATGGAGAAAGCACACTGACTGAAGTAAAAATTCAGAACCAATGTTTTGGGAAGATAATCTATAAAAGAGCAGACTTGGTAGAAGACAGATCACCATTCAGAAACAGGACAGAATGCAGTTGCTAGTGGAGATTTTGAAATATTGGAACGAAAACAGAGTTCTTTGAAAATTGAAGTTAGAGGAAATCTCTAGTAGGAGCGACAGAGAAATCATTCAGAAAATATTTATTTACTTCTTTTACATTTATTTACTTCTTTTAGAAACAATGCTTGGACATTCCTTGTGGCAGATTCTACTTTCCAAAGATGGACACAGCATTACCTCTGGAAACCAATGCTCTTCTAGAACATTCCCAGTAAGGAGTAGAATCTAATTCTCTTCTCCTAGAATCTGGATCAACTCGGGACTCACTTGTAACTAAGAGAATTCAGTGGAAATGATGTTGTGTGACTCCCACTCCTGGGTCCAGAAAGTCTTCATAACGTCTGCCTTGCAGTAGGAATACTCGGTCTTGAAGCCCTTAGTTGTGACGTAAGTAGCCTTCTATCCTGAGACAACCATGCTGTAAGGAAGCGCAACTAACCAGATGCAGAGAGACCAAACTGAGAGGTTCTGAGTCTATGGAAGAGAAAAAGATGCTCAGAAAGTCCCCAGCTGTTATGTCTCCTGCAACTGCATGGGAGACCCTGAGGCAGAACCGTTGAGACTGTGGGTCAGGAACTTGCCCCTCCCTGATTCCTGACCCACAGACCCCGTGAGAGATAATGAGAAAGGTTCTTGCTTTACGCAACTACATTTTGGATTGGTTTGTTACCCAGCCTTGGATGCCAGAGCACTACTTGTGGGCCAGGTGCCATTTTGTGTGCTTAGGGTCAGTGGTTTGAAAATAGAACTGCCCTTGGTTTCATGAGGTGTACACACCAGGTAGAAACAGAGAAAATGAGGGTGATTAGACTCAACACCTGTCAAAGAGATAGGATGGAATGACAAAGAAGAATGGCAGGGAAAAATACCAATGACCCAGGCTGGCTAGGACTTTTCCGGCATTTTGGGGTGAAGGAGACGAAAGTATCTTATATGCAAGGGAAGCGTTGTTCCTTCCCCACTTCCTTGCTGCTGGTAGGATGGGAAGTGAGGTGCAGAAGCACCAGGAGGGAGGAAGGAAGAGGGAAAGATAGAAACTTTAATGCCTCTCTGGGACAAGTGTAACCTGAGCGATGCCAAGGTGTGTTAAACCAGTTCCTAGAGATGAGCAAAATGCTGTTACAATAATCTCCCTTTTGGGGGCACTCCGGGGTCACGCTTCCTTAAAGGTACTCATTGTTAAGCCGTGGGCAGAACCATGCCTAGCTGTGGGTGCTTTGTGGCCGGAACAAAGGACAAAATAGGTGTACACTCCCCCCTACGCCCCACATATAATTTGTAGCATTTTAATCTTTCTACTTGTCTCCGCTTATGAATTTCTTATAGAATTATTTAATGATGTGAGTTCAATGGGCAATTTGAAAATCTACTTAATTTACCGTTTCTTTCCTCAGTGATTCAGTGAGGCACTGCACGCTGTACTGAAGAGGCAGCAGACTGAACGTGGCCGAGAGGAAAATCATCTGACGCGAGACAGTTAACACTTAAGCAGCCTCGGATGCTCAATCCCGGGATCCCTATAACTATGACAGGACGGTGGGGAGCTTCACAGATCAAAGAAAGAGTGGATCACGTTAAAGAAACAGCATCAAACACATCTCACGCCCAGTCTCGGAATGCCCCCCGTGTGTCTAGACGTCCTATGATGTGAAGGGAATGAGTTTTACAGGGCAAATGCAATACAAGCAAAGGAGCAGAGGATGTAATCTTAAATTGAGTCAGTAGTCTGGAAAAGGAGACATGGAGAATATGCCCAGTAGCATTGCAGGAACGCATTCCTGTAATAAGCTCGGGAATCACCTGTACAGATCTCTGACATTAGTGAATATATATTAGTAACTCAGGATGACTAAGAATATTCGCGATTCTTCTGAATGGACCAAGCACATTGACTGGCAATAGGAGACAAAGGAGAGAGTTGCGGGGAAGGAGAGGTTGCACAAAAAGGTGTTAAGAGTCCTCATCTCGCAGATGTATCTGATTTGCTCCCATTGGCTTGTCTCTCAAGACGTGTCCTCACCAAAGCTGATGGATACCAAAGTGGGTCTCACCCACAGATGAGGTATTCCACTCTCCCCAGGGTCAAGTTAGAGCAGCTCATTATGTCTTAGGGCAAATCGATGTCAGAGCACTTGTTCTTTGCATGGGGCGAACGGGTAGGTCGTAGTTTCAAATCCAGGGTGTAATGACTGAAGGGCATGACCTCGCCTGGGAGAGTCTTCGACCGCCTCTGCAGGTCTCAGCTCAGTTCTTAACAGAGAGATGTCCGCGCTGCTCAGCCGATGGTTCTGCTGACGGAAGGTAAAATTAGCCACCACCAGGCTCCCCTTCCTCACCTTGATGTACACGGAGGCTGTGAGAATGTGTCTGGTCATATGGAGGGAAAGCTGCAGACATCAAAACCATCCACGAGTGCTTTCACAAGCATCACATTCAAACTGGAGAGAGAGACTCAAATTAGTAAGCAAGCCTGCCTCTGTTTCCTAATGCTCATTCAGACAGAGGTTCAATGGCTGGAAATTATTGAAATGAGGCAGATGTCAAGGGGATCCTGCAAATGCAGCTCCTTCCCGGCAGCAGTAATTGTGTGCCTACGGTTTCAGGATCCGTGTGAAATCTCCACACTGTGAAGAGTCCTAAAGTACCTGCCGCTGCCACTTTCCATTTTGTTGCCAAGTTGAACGAACGCACAGACGGAGTTGAAAGCTCTGGGATGTGCTTGGAGCTGAATCGCAGCATCATGTTTCCAGTCGTGAGATGGAGTAAAGCCCCCGTGCGCCATCTCCCACCCCGACCCCAAGACCGTGCACATCATTTCAGGCGACTTCCGTCCTCCTGTCACTGTTTTCCCTCCGCTCCTCCCACTGAAACTGGTCGGTCTGGATCTTCCTTGCTCGGGAAGAGACACAGTCTTGAAATATTAGGTTTCCTCTTGGTTTTTCGGCTGAGCGCAGTCGGTCTCCGTTTTTCAAACCAACAGATGTAAAGCATCTAAGAGGTGAGAAAATAATCACATTTACGGGGTGGGATGGGGGGAGTTTGCTGTTATGCTTGTTTTTGAAAAGGTGGCCCAAGCCCAGGAATTCCGGGTCTGAAGGAGACAGGAAGAGGGGAGGGGGGTTAAACACAGGTCTTTTTCGGAATCTGTGACCACGTGATGCCCGGCGACATCCCACCGTTGTGAGGACCCGCAAAGATGCCAGGAAGGCGGCTCAGCCATACTCCCCCCTTTCAGGAGGGAGCGGGGGACCATCCAGGTGGCAAACCGAGCTAGACAATGAAACGAGGGTTTTCTTCCAGCGGAGAAATGTCTTTATGTTTAGGCTGGATAGGTGAGCAGGTACAACTAAAAGTTGACAAGGAGCCCTTTGTGCTCGAAAATGCTGCTGATGGAATCTGGACACTTAGCTGTCTTCAGCGTGGCCCCCTGAGCAAGGGCTTGCATCGCAAACAGGAGGGAGACAGGTCCTACCCGGCACTCACCTGCTCCCCACGACCCAGCGCCCCTAGAGCTGGCAGCTGGGTGGGGAGAACGCCAGCACCTCGCAAACTCCACCCACACGGCTTTTTTTTGGGCGGGGCCAGTGTACATATTGTTTTATGTGAAATATTGAATCTAAGTTAAATATTAAAGCTATTTAAGAGAAAAAAAATTTGCCCAATTCAGCATCTGACCTCACCTCACTTTAGAGCAAGGTGGTAAAATACAGCAGAACAGCTTTCTTAAAACTTACTTACGTTGACCTTCATTCCATAGAGAATAGTATTCAGAATCTGTGGGGTGTTTTCCCGTTCTCATCAAACAACACCATCAAAAAAAAAAAGGAAGAAAAATAAACTGTCATATGTTACCTTATATACACTACAAGAGTTCAGGTATTTTTAAATGTAAAACTTTTAAGTGTAATATAAAAAAAAGTACTTAGAAGACATAAATATGTTTTTGACTTCACAAAAGAAACACATCATGATTTACACCATCCTTTCTTGAAGAAGAACTTCGTCACTCATGAATTACTGGTTTCTTCCCATGGTTAAATATTCACTGTTTATCTGTCTGGTTCATATTTTTTCCACTGAGTTTTAGCACTCAGAAATAACGAACCTATTTGAAACTCAATGCACAAGGAATTTTGTTATAAATTGCAGTAAACTGGCAAAACTCAGAACATGTTAACTTCTGCAAACCAGTGTGGGAAGCTGGGTTGGTTAGTTCATGGAGATGACTATGACTGCTTCATAGATAATCTACTAGAATCACGTCACTTTAATAAATTATATCCATTTAACTTTCGTTAGAAAAATATACTTAGAACTTTTTAATCCCGTAATCTGTTAGGATTTAGGTATGTGAAGTTTTTTTTTAAAATCACTACTAAGCTAAAATATGTATATGTTCAAAATTGTATTCAATTGCAAACAATCCCTAAACAATAGTTAGAAGGGCAATACACTGTTTCTAGAAGCTTGCCTAGACATTACCTAAAAAAGCCCAAGTTGTGAACTTTGCCGGTAACTTACACACCATTTATCATGACTGCAAATTCATGAACTTTGTTAATTCTTCTTTAGTTTGTCTCTATACATTTCACATACGTAAAAACAAAAATAGGTATAAAGATGCTCCAAAAAGCTTGGTCTGGGAACAGATTGGAATTTGGGTTTTAGTCATCAAAGATGTGATAAACAATACTGGGCATTAATGTAGAAAACAGATTGAGCTTTTTTAATGGGACATCAAACAAGACTTTATTAGCATCTATTAGGTTCAACCCAAAGCTCAAGAAATCGCATTAATGAGCATCATATATCAGCGTGTCTGTTATTAGATAACAGTATCCCTGAAAACTAGCAAGCCGTATAGTACTTTATACTTTTTTACCTTTATCTTTAGAATTAGCTGACATTCTATCCTGTTACACTGGCCTTACTATTAGTAATAGGGAACCAATTTATAAACCCATTAGTGACACTTTTTCCAGAAGATAAAAACAGTCAAAATTATCTGGCAGCAATTAATCTTAATGGCTGTATGCAGTAAACAGCAATGGGCTAATTCCAGCTCTGTCAGCCCCATCAAACAATCCCGCATTAGGCAGCCTTTCAGTGATCCATTAAGCATATTCAGAACAACAACAAATTCAATGCTGAAGGCATATGCACTAAACATTACAACAGTGATCTTCTGAAGCCATCATTATCTCTTAAATAGTACTTCCCCCATGTATTATCATTATGCTGTACATTAGAAATACTTTGATTAAACTCCCTTAATTCATAACAGACAGCTGCAGACCATTTATGCAGTTAATCTCAACACAACAGCTATTGAGGAAATATAACAAACGAAGGCTGTAAACTGGAAGTCATTACTATGAAAGATACTGGTTTCCTAGCCCTCTTAGAGCAGAGTGCATCATGAGTATAGGCTTTGGGTCTACAAGGATGGGAGTGAAGCCATTAATGACCTTCCACTCCCCCTGGAACATCTGTCCTGAGGGTTGTTGTCTTGTAGGCTGGGCGTGTGACCAGTTTAGACAGGGCTGTTTCCTGGGTACTGACTATCCCAAGGGTCTGACCGAGGAGAACCAAAGCGTTGGTATCAGCAAGTCAAGGCTTGGGTTATATGAATAATCTCATTGATTTCACTGAATTGTTACCGTAAAGCACTGACAAACCGTTCTGCTTGTGTGGCACCCTTAGGAACAGCTTCCGATTTCCTTTCCAACACGCAGTGTCTGTTAAAGTTTAGTTCATAGTACTTGAGTTCACATACTTTCAAAAAAAGATCCCTCCCCAATTTCCCCGGAAGCTTTCTTTCCCACGTGTGTGGTATCTTTACTGAACAATTTAGAAAGATCTCCGTGCAAGAAAATCCCACCCCCAACAATTTAAGTAGCCACGCCGCAAGTTCATGTTCTGCTGAGTGAAATATGCGCTGGCTTAATTTGATGTACAAGAAAGCTGTGTAAACTTCCCCCATAATATACCTTCACAAATCTTTTCCTTTTCGCAGGTAGAGAAACCGTAAACATGCACATGAATGGGTTCTATGTGCCTGGCAATTTTTCCCCTCACATAGGGTTTATTTCAAAGTTCAAAACCACAGACATCGTGTCTACCTTTTGATGAAATGGCCAACTAATTAAAACATAAATTTTGCGTCCCCTTGCCGACTCTGACAGTATGTTCAGTTTTGGGGCTTAGCATCGATGAATTAAATATTGATTCCAAATGTAAAGCACTCTCATTGTGGAGCGATAAGGGTTTAGCTTCAGAGGCAAAGACCAATCCCAGTGGCGGTTTACTCTGAATGTCTCAGGGGATTTCAACCTTGTGGTTAAGTTGGCCCATCCCTCTAAGACGTCTGTGAACTCAAGACTGTTCATGCTTCTGCCCGTTTGCAGAGACTAGATTGTCTGGGTGGAGGTGACTCGACACTCTGGCCCCTCGGTGACCTCTGGGGCAGTAGAGACCCCTTCTTCCCCTCTCCCATGTTCCCACCCACCCCCTCCAAGAACACCATGCTTTTTAAAAAAATGGCAACTCTGTGGAACTTTCCTTATTTTTTTTCTCCTTTCCCTTAAATTTGTTTGAAACCCGTGAATATAGTGACTGCTTGCTCTATCCCTTATTTCTCAGACTTGCTTTTGTGACAAAGCTGTGATGAAACAGCCCCACGCACCTGGACATCCTGAGGTCAATTTCAGGCCTGAAGTGCAGTTTGGACCAGCCAGGATTTTCACCCATTTTGACAAGTCTTTCCATCCTGAGACCTCACCCCCTGCCACTTCCAGTTCCTGAGACACAGATCAGTTTGAGAAAATAATGTCCCTCCTTAGAAATTCACAACACCTGTCAGCATAGGAAAGCCTCTGAGTTCTAGAAAAAAAGAAGCCTGGTTTGACTGTGATTAACTCAGTACATCAATCCTACCCAACGGATTTCTCCTTCAATGGAATAACCGTTAACATCTTATAGGGCATCAATCTTTTATGGTCTCTATTTTGGGGACATGTTTTTCTAAATTCCTTCTTGTAATATTATTGCCTCAAGATTAATCTGTGATAGGAAAGAGCAAGGCTGTGATTTGATTATGTTTTCTTCTAATTTTTGTTCGTAAGATTTGGTTTAACTTAAAGCTATTCCACTGTTGACAAGTGCCATCAGCAAACGAAAATGTGTTTGGAATTCACAAGTTTTTGGACTTCCATTGATGTTGCCATTCATTCCAGGAATCTAAAAGCATCAAACAGTGTTTACAGGGAATTTTTTGTTTTCTGATTGAGGGTAAGCTTTTCTTCAACTAATGATTAGATCTTCGCAACTGATGCTAAACATATGGATAATTCACGAATGTGCTAATTTTCCCTGCTGTGGAACATTATCTTAGCTACAACACAATTATATCATGCATCCAGAGTTCTATCTAGACATATTTACATACATCAATATCTGTGTCTATTCAGGAAACTTCAAATTATGAGCAGGTAACTTCTACTTTCTCATTTGAAGTATGTTGCTTGGGAACTCAGTATACACTTTCCAAAAGAAATGTATTACAAATGGTGTTTATGTTCGCGATCTAACCTATAAAAGTCTGTTTAATCCACTGCACCTGCATGGCTGAAAAGCTACATACCGCAATAAGCCAAATATCAGTACAGTCGCTATGCTTGTAAATTAAACCAAGTAGAAAAATCATAAGGTGATGAAATTAGCTAAGAAATCCTTTGAAAGGTTTGATCTAAAATGCTAAAGCTTGAGGAAATATTGGTTTAATTTTAAAAGATGAGGTTGTAGACGGAGATTTGTGTGTATGTGTGTGTAGCTTCTGTTGCAAATTTCTAATTGCAATATTTCTAATTTTTCTTCTAAACATCCTCTCCTACTCCAGCCCTCTGTTATACAGACATCACAGTAAGTCTCTTTCCAGGAAAAAGGAGTAAGACCCCTGTAAGAAATATAAGTGAAACAAAGAATGATAGAGAACAGAAAAAAAAAATGGTTTCCTATGAAATCTAGGTAAGAATTGGCAGTGATAAGGAAAGGAGAAAGTAGCTTTCACACACACACACACACACACACACACACACACACACACACGAAACAGAGTTCCTTTGATGGATTTAGGTGAACTATGAGGAGTGAAATACAGAACAACTTGGGGAACAGCGCGTGTGCAGCGATGTTTCTGAAGGTGGCCACTTGGAGCGGGGGTCAAGTAGGGAGAATAGTCTTGCACATGCGCCTGGTGTCCAGCGTGTCTTAGATTGTGCCCCACATACCTGTATAGACACCAACCCCCAACTTTTGCAAAGACTCCTGCTGTAGAGTTTAGCTCCTGTGACTAAGGTCCAGCTCCCCTTCCTGGGTTTGCTGTCTGGTTCTCCACTGAGCTGGTGCCCGGGCACCTCAACCCTCATTAGTCCTTTTCCCCAGAAGGCTGGCCCCTGCCCGCTGTGCTCAACCCACTGCCTCGACCCCGATGTGGACCCCTCTCCAGCCCCCACCCCCTTGCCTCCTCCTTTCCCCCCTGCTCCCAGCTGCTTCCTTCTGTTCCAGGTCCTTCAAGAGCTCATCACCTGGGCTCAGGTCAGCCTTCCCTGCTGTCCACTAGTCTACTCTGCCGCGTCCACACTTTACACTGTTCTCAGAGTAGCCTTAATAAATGCCAGCTCGACCTTGGCTGAACCCTCCCAACGAGCATCACCCAGCCTCTGCCTTATGTCTCCGCTCCCGGGCGCCAGCTCTCCTGACCTCCAGGCTGTTCCTCAAATGCACAATGTTTATTCTTAACTCCCGGTCCCCTCCCCCTCACTTCTTCCCTATTAACTGCCTCCTACTCATCAATACTGAGTTCATTTATCATGTGTTTGGAACATCTCAGTCTCCGGCTAAGTAAGATGCACCTACTCACTGAATTATAATTCACGGAACTGTAATTACTTTCTTTTCTCACTTTGACCCATGTGAAAGCAAGGACATTTCATTTTGCATCAGGAGCCTGGAGACTATTTCTTGGAACATAGTAGGTACTTAAAAAAATATTCATCGGATGAAGGGACCAGAGAATATACAGAAATGTCAAGTACAGCGATTACTCCTCTTTCAGGCATACTGTAGAGCTGCAGAATTCTTAGATGGTTAACAGTGAGTTATTAGTAGATATGAACTACATTATATAGAGAAAAAGGTATTCATAGTGTTCACATAAAAAGATTAACAAGTGCCGATCTGCCTGTGGTAGGATTACAAGTGGTCTCATTCAACTTTTACAGGCATGAGTGTCTCGCTTAAATTGTTCTTGAAAAGCATGGGCTATTTTCATTATGAGAAACACTGAGAGAGAATGAAAAAAGTAAAGTGTCTCCTTAGCATGGTGCATGACTTTGCAAAGAGACAGGACACATAGGGCCCACTGCTGGCTCCTGTCTGGCCCCTGGGCCTCTGGTCTATTCGGCTCTTCTTGCCCCTCTGTTTCCCTCATTTTCTTGCTTTCCCCCATGGCGTCTGTGATGGGCGATTTGGCTTTGACCTGGTGAGATTTGGCTCATGTTGGAATGCGGGTGGGATGCTTCCAATATCAGTGTGATTGTCCAGGTTAGTCACCTCTGCTGAGACGGAGCGCTGTGTATTGTCGATGAGCTGATCCCCATGTGGACGTCTCCCAAAGTTGCAGTGGAAGGGGCACAGAGCCTTGCTAGAGGACTCACTCCTCCCGGCATTCCTGGAGACATGGGTTTGCTGGAAGGGAGAGTCGTGGACCGTCGTTTACTTGCCTCAAGACACACGGAACCAATTTTTCATAAGGAGGCAGAGTGGCTGGTTTACCAAACAAAAATAAAGGAACTCAGCCGAAGGGCCACACGAGGTCCCTCCAGCAGCTGTGTGTGTCCCGAGCACCCCTCTGGACCATTAAGGAGGCACCTCTGCCCACGGCAGGGCTGAGTGCAGAGCCCACCCCATAAGTGCTGTTCACGGGCTAGTCTTTCTGAGTTCCACTGAATGGGCCTTTCATTCCTATGAAAGTTAGTGAATTCTCTTAAGTAGCAATGCAATATTTCATGTTTTTTCCTAACACTACATCTACACGCATATTGAGGAAAATTGGTGTGCTAGTCTAATAGTATTAAAGATGATCAAGAAAAAACATAATGATACTTGAAACAGGCCAACCTTCTCTATTCATGACAGCGTCAGGTGACCGGAGGCTTTGTTTAATGACGAGGTTTGTTGGTTTGCTAAATTAATTCAGTTCAACAAGCATTTAGTGGGCGTCTCACCCATTCACAGCACCATGCTCCCATGGTAGGGGCTTTGGGGGGATAAACGATACAGGAATTTACAATATGGTGCCTGTAAAAGAACTGAGATATTAAATTCTCTCCTCCTTGATCATAACTTGGTTGAATAAACATTTTTTTAAAAAAAATAATTAATTTATTTATTTTTGGCTGTGTTGGGTCTTCGTTTCTGTGCGAGGGCTTTCTCCAGTTGCAGCGAGCGGGGGCCGCTCTTCATCGCGGTGCGCGGGCCTCTCACTGTCACGGCCTCTCTTGTTGCGGAGCACAGGCTCCAGACGCGCAGGCTCAGTAGTTGTGGCTCACGGGCTTAGTTGCTCCGTGGCATGTGGGATCTTCCCAGACCAGGGCTCGAACCCGTGTCCCCTGCATTGGCAGGCAGATTCTTAACCACTGCACCACCAGGGAAGCCCCTGAATAAACATTTTTATTTGCATTTATTGGATGATTTTCTTTTAACCAAGATTTACTCTGAGACCTCCTTGAAAATTTCGGTAACTTACAAACTCCATTATCCATAACTTTTCAGCAAGCTTCTATTTGCTCACTGATCCCTTCATTTACGACCTTTCAACAAATGTTTGTTTAATGCTCCTCTAGGCCAGGAACTGTTCTAGGAGTTTAGAGATATAGCAGTGACCAAAACTTTACACACACACACACACACTCCTTACCGAGAATGATTACCGGCTGAGGAGAGACAGAGAGCATCTGGAAAGGGTGAGAAGCTCTTCTGAGATGGGGTGTCAGGAAGACTCCCTGAAAAATTGGCATTTGAATGGAGACTTGACAAGCCTGGGGGGTGAGCACACAGGACAGGTGTCCCCGTAAGTACAGAGGCCTGAAGCACAATGAGGTAAGAGTGTCTGCCCAACAGTGAAAAGAGCAAAGCAGCTGAGGAGAGCATGCTGGGTAGGAGGTGATGGCCGAACCATGATTAGGCTCCAGAATCGAGGGGCTTGTCGGCTGGGGCAAGGCCGATGGGCCACATCCCAAGTGGAGGGCGTTGGGCTTAGAAGAGTCCTAATTTCACCTTCCTTAAAACTGTGAATCACTCTATTGTACACCTGTAACTTGCATAATATTGTATATCGACTATAATTTAAAAAAAGGAAGATCCCTCTGACTACTCCATGGAGAAGAGCTTGCAGAATAAGTTAACGAAAATGAATAAATAGCTATGCCATTATTTTAGTCCTTGGTCCAAACGAATTTGCACGGACATACTACTCTTTCCTGCTTTCCACTACACTGCTAACAATTTGTCAACACCACTGGTATTATCCAAGAGCAATTTCTGCCTAGAAGATTGGGCTCCATGTCTAGAACTTCCCAGCAACGAGGTCCTGTCTGGAAAGGATCCAAATAGAAACTGGGTGACCCGCTGTCTGGGCCCTTGTAGGGGTGGTTCCTACCCTGAAAGGACACGAATCTGGATGTCTCTAAGCTCCTGTCCTGCTCTGAGACTTGCTGATACTCGGGATTCATTTGCTCAGCACTTAGTAGTATCCACAGCGCAGGAGTCTAGGTTTCAGAGAAGATGGGGAGGGTACCGCGGACGTCGGCAGTGCATTCCGGGAGTGGGTGTGGTGGGGGCAGACTACTCTCATCTCTCAGCCTCTCCTGACTTCCTCCTCGGCTTGAGAGAGCACTGTGCCCAGGGTCGTGCTGGGATACCCCGTGTCAGTGACCAGTTGATGTGGGGTTTTAAAGGCCTGACCCCTTTGCTCCATTCTGAGACAAATATGAAGGGCCATTCTGGCCCCGGAGCCCCCCGAGGTTGCTGGGACATTGTCGACACCGCAGCCCAGCATCTCCCTCTGCCCAGTTCTGCTCTGTTCCCTTCCTTCCTACCCCGTTGGACGTTGGTCCCTATACATGTCCCCACTAACCCTCCTGCCGCCTACATTCCATCCCTGTGTCTGCTTCTTGGGAACCCAAATAGAGAACATCATCGTGTGAGAAAGCAAAGTGCCTCTGATGCAGCTCAGGGTTCCTGAGAGCGTTCTGAGGATGTGCATCTTCACATAAGCCTCAGGGGGGCCTCAGAGCCAGCCAGGGTCTCTCAAGCCAGAAAGAACACAGGGGTCTCCACGCTCGCTCCAGGGATGGGCAGGGAGTGCAGTACTGGGTTCACAGGGGTGGCTCAGTGAGTTTGTATTAAAAGTCGTCAGCACACATCACAAACCTGTACTCCAGTCACGTGTGCACAAGCACCGTGCTCCAATGTGGAAGGTTCCGAGCGTTGCCCTAAGGGCCGGCGCGCGCTGGAGCTGGAGACCTTCAGCTCCCGAAGGCAAGGGGGCTTCCCCATAGTGCACCATGCGATGGGCCAGGTGGGAAAGAGGTCAGGACTGTAGTTCCTCCTTGGTGGCGAAGGAGAACGAAGGCTGTCACGTGCTCTGCAAACTGCAGGGGGCCCTGGGCCATCTCCCAGCATTGAGTGAGATAACGGGGCAGCGCTGTAAGAGAAATTCAGAAATCACCTAGACACGGAGAAGCTTCCTTTCTCAAAGGTTTTCAGCCTGTGCTATAGTTGATAGCTTCACCCCAAATCATTTTATATCATCCTCTGACATTTTATTATTCCTTTTATGTCCCTTCCTGAAGTGCTTCAAGAATAAATTTTTTGGCAAGTATCTTTCATATGAATTGGCCCATTGGCATCGAAAAGTTACACTATGAATTTAGCTACAATACAGAAACATTAAATATAATATATATAGGCATAGATGTCACTGGAACTAAGTCTGTATGTAAGTGTATTTTGGTCTGAGGGTAGGAGACAAATTTTGTGGACATTAATTTGAATTCTTATATGCACCATGAGAAAATGAACGCATCCAAATATATTGTATTAAAAGGAATAACTAGTTGAGTCCATTCGCAATAGGGTTTTAATCAATGTTTCTAACCTTCTTGCTGCCCATAGTCTGGGATGGGTCACTCTGACCAACCACCATTGCTTTTGCAGGATGGTCCAGAGCAGTTCAATGGTCCAGGCTCAGGAAGCCCATCCCGGGTTCAAATCCTGGCTCTACTCTCCAGCTGCATGGCATTGAGCAACTTACCTAGTCTTCATGGCTCAGTTTCCTCATCCGTAAAATGGGCATGAAAACAATAATACCTACCTTATAGGGCTGTTCTGAGAAGTTAATATACATCAAATACTTGGAATAGTGCCTGGCACCTAAAAGGCTCTAAATAATTGACTATTACTCAAGTGGAGCTCCCCTTTAAAAAAAAAGTGTGCCCAAGATATTTTGAGGCAGTTTGTGTTTGTGTATCACACTTGACTTCTCCCACCTGAGAATGTTACAAAATTAGGAAGCCTATTTAGGAATCAAATATGGTGACAAGGGAAGGCTGATACCCTCTACCACCACTGGAAGCGTCCCTGGCTTTTCTCCCATTTCCAGCTCTATAATTCATTCATCTTGGCTTCGGAGAAATATTTTACTTTATGCATTTTATTTCTCTCGTCTGTAAAATGGGCACAAAATACTTAACTCTCTAGAGTTCAGGGCAAAATACTTGCTGAATAATTAGACTCCTTAGAGTCCAGTAGGAGCTGCTCATAGAGCAAACCAAGATCATACTTGGTTTTACAAGAACATTCGGGATGAGAGGTGGCTTCTCTTATCGTCTCTTGCATAGCTTCTTCTCCAGCGCCTGCAGCACGCGGCTGAGGCGTCTGGATTTGAGCCTTGACTGTTCCCTCTCGTCACTGGATCATCTCAGGCTGTAAACAAGTCTTGCTTTGGAGTCCATCAGACCGGGGTTCAATCCAGGCTCTGAGAAAGCAGAGAGTTAGGCAACCTCCTGTGGGGTCTGATACCGTATCTCACGGACAGCTGTGAACAGGAAGGAAGCATCAGGCAAGGCACAGGACCCGGCAGTGGTGGTCTCCTCCTCTTCCTTCTCATGCTCAGGGGTGGTGTTCTTACATCTGCAAAGCTCCATGATTGGCACATTGCAGGTGCTTCATCCGTGATGACAGAATTCGAATTTGTGGTACTTATTTCCAAAGTTCAATCTAGGAACAATAACACAGTATGTTTCAACACGAGCTTGGATCATGGTTTCCCTGTGGCACACACGTCTCCATATCAGTAATCTATACTTGTCCCTATGTCTTCATTCCTTGACTAAAACAAACAAACAAACAAACAGACAAAAAAGATAAGAGGTGAGGGATTTGCTCATTTCAATTTCCACCATATATTTAACTTACAGTGAAGTTTCAGAGGAGCTTTCTGATTTTAGGTACCTTATTTTTCCATTCTCTGAAATGGGTAACTTGCTAATCAAAGAGTTAGAATTTAGTGCAAAGTATTTTCTCCATACTTGAACTGTTGTTTGCATTTTGTCCATTTCATTGGCGTGAAATCTTTCAAAAACAAATTTATTAATTTTAACATTAGGAATTACATCATCATCTAAGGATTCAACATGCATGTCTACACAGAGATACTATTAGGGGCTATAGTCATTATAATAGCATCCAAGAGAAGTCAAGAAAATTTATAGCCGTGCGCTAATTATCCTTTGCATTTTTTTTTTTCTCTCTCAAGTTTACATCACTGTGAAAATTCTTCTTTTAGGGTTAGGTAGCATCTCATGTGACTCCTCACGCAGATATTGGGTATGTTTATTATGGTGTCTCTACACAAAGCGGAGTGGATACAGATGCTGAGAATACCATATATTCTAAAGGAATAAAATCTAATACGCTGTAATAGTATTTCCTGCTTCTATACAAGACAGATACCTAAACGCGAAACCACACTTGATTCAGTTTCTTTAAAACATCCCTCTTTAATAATGAATTTTTCTTCTGCATTCCCACCCCCCTCAAACTTCTTGGACCCATCATGCTGGTTTTCGTGTAAACGGGGCCTTTACACTCTACCAAGAAGGAAACCTCTAGAAGGTTGTGCTCTGAACTGTAGTCTTCTCTCTCAAGTCAAACACATTTCTTTCTTCCTTTTTTTTTTCCAGCTACAAAGCTACAACAATGTTTATATTCATATGAAGTATTTCAGCAATTCATAGCCAATTTATCAATGACCACGCAGCTGCAGGCCCTGCAGTCTAAAAAAATATACCAGCTCACTTGGTGTTTACACAGGCCTTGAAAGCCCTGAGTTGAGGCAAGGGGATGGAAGGCATGGGAGTCGTTAGAAAGGTACAGTGGAGATCCTGCCAATGATGGTGGAGGGATGTTTGCATTATAGCCCAACACATCATTAAGGACACAATTGTTATTTAATGTGGTGCAATCATCTTTCTACTCTTCGTGAAACCCACTTAAGTAATTACCTTCTTAGCTCATTGGCTCCACAAGCCACCTGGTTAGAAAGGGTTATATCTAAGGAAATATGAAAAACGGGCTTGTACAATTGCCCCCTTCAAGCTGACTTTTACTCATTAGCATATTCAAAACGAAGATCTTTTTTCCTACTCTGAGACTCTGGAAACTCCAAGATAAATAAATGCTCTGGAGCATTAGAAAGATTTCAAGAGAATAAGAACACATTAGCCAAAGTGTATTCTACCGTCAGGCATCCTTAAAATGCAGCTGATACCCACATAATGCCTGACTTCTTTGTATTTTCACTTTGACATCTGTTTTAGCCAATCAATTTTTCATTAAAGCCAAAATGCTGTCTTAAGAATTGCCTTGACTTTCTCCTTTTAAGACAAGAACGAATGTATGAAGAAAATATTCCTTTACAAAACTCAATGCCAGCTTACCAAGCTGTGTGTATCTTAATAAGTGGCATCATTTTGAAGGCTCACTTTGAATAGTCTAGATATTAAGATGGAAGATTTAAAGAATCCACAGAACTTATTTTCAGAGCACATTTACATGTCTTTTAAACAGATTTTTTTTTTTATTATGACGTGTCCAAGATATTTAGCACCATTTAAGAGGAGCAGTGCTGAGGCACAGAATTGAAATTGCTTGATAACACACATCTGCATTTTAAACTTTAAGCTGGCTTTCAAAATACACTGTACCATCCATGTTTACTATAAATACAGCGAGGTAAGTCTGAAATACCTTTATCTGATTTGGTAGCTCTGTGTTGGAGCCTCTTTGTTTGAACAGAAGTGTCAGCTGTATTTTACTTTATTATATAAAAAAGTTTCAGAATTTAATTAAGGGTCAAGTACCAGCAGTAGATAAATGCAACAGCTAAAGCATATTTCTGATCACTCTGAAGTCTGCAATCATGAAAATTATTATCATTGAGTAAAACTGGTCTCAATGATGGTGACTGGGAGATGGATTCTGTGTTACTCAGCTGTCATTTACATAATAATGGGTTCCCGTTTTCATCAGCACCTTTTGTTTGTACGGTGCTTACTGCTACAGTAAATTGTCAAAATGTCATTCCTCTCCAATCAGCCAGAAAATATCAACAGTAAACAAGGCACAGGAAGAAATTCTCTGATTAGAAGTGTGGCCGAGGAAGAGTCGGGCTGAAGTCTCTGTGATCGCTGGAAACATGTTATTCTGGTGTCCCCAAGAATACTGCCACCCGGCTTAGGAAAATGACTTCTCGCTTCCGCCCCCTCCACCAGCCCTTTTAATGAAGAAATACCACTCTGCTATGGAGGTCATTCTGAAGCCTCAGGGCTGTCACTGGGGATTAATAGATTTACATATGTATCTGTCCCTGTCACTCGGTTCCCTCTTCCTGGGAATCAGCCCCACCTTTCTCTGGCAGAGTATCTCCGATTAACCGGGGCTGGATTCTCCTGGTGTTCTCTCCCTGCCGATTCTCTGATTGTTGGCTAGCGGAGTTCCAGAGAATAAAGGGGTCTTGGACACACTGCCATCACATGGGGCTGCTACAGAGAGGCTCCCATCAGCCGACCAACAACGCTCTTCTGTTTCAGACTAAAGAGAGGCTGAGAGGCGGCTCCCCGAGGAGGTGTGTCGGGACTCAGGAGCTGGGGAAGCACCCCAAGTGGCGCCCCTCGACTTTCCACCCGTCCATCACTTGAACTTGGGGACCAGAGATGTGGAAGGTTAAGATGCCAGAGCCCAAAGCCAGTGTCAGCATTTAGGGCGCTGAGTCCCGAGGGCCCAGCTCCAAATTTTCTTTCTCCCTGGTCTGCATCCCTCCCCACTCTTCCACAATATTTTAAAGTATGTAAGATACATGAAATAGATGCTTCTTTCTGTTCCTCAATGAAATCTGCCCAGGACCAGAAAAGGATGAGGATGAATTAATACAGTATATGCCTTATAACCATTATAGTTACAAAGTATATTAAAATTAAAGACTTCACATTGTGTTTGAAATAAAAATGAATATAGCAGCATTCTGCCAAGAGTCGCAGAAACCACTCTTGTGTGGAATTGAAACATTTGGCTCATATAATACTTAATTTATTTTTATGAAATGACAAGTTATATAAGTGTATGTTTAAAACAGAGGGACACAACTTTTTTTTTTTTTTTTGGGGTAAGTTTCTCTGTATTCTGGCTTATATAGCTACACATAGTTAGGACTTATATCTAAATAGAACAAAAAATAATAAACTTTCCCAAAGTGATTTTTTTTTAAGCTACGCGTTCTCCAAATATTTCAAAATGTGATCATGTAGTTAGGTTACCCAGGGAAAGGCTCATAGTACCTTCTTTTGGAAATGAATAGGAGGTTTTAAATCTATTGAAATGAAGTGTTGACATCAGGAAATATTTTGTAGAGCTTTCGGCTTTCTTCCCATGCACTTTATTTTGCTTGGCTACTTTTAATTCCCCCCCACTCCACTTCTTCTGTTTGAAAATCTGACATTGTCCAAACCCTTTCGATTAAAAAGCTCGGCTGAATGAAAGCACCGTGATGCTATGCTGGTGCATCCGTAAACAGGGGGGCTCGTGCCACTGGGCAGCGTGCGGAGAAATAGGGCTGATCTGCCGTAATTACCCTGACACCTCATGCAGTACAGGGAATTAACTCCTAGGACTTTGGGCCGAATGAAGAAGTTGATGTTTCATGTTGTGAATGCATCAGTGCCTGAACCCATTACCAGTTTTAACGGAGATGGGAATTTACTATACTTTTTTTTTTTTTTTGGCTGGGCATGTACAGCGATGTGCAGAAAATGAGCCAGGAATTCAGGATGCTGAAGAAACAGCGGTTTGTATTTTTATTATGGCCTCTACCTTCTGATTCTGTTTCCTATCTATAAAACATAAATAAAAGACAAGACCCATGCAAACACTGTCTGGAAAAGAGGGAGACTGCTGTCTTAGGGGAGAGGTTAGCGTGGCACTAAAGTGGGTGAAGGTATTCCAGGACAGACCTAGAGGGACGGAAGTGCTTGGAAACACAGAGCAGGAGGGGAAACACAGCTCAAAAGGCAACTAGTTAGCAGCTGGCACTCTGACCTTTAACTGCATCCATGGTAACTGGGCTAAAAGATGGAGTTCCATTTTATTATTCTCACACCCACAATGTTAAGCCTGTGAATCCCCATTGCAATTTAATGGCTGAAATCAGAAGGCAGATCTGTGTTCATTGGACCACTGCCGATACCCTCTTAGCTAATGAGCGCAATAAACATTTTCATGCCAGGAAGCCAGTGCAAGTGGAAATATTATGCCATACAGAAATATATACCCAAACACAAAGAAATGGTCAGGGAAGCCTGTCTTTTATGTGTGTTTGCATATTCTAACATTCAAAGCCAATCATCTTTTAAGGAAAGGATTTAAAAAAAGCTGCTAGACTATTAAAAACTGTGGCATACCACAAAGCTTATTGTGAATGAGAAATCTCAAGTTATGAATCCTAGAGTTAATGAGTATTACTGCCTCTTCTATTATTTTCCTTAATGAATCTTATTATTTGTAAATGCATGCTTCCTTTTATGTGGCTCTAATACACTTGGTGCCTTTTCCCTGACTATACACTGTACCGCCAGCGGAGTGGAAAACGGTGCAAAAGCAACCCACACTTTTTTGGTACCAGTGAAGAGATTTTTGTTATAACTTTGCCTTTGCAGCCATTTAGTCCAGAGTTCTTTAAGGATTAACGACAACAGTGTCATTCTGTTCTCGTGTACTCTGCAACCTACAAGGATACATAGATCACACTGGTTTGAAAAACAGAAAAAAAAAAAAAGATGAAGCTGACCACCAGCAGATGAGCTTTTGCACAGGCACTGCCTTTCTGAACGACTGCTGGTAACACTTTTGATGAAAATATACAGATTTAGGTTCAGAAGGAGATGAAAACTGAATCTGAACTCCTCAGTCCAAGAAACAGCCAGTTGCAGAGGTTCAAGTGTAGTCAACATATTCTGTGAATTTCATGTAATTTTTCTGTTGCCATCCTCCCCAAAATTCTCTTTACAAGACTTACTTCTACCACATTAAAGTTTAGCAGTTTAAATGTACTGCTGCTATCAAAAGGCTGCCAAGAATTATCCTGGAAATGTGTCTTATCTGATTCAAGAGGTACAGTCCCCGTTCTAAAACTCCGTGAGTACCTGCAGAAAATGTCAGCGATGGAATTTTTTCCCTTGCTTTCCTTCAAATTTTTCCTCAGTAGTTCGTAAAATACTCTTCAATTTTATTTTGGTTAAATGGTTTTCTGAGAAAAGATGAGGGCTTAATAACTTTCCTTATCAGGAACAATAAATGTTTTTCTTGTGGCACGATGCCAGGGATCCTTTGTAAGAAAAAGCTTCAACTCTTTTGCTAACAGAAACTACTTGTTCTAGAAACGACAAAGGTCAGGGAGAAAATAATTTTGGTGCTTCTTATGCTTTAAGACAATGTCACTTTTCTCATTATCAGAGAGTTTTAGGAGGGTTGGGGGAAAAAAAGAGCGAGACAAAGGATGTGAGAACTCAGAGCCCTGAATAATCACACCTGTTTACTTGACTTATGAAAGGGCAGGATGTACCTCTATCCATTTAATAAAAGATGTTCTATCAATTTAGACAATTATACCAAAGATTAAGAATGTCATGAAGCTGATGAAATCTCCTAGGTAACATTAAAAAATAATATGCTTTTAGATCACATCATATATTAAATGACAACTGCCAATTCTTTTTAAAGGAGTCCTCAAAATTCTTTCCTGAATGACAATTTGAAGTTAAAATACTTTGTTCTTAACAGTTCACTTCATTGACATGACACTTCTACTTCTTGACTCAGGAGACTTGGCGAAGAAGAGCTTTTTGTTTATCCAAGTAAAAGCAGACTGCAAGATACAGTATTTCATGGCCTTTCTGCATCTTTGCTTAATTAAAGAACAACAAGAAATGTTTTGCTAGCATATTAGTTGGTTAAAAATATCTAAATCTGACTTACGTTTAAATATTTACCATCCACTTAACTTTATTTTTTTGGCTTCTGTACCACTGTTTTTCTTATCATTAGCTTAGTAAAATTAAAAATTCAAGCTTTCAGGAAAAGAATCACCATGGGAAAGTTAAGAAGTTGTGCCCGCCATGACCTTGGTCAGCCCCAGCTCTGGGGAGGGCAGCTTGCAGGACCAGAGGCGAGTGGGTTAACGCAGCTCCTCTGCTGCCTGTCTCCCGTTTGCTCTGGTACACAAATTCTATCGACTGGAGGTCTGTTCTCGAGGATGGTTATACAGAGACCCGACAGCCACGAGCAACCTGGTAGACCCTCAACACAGGCGCTACGGAAACACTTAGAATCGTTTAATCACCTTTAACGTATGTTATTTGTAGTCTTAGAACCTGGGTGGAAGGCATCACCAGTCCCCTTGGCCTCTACCACCTGAAGCCCCACCCTCAGGAAAGATCCATCTCTCCACATTGGCCCAAATGGTGAAGGGGGAGGGCCTGAGCCCCACCGACCACCAGGCAGACTCGAGCCCTGGAACGTGTGCATTGGTGACAAGCTCTAGGGGACCAGGATGTAAGCAGAGCTATTACCTGCCAGCAAGGATGCTGTCCTTTTCAAGGTACTCTGCTGCCGCTGCTAACTCCAGCTTGGATGATGCTTCCCTTGCCCAGACCTGCCCTCTGCGCCTCCTCCCCCACCTCCATCCTCACCTTCTGGCTCCCAGCCCAGTTTCACAATTTAACTCTCTGCCCGGCAAAGCACCAAGTGCTTCTGGCTTGTTTGTGACAAGGTGTAAAAAGCCTATTGTCATTCTGCACTTTTCAGCTTCTGGGCCCTGGTATGCAGATCCTTTTGTTTATGTAGTAGATGTGAAACTACCGTTGTTATTATCAGCAGCATCTGCAGGACCGATACTCACTTAGTAAGCTCTTAGCCCGGGCATGTCGTAAGCACCATCTCATTTAATCCTTACAGCAATTCTATGGGGAAACCATTTTGGGGAGGTTAAGTAAATTATCGAGATAGTAAGTCATTTAGTCGAGCTGTAATTCTCAGAATCCAAGCTCTGATGACAGAAATCTAAGTTTCGGTTGTATTTTGCGGTGCAGATGCTGTGATCTAGGGATCCTTAACCAGTGTTTCTATCTGTGGAATTGGAGGAGGAGGGATGTTTTTGTATCAGATTTTCTTATAAAGATCCTAGAATCATCATCTATCTGATTGCTTAGAGAGAGCATGCACGTCATTGGACACCCACCAGCCTAGATCATCTGTGCCTCTTGGGTTTGTACTCTGAAACTTTCACACTGACCGCAAAGCAATGACAGTGGGGTTTCACTCCAGCGCCCTCCTTGGGCCATTCCCCAGTCCACGACATGCCTGTGAGTGACTTCATGCTGCAGTGTCCACGGGCCATTTTACGTCCATGGCCTGGCTTGTGGTTCGTATTCAAAAGTGTATCCATTGGATCACTTGACAAATTTTAGTGGCCTCTTTTAGCAAAAATCATCTTGCAAGATGACTTTAACAGAAAGGGAACGTGGAAGAGAAATGATCACAAAGTTATCAGTTGAGGTAGGACGTTATTTACATGTAATATCACCATCACTCTTTCCTCCAAGGGGAAAGTAGGAGACATGTAAGATAATCTATCAAAACATCGTTTGAGTTTTTAAGAAGAAAGACTTAAAAAGAAGGTTGTACTTGACATTGGGAAACATCCGACATGGTCATGCAGGGTCCTCACCAACATGGAATTTTGCATCCCACCTACAACTTCTGTCTGAGTGGGAGAGCAGGGGCCATGTGATGATCTGAACACACTGGGCAGGGAACCAGGCTTTTCCCAGAGCGGGAAACTTCTCTAGAGAGGATCAGTGAGAGGAACAGCTCTGAATCCAGAAGTGTCTTCTCCAATTCCTCACTGTATTCTGACTACAGGGGAGAAAAAGTCACAGCACAGAAGACTTGTGGAAAGAAGGCAGACAAGCAGTAGAAAGCAATTTTCTAACGATATCAGTTCTGAGACTGTGGATGACAGCAGAAACGAAAGCAACATGGTTCAAACGTGGCCCTGTGACAATCTAACACCAGAGCGACGGAAGAGAAAACGACTGATGGAAAGAAACAAAGGAGAGTTGAAAGGCACAAAATTGGTTTATGGGAATAAGGCAAGTAATGTCAGGGGAATGGAGAAAACACACAAACTAGAGGCCCTGATCTCTGGGCAATAAATAAGGCAATTTGCATGGGTGGCTCAAAATGGAATTGTATGGGAAGAAAATCAAGCAATAATTCAGAATGAAAAATGATTCCATCCTCAAATAAAATCACAACTCTTCTTATCAAACAGTAGAGCCAACCAATGTAGAGAATCTAGTACCTTTGGTAGAGGGTTCAATTGAAGATTCAGAAGGAATTATACAGGAAGGGTAAAGATGACTTTTCCAAAGGCCAAGATCATGACTTCATACGTTGGTGCTATTAGTATTATCACTATTAGCTTCCTTAATGGAAAAATCAAAAGGGTAAGAGGTCAAAGAGAGAAGAGTATTCACATGATAGTTTTTTAAAAAATAAATATCACATACTGCTGTTTAGAGTGGGTTAAACATAATGAAATTACAGATAAAGTCCTATCCTCCTAACGTATTTGGAACTTTTAAAATTATAAATCAGGGCTTCTCTAAACAGATGAATAATGCTAATCAGGCTTCTATTTATTTCTGCTATAGCATGGCAGCAACTGCACCATTTGGGTAACACTGATAATTCCAGTAGAAACCAAAATAGACATCCATAGAGGGGAGACTGTCAGGGTAAATGTACTCTAAGACCAGAAGCACAGCAGACAATTTGTGTTGACACCTTAATCAGGACATGCTTCCCTTTGGTCAGTCTTTCTGGATGGTAATTGTTTGGGCTCAGAGATCATCTGACAATCTCGCTCTATCTTCCTGTGAATCCAAGGAGAGTCTAAAGCCGTAATTAGCAAGTAGGGTTTAAGAAGAAGGCAGTTTGGATTTTCTGGGTAACTGAAACATCGTCAATTAGGGCCAACAACTTTGGTTTCTTTCCATTTTTACTGATAACTTCCTCAAAAATGTTGTCATGGAGTTTCACATCTGCACACTTAACTTGCTGAAATTCAAGTGCATACATTTCAGAGAGAGAATTGAAAAATGGAAAGAGCTCAGGCCGAGCTCCCATCCCCCCTTGCTCTCCATGAGCATTGCTGTAGGGTTTGGGCAATGAGAGGCCTGGCGCTTCTGGTCTTTCAGTGACCACAGAGCTGTCGCACCTCCTCTCTGAGTGGGGTCCTGGGGGTATGGACACAGGAAGTGCTCTTCACACAGCGTGGCGCCCAAATACGAGACAACTGCACCATTCTTTGCTCAGCCTCAGAAACAATGATCTATTCTAGTTTGAGTGGAAAAATAGTCTATAGTGAATTTATGGAGAGTTTGTACCATGTTATTCTGTGGTGGATATAAAGGGTGCTTCTGATCATATTTTTCACTTTAGCTGAAATCCTCACCTCTAAGTAAGATGTGACTCACTTTACACACATATTTAAACATAATAAATCAAGTTTAGGGACTTCCCTGGTGGCGCAGTGGATAAGACTCTGAGCTCCCAATGCAGGGGACCCGGGGTTTGATCCCTGGTCACTGAACTAGATCCCACATGCGTGCTGTGACTAAGAGTTCACATGCTGCAACTAATGAGCCTGCGAGCTGCAACTAAGGAGCCCGCCTGTCGCAACTAAGACCCGGCGCAACCAAATAAATAAATAAAAAATAACTAAATAAAGAAATCAAGTTTACTACTGGTGGGCTTTATCTTGACTTGGGACCATACAGTATCATGTAATCTACACGATGAAATGTTTATTAGTAAATTTATTTTATAAATTTTTTGTCATTTATTTCCTGTTCTTAAAATTATAGTTTAGAGCAGTAGCTATATAATATTTTGGGGGAAATGGTATATTGATAAAAAATTAAATATTATTTTATTTTATTTTTAATTTAATTTTTATTTTATATTGGAGTATAGTTGATTTACAATGTTGTGTTAGTTTCAGGTGCACAGTAAAGTGAATCAGTTATACATCTATATATGCCCTCTTTTTCAGATTCTTTTCCCATATAGGTCATTACAGAGTATTGGGTAGAATTCTCTGTGCTATACAGTAGGTCCTTGTTGATTATCTATTTCACATATAATAGTGTGTGTATGTTAATCCCAAACTCCTAGTTTAACCCTCCCCCTACCTTTTATGCTATAAAGTGATGGCATTCTATATTTTTTTGATTTATTAAGCCACATTAATCTCTATTACCACATCAGAAATGACTTCTACTTTCTGTTGATTTCAACCACTTGTTTGTTTCATTTGCATTGCACCTTTGCTGTTCAGTACAGTAGGCATTAGCTACATGTAGCTATTTAAATTTAAATTATTTAAAATTAAGTATAGTAAAAAAGATCAGTTTCTTACTAGCATTGGCCACATTTCAAATGCTCAGTAGCTATCTGTGGCTTGTGGCTACCTATGCATTGTTGTATTCCTGCAACTATAGGCAAAAATAGGAAACAGCATTATTGATTTACGATAGTGCTAACTCCTCAGGATTTTGTTTTTGCTTTTTTTTTTGTTTGTTTGTTTGTTTGTTTGTTTTTTTTTGTTTTGTTTTTGTTTTTGCTTTTGCTTTTTTAAAAAAATTTTTGCTCATCTCAAGATTTACTGGTGTTTGAGATATTTAGACACGGTAGAATTTGAAATTGTAGATTCTTTGAATTACATAAACTATTTAAAATACATGGTGCAGTTTCCTGCTTTTTGGAACAGTGAATTAGTTTGGTGGAATGAACCCTCCTATGGGTAGGATAAAAATGTAAAATCAAAACAAAAAGTAAACTCCCAAAAACCCAAACAACTTGCAGTTACTTTTGAGAGACAAAGCAGACAAGAGACTTAGAGGCGAGGGATCTGACTTTGGAAGATGGGTTACAAGAGGTGAGATTTGGGAGTTTATGGCCTTTTGCCAGAGGACACGCCCTAATCTGAACATGGTTTGGGTGGCAGAAAGCCATGGTTGGCTTGAGGTGTCAGGAGACAGTTTTAGAAGCTGGCTGAGCCTCCAGAAGCTTAGGGAATAAAACCCAGAAGTGTGAGCATTGCAAAGCGGGGTGAACCCCCAATTTGTGTAAAAACTTTTCCCAGATCTTTAGATTTCTATCAAACAGTATATAGGGGAAGACCTTAGGGAACACAACAGAAAAGCAGCAGATGGAAGTTAAAATAATTGAACAGAGACGTTTGTTGCTACCAGCACTTGGGAGACAGTGTTTGCAGTTTGAATGTAGACAAATACCCAACTATATATTGTCTACAAGAGACATACTTAACATGCAAAGACACAAACAGGTTTAAAGTTAAATGGATAGAAAAGATACGCTGTGCAAACACGAATCATAAGAAAGCTGATCTGTATTAAGAACAAAGTAGACTTGAAGAAAAGGGGTATTACCAGAGATAAAGGGAAATTTCATCACAGTAAGAGGATCAATACATCTGGATGGCATAATTATATTAAGGACTTTATTATTATATACATGATAATTATTATGTACATACCTGGTTTTATAGCACTCACTTCACTGCGCTTCACAGATATTGCATTTTTTACAAATTTAAGGTTTGCGGCAACCCTGAGTTGAGCAAGTCTGTCAGCTCCATTTTTCTAACAAACAGTATTTTCTCACTCAGTACCTCTGTGTCACATTTTGGTAATTCTCGCAATATCTCAAACGTTTTCATTATTATTGTATTTGTTATATTATTATATTATATTTTCATTATTATATTTATATTATGATATACTTTTATTATATTTCATTATTATATATATGGTGATCTGTGATCACTGATCTTTGATGTTACTTTTGCAAAAAGATTATGACTTGCTGAAGGCTGAGATGCTAGCTAGCATTTTTAGCAATCAAGCATTTTAAAATTAAGGTATGTACATTTTTTTAAAGACATAAGGCTATTGCATGCTTAATAGACTATAGAACAACATGAACATAACTTTTTTATGCAGTGGGAAACCAAAAATTTTATGTGAGTAGCTTTACTGAGATATTTATTTTATTGCGGTGGTCTGGAACTGAACCTGTAAATCTTTGAGGTCTGCCTGTAATGTGTACATAATAATTATGATGTAACCTATAAGAGAGGTTCAAAACAAAAACTCTCAGAACTAAAAGGAGAAGTAGATAATCACAATCACAATGGAAAATTCAATACTACTTTCTCAGTAAACGACAGAACAACTAGAAAAGTCGGCTGTTTCTAGAACTAAAATCACTAAAGGCATAGAAGATGTGAATGACACCAGCGACTTGACCTAACTGACACTTATAGAACACAAGACCCAACAATTGCAGAATACGCAGTCTTTTCAAATGCACACAAAATGCCTACCAAAGTTGGTCATATACTGGACTGCAAAACAAATCTCACATTTCAAAAGCATGATATCTCACAGAATGTGTTATTTGAAAAAAATAGAATTAAATTGAAATGCATAGTTCAACTTCTTTTGAAAATCAGATTTTACATTTTTACAGAGTGCAAATTATAGTATTCAGACAGAATTCACTAAAGCATTTTTTATACTTCTACAAACGAAACTATGATTTTTGGAAGCTGAGATTTCAAAATAAAATTCTCAGAAGTGGAGGATTACATAAGACTTAGTGCTGAAGCTGAAATGTAAGTCCTCAGTAGAACAAGGTAGCTCAACATACATTCACTGGACAGAAAACTGGGTTTGATATTGTTAGGAAAATGTTATAAACACTAGTGCCAATAGAGCTGTCTACATTAAAAATTTATACGCTACTCCTACATTTGGTTAGAACTCCAAAATGAAAACATTTTTGTAACATAATTTGTCGGTATGTTTCATAAGTCTTGGAATAGATGCTGTTATGGCACTTTTCAAAAGAATATTGTCTGTAATGTTCTGATTTGTAATATATCCAGTACAGTGTTATTGATAACCACGAATATGACTATTTTACTCTTATTATAGAATATTATTCACCTAAAAATAAGCTCATAATACACTGCTAGGAAACAAATCAAATTATATGAAAACTATCTAAAGAATGATACCATTTTATAAAAATAATAAATGTATATGTACATTAGAAAATAATAAAAAAATTAACAGAAAATTAACAGTGTTTTCTCTAGTAATTGTCTTCTTTGGTGCTATCTTTAACACATTATTTGTTAAAAATCTGTAACGTTATACTTCCTCATCAAGACTATGGACTAATCTGTGATCTTGATATCACAGCTGGCATGATGTGACTACTCACTGTGTTTCAGTGCTTCATGTGAAGCACTGAAATGCAGTGCCTTGAAGCAATAAATATTTCCATTTTACAGATGAGGAAAGTGAGGCAGAGAGATTGCCCAAGTGCATGCAGGTGGCACGTGGCTGAGCTGAGATTTGATCCTCAGGAGAATGACTCCAGAGCCGCAGCTCTTAACCCTTGTGCCACTGAAGCCATCCAGAAGGGAAAATACAAAAAGGGAAAACTGCTAAATAAGATAAGCCTCTCAGCAGACCAGCAAAGAGAAAGAAATGCACAGTGCTGTGGTCAGTGGGGTACCTGCAGGGCTTCAGTTCTCGAACTATGTAGGAACAATAAATTTTGCTATTGTGGGTAACAGGGTCCAAAGATACTTCAAATGGGATGGGGGCAAGAAATTGGGGTTATTGCTTGAAAACAGGTCTGGAGTGGAGCTCCCAGGCTGGTGGGAGAAGACTGGAGACACCTGCCTGGTGCTGCTCTCGGGGGTGGTGGCCTCTGTGAACCTGTGTGTGCAGGACACGGGCACTGCTGCATCCTCAGGACCGAGGCAGGCATCCCCTGAATATGTGCTCTCAGTGTCAGTACAAGACAAGACACTGAGGACTTCTGCGACCATGTAACACCTGCCTCTGGAGTCAGGTCCCCAGGAGGGTGAAGTAGGGTGCCCAAAAGGGTCCTACACAAGGGATGAGCACAGAAAGAGATACACACACACAATACAACGGAACGTTTCACAGACGAGCCTACCAACCAAAATTTCAAGGTGTGTTGAAGAATTCTAGTGCTGAGAAATGGAACCTAAAAGTAAAAAAATGCAAATATATATGCCCTCTAGACAGAAATCAAAACAACAGAACAATTCCTTTAAAATGCCTTTAAGTGTGCTTAGGAATCGTCAATGAGACCAACGATGGAACAGTCCTGTAACAAGAATAATAAATCACAGAAGACAGGAGTTAAACAAAGAGTGATTCATGTAAAATAAGTTGAAAATCTTGGAAGTAAAAAAAAATTGTAATTCATATAAAATACAAAATTGATGAGGTGAATTCTAGACTGGTCGTGTTACAAGGGAATTAGAAAATTGAGAGATAGTACTGAAAATTTCACCCAGAATCTCTTTCTCACTCTCACTTTCCTTATCTACAAAATGGAAATATTTATTGCTGCAAAGAATGAATGAGATGATATATATATATACACACACATATATACACATATGTATACACACATATATATATCAGAAGATGGTTAGCATTTTTAGCAATAAATGTTTTTAAAAATTAAGGTCTGTACATTGTTTTATTGACATAATGCTATTGCACACTTAATAGACTACAGTATGGTGTAAATATACCTTTATATGCACTGGGAAACCAAAAAATTCATGTTCCTTGCTTTATCGTGATATTCATTTTATTGCAGTGTTCTGGAACCAAAATCACAATATTTTCGAGGTATCTGTGTGTATGAGAGAGAGAGAGAGAGAGAGAGAGAGAGAGTAGGGAGGAATACTCTTTCTATACATCTATTCTCAAAAGGTACAAACTTCCAGTTATAAGATAAATAAGTTCTAGGGGTATAATGTACAGCATGGTGACTATAGTTAAAAATACTCTATATAACCTTTAAAATATATTTTAAAGCTGCTAACAGAGTAGATCTTAAAAGTTCTCATGACAAGAAGAAAAGATTTGTAACTCTCTGTGATGATGCATGTTAACTAAACTTATTGTGGTGATCGTTTCAATATATACATATATCAAATCATTATATTATACACCTAAAACTAAAACAATGTTATAGATCAGTTATATCTCAAAATATAGAGAAATATATTGATATGTACAATAAATAAACTATACTTTAATAAAATTAAAAAATAAGTATATTTTTGTAAATATAAACTGATAAACTTATGGAGGTGAAAAAGATCAAAACGCTCAGACATAGGTCAACTAGGACTTCAGGAGAAAGGAATAGAAGGGATGGTGGAGAAGTCGTATTAGATGAAAGGATGGCTGAAAATTTGCCAACATTGATTAAAAATATAAGTTCTTAGATTAAAAACGTCTTTCAAATAAGGAACCAAAAACAGAAAAAAAAGGAAAAGAAATCCAATTTTAGACATATCAGTGTGTAACAGCGTAATATAAAAGAGGTCGCCAGGAAGAAAAGACGGTTTACAAGTAAGTCTGACAGCAGGTTCCTCATTGGCAATAAGAGATGCCAGAAGACCACAGATAAATACCTCCAGTGCCATCAACCTTGAGTTCTACACCCAGCGAACTTATTATTCATTAAGGAGATTTTTAAAAAAAATTCAGAAATGCAGAGATAGAGTTTACTACTTGCAGAACTTATTGAAAAAATTCCTGATGATGTACTTCAGTAAGAAGAAAAATAAATGTGGATAGGAGTAGGATAGAAAAATAATAGAAAAACTGATAGTGCAACTGATCGTAAAAAAAAAGCAAAAATAACTTTTTTCTTTTGTTTTTAAAGATGGAACTTAAAAGTGTATTAAACAACAATAGTAGGACAGAGGAGGTGGTGAGAGACACAGAGAGAGACAGAGACTGAGAGACAGAGAGACTGTGGGAGGGGAAGAAGGGATGGGTCCTGTTCAGCACGCAGTGTGGGCTAAGACCCTTCTCTTAAGGGGACAAGAGACACCAAATCACCGTAGATCTGGCTAGAAACATTTATGTTAATTTTCTGGGGTAAGTGAAGGAAAAGAATACTGAAAACTTTGTATCAAACACACAGAAATCACAGTTAGAAGTAAAGAAAAAACGGGGCAATGAAAAAGAATTGCAGTAAAACAAGTTCCAAATGTATCAGTAGTTGCAATAAATGTTAATAGATTAAGCACACATATTTCGAGACTGACACCAGCACAGTGGATTTTTAAAAAGAGTATACTGTATCCTGTTCATATGAAACAAAATCACAGAAATATTAAAAATAAAAGAACGGAAATAGATCTAATAACTTCCAAATGTTGGTGTAGCAACGTTAATACCAGACAAAAAAGCAAAAGTCATCATTATGGTTAAAGAGGGAAATTGTCTGACTGAGGGGATTAAAGAGGCAAACTGTCCAGGTGAGCATGCATATGCAGTTTAGAATTTGGAGTAACTATGACCTTGACAACCAGAAGGTACGGGAGTCTCCCCTCACCTCCTCCCCAACACACGCCCCTGACACCAAGGCATTTTGTGAGATTAAATTCTTTTCCTTCTGAAATCCTGGCTATTTTGATGTTCAATCTCTATGAGTTGAAGACAGAGGAAATTCTTTTTCCAATTCTGTTTTTTATTGTTATAGTTTAACTCTTCTCCCTTCGTCATAGGCAAGCTAGAGAAATCAGGGAAAAGCACGTACGAGAGACATGGAAAATGAGCAAGATACATGCAAGGATTTCCTGAGGTGGAAGAGAGGAGTACTCATGCAGGAAGATAAGGCAACTCACTGGACAGAGTGCATGGCCTGCAGAAGAGTGGGCCCCGTAGGTGTGAGGGGGCTTCCTGGGCTTAGGGGAGGGGCACCCCCCGGACAGCTGTGGGGACCACATGAAGTGACAGCCACCAGCCAGTCACCATCCTCCTTGCAAGACCCCTTAGACAGAGGAAAGATTCATTCTTTGTTAACGTGTCAAGGATGGAAAAGGAAATCAAATATAGGGTTAAAAATGTGGAAGGTGGGTGGAGGAATCTTTCAAATGTTGCAGGAAAGATGTGAGCTGAAGTCCTTCACGGAATTTCAGAGGATTCCAGGCTTCAAACAAAAGAGACACGGTTTGGCTGTAAAATATATATATATATTTTTATAAATTTATTTATTATTTATTTTTAGCTGCATTGGGCCTTCGTTGCTGCACGCAGGCTTTCTCTAGTTGCGGCGAGCAGGGGCTACTCTTCGTTGTTGTGCGTGGGCTTCTCATTGTGGTGGCTTCTCTTGTTTCAGAGCACAGGGTCTAGGCACATGGGCTTCAGTAGTTGCAGCATGCGGGCCTTAGATTGTGCTGCCTTCGGTAGATGCAGCACAAGGGCTCAGTAGTTGTGGCTCACAGGTTCTAGAGTGCAGGCTCAGTAGTTGTGGCGCACGGGCTTAGTTGCTCTGTGGCATGTGGGATCTTCCCGGACCAAGGCTCAAACCCATGTCCCCTGCAGGCGGATTCTTAACCACTGCACCAAAAATATTATTAAATGTAAAGGAGAGATGCTTGGGTGTGTCTTTAACACAAACTTTCAAATTTAAGTAAGAGTCAAATTCAATCTGAAGCATCACATCAAATGTCCAATAGAAAGGGAATGAGTATTAATATTTTAAAGAGATACTTCCTTACGAGACAAGGTTGCCCACTCTCACCACTATTATTCAACATAGTTTTGGAAGTTTTAGCCACAGCAATTAGAGAAGAAAAAGAAATAAAAGGAATCCAAATCGTAAAAGAAGAAGTAAAACTGTCACTGTTTGAAGATGACATGATAATATACATAGAGAATCCTAAAGATGCTACCAGAAAACTACTAGAGCTAATCAATGAATTTGGTAAAGTAGCAGGATACGAAATTAATGCACAGAGATCTCTTGCATTCCTATACACTAATGATGAAAAATCTGAAAGTGAAATTAAGAAAACACTCCCATTTACCATTGCAACAAAAAGAACAAAATATCTAGGAATAAACCTACCTAAGGAGACCAAAGACCTGTATGCAGAAAACTATAAGACACTGATGAAAGAAATTAAAGATGATACAAATAGATGGAGAGATATACCATGTTCTTTGATTGGAAGAATCAACATTGTGAAAATGACTCTACTACCCAAAGCAATCTACAGATTCAATGCAATCCCTATCAAACTACCACTGGCATTTTTCACAGAACTAGAACAAAAAATTTCACAATTTGTATGGAAACACAAAGACCCCAAATAGCCAAAGCAATCTTGAGAAAGAAAAACGGAGCTGGAGGAATCAGGCTCCCTGACTTCAGACTATACTACAAAGCTACAGTAATCAAGACAGTATGGTACTGGCACAAAAACAGAAATATAGATCAATGGAACAGGATAGAAAGCCCAGAGATAAACCCACACACATATGGTCACCTTATCTTTGATAAAGGAGGCAAGCATATACAGTGGAGAAAAGACAGCCTCTTCAATAAGTGGTGCTGGGAAAACTGGACAGCTACATGTAAAAGAATGAAGTTAGAACACTTCCTAACACCATACACAAAAATAAACTCAAAATGGATTAAAGACCTAAATGTAAGGCCAGACACTATCAAACCCTTGGAGGAAAACATAGGCAGAACACTCTATGACATAAATCACAGCAAGATCCTTTTTGATACACCTCCTAGAGAAATGGAAATAAAAACAAAAATAAATGGGACCTAATGAAACTTAAAAGCTTTTGCACAGCAAAGGAAACCATAAACAAGATGAAAAGACAACCCTCAGAATGGGAGAAATATTTGCAAATGAATCAACTGACAAAGGAGTAATCTCCAAAACATACAAGCAACTCATGCAGCTCAATATCAAAAAAACAAACGACCTAATCCAAAAATGGGCAGAAGACCTAAATAGACATTTCTCCAAAGAAGATATACAGATTGCCAACAAACACATGAAAGAAAGCTCAACATCATTAATCATTAGATTAATGCAAATCAAAACTACAATGAGATATCATCTCACACCAATCAGAATGGCCATCATCAAAAAATCTACAAACAATAAATGCCGGAGAGGGTGTGGAGAAAAGGGAACCCTCTTGCACTGTTGGTGGGAATGTAAATTGATGCAGCCACTATGGAGAACAGTATGGAGGTTCCTTAAAAAACTAAAAATAGAACTACCACATGACCCAGAAATCCCACTACTGGGCATATACCCTGAGAAAACCATAATTCAAAAAGAGTCATGCACCAAAATGTTCATTGAAGCTCTATTTACAATAGCCAGGACATGGAAGCAACCTAAGTGTCCATCAACAGATGAATGGATAAAGAAGATGTGGCACATATGTACAATGGAATATTACTCAGCCATAAAAAGGAACGAAACTGAGTTATTTGTAGTGAGGTGGATGGACCTAGAGACTTTCATACAGAGTGAAGTAAGTCAGAAAGAGAAAAACAAATACCATATGCTAACACATATATATCGAATCTAAAAAAAAAAAAAAAAGGTCAGAAGAACCTAGGGGCAAGACGGGAATAAAGATGCAGACCTACTGGAGAATGGACTTGAGGACACGGGCGGGGGAAGGGTAAGCTGGGACAAAGTGAGAGAGTGGCATGGACATATATACACTACCAAAGGTAAAATAGATAGCTAGTGGGAAGCAGCTGCGTAGCACAGGGAGATCAGCTCTGTGCTTTGTGACCACCTAGAGGGGTGGGATAGGGAGGGTGGGAGGGAGGGAGACACAAGAGGGAAGAGATATGGGAACATATGTATATGTATAACTGATTCACTTTGGTATGAAGCAGAAACTAATACACCATTGTAAAGCAATTATACTCTAAGAAAGATGTTAAAAATAAATAAATAAAGAGATACTTCCTTGCAAAAGCTAAAAACTTAGAATACAGCTCTGTTTTGGCCGCAGGGAGCATGTGGTGTTTTTGTAAAGTGGAGGAGGATGAGTAGTGGTTCTCTGTATTCTCTCTCTCCCATTCCCACTTTGTAAAGTCTTCGGAATTTACAAAGACTCACTGCTTTGGATTGGAGTTTCCCAAGTTCTCATTTGAATCTTGCTTAAATAAGATAATCGCTGACTGCGAGAGAGTCCTAAAAGGACCCCGAATTCTCACACTGTTTTGCATTTACGTTTTAAATATTTAGTATTCTAAATATTTTGATGTGGATTAATGTTCAATTCTGTTTTATGTTTCCTCCTTTTTCCTCAAGTTTCTCTCTACCTCTTTCTAGAAGAATCACAGCCATCGTTGGTGGGGGTGGGCTGTGTGGAGTTTGTCCCCTGGAGGTAAAGGAGGCACCATCACCAGCCTGTGAACACTATTCCTGTAACTGCAGGCACCCTGGACACCACTGGCCAGACCCCCACTTCCCAAAGCCCAAGTGAATATATTCCCTTTACCTCCTCAGCCCTAGAGAGGGAGGAGAAAACCCAACACAACTTGTTTTTCACACGCCATTTTATTTCACATTGTCAATTTTGTATTACTGCTAAGCCATGAAAGTGTCTTTGATCACGTGCTTTTTAAAAAGCCTTGCTACATCTGCAAAATATTTTTTCATACAAGTCCTTATTACTTCCAACCAATAATGACCTATTTGGTTAACAGCAATTAGATATAGTTTAATGGAGCTTCTCTTTTGTGTGATAATTATACACAGATTTTTAAAAGTATCTGTTTTTTTGGAGGAATAGGAAGAAATTTACTCTTGCCTTGAACAAAATGGGCAGTGCAAATATTTGCTGTGAAATAAGTAAATGTGATTCAAGTGACTTGAGTTTTGGGATTACTGAGAATTTCATATTTTTAAAATAAATCTTGAACTTCATAAAGGCCTGTGTGGGATATTTTAGGTGGTAAATATATATTTGTATTTTGACCTTGTGATCAATTCCCAAACTATTTTAGTATTTTATTTTTCCCAAGGCAGCCACCTGGGAGTAACCCTTTTTATATCTTTCAGACACTGCGGCGTCTATAAATAGCTTTGTAGCGTTACATTAGGTAAGAGACAGTCCAATATTCCATTGCATGAGCAATGTGGAATTTTGGATTTTGAATTAAAAGTAGTTTAAATGGCATTTTGGTTTCAGTAGTGAAATTAAAAACAAGAAACAAGTCACGGATGAGGGACAAACAGATGTTTCTCTGATAGTTGGATTCCTTAGAAAATTGACAATAAATTCAGGAAGATAATTATTAACACTGGATTATATAATCAGGATGATTTGGCTGGTTGTCTACAAAGTCATTAAAATGTGTCAGAAGAATCAAATGTATGTTGTATACGAAGCAGGACCTGCGGCTGGTCTTCACTGAAATCCCTTCTGCATTTCTTGTTGTGTAACTTAATTAGCAAAGTTAAAATTAAAATGAGATTCCAGTGTGTTTAGATGAAACAATTTCTATGAGAGGACCCTTCATTAAGACATTTAATAATGCATTAAACTCTTGGTTATCAAAGGAATCTCTTAAAACTATTTTGTTCCAATGAATATAATTACTCAATCTAAAATATTTGTGCTGTTCAAGAAAACTCCAAATACTGCTCTTGCCATGGGCACGTAGGCTGAGCACTTGTTAGATGCTCTGATTACAATCACTGCTTTCCGGTCTTCCAGCTTTTAGCAATACTGTAACTACAGTGTATCCAACATCAGTTTATTGGATGTCTAGTATATACATGACAATATTCTAGGTTTTATGGGAATAGCAGTGAATGGGGCAAAGTACCTACTCCCATGAAGCTCACATTCTGAGGAAGACAGGCAATAAACATAGAAACTAATAAGTAACATAGATATTTAGATATTCACAGAGTTGTGCGACCATCATTAAAATCGATTTTGGAAATTTACACCACCCTCAAAAGAAACTCTATACTCTTTAGCTGTCAGCCCCAATTCTCCTAATCCCCTCAGTCCTTGGCAACTACTAATTTACCGTCTGTCTTTATAGATTTCCCTATCCTGGACGTTCCCTATCCTGGACCATTCCATAAAAATGGAATTATGCAATATGGGGTCTTTTGTGATTGGCTTTTTTCACTCAGCATGATGTTTTCAAGGTTTATCCATGTTGTACCATGTATTGCTACTTCTTTTGGTTGTTGAATAATATTCCATTAAGTGGTTTTTATTTATCCACGCATCAGTTGATGGACATTGGTGTCGTTTTCACTGTTTTGCTGTTATGAATAATGCTGCTATGAATATTCAAGCACAAGTTTTTCTGTGGACATAGATTTTCTTTCTTTTTGGGGGGACGTACATGCTTTGGAGTGGAGTGGGAAGGTTATATGGTAACTCTTTGTTTAATGTTTTCAGGAACTGCCAGACTGTTTTCCAAAGTTGCTGCTTCATTTTACATTTTCACCAGCAGTATATGAATGTTTCAATTTTTACACATCCTCCTCAACACTTGCTATTATCTGTTTTGGTTTTTTTTTTTCATTTTAGCCATGCTAGTGGGTGTGAAATGCATCTCACTGTGGTTTTGATTTGCATTTTCCTAAGGAATAATGATGTTGAGCATCTTTCCATGTACTTTTTGGTTACTTACATAAATTCTCTTTGAAGAAATGTCTATTAAGATCCTTTGCCTATTTTAAAATAGGATTATTTACCTTTGTTATTGAGTAGTAAGAATTCTTTATTTTACACATATTCTAGATAGAAGTCTCTTATAAGATATATGATTTGCAAATATTTTCTCCCATTCGATATGTTGTCTTTTTACTATTTTTATGGTATCTCTTGACACACAACTAAAAAAATTTTTCATGAAGTTTGACTTATCTATATTTTCTTTGGTTGCTTGGGCTTTTGGTGTCATGTATTAGAAACCATTGCCAAATCCAAGGTCGCAAAGATTTACCCCTATGTTTTCTTCTAAGAGTTTTATAGTTTTAGCTCTTCCATTTAGATCTTTGATACATTTTGACTAAATTTATACATATGGTGTGAGATAGGAATAACGTCCTATTTTTGACAGTGCATTATCCCCCAGGAAGGAACAATTTTTTAAAAATAAAAGTAGTGTCAGAAAAATAGTGTTAACTTATTAAAAACTGTTTATGCTTATGCCTGCACATTTTATGCCTGTGCATAAAATAGAAAAATCTCTAGCTTTCAAGGTTACATTGTACACTGACGGATGTAAACAAATAAATACATACAATAAAATTAAGTGGTGTAAGAAGTACAAAAACTACAGAAAGATAAAAGGAGTTGGAGACTGCTGAAGGGGCTATTTTTATATCATGTTATCAGAGAGGACTTTTCAGGTAAGGTGATATTTGGGCAGAGACTTGAAGAAAATGAGGGAGTAAACCCCTGAAGACATCTGGCAGGAAAGCATTCCAGGCAGAGGGAAGAACAGGCACAAAAGCCCTGGGGTGGGAGTGTGTCAGGCGTGTCTGAGGAACAGCAGGAGGACAGTGTAACCGAGCAGAGGAGTGATAGGCGTGGAGAACGGGGAAGTATTCAGGAGCTGGAACACTTGGGGCCCCATGTACCATGGGAGAATCTTTGGATGTAACGCTGATGAGTCTAGAAGACACTGGCGGCGGGGGAGGTTTGGACAGAGGGATCAAGTGATCTGATTTACGTTTACGAAGGGTCACCTTGCTTGCTGCAGATTGGAGAATAATCTGAAACTGATTAGAAAGCAATCATTCAGGCTAGAGAGGATGGAGGATGGAGTGTTGGAGAAGGTCAGAGGCTAGGTATATTTGGAAGATATTAACGAGACACATGAGATGTGATGGAAAGAGAGAAGGTCAGGATCATTCAAGGTTTTTGGCTGGGCAATTGGAAGCATGAGGTGCCCTTAACTAAGATGGGGGAGATTACAGGTGTGCTTATCTTAGGGAAAAGATAGAAGTTCAACTTGGGGCATATTAGGATGGAGGTGACTATTGAAACCCAAGCGAAAGTAAGGGGGTAGTTTGTTACAATTGTGGCTTTGAGGGGAAAGGTCTGAGCTGGAGGTATATAATTGATGGTTTATAGCACGGAGCTGGTGTTCTCAGCTTTGGGACTGCATGAGATCACTTAAGGAGTGAGGAGGACAAGAGAGGGAGGAGGTATAAGCAATGATTCCTGTGGTCCATTTCTAAGTGGAGAGAGGAAAAAGAATTGGCAAAGGAGTCCAGGGAGATGTGAGCAGTAAGTGAGGTTACTCCAGAGAGGGTGATGGAGTGGCCTCGGGAGAAAATTGGAGGAAAAAAGGGTAGAGACAGTGAGTAAGATTACAGTAAGTTATTTAGGCTTGAAAAGCATTTACTGAGCACTTCCTGTGCGCCAGCAGTTGTTTCAGAGATAAATTGGTGAAGAAAAGAGACCCAAATCTAGCCTTTGTGAGGATGGCATTCTAACAGGGACAGACAGACAATAAATGCGTATGCAAATTACACAATACTAGAAGGTAATTCCTGCGTTGAAAAATAGAGTAAGCAAAGAGAGAGAGGAATCCGAGTAGGGTGCACATTTTTGACCTGAAAAACTACGAGGATTGGGTCTCCACCTAAGATGGGGAGAACATGAAACAGATGGGGGGGTTTACTTAATAATTTTGCTTGCTCAGTCACTATTTATAAAATACTAAAGTAGTAAGTTTTCAGGGAATTACCATTTAGTCAAATATAATTAGCAATAATAGTCTACTAAACTTAACTTCGTTTTAATGTTTAAGGTCTTTCAAAATTTCCTGATTTTTGATGTTAATGTGGTATTGTCCTGATCCTATGACACACCATGAGGATTATAATTTTTTTTTTAATAGCTACTTTATTTATTTATTTATTTATTTATTTTTAGCTGTGTTGGGTCTTCGTTTCGTGCGAGGGCTTTCTCTAGTTGCGGCAAGCGGGGGCCACTCTTCATCGCGGTGCGCGGGCCTCTCACTATCGCAGCCTTTCTTGTTGCGGAGCACGAGCTCCAGACGCGCAGGCTCAGGAGTTGTGGCTCACAGGCCCAGTTGCTCCGCTGCATGTGGGATCTTCCCAGACCAGGGCTCGAACCCGTGTCCCCTGCATTAGCAGGCAGATTCTCAACCACTGCGCCACCAGGGAAGCCCAGGATTATAATTTTAATAATAAATCTTTGACTTTAGCTAGTAAGAGTTTTCCATTAAAGAAATTATTGTAGAATATGTTTTTAATGACTCTTTTTTGAGCTCCTCAATTTGGATTCTGAATAAACAGCCATCTGTTATGTATCAGTGACCCATGTTTGTGAATGATTAATGCTCTTAAAAAGTAAACATCTTTGGTTTGGGAAAGTTAAATGAGCCTTTTAAATACTCAGGCTATATAGTTCTCTAGGAAATATAAAATTTAGATAACAGAGGAGGTCTTGTCTGTGACATTTTTCACCTATAACTTACGGTTCTGTAGTGTGTTAATAATATATTTCATTATTAACCTCGGTTGTATATCCACTTATTTACCAGCTGAAATAAAACCAACTTCCAATACCCTTCCTCTTTTCAACCAAAGTGAATCTCTGGATGAGAAACCTCTGGCTTGAATATCACACCCCATGAGATTCCTCAGGGCACTTGTGGCTCATTGAGGGGCCCTGTCATAGCGGTTGGTTTATATCTCAATTATAAGCATCATCACATTGTATTTAATTATGTGCTCGCACGTCTGTCCCCTTGGTGCTATCAGGTGCTCCTGACAGCAGAAGGTCACAATCTGTCCATTTCGTAGCCCTCAGAGTCTACCTGGTTCCTGGAGTATGAAAGATGCCCAGTAGATGTTGAATGAATGAAGACATCCATGAATGAGTAAACGCTTCCATACACTGTAACATACATAAAGGTTGTATTTGAACTCTCCCCTTGAGAAGTTAAAACAATGACAAGCCAAAGGCAGCTTCTCCCCTGTTCTTCACTGAAGCAGAATCACAGACTTGGGGGCCCACCTTCGGTATTCCTCCACGGCTTGCTAAGGAGCCCGAGAAACTCAAGAGGGAGCAAGGCAAAGCCACGAGAGCCCAAGAGCGAAAATGAGCAAACCTCGTGGTCCCTTCTCAGAATCCCTTTTGGCTACAGGAGTCAAAGTTTCCTTGCTTAGCTTCTACTCAGACGTGCTAATTCTATGACATAATATGCTTAATTTTTCAGAGACTAGATCCAAACTAATACACACACAAATGGGTTATATCCCTTTCTGGGTAGCAGACTAAGGCTATAATACTGCTTTTCCCTGATGCCATAAAAGACAGCCAGTAGTGGGACAAGTAGGTCTTTCTAGACAGCATCTTGTCTTCATAGCCACACCGCCCACTTTGATGTCACTCACATCCTCAGTGTTTTGAAGAGTGCCTATTTAGGGCAAGAGAAAATGCAGCTACCTAAGTATTTGCACAGGGCATAGGACTAGTAAAAAAATCCCACTGGTCTAGGATTTCTCCATTGCTTTGAGGGAACCAGGGGATTCTCTAGCAGTCATAGTTAAGGGTCACTTTAGCAATTGGAAACAATGATCAAGCAGCAAATTGTTGGCAGGGGAAATCCAGACAGAAGGTAGCTTAAATTGATGGCTTCTGTGGAAGCCAAGGGAATTTGAAACAGAATTTGCCTGGGATTTTGTGTGCCCAAATCACCTTTATGAAAGAATTGTGATGCCCAAACAATGCCCATATCCCAGATCAGATTCCCAAGCTGGAATCGAGAGTTTCTAAATAAATAAGAGTTATTCTAGAGGGACAAAATGACCATCTTCCAAAAAAAGGCTTCTCAGTTTATTGCCCCAATTTGCTCTAAATGCATCATTATTCTCCACCTATCCAGGGGCTTCATCACTTGGTGTTATCAGGCGCCAATCAACTTCAAAGAATCTTTTATATGATTTCCGTGAATTTAAGCTTTATTTAACTATAGTTGTTTATGACCTCTTTCGTTGATACTCATTTGACATGGATGGCAACTTAACTCAGATTAAAGCTGGATGAGTCCAGCTGGATATACATCTCTGTCCTGAAAAGATGCAGATGACAGTGGAGACAACTGTCACCATCATCTCCCACCACCTCTGTCAACAACACACCCTACTTGTTCTCTCTTCCTCTAGCTTTTTCAAGTCAAAACCACAGCAGCCTGCGTATGTGTACCCACTGCAATGGTCCCCCACTGCCTGAAGGCTAAAACCAAAGATGCTTGGCAAGCTATGCACATAGGATTGGACCCATGCTCCCCTCCCCAGCCTCACTTTTTGCTGCTGCCCCGGCATTGGCTCTACTGAGCTCTCCAGGTCTCCACGAGGCTCAGGGCTCTCTTGTCCTCTACGTGCTCCCTCTGCTTAGCAACTTCTGTTCCAGGGCCAGATCCCGCCTCTCGGCTGAACCCTGCTCACTCTTCTATCAGCTGGGATGCCTTTGCCGAACACCAGGAGCCCTCACAATACCCACAGCTCTCTGCAGGTGCTTCTCTGTGCCGTGCAAAGTCCTCACCCCTTCTCAGTACTTACTGTGCTTTGCTGTGTGGTAATTGTCAGGGACATAGCCTGTTCTCCAAGCTATTCCCAGGACCTAGTTTATTGTAAAGGCACAGTGCACATTTAATAAATAAATAAGACCACCCAAACAGCCCCCTCCCCAAAAAAACCAAAAAAGTCTGAGGATTTTTGCCTTTGAAAGAAGGCAGTCTTGGTATAAAAGAAAAACTAAAACCTGATTTTGTATCACAAAAGCATGAGCTTCAACCAGCTCTGTTATCACCATGCTTGCGTCCTCTGGAAATCACTTCCGTTCTAGAAGACCCAGTTTGTGTATCTGTAGAATAAGGGTAATGATGCTTTTCTTATAAGGCATCTGTGATGACCAAAGGTTTACTACTGTATGACAGAATCAGTACAGTATTTAAAACATTGCTGGCGACAGTAAAATCATTCATCATGTCCACGGATATGCTGGATGAACGTTCATGGGCAGTGCAGCTGGGCAAAGCCTATGCCTCCGTCCCCTCACGACCTCATCATGTCTTTGCTGAGTCACCACAGCTGAATTCCAGGCTTCCTTGGCAATCATCCCCTGAACCGCCCTACAGGCACACACTGGTGTCACTGCAGAGGAAGCAGCGTGAATACTTCACATCCAAACCCACCAAATGAAAACTTCCAGTACACTCGCCAGAGGGGATTCTTTGTGGTCTGTTTATAGGCGATGTTAAGTTATTAAATGTAACAAAAATGGTATGTGCTTATGGTCCAAGAAAACAATAGATCAAGGAGGAGAGGACTAGGGTAGAAGATGTAGGTTTCAGCACTGAGTCAGTGTGCGGTGCCTGTGTGCATCATTCTTCCTTCGACATCATTTTTTCTTTAACAGGTCTTGTTAAAGGAATATTAGCCATGTCTCATAAATTTTGCATCATTTTCAAAGGGTCAAGTGGATTATTTTATTTTATTTGGAAAAGGATACTTTGTCTTTGGGATATGAAGGTGCTATCAACTTTTATGGGCGACAAAAGTTATAACAACAATAAAAGTAACACCAATTGAGAGCTTATTGTGTGGCAGACACTGTAATAAGAATGGTCCATGTGAAGTGAGTTTGAGATTTGATTCCCCAGTGATATTTGAGAAGGTTTCAGATGTTAAAGGGAAACTATCCAATCCTACTGTTTCCATAGAGAGAAGGAAATTTTTGTTTCACTTTCCAGGAAAGACAAAGGTGGAAATGTCCCACCTTATCTCTGCCCCATCTTCCCTCCTTCCTGATGGGTAGGAGGGACTTTATGTGAACAGTGAGTTTGGAAAATGAGCTAAGCACAGGCGGGCTCCTCACAACCTGCTCTGCTTGGATGCACCTGTCTACTAGCAAGTACATTTTGGCCTGTCCTTGGCTTCAGTAAGCTCCCAGGAGCAGGCTTTGCCCATGTGGGACCCTGAGCAAATGGTAAAATGACCAAGTTGGAGGAGGTGCAAATCTAAAACATATTCTTAAATCAGCTTTAGTAGGAATAAAGCTGATATTTTCATTTCTGTCTCCTGTGTCTTAATTCTTAACGGATTCCAAACCAGGAGGGAAGGTAGAATTTTTATTTGCCACTTCAAATTCCCAAACCAAAATGTTAACTGGAAAACCAAACACTGATGGAGTAACCAGCTTTGCATTACCAACCGATTCCATAAGTCTGTGAGGGGGGCACACAGCACTTGTTTGAGAATGAGACGCCTAATTCAGAGCAGCCTCAAGGAAATGGGATTTGTGAAGATCTGATCCCCAGAATATATATCCTTCTTTTGAAGAGAGAGAAGGGATTGATTTGAGTCATATGGGCGTTGCCAAAGCTTTGCCTAGGAATTTAAATGCACTTTTGAGTACACACACACACACACACACACACGCACACACAAATCATTACTTCTAAAACAAACATCCTTTGGGACTTCCCTGGTGGTCCAGTGGTTAGGACTTCCCCTTCCAGTGCGGGGGGTGCAGGTTTGATCCCCGGTCAGGGAGCTAGGAGCCCACATGCCTCGCAGCCAAGAGGCCAAAACGTAAAACAGAAGCAATATTGTAGCAAATTCAATAAAGACTTAAAAAAAAATGGTCCACATCAAAAAAAGAAAAAAAATCTTAAAAAAAAACAAAACATCCTTCTTGTTGGGGAGCAAAATGTGAGTTTTTAAAACAGAATCCTACCATTCACCTTCTCACCTGAATCTCACTTCCATTTATCCTAGACCATTATCTCCTTCTGCATAACAATAACTTTTCTTACCATTTAAAAATTGATAGTAAAATAAAAATATTCAGGTCATCTGCATATCTCAACGGAGTGGAGGAAAACAAATACTGTAAGAATTTTTTTTATTATAACTGTTGTTAAACTTACCTGTGTCCTTTGGATACAAATGTTTGATTTGTGTGAATGACACATGGAAAACCCCCCACTATGCCTTTGGGAAGGTAAACATGAATTAACTCTAATCCTACCCAATTAATTACTTAATGATTAAGGTTAATTTTAATAATTCTAATAAAGAGAGACATTGTCTAATTTGTGCAAACACAGTATTTCTTTAGAACCCATGCATGCAAGACTATTTTACAGGTTATTTTCGCATCTACTCCTAGGAGGCAATGGTGCAGTGCCATTGCTAAATCTGGGTGCTCCAGGGTTTTTATCTTCCCCTGAGTTATAAAATGAGTTGTTCTGGGATAAGATCACAAGAGTTCAAGGTGGACTGAATCAACGAGAGCCATGCTTCCTGGCAATAAAACACTGTACAGAATTTTCCTCTTTTCTCTGACACTATGAAAGGAAGGTTAGATTAGGTCTGAGATCACAGGGAAAATTCCCTGGGAAGTAAACTTTTCTATATGGTAGTGAAAAGTACCACTCCTAGGAGTCAAAGAGATAGCCCTCTCACCTCAAAGTCAATAGGAAATTCAAGTCCATTGACATTGTGATTGGCAAAGGGAGTTTTTGGGTGGTTGATTGACATAAATTGCTATCTTGGAAGAACTGTAAAGAAATGTCATTTCCAAAATTAAATAGCTCGAAGCTCTGTGACCAGGGGCTGGGTGGCAGGTGGATTCCCACCACACAGCAGGGAGTTCGCCTGGCATTTAGTTCAGTTACACTGATGCACTGAACATAAACATCTGAAAAGGGAAAAAAGACAAGGAAAGGGGCAGAGAGACTCCACTGCTTAGAAAACCAAAGCCTCACTACACTCAAACCAAGCAGAGAGCCGGACAGGTCCCTTTCATACCTTGCCTTGCTTTGTATCATATTTTCGTCGTTAAAGAAAGGAAAGAAAAGAGGACATTTTCTGATGAATCATCTGATGTGACAAGAGAGTGAAACAGGAGCCCTCTCTCGGAATCTCCGCTGAGGAGTGGGGATTACCTGTGTTTGCAGCTCTCTCTAGGAAGGGAGGAGGCAGGAACTCAGAAAGGTAACTGATGAATAACACCTCAGCATACAAGTTGCCAGCTTTCATCCCATCACACAAGATAGCAGGAAGAAACACGATACGGGCCACTTTCCGAGGAGGAACCTGGTGGTTGCAGACTCAGTGTCGTTCTACTTACACGTGAATTTAGTGCTTTGTTTGCTTGCTAATTGCATTGTGTCAACAGAAGCGATTTCTGCTAGAAAAAAAACCGAAACGGTGATTTATCCATGATAGTCTGAATCGACGTGTCTTTGAAGACTGAGAAATGCTATAACGAATTGCTAACATTTAAACTCACGGAAGGACGCTCCTTTAGAAAAATGAGATGTGTACTTAAATTATCTTGAAGTGTCGATGGTTGAAAGGATTAAAAAATGCCATGAGAAAGAATAGTTTGGTGTCCTGCAATTTGCTTGGGGCTCTGCTTTCATTTCAGATCTTTGGAGGAGATTGGCAGATATTCCGGGGAGTCAAATAACCATCCACTTAGATCGGTGTCGTCCTGCCCCTCGGGTTAGTACTGTGTTGCTGGAGAATGCTGTCCCAGCTAGCCAGCACTTTCAAAATCCTGATTTCAACATCCTATCATCTTCCCTAGATTGACGCCCTTCAAAACTGTTAGGTGAATTTTCCAGTTATTTATGGCTCTATAGCAAATGATTCCCAAAACCAGTCCTTAAAAATAACCATTTTATGATGCTCAGAGCTTCTGGGGGTCAGAAATTCAGAATGGATACAAGGTGGCGGGGTAGGGATTGCCTTGCCTTCATTTGTCTGGGCCTCAGCTGGGAGGTCTTAAACTTGTTTTTTTGTGGTTGCAATTCCCTGTAGTTTTAAAGGATATTTCACATTTTATTTTGTGGAAAAGGAAGGTAAGATGTATCCTGGCTCTTTTGTTTTAAAATTTAAAAATACGACCATTGAACAACGGTAAAATGGAAAGATTATAAAATGTTAAGGGTGATGGTGGAGGATTTGCCATTTTTGTCTGAGACTTTAGAAGGGAATTTTTTAAACATTAAATAAATGGGCATTACATTGGGAATACACACTGGCATTACATGTGAGGAGCCTGAGGCAGGGCTCCCACCTAGAAACGTGGAGTTGGAACCATCGGCTTTCGGATCTGGGAAGACACCTGCAGTTTTCTGTATTTAAGCCTATTTCCCATTGCCCTAGCTATTGACAATACTATTGAGAGCATTTTTTTTTTGAGCATCAAAAAGAATCATCTGAAAAGGCTACATACCGTATGATCCCAACTGTATGACATTCTGGAAAAGGTAAAACTCATTTTAGATCAGTGGTTGCCAGGAAGTAGAGTAGAGAGAGGGATAAACGGGCAGAGCACAGAGCATTTTTAGGGCAGTGGAACTATTCTGTATGATGTTATAATGGTGATACATGTCTTATACGTTTGTCAAAACCCATAGAATGTACACCAAAAGTGAAGGCTAATCTAAATGATGGACTTGGGGTGATAATGATGCATCACTGTAGGTCCAGTGATTATAACAATGTCCCAGTCTGGTGGGGGGGGAGGTCTATGTGGAGACAGAGGTAAATGGTAGCTCTCTGCGCTTTGTGTTCAATTTTGCTGTGAACCTAAAACCACTCGAAAAAATAAAGTTTATTTTTTTTAAGAGGTACATCAGGTGAATTTGCTTTCATATAATTTGGACAACAAAAGTTTGGTACTCAGCACAAAAACTTTGTGTGAAGAAACAGGCTAGCAAAATAAGGGTCCAGTTAGTGAAAAGATTCCAACAAGTACATCCTTGTTTCGAAGACTGAAGATTCATCAGAGAAAAGGCAGCCAATCCCCCTCTCCAGGTGAACCGATTGGAGAACATCATCAAGAGCCAGCAGATATGACCATCTGCCAAGGAACGTCGGACTGTGGAGGTTTATGTGAAGAGGTGCTCACGTGCAAAGCAAGCTAAGCAATTATTCCTTTGACGTGAGCAGGACGGGCTCCGTTGGGAGCCTGGGTTTGGGGCACCCCGCCTTTCACAGACAGAACAAATTAGAGGGAGTTCTGAAGGGAGCATCCGAAATGATAAAAGATTTAGAAAATGTGACCCAGGAGACAAGGTTAAGAGAACTGGACACATTCAATCTACAGAAAAGAAGACCCGAGGGAGACATAATAACTATTTTACTCCTACATAAAAGGATATTATAAAGAAGATGGGGCCAATTATTCTCATTAGTCAATGGGACAAAATAAGAAGTAATAGGCTTACACTGCAGCAGGGCAGACCGAGGTTAAAAATCAGGATGAGTTTTAACATCATCAGAAGTTAGGGAAGATGAAGGAGGGTTTGTGTAAGCTTGTCTTCCTTCGAGAAGGCTGGGGTTGAATTTAAAGTGTGATTAATTGGAATGGGTTTGGATTTTTTTTAAATCAAGTTCTCTCTGATAGATGTAGCTCGGTGTGTCAGTTAATCCTCTCCCTCCATTTAAACAACAGAATTTGGTATCGATGTGAATGGGGATGGATATATATGTCTAAGGGTTTCCCATCCTACATCTTTACATTATAGTGTCAAGAGAGGGAATGCTATTCTTAAATGAGCGTCAAAATACATTTATTACATCTGTTATTAGAGAGTGCACAGTGTACTATTTTCTAATTCGGGAAATGTACAACTTCCATCAACCTTTGAAATGTTTTACAGAAACATAACACTCAATAATGTCTAAACAAGTGTGTGACAAGAACATTGAGACGTGCTTTTTCTATAAGGAATAAAATCGTATTACCGGTAGGTTCTCTCTCTCTCTCTCTGTCTCTCTCTACCCCTCTCAGTCATTACCTGGTTTCAATCAGGCTTTAGAAAACCCTTGGCACCTGAACCAAGGAACGTAGGGCTCCAAACACTCACCCCCTACTATGGCTTATTGGAATTTTATCTGCCTAAAGATTGGGCAAGTTTACCTCATTATTTCTCCACTCTCTTATTGGTCACAAAGTTTGTAGCCCTTGATACATCTTTTCATGGAGCCATTAAGTGAAACAGCCAGTAATGAGCGTCTCCATAATGACTCATTTAGTTCCTTCCACTGGAAGTGATGCATATTACTTCTGCAACATCTCACCTATTCCATTCAAGAAACCAGCAGCCCTGGTTAGTTGCCGTTCCAAACTTAACTTCTCTTGAAATCACTAGGGCTACAAAACGTTCCTTTAACTCCCCATCCTCTTGATTTTTAAAACATATCTCATTTATTGTGAGAGCGGTGAAACAATTTTAGAGATTCCCATGGTTTTCATATATTTACATATGCCCCAAACTCTTTCAGCTGCCAATTGTTCATTAAAATCAAGTCAACTGCAGTCATTTATAAGAAAACAAAGTAGTTTAATACTATACTATGTCGACCTTCCCAGGATATCTTTGTGAAAATAGCATGCTTCAAAATAATTCTGAATTTCTAAATGGATTGTTTAGAGACAAGCTTTCATTCATTCATAGCTATTGATACTACAGATGCCATGCCTACATTTCCTGGTAAATAGAGCCTAAATTACCACCCAGGCCCTGAAGATGGGCAAGATCATCTCACCAACACTGAGCACCAGTTTATCATGTAAAGAACTGTACCCAGGAGACACACTTGAAACTATTCAATGCTGTATTTCTTGGCTTTGAATATGTTTTCAATATACATTAATGAATAATGGGCTTTGTATTCTTAAAGGAAATAGGTCCTTAAGAAAAATTGGAATCAGATTTTACTAGATAATATTTACTCCACACTAAAATGTAATAATTCAACATCCTAACTGTATTTGAAATTCTGAGACCAAAATCAGCAGATATTTGAATTTGAAAAAAATTTTTAGGCAGTCTTACGGAAGTTACTTTGGGCATTAAAACATAAATAAAACGTGTCTAAATTTCTGATTCATAAAATTAGCCAATTCCACGTCCTTTATACCTTCTCGGAATTATAACCGCCGCCGATCTCTTATTCTCAATGATGCCAGGTTCACCTTCTAAATTGCAAACTGACCATCCAAGTTCTCTGTTTAAAAACTCTTACTGCAAACTATTACATTTAGAATGGATAAACAACAAGGTCCTACTGTAGAGCATAAGGAACTGTACCCAATCTCCCAGGATAAACCATAATAGAAAAGAATATTAAAAAAAGAATGTATATATGTGTAAAACTGAGTCACTCTGCTGTACAGCAGAGATTGGCACAAAACTGTAAATGAACTATACTTGGATAAACAAACAAACAAACACCTTACTGACTCCGACTTGTCTACAGAGAAAAGCCCAGACTGTGCAGGATCTCTCACTCTTGTCAACACTTCTTTGATTTTTTTGAGCATTAACTCTTTTTGCTTTTGATTATACAAGCAATAAAAGCTTACCATATCCTATTTGGAAAATATTAAAAGCTTAAAGATTAAAATAAAAACCAACCATCACCTCACACTTAAGCAACTTGAAATCCACCGGATGAGTCTGAAATCCACCAAATGAGTGAGTCTGAAATTCCACCAAATGAGTCTGAAATCCACCAAATGAGTGAGTCTGAAATTCCACCAAATGAGTCTAAAATCCCCCAAGTGAGTCTGTCTCCGTGCTTTTCCTGTAATGATTTCTGCCGGATCGCCTTCCTCCTACTCAGCCATCTTCAGACTGACTTTTTAACCTTGAAGATTCAGGTAACATCTTGGTAATGCTTTCTCTGGCCCCTGACCCCAGGAGGTCAGATTTCTTCATGCTGTGGTCATTTGGTTTAAATACTTGTTACTCTTCTCCATTGGATGGTGAGCTGCGTCAAGGCCAGGGCTGTCTTATGCATTTTTATATTCTTAGCCCTTAGCAACCTGCCTGCATCAAGTGGGTTCAGTACATTTTTCATAAGTGAATAAATGAATCATTTCCTTTCAGTCACTGCAGTGTCACCTCACTGCCATCCGTGCCCTGCCCACCCTCATGGGGAACAGGAAAACCATCCAATATGTAGGTCTGGGTAGAAAACCTACATGATGGAGCTAATTCTCCTCAAACTGGTTCATCTCTTGATCTTGCTATTTAAGTCAGCCTTCTCCGACAAAGTTTGAGCCTATAGTACTCATCTAGTTACTGCGTTATTCGTTTCAAAGAAAATCATTTCTATTGGTGAACACTCTGTCTGCCACTGATGTAGATTAAAAATAGCTGTATTTAATGAAACCATCCTGCCTGCCTTAAAATTTTACTAAGCACTGATTCTAGTTTTCACTAAGTTTTATGAGCTTATCTGTTGTAAACTCCAAGAGGAATGCTGTTGTCTTCAGTCTCTATAGCGCCAGGCATGGCCAGCACCCACTTCTTTGCCAGCAATAAATCCTCACACTGAAAAGTTTGAAGCTGGCATTTCTCATTTGTGATGCTACACTTGTGTTCCACGACAAGAATGATTCCCTGAATTCAAAGAATTCTAGCAAACGAATGATTAGAAATACATAATTTTAGGTGACAACCATAGGTCTGCAGGAGAATGCTTTGATATTTGAAGAGAACACTTATCCTGAGAAATATCATTGTGATGTGATTTGAACCACAGTAAGTTCAAAAAGAAAGGAAGCGGGGGGTATCCTTTGGGAATCTTGAAAAACCACTTTTTTGCAGTAGATTGGTTGTTTTACCTCTGTCTTGAAATATTACTATGGCTGAAGCTTAGAATGAAAAGAAGTTTTCGGTAATGTGTCATCATTTATATGGCTTTCCACTGTATGTAGTCAAGTTAACGTACAGTTTAATTGATGAGGTCTCTTTTCGGGACCTCATCTTTTTCTTTCTGGAAAGGCCTTGTGCATACACGTGTGGTGGAGTGCGGCACAGAGAACGCAGTGCTGTGGGTCGGGAGACCCGGGCCCAGGCACCGTCTCTGGGCCACGACCTACACAATTTTGTACAAATAACTCAGCCGCTCTGGCCTTCCCAGTCCCTGTTTATTGTCCCTGAGGTCTCTTCCATCTTTACAACTGCATGAGTCTATTTCCCATATGGTTTTTATGGCCCTCACCCTAGGGATGGCTATTGTTCTTAAGATAATTTCCCATCTTTCTATGCATTGGGTTCCTGCTCTGAGCGTTTGAAGAGGGTCATCCTCACGGGTACCTCCAACTGTGATGTAAACGTTTGGACCACCTTGGAGCTTTTTGAGCCGTGAGCGTCCAGTGAACCTGTTCGCTGAAATGCGTGATCTGCCTTCAGAGAGGCCTGAGGGTACACGTTTGTGGACTCAACAGGGGATGTTCATTCTCAAGGCCCTTGATGATGAGGCCTCGTCTGCCCTGCGTCCCTCTCACCCCCCCCGGGGGCCCAGCACGGAGCTTTCTGTGGCCCCCATCTGCTGATTGCGGGACACCCGGGGAGTGTGGAGAAGAGCATAGGGAACGTGGGTTAGAGCTTTAGGTGCAGAAGCCAGGGTACCTTCAATCCAGATGTGCAGAGGCCTTGTGTTATCCAGCCTTTGAAAGAGACAAAGGCTATTGTGTGCTTATGGCTTATTTTCCTCTAAGAGAAAAACTTAGTAAGCGTTTTTGACACATGGACTCAGTATGTCTGCGTAGCAGCTGGAATGATACAATGGACCCTAATAGCTGTTTCAGGTTTTTTCATACTATTGCACACTCAATCCCTCCTCTTCCCTCAGAATATCTGCTTACAAACCACTTTACCCTGGGCAGTGTTCAGATGTAGATATTTATTACGTGAAATACAAGAGCCAAGTAGCTTCGAAGACCCATCCCTTGAAGGAGGCACTTTGTTCTTCACACAGGTTTATTCCTTGGCAAGTCCAAATGCTGCCTATGCGTGAGATTATTTTCCATTTTGGATGGTGACATGGCTTATGGTGCAAAGATATCAGGTCTCTGAAGTCCGTTTTTGTCCCCCCAGTTCTGTTCACTGCCAGGTGTGTATCCCTAGGAGGCTGTAAATGTGCGGTTTTGGTAGCAAGAGTGGCCGCGTGGCTGTGATTACGTCTGAATTAACACAGCGATGTTATGAAGCTCAGAGAAAAACACATTTCTCAGACGTGTATTTGTGGTTTGTAAGTTTTGTAAATGGAACAGATGAAACAATGACACACTCTGTCCCTTGTTTCTCCTTGCATGTTTGTTGGTTCGTTTGCAGTGCTTTGGATACAGGGAAATGAAAGACAGGTAGGGATGTGTGTATAGATGTTTATCATTTATAAACAGAGTGTAAATTGAGCACGCCGCCTCTCCATCAGCCGTGATATCAGTGCTTGATGTTAGAATGCATTTCTCCACAAGGGATCGTCTCTGTGGCTTTGTTTATACCAGCTTTTTGCTTCCAGTTCTGGTTGGAGGAGTGTGGGGGGGCGGGGGGGGGCGGGGGGGGTGTGAGGTTAGAGAGCTACAGCTTTCTGATGGCCACTTTCTTTTCCAGCAAATTCTTGTCACAAGCCACAGGCACATGACTTTAAATAGTTCCATGAGAAAGAGTTAAAAAAGCATTAGGTCCTTTTGTTCTTCTGTGGGCAAAATAACAACTTCCGCTTGTATTTCAAGATGCATATTTGCTGTGTTGGTCCTAAGGACTTAAAAGTGAAGTGGAAATCAATCTCAGATGGATTATCTGTGTGATATAAACATGTGGGCATGAAATGTATGGAGTGTACATATGGCAGCCCCATCTGATATAAACAAGTGGGGCTGAGGAACACACACACATGCCTTGATTGATTTGTTAACTGTGTCTGTAAATGGAGCTGAAAGCCCATTTTCAAGCATGACCTGCGATAAGCAAACGCATATAAACACACAATAAACCAAGATAACACAAGAATAACATCAATTAAAACAATTATGACAACTTCCAGTCATCACGAGGCATTGTTTCAGCTCCATCTTAAAACAGGAAAAGCTTCCAATTGTTCTTAAATCGACTGGTAACTGATTCCACATTTGTGGAGCCTTGACACAAAAGGGTTTTTGTCCTGCGTTTGTATTCACCGAGGACATGTGAGTTCCAGAGCCTCAGAAGGGAAGTTCTGTGTGGCTCTCTGTTTGCCAGGTTAAAGTGATGCCTACCAAGAAGGCGCTGCCTTTATTTCATCGTTGGAAATATGCATTTTCTATTTCCCTACCAAGCTGAAAGGATGTGAGTCTAAGCATTCATATGTTTAATGGTTTCCTTAGAGTCTATAGGCTAACGAATCTAAAACACAATTTATACTTTGGTAGATCAATTTGCCTTATTTGGTGATGTAATCAAATTGAATAGTATGCACAGTAACATACCTAAATTCATAAGGCAGAGAGTTACGAGGAATCCATGCTCCCACGACACGAAATTATTTTGTTCATGTGCATGGGTGCATGTCTAGCGTCAAGAAGCAAGTTTTACAAAATATTACAACATTTTGTAATAACCTATAAAGGAAAACATGTGAAAAAGAAAAAAATATTTATATATAACTGAACCCCTGTGCTGTATACCTGAAACTAACATGACATTGTAAATCGATTATACTTCAACTAAAAAAAAAAAAAAAAAAGGAAGCAAGTTGTATTGTCACACAGCCAGGGCACTTGGGCTGTTTTATGTATTTGCATCTGGGTCTTTGTGTGGACTTTGCTTCTGAATCAGCTTTTTCTCCACAGTTGCTGAAGAGGTGGTTAAAACACCTGCTCTCTGAAGCCCGGCTGATTCCCCAGGCAGAGGGTTTGCTTCTTCTCACAGCTTCTCCCCTCTTCTCCTCTGCAGCAGAGACCCCTGCCCTAACCCTCATCGCTTGCCCCTGTTGATCCCAGTTACACAGGGTTATTCATGGACCCGTTTCCCTGCGAGGCTGCCGTCTTGGGCAGAGAAAAGCATCTCATGTGTCTTACTGACCACTCTGTCTCAGCATCAAGATGGTGTCCACCTAGAAGATTCTCAGCAAGTGGATGCTGAATGGCTTACACCATTCTAGAATCTACAAATCTTTGCATAGACTCAGAATTTCAGACATTTCCTAGATACCCACAGATTATCATCATAGCAAAATCAGAAGTATCTCCACCCGGCATCTACAACCATATTTTATGAGAGACCAGGGCCAAATAACGCTGATTTAGAATCTGCATATCATCTCTGACTTGGCCTCTCCAGTAAAATCTTGACCCCGCGTGAGGAAGGTCTGATCATACTGACACAGCGACTCCTTTCTCCTCGGAGCCCTCCCAGCTCTGCTGCTCCACTGGTCACCTCCCACTCAACCAGCACATTCTAGGGTCGCTATTTGCAGTTGGCTGTCATCTTTCCCCAGGAGAAAAGATATTTATGGATTTTTTAGCTCCACTTCTGAGCGGTGGCCTTCAATTCTCTATTTACTTTCTTTGTGAGGTACTCATTGAATTACAAAGCCGTCTTGGGCGTAAATTCTGTTACTCATAGTTTGAATAGAATTTGTGAAATCAGGAGACTTGGTATTTAATTTGAGCTTCTATATGCGATGTGATTCAGTCATTTCTTTGGAAACTCATAGGCATACGGCACAGCCATGCAGGGAGACATTCTGTCTTCTGACTCAGAATCAGACCAATTAGCCCTTTGACACAGCTGTACTGATCCCCTGGTGTAGACTGACCACCAGGGTGATTTGCAGAAAAGCTACGGAAGTCTCTTCTCCACTGCGTAGGCTTCTTTTCTCAGTGTCTCAATACGACGTGTTATAATAAGATGAAAGGGGCTGTTGCCGGGGCCGAGGGAGGGGGTCTCTTCACTTCCCTGAACCTGTTTCGTCCTCCACAGAGCCAGGGGCTGGACCAGGTGACGATTGTGTAAGTTCCTTTCTGACAGTAGCAGTGCATCTCTACAGCCATGAAGGTTACCAACGCACACAGCTTTTAATTGTGAATGTAATTCTCCTGTTGGGGTGACACATGTCCTCTGTAGAAGGTCACCTGAGGTCACTGGTCAAAGATGCTTATTTTAAAAGGCAACATCCACCCAGCTTTTCTCAATTGTGACCAAAGAGACCGACCAATTTTAAATGATGCTTAGCTATGAGGCTATGTCAAGTGGGAGGATTCCTGCCTCAATTCTGTCAGGAGGGGAGATGTATTTCCTGTGGAATTCGGGAAAAAGACTCAGTTAACCTCTGTGATGATAGGTGTGGCTCGACTCAGCTGGAAGTGAGGGTGGTGCCTTGTTGAGTTGGAGGAGCGATGGGCAGTGTCATAGGACGGCAGATTGAACACAAGGCAGGGAGTGTAGGAGATGAGGGTGGACACACAGGGACAGGGCCAAAGGGGGCATAACTCACTGAGTTAAGGACACATGCTCTTCCCCTAGAGGTGAGGGGCTGTTGAAGCCTGGTGAGCAGGGAGGGCTGTGGTCAGGTTCCTCAGCCCTTGACAATCCATGGGATGGACAGAGGTAGACACACACTGCTGGGCGCCTGGTCACCAGTCTGGGCTTCAGAAAACCTACACTAGGAAGGGCTTTGCCTACTGGGCAGGGCCAGCCTGAGCAAAACGTGAAAGAGGAATGCCTACTGATTTTACAGATCTCCAGTGAATCTGGACAGAACTTTCATTTGTGCTGAGAATCACTATGGAAAATCAAAGGACTGAATGTTTTAGTGAGAAAGCTGTAAAGGGAAAATACGTAATCATTTCTGTGGAAACTTTTGCCCAAACAAGGCCCCTTGTTTGGAGCTCTGAGAAGAGTTATCAGTTCCTCACAAACCATCCCTTTATGATACAAAAGCTTCTCTGATAGCCAACAGAAGAGTGAGATGTACAGCTTAAGACAAAGTCAAGTTGGGATTTGGTTGTGATATTCTCACCAGAGTCTACATCTGCAGATCTTCTGGGATAAAATGAAGAGCATCTTCGGGCGGGGTCTCCAGAAGCAGGTGGGAGATGAGGAGTCGTTTGCAAAGGAGATACAAGGTAGGGCTCCCAGGAGGAAGCCAGCCAGGGAGTCTTCTCAGGCAGTGGCAGCCCCAGCCTGAGCCCCAGGGGAAGCTCTGGGGAATGAATTAAAGCTGAGAGGTATCCTGATGGAGGTGAGGGAGCTGGGTGCTTACAATCCTACTCTTGTTAGGCTTTGGTCAGGGGAGGCCAGGAGCCCAAGGGCAGTCCTCTGCAGAGACGTCCCCATGCAGGCATGAGAAGCAATAACACAGAGGAAACGGTGGGGACCAGACCAACAGCCCCATAAAGGGAAGCAAGGGAATCTTCCTGGAGCAGGAAAAGTATCCCCACAAACTTTTACCAGCCAAGGTTTGCACAGAGCCTAGTGGGTACCACTTGGAGTCAGATGTATGGTTTTTTTCTTGAATGTCTAAGTTTCATACTAGATGTAGAAACTTGAGCAAGGTCCTTAGATTTTTCCACACATAAGAGCTCAGTTTTTACTTTTCAAAACAGGAATAATGTTATTGCTTCCCTTATGGGATGGTTGTGACACAGAATACATGTAATGCTCTGCTCTGAGTCTGACCCCAACATAATAAATGGTTAATAGATGGGAAGTGCCACGAGAATTGAATGTCTTATGCTTAAATAATCATCACTGGCTAAATGTTTAATCAGAACACACACACATAGTGTGGATAAGGGAAACTACAAATAAAATTTGTCCTGATACTTGAGGGCAAACATATCATCTGGCTTTTGAATTCAGATACCTCAGCTTCTTTTGATCTGAATTATTCGGGGAACAAATTCAACTTTCTGCCTCAGTCCTGTTTTGCTTGGAAAACACAAATGCTACTGACATTATGACTCTTTCATTACACAAATCATAGAACTTCTCTGGGCCAAACTTTCCCCTCTATAAATAAGATAGTTTGACAAATGATCTCTAAGTTTCCTTCCAAAGTTTACTATGATTCTATTATTTTGTGCATGCCATTTTAGAGTGAATTAATCATAGGAAAATAAACTTTTCAATTGTACTGAAGGTTTCAAACAAACTCCTAACCTTTACAATTCAAGAACATTATACGAACACTGTAAATAAGAATTCAATTAGAGGGATGAAGATAGGAACATAAACTGTTTTGTTTTGGTGCTGTTCTGATGTTTTGTTATTTTGGATTTGAAAACAGTGCAAGGTAAGAGAAGAGGTGAGGGTTGCCTTAAAAAAAGCTCCAAAAACTTTAATTATTTCTGCAGAAAATTTGCAGACCAGAGAAAAAGTCGTATGCTGCATTTTGCCCTACATGAAAGAAACTGTCAGAATGATAAAGCTCTTTATGACAGAGCTATTATGTTGAAGGCGTTTACTCTAGCAGTGTTTTTTGGAGGTACAAAGCATGGCCTTCGTAAAATACACAGATTCTAAATTAGGAGAGTTCTCAGTCTAAGATATGCTTATCCTCTTTAAAAGAAACCTAAAAGCAATTAACAAACAGGATAATGAGATTTGATCATTTAAATTATTCTAGAGAAACTCAAGAGAATATGGAAAATTACATATATTGAATTATAACTGTGATGATTTAATAATATGATTCTCGATCCTACTATAAAGCAATATTTTTATGGTAGTTTATTTTACCTTTGAAAGATCCTCCCATGGAGACTTCCCTGGTGGTCCAGTGGTTAAGACTTGCGCTTCCACTGCAGGGGGCGTTGGTTCGATTGCTGGTTGGGGAACTAAAATCCCACATGCTGCGTGTTGAGGCCAAAAAAAAAACAAAAACCAAAAAATCCTCCCATGGAGGGATATGAAGTAAATAAGAATTTCTTCATGGATTTAAATATTAGGCTTGGAAACGTGAAGATTAAACAATGCTATCTACATTTGGGATACTACATTTATATTCTTAGGTTGTCCTTATATTAATTATATATATGGAGATATGTTTTATTTAATTAAAAAAATGTTATTGGAGTATAGTTGATTTACAATGCTGAGTTAGTTTCTGCTGTACAGCGAACTGAGTCAGTTATACATATACATATATCCACTTTCTTTTAGATTCTATTCCCCTATAGGTCATTACAGAGTACTGAATAGAGTTCCCTGTGCTATTCAGTAGGTTCTTATTAATTATTTATTTTATATATAGTAGTGGGTATACGTCAATCCCAACCTCCCAATTTATCCCTCCCTCTCCCCTTTCCCCCCTGGTAAGCACAAGTTTGTTTTCTACATCTGTGACTCAACTTCTGTTTTGTAAATAGGTTCATTTGTACCATTTCTTTAAATTCCACATATCGATGATATCACATATTTGTCTTTCTCTGTCTGAGTTACTTCACTCAGTATAAGGAGTTTCAGAATATGAGAAATTAAAATTTTTTGAAAGCTCAAAATGGGATAGTTTGCCTTCTTCCACAATATATCCTGCGCCAGCCTCAAGCATCGGTCTTAGCTAAGAAAGGAGCCCCCTTAGCACAAACATGAACTTTTCCTCTGCAGATTCCAATTAAGATGGGCAAAGGAATATAAAAACAGGAGGTGGGGTGGGGAGGAAATCAGTGCTGAAAATTAAGGTGGTGTTACAAAAATATTTAGAAATTCAAGTCAGATATTATGCAGCCGGACTAGATTTAACAAAGACACCAAGAGAAAACTCTTGCTTTTCCTTCCTATAAAGAAATGTGCTTCAACAAGATATAAACAGAGATTCTGTGAGAAACCCAATTGCACCAGTTTGGAGCGGCAAGAGCAGGTCACAAAGAAGAAGGGGAGTACCACTCAGAACCTGTTTTTCTAGCTTTTAATAACAGCATCAAAAATGGAGATCAGGCATGGCTACACCAAGCAGCAGAGCATGGTTTGATGGGCATTCCCTGATGCTTGATGGAGCCAATAGAGGACTTTAAGGCCTGCGTTTTAAAGGCATCAGGTAGTAAAATTAAAATAGGGTATATAACTTCCTAATTACTAGAGAAACTTGATCAAATAGACCATAGTTCACACTGCCAAAAAGAGAAAAAGAAAATAAAATAGAAGAAAGAAGTAAAAAAAAAAAAAAAATCATAATGACAAAAAGGGACTAAACATATCACTTAATGACAATAAATGAAAATGAGATAATGCTCTCTATTAATATCTGGCAAAGCATATTTGAAGGCAAATAAAAGCATATGACAAAACCAAGAGGGACACTTTCTTTCTTTTAAAAATTAAGAATATAATCACCAAAGAAGATAATGCTCATGAAAGTTTATGTACAGAATTACCTAGTAGCAAACTATATAAATAAATGTGGTTGAAAACACAAAAGGCGATTGACAGAAAATCAATAGAAGTGAGAGATTTTGATGTATTTTTATGAATGCTTACCAGATAATAGGCAAAAAACTAATGGATATTTAAGATCTAAGTCACGAAGCCAATTTGATATGATGAAATAAATATGTAGTTATACTATACAATTCAAATTCCGTGACTAACTTAAATACGATTATATTGTTTACAAAGCCAACCTCAATACAGTCCACAAAATAGAAATTCTCTCAATGTCTGACATCAGTGCAAAAAACTAGAAGTTAATATCAAAAAATATAAAAGATACTCATAAAATCATCTCTTTTTAACAAATAAAAAACCATAAATAATGCTTAACAAAGGAACAGGAGAAATGGTGGTTATGGAATATTTAATAAACAAAATAAAAACTCACATATATAAAAATTTATGGGATGTTGTCACAGTTCTAATTAGACATAAATTTACAGTATAAAATACTTTTGATATTAAACAAGAAGGAGTAGAATGACACAAGTTAATTATTCATATTAAGGTTAGAAAAATAAGGGTGAAACAAAAACAAACCAGGAGTAAAAGAGAAAGGATCTATTACTATAAAAGCAGATTACATAAATAAATCTGAGGTTTTCTTTTTAAGAAAATGTTATTTTCAATCTCTAGCTAGTCTTTTTAAGAAAAAAGATCAGAAAACTCATATATTCCTAGATTCAAAGGAAATTAAATTTATGAAAATCACAATGCACTATTTTATACTGTTTTGAAAAAACACGAATTAAATGGTCAGTTCTCCCCTGTTTTAAAATACAACTTTTGTGATATACCAAATACTTATATGTTTTATGTTTTATTTCTGGAGTTTTATCCCATACCTTTAATCTGCCTGGCTATTCTAGGACTAACATCACACTGTTTTAATTATTGCAAGTCTTTTAAGACACTTAAATAGTAGGGAGGTCAAGCCTTTCATTATTTTGCTGTTTCTAAATTTTCTTAGCTATTCTTATTCATTTTTTACTCTAGAATAATTTTGTCTGGTTACAAATTTCATTGAAATTACAGTAAGTATGTTATTTGATTTTGGAAGTATTAAGTTATTTGCAAATATTTAATTTTTTAACCAAAATCATAGTATGTCCCGCCACTCTTTTGGATTTTATTTTAGGTCATTAAAGTTTTGGGGATTTTAAAAAATAAACATATTTATAAGTCTATTCTTAGGATTTTTTTTCTACTGTGAATTTTTTATTTTCTACTCAATTTTTCACTGTAGAAATCTGTTTATTTCCATATATTTATTTTATAGCTAGTCACATAATTGAAGTATCTTACCAATACACAAATTTGAATTTCTTTCCTTGGTTTTCTAGGAAGTCAATCAGAATATAAGAAGAAAAAGATAAATCTGACTCTTCTATTCCAGGTATGACCTCTCTTGTTTATTTTCTCGTCTTATTGCACTAGGTAGAAGTTTCACAAAAAGTTCACTATTAATGATAAAAACATACATTTTTGTTTAAGGGTACACTTTTTGTTTTGCTCTGATGTCTGATTTTTAATTATTTTAAGATATTTTTATTATGTTAGGAGAGTAATCTTTCAATTTTACTTTACTGTGACATTTTAAAAAATTCAACTTTGATAGAACAACCACTAAGAAAGCTATACAAAAGGGTATACTCAAAAACACTATAAATAAATCAAGATGGAATCCTGAGAAAATGTACAAGTATCCCACAGGAAGTCAAGAAAAGAGAAACAGAGGAATAAAAAACTGAGAAAACAAACAGTACCATTTCAGACTTATGACCTGTCATATCAATAATTACCTTAAAAGTAATTGATCTAAGTACATCAACTAAAAGATAGAAATTTGTAAAATGGATTAAAAAAAGAAAGATCCAACTATATGCTGTCTATAAGAAACGCAATTCAAATACAACCTATGTGGGTGGAAAGTAAAAGAATGGAAAAATATGTGCCATCCAAACATTATTTTTAAAAAAGAAGGATGACCACATTACTATAGTAAAGTAGACTTCGGAACAAAGAAAATTACTAGAGACAAAGAGGGACTTTACATCATCATAAAAGGATCAACACGCAAAGAAGACGTAATGATCCTAAAAATAGGTATGTACCAATTATGTGAAGCCTCAATATACATGAAGCAAAACTGATAGAGCTGAAAGGGGAAATAGAGAAATCAACAACTACAGTTACAGACTTCAACACCCTACTCTCAGTAATTTATCAGACTACTAGGCAGAAAGCCAACAAGGATATAGAGAAACTGAACAACAAAATCAACCAAAAGAAAAATATATCAAAAACCCATAAAATATTCAACGAAGTAGACCACATCTTGGGCCATAAAACAACCCTAGCAAATTTGTTTTAATAAAATCATGAAGAGTTTGTTTTCTGACCATTATGTACTCAAACCAAGAAAGACAACAGGAAAATCTCCAAACATTAGGAAATTAAACAATATACTTCTAAATAAACCATTGGGTAAAAGAGAAAGTGTGAAAGGAAATTTAAAAATATACATAATTCAATGAAATGAAAATACAACATATCAAGATATGTGGGAAACAACTAAAGCAGCCCTGAGAGAAAAATTTATTGTACTAAAATGCTTACATTAAAAAAGAGGAAAGTTCTCATATTAATAATGCAAGTTTCTATATCAAGAAATGAGAAAATGAAGAGCAAAATGAACACAAAACAAGCAGAAAGGAGGACATAATAAAGGTAAGGGCAAAATCCAATGAAATTATCACAAAAATAACAGATATAAACAATGAAACAAAAGGGGGTTCTTTAACAAATAATAAAATTATAAAAGTCTAGCAAGACTTACAAAGATAAAAAGACAGAATACAAACATCACCAATATCAGGAATGAAACAAGATATTACTACAGAATCTTCAGCCATTAAAAGGAAAATAACGGAATACCACGTAGTTCTTTATGTTCATAATTTCAACAACTTAGAAGATTGAACTAATTCCTCAAAACCACAAACTACCAAAACTCACCAAGATGAAATAGACAATTTGAATAGTCATAAACCATTAAAAAAATTGAATCCATTGATTAAAATTTCCCCCCAAAGAAATCTCAGGCCCAGATGGTTTCACAGGAGAATTCTAAGCATTTGAAGAGGAAGTAACACCAATTCTACACAATCTTGTTCAGCAACAGAAGAGGAAGGAACATTCACAACTCATTGTATGAAACTACTATCAATACTAGATAGAAAGAGGACAAGAAAAGAAAAATACAGACCCATATTTCTCATGAACTTAGTCAAAAAACTCCTCAACAATATATTAACAGACTGAATCCAAAAATGTATAGACATAATTATATACCATGTACAACTGAAATTTCTTCCAGAAGTGCAAGCCTGGTTCAACACTTGAAAATCAACGTAATCCACCATTTCAAGCTAAAAGGAAAAATGATATGATTATTTATATAATTTTATATGATTATTATTATCAATTTATGCAGAGAAATCACTTGAAAATTCCAATACTCATTCATAATGAAAACTCAGAAAAATAGGAACAGAGGGAAATTAATTTGATGAAGAGCATCTACAAGTGATGTATATCTATCATAATATTTAATGCTGAAAGAATGAATTCTTCTCCCTAAGATCAGAAACAAGAAAGAATGTCTGCCTTCATCACTCACATTCAACATAGTGCTGGAAGTTTTACTGAGCAATAAGAAATAAAGAGCATGCATGCCTAAAAGGAAAGCTATTTGTAGTTCACCTTATAACTTTATTGTCTACATGGAATACCCCAAGACATCACAAAACTGTCTCCTAGAACTGATCAATGATTTCAGTAAAGTTTCAAGATACAAGATCAACACAGAAAAATCAACTGTATTTCTATAAACTAGCAACAGACCAGTAGAAACCAAAACTAAAACCAAAATATAATCTATAATTATGCCAAAGCAAATGCAGTAGTTATAAATCTAATGTTATATATATATGTTATATATATAATATTATAGATGTATAACCTCTATGCTGGAAATTACACACTGCTAATGAATGAAATCAAAGAAGATCTAACTAAATGAAGAGACATACCTCCTTCATGGATTGGGAGACTCAACGTAGTAAAGATATCAATTTTCCCCAAATTGATCTATGGGTTTAATGCAATTCCTATCAAATTCCCGGCAACATATTTTGTAGACTTAGACAAGTTAAATTTATACAGAAAAGCACAGGCTTTAAAATAGCTAAAAACGAATTTGAAGAAGAATAAAGTGAAAGGTCTCACTCTACAATAATAAGGCCACTACACAGTAATTCAAGACAGTGTGATATGGGTGGAGGGACACACACATAAGGGTGAGAACCCCAAAATAGTCCTACACAAATATGCCCAACTTATTTTTGACAAAGGTATAAAAATAATTTGATAGAGGAAGGATAGCTTTTTCAATAAATGGGGCTGGAGAAATTGGGCATCAATATGCAAAAAAGACAAACCTTTACCTAAGTCTCATACATTATACAAAAATTAACTTAATGGATCACAAATTTAAGTATACTAAAAGTGTAAAACTTTAAGAAAAAATACTTTAAGAGAAAACCTTCAGGATCTAGAGCTTGCCCAGGAGTTCCTGGACATGACACCAAAAGCACAAGTCATAAAAGGACAAATAAAAGGATAAATTGGACTTCATCAAAAATAAAACTTTGCTCTGCCCAAACTCTGTTAAGAAAATGAAAAGACAGTCTACAGACTCGTAGAAAATATTTGCAAACAAACAAACCAGTTAGAAAATGGGCAAAAGACAAGAATAGACATTTTAGTGAAGAAGATACACGGATGGCAAATAAGCACATGAAAAGATGTGCAATATCATTAGCCATTAGGGAAATGCAAATTAAAACCACAAGGAGATATTACTACACACCTAAAAGAATGGCTAAAATAAAAAATAGTGATATAACCAAATGCCAGCGAGGATTCAGAGAAACTGGAAAACTCATATATTGCTAGTGGGAATGTAAAATGAAAATGAGTATGGCAGTTGGTTACAAAACTAAACATATGCATACCATATGACCCAGCAACTGCACTTTAAAAAAAATTTTTTTTGAAGATGAATTGAGCCATTTATTCAAGAGAAACAAAAACTGATGTTCACAGAAAAACCTGCACATAAATTTTCATAGTAGCTTTATACATAATAATCAAACTACACTAAACAACTCATAAGTCCTTCAATAGGTGAATGGTTATACAAACAAACAAACAAACAACAGCTGTGGTACATCCATACCATGAAATAAAGCTCAGCAATGAATGGAATAAACTATTGATACATGCAACAACTTGGATGAATCTCTACGGCATTATGCTGAGTGAAGAAAATCAGAAAGGTTACATGATTATATTGATACATATATAACCTTAATGATTCATTTATACAACATTTTTGAAAATAAAATGACAAATCATAGAAATAGTGAACAGATCAGTGTTCATCATGCGAAGTGTCTGTGTCTGTGAACATCAGCATAAGGGGTCCTTATGATGGAAGTGCTCTGCACCTTGACTGTGGTGGTGGTCACACTGGTGACAAAATTGCATAGAACTAAACACATGTAAATGAGTGCATGTAAAACTGGCGGAATTCGAATAAGGTTGATAGATTTCATCAGTACAAATTTCTCAGTTGTGATATTGTACTATAGCTATGTAAGATGTTACACTGGGAAAACTGGGTATATTATCTCCATGTTATTATTCTACATTGTTTCTTACAACTGTGTGTGAACGTACAATTTGCTCAAAATGAAAAATGTTTAAAAAATAGATCTTTGGTAATGTTTTATGGTAATCATATAGTTTCTCTATTGATTTAATACTAATAGGTTTCCCATAATGAACCATTCATGAAAGCCCAGATTAAAGCCCAACTGGGTATGGCATGTTAATTTTTCTCTGTATATCTAGATTTGATTGATTTGGTCTTCTAATATGGTTTAGGTGTTTTAACATCCATGTGCACAATTGAGATTAGACTGTAGTTTTGTTTTTCAGTGTTGTGCAACCTTTGCAAATGTAACCAGGAAACTTTCCATCTTTTTCTATGCTCTGATTCGGTTTATATAGCATGGAACTTCTTTGAATTTTTTGAAAGAATTCACCCACAGCACTATTTGGATCTACATTTCATGGAGACAATTCTTTGAAGACAATTCCAGTTTCTTCCAGTGTTTATTGTTATATTAAGTTTGTTAACTTTTCCAGCCAATGTTGTCACTTTATATTTTCATAGATTCTTTAATGTTTCCAAATCTATTAGTACTGAGTATATATTTGATATTATATTACAATTTTAACATCTTGTTTATGTAGTAATAGCTAATATTTCAGTTCCAACTCACCCTAACCAAAATTTATGTGTTCTTCTTGTTCTTTCAGTTTTAGTTTTTCCATGCAACCTTTAAAACCAGTGGGAACAATTTTGGTGTAAGGAATCTTGTAGGGTTCTAATTAATTAAATAATTTATATTTATATAAAAGTCCCTGGAAAAAATGGAATTTATTTGATCTCCGGTTGGAGAAGCCTTTTCTAAGCATAAAAGCAAAAGGGAAACATAAAAAGATTGATATGTTTAACTAAGCCAAAAAGTTATGAGAAAACCTGTATATATCAAAACATTGTAGATATTTCAACACATGGTGCAAGAACAATTAGGTATCTATAACCAACAAATGAACTTTGACCCATATAATCTCATCATATGAAAAAATTAACTTAAAATGTATCATCGACCTAAATGTGAAACCTAAAACTATATAACTTCTAGAAGAAAACACAAGAGAAAAATCTCTGTGACTTTGCCAGCGTACAGCTTTCTTAGCTACAACAGCAAAATCACTATCCGTAGAAGAAAAAAAAGTGATAAATTTAAATTGGACTTCATCAGAATTGAAAATTTCCTCTCTCCAAAAGACACTATTAATAAGAAGCAAAGCCAAGCCACACACTGAAGAAAATATTTTCAAAGCAAACATTTGAAAAAAGACTTCTTTCTGGAAAGTAAAGAACTCTCAAAATTCAATAACAAGAAAAGAAAAAAAATTCAATTATAAATGGATAAAATATTTGAGTAGACACTTCACCACAGAAGATACACAGAGGACAAATAAGCACATGAAAAGATGCTCAACATCATTAATGATCAGGGAATGCAAATTAAAATCACAATGAGATACTACTGCATACATATTAGAATGGCAAATGGCTAGAATTAAAAACACTAATCCTCACATATGCTGATGAGAATGTGGATGAATTAGAGCATTGACACCCTACTGATGGAAATGTAAAATGGTGCCACTCTTTGAAAAATTGTTTAATTGGTTATATTTCTTAAAATAGTAGACAAACTCCTGCCATATGATCCAGCCATCTCACTGCTATGTATTTATGAAATACAACGACAATGGAAATATAAGTCCATGCAAAAACATGTACACAAATGTTCATCTAGATTTGTTGATAATATTCAAAAACTGAAAATAACCCAAATATCCATAAAGTGTTGCATGGATAAACAAAATGTAATATATTCGTAGAGTGAACTAGTATTCATCAATAAAAAATTATAAACTCTTGATATATGCCACAATATGTATGGTTCTCAAATAATGTGTATTGCTATTGTATGTGTAATATTTAAATCATTCCATAGTTGTTATGCTGATAATACATCTCAGATTCAAATTCCAAAGTGAATCAAATCAGAATTCCTAAGTAGGAATCTGTTCTGTGATCCTCTACAGTTGGAAATGCTGTGCTTCTTAACCAAGCTCTTTTTTTCTGGTACTGCTCCTTCTCTCTGAACTAGACTCTCCTTTCTGCTGCAGGTCACTCCCCAAATGTATTTCTCTGTCCATGGGCATTTCTACATTTTCTTTCTTTACAAAACAAGTATCTTAGTTTCAGTATCCTTTCCCCCCAAAATATATGTTTAAACTCAAGCAGTTAAAGTTTCCCCACCTGAAGTAACTTTTTCAGTATAATTATAAGTGCAGTGCTTTTTAAATCTTGCTTGATTTGTGTTGGTTTCTCTCTGTTGCTTCTACCTGCCTCTCTATATTATTCCTTTATTCAGCAAGCATTCAAAATATCCTTCTTAAAAACGGTACAGATGAACCAGTTTGCAAGGCAGAAATAGAGACACAGATGTAGAGAAAAAACGTCTGGACACCAAGGGAGGAAAGGGGCGGGTGTGATGAATTGGGAGATTGGGATTGACATATATACACTAATATGTATAAAATAGATAACTAATGAGAACCTGCTGTATAGCACAGGGAACTCCACTTTGCTGTACAGTAGAAACTAACACATTGTAAAACAACTATATCCCAATTAAAAAAAAAAAAAGAAAAAGAATCCTTCTTATACGCCAGTCATTGTTCTGGGTTGTAGAGATACAAAGTGGGGTAAAACATGATCCTATTTTTGAAGATAAAATGATCTGCTTGGAACAAGAGACAAGAAACAAGGATAACACCAATGCCCAGAGAGCTACAAAGAAGATGTGCACAGAGGCTCCAGGGCATGGGTGGTGGGGTTCTTGTCCTGAAGTGTTCTACTTTCTAAACTTCGAATTTTGTGGACAGTCAACAAATGCCATTGCCCAAATGTTCAGATATTGTTTCATAAGTGGAATATAATCCACATGGAAATAAAAACACATATCTGAAATGTATCACTGAATATAGAAATGTGATTAAAAGATAAGATTAAGAAGACTACTTTAGTCTTTGAAAATCTCACCATTGTTTTCATTGTGCACCCTTGCGACGTGGCACCTGGCTAAGATCTGATAAGGGGATCCTAAGGTTTCTGGCTCTAGTAGTACGGTAGATTAGATACCATGAATGTCCTCTGGGTACAAACACCAAAAAGGCAAGATATAATTTAATGAAGATTCTTTTAATGTTCTAAAGTGGAAACTCCTCAAGTGGCAGAATAAAGAGTGGTACCCGTTTTTGTGCTAGTATCATACAGTATTGATTACTGTAGCTTTGTAGTATAGTCAAGGGAACCCTCTTGCACTGTTGGTGGGAATGTAAATTGATGCAGCCACTATGGAGAACAGTATGGAGTTTCCTTAAAAAACTAAAAATAGAACTACCATACGACCCAGCAATCCCACTACTGGGCATACACCCTGAGAAAACCATAATTCCAAAAGAGACATGTACCACAATATTCACTGCAGCACTATTTATAATAACCAGGACATGGAAGCAACCTAAGTGTCCATTGATAGATGAATGGATAAAGAAGATGTGGTGCATATATACAATGGAATATTACTTAGCCATAAAAAGAAACAAAATTGAGTTATTTGTAGTGAGGTGGATGGACCTAGAGTCTGTCATACAGAGTGAAGTATGTCAGGAAGAGAAAAACAAATACCGTATGGTAACATATATATATGGAATCTAAAAGAAAAAAAAGGTTCTCATGAACCTAGGGGCAGGACAGGAATAAAGATGCAGATATAGAGAATGGACTTGAGGACACGGGGAGGGGGAAGGGTAAGCTGGAACGAACTGAGAGGGTAGCATGGACACATATACACTACCAAATGTAAAATAGAGAGCGAGTGGGAAGCAGCTGCATAGCACAGGGAGATCAGCTCGGTGCTTTGTGACCACCTAGAGGGGTGGGATGGGGAGGGTGGGAGGGAGACGCAAGAGGGAAGAGATATGGGGATGTACGTATATGTATAGCTGATTCACTTTGTTATACAGCAGAAACTAACAACATTGTAAAGCAATTATACTCCAATAAAGATGTTAAAAAAAAAAGTGGTATTCGAAGTGGACAGTCAGCATAGACTACAGAATACAGATAAGTAACCACTGGAGGCTAGAGTTGAAATTCAAACATTTCCAGACAGAGACTCAGAGTCTACCATTCACAAGCATTATTGAAAAAGGCTACTTCAGGAATTAAAAATGTATACAATGGAATATTACTCAGACATGGAAAAGAATGAAATAATGCCATTTGCAGCAACATGGATGGACCTAGAGATGATCACACTAAGTGAAGTAAGCCAGACAAAGAGAGACAACTATCATGATATCATTTATATGTGGAATCTAAAAAAATGATACAATGGACTTATATACAAAACAGAAATAGACCCACAGACATAGAAAGCAAACTTACGGTTACCAAAAGGGAAGTGGGGGGAGGGATAAATTAGCAGTTTGGGATTAATATATACACACTACTATATATAAAATAGATAAACAACAAGGACCTACTTTATAGCACAGAAAAATGTACTCAGCATTTTGTAATTACCTAGAAGGGAAAAGAGTCTGAAAAAAAATAGATATATATGTATGTATAACTGAATCGCTTTGCTGTACACCTGAAACTAACACAACATTGTATATGAACTATATTTCAATTTAAAAAAAGAGTAATGACAATGGCTACTTCTTTTGGAATATATACTCTGGGTTTTGCTAACAAAAAAATGAATCTCTAATGATAAAATACATATTTTAAATAATTAAAAACATGAACCCTCAAGTCAGCAGAAAAGTGAAAGAGGAAATTAAAAATCATGTAGACAAAAGAAATACATTCATAAAAGAATATTAATGGAAAGGAGGAAGACAGGTACTAAGGCTTATTATAAAGCCATAGTGACTAAATCATTGCGATGCTTGTGGAAGGGTAAACAAATTGACCACTAGAAGAGAATCGGGAGATTGGGAACAGACATCTACACACGTGTGTGTGCGTGTACACACAGGAGCTCAGCATGGTGCCTCTATATTGTGCTGGGATGACAAATAAGGAGAGACATGATGGGCTAGTCAATAAATGGTGCAGAAAAAACTGGAAGGAGAAGAGATTGAAAAGATAAAATTAGATTGAAAAGATAAAATCAGATAAGGATAATATTGAGGATAGTTCCCTGTGCTATACTACCTCACACTCTTTTCATGAAAACTATATTCCAGATGGACAAGTGCTTTGAGTATGAAAAATAAAACTAAAAATTTTAGAAGGAAATATAAGAGAATGTACTTTTGATACAGAGTTTAAGTATTTCTTAAATGACAGCAAAAAAGAACACACTACAAGATTTATTTGTCAGCATAACATAAAGATGCCATAAAATAGAAGTTCAGAAAACAAATTTAAACAACCAGCTATATAATCATTAAAGAATTAGCATCCATAATATATTAAGAATAAGTTCAAGTAAGAAAATATAAGCCTTAAAATAAGTAGGTATAGAAAGAAAATTTATTGGCAAGAGTAAATTAGGAAAAGATGGTGATGTGCTTTAGTGGGTTTTAGGGTCAGGCTGACTTGCAATTCAATGCCATATTAACTGTGTCACCTCACTGGAATAGAATAAGCTTGAATTATGATAGTGGTGTCCAGAGTAGAATTATCATCATAATGATATTTTATTCATTCAACAAACAGTTCCATAGGGCTTACCATGTAACAGGGACAGAGGTACTGTTACTTCTCTCTACCTGGGACATGAAGAAATGCAGGTACAAGGAGCGTAAGAAACTAGTACTCAAACCCAGACTGCTGACTCGGGGTTCAGAGCCTGTACTCCTTACATACCCTCTCTCAATTCAAAGGATGTATATGTGTATGTATATGTGTATTTGTATGTATATTGTGTATATGTATGTGTATATGGGTCTGTGTATGTATATGCACATATATGTATGTGTGTATGTGTATATGTGCATGTGAATGTATATGTGTATGTATGTGTGTACATGTTTAAGTGTGTGTATATTATATATGTATATGTGTATGTATACTGTGTATATATGTGTATGTGTATGTGCATGTGTTTTGTGTATGTACGTATGTGTATGTATATTGTATATATGTATATGTGTATGTATATTGTATGTATGTGTGTGTATGTGTATGTATCTGTATCTGTGTCTGTATATGTGTATGTGCATGTGTTTTGTGTATGTATGTGTATATGTGTATGTATATTGTATGTATGTGTGTATATGTGTATGTATATGTGTCTGTGTATGTATATATGTGTGTGTAACATATACCATCAAGTATACACTAGCAAGATTAGTACAAATTTATAGAATAATTAGGATTTTTTAAGTTGGGAGATTTTGGATATTTACACTCTGAAAAGGCTACGTATTTTTAATTTGTAGGATGACTCAGAGTAATTCTGGGGTTTTGCTCTAGCGGTCTAAAATGATTCTATCAAGAAATATATAGAAAGTCTCTCAGAAATAGTGTTATCTAATGGGAATCAATGAGAGTTCAGTCCTTAAAAGAAGACTTCTGCTACTGAAGAAAAAGAATTTGGCAATTTACTTCAGTAATTAAGTCGGAAAAAACCCTCTTGCTTCAATAACAAGCAGAGAGCATACTTTTCAGGTTTTTCCTTTTCATCTTTCTAAATGAACTAGTGTAGGCAAAAACGCTCGTGTACACTAAACAGTACACGTAAAAGCCAATTTTGCGTAGGGCAGGGCTGATTTCCCAGCTCTGCCCTCCTCCCACCCAAGGGCAGCTCCATCTCTCTGGCTTTCCCCTCCGGATCACAAATGTCTTAGTGACGCCTGAGTGCCCCTCCACCTTCTTACACCTGGGAAATAATTTTGGGTCTTCATTTATACTTTAAATACAACAGGTACATCAATTGTTAAAGCTCACAGATATTGGAATCTTTATGGCAGTAACTCCGATTTGTAGGATGAATGTCTTTTTCCTCCTCCATCAAAGAAAGATAGGCAATTTTGATCTGATGGAGCCTAAATCCGGGGTCTACTCCTAACTCTGAAACTATACGTAAACATGGTTTGTGCAAGGTGTGTGTGTGGAGGTAGGTGAGAATTGTGTCCTTGGAAAATTGAGGAAATGTCTGGACCAGCCCCTCCCACCGATGTAAGCATAGTCTCTCTTCTTTGTGTCCAAGATGCCCGGATGCCAGGGATTTGGTGCACGTGTCTCTGAGGTCACGTGTCTCCTGCATTTCTCCATCCCCTCAGCTTCAAGATGGGTCTCTGGGCTCAGGCAGCTTTGGGAAAGGGCCGTGGTGACTGGAACCACTTTCTTTCTAGGTGCTCAAGGGAGGAGCTCAGGGAAACTGCTGACACTGAGGCTGGCTGGAGATGCTGGGAGATGCCAAGTGAGGAGACAAACCAAACCTCCATTTATAGCTCTTTCTGTGAACAGCTTTCCTTCTTCCTAATTACCCTGCAGCACCATCATGGGTATCTGTACCATGCCCTCCAATGTGTCAGCGTAACAGTTTGGGGCCTTCTGTTTGTCTACACCGGCAAACAGTACGTGGACAATCATTGTATGGCATGTCCCACCCTCCCCTCTGCCGTGTGAGCAAGCAGAGGTTAAAACTGTGAGGCAGCACAATTTGTCAAGAATATGTGTTCTGAGTCAGAGAGGCCTGGGTCTGCATACGGTTCCAGCTCTTACTCTGTCCCGTTGGAAAGTTATTTCAGCTAGCCCTTGCTTTCTCATCTGTGAAATAAGGATAATAGTGGCTACTTCAAAGTGTTTCTGGGAGAATTAATTGGGACAATGCATGCTAAGTGCCTGGTACATAGTAAGTACACAATAATAATAGATGCTATCATAGCATAATCATAAGACCTCCCTTTCATGATAACATAAGGCACTCAAAAAAACCCATTCCTTTATTGAATTATATATTCTGAGGTCTTAGAATGTTATTAAACTATGAACTCATTTAAGGCATCATGTGATTAAAAAATGAATTGGCCAGAATTGGGGGATCAAAAATTGGTTAAAAATATTGAATTTGTAAAATTTAAATGTAGTGATTTTGTTAAATCGCTAGAGAATACTGAAGAACAGCTAGTAATAGAGGACAGGTTAAGTTTAGATCGCAAAGACAATCTAATTCTTAATTTGATTTGTAACAATGTGTGCTTCTTGAGCAACTATCTATAGTACCTCCTGCCTTTTTTTGTCTCACCCCATAAAAGGTGAGATTTACAAATGAAGAAATGTTCATTGGGGAGGGAACAACAGAGAAAAACAAGGGTCTGAATAAATCTCCCATTGGATAAACCAGTTACATTCACAGATACGGTGCCCCGTGGTTAAAGAGAATCCATTATTCATGGGTTATTTATTGGAACAAAGTTTTGGCCGCGCAAGTTTCCCTCATAACTGCCCAAATGAACTATTGTGCAATTTTTTCCTCCCTAAATATCACAATGCAAAAGGAAAGCATAGACAGGACAGGTAAAGGTGAAGTCGGTATTCAACTAACATTTTTGTTTTAAAAGTAAAAAGAGCAGAGATTTCTGTAGCTTGTTTGAAAAGCCCAACAACCACAGCTGAAACTGACAAGGTCTGACATCTCCCCCTGCTTTTCCTGCTCCCATTTTCTATGAAAATACTGTAGACACTGGATCAGGAAAGACAGCGGAGCCTTAAAATAATCACTCTTTCAATTTGCCCCGTGTTAGTTTCCATAAGAGACAAAAGTGGGAGCTGTAGCCGGCAGCGAGCAACTGTCTTGTTAGAACCTCCCTTGTCGATTCAGCTGTTGGCTGAAATCTGAAAGTGGCATTTTTCAAAAGGCCCTTTGGCTTCTGAGTCGATGGAGTTTTCACTTTGGAAAGCAATAAAATCGAATGGAAAAAAAGTGAAAATTACTTCCAAGTTTTCATATACCTTAGGATACTATTTCTCATGCAAAGAACTTTTTATTTCTCTGCCTGGTAGTTTATGTATGAGAACCGAAACCCACTTTATAAAAGTGAAAAGATACATCAAAAAATGAAACTGTGCATCTTTGGAAGGTTAAATCCTGGATCTTGGATGTGGGCTACCGTAACTGTAAACCTTGTCGTGTGAAATTGCTTACATAAACATTCCATTTCGGGAGGTAGCTGAGTTTCCATCGAATACCATTCTTGGTTCCTTCATATTTTACAAAGAAGTTGTAAAGTTACAAAAGCTGGACAGACTTCCACAAAGAAAGGTAGAGAGGATTTATAGAAAACACAGCCAGCCATGGAATTTAAATTGTTTTAAAAATATATTCACTTGGGAAAGAATATTATTCAAAACGTTACCACTGAACAGAGTTTCAAGCACTAATTCTTATAAAACTTTAAAATACAGAAGCCTCAAATACTCCTCAATACGTGATTTTTTTGGAGGGGGGGAAGCACTTTACAAACGTTCACTGCTATGAATGTACAATACAGTGTAGTAGTAATTCTTAGATAAAAGTTTTATCAAAAATCTGTGAGGTTTGAAAAATATCCCACAAAAGTAAGTCTAAATGATGTGTTCTGGCTTCTCTGCTGTAGTCATCAAATCTCTAATATGTTTCTTTAAGATGGGGAAAAACCCACTCTATTGTGAGAGAGAAAAGAATGAAAACAATATAAAGAGGAAACATTTATTATACATATTTACGCAATTTAAGTGGAAAGTAATCTGTCAGATACACACTTATACCAGAGAGTAATCCATCCAATACATTAAAGTATGTGATCTAAATCATCTGTGAAACCTTCCACACTTTCACTTTCTCTTTGATTTTTACCTGCAACGTCACAAATGACAAAGACCACAACGAAAGGATGCTGGCTCTGACTTTTTTTTAAAGTTTAACAGAAAAATCACATTGCAATTTTCACTTTTGACCCTTTTTTTTTAACATTCGAATATTTATATCTAAAAAAATCATGTTCTTCAACTTATTTCTCATTTCCCACTCCCATCACCTGGGGGCATTAGTGTTCACATATCTTGCTTTTTTTTTTTTTTTTTTTTAAATCAAAGAAGAGGCCAGGTTTGTAGATACATTTACATATTTCTGCATTAGATTTAAGTTTTTCACAAAATTTTTTTTTTTTTGATATTCGAGGCTCGATGTTGGAGCAAAGCTAAGTATTAGGATTGGGGTGTGAGAAAGATGCCGCAGACTGGAAGTTACAGATTTAAAAAGAACAGACAATTCTGGAGGAAAATTGCTCCGCTTAAATACATCAGGAGTCTGGTGTGCCTTTCAAGTGGTTACTAAACAATTTGTGTGTAAGTAGGATCGCAGTAATGGAAACACCGTTCAGCTTGCCTACTCTTCCTTCATCACTCATTAATGCCTTTGCCATGGGTTCTTTATGGGGCATCCATTAGGAGTCTACGCTAATAACAGTTTAATCCCACTACACCCAATTATATATCCCCCTTAACCAGTGTCTGCCTTCCTTTGCCCCTCTCCCTCGGAATTATGCCTAATAAAATAGAATACGCTAACAGAGAGTACTGAAAAGGCAACAAACCTCTCCCTTCCCAACATTAAAAATTACAAATAGTAACTGTAACGCAACAGAAATAGCCAGAGAGTGGGCTGAAGTGCATAATGATGTACAGATGGCCTCTCACCCCATCTTCTATCATTAATAATACCACACCTGACAAAAGACACTGCCCGCTAGAACAAAACTACATAAACACCCAAGATTTTATTAAACAACCCATTTTAGAACTTAAATCATTAAACCACATCTCCACGGGCTCTTCAGAAGGGCTGTCTGAGAAAAATAATGGACTGTCTGCAAACTTTTATCTTAGCTATTGCCTCTAGAGTTGTGCTGTTTAATTATTAAAATGTGGTATTAATGAAACATGCAATCCTGGAAAGGAAACTACTTTTATCATGGCACATGAAAGGCAAAAATTTAATATACTGCATATACTGTATACACATTACAAATATATTTGCATCCACCTTCTAAATAGCAAGCACCCCCTAACTCCCCCTTCCTCTCCTTTACAGCTGCTCAATCTGCAAGAATGTGCAGAAGTAATTTATCTGAAATGGCCACTATTGTTCTTGATTCTGATTTGATTCCAAAAAAGCTAAATAATAGAAACCATTTTGAACATCTATTTTGTGCACCTGTTGTGCTGCATTATGATACTCTGCGATTTCCATTTACGTCACATCTCTTGACATGCCTTTGATACACCATGCTGCTTTGCTCAACAAAAATCCAGGATGCTAGAAACCAATGCCATACTTATTTTATTAACAAAATGGCAATGGCAAATGCTCCTGAATGGGAGCTCTGGAAGGAAACAGGAACAAGTCCATCTGACTACCAGCCAGACTACATTTAACCAACGTTAAGTAGATTTAAAGTAGTTGAACAGCCTGGAGGGACTTAATAAAAATATAAGATATTACTATCGTTAATGATTCTGTTACTCAGGTAAAACAGTAAGACCTTGGTAGTTCCCTTTTTTCCCCTTGTTGTTTTGGTCCTTGAATGTAATGGAGCTGAGAATCTGAACAGGTTTTCTGCTGGACTCTCTGTGTGGGCTGGTTTCTTTGTTGATCAACTCAGGAAGCCATGGGATTCCGCATTTGCTGCTTTTTAACTCTGCAGCGTCATCTTAATTTGCATTTCAATATTATGGCTTCTTCGACATTTCAAATACTTCCTTAGTAGCTTCTCACCTTAGCTTCTCTGTATAATGACACCACAATTATATGAAGACTTACAGTGACCAAAAGGGGTTGGTTGTGATAGCTGTGGGTGAGAGGACCATCAGATTTGCGTAGCACTGGTGGACACATGGAGTTTGAAGTCTTGAAATACCCAAGTTGCCTTGGCTGTCTTTCATGTTTGTTAACAAGCTTCTTCCATGCTGAGTGGAGTCATGTAAATGCTCATGAAGCCCAGATATCTTTGGTCACCTTGACTTATGTCCAATGATCATAATGCCAAGATTTTATGGCATGGAGATTATCCCCTAACAGTGAAAGCGTCAAGAACTTTGGTGTGCCTCCTAGGTGGTATTAATGAATCATATGAAATGGTTCCTTTCAAAAATTTGAAGAAGATGAAAATTGTCAGACTCGTAGCATGAAACGGGACATCTAAAGTCAAGTCTGGCTCTGTCCTAATGTAGGACTCAATCTCTCCTTCAACATCTTTGACAGATGGTCTTCCAGGTTCTGTGTGAACTTTCCATCGAAGGGCAAAGCCTGTTGAACAAAGCCGTGTGCTCTATTTGTAAACAGCCTAATTGTTAGATAGTTTCCCTTCACACTGAGCTGAAATCTGGGCCTTTTGAAGCAGAACCAGATAACACGCAGAAATTCAGTGCCCACCAAGACCCCCTTCACGGGTGTGGGACCTGTGCCTTCACACCTGCCTGGTTTAAGGCTCTGTGGTCATCCTCTTGAAATTCTTAACCATTGTTAACAAGGGCTCCCACAGGTTCATTTTTACGTGACCCCACAAATGACCAGTTGATACAGATGCCAGTTGTGATCTAAGATGAGAGACCTATAAGATCTCTTACACAACATGCCCTTTTTCAGGGCTTCTGGTATTATATATGGCAAAATAAAATAATATCTATATATGTATCTTATCAGTGGAATTACATAATATTTTTTGGACTTATTTGCAAACCAGTTTTTAATTCACAGATCTTTTCCATTGCCATGTGCTCTCTCCCTCACACCTGCCCTCATGCCACTTAATTTAGTGGGGTGCCAGGATGGGGTTGGAATATAAACTTGATGAAGTCACAGTCTCTGAGCTTCAGTATGATTAAACTGCTCTCTCTTTTGCTTTTGAAGTACTAACTCAAACCCTCCCTGTCAGTCAAAGTAGTAGTACATGTTTTGGCTAAGTTAAGCAGGGTCTAAGCTAAGGAACAGCATGAAGTCAGAACACGTGGTTTGAATGCTGATTCATGCTTGACCTTGGAAGTGGCCCTCAACCCGGATGCGTTCCCTTCCTCATCCGGCCTGCCTGTACCTCCCACGGCTGCAGCCAAGCTTGACTCAGAGTGCTGGAATGTTGACTAACCCCAGGGCTTTGCTGAACTGGACACAGGGTTTCTCAGGCCCCAGCCTCGAGCTCTATCCTTCCCACCCCACCCAGATTCAGAGCCCACAGAGAAATGTCTTAGAAACCCCTGCCAGACAGACCTGCGCACAGTGAACGCAGACCTTGTGTTTTTTCTCTTGGTTTTGCCTGATGCTCTTCAGGGATCGTGTGTTATCTCACAGCTGTGGAAGAAATTCTGCAAAAAGTTTTCAAGGAAGAGCAAAGCTACTGGAACCTTCTTAGATCGTGGGCCTTGAGCATGAATGCATGAGGGAGTCATTTAAAGCACTAGCTGTTAAAGTTTGGGAAATGATCTCATCGAGAGGGAGAGAGATAAAGTACAAACCCAGTCCTGCTTCAGCCAGGACTGTCTGACTAGTGTGGAAGTGGGGCTCCCAGATTAATAACTAGAAGCCAGGACTCCAAGAGATTGACTGCAACAGAAATTATCACCTGAAAAAAACAGAATCTCAACACCCTGCTGATCAACAAAGCAAAGAATACTACTGGGATATCTCTAATCTCTATTCCCAAGAAAAAAAAATCATCCTTTCTATGAGATATGAATATTCCACTCCCAGTTGAAAGCCTACTTCAGCAAATATGATGGAAAATACGTTAAGTGGTGGTAATTTGGTGATTTGTTAGAATCTATTAATATGACCAGTTTAAAATTGGATGTGAATTTTATTGATGCATAACTTCAACTCTATGTCTCTTCTACCAGCTGGTTAAATGAACTAAGCTATAATTAAATTGTTTTTGATAATAAAAATCGAACATTTCTTAAAAGATAAAATAATGTGCATGAAAAGTGTTTTGAAATTATATTTCCATATAAAGTATTACTATCTTAAAAGTAAATTGCAATGTTTGGGTCTAGGAAAAAAAAAGCATCCCCTAATTGAACCTAAGAAGTGAGCGTGTGGATATTTGAATACTGTACACGCTCAGTTTTCAAGGTAGATGTGAGTGGCTTTGAACATTTCTCAGAAGTAGTTTTCTGTTGTGAAAACTTTTTGGTATTTATTTCAGATGAATAAAATCGCTCAGATGCCATATTTTGACTTTAAGATACCCTAACTGGCAATTTGGTGATTTCTCAGGACACACGCACACGCGTTCCTTACCAGGCTAGACTCTTGACCGGAAACAATCACTTTCATGAAAGCACATCACTTATTTCCTTATCTAGAAAATTTAGGTTTTCACCTATCAACCTCTCTTGTCAGCTTGGCCAAAAGAGAGAAAAGAAAATGGACATGGTGTTTTTGTACCTCCCCTCTAAGCTGGTATCACCTTTCTTTGGCTGGTGAGATAAAAATTGTGCTGCCAGCATCGGCTCTCCAGAGGGGACCACAGTCAGCGACCCCGCTCTCTGGGCCGCGGCTGTAGCCCAGGGCTCAAGACACATCTGCCAATTGCCCAGACCCTTGAGGACCCAGGTTCTCTCCAAATACCATTGTTGTTAAATAAGCAGCACATGGATCTATTTCAAGCAACAAGTCACAGCAATGGATTGCCTGGAAGTGTCTGAACTTGGAAGCATGTATTTCCTCCTGTACAGTCACGAGTTTCTGAAGAAGTTTTTCCCCACCGGAGAAAAAAATTCATAATCATTTTTTTTTTTTTCTGGGACATGTTCATTTCATGTGTGAAACCAGTTGGTAGGAGTGAGATATTTCTATTGACTGACTTCGACTATAGTGATTTTGTAATCAAGTAAAACATTAAACTCATAAACACGGAAGGAATTTACCATGAGGAAGGGATGGGAAACTAGGACAGGGCACGTAATATGGCAAGTACCCTTTTGATCTTTTTCTCTGAACTCTCTCACTTCTTGCAGGCATCGTTTTTGGAAGAGGAATTGAAATCCTGCATTATATTTATCTTCCCTCGCCCCAAATTCTCTTTGCTGAAGACCAAGGATAACTTTTTAACTGTTAGTCACTAGAAAGTTAAAGAGTGAAGATGAAGGAAGACTGGGGTGTGTTGACCTTCTACTCTGTTGGAGAGACTGCCTGGGTTGTTTATTTTTAAATTAATTAATTAATTAATTAATTTATGGCTGTGTTGGGTCTTAGTTTCTGTGTGAGGGCTTTCTCTAGTTGCGGCAAGCAGGGGCCACTCTTCATCGCGGTGCGAGGACCTCTTCACTATCGCGGCCTCTCTTGTTGCGGAGCACAGGCTCCAGACACGCAGGCTCAGTAGTTGTAGCTCACGGGCCCAGTTGCTCCGTGGCATGTGGGATCTTCCCAGACCAGGGCTCGAACCTGTGTCCCCAGCATTGGCAGGCAGATTCTCAACCACTGCGCCACCAGGGAAGCCCAGACTGCCTGGTTTTGCCCAATATGGACTTTCAGGGCAAAAGCTCTCTCTGCTCTCACCTTCCCATGACAATTAGCCTCCTCTGTTCCACCTCCAGCAATGTGGGGATATTAGGCTTTGGATGTCCGATTTCCATCGTTCTGATGGAACCCTCTTAACTCCTGCTGTCCACTCGCTTCAGCAGCTTATAGAGAGATGCTTATTATCTTGTGCCTCTCTTCTTTCTGGCATTTGTGAGGCTGGGCATGTTTTTTTAAAGCCAGAATAGAAAGAGATTCTGAGGAGACTAATACCATGTGGATATAGTCTTCTTTTTTATTTTATTATGATTGACAGAACGCCTATCAAAGAGTATGAAGTACTATTTCATTAAAATTAGAAGCTATAACTGTATCTTCTCTGACACATTAATTTCCAGAAACGACCCTTTTTCTGAAATGGACTTCCAGGTACCATGATGGGTTTCCAGGGAACAGAAGGAAATAACCATTATTTTCATGTCATCGGTGCTATCGACTTTCATAGGACCCTGGAACACAGTGCAATGCTCATCAATTGCTGTCCTCTCTCAATCTCTAGCTCCCTTTCTCATTCCCTCCATCTCTTTGTCTTTCAAGAATGAGGGAACATAAACACCCACCAATGTCGTGATAGCTGTATTATTAAAGTATTATTTGCCTGGTTGCTCCAGTTTTTACTTTACTGAAGAGCGGAGTACCACATGACACAAGATACTGGCTTTTCTGAGTCTCAGAAAGATGTCAGCTTCCTACATGGAAAACACACCTTGGGAAGGTCTTTGTTGCCAAAAGAACTGCCTCTTTTGGGGTTTCTATCGAAGTGTCAGGAAGACTGTTGTAGATGAAAAGCAGAAGAAATATTTAAAAATTATTTCCCCAGTCACTTGGGCATGGTAGATCTGTGTGGGACAGGCTGAGGTTGTTTTTCTTCCTTTCTCTCTCCAGGTCATGTGGAAGCTTGAGCCTATGGAGGCAACCAAGGTGAACTGGCTCATTCCACACAACGGGGTGGATCATTCACCACGGGGTGTCCTTGATGGTGTGCTGTCCACTCTAATTTTAAACTTCTAAGCAATGGGAGTCCCACCACTTCCCTTGGAAGATTACCCTACAGTCTAATAGACCTCAACATTAAGAAGATTTTCAATTGGTAATTGGTAATCAACCTAAATTTCCCTTTTCTTAATTTCATCCCATTACTCCAAACCCTATCCCCTTGTCCCACGGAGCACTTCGCCCTCATTAATGTTTACGCTCTCCAAATACTAATAGACTGCTGGAAAAAAAACCAAAAACAAAAACCAAAACCCAAACCCTCTCAGTTACCATTTAGCTAGACCACAGATAGTCACTTCTTCTTTGAAAAATATGTCAGTTTCCATATACACTGTTCTCCTTAAAAGCATTCTTTAATGGTAAAAGATTTAAGTATTTTTTTTTAATAAGCAAAAAAAAAGTCTATAAGTGAAAAACACAGCAGTCTGTAATAGACTAGAGGGGAATACATGCATTCTTAATGTGGGTGGGTGATAATGGTGTAGCTAACTTCACCTTCTTTTGCCCTTTACACAGACACAGAACAAACCATTAAGACAATTGGATGAAGACTTTTCCCCCCAAAGTTATCTATTTCTACTCTAGTTCTTTTGTAATAGTATCCTTGCATGTTATAAACTAACAGAGTGTTTTCCTGGTTGACAAAAACACTGATTGATAATGTATTGTCTATCAATAATCATTAATTTAATAAAACCATCGATATTAGTGCTAATAATTTGGGTTACTGCATGGTTATATAAAATATTACAGCAGAGTAATTCTGCAGGTGAAAACCAAGCCTTAATTTATGTCTCATTCATACCACTCACTGTTCTTTTCTATATCTAGACCACTTCACCAACTTGATTTACTGGTAAAGCAAAGACCGTGTTTTAGTAGAAAACCTTCAAAATAATATATGTTTTTAAAAATTGAGATTTCCATTTATTTTCCTCCAGTGTTTGAAAACTCCAGGCCCCTGGTCTCTGTTTAGAGGAATAATTAGATCCCCACTGTATCTAGATCCCTGTAGTAGCAGCTTGGTTCTGACTCTGTCCTTGAATGCTGTGATACTTCTTGATTCTTTTGACTTTTATCTTGAATTTTAAGCTAGTTTTCTGCTTACATTTGTGATCCCTGTTACATGTTTTACCTGAATATACAAGTCAATGGAACAGAAGGAATATTGCATAACTTTTGGAAAGTTATTCTATACCCTGTACCCTGAAACACTTAGTCCTCTAAGATGGTATCCTCGTGATGTAAACTATTGGCATTCCCGAAGATATTTATGTGCCTTTCTAGAAAACTGCTGGTTGACATCATGAACATTTGTAACACTTGTAACTGTTACCAGATTCAACAACATTTCAGTTTCACTACGTGGATACAAGTCCGAGACTGAGTGTTCTTCGCTATACTTCCTCCCTTAGGCCACATGGTTGAATGTCTAGGACGTTGCATTGATTTCTAAGAATTTTCTGTTCACATATTTGCTAGCAGCACATAAGATCCCTTTAAGTTGGAAACAAGAGAAATAAACTCTAGGAAACGTAAGCAGAATAGGGGGATTGGCTAAGATAACACTGTGGCATTTCAAGGCATCAAACGTGAGGAGTTGATGCATCTTGTCTGCAGAAAGAGCACAAAGGTGGCTGAAGCTAGGTCTTCTGGAATGATGTATAAAATTCATCTGTCTTCTGCCATGTCGGTATTGATGTCACCGAGTTCCAACAGCTCTCAGCAAGTGGGCATTTCTTTTTCCAACGTTAAATTCCTGGGAGAGAGAACCCGGCTCTATGTGAGCTCCTGTGGAGACTGGCCCATGAACTAAGTCAGGGATTTGGACTCAGGAAATTTGCAGGGCACCTGGGGCCCCACCTTTCTGCAACAGGGATTCCTCCCAGAGATGGAGAAATCCCTCTGAGAAATCCATGCATAAGAGAGGTCTAACCCTCTGGAGTTGAAGCTATATTGCATGGCAGGTCCGGAAGAAGATTAATTTGACATATTGCAGCCAACACTTGTTCAATGTTACTTTCCCCCTGTTTTTTGAGATTGGCATATCGAATTTGTAACATTTCCTTGGGTCATTGAGGGTAGATCTTTATGTGAAAATCTAGGATCTTTTGAGTGTAGGTGGTTGCAAAATTTCAGTGACAATGCAACTTGTATATGAAGTGAAAATATAATTTATTTTCTTTATTTTGGTTGCAGCTCATCTCGGCTTCTTCCTGAGGCCTCAATTGGTAGTGAGCGAGGGTATGGGAGAGAAATTAATTAAATGTCCAATCAAGTTTGGAGCTGTCAGGCCTGATAATTTAAGCCATCTTTCTCAGTTGGTGTTCATTCTTCCATTTGGATAGAAAGACCAATCTCTTAGGTATTTACCCCTTCCCTGCTTCTTCCCCTAAGATGACATCCTAGTGATGGGAAAGGTGGGTGCAATTTATGCATCCTGCTGGCCTTGGGGATAAAGTAGGAATTGTATCATCTTCTGGTCCTCTCCTGGCTGAGTCCACTGTCTCTCTGGTCTCTAGATGTCTGCTTGCATTCCTGGAAGGAGTTCAGAGCTGGTGAACTCATGATTCTTCATTTTGTCTTGGGCAGAATGATAGGGGAGGGCACAGGACTCCTCTTGTGGATATGACCTCAGTTTACCTTTCCATCTGGAGAACCCCATGTCCCTGCCCTGAGATCAATCCAGCTCAGTCACCAGTGGTTGGTCCCCAGTCTTCGCCATGTGGCTGTCTTGCCCTGTGATGGCAGCACCCACCCATTAAGTAACCGGGAGCAGCGAGGAAAGCTCAACCACAGGGCTTCCCTCTGCCTAATCACTTGACAAGGCAATGGCCACTGTGATGTGGGATTTGTAAGAAACATTATATCAATTCTTCAGTTGTTTTGAGGACGAGCTTTGTATGGAGACTATCTACCTTTAACACTCAGGTCCTTTATTCTGGATGGTAAAATTTGCCGGACACTTTCGTGAGATAAAAATATTGAAGTATAAGATTATTTCCATGTGCATGAAATCACAGTTTACAGAGTTTCTCTGACCATACAACTTTTGATTTCATAGGACAAGTTGAAGTCTTCTTCCAACAGTAGATTTAGATGTCAAATTGTCCAAGGACTAACCTTGCTTGAATCTCTTCCCCAATCTGCTGTACTATGGGGATTTTCCAAGGTTACCTAAGTCTTCACAGAAAATCTAAATGTTCACAGCTCTTCATGTAGTTTCTGGAGCAGGGATGTCCTTTATTATTGTCACATACATTGAAATAGCAGAGAATTTTTTCCATATTAAGATTGATATAGGAAATGGCCTTTCTGTTAAATATAATTAGTTTTATTAAAACAACATACATGGTTTTATTCCAGGTCTGGTGTGATTCTTTGAAAAATAAGTCCAAAGGTGTTATTTTCAGTGGTACCTCACCAGAGCCCAGCGTCTGGATTCTGACTTGCATTCTCTTTATTGTTTTGATTTTCCATCCCCAAGCCTACAGAAATGTAAAATGAACTTTCCATAGAGCTGTTTTTTTAAAAAATACTGCTCTTTTTTAGTCTCTGTATGTTGTATGCTTTCTTTGTAAGCAGGGAGTAGTTACGGAGTGTAAATAAATTGAACTTCTTTTCTTATTTTCATATTGACCTTTTCAGAGAATGTTACGATTTTCCCTCTCCTGCCACTTGTGACTGTTCTCTGGCTATATCTTCTTACACTCTTAGATCCTTAACATTTGGGGGTTCTATTTAGACCTGTTTGAGCATGTCATGTAATTTATTTTTTTTGGAAAAATGTATTTTCAGTGGATTTGCATGCCTAGGAAGCCCATGGGCCCCAGGTGGAGAATACGTGGCTTTCAAATCTCCTCCCTCCATGTGTGATGACCTCTAGGTAGTAAGGAGATGGGCTCCAAGGAGTGAAAAAGCTCTCCTGTTTCTCTCCTCCTGTGCTCAACCTGGGTCATCCATTCGCTCATTTATCCTCTCAGGAAAGATTTCTTGGGTACCCACTGTTTCCCAAGAGTTAAGAGGGGTCAGCAGAAAACAGAAAACTCTGTCTTTGGCCACAATTTACATTTAACTCCAGTCGGTGTTCTATCTTTCTCTTACTTGTAGAGGGATCCAGATAGTGAACTAAAGGAAGGTCAGATTATGGTCATCACAAATATTAGCAAATAAAATACCTATAAACTAAACTCACATGCCAAGAACCACCATTTCGGTCATTATCTCCAATATTTCTACCAATTATAGTCAGGGCTTGCAGACATGTTGAGTTATCATGTTTATGGAAAACATGAGCTGAAACATGAAGACCAACAGGCATGGCAGTCATCAGAAGACTGGGATGAAGAGACTGATGTTGAGGCAGCATCTATTCTTCATTGAGGTCATCTCCCCAAACCACCTGAGAGGTTAAATCTTACTATAATAATTTGCCTTCCGCAGACAGAGTTCAAGATGAAGACATGAACAAATAAAAACATCCAAAAAAAAAAAAATCCTATGTCTTAACGCTAACCTTTGGTGATTATTACATGTATATGACAAGTCAAACCATAGTGTAGAATTTTGTCTGCTAGATATATTTATTGTTTTTATCCTCAAGATAAGCTTTGTGACTCTCTTTAATAGCATAATTGGTTCAATCTCTCTCTCTCTCTCTCATCCTCTGCGTATATATATATTTATATATATATGCAAATGCATGATATAAACATGTATTCCCATATGGTAGAAACATTTATTTTTATGGAGAAATAAAACCTCCATGAGTACCTTGTTATTCAAAACTAGTGTTCGCATTATAGCTTTTTGTTTGTTTGTTTTGTTTCATTTTTTAATTTTTACTGGAGTACAGTTGCTTTACAATATTGTGTTAGTTTCTACTGTACAGCAAAGTGAATCAGCTATATGTATACCTATATCCCCTCTTTTTTGGATGCATGATAGTTTTTTTAAAAGTATTTTATCCTTGCTAAATAACTATTTTTTAAAAAGCTGACGAGGCAACATAGTGGATTTTACTTTTTAAAGCGTTCACTTAGTTATCAGAAAAGTCCCCATAATGTCAATAAGTGGCCCTGTGAAAACATTTACAAATTAGACAAAAAGCAAATTTGGGCTTTTTAATCTCATCAACTAATAGCTCTAAAATAACCAAGCGACTCTGATAGTGAGGCTAGAGCAAAAAGACAAGCTCTCGGGTGATACTAGAAATTATACCCCTGTCTAACCAAACACTGCCCGTCCCACCGGACACCGCCATCTTCCTTTTCCTTAGGAGGATGATGCCATCTTTATCAGACAACACTTTGTGCTGTGTTCAGGCTACTGTTTCTTCAATGTCTTCTTTAACTTTTACTTTGTCCTTCAACCTGTTGTACATGACAAGCGGGGGCTCTCAGCAACTTATGAAAGCTTTTGATGAGTCTCCTTTCCCAAGGCTCTTGGCCAACAGGTGAAAAATAGTGAACTTAGAGATTTAGCGATAAAAGGACAACTTATTGTAATGGCAAAGACCTCACCCATTGAATTTCGGAAATGGCATCAAGAAGGACTCTTAGAGGACACAGGGGTGACACTGGGGTGACTGCAGCAGTATGGAGGTAAAAAGTTAATTTCTGACCCTCTACAAAATTACATGACATTTTGTCTCTCCTTCTGGGGGAGTGAGTGGATGAGATCCCTAAGAAGCTAATTAGCATGTGTTTCTACTTCTCTCTCCTCTGTGGAATTACTCATGCTGAACCCAGAGTCAGAGGGCAGTCCCTCCCTGCTCTTCTCTTAAGCAATTTATTTTTTCATTTATTTTATACCCCTCTTTACCAACTTGCTGTAATTTAGTTTATATTACTACTATGCCAATGTATGAACCAGGGAAGAACGTCTTCCGCTTATGGTACCATATGAATTGGTCAAGGGCAACGACAATTCCAAGGAGAAATCTGGGCTTGAAAACTGAGTTCCTCCCACCGGCAGCCTCCTGGCACATAGCCATTTGTATCTAAAGCTTCTTCTGAGGAAATCACAGCAGGTTGTTCCCTGATTGCCAATACATTCTCCAAAAGGGGGGATGAGAGGCTTTGACAAAATCCAGCCTCTCGTGAGATGACTCTACATGAAGGTCATCTTTAAAATAGAGTCATATTTTGCAGCTCTTCAGGCAGACACCACAACGCGTTTTACAGAAACATACCAAGATGGCAAAACAGTTCAGTCCTGTTGGAAGAGTCTTTATTTTCTATTTTCCCCTTTCCCTAAAATGGGCGATCGCTTTTCTGCCAAGGAGGCTCAAAAGGGCCATGAAAACTAAAGTCTTTCAAAGCTGTTCAACGCAGCTTCCAATTTACAATAAAATTCAGCATGATAAAATCTTCCAGGAAAATCTCTGAAGCATCCTAGCCACGTTACATAATTTTCCTTTAAGTTCAGATTTTGGCATTCAACACCTTGAGAAACAGGGAGAGCAAATGTGTGCAGGGAGAGCAAAACAAAACAAAAACCAAAATAGAAAAAAAAAAAAACAAAACCCAACAACAAAGACAGTGAGAAAAACGCAAACAACCACGCGAGCTATTAAGCATATGACAGAGTAAACCATCGGTGTGGGTTTGCCACGACTCTGCCCTGCAGGTAGAGGCAGGCAGCACGGGAGCAATGGAAGGGGAAAGAGAAAGACAGCAGAGTCTAGGAGCTGGGAGCCCGCCCGAGCAGGATGCAGGATGCAGGACGGCCTGCCCGGGAGCCGCAAGACACACCGTCAGCCATGCAAAACAGGACATACCTTTCTGGCTCGCTCGTTCTGTCGGCTGAGACAAAGCAGTCCCATTCGCAGCGGGAGGCCAAATCAAAATGAAATTGTATTTAGTCTGCACTGTCCCCAGATTGGGTTTCAGAACGACTGCTTTAGGAGATAGCACGGATGGGGCTCTGCATGCTTTGCATATGAAACTGCGGTAGGAAAAGAAATCTACATAATCAAAAAAATCTGTGCTCTGCCTGTGTGACAAAAAACCCGGACTCCAGTGATTTTACTGCAGAGTATGTTTTCAGGCAGGCCCTTTTGGGGTGAAATACGTTTTTTTTTTTTTAAAATGTCTTATACAATATTATCAACAAATAGTAGTAAATCTGAAATACTCCAGTTTATGAAAATACACAGGTGCCTCATTACAACTCTGCCACATTGAAATAATTGTGATTTTTCCGTATATTTTTGAATGCATCAAAAATTTGTGTGAGGAAACAAATGGAATTTTAAAACACGTGCAGATTATTTCTGGGGGGGTTGTTCTGACAATGACTCTACCTCTGAACCTCGACAAAATAAATGAAAAGCTTAAGCCTGATGCAAGATTGAAATAAAGACCCTTTGACTTTTCTCTGGGAAGATACTTAACTCATTCATATTTAGAAGCTATTTTTAAAAATTGGGGGAGAGCCTCACAAGATGCTCTTTAGATGTTGGAAATATTTTTAAAATCAAGAAAAGGGACTGTAAAATAGATCTAGAATGTGCATCAGGGAATCTTTGAAAAAATATATGTTTACATACAGACACAGTGACCATGTTCTTAATACAGGGTTATCACCGGCCTGACCAGGGAGGGAAGAACTGTGCCAGGTATAGGGAAACAAGGGGGCAGAATAGAGCCTGTTGGTAAATATATATTATTTCTCAAAGAAATACTTATCCCAGCTTGATTTTGATAGATCAGTTCCTTGAGGTTGAGTGCTGCCAATCATTTTCTTTAAAGAGGAAAAAAAAAAAAAAAAAAAGTAAAAGAAAAAAGAAATCGAAAGCAAGAAAACCTACCTGTGTAAAATGAGAGCAAAAAGGCCAGACAGGCTCTCCCCCCGCACAGGGCTCTGAAAAACATGGAGAGTCCTGATTCTGTTTTGCAAAGTGTTCCTAAGGACGGGAGGAATATGAAATCTCTGAAGAAGGAGTCTCCAAGCCACAACCCAGAGCACCATAAGACTTCTCCCAATAATGAGATACAAACAATGTGGTTCTACACAGCCCCAGCAGAAATCGCCAAGGATGGAACCCATGGCCCTCAGAGAGACAGGCAAGACTAATTCTGTGATTCGGGTTTGGACATCATTTTCTTAGCAAAGCTCTCCCCTGCTCCAGCTTGGATTGGCGACCAGTCAATAACAATATTTACAAATGTAAAGTTCTCCTTCAATTGATAATTTTGCATTCGGGATGATGGCATCGTGTTCCGCTGTGCACGCCACCAGCATAATTAAAGCCCCCATTCCAAACAGAGCAAAGCATTCGCTTCCTTTTATGCTCTGGGACCACCGCATCCGGGTCTCCCCGCAATGAGGGCAGCCCGGTGGGTTCTCTGCTGCTTTCAGGCAAGACCCTCCTTTGCCTTGGCTTTCTATTCTAGTGTAATTATTCAGAGTTATTAAGCAGGAGTTTTGCCTGCATCTTATTTTTAGTGACAAAACACCCCTTTTCTAAGGAGCGGAAAGATGTTAATTCTTAACAAATCCTGTATCCTCCAAATTCAGTGCACCTGGCATTCACCGTCTACCTAATAAGCATCTGTGGATATGCAAATGTTCAGTGTCTCGGTAACCTCATTAATTTACCCCTCAGGCAATCAGAGAAGGTGAACCAGT